>NC_090933.1:1044435554-1045685554 GCF_040938575.1 Ambystoma mexicanum | reverse complement strand
TTGGGGAAGAGAACCCTGTGTATCAAGATGATGAAATATTTTAATGTAAAATGCTAAAGAGTTGAAAGTAAGGCATAAAGAGGGTCTAAGCTACAATCATGGAAGCCAGACAGATCCACCCAGGAACATATTTAAAGTACAATTGTGTTATGCTAGAAAGCATTAAATCTGGCAAGGGAAGCCTGAGAGAAGTACATGAACTGTACTGAATAGGAAAACTATTGAACTGTATTTTTGTTGTGAACTGTTTGGAACAAACAGAACTTTTGGAGATCCAGAGTGACTTAAGTTTGGGGAAGGGAGTTGAGAAGAAACTCCAAGACCATCCTAATATTCTTTTAAGACACTTATATATTTTAACAATACCCTACACATTAAGTTAGAATATGTGTGCAAGTATAGGTTTGATAAGGACAGATTCTTTACTTTTGACAGGCAGACTTTTGGACTATTCTTTCTTCTTTATTTTAATGGTTGAGACTACTCCAATTTAGAAATGGGTCAAGTCAGGCATTCTTCAAACAACATTTTTATAAATAAAGGTTTTTGAAACTTGTATCATTGTGTTTGTGTCTGCCTCTGAGCACCATTCCATTCTCACACAAGGAATTAGTAGCCCATCAAGAAACCATTACAGAGCATAAACCCCAAATGGAAAATTATCTCTTGTTCCATGGGCACCATACCCTCCAAGGAGCTACATAAAGAAGCCGTCTACATGTGCCCTGACTCCTTGTTTGGAGGCCATCAAGGTGTTCGCAACACCTGGCATCTTCTAGGCCGTCACTTTTGGTGACCAGAGAATTATCAGGATGTTAAGGACTATGTTGTGGGCTGCACCAACTGTCTCCAAACCAAGACCCCCAGACAATGACTGTATGACCAACTGATCCAGCCTGCATTACCTACCCAACCTTGGCAACAAATCTATACTGATTTTATTGTGGACCTTCCTCCATCCTCAGGACACACTACCATCATTGTCACTATAGATTCCTTCAACAAAATGGCTAATTTCCTGTCCATGCCTTGCATATAATCTGCAACCATCATGGCCAAATATTTTCCACAAACCATATTCTGCAGGCACAGATTACCCACCACCATTATTTCTGACTGTTGGTCTACTGTATACATCTCAATATTTTTCGATTGTGTGTAAAACCACCCACAAACATACAAATAGAATGCTTTAATCAGTCCTTAGAACAGTATCTTTGTTGTTTTGTCTCAGCATCCCAGGACAACTGGAGGGATTTGCTTCCATTACCGGTGTTGGCGTATAATAACTCCCTTCAGTTGTCCTGGGATGCTGAGACATAACAACAAAGATACTGTTCTAAGGACTGATTAAAGCATTCTATTTGTCTGTTTATTTGTGGGTGGTAACCTGAACTAAGAGCTTGCTGGATACCCAGAGTTTGACACACAATCGAAAAATATTGAGATGTATACAGGAGGGATTTGCTTCCATTACCGGTGTTGGCATATAATAACTACCTTCATTCTTCGATAGGGGTAAGACCCTTTAAATGCACTTATGAATTCCATCCCTCCTGCCTTCCTTCTGCCAGCCCCTCTACTTTGAAATTACCCTCAGTGGACACTGTGATTCTCAACATCCATGCAGGTCACAAGCAGGCTCTGGCAGTCCTATCAGCCTCTTGTGCCAACACAAAAAAAGTATGCTGTCAGAAAATGAAAAAGTACCAACATTTACATCTGGGCATAAGGTATGGCTCGCTATGCATTTCTTAACTAGAAGACGAATACCATCTAAATTGTTACCTCAATTCTTTGGTCCCTTCAAAGTGGTGACTTCATTGGGCCTTGTGGCCTATCATCTTAGACTCACAACATCATGGTCCAAGATACATCGGTATTCTATGTTGCCCAGCTCAAGCAACATTTTCCGGATCGATTTCAATTAAAAATAATTCATAACCCTCCTCCAGTTCCCAAATATGAAGTCGTAAGACTCAGTATTTGCTGATATTTTCGAGGTAGGCTACAATATCTCATAGATTGGAAGGGTTATGGGACATCCACCCGCACCTGGGTACCAGCCTCTGCAGTTCATGCCCCTCAGACGCTTTCACAGAACTCATCCTTGGAAACCGGGTCCATTGCCAGTAGAAGGGGGGGCATACTGCCACGACTCAAGGACTCATATAGTCCCTATGGCGCAAGGGGAAGCGGTTCCATGTTGAATGTATTACCCCTACCCAACAGCTCTCCTCTTGGCAAATGGAAACTCATTAATGGTCGTCAGACAATATTGAGACGTTCACTCTGCCACATAGAACCTCAGCTATTTGAGCAACTCGCAAGGGGAGCCTTGCGTGCTGCTTCTTTTCTAGAGTCCTGCACTCCAATTCAGATTCCCAAATCTTCTAGCTCTTTGTAAATTCTATTTCTTCATTTATTTCCTTTGTCCTTCCTGGCTTCTGACCCCATCTTTCTCATGGTCTTGTTTCCGAGTCATTTTCCCCCATCCTTTGCCTCTCCTCCAATCCGTCTCTTCGTGGGTACCCTTTTTGTCCTTAAGCCCTTTCATCTCTCTGCATCTCTTTGCGGTTCCTCAGCTTGCCTCTTTGTCTTTCATTTTTCTCTGTGTCTCTCTGTGGGTAGTACTTACTTTCTTGTCCTCTTAGGATCGAGTGCCCTGCCCGATCGTTCCTCCTTTTCTTCATATTCTTTCTCTTCCCTTTTTCGTTCCCTTCCCACATCTCTGTCCACGGTACCCCAGAATTGTTCGTCATCCTCTGCTTTATGTCCACGTTCAGCACTTTGTCTCAGCCTGTGCGGCCACTTTTCTTTGGCCCTTTACAGTGACTAGTGTTGCTTTGCTTCCTTCAAAAACACATATTGCAGCTTTCTGCCCTACGATTCCAGTTACATCCGTCATCTTCCAGGGTCTTTTTCCTGATTAGTTCAGTGTGCTTTTCCTGTTTAGACCTGCATGGATTACAACCTGCTTTCACCTAATGGATTTGGACATTGTTTTCCTCACAGTACGCCACAAGACCGCCTCCATTGTTTTGTTTCCCTCAATAGGGGTTTTCCCCAAGAAGTGCATGTTCTCTGGATTAGGTTCAGAGACTGATACTTTTTGGGAGATTCCCATTCGCTTCAAGTCTTCAGCATCCATTGAATCCCAAATTGCTCCACATCATAACAAGGTCGGTGCAGTGTTAAACCTAACACCAGCAGTCACTCCAGCACCCTGTGAGATCTTATTGGCCGGAAGGAAATTTGTATTCTCTGTGCAGTCCTCTTTCCTTGAAGTACTGGAAGCCACCAACAATATTTGTACCTGAAACAATGAAAAACGGTTCATTCCTACAAACATCTTACAAGAACAGGCATTACGTCTCTGCCATGATTGCCCCGTGGCTGGCCACAGAGGTGAGAAGACTACTTGTCATATATTTCCCAGATACTTCTGGTAGCCAAAATGGCATATAGATGTGTCTGAATATGTTAACATCTGTCACGTATGTGCTCAGAATAAGTATTCCACATGCCCTAGTATGGGGAAACTCCTACCCCTTCCAGTTCCATCAAGACCTTGGGAGGCTATATCTATAGATGTTATTGTGCAATTGCCGGCCTCTCAGGGACTAATGGCTATAATGGTTACTCTAGTCCGGTTTACTAATGTAAAGTGACTTCAATTCAATACTCCAACTAAGTTAGTGCCTAGTCTGGGATGTCCAATGAGGCCCTTATTTATATATTTGTATGACTAGTTCATGAATCTGGACGATAAACCCTTGTATAATGCCCCTCTCTTTGAATCCCCCTGACCTCACTGAGCCAAGAAGTAGGTTTGTTTTGCAAATTAAAAGATTTATTGAAAAATTGAACAAGATATATATCACACTTTTATAAATAAATTAATATTTGATAGCACACTTATGAAGATAATGCTGATCAACAATGGATAATATTACACTAGCACACTTATTTAATTACTTAGGAGTAGGTATAGAGAGGATAGGTAGCTGAGAATGCTTTTATGGGTTCTAGGAAATGCAATGATGGAAAAGAATGCAGCACAGAAATAACTGAGATGGTTTCCACAAGAGATAATATGATCACTTTTTCTTTTGACAATTCACTCCCTCCCCTATGCAATATAAGGAGATGGAAGGGGAGCACACAATTTTCAGGAATACAATCAAATGCAATACCAATTCAGTTCCCCCCTAGCAAGCTTAGAGCAACGGGGATGATTTTAAAGCACAGGCAAAAGTACTTTAAATGTGATTTGCAAAGAAGTGAAAATACGCTAAAAATGATTTTAATTCCCTATAGGAGATTCGGGGTAGGTGACAGCTACTTTGAATTAGTTCAGGTCAACACTAGCAATGATTCATGAGTGATTATCAGGTTGAAAACGAATTTCAGCAATGCAAGCAAAAGATAGCAATTTTGACAGGTGGAGAAATTTGATTCAAATTGCAATTCGCGGCCCTTTTTCCGAGTGCGTCGAGCGCGATTACGGAGAAACTAGAAAGAGTAGAAAGTATATTAGGCTTGTTGGAAAGCTGCGGATCTTAGCCTTAAAATGAAAGTTAAATTTCGTTCTTAGCACACACGGTTCAAAAAATACGGACGATTTTGTGGAGGTAGATTTTCAGAAATAAAGTAAGATTCAAATGACAAATGACAAATGACACATGACACTTTCACAGCTTTGAATCACAGAATGGACACACAATTTCTATGCAGTTCTAAATAGGTGGAAATGGTTTGAATTAGATTATTTTAAACTAAGAGATTGGTTTTGCACAGCTCTGGCTGGATACTCACTCCTAATTTTGGAAGGAATGGGCCTTGTCACAGATCTGGTCAACAGGTTTAGCTGGAGTGCTCTCTGCTCTGCTGGTCTGGACCTCTGGTTCTGGCAAAAGTTCTTGCCACTGCACAGCGGTCTGGTCTGGTCTGGTCGGCAGTTCTGGATCTCTGGTTCTGGTCTCGGCACTGCACAGCGGTCTGGTCTGGTCTGGCAACAGTTTTTGGCACAGGGTTCTAGCCAGAATCACACAGCTCGCCCGGCTGTTGAATAGTTTGGTTAGATTGCTGGATTCTGAGGCCTCTGAAGGATTCAGCTTGTGGACTAGGCCTCTCTGCTACAAGTTCTGAAGTCTGGATTCTAAGTTCTGGTTCTAAATATTGTTTGGATTTGAAGTCATCCATCAAAGAGCTTCGCAAGAAAGTGGAAAGAGCAGTCCCTACCTGGGTTTCAGTGGGTCTTTTTATGTCTTTTAAAAGTGGCTGGGAAGGCTGACTTTCTATGCCCAACCCTCTGAGGATCCTGATAGGTTAAAGGATTTTCTGTGCTCTCACTGGAGAACTGAGTTGTGAGTCATCGGGCCTCATTTTTATGGAATACAGAAAGAACACTCCCCTTGTCACTTTGCACACAAATCTATTTTTGATCCAAATGCATATTTATCTATGTACAATTTCTCTAATATTAAATGTCCAGTTAACATATTTTCTGTAGCGCCAAACCATCCGATCCCTGTCTTTGTAAGATGTTGTGTCCACTTCTGACAGAATTCTGCCCTTTTCATCCAGAACACAACCTCTAAACTTTTCCAGAATTTACACAAATGTGCGCAAGGAATATGGGCATCAGATGATGTGTCAGATTTTTTACATACAGACATTTGGAGTAATACCCGTTTTTCCGCTACTACCCCCCAGAACATACCACCGAATCCTAACACCTCTTAAAATGTGCACAAAAAAATCACAGGAATAATGATATTATTGATATAATTTTGACAATTTTGTACTATGAATTATCCATCTTTTAAAAATTATGCTCTGGCACAGAGGGGTGTGGTTTAGGTTCCAAGGCACATGGGGGAATTTCTTTCTGTCCCTGCCTCCAAGCTCGGCTGGCTCACAGAGGCAGTACCCCTCCCATTTCCTTCCGGGAGGAAGCCATTTACGACCCCCTGATTTAGCATTTGCCTGAGCCAAGGAAAGTTCGTTGTTCCGTTTCCTGCAATCTCAGGTACCCCTCCCCTAATTCAATCAGAGAGGTGTAATCTCCTTTTGGTGGGGGCAGGAGAAGACAGGCCAGGCCTGTGAATGCAGTTGCTGGACAAGTTTCAACTCCTGTCGGGGGTAGTTGCCGGGCAGAATTCAATCTCTATAAGCCAGGCTTCAGCCAAATATCACTTTTGTTCCCATTTTTTCTTCATTCAAATCAAACTTACAATTTTGACACATGCAGCTAGAACGCTGGTTCAAAACTATGACATTTAAACAGTTGCAACCTATGTGACACTCCAAAGTAAATCACTCATTTATTTTAAACATTTTGATTTTAGTGGCTTTAAGTCCAATTTCACTTAAGCTGCTGACATCCATAGCTCAGCCAGTTTTGTTATGAACATTATTTTAGGCTCTTCATCTTTCCAGATTATGTATGGACACAAGACTTCATTCTGCCAAATGTCTGCTGGTGTTCAGTAAGATTTTTGAGAATATCTTGCGATGTTTGAGATAGGCATTTTGAGCTTTCATTCAGAGAAACAAAGGTGATTTCAAGGTGCTTTTTGAGCTAACAGTCACTGCTGTTTTACCTTTGGCACCACGTTTCACTCATGGCACTTCTGGCCCCTCACGCTCGCACTAGTGGGTGGCAGGTCAGGCAACCATTTTGGTGTGCGGAAAATTTGCGCGGTTTTCCTGGATTCTGGCACAAATGTGGGCTTTTCGGCCATCTTGGATTTTCTAAGCCCACGGCACCAAATGTTGTAGCATAATGATTCAAACGTGGGTCAAGACACCTGACACAAAAGTGGTACAGTTTGATGCCTGGGTCAAGATTCCCTTAGTCGGAGAAATGGCCACACTCTTTTTGCAAGGTCTTTTTTATCTCCGTGGCCTGCCTACATCCATTGTCTCAGACTGCGGCCCCCAATATGTGTCTGAATTATGGAAACACCTCTGTAAAGTCCTACAGCTAAAAAGGAATCTTTCCTTGGGATACCATCCACAGACAAAATGAGCCACGGAAAGGGCTTATCAGGTTTTGGAGCCATATTTACAATGTTTTGCCACTTTGGCTGCTTATAATTGGGCTCAGCTTTTACCCACTGCAGAATCGACATATAACAATGCACCACATGCAGCCTCTTTGACCTCGCCTTTCTTTGCCTCTTATGGTTTCCATCCTCGCCTATTTCCAGAGTTCCCTGTTCCTGCCACACTGATAACCAGTGTGGACATGATTGCCACAGATATACAGGAAGGGCAATTGAAGAATCTTTGTGAAGTACTTGAAAGATTTGTCTTGATACTGGAGCAGGCGTTGGCATTGCTACCAGACATGTGGTCATTAAGTCCATTCCAGTATGGACATCCAATAAACAAAAGCTTTATGTTTTAAGGATTTCTTTGGCCAAATATTTCCAAATGTATTGGGTTTGAGCACATTTTAATTGATGCATACGTATGTCTTTGCAAATCTGTGTCTTTGTGCCTGCTGGGGCTGCTGTTTTGACGTTGGCATCAAGTGACTTATGCTCAATTTTCGTCACTGTCACGTGGTTCCTCTGCGCAAAGGTGGCATATTGAATTGGTTTTTCCATTCTTTGTTCTAGTTCTTCCACATGGAGACCACTTCCACTTACAATTACACCAACCAGATTTGAATCTGCCCCTAAATTCCACCACCATGGGGCAAGTGGTCAATTTTATAGCCCTAATATGGGACCTAGGACTATCTCAATGAGTTACGGAACCCACCCATCGACATAGAAATATTTTGGACATGGTCTTTGCGCCCATGTCAACCATTACTATGCTATCCCCCTGCCCGGTTATGTGGTCTGACCACCTTCTGGTGCCTTTTTCGCTTTCTCTAAAAACCTCTCTGTCCTTCCAGCCTAAACATGCGATCCATAAGCGGAGCGGCGTGGAATATCTAACTCTGATGTGGCTGATTCCATCCAAGCTCCCTGTGGTCCAGCCACTGACTGCTCTCTATCTGGACTTGAGGCCTCTTTTCTACTAACTGCCGACCTGCTGGCCCTAGTTAAACTCTTCCGACAGCGAAGTCGCCCCCCGGAACCTTGGTTCTCGGAGCAGCTTAGAACTTGTAAACTGCACTGCAGACAGGCCGAAAGAAAATGGCGTCTCAATTATTCTGAGCAAGCAAAAACTGCTTTTCGCCTTTCTATCTGACAGGATTCGTGCCAGAATCCATAATCTAAAAGGTCTAAACAAACATTCTTTTTCATCACACAAACCTGAAGCTTCTACCCCCAAGAATATATCATATTCTGGTCATGACGCTATGCACGTGAGCATTTCGCATCATGGTTTTCCTTGGACTCGCTCTCGCTTTTCCAAAACTCACTCTGCGAGGTTGCCATGGCAATTATGGCATCTGCTCCATGCTCGTCACATGACTCGCTCTCGGAGAGGCGGAGTTCGGCAAGTTTGCAGTCACCCGATATAACGCTCCCGGTTGCCGCACTCTCTGCTTCTGATTTTACTTTTGGAATCTAGGCTAAGTTCTTGTGTACTCCTTAGGTACATTTTGTCCTTGATCTTTCCCAACCTTGAGCCTTCCCTATCCCTTTCTGAAGACCTCCTATCATCGACTATGGCCTGGGTTACAACCTGTCTTTGCCTTCTGTCTTGAAATTGTTAAAGCCAGCATGCTGACCGACTTGGAATGTTTGTGACCTTTCTTCTGCTTTCTGAACTGCTCACCACGCTGCTCGCACCTTAACAACTTGGAACGTTTTGACCACACTCTGCTCTTTGATTTCATCACTACGCCGCCAGCAAGTTGCCGAACCCGGAACGTCTTGACCCTTCTCTCTGTCATTTGTCAATGCCATCCCATCTGCATGTTACCGTTCTCATGCTACACCTCTGAATCCAGCACCTGCAAGAAGGATCTTCATTGCATTGCTTTCATCACTCCTTGGAGAATACAACTGGGGGATTACTTCATACTCCATAAAGAAGCTGCATGACCCAAAAAACAGCACATGGACTAGAGACTGATACTACTGACGCTAGAGTCGACAGGCGACCTTGTTCCGTCGGGACAGGCACTGGACTAGAGACACTTGCACTCGTCTAGGCGTCCTCGTGCCGTTGTATTTTCAGGGATAGATTGGGTTGTGCAGCGTTTCTCTTTGGCAGAATTACTTTTCATTTCCCAGTTTGGTAAGTTATTTTTTTTACTCCTTGCATTGAGATACATTATTGCTATACAGTTTTCTCTCTGATGTTATTCTCAGTCTGTCAAGATTCATAATCCCTTGAGTATAGTGGTGATCATAGTCTTCTCCTCCTCTGCAGTCAACGGTGTTCCTGCCTCCTCAGAAGTCCGGTCTGGTGTTTTCCATCTTTCGACTGATTGGCTCCTTTGTATTTATTTTGGAAGTACAAAGGGACACATTGGTAGGGAGAAGTCTACAACTACACTATGAGTTCAACTACTGTGTTATTGATCAGAGATTGGGTTTCTTGACACTATCACTGCCTATCACAAAGCTATTATCAATGCTAAAAAAAGCCTACTTTGGTCATATGGTAAAAGGTGCTCTGAATAAACCTAAGACCCTATTCGATCTGGTGCAGGTTCTATCTAACCCTGAAAAAGGATGCTCTTCAGTATCCCCCTCGCAGGAGCTTTGTAACTCTCTTTCATCCTTTTTTGTAAACAAAATATCGACCATTCGGGATAATATCAAAACTGAGGTACTCACATCTCCTGCAACTAAGGACAGTGACGAACTAGGTGTGGCGAACAATGAGTGGTCTACTTGCCCCCTCTTTTCCAACGCAGATATATTGAAAGCTATTCTCCACCTTAAGTCAGCTTCTCCGGCTGATGCCATACCCTTGGCCATTCTTCAAAACACTTCTAATAAATAGGCCATATTACCACTGCTGTAATGCATCTTTCATCACCGGTGTGATTCCTGCTTCTTTGAAACATGCGTTGGTTATCCCTCTGCTGAAAAAGCCCTCCTAAAATCCCCAGGTTATGGCCAACTATCACCCAATTTTCCCTCCTTCCTTTTTTGATGAAGATTTTGGAAGCCCTTGTCTCTCCCCTTCTATCTAAATTTCTGGAAACCTCCAGTTATTTTGATCCTTCGCAGTCCGGGTTTCGACCCGGATGAGGGACAGAATCTGTGCTGAATTCAGTACTTGATGACCTGCAGCACCTGGTAGATCAGGACGGTATCGGAGCAGTTCTGTTGTTGGATCTCTCAGTTGCTTTCGATACGGTTGACCATGCCACCCTGATCTCCCGCCCCTCTGCGGCCGGTCTTTCAGGTCAAGTTATAAATTGGCTTAAGGCCTTTCTAGCCGAGAGATCTCAATCCGTATCCTTGCACCCTTTCTGTTCTGATGCAGTTCCTCTATTCTGTGGGGTTCCACAGGGCTTTGCACTCTCCCCTATAATGTTTAACGTCTATATTAGACTCCTCCAGCGTCTTATTCAATCATACGGGTACCGTTATTATTCCTACACGGATGATACCCAAATTCTTGTCCACCTTGAGCTCACTCAGACTCAGACTGAAACAGCTAGTCGTCTCAAAAGATGCCTTGAGGATCTGGGAGCCTGGATGGGAAATAACTGGTTAAAACTGAATGGCAGTAAGACTGAGGTCTTGGTTGTGGGTACTTCATCCTCTCACCTGCCTTCATCACTTGGCCCTCTCCCCACCCCTGCTACATCGGTAAGAAACCTGGGGGTTAGATTCTCTGCATCCCTTTCTATGGATGAGCAAGTGGCAGCGTAAATCTGGCCATTTTAAGCTCTGCATTCTCCGTAAGGTTCTTCCTTTTGTCCCAGCAGCCTGCTAAGCACCAGTGGTTGCCGCTTTAGTTTTAAGCGTGCTGGACTACTGCAATTCCCTCTATTTGGCCCAGCCTCGCTACTTGATCAAGCGACTTCAGCTATTGCACAATGCGGCAGCCAGAGCGATCTTACATCCGTCCTTTGGAACACATATGTCTCCTTTACTTGAGAAATTGCACTGGCTTCCGTTAGAAGACAGGATCTCCTTCAAGTCCTTGTGTATTGTACACCGAGCTTTCTACGGGAGTGGTGCGGAATATTTGCAAACTAACTTTTCATGCTATGTATCTACTGGAGCCCTGCGCTCTCAATAAGCTCTTCTGGTAGCAGTACCCCATTACTGTCATGCTCGTACTATAGGACAGGCCTTTTCCGTGGCTGCCGCGAAAGCCTGGAATGACCTTCCCTTTGCTCTTTGCAGCACTGCTGATCACCTCCTGTTCCGCCGTCTACAGAAAACAACTTTGTTTAAATAAATCCTCGCCTCTGTTAGAAAGTCCTATCCTGCTACCTAGCACCAAGATGCCTTTGGGTGTACGTGCGCTTTCCAAGTTCGGTTAACATAACATAACATAACAGCCAGGCACATCCAGTACAGACAATTTAAGGCAAAACAGAAACAGGCATTTCATTGTTGATAATTATTCTCTCAAATAACATTTATCAGCAGGCACATAATTCCACTTTGTTTGTCAAGGTTCCAAAACTAAGCCTATTATGTGTCTGCCAGATGCAACTACATGTGCAGGTACTGGTGGACCACTAGGCTTCTCCACCCATACTTTTGCACCCGGTACCATGTGGTCTGATGAACCAAAACCATTGTCCCCCCGAATAGTGAATACTGTAGAGGGCGCTCCCTTTTTGATCATGGACAGTTTGATAGGTGTAACAATCTATTGGTCTTTCCTTTCTCCTACATGGACAGGCAATATCTGATCTCCAGTATTCATCAAATTAACTGTAATCTCCCCTTGATAGTTAGCGTCTGTCACTCCTCCCGACCCTTGAATGCCTTCCAATGCCGATCCAGATCTAGGGGCAATTAATCCCATATGCTCTGAGGGAATGTGTACTCCAATCCCTGTCTCAATGACTACTCTATCTCTGGGTTCCAGTCTGATTTCTTTCTGACTCCTGCAGATTCTGGAGTTGCCCGATAAGGAGCTAAAGCACCTTGGGCCTCATTACGACCCAGGCGGTAAGTTACAGCCTGGGTCGTACCTTTACCACCATGGCATAAACTATGTTTACGCCATGGTGGTTGGCGGACTTACCGCCCCATTCCGAGGTTGGCGGGGCGGTAAGTCCCCATTAACCCATTTACCCTTCCCCATTCCCATTTTTGCCCCATAGGGCATAATGGGAGTGGGGAAGGCGTTAATTATGCCACCGTAAATTATGGTGGCGTAATTAACAACAAGGTCCCTTAGCGCCATGGATTTTAACACCTGCTAAAAGCAGGTGTTAAATCCTCCATGGCGCTAAGGGACCTCGGAATCAGGCGGTAAGGGTCGGCGCTATTTACGCCGCCGTAAACCCCTTACCGCCTGGGTCCTAATGAGGCCCCTTGTGTCAGTTCCCAGCAAATCAGTGTTTAAGTAGCAAACTGAGGTTGCATATGTACAGTAGGCGTCAAAAGGCTTGTTAAAGGAGTTTCATACTCTGCCACAGGACAATTATTCAAAAACCTAACTGCATCGAAATATCTAAATTTCACTCAATCCAGCCTACTAGGCTCCCATTCCCTGACTTACGTAACTGCTCCTTCAGCAGTCCATTCATTCTCTCAATGAGGGCCGCCCCTTGGGTTTGGTAAGGGACATAGTAGAGCCATCCAATATTGGTCTCTTGGCCATACTCCTGAATTAGTTTGCCTTTGAAATGTGTGCCATTGTCACTTTGAATTTGCAAGGGCAAACCATAATGCAATGTAATCTGGTCTAGCCATTTAATGGTGTTCAATTGAGTGGCCCGCGTGCATGGCAACAGCATCAGATATCCTGAAAAAGTATCTACAGTAGTACATGCATATTGGCAGCCTTTACTGATGGGCATAGGGCCTGAATAATCAAATCTGCCAGATTTTACCTTGTAACTTGTCTCTTCGCAAAGTGCCCTGGACCGTATGAGGGATGGTTCTATGTCGCTGATGTTGACACACCGGACATTGCAAAATAACTGTTTTCACTGCTTCTAAAGGGATGTTGATCCCCAGAGCTTGTGCCCACCTGCGAGTAGCTTTTTCTCCAAGGTTCCCACATTTCTGGTGAGCCCACTTGGTCAGACCCTCAGCCTCTGCATCCACAGATGAATCTTGGTGTGTTCATCTGCAACAGAATGAAACCAACGTTCTAATGAGTCAGTAGTACAGTGTGCATCCACATGATACACTGTTACTTCACTTTGCGCAAGTATTTCCCAGCTATCCTGCCACAGTACCTTTCCCCACAATTCTTTTGAATGTATTTTCCATGCATTCTTTTGCCATGTTAGCAGCCACATAGCTGCCCCATTGGCCACGGACCATGAATCTGTGTACAAATGACATTGCCCAGGTGTCTTTTGTTTAAAAGCTCGATACTGCATAGAGTTCTGCAAACTGACTACTCTTCCCGTTCCCTGCCGTTGTCCAGATCTTTTTTGTCTTGGGATTATATGACACTGCTTTCCAGTAGTGCTCAGTAGGTACATAGAATTCAGAGCCATCTGTAAACCAAGCATGGTCTGTCTGTTCCACTGTCAGATCTCCATAAGGTACTCCCCATTTCACTGGAGATTCCTGTACTTCAGTCACTAACTGTGGTATGTAATCTAAGGGTAGTATATTCGCCACTTGTTCATGTAATTTTGCCACTCTACCCTTTCCTCATTTGGCTTGGCCTTGAATGTACCATTTCCATTTGATTATGCTGGCCTCTTGGGCGTGACCTATCCTGCGACATTTAGAAGAGCTCACTACCCACTGCGTAATTGGGATCTCACATCTAATAAGTACATCATGACCATCAGTTAATTGTTCTGTATCAATCGAACCCAATAACATGCTAGCAATTGCTTCTCAAATGGAGTGCACTTATCACCTGCTTCAGGTAATTTGCGACTCCAAAATCCTGAAGGGACTTGCTTATTGTCTTGCTTCTGCCACAGACTCCAGTTAGCATAATTTCCCTGTACAGAGACATTTAACTCTACTTCCGTTGGTTTCAAAGGTCACAAATCAAGCACATGTTGCACAGTGTCCTTTGTCAACTCAAAAGCTCTCTGCTGCTCTTTGCCCCATTCAAATTTTTATTTCTTTTGTCACTTTTTAAAGTGGCGCCAAGATTTGCCCTAAATGTGCTACGTGCTTTCTCCAAAACCCAAACAGCCCTATGAATTGTTGAGCTTGTTTCTTGTTCATTGGAGTAGCAAATGTAAGTATATATTGTTTGGCTTTTGGCACTATCTCTTGATGACCATTATGCCATTCAATTCCCCAAGTACATGAGTCTCAGCTGGCCCTTGAATCTTGTTAGAGTTAATTTCCCAGCCTTCCTTTTTCAATCCCTCTATAATTGCTTCCAATTTATTTTGCACACTGCACTCATCCTTTCCCTGAATCTAAATGTCATCAATGTAATGTGTGATCTGTATGTCAGGCTTACATGATATCTTGTCTAAGTGTTCTACCACCAGCCGGTGACAAAGGGTGGGACATGCAAGTACCCCATAGGCAATCTTGTGAAGGTGTACTGGCCCCCAAATCAAGAAAATTAGAACTGCTCCTGGCACTCTTCGGCATTTGCCACAGTGAAAAATGCATCTGCCATATGTAGCACAGCGTACCAGGTTCCCTTAAACTTCTGCATATTCTCAATCAACGTAACAGTATCTGGCACTGCAGGAATTAAAGCGGGAGTGTGTTTATTTAACTCTCTATCGTCCACCGTGATCCTCTCGCTCCCATCCCCCTTTTTAAGAGACCAGATTGGGTTGTTCCAAGCAGTAGAGACTGGCCTTAACACACCTGCGTCTGCATATTCTTTGATGGTGTCTGAACTGTCCTTGCGCCCCCACAGGAATGCAGTATTTTTTCATAGACTCACTCTTCGTGGCCAATGGCACATGCACTGGAGGGATCTTCAATTTGCTTACATTCACTAGTGTACAAATCAATGCATTTACTCCAAATTGATATGTTTTACTTCCTAACCCTAAAGTCAATCCTTCCAAAATGTTAAATCCAATAATGTATTTAGGTGTCGTGACAACCAATACTTCACATTCCTGTTTTTTTAAATTGCCAATCTTCATTTCCACTCCTGTCTGTACTGTGGTCGTGTCTTTTCCACCCAGTCCAGTAATGGTAAAATGTGTACCTTTAAATCTCGAAGGCTTACCATGAATCAATGAGGCCTCCGCCCATTGTCGATCAAAGCTCTGACCTCTTTTGTGTTTTCAGGCTTCAGAAATATCTTTACATCAACATGAGGTCACCTGTCAATTTCTATACAAGCTGATACCACCGGGACTTGCCTATGCATCTATTCAGACTTTGAGTGAGTGTACCCAGACTCAGCCTTTAACTTTGCACTCACTATTTTTCTGAACTCAGCATATTTTGGCTGGTACTGGGTAGGAGTTTCCATAGACCTTTCTCCCCACTCCTAATCAGGAGGCGTAGAAGATGAAGTGTCTCCCTTTTGCTCAGAAATCACCTGTCTCTTGACTTGCTTATAGCGTTCCTTCCCAGAAAGCCCTCTCTTCTTATAGAGTTCACACATCTCTTTGGTTTCTATCCCATCTATTTCTTCTGGTGGCACACCATCTTTCAATAGTGCCAAAAACATGTCCTTTGTAGACACTCGGGCATATCTGCTATCTTGCCCTCTGTTCTCCTCTCACTGTGCCCCTGCCTCTCACTTGGCTTGTCTTTAGTTTTGTCCCATTCCACCAGATCCGACAATTGGTGTGTGGCATCCACCACCTCATCAGTGGGTTTGCCAGTCATCCCTACTAGCAAAGTCATGATGGTACTCTTCTATGCTGGAGGGGCAGTTCTGATAATCATATTTCTGGTTGATACTGATACTGGCACTACACCCATGTGTCCCGGCTCATCAACATGTATTGCCTCCTTCATTGCATGTTCCCTAATCTTTTGAATTGCCTCTTTCAAAGTATATCATCTCTTCTCCTCTGAGGGCCAATCAGTGGTAATCAGGTACTTTATATTACATCTCTGAGCTGCAATGTGTAATAGTGACACCTGTGAGGCCTGCCCATTAGCATCAGGCCCGGGTCCAGCTCGCAACACTTCCTGAACATTAGTATAATTTGATGAAGGTAGGAAGCGTGGTGAGTCAGGAGAGCCAACTAACAAACCGGCCCCACCCCATCATATATCCTCAGCATCCAAGCCAATAACGGCTCACCTGACTTTTGGCTCAATCTATTGATTATTTCACCTTCTTCTTGCTGAGTGAAATCCTCAAGCATCATTAAATCAACTGTGCCCCCGCTGGATTATGCGAATGAGGCCCAGGTCTGCGCCAGGTCAACGGGTTCACAGCAACTTTCTTCACATCTTGTTTCCTTGCAGGTTCTGTCTTCATTTCAGGGTCAGAAGATCTATTACTTGAAGAGGAATGCCATATATTCGCATCCCAACAATCCATGTCCCAGTTTATATCAGCTGTTGAAATGACAGCCACTACCTTGCGTTTATCTATTTTATCTCTGTGCTTCCTATATCCGAATTGGTCTACTCTAATTGCAGTATTTTCCACAATTTGTTGAAATTTAGAAGCCTTGTCACTCCACATTTTTTACTGCCACTTTTACATTATGGAAGCCTGTCTTTCTGTTGCCTATTCGTTTTCTAAGCGCTTTACATCCTCTTCTTAGTGCATAGATCTTTGATGTATCTTACGATAAGCTTGAAGCACAATCTAACCTCTCCTGCCCACTGCCTCAGATTCCTTCCCTTTAAGTACCGGAACCTTTTGCAAGCAAGCAATCACATCCACAGGGACTGCCTTAGCTAAGAAATTCTGCCATTTTTCACATAAACCAAAGCCGCCGCAAATTCCTGTGCTAAAGCATTCTAGAGGGCAATATTCCAACCAGGAATGAGTAATTCACAGCAGTCCGTGACAGTAGGACAAGTTGTATCTCTTTTCCTGACTAAGGAATGCATGTTATCACAAAACTATGCACTAATTCAATTACAGCAAATAAATTACTGATGTCCCTTTAAGAGGCTCATGTAAACAGTGGCACACTGCAGCACTCAGCGCATACAGCAAAGCTTTACACTTACAAAATTAAGCAAAACGAAAAAAATCAAAACAAACCCTTTTACACATCAGTGCACATGCCAATGCAATCTTGTGTTCCACGGTACACACTACATATTACAACATTGCCAAGGAATCAACAGCTCAAGGTAACTGATCGTGACGCCAATTGTTTTCCTCTCCTGATTCTTAGCATTTTAGATGTCTTTTTCATTTAAGGGGTTCCCCAATGCAGGAAGGCCAGGTCCTTATTGGAACACAATAATTCATCAACACTCTGTGTAAGTTGTAAAATGGGCACTTATCCGGCCCTCTTTATTATCTCTTATCAAAATACAGAAAGAAAGAAAAGCAGAAATTGTAATACATCACTATTAGCATTATTTTAAATTACATCATCTTTGCCAAATAGCTTCACTGGCACCCCTAGGTTGGAAGAGAGTCACTTGCCAACGGGAGCAGGCTGACGAAGCATGCCTGCTTACATCAGACCAGCCAAAATTCAAAGGCCCTCATCAGGAGTCTGGCGGTGTCCCAGCGGTAACACCGCCGAGATAACGCCAGCACAAATTGTGCTACTGCTGCTCGGTCCAGTGCTATCATGACCCAATGGGTTTGGCCGCGCTATTACCACTGTCTGTAATTTAGCCAATGGTAATAGCGCCAAAAACAGGCGGTAAGTGGACATTTTTACCTACAGCTTTCTGCTGGAAGTGAAACTCCAATTTACTGCCCAACCGGAGATTCGGCCAGCCCTTAAAAGCAGCAGTAATAGCGTTACTGCTTCTTTTAAGGGCTACAGCCCAACTCGTGATGAGGCCCAAAGTGACCTGCTATTTCTGTCTGTATGAGGTCTTTTACTCAAAATGTAATCCAGTAGTTTATCATCAGTAGAACCCCATTGCTGAGCGGCCTTAGCAGCTTCCGGACTCCACTGAATTTGTAAATAATTTCTGGATTCTCATGAGAAGCCGACAGATGTTGCTCTCGGATGCTGAAATAATGTAAAACAAGCTTTGTCTGAACACATAAACAAGCTGTCTTTCCATGGCTCTAGCTGAACGTACATTGTGCTCAGAAATGGGTTTCTCTTTAAGCCTGAAATCTAATGTTCACTGGTTTTCCAAGAATGCCGCTAATCTTGACTTCATATTGGAATCAAAGATAATATATTTTTTAATGCATTACAGACCCCAATACAAAATCACATTTCTATATCTCCAACTATAAATTAAATGAAATGTAGCCAAATGTAAGTACTTAATATGGCTCTAACAGTCCTTGTATTTTTAGCCATTTATGAAACACCGTAAAGTTTAATACTGTTGAGGTTCCTGAAAATATTAAGGCCCATGATTGATCCGATGCATAATTTTCAATCTCATGTCTCCATTTGCCAACACCCCTTTTCTGGAATTCCTTTTAATTTCATACAGCCAGCTAATGTCCCGTCTCCTCCACTTCATAAAGCTAGTTAATAAATGTCTGGCATCCTCCACTTCTAGCTTCCTGCTCCCCCTCTCCCGACCTCGCTTCCTGGTCTTTCCTTCCCCACCCCCATCCCGCCCACAATGCTCCCATTGGCCAACAGGCCCGTACATTCATCCATGCTAATCAGACCCTGCCGTGGCAGCCCCCTTGGTGAAGGACCACAAGGCTAAGGACAGCTCCAATGAAGCATTCCAGGTGGTGTCGTCCGTTGTCTGCTGAGGAAGCATAAAGCTAGCAGCAGTCAACAGCTGCGTCTGACCGGTCAGGTGGTCAAGGGGGCGGCACTCATTGCACCTTCCCTAACTGACCCACCCCCACTTATAAGCTTCTGTCACCGACTGCACCACACATAAGACTTCTTGGTAAATCGCATGGTTTAGCCTCCCACTTCTCCCCTCTATAGACACATCCTTGGTATTGCTGCTGTGTTTGTAAACTAGGCCTTTTTCCCTCTTTTTACGAAAGTCGCATCTGGGCATTCTTCATTGCTGATGTGTCTGAAAACTAGGCCTTTTCATTCTTTTTTAGGAAAGTTGCACCGGGGCGTTCTGCATTGCTGCTGTGTTTGAAAACGAGGCCTTTCTCCCTCTTTAAGGAAAGTTGCATCTGGTTTGCTTTGTGATAACTGTTGTACTGCAAACTGTGTCTCATTAGGTTTCTCCAACTCCCCTGCTCCCCCTCCCTGCATACTGTTGAGTTTACCTACCTGCCCAGTCTGTGTGTTCCCTACTGTGTAACCAACCCCCCCGCGCTTCCTGTGTGGCGTTGCCTGTGCGTCCCTCCTCTCTCTTCACTCTCTCCTCCTATGCTTCCTCGCACCCCCTATGATGCTTTCTGTTTCCTCTATCTTCTCCAACTGCTACTCTATCTCCTATCCTCTCCCTCTCACTAAGTCTGCAAGGAAGAAGTTCAAGAGGGACATCCTGGTCTCCAACCCAGTTCTCCCTATCGCTGATATCCATGACAGTCCTTCCTCCAGACTTACTCTCACTGACATTCTCTTTGTCATTCCCTCTACAGACCTATGGACCCCTAGTATGATTTCTGCTCTCTCTCCTTTTTCCCCCCTGTCCCATTAATTGTGGCACTTGGTGGGAGGTCCTTTTGGCCCCCTTCCACTCCTCTAAGACCATCATTAATGTCTATCTGAATGGCCCCGTCTTGGTCCAGGGCTCTCTAGGCTGGACTACTGCAACAGCCTATTTCTCAATCTGCCTTGTTCTACTCTTCGCCCTCTGCAACTAATCCAGAACAGGACTGTGAGACTTGTCCTTGGCCTTAAGCCCACGAAACGTATCTCTCCAGCCCTGAAATCCTGAAATATCTCCACAGGCTTCCGGTGGCTGCAAGGATCAAGTTCAATACCCTCTGCATCATCCACAAGGCGTTCTAGGGCCGGGGCCTGAACTACATCCAACTCTCTTTTCCTAAACACCTTCCTTCTTGAGCTCTTCGCTCAGCCACCTCCAACTCTCTGAGAGTTAGACGCTTCTCCATGCAGAGTGTGGGTAGTAGATCTGTCTCCTCTTCAGGTACCTCCCTCTGCAATGGCCTCCCCGCCCCACTCAAACTTGAGCCGGACCACCGGAGGTTCCAGAAACCGCGCAAGACCTTCCTTTTCACTTCTTCTTTCGCTCTCTCTCTCCTTGCACTTAACGTAGAGCCGTGCTGCCCTGGCTGCACTTACCTAGATCTATGCTACCCTCATTGCCCCTCCCCATGCCCTCCCCCTGGCACTTCTCCTCTCCCTCTCCCCACTGCACTTTCACAATCTGAATGCACAAGATCTAGTAAGATCGTTTGTTTTGTCCTCCCTCTGTCTTCCCTACTGTGTCATGTCGCGCCTAGGAACACTTGTGTACAGGCGCGTTATAAATGACTCATCATATCGCATATCATATCATTACATATTCTAAATAATGGTTGGGAGTAAGGAATACTCCTCCAACCCCCAACTCGGGCAGGAGTAGGACGTAGGTCAAGCCTGAGCATCATTATGAACTTTCTAACATTTCTAGCATAATGGTTAGTTAGATATTGGCATGCCACATCATTTGGAAAGCCTTGTCTGACATGTAGTGCATATTTTCTATACTTGCCAATTTTCCCATATGTTAGCAAGTTTTTTAATTTGTTTTTCTATCACCAAGGCTGGAGTTACCTCATCCATCGAAAAAACAATGTCATTAAAGAATGAGAGTACATCCTTCTTGCATTCTTTAAGAGCACAATTATTGTTGTTAATATTCAGTACGTGTTTGAAATCTGAAAATATCGATTAATTATCATCAAATTTGGCTGTCATACGAGTATACAAAATTCCCATCCTAATTCTCAATTGTTTGTTTAGCGATATTAGTCCCAGTTCACATACTATCCCTTCAATTGGGGAATTTTTGGGTAAGCCCAGGACTCTACGCCATAGTCTACCTTCCAGTCACTAAATCAATACTCTTTCCTTTTCCGTAAATATTTCCAACCCATATGAAACACAGGGTATTAAGCTTATCTTACATAGTTTCACCAAGCCATCTTTATAAAATCCAATTTTATGTCTTATGGAGTATGAGATTGCAAGAAATCTCCTTTTGATTTTCTGTCATACAAAACTCTCTAATAAAGATACATTCATAGTATCCGAGATAAGTATTCCCAAATATATATAGGTAAGAGTGATCTCAATTGTCTCATTATACATTTTACATCTACATTTAGGTACCTTTCTCTTACTAGAACAAATCATCATAATTTTTGTTTTACTATGATGTATTCTTAGGCTGTTATCTTTTGAATAAGTTAATCCAGGCTACACTGCAACACAACAATCAGGGTTGTATCTATTACGAGAGTATCGTCAGCGTGCCCAAGCCAATTTATCGATTGTTTACCAATTCTGGGGTGAAAATTGAAATAATCCTTCAAAAAGGGGTCAATATCAGAGACACATACATTACATAATGTAGGTGCTAAAGGTCAACCATGTTTAAACCCAAAGTTTGAATCTATTTTCTCACTCAATATCCCCTCCTGGTTGAGGTGCACCCAGACAACATTTTCAGTGTATAATTCTTGTATGAAATAGAGTACAACTGAGTTTAGGTTCCATTCTCTAAGTTTAGACCACAAGATGTTCCTGTCTGCTGTGTCAAAAGCACCTTTATAATTGATGAAGCAAATATATAAAGCTCCATATTTCCTTTTGTTGCTCTCAAAAATTAAATAAAGGAGGGTCCATGTGTTTGACAAAGTTCCCATCACTCTTCTAAAAGCAGTTTGCATTTTTGGGAATCGATTATTCTGTTTTATCCAGCTATGTAATTCAATTAATAATAACTATGTAAATCATTTTGAGCAAGCATCAGACATAGCCAGCAATCTATAATTATCATGGTTTTCTCTCCCTCCCTTTTTGTATACAGGAATCACAATTGATGCTATCCAACTAACTGGGATGAAACCTGTATTAATTATTGTGGAAAATAGATGGGAAAATATCGAGTCCCAGAAAGTCGGCCTATGCTTATAGATCAAATTTGGTATTCCATCAGGGCCAGGGGCCTTAGATGGCTTCAGTTTAACAATCATTCTTTCCAAATTCTCTATGTCTATACTTAAGTTTTCCTTTCTCTCACACTCCCATAAAGGTTTACTCTTTGTGGGTAAGAGTTTCCACCTATAATACAATTGACCAGTATGTTTTATCCAAATGGTCTCCGTTATAGGGGGTAATTTTCTTTTTTTCTTACAATAGTTATCGCTATGGGAATTCTACAATTCCCAGAATCTACGACCATCTGTGGTTCTTAAGAAATTATGCAACTAACCATTTGATGGCAGATTCTGATGCTTTATGTCTATTAATGACATTTTTATAATTTGTTTTTTAGATTCACTATTTTTTGTATGCAACATGGCATTATTACAGATACTCCTCTTTGCAGTTTTAATTTCCTTATTGAGTCTTCATTTTTCCCTAGCGATAACTATGTCATATAGTTTCCTCTTCTTTTCTATTTTTGCCAAACCTCTCACAGTATATGTATTGTAAGCACGGCATGGTATCAACCGATAAGACAGACACATGTGATCACAGTTCAAGGATGTTTATTGAACTTAAGGGGGGTTGGGAAAATGCCTATCTAAACCTAAATCTAAGGATGGGAGCAAGCTACAACCATCAAAATGAAGATAGCACAGTCCTAGTAGTGTCTTTGTCAAAATAAAAAAACGCGGTGCAAATCCCTACTTCTAAACAATAAACAGTGTGGGAAATAATGTAGATAACAAAAATGGTGTCCTGAAACAATATGTCAGGATGACTGGATAGTTGGTTCCCCTTCCCCACGTTTTTACCACGGAACAAGGCTGTACACTTGGGCTTGGAAACACACTTCAGTTCGGCTAAAAACAAAGGCACAGTTCCAGTTCATAGATCAGCTCTCCGCAACCAAAAGTCTCTTGCTTCTCCCTTGCAAGACGAAAGTTCAACAAAGATTGTTCAAAGTTCCTTTCCTCAGGAGTTTACTTTTTAAACAACAAAAAGTCTTTTACTTCCACTTTGAGTCTCCCTCGACCGTGCTCAGACTCCCTTTTCACTTTACAATTTACCATAGGCCTCTCTCCGTCTGGCTCAGCCTCTGTATGGCACACCACTTTCAGCTTTCACTGCGAGTCCCCCTCTGTCAGGCTCAGACTACTATTTTACTTTCACAGTTCACTGCACACCAAAGACTTTCAATTCTGCAAAGGATTTGTCTTAAACCCTTGCAGGACCACTTCGATTCTCTTCCTCATAAATCATATTCACATTTCATAAGTTCCATTTGCGGGATACATTCAGGCAGAGACTCTTTGATTGGGCACACACCCAGTGCCAGACTACTGTGCTATTTATTATCCTGCGCTCACTTCTCAAAGTTCAGAAAACAATTATCGACTTTCCTTTTCATTTGAGTCTTTAATCAAACGTCTTTTCCATTCGACTTCACAGGACACTTTGTTGCCACCCGTAACCTTTGTTCATACGCAGCACGGTTTCACAGTTTCCCTCAACTCACCGTTTGCATGCAAGGTTCAGCTCGTGGCTTTGATCATGGAGTCAAGGACGATACCACAGCGGCTGGACTTCTCCCCGGACTCGACTAGTCAGTCTAGAGGGCTATTGTATCCCGGACATGCATTACAGGATTCTCTGGCCTCACTTCTCCGCCTCACACGTGCTGCTTCTGAGTCTTCAACAGCCCAGCGATTACTTGTCAAATGGCCCAAGGGCATCACCCTCCTTGGTTTCATTCAGTGACTTTTCGCCTGGCTTCCTTGATTCAGCTGCGGTCTTCAATAGGCTATGCCTTCATGTGCTCTATCCGGTTCCTTGCCTTGCTCAAAGTGTGTCCTGTGCTCTGCCTTTTATCCATGTGGGGAAGGCAAAGCAAATTCAGGTGTGAGTTGTTCCAGGCAGTTGCCTCACTCTGCCTGACCATGGCACTGGGACATGTTCGAGTCTGTCTTTCACCGGTGTATAAAGGGAATGTATAGGTGTTTGTGCAGGTAAGCGGAGGGGAGTTACAGAACTCATGTACTTAATCAGGAAAGAGGGAGTTAAGGTTTTAATGGGGGATACGGCGGCTCACCATTAGGTGTCCAACACCCACTCCCCAAGGATCCCCCATCCAGGTGATCCTCCCGCACTGATCCACCCCCAGGAGCTGTATCCAAAATCGAAGGCTGTGTCTTGGCCACCTGGATGACATATCCCCGGGGTCTAACCTGTGAGACACCATCTGGTGTGTATGTATAAACTGTTTGTCCTTCTCTGAGATGTCATTAAACATAGTAAATCCTATGTTATGGTCAAGGCAATTTTTTTCCAGTATCATGTCAAAATAGGACACATATCTCTCGATATTCTTCAGCGACCATTGAATCCAATTACCACCCTGATTCACTGTACTTCCACCACCAATAATCTTTATCTTCCATGGTAATTTGAATAGAGAACATCTTAACCACATGATCTGATCACTAGAAGTGGTAGTGGTGATATAAAGTTGGCCCACAATCTCAATCATAGACGCTGGCAACAGTATATAATCAATCCATGAATAGGTATTCCTCGCAGACCAAGTGTATGGACAAGTACCAACCTCAAATTCTGGCCTTTTAACATCCTTCATAAGGTTAACCCAGTGGCCTTCGGTCTCCAACTACCTGACTCCGGGCATAGGACTCATCTGATCTTCCACTCTTCGCTTCTTTGTGGGTACCTGCCAGATCGTTTTTGCTGCAAGGGACTTGGACAACCTATCCCCATTCCCCGCCCTAAAACGAGAAGTGCCAGAGTTTGAAGTATCTGTTATGTGTGATTCCAGATACCGTTAAGGAAAGTTGCAGTACCTGGGAACCTGCCTGTCATGTCCATGGCCCAGTGTTGCCTCACAAGTTTCATCGTCTACATCTGGGCAAGCCTAGTTCCTCTCGCCTAGGAAGGAGGCATGCTGTGATGTTTCTGCACTACTGAGGGCCTCTAGGGCAGTAAGCAGTCTATATACTTTAAGGCAAGGGGATGACATATTGGGCCTCATTACGAGTTCGGTGGTAACTGTGCCTGAAATTCCAGCAGGTTACCGCCAGACTCGTATTACCATTCCGCCTCCGTGATTCCCGGAATTACCGGGGCAGTACGACCCCGGTGACCCGGTAATTCCGGAGGCAGGATTCGGTAAATCCCCATTCCCATTGAGTCCGGTAGGACTCAATGGGAATGGGGAAGTGGAAACACTGGCACCATCTCGTGATGGTGCCGGTGTTTCCACATCTGCCTGCAGGCCGGTGGTGTTAAACCCGCCAGGTCAGACCTGTTTGGAATGACACCTCCCTCCTGCAGAACTCGAGATCACCCAGTCCGGAAACAACGGTGGCGGCGGGTTTACCGCCACCGTTATTTCCAGACCGGGTGACCTGTAATGAGGCCCATTGTCTTTGGGCCTGACTTGCAAACATGTTTTCAAATGGGAAAGTCCCATTGAAAACGCTTTTGTAAATGGGGCCCTTTGTGTGTTGCAGTCCCATATTTAGACTACACCCCCTGCATAAGGTTTGCTTCCTTCTGACATGCACTTTTAATTTCCAGTACCCACTGAAGAATTCAGCCCCTGTACTTTAGCGACTGCAGTTGACAGGAAGTTTATCCGAAGTGGAAATATGGGAGCACCGTCGATAGCATCTGGGAATGTTAAGTGTAATCAAATCGCTTAGTAATAAATTCCACTTTGAGTGATTGCTGTTTTGCAAGTTCCATCTAATTAGTTTCACAACAGAAATAAAGATCTTTGATGTGGGTGTTTCTTGTTCATTATTTCCCAGGCTGTTGTAAATGCTCCAGGCAGAAGCTCATCCACTTGAATATTATTAGCAAGTGAACGTCCTCTCTGGCAGCCATTATTTTCCAATTAAAGTCAGAATGCCCAGTAGGCAGTCTTTAAATGTCTGTAGCGCTTTTGGCATACTATTAGTCACTCGTATATTTAATAGTAAAATGTAGCTTGTTTTCAAAGCTGCCAGTCCTCCTCCTCAGCCTTTGCTGGTGACTCGAGTGTGTGATTGGTGTCTTATCTCTGGCTTGCTCAGAAACAGTGTTTGGTGTCTGACAGAGATGGCACAAAGGGCGGCATAGGTTGCAGGCTACCCTCTGTTAGGTGTGTTAAATTATGTACAACTGATGTGTCTAATAATCAACCAGGTGTTGTGTCAGACCGCATGAGTGGGATCGCTCCTAGTGTTTAGATCCTTTTCCTGACCAAAGCACTGATTTCCCAATTTAACTGGAGTACGTTTTTTGATGAGCATTTTAAACATTTTGTGAAAAGTCTATTCTTTTGCAAACGTGAACTTCGGCTTGTTTTTACCAACAATTGGCATTTTTTCTTTCATTCAGTGGAAGTCATCTTGTTAGATCTTCTTCATCGTTTCTTTTCTGTGGTCTGTGTGGCCCCCTATTCTTTTCTTATCCTATACATAGTTCATTTGTGTGGTTATGAAGTCCCATGCAGACAGAAGCTGATTCCATTTTTGGACGCGAGCCCGTGCAGCACAGACAAGGATAGATTTATAGTGTCAAGTGCTGAAGGCTTGAGATCTGAAATTCAAGACCAGCTGAACACTTAACCTGTCTGTCCTATGCATCCATCCACCCATACCATCTATCTATCTATCTATCTATCTATCTATCTATCTATCTATCTATCTATCTATCTATCTATCTCTAATAATCTTATCTATTTCACATGTGTAATGTGTGCACTTCCCATCAGGCATCTAACCACTGGGAGCAATGATGAAAGTGAAGCTGGTTGTCCTTTTCTGAAACATCAAAGGTTTGTCAATGCCGGGAACATCTCTGGGAGGCAGTAGCTAAGCCTGGCAGGCAGGAGATGGAAGAATCATTCCAAAGCTTTAACACCTTTAAAGCGGAGAACGTGAATCCTGGATTTGTACCTTGAGTGAAGATCTCTCCCTGGCTGGAACTATTTGATCTGATTATGCAGACATGGGAGGGCAGGTCCATGCAGAGATTTGTGAACCCCGGGTAAGAGCATTGAAGGAGATCCTGGACATTACTGGGAGCAAGAGTAGTCTCCTCAGGAGCGTGTGATGTGTTCATCCATCGGGGTATTGGTTACTATTCCCACAGTCGTGTTCAAAGGGACCTGCAGCTGACATAAGATGGAAACAGGAGCCTGCATTAGTCTAGCCACCTATATAGGCACACGCCATATTTGCACCAATGTCTTCAGGGTTGAATCTGGTTCAGAAGCGTAAGATGGAAACTGGTTGATCAGATAATGGCATTTGCATGGGATGTCGTAGAGAAGAGCCGCCGAGCATTACTCTTCAGGATTGCCCTTGCTTCTGCATGCTGATGGGGGCATCTGCAATGGACACGTTCATATAAATTGGGTGGGCCTTTCTTGTATATGTTTTGAGGCAAGAAGTAGAAACGCTGCCTTCATTTGATTAAGACTAAGAGAGTTTACCTTAATCCAGGTCACACTTAGGATGATCAGTATTTTAATGAAGCGCAAAATGTCTACAGTGTCTGAGAGGTATGCAGTGATTATATGGAAGAAAAAAAAAGGAATTAAATAATACCAAAAAATAAATATATGGGAGGTGGGGATAAGCGGTTATAAAGTGTGGGGGGTGGTTCGGGTGGTGTTAAAAGCATGGAGAAACAAAAAGGTTGGGGGCAGGCCGCCCTAAATATAAAAAAACAAAATTGATTAATGTTTTTTTACGGTATTATTTTTTCATTAGTTGTAAACTTATGTTACCGGTCTGAGAGTCTGAACAGAATGTGTATAATCTGAATAATTATGGAATTACCTTTCTAGCAACAGATGGGACAGGCACGACCCAGCAGTCAACTACAGTATGAACGGATATGAGAGTCTACTTTCATTTTTGATGCTCTGCCACTGACAAAAGATTTAAAACCAATTATCGGCCATGTCTGTTAGTCCCATCACATCACTCAATCTGTCCAGGAAGATGTGGTGGTTAGCAGTATATAACACGGCTGGAAAATGCATCCCCCTTTGAATGCCTGGTCTGCAGCCTCTCTATCTCTCCTGGCCTCTCTCGGACTGTGCCCACCATCTACAGGCCACCTGGCCAGGCCGCCCTCCTCTTCCTCTCTGAATGGGCTGACACTCTCCTCTTCTCTCCTTGCCTCTACCTCTCAGCTTCTCCTCCTCTGAGACTTCAACATCCACCTGGATGCTTCTAATCCCTCCTCTGGCCTCTTCTGCAACCTCTGCGACTCTTTTCATTCTTCCCTCAGGGGGGTGACGTTCTAAACAAACGAGTTCCAATGGTTAGATGTCATCCCCTCGCTAGTAGTTTACTAGTTAGGCCACTCTCACTAACCTTCACCAAAGAAAGGCAAAACGTATTAATCAAACAAATACAAAGACGTCATGTGTAAAACAAAATATAGACATATTTTATTAAATGTATGCATTATTTTCAAAAATTCATGATTCAAATTCATAACACTAAAGGTCTCAATAGGGTGGTATAACAACAGGGCCAATATTGTATCTAACTACTAAAAATTCCATATGTGTAACACACTCACTACTACTCACTTCAATAAACAGTCACTCTATTTTCATATTACCCATAATACTCGTACACCCAACATGTTTCATTCCTTCCATTCCATTTAAACATTTCTTGGAAATTCTTCACGGGGGCACTGTGTAAACACCACACTTTCCTATTCGACACGTCCTATGCCAAATACTATTCAAAGTTTGTACACAGAAATTACTACAAACTAGTTTAATTTCACATAAACACACTTTCCGGTTCTTCTTAGTGCCACCAGTGTTGGTTCATCTGTGAGAGTAACCTACAGGATGACGTATAAATAAGGTTTTAATACCTCCATTTAGTATTACAATTACACTCATTTCAAAAAGTAGATTGACAGAATCTAATCAACTCGTTGGCACCTTGAATCAGCCATAGTAACCCATTTCTCAGGGGTACTTCATCTTAGACTGTTGTACATTGCATACTTACCCAACTGGGTACTCTGTTTCGGTTCCAAAAAAGGCACCCGACGATGTAGTTCAAATTGTGTTCTAAAACCCTTTGACCCAATCTTCTTTGGTAACTATAATGGCTACTGCGCAGGAGATTCCTCAAAAGGCATATCTACTCCTCTTGGCTAGAAGATAATTCTATGCCACCTCTCATGTATAAACTTTATTATTCTTACAGAGGCATGCTGTTCATCTCTGTATTCCATCCTTTTAGCAAAATTCCAAGGATCTAACTCCACATGTGTCTTTTAATTGACCAAGACTGCATTACCCAGAATGCTTTTCATAATGTTACGTTACACAAAAGCTAACACCATATCAAAACCCATATACGTACATAATTTCCCTTACAGATTCATGCCGTTCATCTCTGTATTCCAGCTTCTCAGCAAAATACTAATCTCCAGGCATCTAACTCCAATTTTGAGTTCCTAGCTGACACCTCGATCTCAGGCGATCCATGCCATCTGTTTTATACACCCAACCCATTGAAAATATATATATATTTGTTTCAAACATGTTTTTATTAAGTTTCTATTGACACAATGTCATACCATACAAAGATCAAGCATCAAACTTCATTGAAAGAAAACAGAGAAATCCCTCCCCCCCAACCTGCATAACTCAGTCTGTATATGTTTTACATCGGAAGATCTTTTCCTCGTTCACGTGAATAAATCCAATAGTCTTATATTGTGTGGGCACCATTGTTCTTTATATTCCTTTTGAAGGAATTCCAGTGCCCCTCCCCAGTCCTCTCAGAATTTCCCATGATCCCATTGGATGTTATAAGTTATTAGTTCTAGAGCCAGATTTGACCACACCCTTCGCGTCCAATCAACAACCAATGGTGGGGATTCGTGCTTCCAGTTTCTAGCAATATCCAACCATGCTCCTATTAGGAGGCCCATGAAGTTTCTTTTCTGCGGAGTAGTTAGCGTTTTGTCTTTTGGATCCCAAAAGCCCCCTTGCCATATTTCCTCTCCCAGGTGTTCTGTTCCCATCATTAGATTTTTTATCTCTCCCCAGTATGGACTTATCCTCGGGCAGTCCCACCAGATATGTTTCCAATCTCCCTGCCTGCCCCACTTTCTCCAACAGTTATTCGGGGGGTCATTGCTCACACTCATTTCAATATCACTCGCGGCCTCTGTCGCCTAATTTAATTATCCCATACCAGCGCAGTATAGGCTCGTAGTGGACACCTGCTTTTGTTACACTTGCAGCCAGGATCAAAATACTTCAGTGTTGTTCACTGGCAACAAGATACACACCGTTGCCCTTAAAAAAGTGGCGGCGATGGGCACTCTTTAAAGCTTGCCATCCTATAGTTCTGTCTCAAACCACTATGTGCACATTACTACCAAGGGTATCCAAATTAAGATCCAGTGGACTTTCTCAAAAACCACAATGCTTCCAAGTCAAGTACTATAATCTGACCACTTGTGCAGTATTCAATTAAGTAGTTTACATTTTAATTCTAATGAACTACCATTCTGCTGCTCTTTCATTAAGACCAATAGCTGTACTCTTGGTCAAAAAAGAATATTTTTTTTCTTTTTCCAGAAGCCTTTTTTTGTCCACCTATTTGTCACTACCTGGCTTTACATGGTACAGAATTGTCCATTCCATATCTTCTGCCCTGTGCAGCATTTCAATATAGTGGCTGACCTTTGGAGCTGTATTAATTAGATTTTTGATACAGCTTTTGTGTTCAGCAATCTGGATCTTAACTTTCCTTTTTGTTTTCCCTATATAGAGTGTGTTACAGGGACAGCAGATTACGTATACCACCATAGCAGAATTACAATTTGTCAGGGTATTTTGGGTCCATTCCCTTTGTAGGCCCAAATCCACTGTGCTACTCCTCTGGGTTTGTCGACAGCAAGAACACTGGCCGCACGGTTTATGTCACACAGGCTTAGGCAGACCACATGTCTCAGTAAGGGTCAATTGATTGGGTTCCAGTCCTGCTATGTTGTTCCTAGTTACTTGATCCCTAATGTTCTTGCTGTACTTGTAGGCTATTAATGGTCTCTCTATGGGGCATTCACCCTGTTCCAATACGTGCCAATTCTTATGAATTATTTTTCGTATCCCATTCGACAAATGGCTGAATGTGTTCACAAATACCAGTTTATCTTTTTTCTCATCCTCTCATTTAGTTTGTTCGAAGAGGGCTTCCCGATTGCTGTTTTTTTACCAGTTTCATTGCTCTTCTGTCAGCTTCCATGGACAACCCCTTTTAAGGACTTTCTCTTTAAGAAGTTTGGCTTCCTGCTTATAGTCTGCCCGATGAGTACTTTTCCTGTTCAATCGGAGCAACTGACCTAGTGGCAAATTGTCCCATGTATGTTTCGGATGGAAACTACTATAGTGCTATAATGTGTTCATCTGTGGGTTTATGGAAAGCTTTAACCGCCAACACACCCTTTTCAGTGTCCACATTGATGGTCAAGTCTAGGCAATTTATCATACTGTTATGCCTAGTGTTGGTAAATCGCAGATGCATATCCTGCTGGTTGATCCACTCAACAAATTCTCCGGCTTCATCTTCACTTCCGGTCCATATTATTAGCACATCAACGATGTAACAACGCCAATGGCGTAGATATCTCTTATATGGATTAGTTTCACCATGTATGACATTGACCTCAAAGTACTCCATATACAAATTAGCCACACTCAGGGCTCGGATTGCCCCCATTGCCGTCCCCTGTATCTGATTATAGTATTGTCCATTAAAATGGAAATCATTTTCTTTAATTGCGATTTCTGCACACCATACTATAAAGGATACTGATGTCTTTGTGACTATAGTTGTTTGTCTAAGCCATTCCTCTATAACCTGCAGGGATACATCCTGTAGAATGCTAGTATATAGTGCCACAACATCCAGACTCCTAAGTAATTCCTGGCTAGAGTCAAAAGGAAGTCCTTCAAGTTCTCTAATAATTTGTGAGGTATCTTTCACATACTACGCCATACCCTTCAGAAGAGGTTGAAGATAAAAACCTGCCAATTTCAGAAGGGTTCAAGTGCTGATTCAATACCCAAAACAATCGGACCACCCAGGGGCTTGTACAGTGCTTTATGAATCTTCGCAAGGGTATAAAACTGTGGCATCCTTTGGTTGGCCATCACTTGAAAATTTGCCTCCTTACTCGAAATCTAACCTCTTGACCTTGCTTTCTCTACCTTTAGAGCTATCATGTTGCTGATGTCCTTAGTAGGATCCTTCTCAAGCCTCAAATATCTGTTCTTATCTGGCAGCTGTCTTTCACACTCAGAGATTTAATCCATTCTGTTCTGTATCACTGTTGCCCCACCCTTATCCGCTTTCTGAATTATGATGTTAGGGTTTTGTGACAATGATTTATTAATCTCCCTTTGTTTTTTACTCACGTTCTGATACCATCCCTTATTGCTGTGGTTATTTTCCAATGCGGTTACCTCATTCAGGATCCGATTTTCAAAAACTCTAGCCTCTGTGCTTCTGGTTTGTGTGGGTGGAACAAAAATTGATTTTTTTCTTAAACCACTGTCTTCTTCACTGTCGGACTAGTCTTTATCCTTAAAATACTGCTTCAGATGAATTTTTATCATCAAGGCATGAAATTCTTGCCCAAGAGAAAACCATTGTGTTTATTACTAGTCATGAACCCTAGTTCACGTTGCAAAATTGAACATTCGTCTTTTGAGTACATGACTTGACAAGTTTACCAGAGAGCTTGCATGCTCCTCGTTATCCTCGCCTCTATATCTCAGTTCTGGGGAGACTTCTCTAAAAAATGTTGCTCTCTTCCAACCTGTCCCCTTCTGTTATTATTCAGCCTTGATCTACCCCGGCCTCGTCTGTGATCTCGCCCTCCTGTTCTACCACTTGGGAAGGGTCTTCCTCCACCTGTACTGTGGGGCAGAGGGGGGTTGAAGACCATAAACTTGGTTTTATTTGCGTTGATAGACAAAGAGTTGAGGTCAGAGAATTCTTTAAGCTGGTTTAGGGATGCCTGAAGCCCAGCCGGGTTGAGGTCCAGCAGTACAATATCGACTCCGTACCCCATCCACTGTAGTGGAGAAATTCCCAATTTCGGGGCAATCGAAGTTGGGTTGCTCAATGCCACTCCCATATCTGCAAAATACAAGAGGGGCACGAGGATACAACCCTGGTTCAGTTCCTAGTAAGTGGGTATCCAAGTGGACCTCCTACCTGTCTGATCAAGCCAAATCTTAACTCTAGTGCCCTCATGAAGGGCCATAACCATAGAGAGTAACCTAGCTGGAATGTTCCTATCAGAGATTTTTCTTCCAAGTCTGCCCCTGTTGACAGAATCGATGGCTGCGCTGTAGTTAATATATACCACTAAGACTGGCATCCGATGGACACGCCAGGCTTGCTGGATAGCCGTCAACAGGCCAAGACAGTTAGTGGTCGTGCTGAGTCCCTTCTGGAAGCCTGTGTGATATAGCGGGATAAGTTTAGCATCTTCCGTCCAGTTCCATAGTTCTTTTGAAAACAGACAGGATAAGATCTTTGATGAGGCATCTAACATCGTTAACAGGCCGTAATTACCAGGGTCTGCATGATTACCCTTTTTCCAGATAGGGCGTACATTGCTATTGTTCCACGATGGAGGAACAAGAAGAGATTCTCTGAACCAATGAACAAGCCAGTGGAGAGTAGCCCAGTGAAAGGCATCCGATTTGATCAAAGAGCTACAGATGCCGTCAGGGCCCAGGACGCTTGATGATTTACTACCCCCAATCAATTTCAGGATGTCAAAAGGGCCCCTAGAGGAAATCCATTTCCCCCGAGGAGTATTCAGCATCAATGTAATTACATCCTCATTCCCCAAAGTTTTGGAGATGTGTACAGCCCATACTGGTTCCGGGACACCCATAATATCACAGGTTGCCAGAGAATAACCCTCCGCGGCTCTCCAAAATTGTTGGGCATCATTCGCCAATGCGAATCCTACCAGGGAACGGCAACGGGTGCACTCTAGATGGTATCTATGATTTCTCAGCCATTTACAATATTTGTTTTTCTAGGTTAACCCATGTAGTAAGTTCAGCTGTGTCCAGAGTCAGTCTAGATAATTTTCGAAGAGTAATGCGCAATTCCCTGCTCCGCTTGACTATTAACCCATCATACAAGTATTTAGGGCTAATCATAGTGGTCAGTCGGGCGCTAGTGTTTCTCTTAACAAAAGTCCTGGAAATATCTGCAGCAATGGAGTCCCCAAAGTCCTTAATAGCCTCAATCGATCTAGTAGGGGTAATTTCAGGCAACCTTTCCTCGCTGTGTTCGATATGACAAATCAGAGCTACCTGCATGCTAGTCGAGACCTCCGCCAACTATTGGTCGTTGCAAGAAATGAAGTTCAAAGCAGGATTAACTCTTAGTTCCCAGGTAGGAATTGGGGGCAAGGGTGACACTAGGACATTCAAGGTCAAGACAAGAGGTAGATGATCACTTTCTAGTCTATGCCTTATGCCCATATCAGTAACCAAAGAAAGGGCATTAGCCGTAAAGGCTTAGTCCAAGATATTACAGGACATAGAGACTGCAGGTACATTGAGAAGGGGAATCGATGGAAATGCACTGTTAGTCATGGAGAATCGAGAGGAATAGAGGCCCCTCTTACAGGAGCATGAGAGTAAGTCCCCATCCACAATAATAGAGGACGAAGTAACATCCCGATCCAAGGTACTATGTTCCCTTGGAATCTTGGAGTTAAAATCTCCACACAGTTAGGATTCCTTCGGGGTTGTTATGGAGGAGATGGAGGAAGCACCATTCTCGCTATAGGCAGTGGAATGCAAGATGGCGCCTCCTTGGTTCCATCTCAGTAATTAACAGGGAGCGCTCTAGCCTTTTTCAACATGGCAGCACGCTCACTACCCATTCTATATCAGTCATCACAACGAACGGGCAGGTGCGTCGCTTCTGTCTCGCTCCATTGTGCCCTAGCTCCTTGCCTCTGCACTAGGAACCTTTGCTACTTCATTAGCGTTATTTGTTTCTTTATCTCCGTCTTTCCCCTCTCCATTCCTTTCAGCTCTCTTCATCGCGCTTCTTCGCGGAACTTACTCATTCCTTCTCTTTTTTCCCTTTCCTCTACCTCCCATCCTAACTATCTGCTCTTACTATCATTCTATCTGTTTACTTTTCTTTGGCGATTCTTGCCGCCGGTTTTCCTCTGCCTAATTGAGAATTTAGTGCAGCTCCTCGGCAACGTACAAGCCGTTTCTTTGCAAGCCGCACGCATTGGTTCTCGCAATCTACTTACCATCATTCTACGATTGCTATAAACTCCACTCCACTAGGATGCATCTACAGCACCCCGAACACCTACTACTTCGGAACTTGGAGTGTCTTCTGGACTATGACTAATTGGGTTTTCTTCCCCATGAGGGTTTCCCAAGGGTGCTGCCCCTGTGGTGCACAGAGCCCGGTTACTGGTCTGTGGACGCTGTGGGGGATCGCATTGCCATTTCTACTGGTCCGCCACTGCCAGCACCTGCACAAGACTGCAACTATGACTACACAAACGTGTTTCTGCATAACAGAAAGCGACGCCCAAAAAAGCAAATGGATCAGCAGATGCAATAATTAATGGCAGCAATGCAGAACCTTAATACCAAGGTTCAGACCTTAAGAAACGAAAATGCAGTCCTCTGACAAATGGTGACCTCCCGTACTGAGCTCCCTCTGGGACCGCTACCTATGGGGAAATATGACTGAAACCCTAAAAAACTTGGACTTCTGTGTGGTACAATTCACCCTGAAGCCCTCATTTTTTCCTACTGATCGAGCAAAAGTCAGCTATCTGATTTCAAATCTATCGGACAGTGCTCTTGCCTGGGCCACACCTCTAGTTACTACCAACAACCAACGTATGGATTCTTCTGTTGGATTTATTAACAGTTTACAAGCCATGTTTGTTAGAAAGGAACTAGTGGTTGCAGCACATGATGGCATACTTGATCTTAAACAAGGCAACATGGATATCCTTGCTTTCATTACACAATTCAAACAGCTTGCCCATGAAACTGCATGGGCAGACGATGCTCTTTTGACCATTTTCCAAAGGAATCTATCCGAAGAACTCAAGGATGAAGTCTCCACAGTACCATGCCCACAGAATCTAGCGGAAATGATCACCTTGGTACTACAGTTAGATTACCGCATCCAAGAAAGAAATCAAGAAAAACGCAAGGGTAAATTCCGTTCTCCTCTAACTATTCCGAAACCACAGGCTCTCAAACCCACCAGAAGTCTTGACGTTGGAGAGCCCATGCAGTTTGGTATGGCCAGAGGACCCTTAACCCTGGAAGAAAGACAGCGGAGAAGAGCTTTGGGGTTATGCATGTATTGCGGGTCAGATAAACACGTATTGAAAGATTGTCATCTAACATCTCCCCGACGCCCGGGAAACGACTCCACCCACCCATAAAGGGAACCATGAGTGGGTCTGTGGTGCAGAGTTCCCAAGAGAGTCATTCCAATACCCAAAACATGGTAGTGATTCCTGTCACACTACAACTCCCTGATACATTTATCCAACAAGTCCCTGCTTTGGTGGATTGCGGAGCCGCTGGATTATTCATGGATTCGGAATGGGCATCTAAAAATAATATACCCTGTATCAGTAAAACCTTGATCCTACCAGTAGAAGGAGTGGATGGCACTCCTCTGTCTTCTCGACCGATCATAAAAAACACAGTAGCTCTTACAATGAAGATCTCCACCCATGAAGAGAGTATCACTTTTGATCTTACAACAGGATACATCTCCAATGAATCCAACCATATCAAACTTAGCCCTCCTACCGGAATGCTATCGGAATTACCAAACAGCATTATATCCGACAGAGGATCACAATTCATTTCCACCTTTTGGAAACATCTTTGCAACTCCTTGGGGATAAAACGTCACTTAACATCAGGGTATCATCCGCAATCCAATGGCCAGACTGAAAGGCTAAATCAATCCTTAGAGCAATACCTTCATTGTTTTATTTCTGCCTCTCAGGACAATTGGAGTGCTATGTTACATTATGCTGAATTTGCAAATAATAATTCTCTTCATTCAAACATACAGATGTCACCATTTTATTGTATGTACGGATTCCATCCTTCTAGCTTTCCAACAATCACTCCACAAGCCACCAAAGTACCTGCTGTAGACTCTCTTGTATCAGACATACAATCAGGTCATTCTACCGCTCTCGTAGCACTTTCAGAAGCCAGAAGCAGGGCTAAAAGACAAGCGGACAAGAAACACTTAAAATAACCCATCTATAATTCCAGAGACATGGTTTGGCTCTCTTCAAAATACCTACCAAGGCGTTTTATACCTTCAAAACTCTCTCTGAAATACTTTGGTCCTTTTTACATCATTGAAGCCATAGGAAAGGTGGCTTATAGGGTACAACTTCCCCCGTCTTGGCATCGTATTCACAACGTTTTTCATGTCTCACAACTTAAACCACATGTTTTGGACAGATTCAATAGGAAATAAATCATTAGTCTCCCTCCAATAGACACTCCGGAATACGAAGTAGCTGCCATCTCGATTCCAGATACCACCGTGGTTCATTACAATACCTCATAGACTGGAAAGGATACAGTCCTTCAGATCGAACATGGGAACCTCCAACCTCGGTTCATGCCCCGAGATTAGTTCAGAAGTTTCATCAAAGCCATCCCTGGAAACCAGGACCAACGGCCCCGCGCAGTGGGCATACTGTTAGGATTCCTTTGGGGTTGTTAAGGAGGAGATGGAGGAAGCACTATTCTTGCTATAGGCAGTGGAATGCAAGATGGCGCCTCCTCAGTTCCAACTCAGTAATTCACAAGAAGCGCTCTAGCCTTTTTCAACATGGCGGCACGCTCACTACACGTTCTATATCAGTCATCACAACGAACGGGTAGGTGCGTCGCTTCTGTCTCGCTCAGTTGTGCCCTAGCTCCTTGCCGCTGCACTACAAACATTTGCTACTTCATTGGCGTTATTTTTTTTATCTCCGTCTTTCCCCTCTCCATTCCTTTCAGCTCTCTTCATCGCACTTCTTCGTGGAACTTACTCATTCCTTCTCTTTTTTCCCTTTCCTCTACCTCCCGCCCTTCTATCTGCTCTTACCATCATTCTATCTGTTTACTTCTCTTTGGCGATTCTTGCCGCCGGTTTTCCTCTGCCTAATTTGGAATTTTCCCGTTCCGCCTTTCAACCCGCTGTAACCTACCTTCCTCCTGGTTTTCTCTGCTGCCCTCCTGGAGCCCCTGCGCATCTTACTCCAGTCGGCAATCACTACGCCTCCTGGGGGAACCTTGTGACTTTCTCCGTGCAGCTCCTCGGCAATGTACCAGCCGTTTTTTGCAAGCCGCACGCATTGCTTCTCGCAATCTACTTACCATCATTCTACGATTGCTACAGGCTCCACTCCGCTAGGATCATCTACAGCACCCCGAACACCTACTACTTCGGAACTTGGAGTGTCTTCTGGACTACGACTAATTGGGTTTTCTTCCCCAAGAGGGTTTCCCAAGGGTGCTGCCCCTGTGGTGCACAGAGCCCGGGTACTGGTCTCTGGACGCCATGTGGGACGCATTCCCATTTCTACTGGTCCGCCACTGCATGCATCTGCACAAGACTGCAACTGTGAGTACACAAACGTGTTTCTGTATAACACACACAGGATACACGGAAGGCATCCTATTTGATTATCAATCAGAGCCTGTATTTCCAAAAGTACTAAATCAAGGGGAAGCCTATATGGTGGATTAGTTACATTGGCGATGATTATCTCATTACCGCCTACTTTACAGTAATCCACCAGTAAAGTGAGTTTATCCACTAGTTTATGCGAGGAATTCGAGGTAATTTCCACTAAGCACAGAGATTTCTTGACACCCAACAGCAATCCTCCTTTAGGCTGCCCACGAAGACCCTGGGTAGCCAGTTTGTGAAAGAGCTGCCAACCATCTATAACTATTGGGCGAGTGAGCCAGGTCTCCTCTAGGGCCACAACCAAATATTGGTCAGTTCTCTCCATCAAACCATCACCCTCAAATAGGTAAGAGTGCCCACGAGTATTCCAGCTAATGAGGTGGGCAGGTATCACCTCATTAAGTGTTAAAGTCCTGAATTTCCATTCTGTGCAACCAGGTTGGCCAACCAGGCCCAATGAGTTTCTTCCCCTTGTGAGTCATCCTCTGTCCTGGCTCCAAATGGCAAGCTAGGGACAGCGGAGGCGTCACTACTATGAAGGTGAGCAGCATTGTTTTTCCCACCCAAGTTTGATGGGGATAATCTCCAGCCATACTCGGTTTCAATGACTAGACAATCACATCCCAATCGATTAAAAAGGTCATCATGTTCCAGAATGTATGTTAGTCTACTAGGCACAAAAATAGTGATTGATGTGGCATTATATACATTCTCACAGATGTCAACAGTTTTTATATTGCTACTTTCGATGTAGCATAGTGGGATAATGCTATGGAATGAATACAAAATAAAGCGCAATTTAGAACCAGTCCATATCCATCACAAAAAAGGCTCTGGATTTGAAGGGCCTTAGAATTAGCTTTAGGTTTGGAGGTAGCCACCTGTGGGACAGTAGTCCACTCCGAGTGGACTTGCTCCTGGGAACCGCATCTCACGGCCTTCGGAGGAGTGACCGCAAGCTGGGAAAACGTGCCAATTGGCCCAGTGATGCCAGGTCGAGTCCCCAGTCAGTCTGGGTAGAAGCGTTCACAGTAGTCATTACAGTATCTGATTGATTACCAAACAGCAAGTCCAGGTTAATGTCTTGTTGTTCAAGTTCCCCAATGGGTAATCCAGAAGGATTCCTTGCCGAATGGATTGGAATTAAATGAACCTTTTTACCATTTGTGTTAGGCAATGCTGTTGCCGACTTCTGAGTCAAAGGCTTCATTCTTGAGCTGGTTACTGTGCATCATGGTGATAGGTCCGAGGAGGGGATGGTCCGAGGAGGGGATGGTAGGGGAGACGCACAGGCCGAGCACCCAAATCAAGATACTGACAATCCCTCCAATGTAGACCGCATAGTTAGAAGACGGTAAGGGCCCACGCATTACATTTTGCGTAGGTTCATTGGAGGGGCACGGTTGAAAAATGCGATATAACGCCACAGGTGCATCACCCGCAGTGTCCTTTACAACCTCATACACCTTCCTTGTTCTTTTCCTTTTAGTTGCCAAGGGCTTATACATTAAAGCCTGACTTATGGGCTTCCGCTGTCACCTTCGCCTACCAACTACATTAGGATGGCGCACAAGTGCCTCTGCCGGGGCATCCAGGATACCTTCCAGTGATAAACAAGGCAGGAGCGTGTTCAAAGATGACTGGTCGAGTAGTGGAATAGTTGAGTTGAAATGAGGGAGCGTACTGCAGCCAAAGCTGACATCTGCATACTAAATTGGATATGGAGAGTATCAACCGAGGCCACAGATTTTATGAGTTGATTACCTTGAAGATCCAATTTTCCCATGATTACCTTGGATTTTGTTGATAGCTCCATTAGCAGTGTCTCGGGAATGTTAAATATGATTTCAGAGGAGCTTCTTTCATTAACTTGGTCAGACAATGCGAAAGAATGATCTGGGGGCGGTGATAATAAGCCATTATATCGAAACAGTGAAGCAGGATATTTGTCGACCATAGCAGGAGTTCCCCTAAAAAGTAAAGGTATTTTGGCCGAATTAGTCATCTCAACTGCCTCTGAGGTGTGGTCAAACTGAGACTGCAATGACGGCGGTGGTATTCCTGACAGGGCAGTAGCAGGAGCAAGGGCTACACCAGCAGGTTTAGAACTAGCCTTGTTCCTCTCATTAAACTCAATTCCATTAGCTTCCTCCACAGAATGAGGTCCCTCTTGTTGCAAACCAGTCGACGAGAAACCTACAAGTGATAGTAGGTGAAAGAGAGACAGCAATAGTTACCTGTGCCCCCACAGAGGTGACCTGTGATGTTGTAGGAGTAGTATTCATAAGAGCCTTAATTACTGATGCACTAGTTTTAGACCCCAAGTACCGGAGTGATAATGAAAGCTCGTCAGTGAGGTCTTGTTTGAAATTAATATAATTGGATTCAGCAGGATTCCTGTCTTTCAAATTTTAGAAGTAGGGTAAAAATCAGTCATTTTTGAATGCGCCACGGTTCCCTTGGCAAGACCCCCCAGCTTAACAGTTCTCTGGGGGCATGCACGTGTTGCATGTCTAGTATTTATTGCTGGTATATCTGCGAGAACGCCGTCCAGATCTTCCTCACGTACTGGGGCAAAAACCTCATCAAGTGAGGTGACAAGCATGACCTGATTATCCATTGTGCCGAGTTGGTTTAAAGCAGAGCGCTTCACTTGGCCTGCTACTTTAGGGCATCCAGCACAGTGCTTCTGGGTCGTGGTGGGTAAAATTAGGAGTCTGCTATCAATCAAGTAAAGTCACTGATCCACCCTTGTTTATGCAGGATCAATGGCATTCATGCCTATGGGCTGTAGACGTAAAAACCAAAAGATAGGGAGGATATATGCGGAAGGCTTTATATGCATGAGGTCATGTATGCGGGACCCAAATGAGTGTAAAACTCAACAATTACTTGCCATAACACTCAAAGATCAACCCCTCTTGACTGGGGCCCCTAAACCAGGCACAAGATTCTAAGATATGCCGGTTCCGAGGCCTCCAAACCCCTTGGCTGGTTGCTCAGCAAAATGCAGATAGCAGGGTGTAGAGTGCACTGGCAGAACAGCACTTACCCAGGGGCAGGGGCAAAGGTCACAATACCTTTATGTTGAGACCTCCAGGCCACCAGGCCGCTCACACTTCACTGAGGCACCATTCACTTTTAGCACTTTTGGCACCTCAAATCTGCCATCTGCTGCGAATCTGTTGCAGATTTCGTACCAAATTCTGCGCTTCTCCTCCACTCTGCTGCTGTTACATACGTAGCATTCGAGGAATTCGAAGAGTTAGAGGAAAGGATGTAACGTCATCTCCTCGCCGTCAAGCTGCACTGCTTCTGACCACACATGCAGCCGCTTCTGACAGCTCAATATATGCCTCCAATTTGTATGCTGTGTAAAGTTAACTACATGAATGCAGTCTTCGGGTAGGTTAGGTATAACTGCTGCCTCTTGATGCAAAGTTTCTCCCAAGATGGTCACACGTATTGGAGTAAAGGGGTAATCTCGACTATCTTCATGAATACAGTCGACGGGTCCTTTTAATGACGCTTCACATCCGAAGGATGTTAGTCTTGGATGAATTGCACATCCCTTACTCCGAGTATCGAGATGCGACCAAACCCTCTGATGTTGTATAGCAGCAGAGTCCCTATAAGTCGTTTGTTTGCTTTCCTACATATAGATATTGATTCTTAATTTGTTTTTGGGGTCTCACACTTTTAGGGAGAGATGTATATGGATCTTTCTTTCTCAAGGCTGGGAATGTTTGTGTGTTTTTAGGGCATAAGAGGGTGGCAGAGGACATTTCTGTTCTTTCGGCCCTGTTATCTCAAGTTATCTCTGTGCCTTTTCGCTGTGGTGATGTGGGAGGCGATAAGAGATTTAGGGGACAGTGTCTGCTAAAATATCCTACCTCTCCTCACAAATAACATTTGTGTTCCATAGTGTAAGGAAGACACGCTATCAAGAATAGACAGACACAAGTGATCACAGTCCAAGGGTGTTTATTAAACTGGTAGGGTGAAAAAATGGCTAATATAAACCTTAATCTAAGATGGGAGCAAGCTACAACCATCAAATGAAAAATAAGGCAGTCCTAGGGGCGTCTTGTCAAATAAAAAGGGCCTATACTATGAAAAACCTATTGCCAATCCTTGTAACTAATACAAAAAAGGTGTGGGGTAAGATTAACAAGCAAGAAAGAAGTGTTCACAAATGATAAGTCAGGATGTGGTAGCCGGGGGTCTCCCTTCCCCACGTTTTGAGCATGGGACAGGGTGGGACTCCTGAGCACAGCACACACTCAAGCTTTCCAAGCATGCGACAACAGTTCCAGCTTCAGCTATCAGGACCTTTGGTGGTTAAGTGTCTTTTCCACACAAATCTCTTGCCTCCGAGGAATTGATGTGCTCCAAAAATAACAAACAAAAGTTCCTTTCAAAGGTATGTTGGGTGATGGCCTTTCACCCTTGGATCCCCTCTTCTGGGCTTACAGCCACAAACAAGTGCTTTCTATATCTCAAATCTTAATGTCCTTTTACACAGTTCACAGTGGACATCTCTCTGCCGGGTTCACTTTTGTCAACAAACTTTAATTGGGACTTTAGACTTTGCCCCTCTTTATTGGCATCCGTCCATCGGGTTGATTCTTGCCATTTCACAATTCCTTTTTCTTTCTCTTGATGTGGGATTCACTGCCCTTACATTTTTCAATGATTTTTCAGTCATAGACTTTTGACTGCACAGGGATTATGCTAGACCCCTGTATGATCACTTTGACCTTTCTTGGAGGCTCTCCTACGGCCTTCTGGTATCAGTAGTTTCCTTCAAATACAGGATCGACCAGAGTCTCTCGAGTGAGCACCCATGTGGTGCCGGACTCCACTGCAGCTGGTCTTCCCTAAACAATTTATAGTTCTTTTGAACTTTCCTCAATGTGCCAATTTGCGACTTTCATCCAACACAGTTTGGTTTCTTTATCGGGTCTCCCCTCGACTCACCGGCTGTGATGAACTACTTGGCTTTCTTCGTATTGGGAGTCAAGGCTGGTACCACAGTAGCAGGCTTCTCCCTCTGTCGTGCTTAGGCACGCTCCGTGTACCGTTGACATCTGCTGCAACACACTTGGGCTATTGTTTGCTGTCTTGCGATTCTTTCCATGGAGGTTTCATGGGTTCGGGTCAGAAAGGGCTAGGTCACCTCTCTCCTTGTCAGCCTTTTGGTTCTCACCGCCTTTCTCCTCCTCTTTAACTACCAGGTTTGGATAGCTCTCTCTTCGTGCAGTCTGCCTTGCTCGTACTGTGCTCTCATGATCCACCTTTCATCCCTGAGGGGAAAGGAAAGGGCCATCAGGTGAGTGAGGTTCTGGTCGGCTGCCTGACTTTGCCTGACCCTTGGGTTGTGACATGTCAGTAAACAGTTTTATTGGTCCGTTGTCTTTCGTGGTGTACGACAGTGTTCGTGTCAAAAGGGGGAAAGGTTAATGTGTCTGATTGTCCTACGTGGTAGGATGGGGAAAAGGTTCTATATGGAATTACTACCCTCGTACCAGGGGGTTTGATAAATTTAGAAGGGTGAGATTGATAGGGTTTGTGAGATGGATGGGAATGACCAGGATTGTTATCGTGAAAGGAAGAGGAGGGAGTGTGGGAACGGTAGTGTTTAGTCCAAGTAGACTGGGTGTTTGGGAAAGAATAACCAGATGGATGTTTAAAAGAATGTCCAGGAATGTTCGGGTAGGATGCAGGAAAACAGGGATTCTGGGATAGATAATCCTTGGGTGCAACCGGGTTTGAGATTCTAGGGGATTGGTTCTGTACGGAGCGGTCATTGGATCTGCGCAAGGGAGATTTAATGGGAGGAAGCGAGGCAGATGTATTATTGCCTACAAAGGCCTCGGGGATATCGTTCGCCTCTCCTCTTCCTCGCCATAGTACCGCGTCTCACCTGGGGCATTCCCCTGAGCATAACCCTGGATTCCCTTACCCAGGTGATCCTCCCCCATTTGTCTACCCCTAGGGTTGAACTTTGAGAGAACCAGTTCTTCCTTGGCCACCTGAATAAGGGATTCCCTAGATATACATGAGAGAATACCCTCAGAGTTCTCACACTACTGAAAGTAAGGTAGGTGTGTAGGGGTCTGTAATCATTGTGAAGTTTCCCCTCAGAGTGATATATAAGGGGTTCACTGTCTCACACATTTTATTTTTTAGATATACCTCTTCCAATGACTTATATATTTCTATCCCCCATGAGCTGTATATTACATCCCCATGGATAAGTTGTTTTTCCCACTTTTCTTTATTTTCTATAGAAAATGTATTTAGGTGGGGAGACCGAACAGGTGTCGTCCCTAGGCTCTCTGAGTTTTCTTTATCTGTTGAAGAATGCATTTCCTTGGGTCCTTGAGAATCACAGGATTCTATATTCTTTAAGGAGGTGGAAGTTTATGTCTCAATTTGGTTGAGGCATAACTCTCCAACTCAGTGAAAGGAAAACATTTTTTGGGAGGGTTTTCTCTCTGATCTAGTCTCACCGAATTTTCAAAATGCTTTTTTGTTCCTTTTTCCCGATTTCATGGTTCTCATAGAGGGATCTTGTACAGAAGATAGGCCACCAATTCACCCGTCTGCATTTCGATGGGCTTAGGAGAATAATTTAGGAAGACAAGTTGGAACTCTTCTTAATATTGTAAAAGGGAGAGAACAATTAACCATGTTTTCTGCCAAGGTTTTGCTGGTAAATTATGTAAATCGTAAAACCAGAAGGGATGTCTTTGTGGAAACCTACACTAAGAATAGCCTTTTCCATCCCAGGTATCCGATGCCACCAGGGACTAAAGAAATTATAATTGTTCCCCTATACACTCTCCCGACTAGGTAGACTAGTTTTGGGATTTACTTTGGGAAAGCTGAGGCCCAAACTACTTACACTGGGTTTAGGGTGAACTTTGAATTCCATCCAATTGGAATGTTGGGTTCCTACATCTACTGGAGAATGGAACACGATTTTCTTAGATGTTAGCTGGTATGTTGGGTCTGTGGATACTAGGACGTGGGCCAACTCTGTATCAGGTTTTCGCAATCCCACTCTGACACCGGCATTGAATAACTCCAAGACTGAGCTCATGATTACTGGTACAGCACCTCAGTTGCGTAAGATTGATGTTGTTTAACAGTTATTTTAAATTGCTGAGTGTAAACTGGCTACTCTGCCCAAGGTCAAGACACTGGGTGTAACATTAGCTCGAGAGCTGAACATGAAGGCACATATCAACAGCCTAGTGTCTGGCACCTCATACTATCTCAAACTACTTGCACAGATGAGACCCTTTCTTAATTCCACCAACTGTGCTACTCTTGCTCATACTATTATTGGTGCACTTCTTGATTATTGTGCCAGCTTGCTGCCTGCTACAAGGCATTGGTAGGGGCAAAATCAATCAACAGCAGGTTATTCAAAATAACACAGTACGCGTCGTAAAGGGGTTGGGCAGAACTGACCATGTGTCTGCTGCTAGGCGATCCCCACACTGACTATCCATTGACAGGTGTGTCACCTTGTGGACAATGTGTATCACCCACAATTGCATTTACAGAAAAAGTCCTGATTACCTATTAAGCAGACTCTCATGATTTCAGAATCAGAGAACGCTCAGATCGAACAACTCCTGCCGTTTGCAAATTCCTAAATCCAAACTCTCACTTGTGACTAACGGATCTTTTCTAAATGCCGCCCAAAGATGCTTGAAAGCTCTTCCCCTAGACATGAGAGCTGCTCCTCCTTGGTTGGCTTCAAGCAGGCTCTGAAGACAGTTTTATTTGGCTGTACTGCTCACCCTTTCAGCCTCTAAAGGCCCTCTTGCTGGGGTCATGAAGTTGTGTTCCCTTTTGTTTGCTCATGTCTAGTGGTACCATGCCTACAGGCTTCCGGTATTTAGCGCGTTAAATTAATTGATACATAACATTCATCGCATTTTGGCCCCTTTGGGCTTTAATCTGTCCTATTGAATCAGTCATGCCAGAGCTCACTGATGAGTTATAGCTTAGCAGGTGTAGGGTCAGTCGAGTAGTCCCTCTCACGCTGTTGTATATTTATCTCACTGTCATGTATGTCCCTACGGATTACCCTCAAGATACCAAATTCCATGGACACAACAGTGCCCCAATATACACCTTGAAGACTTCCCACTTCCTTAACTGTGCCCTTGCTGATGTTAAAGAATATTGTGATATCTCCAATATTTGAAGAGAATACAATATACAGTAATGACATAGACTTGAACCGCCAAAGGTGGTAATAGGCACGCCCCGGACTGAAGGTCAGATGAACTAATATCAGCAAACGATCGCAGTAATTCCTGGAACTTATCGTCGTGGAGGTGAGTGTCGGAGAAAAGAGCCAGAGGTCAGTCTTAGATGAGGATTCATGAACTGATGAATAGAATGTGTATTCACGCCCGCCAGGGTGCTGCACTCGCCATGCATCCATCAGTTCCAAAGATTGCATGCGCTCCAGTAGTACTCATGCTGCCCCTATCAAGCCTCTTGATTCACCCCTGTATGATCGTGCACAGCATCTAAGATCATATTAAAATCCCTGCCCCACAATTTGGGCACCCAGGGAAATGAATGGCACATGTTGATGATGTAGGCATAAAAATGAGGATCATCAATATTCAGGCCTTAAGTATTTTAAATGAGAAGTTCCCTAGTCTCTATTCTGCTGTGTACAGCCTCATAACGACTGCTAGGATCCGCCAGGGACTTAGTAAGTGTAAACCTGAGGTACTGATGTATTAAAATCAGTACTCCCCTCAATTAGGTGGAGAGTATTGGGCTATATTTGTTCCCACCCCAGAAACAGGCAAAGTGTGTCATAATCTTATCTGTAGCATGTGTTTCTTGGAGAAACAAAATATTGACCTTGTGATGTTACCACGTGCCAATAGTCGCTGCGTCTTTACAGGGTTGCCAATATCCTGAACATTCCAGCTCATGCGTACATCTGTCCTGTGAAGATGTCACAATAAGAATAAAAAAATAGAAAAACTCTGTTCTTTTTTTGTGTGAGTTTTGTTTCAACCTGTGAACCTTTCACAAAATCCAAAATACAAGAATACAAATTTAACAAAATACAAGGAAAACATAATTGATCTGCTACACAATGAGAAGAATAAAAGAAAAAAAACACAACATCATACATTTTTTGCATAAAATAACCATGACCAATCGCTTATATAAAATTCGAATTCGAAAGGGGTAAAATAATCTGCATAATTTAAAAATATACTATCAATTCTCATTTTGTGGGGGCAATCATTTTAAAAAATCTCATCATTGTTATCTTCCATGAAGCCTGCGGCCAACAATTATCTTAAACCACCATTCTTTAGTCATAATTATTTTGAAATCTTTCAGGGAACGTCCAAAATGCAGTTGTCACAGGTTTATTAAGGAAGTACACTCAACCACTAAGTGCTCTAAAGTTTCGACCATGTTAGGGATCTTACAAAATTGACAAATTCTAAGGGCATTGTCGACTTTATTACGTGCTCCTAAGATTTCATTTGTCCGTAGTAAATACAAACGCACCCTTAAAAAGTAAGCTCTCCATCGTGTATCTGAAAATGTGTTTACGTAGCTCAGGACAGGCTTTAAAGGTTTCTCCTCTAGAACTACATGGGCAAATAACTTATATTTTTTACATACATTAATAGTTAATATCCAGTCATTGTCCCACACCTTCCTTTTGATAACGTAGGCCCTTGACATCAGCATTTCTGGACTTGCCTCTAGTGATTTCAAAGCATTCATAAAGTATTCCACCCATTTAGTTAATGTGCCATCCTCCTTGTTAAGCAATATACTATTTAGCATTCCAAAGAAGGTGCCCTCCTGTGCTATCAAGATCTTCCTGAACAATGACCGTACTTTCCAAATCACTGCAGCCCTCAGGGATAATAATCCAAATTCAAAACACATAACAGGGGTTGGAACCTCAATTGGCAAATGCAAAACTCTTTTCCAAAAGAGACCCTCTAACTTGACCCATGGGATTGACTCTACCTCTAGAAGAATCTCCGTCCCATACGCTATAATAGGAACCACGTTGGCTTTATAGAATCTAAGCACTGGGAGACCAGAGATGTGCCCACATTTGTTATTGACCAAACAAGCTAGAGAAGCTAAGCAAATCTCTCTTCTAGTTTCACACCCTCACAACATCAAACTGTAAACCACACTGTCCATATCCTATCTGTAAACATTGAGCATAACATTTAACCCCAACTACCCAGAATATACTTCCCCACCCTCACCACACTGTATAACCCTGTATTATAAACACCCAATACCTATGAACATGAAGCACCTTAGCTCTGGGAAAGCTGTAATTGACAGCCATGTTGCCACCTGAACTCAGCAAAGCAGGATATAAAGAACCAGTATCAGATATGAAGCACTTGACAAACATAAGCATAACGTTCCTTGTTCAAACCTAAACCTCATTTCAACTGAGCCCTATCTCTAGCTACAGGACAAGGAATATTGTTCTCCATGAAAGCAGCCACTGCATCCAGTACGTAAATAAAGATGACTAGTTTTGAAAACTAAACCGCAGCTTCGTGGGGTACAACATTGAAAATTAGATTGATCTGTCACGTAAAGGTTTATTTACTCCCAAAAAAAATGTTTTGTTCCTGTTCAGTTGCAATAGAGAGGTTCGTTAGATAAAAATCCAGTTGGATCCAAGATGTAATTCACCCTTCTCTCGTGGGACACAGAGGATGGCATCACTGTCCCTGTAGGTAAGAATCTGAGTGACTATGTGCCTGGGAGGGGCAACAGGCTTGGGGGGAACTGTAAGTAAGGCATGGTATCAACAGTAAGACAGACACAAGTGACCACAGTTCAAGGGTGTTTATTGAGCTTCAACTGGGTTTGAAAAATGACTATCTAATCCTAAATCTAAAGATGGGAGCAAGCTACGACCATCAAATAATAACGCACTCCTAGTGGTGTCTTGTCAAAATAAAAGGGCCTATACTAATAAACCTATTGCCAATCCTTACCTCTAAATACAAATAGTATGGGAAACAATGTTATGAAAAAGAAAAGTGTTCAAGAAATATGTCAGGATATTCAAGCCATTGGCTTCCCTTCCCCATGTTTTGAGCACGGGGTAAGGTGGTACACTCAAGCTTAGCACAGTCTCTGGCTTCTCTAGCGCGAGGGTGCAGTTCAAAACTTCAGCATCATGGCCTTCTGTGCCAAAGTCTCTTTGCCGTTCAAAGTCTCTTCTATCAGAGGGCCTGATGCAACAAAAAAATAATAAAGTTCCTTTCCTTCCAGGATTCTCCTACGCCGATTTTTCTCCAGTGATTTATTATTCACCTTGGATACGCCTGCGCCGGGCTCAGATCCACTTTGTGTTAAAGTTTGTATTTTCACATAAACACACTTTTCACAGATTTCCATGTATCCAATTTCTCGGGTGATTCATGGTTCACCCCGATCCCCCTCTTCCGGGCTTAGATCGTTCTAACACAAAATCTTCAGTCTCCCTTTGCCGGGCTCGGACCAACTTTATCTAATTTGCCATCAACTTTCTTTACTGTATCAACATCAAAGACTTTCCATTGTGCACAGGATTTGGCTTGACCTGTTGCAGGACCACTTCGGTTCACAATCCTTTGCTACTCTTTCACTTTTGCCAACTCTCAGTTGGACACCTTACATAGACCTGCAATTGAACATGCACGCAGTGCCGGACCACTCTGTGAAAGGTATTGTATATCTTGGTTTCAAAGTTCAATCACTCATCTGCAGTTCGATTCTTCTTGCGTTGGTTATCACATGCGTTTCATACACTGTTCGTTACAGCACTCGCCATACAATGTTGCCGCTTGCAACCATGGCTTCAACACAGACCAGTCTTTTATCTGTCTCCCCAACTCACTGCCTGTGTTGATTTCACCAATGCTGCTTTGCTGTTGGAGCCAAGGACAGTACCACTGCAGATGGTGATTCGCCCTGCCTCGATTATTCATGCTCGAGGCTTCATGAAAGTAACGGTTCCTTGTCGAACAGGTCACGGGAACTTCCCTCCTTGTGATCTCCTTCAGTTTCGCCGTCTTTCTCCTTGTGTTAAACTGCCACCTTGGAACAGCTGTTTCCTCCTGTGCTTTGCCTTGCTCAGAGTGTGCTCTCGTGCTCTGCCTTTTATCCATGTGGGGAAGTGTAATGGAAGTCAGGTGTGCGTGGTGGTCAGTAATTGCCTGACCCTGCCTGACTATTGTATTGGGATACATCAGGTATACGGCTCAGGTGTTACTCTGTTTTCTATCATAGTGGGCTGTCTGTGTTGTGAAAGGGGGTGGGGGCTGAATTATGATATGATATGGCATTTAGAATGTGCCTGTACACAAGTGTTTTGAGGCATGTTTCTACCTGGTAGGACGGGGTAAAGGTGTTACAGTGTTACAGGGAAGGGGATATTGCATCTCACCATCCGGTGTCCCACTCCCTAAAGACCCCTCACCCAGGCGATCCTCCCGCACTGGTCCACCCCCAGGAACTGGATCCAAAAGTGATGGCCGTGTCCTGGTCACCTGGATGACAGATCTCTGGGGACTAGTGGGTGAGACACCGTCTGGTTTCTCACAGAGCCGCCCCCCCTGCGATCTATGAGCCCGTTTGACCAGTAAATGCGGAGATAGATGAGGCTGATCTAGCATTATCAAGTATTCATAACAAAGTGCTCCATACTACCTGTAGTCGGCCCCACCGTAACTCCTACAATTCTAACATTGTTTCTCAGTGAATGCAATTCCAGGTCATCACACTTTCTCTGTATGGTTTTAAGCACAGAAGTAAGGGTATCAATAGTAATTTCCGTTGAAGCCACATCATCTTCAACAAGCCCACTCTAGTTTCAGCTTCAGTTAGGTGGCCCTGGGTTTTCTCGAAATTGGCATTGAGTGCAGTAATATCACCCAATTCAGAGTTGACTGAGGAGAAGCCCGCCTCCATATTGGAAATATTTTTTTGCAGCTCAGAGTGTTCACCTGTGGCCGATAAGGCCTCAGTGGCCACAGTCGGGTTCGGACTAGGGCCTCCCACCGAGGCCTTCACGTAGGTGTTAGGAAAGATTTCATATTTTAGGTAATTTTCCTTCCATGTGGCAACCCCCAAACTTTTTGCTGTTGTTTTACACCCTGACCGCACTCCTCTGGGCTTTCGCTCCATTCTTACGGGGAAACTGACATGCCCTTAAGACAGTCATTACCGGGAAACGTTGTTTTCCGTATTTCTTTTCTCATGTTGCAGCTTTCGCGCAACATGGCACAAGAGGGCACTGTAAGCTAAGTTACTGCACTCTTGGGTGTCTAGTCATTCTACAGTATCTAGAAACTCTCTATGGATTTATAACGAACTGTGCAAGTATGTCACAGATGGGACTGGTGGCAGTGATCGTTTCTTTGTGTTTTGAACTCCCTTTTGCCCTGTTAACCACGCTTCTCCCGTTTGGCCAAAATGGGTGGCCTGGCTTCCAAAATGGCCAGACCACGAGGTTCTTTGTCCTGTCCGCTGACCGTCTTGCCCCTTCACCTTCCCCAGGTCGAGCCGACCCGGGGCCATCCTTATTTGGGCATGTACTTTCCCGCGAAACACAGATGCTTTCGCAGGCTTCTACAGGCCTGTTGTGAGCCTCCAGGAGGTGGGCTGGGATGTCTGGTCCCAATACACATCCTGGGTGCCAGAGAGTCTAGTGTGTCTTGAATGCCTGGGACCACCGTGGTCCGTGATAGGTCCACGGATCGTGTGAGTGTTTTGTGAGCAGATCTCCAATTGGGCCCTCTCCGTTTTGGCGCGAAGGGAACTCTGGATAAGAGGAGGCTGGAAACACCACTACCAGGTCGATCTCCTGAGTTCTCAAGAACAAAGGATAAGGAGCCAAGTATCCTGCAACTAAGAAGCTGAGTCGCGGAATCGCTGGTGACCCGCTGAAGGTTTGGCACCCTGCAATGCTGTCGTCCTGTGAGACCCATCTGCCTCTGATCGAACGAGAAGGCCTGTACTGGCGCTTCGACCCTTTAGAATAGTGGGAACAGCTATTCTCGGCACCTTCACCAAATCCTGTACCTAAGCCTTCGGAAGCGTCCCTGGGCCATCCAGTGGACTGACCAGCCTACACAGGAACCTTGCTCTGTCACCGCCATCTGGCTTACTGCTAATCCTGTGTCCTCGGCACTCTCACACCATTCGTACACTTGGCATTCCCAGGTCTGAAGTGAGACGTGTGCTTTGGGACCGGAATACCTGCGGTTGCCGAGTTGCCCTGCTGTGGTAACAAACCTGTGCGTGTTTGCTGCATTTGGGACACCCTCGACCCTGACTCCTGCTGTCGCGGAATCTACACGGCGTCGAGACATCCTGCTGATCGCATCTGAACCTGCCAGTACCGGAACGGAACCGGAGAAGCCTGGGTCTGCCTGCATCGGGGACCGGTGAGTAGTCAATACCCTAACCGGTCGCCCTTCCGCAGGAGCCTGTGGCTTTCCATCGCTGTCGTAAACAGCAACCCTTTTCCGCACTCGCACCCTGCTTCTGCCCACAACTGGAGGCCGCGCTTGAGTAGCGGGGAACTGTTCTTCATCGTCTTGTTCACCTCTCTGAACTGCCTGATTTCCCTGAAGAGACTCTCCTTTGCCCGTTGGCACCCGCGTGTGCAGGTTTTTTTTTAAGCACAAGGCTCCACTCTTCGTAGGGCTCGGACGTCCTTCTAGTTAGGTGGCCTCTGATGTCGTACTGGGTCTAAGGATTACTTGCACTGCCTGTTTTCCTCCCCATCTAGGTGGTCTGCATATTTCGTGCTTCTAACTCTTTAGACCCCTTGGTCTTGTATATATATTGTATTGATTGTGATGTGTTGGTTTACTTGAGTTTTATCGTGATTCTTTACTATGGTCGATATTACAAAGGCCTTGTAATAAATGTGTCTATATTTTTATTATAACACCTGTCTGGAGTAATTTGTAAGTGTCCTTGCTTTGTGTGCTCATTGCGGGCTTTCAGTCACCCTCACCCCTCTTGAGACCTAGTCTTGACCGCCGCCATCGCTACCCTGATTGGTCTGGCTTGTCCAGAGGTTACCCTGTTCCAAGAAACTAGGCTGACCTTCTGAACCTCTGCCCCGCCAGGACAGAGTTCAGAAATCCATCTTAACAGTAGGTGTCAATACTTCCCTGTTTTTTGTGTGATCCTTTGGTCATCATCCCACTCCCAGACATGGAAAGTCTCCAAGCAATATCATTCCCACATGCACAAAGACACAATAGGATGGAGGGGAAATATAGTCCCTGTATTGATGGTATGTAAGCCCACTATGACTCCAACAGTATGTGCACAACTCAATTGAAAATTGCAAAATTGAGAATACACTCTTTGTACTGGTGCACCTCACACTGTGATTACAAAGGCCAGGGGCTATGGATCTCCAATATAATCCACTTTAGGCCCATATGTCAACGGCACCCAATCTGGGTATCAGCCAATAACACAACCCAATGGCTCACCCTCACAATGCCACATCGCCTTTAGTTCTCCAAATCTTCATACTCGGACAGGGAAGGATGATCCAAGAGGGTGTAGCCCTTCAGACGTCAGAAGAGCCCTGCAGGAACAAAAGTAGACTCATTCTTTTACAGGGACACCCCTCCGCCCGGGCGATCCCCAAGGTGGTCACAGCAAGGCACTGAACGCTGCAGGATGGACAAAGCACACTGCAGGTCCACGGAGCAGGCAGGGCACACCAGGAGCTCAGCAAAATCCTTTGCACCACAGGGAAAACCTCATCCAGCACCTAGGAGGTGGACAGCACTCTGAGCACATCTGCAACACAGGATGTTGCTTTTCAAACAGCCGCCCGACACTCTGAGGATCATTCAACAATATCTCGGCTGGTCGCCAGCCATAAGATACACTCCGTTCGGGTCCACCAGACTTCACAATCTTTTAGAGGTAGGCCCCCTACCACGAAAGGGACAGAATGCGGGTGCAGTAGGAGTAGGTGGTGCCGTGGTAAGAGCTTCAATAAGAAGCAGCCATCTTGCATGCTTTGAAACAGCGCACCCATGGTATCCATTTTTAAGAAGCCCAATTCACGTAGAAAGCCACACATCTGAGTATAACAAAGTGTGTCATGTCTTTGATGGAAATCACCTGCACGCAACTTTGTTAGACCGTTATGGTCCTGGTGGGTTGATCTTGCTGGATGAAGACTATTCCAAAAACAATATGAACTAAGTTACTAGTAATTATGTTGTTCAGTCAGTAATAGTTGAGAGATTATTTTGATAGCTCTGCTGCAGTTAGTCTTTGGTCGCATTATAAAATATGGTATCTGGTCATTGCATCGAATGAAATAGCATTGATTGCCATACCGGAGAAAAAAAAAGCATTGAAAAAAAAAGTGTTGAATGCTTTTTTTTTTTTAAATGTAAAGGGTTTAATTTCATTAAAAACTGGTTTAAAAGTAAAAGAAAGGGGACATGAAGGGAACCCGTCCATTAAAAAAATAAATAAATAAATTTAAAAAAAACATGAAAAAATTGCATTCAATGTTTTTTTTCTGATGCTTTTTTTTTCTCTGGTATGGCATTGGATGCTATTGCATTCGATGCAATGACTATAAACCTAAAATATTACTTTAGCACTGTTTATCTTACTGAACTATTATGCTTGATATTGAGAAAAACAATACATTGCATACATATTAAAAAAGAGAAAAGTACAGAAATCAGATAGTTATTTGAAGAATGTGCAATCTTCATTTCTTTTCGGATGCTGGCAGACACTGAATTGAATTGTTCTCCTCTGTAATGGCCCTTGTTTGTCAGGAAACTGCCAATATAAACACTGACCCAGCATCAGGGAATGAGCAAAACAAATGCTTTCCAAGACCTTTTGCCAAGAGGATTACCCTTTGCATGGGCCAAATACTCAAACCTTGCATGGAAATAAGTGCATGACAGATCTCGGAAGGCGAACCTTTTTTATTAGCACCCAGTGGCTCTTAAGATGTAGAACTCTCCAGAGCACACTTGAAAAGATTCTGACTGACCAGTTTCAACTAAAAAATGTGAAAAGCTTGCTTCGCCTTCCAAGCGTTAGAAAAGCACGGGTGGCTAACAGAATAAATGATCCACCGGAAAGGACAATAAAAGCCATACCTTATCTCCCACCTAGTAAGAAGGGGTATGTCTTTGAGACCCTTCATGAAACCTTTTAAGGCTCCCAATAATCAGATCCTTAGTCTGCTGTAACTCACGGAAAAAGTCTTGGACAAGTCAGAATGGCTGGAGAACAATTAGATCTGGAAGGAATGGTCTAGTGATGTGCATAAAGTGTGTCCAATACGATGCGAGGTGTCATTCCCATTATAACATAAAGTGGGTTTTAGGTCTAGTTGCAGATCTGCAATTGTGCTTTTAATCTGTCTGTTATTAAATGCCATAAAGCAAGATCTTTATTTTAAAGCACTGCTTTACAAACAATATTGTCCTGAATGTTTTCTGTATTTTGGAAATGGGTGTCTTTGTCTGCAATGATGTGCAGTTCATCTGAATGATACCAGTTGCTTTGCATATCTCGGGGATTACCCATTCAAAGATGCAAGGAGTGAAATGATTTGCATTCTTTCCTGCCTGGGGCATTGTAAAGCATAAAGTATGCCCTTTGGTCTAGAATATTGTCTTGTTCCCTTAGCTGTCAGTTATCTGGCCAATTCTTTCGCACACCACTAAATACATTTTTAAACACCACTGGCATAACTTGTTGTTTGGTTAGTAGCACTGGGGCAGAAGGGAATTTCCCCTTTCCCACGGATTTCCGCTTTACTCATACTGATGCAACCCCTGCATAGATTATTGGGAGCAAGTTCTTAGGATGTGAGTGTTTCCCTTTATGTTGCTGCTCTTTGTGTTAGAGTGTGGGCTTGAAGTGAGGTTTAGGCTCGCTAGTAGCTGTAGTGGTGTTCTATCAGCAAAGTTTAAGGTAGATAGTGCAGTAATATGTTGATATTTCAATGTTCAGTGCATCCTTTGAGGTAACTAGGTTGTCTTAGAAATCATATTCGCAGCTTGTCACACAAGCTCCAAATTCGTATTTAACCTCATTTGAAAAGAGCATTTTCCAAAATCATTTTCAGGTTATTCTCATATAGACCAATTTGCACTAATTGTTATTAATGACATGTTACTTGTTACTGGGAAGGGGTTAGCTTGTTAATGTATATTAGTATTTATATTCAGTGCAAGCCAGTCAAATGAAATATCATCCTGAAGTGAATAACATGTGCTCTCTGTTCCTGAAATCCGTGCATTTCCTATCGGTGCGTGCCGGCTGCATTTGCCACTGCTTGCATGTGTTTCTATTTCTCTGTTTCAATATAAAGCCCACTAACACTGCATGTTAGTGGGCTGCATGTACTAAGCTAATAAACCCCTGTAACTCACAGCCCCCAAGCTATTCAGAGCCTTCCAGTTATGCAGAGCCCCACAGCTACTCCTACAATTCATGAGCTTGAAATGTTGTATGGTTTATGGGTGTAGTACGTATGATGGAAATCATCTATCGCTTTGCCCTCCTCTTGGGTGATGTTATGTATTGCTCTTTTGCTTCAGGACACAAATAGCATGTCAAATCTGCTAGACACTGTGAGAATGGACATTTTGACACACATATGGAAGGCGACAATAAAAGCCCACAAAATGTTCTGGAAGCCCCTCTACAAACAATGCCAAATAACGTTTTCTATGGGAATGTGCCCACTTGGGAAAGACTACAACCACGTTTTAGCTCACTCTACCTTTCACAGGGGAGAAATATCCATTTGCTTATCAGTCTATGTCCCACCCACTTGGGCAGTCCAGCGCTGAAATGCTAGGCAATTCTCCTCTGAACAAGAGTACAGACAACAACCCCAGGCACGTGTTTCGGCCTAGTCGGGCCTCATCAGTGAGGTGAAGCTGTGCCACTCTAAGCACAGTAAGCAAGGTGTCCACGTCAGGATTACCCTGGGTAATTTAGGGTGAAACCCCAAGTTTCTAAACCATTCACAATAAGATCCGGGAGCCCCTTTACCGAGAACGAACATGCCAAACAACTTGTTCTGTGGGAAGGTGCTCACTCGGGAGGGTCTACAACTACATTTTAGCTCACTGTAACTTTCACAGAGGGGAAACCTACATTTGCATATCATTCTAGTCCCACCCACTTGGGCAGTCGAATAAAAGTTACAATAAAAGCCCATGTAACACATTTTGAAAATAGCATACACTACATGCCATAATATTATCTAATATATAAGGCAAGGTGCCGCTGCATGGGATTGAAATGTTCTTTTCAACTTATGAAACATATTGTCATGCATATGCATACTGAAAAGACAGTGTTAATGTACTGCAGTCCTTGGAATAGCACAGTGGCAGCAAAGTTGACAGAGACCTTATAGTAGTTAGCCAAAATCGTTCAAACACACAGAGACACCAGTTCATGCAAGATGGACCGTATCAAGACAAGGTGTAATCATTATGATCTGCAGAAAGACAGAGGAATAACCTATTCAAAATACCTACTTAAAACCTGGAATCTAGAAAATTGCAACAAATACCCTCACCCCATTTCCCTCGCCACCTCCAGAGTACGGGACCAAGTTAGAAAGGTTCAGGGAAAAGAAGATCGGGAAGTGTAAGGGAGTGACTCGGGCCTGCACGAGCCCACATTGGATTGAAACAAGTTGGGAACAGTCCAAGCAGCTATTTCATCTGCTTCAAAAGGTGCATACTTAAGAAAGGAATACTTTATACTCCCACTTTTAAGTGTTGTAAGTTAATGATTAATCGTATTGCATTTGTTTACTTGGAGTACTAAACTATATTTTGTTTTTTCTAAACAGGAAATGTCTGCAGCAGATGAGGATGCATATGGATACAAGGAATTTAAGGTGCACAGTACAGTCAATCTTGTTACCAACAACAGAACAGTTGAAACATTCATTAAACAGGTATCTAATAGCATTAAACATCTATTTCTGTATATGTTAGTAGAAAACCACATGTAGTTATCTTAAAGAATGACTCCACCCCCACCCAAACACCTTGGGATCTCTAAGAGAAGGCACAATATTTGTTTTATTTAAATTACTTTAAACGTTAAGTAAAAAAAAAATCCACAAGGAATTAAAAAACGAATTGATGGACTGCTGAGATTTACAAACGTAAAAAGGCAGGCTAATAACTCTTACGAATACAGAGCCATTGCAGACTTCCAAAAGTGGCTGATAGTAAACAAAACGAGGTCCAGAGAGGATAGAAAGGTGGAAAACAGGCTGCCCTTCTGGAGGTTGTTATCCAGAGGGAGATGAGCATTGTTTGTGGAGAGGTCCTAGTAAGGATCAATGGGAATGTAATAAGGATCAATGGGAATGTCCTATTCTATGAAGCTGTTAACATGTTTATGCTAAAGAAGACCATTGAAGTTGTTACTCTACTATGAAAGTTACCATTGAAGCACTTATCTGTTTTGGTTCTGACGAAGTAGACGGGAAGGTAAGTAGACCCGTAGGGCAAGAGGTAATTGCCCAGCGGAAACCTGGTGAAAGCCAGGTAGTAGAACAAACAAGTACTGAAGAAGTGGTACTATTGGAAAGCAACATATATACAATTGTGACATTTGGGGAAGAATTGTGAAAGCTGATTGAGGAAACAATTACAATTCTTCCTGCAGTCATTGTTGAAGCAGACCCTTTTGACCAAACCATTGTTGTTGCCAAAGGTACCAAGGAGTTCTCAGTCCAGGAGGTGTGAGAGATTATGACTTTTTTCAAGATACTTTGGGAGAGTTCTTATTCCGGTATGAGTGAGAGCTTTTGACTTTGAAAAGTTACTTCATTGAAATAACTGTACTTTGTCTTAAAGTTGGATTGGCTTGGTTTTTCTTTGCAATTTGAAGGAATCCCTTATTTGGATCAGGGGAAGTGGAGTTCGACCCACTCCATGACACGAGACATTAATTGTGCTGTGAACCCAGTTATATGTTGTACACATTTGTTGAATTGAGTTGCCATATTATACCTTTTGGTGTGGATTGTTGTATAAGAGTGATGGTTAGAAATCCCCTGGTTAGAGTGTTCCCTTTTAGTTTGACTGAAGGCAGGGAAATCCACGTCAGGGTAGGGATAGTGAGGAATGTATTCAACCTGCTTATTTAATAAAATGGCAGAAGTTACAAAGTTGTCCACCTCACATTTCTGACCCCTCACAATAGTCATTGGATTCTTCATGCAAAATGTGTTCACAATAAGTCCATATTGAATAGTTATTGAGTGTTGAGCAAGGGTGGTCTGTCCTATAAGCAGGACGGCCTAAAAGTAACCATGGACGGATTTGGTTTGGCTGAAAAATGTGTTCAACATATTCATGGCAATAAACAAAACAGTGAATTAACAACATTGCGTATTCTTCTTCTGACTGGACAGATGCAAGCACTGGATAATAGCTTTACATTATGAAATCATTTAAGTTTCCTCTATCTATTAATATTGGTTGACTAAGATTGAATCCTTAGTTCTAGATTAGTCTCCACATACCAGTAAATGCACTGTTTCCTATACAAACCTGCATTTAAAAGAACATCTTATATCACCTAACATATGGACCGTCATTACAGTTAAATGCTATGAAATATATGATTTGAAATCTGGAAATATGTGACCATGTGCTTTATTGCATGATTATGAATATGCCTGAACTGCATTAATGTAACTAGATGGAATTCATCCACCAGATTTAAATGAAGACATCATGTTTTGAAGTAAATACTTTGATATGTATGCCCACCAGGTGTAACTAAAGTTAGGTTTGTAAAGTTTGTTGTGTAATCATGCCTTTGATACTCTCTAGGAAAGTAGTAATATAAAGGTATTGCCTCAGGTTATAGTTTTTCAAAGAGAGCAATGCTCATAAAACCTTGATGGGTCATATTTTGTTTGTTGCTTAAGACCCTCAAATATGTCTGTTTTTTTATGGTCCTGATCTTGATTTCAAGAGATGTCTTGCAGGCGTTCTGACTGTAGTTTATTCACCATCCTTTTATGTGCCTAGCATGTGTATGCTTAGTTTTAATTCATGTTTAACATACAGATTGAGTTGGCACTACACAACAGAAATATACATTGGGCCTCATTACAACTGTGGCAGTCTGTAAATAAGGCTTCCGGTCGCACTGTACGCCAACCTTTCTGGACGCCACACTACAACTCTGTGGGCGGGGGCCGCTGCATCTGACAGGTCTGATCTGCCGGGCGTTACCGCACCCGCCCGCAGAGTTTTCCCTGAACCACTGGCACTGTTAGTGCCGGTGTTTCTGTGTCCCCATTCCCAATGAGTCCCTTAGGAGTCTATGGGAATGGGGACTTGCACTTTCCGCCACCTGAAATCACAGGCAGCCGGGACTTGTCCCTGTGGCACCGGGATCTCAGGCAGCGGAAACTGAGTTACAAGTCCGGCAGCAACCCACCGGTAGCACCAGCAGGTTAATGCTGGACTTGTAATAAGGCCCTATGTTTTCTTAATGTTACATGTTCGTAGTGTTTTCTAAAGCTCACAAATTACAAATAAGTATTTTTACACCGCATAACAAGAGAGAAGGTATGGGAAGAAGACATGATCAGAAGGGAACAGGTAGAAAGATGAACAATAGATTTTGAGACACATGGTACAACTTCCTATAAACCAGCTCAAGATAATAAGAACAAATAATAAGGATGAAGGACAAAGATAGAAAAGAACAAAGTGAAATGCTATGGGCTCTGTATGGTGGTACTATAAGCGGGAAGTGATTGCCTGCAAGGTGATACTAGCACTCTGAGGTTGTGGAGTGTAGGAATGTCCGGTCCAATCCCTGGCAGTGGGCGATGCGCTATCTAGAAAATGTAAACTGATCAACAGGGCCATAGGACTAGAAGGTGTTAAAGCTCATTAGGGAACCCTTTATTAAACCCATTAGCTTTTAGTGAGCATTTTGAACCTCGAGGATTTGAACTCAGTTCTCAGGGGTTTGGGTATGTTGTTCAAATAGTTGGTGGCATTCACCTGAAATGTCCTGCCTCCATGGTGCTGTCTTCCGAACTAAGGGGAAGTCGGCCGTGTTTCATCTGCTGATCTGAAAGATCATTTAGAGTGGTAAGGATTAATGATGGCTGCCAAGCAATTAACTCGCTTATTTCATAGGCGGTAAAGGGTCAGGCTCAAGACTTCCAGTTGAATGCTAAAGACACTTGGCAGCCTTCTCAAGACTAGGAGACCTGAGGTCATCAAGTCCTTGCTTCCAGGCGCAAGCTCTATCTTGCTGCTCAACCAATCCGTAGGTGGGAGTGCCCAGAAACTATAGTGATTAAATGGAGGGGTATGAACAAGTTTGAATTCTACTGTTCTAAATCAAAAGATTAAATGAAAAGCGTATGGCACACGCAGTAGGTAAGAGTGGCATTCACTATGAAATAAGTAGATTATGATATTGTTTAACATGCTTGCTTAGTGAGAATTGCTATCAGATAAGTTGATTATGACCTTTGTTTAATTTACACGCCTGTCCCCCCCCAAACAGAGCCATGGACTCTCATATATCTGCAGAAGGTTGTGAACAGTCTCACAGTACTCCTCATGTTTTCAAAGAGCTTGCTTTTGCACTGAAATCTGAAGTTCGAGTTACAGTCTCATTGTGATAGGAGCTTTAAATCGCTGGAATGGAGCATCCAGTCAAAAGCCTTGAATCTCCAAAAGGCAAATTCAGGATTTAAAAAGCTTTGATCGTTTCTTGTTTCCTTTATAGGTTTGCCAGGCTGTTGGAATGTATTTTGACAAGGTGAGCCCAGAATTGGAGGTTCAAGGAGAGGACAGAAATGTTTGGGAGTTTTGAGACATAGGGCCTCATTACCAGGTAGGAGGTAGCCATGGCGCTGTTAGCGCCATGGCTACCCCCTTACCGCATTCCTGGTCCGTGTTCCCGGAATAGGGACTTACCGGGTCATTCCGACCTTGGAGGACCCGTTAAGTCCCCATTCCGGGAACCATTCCCCATTCGAGCCCCCATAGGGCTCAATGGGAATGGGGATGGATCTAATAACGGGCCCGCTATTAGCGGGCCCTTTATTAGCTCTGAAGTCCCTTAACGGGTTCCTTCCATAACACCTGGTAAAACCAGGCGTTGAGGAAGGGACCCGCTAAGGGACCTCGGAATAGGGTGGTAAGGGATTACCGGCACCGGTGTCCTTACCGGTGCTGGTAATCCCTTACCGCCCACCTCGTAATGAGGCCCATAGTGTTGGGAGTGTTGTACCCCTTTCCTGTACCCCTTTATGTTTATGGCTTCTTCTGTCGTTTTTCCTTTTTTTAAATATGTATTTCTCCACAAAATCAAGAAAAAGAACATGCCCTGCCCTTTCCTTTTCCCTTGCCGCTTAGACATACATATAAAAAAAATCCTCTTTTGCGTTTTCTTTCCTTTCCCCCCAAAAAAAAAACATTTCCAGTTTTTCCCATCGTCTGCTAAATGTGTGACACATCTGAAATCATGGTGTGAGTCATACTTCTGTAGTTTACATTTTATTGTTGTGGCTAATGTCACTGTCACTTGGCAAAGAGAAGCGTCTTTTCTATTACAATTACAAGAACGCTCTGCGGTGCTCTCTGACAAGTGATCTTGGCATAGTTCATGGACTCCCAAGTCCACCGATTCTCGGTCACACCACGACTTCTTACTCCATTGCTCTTCAGACCTTCCGGTTCTTCGACTTTCCTTGCTTCGGGTTGCCACAGGTGGGGACTCGCACGCCAGCTCCCCTGCAAGCTCGGAAGCTGTGCATCCCTGTCTGCTTCAGCTTCACTCATTCAGCTGATTTGAAACCTCTCCCCCACCCGGGCTTCTCTCTCTGTCAAGTCTCCTCCTCCCAGATGTATGACGCAGCCGTGGGACTTCCCCGTCATAGCGTAATAGTCCTCCTTTTTCTACTTGTGGTCTGTTTTACTCCAGTTGTTTCTTCGTACCACAGTAATATTCTTTTCTAGGTATACTCACAGGTTTTATGTCACAACAACAAATGTCTGCTTGTTCTCCATATTTTCTTGTAGCAGATGTTCTTACCAATGGATTATATGTAAGAGAGTTAGGGAGTCCCAAGGAGGGAGTCTCTCCCGGTGGGGTCCCACTTGCCTCTACCCCTTGAGAGGGTATTGTGCAGGGGTGTTGCCAGGTCTGGAAAAGACCCGGGGCTAAGCTAATGTTGGAACTGTCGGGGCTGGAGGCTAGCTAGCCTTTTGGCTGTAGCTCCTGAGATTCTATCCGGGGCTACAACCAAAAGACCAGGGGCTATAGCCCTCTTAGCCCCCCCAGCAACGCCTCTGGTATCGTGTAACAAGTTCACCTCCCTACCCTCACAGGGAAAAGCTCCCCCCCCCCCCGGGTAGAAGTGACTGAATCCAGAGATTAGTCACAACAGCCACAGAAGGTAGTAGATGAGGCAGATCCATTGGGGGAAGGCTTGATGAAAGAAGAAAAGACTGAACCAATGAACTAAAACTTGCCAGGGGAGAAGACCAGGCCAGTAAAGGGTGGGTAATGTGACAAATCCCAGGATGCCATCACTACTTCAATAGGGTGAGTCATTTCCCTTGAGGCCAGGGAGGTGAGGCCACTACATGATAGTCCCCCTGGGGGTGGTACTCAGCGGTAGGATCTCATGGGAGGGTAAACCCCCTGTGGGATTAGTGATGATCACATCAGGAGAACGCGATATCCCTATCACACCCCCACCTGTCCTTCACCTCCTCCCTCTACACACCTACCCTCCTATGCCATGAATTGTTGTAGTCAAACAGAAGTAGAGAGTACTCAGAGGAGGAGGATCTCTAGTGAGTTACAACACCATACCTCAATCAGTACTGTGACGAGGAGCAGGGGCAGAGACCTACACATCTCCTATAGGAATCACAATAAGCAGTGTAATTGTAATCCTGCTATTGGTCTGGGCCAATACAAAAACAGAAGAAAGACAGACAGAGTTTGTCAGAGCTTCCCTGGAGGAGCCGTCAGCTGAAGGGAGCTGCGGTTTGGAGAACAGGAGTTGCAGGAGACCAGGATGCTGTCGGGGCAGCAGCGCATCTCTACTTGTTATGCCGGAGAGGGACCAAGACCGCAATGGGAGAAACAGGCATCCATAGTTGAGCAGGAGAGCGAAAAGCAGAACCGCTGCACCTGTGAGAGACCCCGAACCTCAGAGCCACCGCACAACTTCCAAGGGAAAGGGAAGCCCACACAAGCTGGGAGCTGGGAACAGAATCAACCCACGGAGCAAGGGTAAGAAGGAAGCCCCCTGTGGTTGATCCAAACTTTGGAGAGAACTGTGTTGGGGAAGAACTAAATCAAGCCACAGGCAGAATGGAGATCATCAGGGATGAAAACAATCTCTGCTGGACAACACCTGGCAGGAGAGTAAACCAGGTTTGACCTACATCACAGGTTTAGCGGAGTACTGGTGGAAACCTGCAGTGCAAGTCTGGGACCCGCACCCATATGAAGAGAACTTTGAAAGTTATTTACAATAAATGCAGTACTTGGCAGGTGAGTAAACCACAGCTTGAGAGTACATCCAGGTTATTCTTCTTCGTCGCTGTGCCTGGTGGGAGGAAACAAAGTTTGCAAACTAGGGTCAGGGACCCATTACAGCTTGGGAGTTAATCCAGGCTATTTTTGTTCTTCAAGGTACATGGTGGGAAGAAACCAGGTCTAGAAAACAGGGTCAGGGAGGAACCGCCACTGCTTGGGAGTGCATCCAGGCTATTGTTGGTCACAGTATCTGGTTGAAGAAACCAGGTCTTTCAACCAGGGTCAGGGACCCACCACAGCCTGGGAGTGCATTCAGGCTATTCTTCTTCATCACAGTGCCTGGTGGGTGGAAACCAGGTCTGCCAACCAGGGTCAGAGACCCACCAAAGCATGGAAGTGTATCCAGGTTGTTCTTCTTCGTAGCAGTACCTGGTGGGAGGAAACCAGGTCTCCAAACCAGGGTCAAGGACCCTGCTCAGTTTGAAAAAACATCCAAACACCTTTGTCTTTCAACTGTGTCTGGTGAAAAGGAAGCAGGCCTGCCAATCAGGGTCAGGGTCCCAGAGACAGAAAAGGAAGCATAAGAAGGTCCAGCCTGGCAAACAGAGTTTTCCCCAACAATTGTTTAGCTGTGCAGGATACCTGAACCAGGCCGGCCAATTGAGATATTCCCCTGTACTTCAGGAACTAAATATTTCAGAAATGTCTTTTGCCGAGGGGAAGGGGCCCACTCCCTTTGGGCTAGAAGGACCTTCTTTTTATTTGGTCTAAACTTCGAGTGTGAGGGATAGATTTAGGATTCTGACATTAGACATTGGGACTTTTGCTTTGGGCATTCTGACAACGTTATTCTTTTTAAATTTTATTTATTTCTTTGTTTTGGTTTAGAAAAACCTTTACAAAAAATTCATTTTCATTACAAAGATTCCAGACAGAAGCAAAATAACATTATCGGAAACCATTATTCTCATTTGCAATACATAGTAATACTTATACCACATTTGTACCATGAATTTTTTCTGCCATGGCTTCGTGAGATGACCTAATGGACATCAAAAATTCATTCGCAAAAACTCTTCCATAGTAAGAAAACCAAGCCACAATTGGAAAATAAAAGAAAAGGAAATTTAACAGTTTTAAAAGTTCTCTATATATTTTTTAACAAAGCACAAATGTTTCTCAGAAATGTTGCACCCCTGATGTTCAGATTGCCTTTGCAGTTGTGTAACATTTTATACCAAACAAATTCTCTATCCACTTCTGCAGTGTTATGAACATATTGAGCAAAATATAGGAGTCTTTTTTCCTTCATTGCCGGACATACCAAAAATATGTGTTTCAGGTCCTCTACCGTACCTTCTACCCAACAGAACCTGCACCACGGCCATGTTAATTGAACAGTAGATCTGATTGAAAGTATTTGGTTGGTAGGCAATACGTTGAATCTAAAACGCATAAAATCATTACGGATTGTTATATTTGGATACTTGTTTAGGTAGCTTTCCATCCCTGGGAGCCATTTATTTAAGGCACACACTTGTTGATATAGTTTGTACTCAGTATCGCATTTTTTGTATGGATCCAGTCAAAACCCAACACACTTTCTTTCACCCTAGCCGGGTTATTCCTAAGCGAGGTGGCTGAAATCCCCATTAGCTTCAGGCTTTTTATAATTTCCTCATTCAATTCCACTATAAAAGGATTGGATGTATCTCGACCTGCATAATAGTACAGAGTGTTGGTATCTAAAGAGTTACATTTCCGCCATAATGTCATTCTTTTCCAGGTCACCAGTGCCTGGAGCGAGTTTAGACCCATTTCGTACTTCACTAAATTATATGGGATACATTTCGGAAGGTGATACATTACGGATTTCCAGATGTAACTTTCTATCGAGGCCCATTCCCCTTCACATGCTAAGGGATGGAATTCAGCCCCATATGTTAATCTGGGAATTACTTTTTTGGTGTAATATTCTCTAAGAGGGGTCATTGAGAATTTCCCAAATTTTGCATCAAGGGCCCTCATTTGAGAAATAGCAATGTCGGCCTTAAGTTTCAATTGTGTTCTGAGTAGGGGTCTGGATTGTACACCTGCTATTGAGAAACCCAGGTATTTAAACTCCGCTTTTGCTTTAAGTCTGATATTCCCGGATACCCATGTTAGCATATTTGCTTTCTTGTTCTTCCTCCCTAGGCGAACAATCACTGTTTTATCCGGATTCACCTTTAATGCAATTGAGTCAATGAAACCCTCGAAGGCTCTGAGCATAGGTTGTAATCCCACTTCAGTGGTGTCAATGAGAAGAAAGTTGTCCGCGTATGCTAACCGGGCCATACGTATATTCGAAATTCTAGGTGGAACTAACCCCCTATTTAATAGAGCCGCATATGCGCCACTAACATATAGGTTGAAGATTGTGGGAGCCAGTCTACAGCCTTGGCGCACTCCGTTATGAATGGTAAAATGACCAGAGAGGGTGCCCGCAGAATCCAATCTAACTCTCACATCCGTCTGAGAATAGATTGCCCTTACAATATTTAACAGGATTGCCGGCATGTTTAAAGTTCTTAATTTAGTCCACAGTATATTCCTATCCACCAAATCAAAAGCGGAACTCAGGTCCTTTGAAGCAGTAAAGACTGAGGTCTCTGCCATTTTCATTGCTTCTGCTCTCAAACAATGCAAGATGAGCCCCCATATCTCATATCCAAAACCTGCTTGTCGTCAATCCATTTCTGGATATCTCTTAGAACAAGTGACGAAAACAGTTTGGATTCCGGGTCGGCAATGGCAATTGGCCTGTAGCTCTTAGGACATAATCGGGAACCCTTTTTAAGGTATGATAATAGATACCCTCCAGGACAATGGAAAGGTCTTGGTAACAAGTATGTTGGAAAACAAAGTGGAGAGTATTTTAGCCCATAATTCGGGATCAGACTTAAGGATTTTGTTGGACAAGTTATTAGGGCCAGGTGCCCCCGAATTTTTAGATTTTACAATTAAGTTTTTTATCTCCCATGTGCTAAAATTCAAGAACCAATTTGTTTCATGTTTCCATGGGACCCCGGCCTCGTCCTTCTTAGGACAGTACATGGTAGCAAAGTGACCCTGCCACGTTGCTTCATTAATGGGATTCATAAGTAGCTCTTTCTGGGGTTTTTATTAATTAGATGCCAAATGTTTCTTGAATTAGGGCCCCTTAACAAAGTCAGCATTTTTCCCCATCACTCTGACCTTTGTTTATTCTGTGTTGTATGGACCAATTTTTGTAACTTTGTTTGATTTTTTTGATCCTATCCACCATGTTAATTAAGGTCAATCCCGATTTCTTAATCAATCTGATCTCTTTCCTCATAGCCCGCTTTTTCTCTCTGATTTCTAAGTCGAAATTATGGGCTCTGTCTTTCCTAAGTAGGATCACCCTGTTATCAGTGTTGCCCAGTTTTTCCAAAGAGCTGCACATATATTCTGTAAAATTACTAACCGCATAAGTCTTTTTCCTCTGCTGTTCTGAGAAATTCTCAATGTCCGCCACCAAGGATGCAGTAAATTCTCTACTTTTTTTTCCCGTCCATGAAATTCGGTTCCCTGCTTGGTTGACGTAAATATTATAGTCAAACCCCGTTTTAGACTCAATAGGTACAGTGATTCATATTTCCAGAGACAAGATACAATGATCACTAAACGTGTTCTCAATGCACTCAAGATTCCCAGAACGATTGAACAGGTCCCCTGAGCATATGATATAATCAATTGTCGAATGACAGCCTCTAGCTTTCCAGGTTGGGGAGATTTACCAAAATTTCCAAGCCCCACATCTCCGCGAAGTGGGACCACATCCTCCCCCTGCACCTTAGGTTATCAACCCTTTGGGATTGTTCCCCCAATTTGCCAATCAGAACGTCCACACTAAAAGAATCCCCATGAATAACTGCATTGAGATCACCTGCGATCACTATCTGGCCTCCTGTGTTTATTAACAACCAGTTCTGCAATAGGGACCCTAGATTACATAATTCAAGCCATAATTGCCTGTCCGAGAGTTCAGCCTGGTTCCAGTAAATATTGACTAACAAAAAGGGTGTGTCCCTGTTATTATACAACAGTAAGAAACCCACGGCCAAAAAATGATGGGCAAAAGCCCATTCTCCCATAATTTTGGGATTCAGGTGGTTCTTTGCTGCAATAAAGAGGCCATCTTTAGGACGACCTCTGCCTCCCCCTTGGGCACATAGAGAACACACCGTAAAACTCTCCCAGCATAAAGGGACCTTTGACCAAGTTTCTTGGATGAAGAGTAGATCATTTTGTGCCAGGTCCCTCATTAAATTCACATTATGTAAGAGATTGGCCGAGCCTCTCGAATTCCAGGTTAACAATTTCAGAGTACCATTTGCTTTTACTAAAGTGGCTTCCCTAGTTTTTGAGGCTGTCAATGGACTCTCTTAAGGTCAAGGCAAGCCATCTCCAGTCCTGTTTCTCCTCCTTTTCCCTCTCCTCTTCCCTTTCTCCTTCCTCCTTGTTTGAAGGATATTCCTTCTGCTCTTTGCCTGTATTTCGAGATGTCGGTATAGGATGTGACTGGGTCTGAACATATTCGAAGATATCGAAACCCCTACGATACAGTTCTTCGGCTTCTTTCATCATAAGGTTTCTGACCAATGGGGATGGTATCACTATACGGACATAGTCCAACCTCTGCCTGTGTAAATAATCAACCAGATATATGTCAGTGGATTCAATTAGGCTTAGGTTTGGAATCTGACCGAGTAAAGACAAAATATAAGGTCGATTTAGGGCAATGTTATTCTGATCTAGGAATAATGTAGTCAGTACTAGGGCTGGAAGATCCGGCCTCACCGGATCCTTCAGGTCCAGTGTCTGAAGTGGCTGTAGCTGGTCCTTCTCCTTCATCACCTTTTCCCTTCTATAGGCCTCTCCCCTCCTTCCGGAGCAATATTCTTCATATGATTCCTCCCTCATATTATTCTGTCGCATTTCAATTCCAATTTCGGGCACCTCCTGCTGCTGTTTATCTCTTAGCACTCTGAGGATATTTTGATAAAGGGTCTCATCATTGACATTCTCCTGTATTTTCCCTGCTGATTTCTGGTTATCTTGGTGAAAAATGTTTCCCCTCTGAACCCCGCCAATAGCTTCAGAGTTCAGTTCACACAGGTTATTTGCCCCACTATCCGGTCCATGGTCTTGGGCAATACTAATCTTTGTAACCAAGGACGGACTCGAAAGAATTTTGGGTTCATTACCCTGGGAAATTATCCAGTCCCTGCTCCCCAAGCTCACATTATCAGCAATAGGGATCATATTCCTTCCCGGGGCCTTATCAATAAGTATTTCATTCTCCTTCGTAATACTTTTAGTCATGGGTCCTTCCCTTCGTGTGGAATGGTTTAGCTCTTTGGCTTTTGCAAGCCACCCAATATTAGTTGTAATGTCCTGTGGAGGAGCCGCATTGAAGATTTCATATACCTCATCCCTTTTGTTTTTATTTTTCATTACTTCACATAGTTGTTGATCACCTTGTACATATACACTTTGTGTCGCTTGGTCCTTCACCTTATTGGTGACCCTACCATCCTCCTTTAGAATATGTTTGTTCTGCTGTTGTGTATTTCCTCTAGTTGGAGATTCCTCAAACTCTTCCCCCGGAGTAAGATTTCTCAAATTTTTTTTAGATGTTTTGGCAGTTACTCCTTTTTTATTTGTATTTTTCTTTTTTTGTTTTGCCATTTTTTTAATCTGTCTTTAAAAGTGTAAATTCGGTCAGCTGGTCCACTGACCAATTTGTCCTCGTTCTTGCATCCGTACAACTTAGGTCAGTGTCCTCCAACGAGGTATTCCCCCCCCCATCCCAATAGAGTCTCGTGCCTGTTCTTGTGAGGCATCTACCAGAATGATCTCTTCCGTGAGAGGATGCTTCGTAAGATCAACCGGCCTTACCTCCCCTTCCCACTCCTTTATTTTCTTCAGAGATTTTAACAGTTTGTCAGATAATCTATCTGGTAACGCTTTGAAATCAGAGGTTAAATTGGTCAAACACTCCGTTTGCTTACGCAGTTCAGACAGAATTAAACGATTAAAAATTGTCATCATTACCGTAAATTCTGAGGGAGAAGAATCTGAACTGATCTTAATGGCATTCTCCTTATCAAATGTAGTGCCATTTGAGAAATCAAGCAGTTTATCATAATTCAGATTCTCATGCACATCATTATCCTTCAATTTATAGGTATTCTCATGCTCTTTATTTGTATTAATTACCAGCTCATTAGGTTGCACAGTGATCGGAATTATCCTCCCCAAAGAGCGGTTGAGAATGATCAATAATGTCCTCACTCTGTTTCTCGAGAAGCGAGCGTTCTTGAGCATACTTTAGGAATTCGGCCTCTTGCGAGGGATCAATGTTGTCCTCCGACTGTTTTTCTAGCTGAGAACATTGTTGTGCACATTGAAGTAAGTCAGCCTCGTCCTCGTTGGCCTCCAGCAGCGGTAAGGCTGCAGCCCTGGCCAAACTCACCCTTCTGGTGCTTACTGCAATAAAAAAGTCAGCCCTCGCATCTTTGCGGGGCGGAAGTTTAACTTTCCCCATTTCTCACAAAACTACAAAATTATATCTGCGGCGATATACAATGCACGGTTATGTGTCCAGTTAAACCCTTTGTAGGAAGACACACCAGCCTCTAGTCAAAAGTCTACAAGCCCAAGTTAACTCTTACCCCCTCCACCCTCCGCCAGCGAACAGCCCAACAGCCGCACTTCCAAGCACTTCCGGATGCGCGTGCGAGATGCGCTTGCACCTGTGCTTTAAAGGAAGTGGAAGTGGAAGTGGCTGAGGGCAGGTGGGCCGGCAATGGGCTGAACCAGTAGGCGTGGCTACAGGGAGGAGAAAGCCAGAATGAGTTACTCTCTCCTCATATGAGACCCGCGGGGGACCCGCGGTCAAGTTAAATCAGATAAATCAGATAAATCAGAGCGGGAATTGGGAACATAAATACCCTTGAGTTCACTATGAAGTCCACAATGTTGCGCGCTTCGCTCGATAAGGAAACTGCTAAACCTCAGCTTGCCGACGCCTTCACAGAAAAGTCGGCTTCTCGATCCAAAGTTCGATTCCAGCAGCGTGAGACAGCCCAACAGACGCACTTCAAAGCACTTCCGGATGTGCGTGTGAGATGCGCGTGCACCTGTGCTTTTAAGGAAGTGGATGTGGCTGAGGGCAGGTGGGCCGGCAATGGGCTGAACCAGTAGGCGTGGCTAAAGGGAGGAGAAAGCCAGAATGAGTTACTCTCTCCTCATATGAGACCCGCGGTCAAGTTAAATCAGATAAATCAGAGCGGGAATTGGGAAAATAAATACCCTCAAGTTCACTATGAAGTCCACAATGTTGCGTGTTTAGCTCGATAAGGAAACTGCTAAACATCAGCTTGCCGACGCCTTCACAGAAAAGTTGGCTTCTCGATCCAAAGTTCGATTCCAGCAGCGTGACACAGCCCAACAGCTGCACTTTCAAGCACTTACGGATGCGCGCGCAAGATGCGCGTGCATCTGTGCTTTTAAGGAAGTGGAAGTGGCTGAGGGCAGGTGGGCCGGCAATGGGCTGAACCAGTAGGCGTGGCCTCGAGTTCACTATGAAGTCCACAATGTTGCGCGTTTCGCTCGATAAGGAAACTGCTAAACTTCAGCTTGCCGACGCCTTCAAAGAAAAGTCGGCTTCTTGATCCAAAGTTCGATTCCAGCAGCGTGACACAGCCCAATAGCCGCACTTCCAAGCACGTCCGGATGCGCAACGTTAATTTGGTTGAGGCAGGGAAACCCCTCTTAGAGTTAGGGCGAGATATTATTTTCTTTTCCTTTTTGCACTTGTATGAATGTTCCAAATAATCACCATGACCCATCCATGTCTTACGTCTGCACCTTTACAGTAACCAGATAAGAAGGTCGATCCAGTGGAGGGGTCAAGCCATAGGAGAAGGAGAGTTTGATGGAGGTGTCTAGTGAGGATGTTGCTGCATTCATCATGGATGAGTAGGATGCATCCATTGCTGCAGACATACCTGCTCAATATTGTTGCCTGGGCTCATCACTAAGCCCCAGTGAATGTATTCTGGGAAACTCTGAATGACTTGATTTCTGCGGATTGTACCAAATGGTTTGTGGTTTGGGCAGGTCTGATAGCTGCGGTAGGGAATGATCATTATTTCCATTGGTATTCGCTGATCCGTCCTCCATACTACTAGTGAGGTACAGTGGAGCTAGCAGGTGGATGCCACGTTGGTCTTATTTCTCAGCCGCTAGCATTATTGCAGAGTTTGCCAACAACTGTGCACTCCTCTGTCTGTGCCTTTCCATCATGCAGAGTTAGATACTGCCAGACCCAAGAGGGGGACAGATTAACCATGGATGCAGCATCTTCATGTCGTTTTCCCATTCTTTGCCCTTCCATGCCTCTTCCATCCTCCTTCTCCAGATGGTATTGCACTATACTTTCGAGTGCTCTCACAGGTTCCCCTGGGGGACTTCATGTAGCTGCACCCACAGGGCTTCAACAACAAACCTTTCCTAAATATTTCTGGACTGGAGTTACAATATTAAATTATCCCCTTCTAGGATATGTAGGTGATAATGGACTAACATATTTCCAGTTTGTTTCATTTACTCTTTTCCCTTAAGATTTTGATTTATTTTTAAATTCACTCACAATATACCCCTGAGTTAGGGGCACTAGTGAGAGAACACGCGGGTACTGTGCTGTGGCTGCTCCTCCCACATTTCCTCCTCCTGCCTGTCACATCTTCATCTTCCTACTACTTCCCCCTTACCCACCTCTTTTTGTGCCTCCTGCTGCCCCTCCTACACCCCTGCATCTGCCTGCTCATGTCCCACCCGCTACTCCACATCCACTTCCTGGTGTTCCTCCTCTTGTCCACTTCACGTTCCCTCTTATCCTGCCCCACACATCTCGCCGCCTCTTGTTCCACTTCTGATGCCCCTCCATTTCTCTATTCGCATGGTTCACCTTTTGCCCCAGACGTTTCTTTTTCTTGTCCTTCATCATCCTTGTCTTTCTTTTCTTTTAAACTTTATTTCGAAAATACGGTTCCATAAAAGTGAAAAATACAAATAACCAACTTTCTAATGGATAAGGCATTTTCAATAAAAACAAAGATTTTCTTCCTTCTCCTGCAGTCCCTCAAGTACAATTGCTGCTTCCACCTCCTCCTGGCCCCACAGCCACCGTATCCTCCAGAAGACACCCAGGCGCTGTCACCGCCACATCCCACATTAGTTGAGTGAACTCCCCCAATGACTCGCCACTACTGCATGTCTGCACCCTGACAGCTCTTGCTTGTGGTGTTGCTGCCCATTGCCTGGCGGCTCTCCACCTTCATCATCCTTCAAGGCTATGGCATCTCTATTCTCATAAGGGGTGTCCGCTTTAATCTCAATGGGATGTGTACACGCTCTGACCACATCTTTACCAACAGCCACCCCTCCACCTCTTCCTCATCTACTCTAGGGCTTTGGCTGGACAAACAACTCTCTGAGAGGTTTGGTGGTTGTGATTGGCCTGCGAACGTGTGCCCACCCACCAAACTCACTTAAGTTCGAGAGTGGCTTTGGATTGACTTTAAATTGCATGAGCCCGCTGACTACAGGATTTAGTTCAACAATTGAATTTGACAGGAGGACATTTGCCCGGCACTATTATCACACCTATGCTCAAAGGGATATGAAGATGAGGAGATGGTGGATCCCCAGTTGAAGTGAAGGATGAGTATAAGGATGGTGCAAGCCTTCCCTGTCACTGACCGACAGGCAGCGGAGGTTCCTCCCAAAATTCCAGTAGCGACAGAAGCCTACCCAGCCTGTTGGAGAGCCGGCTAGTCCTGGGTGTGGGAAATACTTTGAACTGCTAGCAGGAACGATTGTCTAACGGGATGCACCTGTTCACTTTAAGGAAGTCAAGTGGGGTCAGAGAAGTAAGGGTTGTGCATTTGGCACTATGCCATGAGCTAGTGAATTTGTTGATGGCACCTTGCAACCTACAACCTGCATGTGTCACTCACCAGTAGGGACTCCTTCAGTGACCCTGCAAGTACAGCACAGCCTCGAAGTGCCCACGAGGTGTGTTCAAGAGCATCTCAGGCTTCAGCACCAATTCCCTGCTTCAAGCAGCCCCCGGGATGCCAACTCCACAAGGCTAGGCATGCACTGCCAGTGCCATCAGTGGCATTGACAATCCAAAAGGCCAGTATTGTCACAACTGCTGTGGGTAACAGGTTATCTGTGCCTTCTGATTGACAGGTGCAGTGGGACATGATTTGGCATGCAGGTACTTCTTTTCTGTACCATCTTGTGTTGATCAACGTGAGAGTTTGAGCCCATGGTTAGAGGATGCTGTAGAAAGGCACATATTCCAGCACCAGCCGTATCCTTTGTAGGTGGTTAGGCAGGTGGGATTAAGAGGCAGTACTCAGAGTGGTTGTCGTCTGAGGCAGAACCCTACCAATAGGGTTGGAGTGGCTGTACATTTGATGGAGTGACTCCCCATCGTAGAAGAGCCTGCTGTACAACGCCATGAGTCACACAAACAGGAGGCGCAACTGAGCTATGTGGCAGCCTTAAATTGCAGGACTACTTTGACCCACTGAGGAAGCCTTAAAAAATGGCAGCAGCAATTCTCTGCAAGTCTTTGCTGTAGTATTACACATCGAATATGTTATTCCTCTGTGTGGCAAAGCCTTGACATTTGTAGGAGTAGTACGGCTCTTTGGTGGAGCCTTAAACATTTCAGATTAGTTCTTCCCTCTGGTGAAACCTACAGAAGATCAGAAGTATTTCTGATATGTGGCAGACTCTCAAGAACTTGAAGGAGTAGTTTATCTCACTGTTGAAGTCTCAAAGTGTGGGATTACCTCCTCCCTCTGGCACAATCTACAAAATGGCCGTAGTAGGTTTTTTTTTCTGTGACAAAGCCTTAAAACTGCAGGACTCTATGAAAGCTTAAGAAATTGCTAGAGTAGTTTCACTTGGTGGCAAAGCCTCACAAATTGCAGTACCGGTTCTGCTACATGGAAAAGAGTCATACATTGCTAGCGTGGGTCGGCACTGTGGAAATGCCTCACTACTTGCAGGAGGAGCGCTGCTCAATGGGGATCCCTTAGAAATTGCAGGGGTGGCACTGCTCTGTGGTGAAGACTTAAACGTTGTAAATCAAATCATAACATATAGCCAAGTCTTAAAACATGCCTTTGGTACAAGTTCATTGTGTATTCATAAGGGTTGAGCCAGACTGAATCTGAATGCCTCTAACACGGGCGCCTTAGTACTGAACACCATTCGTCGGGAGCTGTGCTCATTTTCCACCACAGCTATCACTACATTCAGTGTCCGATTCCTCACCAAGACCTTGCACCACAGTAATTCCACTTCTCTCCATCAGACTTGTATTAAGCAACACACAATCTTCTGAATGTGGTTCAAATCCAGTGCCTTGACCTACAGGTTGGATCATAGATGTGTTGTCATAGTCGCTGGCAATGTGGTTTTTGTTCATGTCCATACATGTCAATTGCTTGACATGGGCCTCACAGAGGAGTCCCCTGTTCGGTCACAATAGCCTGGCATAATTGAAAACATGTTCATACTGGACATTAGCAGCGGGGCACCTTGGGCTTCCATTGGCCAAGCTTGCAAGTACTTGGGGCCTTACCAGGACCCAATATGAAGCTGCAGCTCTAGAGGTTCATCGCCGTCGCTTTCTAGCAGGCAACTGTCAAGGACCTTCACAGCCACCATTAATGCTGTAGTAGAATCACTGTTGTGGTGTTTTGTAGACCCTAATGCATTTAGCATGCCTGATAGAGGATGAATGTGTCAACAAAGTATCTTCTAACCAGCCCTGCACAGGTTTTTTTAGGACCTTGCTGACTCTGCTGATATTCATACCCTTCGGCGTACTGTGCCCCTACCATTGTTGCTGAGAATTTAGTTTAACATTTTGTAACACACCACATTCACCTGTGGCAGCTTATCCTATGACATGTCTGTCACATGTTCTGAATGACTGATATGACTGCACAGTAAGACCCACCATGGTTGAGTCTCCAATGATTAGTGAATTGGACTTGTTGGTGATAAACACCCAACAACCGCTCTCTTCACCGACCCGGCCCCTGGCTTGCTCGGTATTCTATCACCTCGGGCTGCTGAGCATTTTGGACCCATTCAGTAGTCCGTGAAGATTCATTACCTGTTCCTTATTTGGTATGGCAGAAAGCCAGACTTTGAGTTTCACGGAACAACAGATTCAGGACACCATCTCTGGCCCCTCTTTCTTTGACCCCACTGGCACAAATCCCCCAGTGGGTACATCCAATTCAGGGGAAACCCTCTTACGTCTCAAGAAAAAGTGTTTTCGAACAGAACTTCACTCACACTTCTTGAGGGAGTATTTAAAAGCTAACATCATCCCCAGTGGCTTAATAGTTCGGAACACACCGTGTTTATTCCTGGACGACAAGGAGTACACGACAAATTTCAGCTACATCGCAACTAGATGCAGCCGGGACCTGATGGTCCTCACCATTAACACCGCACAACGGATTAGTAGCGCCATACAGAAAGATTTAGATCTGGAAGAAACCACTTTCTTGACTAATACTGCCATTACCAATGCCAAAACTCAAATTTCAGACCTGAACAAACTATTTGACGATTTCAAGTCCACCACACTCACCAGAAAGACAAGGAAGCTCCAAAAGGACATTAAAGAATTTCAGTTAGAAGTAGTGTATCCATACATTTCTGATAACTACATTTCAGACCTTAACCAGGGGACAACACCTGGTAATCCTAACACAAGACCACAAAGAAATCGATGTGGGGGCATCCATTTCTCAGGTTCGAGTAGTGGGTCCTCCTCAGACGACCAATCTAGGCCACAACAGGGCCGACAACAGGGTCGACAACAGGCAAATTTTGCATATCCACCTCAACCCCCCCCCCCGGCTTTCTTTCCTTTTTTAGGTGGAGGTTTTGGCAAAATGGGCACAACCACAATGGGGTTTCCCCACCCGCGGAGGCAGAATAAATCAACGCTGACGCCGACCGAGGTATTGACCCCCTCTGGTACTTCTCTTACAACCCCGGTCTTTAACCTAGCCGGACTTGAACTTTCAAAATCTGAGCTATCAGTCTTATCGAAAGGACTGTCCTTCGTACCAACAGCCACCACTGATTGGTATGATACAGAAATGGAGGTGCGCACTTTTCTCCGCAAGGTGAGACTGTGCACCTTCTTCTAACAACACAACCTGGATGAGGAAACTGACAGAGATGACACCGGTCTGCACCAACCTTCCACCTTTACCCCAACTGACGGCCAGATCCCACACGACCTCCTCACATTTGAGAGATGTGTAGACTACAAGCGTCACTCGAAAGACCTCGCTGCTCGTTTGTGAGCTAGAGGCTACCCCAAGAAACAACTTGCACAGGCCATGAAACGAGCCTGGTATACAAATCGGGATACTCTCATCCATCCAACACGGGAAGACCAGCCAATCGAGACCCGTATGACTTGCGTGGTCACGTTTGGTGCACACACGGCGCAATTGAAACAAATCATTAAGAAACATTGGCATATAGCACGCCTGAACCTGCCGGATGAACAACTCCCGAGGTTTGCCTTTAAACGTGCTAAAAATATTAAAGAGCACCTGGTACATTCTCTCTACCAACCAGATACCAAATGCAGCAGTTCCCGCACACTCCGACCCCTACAAGGTCATCACCCATGCGGCAGCTGTGTCGCGTGTAAATTTACAAAGAAAATAAAGTCCTTTTCCATTGGTACACGACAATGGACCCTAAAAGATTTGTCCAATTGCAAAAGTTCAAATGTGATCTATTGCATTGAGTTCCATGCGGCCTCAGATAAATAGGCCAAACAACCAGGGCTGTCAACACGCGGATCTCAGAACACCGCTCCAAAATTAGATGTAAGAACTTGACAGCCCCCTTGGTGGAGCATTACCTGATGATGAACCACACCCCCAACGATATCCTGTGGTGGGTGGTGGAAAAAGTGACAGGCGGGGCGGATACACAACATAGCCTGCTTAAAAAAGAATCCAGATGGATCCACCGCCTGGACACATACCACCACGGTCTGAATGAGATTTTCCAGCCATGTATCTAAATACAAAATTCCATGATTAGCCTGTTGTATGCCACCTCACTATGTCTCTTACCAGGCATCCCAACACACAACCCCCACCTACAACCGGTGGTCCCGCAGCAGCATATGCGCACCTGTGCCCCCCCTCGGGCCCCCCCAGTACTCATGGACATGCATGTGAGTAATTCTCTCACAACTCACTTTGGGGCACTGGTACCGCGCACATGAGGTTTTTGGCCCATGTGCCGTGCTACCATTTATCCTGTTCCTCAGTTTCACCTCCCACAGTGCTGGAACACACGATCCTGCTACCTTGTCCTTCCTGCTTTTACCCCCCCACCCCCACACCCCGGAGCTCCCCACTGGAGTCTCACCTGCACATACTTTGTGGGATGAGTCCCGACTGCTCTACGAGCAGTTTTGCAGCGGCAGACCCTGTGCGCTGTTGCCAGTTCCCATGGTTACAAGCAGCAAAACAACCGGGAATACGTGCCTCCACCCCTGCAGGACACTGCTTTCGTGTCTGCAGGGGATTGGCTAGAGCAACGGAGCCTCAGGCCCCGTGCACGAGCTGTTGCTATGGACCCCGTATTCTTCCATAACGGCACCCAGCACCCGCGCATTCACTTGCAATGTGCACTCGCGCGACTGGACGTTTTTGAGCCGTTACGCGAGGTAAGCTTCCTGTCAGGAATTACAGAATGCCGGCTCACCTACTAGCGCACACCGGGTGTGAGATTTGATGTGCTCCTAGATCACTCTAGCCACAACTTTCGTTCCGCACTCACGGCCACGAGGGCTTCCCCTATTAGCACACTAGGGGTATAAGAGGGAGGCCTCTATTCCCTCTCTCTGCTGTACATGATGTCCCCAACGGCACTAACCTCCATTGTTAGCCACCATCCAAGTGCGTGCCAGTAGACATCACCCCGAACTCCGTTCCAAGGTCCCTCACATGGACAACGCATGTAGCCTGATGCTAATGAAGAATTTCTGCGCCACCTCACCAACTACCAAGTGAACTTTCACTTGTCCACCTGCAGGTACCATTGTTTGCATTTTTTCTCTTCCCTGCATTGACATTTGGCCGCAAGCCACTGCAGCCAGTAGTGAGGTCCATACAACACCCACAGTAATTCTTTACCTCTATTTTTGTCCCCTGTGCAGCACAACGCTCTACCCTACGACTACTGCCCTGGGCCAGCCCACCTTTTAACAGGACCTACTTGAGTATCCTCCTTTGCCCAGCCCCTTTTTGCCCTCTGGTGATTTGGAGACCGAGTTTTTGGGATTACAGCACCGGCAGGTAAGCCGCCGGCTCGGTGCATGAGAGACCATACTTTCTGTTACATATGCCAAATGACCATTGGCATTCTTGTAAAATCACTCACTAAAGCTATCTATACCCACTGCAGGGTCGCCCATACGGAGCCCTGATGAAGGCGGACGCTACCTTAATGCACTTCCACCGAAACGTGTCCACCCGGGAACAGCTACATTCATCTGTTCCCGCCTGAATCAGACCCTGTTAATTCAGTCTCTGTCATGTTGGCTACCAAGATATCTTATTCTCCATAGGACCATGGAAACACATTATGCTGGAAAGTAATACCTGACTAAGTAACTTTCCATTCACAAGGTTACCCATAAAGAAATTCCTGACCTTGGGAATTATTCACAAAGGACCTGTGTGTCCACATCAATTGGTTCACTGTTATGCAAGAAAATAGAAAAGAAACCTTTGCTTAAGATTGACCTGTATATTGCAAATACAGTATTCCTTGTTCACTTTGTTGTAAATACTGTACTTTTGTTCCTTGTTATGAATTTTTATTGATGGTATTATATGTTGTCTTAACCTTTCATTTATGTATGTTGCACTTTTTTCAACATCTGTTCTCAACTTTTATGTATTGAATACTTGTCTATATAATTAGCAAATAAAACTTTTGTTTGCTACTCTCTGGTTTGTCTTAGCTCAGTGAGAAGGCAATACACCTTTGATTTTAGGTTTGGATCTACCACTTAATAGACCGACCTACATATCAATCTGTGGACAGGACCACCCTCCTGTACCTGTGAAGTACTATAGGCTTGATCTTGTCCACTAGGAAGGGTACCCCCCCCCTCTTTTTACATTGCTTGGGTTCTTCAGACATTACTATGTGATCCATATCCCATAACAAAATCACAAGTTAATGTGTGCGAAGTCACCTGCCCTACGCAACAAACGTAATGCCTAAATGTGTGTGATTTGGGTTCTCCTCTCCTGAACCCCAACACATGTGTGAGATTTGGCTTCTTCTTACCTGCATCAAAAATACAGGCATTTTTGTGTATGATGAATTTGCCTGTCCTGTGGCAAAAACAATTATGTACGAATGTGTGGCATTTGGTGTCTCTGCTCTTCTACAGCATAATTAATGTGCCAATCATTAAATGTAATGATGTCAGATCTTCCACGCCCAAAACAACAACAGGATGTCTGCAATTGTATTCCTCCTCTTACACATAAAAGAAATCACGTGTCCATATGTGTAATTTGATTTCTTCTCTTGTGTGCTTAACACAATCAGGACCATGAAGGAATTAAGAAAAAAATACAGCAATTATCAAAACTCCATTATGAAAATGGATTTCATAATCCGGTTTTTGCCAGTGCTCTGAAAGGTCAATGGGTGTGGGGGGGGGGGGCGGGAATAGTAAAAAGGGTACTTAGTGGGAAGCCAAAAGGCAACTGTGGGGGAGCACCCCCACCTCCTTTAAAGGGGAGAGGTGGTTATAAAATCCAAAATTGTAAAAGCTGACTTGAAAAATAATGTGTAACTTTTTCATAGATCCAATAATCCTGGATCAATGCCTGTGATTCTTCTCCTCTCTTGCAAACAATGTCTGACATTTGGTAACTCGTCTGTGGCACCCAAATAGTGCTGGCGGGTTGTGATTAGGTGTGTACACTATTGTGCCCTATAACAGTCATAAGTCAATGTGTGTGATTTGGTTCCTCCACTCACGCAAACAGAAAGTAACACATACATGTATGTCTTTTGGCTCCTGTCCACTATACAATCATGCACTAATCAATATGTGATGTGATTTTGCCTTTTCTGTGCCGGAACTGCATCTTGGGTAATTGTACGTGATTACTCCTCGCTGGTACCTGTGAATGTCAAGTGTAAATGTGTGTAATTTGCGTCTCCTCTCCTGTACCCCAACAATCATGTGTTAATGTCCATGATGATTTCCTCTCTCATGCACCCAAAACAATTGTGTGCAACTGTGTGATCTGATATTGGCACCTCTTCTCCTTTGCCACCAAAATCATGTGTCAATCTGTGTAGCTTTTTTTTTCCTCTACAGAGTAAAACAATCACGTGTCAATGAACGTGTCTCTCCTTAACCTAAAACTATTGTGTTCATGTGTGATTTGGCTTCTCCTCCTCTCACATGCAAGGAAAATCGCATCTCAATCTGTCCGTGTGATGATTTTGCCTCAGAATTCACATATAACTAAGCTCCTCACATTTAACAGCTTCTCGATGCCCTTGGGCTGTTTGCCCGCTATACAAATTAAAATAAATAAATAAACATATCAATGTGTTGAATTCCTCATCCCCTCTGCCCAAAATGCATGGGTGAATGCGTGTTGAGCTCCTAATTTCCTATTTACATGCCTGAAATATTTTTAAATCTACTCTTAACTTACCTATTTCTGACCTGCCCTATTGTCCTTCATTTCCCTACACTCACTTAAGATAAATGAGCCAAGCCCTCCCCTTACCAGTACAATCACCTGCCACACTCTGAACTGCAGACGGATTCCTATGCATTGCATAGACGTCAGGTTGAACTTGCTTGAAACTCGGAAAAAAGTGAGGCGTGATACTCATTGAAATTCAGGGGTTTAGAGTTTTGCTCCGACAGGTTCACCCAAGCCTATTGTTCAGCTACATGCTATTGTTCATCATAGGTGTTTTTTTCCCCAGTGTGTGTGCATGTGTGTCTATTGCCGCGACTGGGCCATGTTGATGGCTGATGTTCTGTTTCATTGCTCCACTGTGTGATGCTCTCGGTCACATACGGGGATACATGTCCCCGACTGTCAGTGTCGAGAATCCATCCCATCCCAGGTGGCGTGCACGGTCTGACGTGCATTATCCATCCGCATTAAGCTCACAGATGATGGCCATGCAGTTATTACAGGCTGGCATTTATCGAGACGGAATTGCTGAAGGATTCTGTCCGGTGCTTAATGAGGACGATGAGTAATACTCCCAGGTTCAGAACTGAAGTTCAGTAAGTGTTGCGGCCTTGAATCATTTTTATCGAGGTGTCAACTTCGCATCACTCTCCACGGTCGTATAATTCGATATGCGCTCTCTGTTCTGCCTGGTGTATGCGAGCAAGAGGACCGCGCTTCTCTCGCGGAACTTTTCTCAAAATTGGATATTCACATGATTTCTAAAATAGGACTGGGCATATCATCTGTGTACTTACCATGAACCAAAGCAGTTAAGTAGAACGTGTTTACTGCAAGAGTGCACAAAGGCCCAGTATAGTAAAGGCACAAGCTTGAGGCAACACATATAACATGATTGAAAGGCCAAACCAGGTGCAAGCGTCTGCTGATTGTTACCGTTGCATGCTGAAAGTCTATGCATGGGGGTATCAATCCCTTGCATTACCATAAGAATGGAAAGGCATGCTGATGGTAATGCAGCAGCATTACCGCAGTGATAACAGCAAGCAGAGATGCAGTCTGTACTGCTGCCCAACTAAATTGTTGAAAATCCAGAACATTGATAAACATGCTGCTAAAAGTGCATCATCCCTTTTACTGGCATTTTCACCAATCCACAGGACCCACAACACGACTCCTGTGTCTCCTGTGTGAGAGTTCGTTTTCTAGGGTTTCTTAACCTAACCCAGGCAATCATCTACTTGTTTACAAGAAAGACCCTCAGTGAAAAGTGCAACTGGGAATTAATGCTCAAAGTAATTGCACAAAAATATATAATGGTATTTTTCAGGCATAGATAATGATTTAGAATACCCACCAAACAAGGTGTTGGCAGCGGCAGAACAAAGGGATGTTCATTTATAAAGTTTCGTGTGCAAGATAAAAAGGCTCTGTAATTAAGGTGAGCCAGGTGAGTAAAGTATGGTTTGGAGGATTTCAATAGCAATTATAAAGTCATATTTGCTTGTTCAATGCCATTGCCACTGCAGAAATAAAGGGAATTTCAAGTCTTTGGGAGCATTGACTTAAGCACTAATGCTGCATTCTGAGGGTCATACCAAGTGGAAATGGCCTGTGTCTTGCTACCAGTTGGTACAGCCCGAAGATCGGTATTATGGCTATGGCTATGGCGATTAGCAGCCTGGGCTGAATAATGTGGTGGATGTGGGTGACTAAAGAGATGGAAAACACAGGACAAGGCTGTGGATTTTGAATTAAAAAAAAAAAATCAAGGCTGCAACTGAAATGGAAGCTGGACCTCTGGGCAAAGTCGGTCTTCCGTTTTCATGCTATATACTGGAATGTGCAGACAGTAGACCGGAGACCGTAGTATTTTGAAGAAGTTATTTTAGCTAGCACTTGTGGCTATGATGGTCTGACATTGCAGAGTCTAGCATGTCATTGTACCTAGCTATTCCTGATTGACATCCTAAGGGATGTCGTATGTAATGATGTTGGTGATGTAATCTGAGCTACTCAACAGGAGAACTCAGAATTAAGGTGGGGTAGCTTCCAACACTTACTGAATTTCAAGGGTTTTGTTGCGCTAAACGGGCACTGTAATGTAGCTGCACCTACAGTGTTTCCACAGAATGTATAGTTATGGTATGCTGTATCTACCGCCACCTATACAATTCCTTTTTTTTAAAAAAAACAATTTGATTTCACTGGAAGCAGTGTTAAAACTAAACTGGAGTTAATTAGCCCAACTTTGAGAGAAGATAAGGCTGACCTCACCCAAGCTGGGAGTAAATCATTTATCCGTCAGAACCTCTTTCCCAGTGACTCAGAAGCTTGGCTAAATAGGTTGGCAGTTCTGAAAATCATGCCCTGGATTCCACTATTGCGGGTTCTAGAATCTAGGGATCTGGACTATGTGGAATTTCCTGAGGATGGTTCCAAAAAGACTATCTATGTGTGTTTTACCTCAGATAAAACAGTAGAAATTATTGAACAGCATTCCACACGGCTACATAACATGGGGTATGACATGGAAGTCTTTAAAAATCAATCACCCCCTCAATATAGTCCTGAGGAACGAGGGAAGGGCAAAAAGAAAGAGGGGTATCCAGTCAATATATCTAAAACAAAACAGTGGTACACTTCATAGCGGATCATAACACCAAAAAGCACTGCAAATGTTAAATAAATAAATAAAGGGTAGTTGGGTAAAGGGGTTAAAATGGGTCGGGATGGGGTTGAGCTGGCGTTATAAGGATAAGTAAATGGGGTTTGGGGAGGGACCCCCACCCTTTAGGGGAGGGACACCCATCCCCGGGTGGGACCTCCCCAAATTTAAAAAAAATATTAAATAGTATTTTGTCCACGATTAAATTTAGCACTCTGTAATTGTGGTCGGTAAGATCACATATAAAAAAAGAGGTCACAAATTAATGCAGAGCGGCTCAGGGAAAGATGTCGGGCGGGACTCAATACCTTTAGAAAAGAAATTCTACTAGTGAGGAACATGGAACAGCCACTTTGATTGAAAGCCTAGTAGAGTCCTTAAAGATGGTACTCGTGGACTGGAGATGGTCGACTGGACTGACCTATTCAGATGGAAAATCTCAGCCATGAAATGTTAACATTATTTCCTGGAATACTCAGTACACAGCCACATTGCTAATGGAGCAAATGAGCATAACATCTTGTATGACTGTGACGTGTTCGTTCTGCAAGAGATCTGGTTGTGCCAGGACATTTTTATGGATGGTTTTACATTGCATCAGAAGCTGGCAGTAAAGGAACCCAAAGGACGCCCCAAGGGGGAGTTGATTATAGGCTTGAGTAAAGAATTCTCTGGCAGAAGGCTGGACTTTAAAGAGAATAAGACTAATGTTGTGGCAGTCTAAGTACAACTCAGGGGACTGATATTGCTGATATTTAATGTGTAGGTACCTCCTGGGGGCAACCTGGCCACCGAGATTCGAGGTTCTTTTTGTGTTACTTTGGCAGAATGGAGTGTGGAGGGATGTGAAACTATAATTATTATCAGAGCTGATTCCAGTAACCCCGGAAAGGAAGGAGGGAGTAGGGGCAATGGAAAGCTATCCAGCCAACAGGGTAGGTTATGGTTACATTTCGCAAAGGAATGTGGTATGACCATGGTAATTGGCAACAGTACATTAATGGGGAATGCAAATGTTAAATTCACTTGCAAAGTACCCAAAGGCTCAGCCATATTGGATTATATATTTATTTTAAATTATTGGCATTTGAAATTTTGAACATTTACAATCCCCATCCCTATTCAACCTTCTCACCCCTGCCCCCTTTTACTCCCTCCCCTCCCCTGGATCGCTGCACAGTATATTGTCCAAAGTCACAAAATAAAGAACACTTAACGGCCAAAATCTACAACACATCCACCAGGTGGATTCTTTGAGGGCGCCATTGTTCCCGATAGTCCTTGTAGAGAAAGTCCAAGACCATATCCCAATCTTCCTTAAATTTGGCATATTCCCCCTGAATAGTGTAAGTCACTTATTCTAATGACGTATAGTGCCCATTTTTTTCTGTCCATTCTTGTTCAGTGGGGACCACAGTTTGTTTCCATTTTTGAGCTATCAAGGTGAGCGCAGCGATGCTCAAAATCATGTACGCTTTCCTCTGAGGTTTAGTAAAAAGTATATCCAATACATCTCCCAGACCCAACATAGCTTCCCGACACGATCTCTGGATTTGTGGACCAACAATGGTTTCATTGCACCATTAACAACATCCCAAAATGGTTTCAGAATTGGGCAAGTCCACCAAACATGCACCCATGTGCCTACTTCATTGCAACCTCGCCAACCTGCCCGCGGATTAAAGGGGTAGAATTTATGCAGTTTTTCTTGAGCTAAATGCCACTGAACTAAAACCCTCGTCTACATTTCCAAATCTGCAACCCCTGCATTTGCTTTGCAATTCTCTGCCACAACTCCCACCATTGCTCCTCGGAGATTGGAATGGGTAGTACGTTTGCCCATTGTTTGATATAGGTCAATTGTGTCTGTGCTGCTGGGAGGGAGAACCTTTTCTACAATTTACTTATCATCTGGCGATGTCCAGAGTTTGTCAGTAAGTATTTTTCTAATGGTGTGAGATCCCTAATTATTGATAGTTTCATGCCCGGGGCTAGCAACCAATGCCGCAGCTGAGTATATCGAAGCCTATCCTCCTCCCGCAATGCTATGAATTGTTTGCATTGGAGGAATGTCATGATCTCCTGCCCTACCATCATATCCCTCGCTTGCTGACAGCCTGCTTCTTCCCACCTGATGAACGCACCTTTCTTCAACCCCGGGGTCAATTGTGGATTACGCAGCAATGGGGTAAATGTGAATGGGAAAGTTGTAATACCAGTCCTCTTGACCACGACATCCCACGTGTCATGTACAAGAGCCGTTATCCAGCTTCTATACATATTGGGGGGGTCTCTCCGCTTTTGGATACCAAAAGACTTCATCAAGGGGTCTTCCCATCAGCGCTCTGTCCATCCTTCGCCATATCTTAAATGGATTCCCACTAAACCACTCTCGTATAACCCTTAATGGGCCTGCTTGGTAATATATCTGGAAATTCGGAACCCCCACACCCCCGCAGCCATGTGGAGGTGTTATGGCTTTCCATGCCAGCCTAGGCATCTTCACTTGCCAAATCCAATTTCCCACCAATTTATTCAGAGTCCTAAAATATTTCTGTGGGATCCCTATGGGGAGGGCTTGAAAGTAGTACAGTGCTCTGGGCATGACTATCATTTTGATAACATTGATCTGACCCATTCATGAAATACTAAGGGGGCCACGTTCCTCCAGCCATTTCTTTATCGATTCTAGTAGAGGGGGATAGTTAGCTTGATACATGTGGTCTAGAGAGTTCCTAATTGAGATCCCCAAATATAAGGGGCCTCCCTTTGATCGCACACATTTCCCAGTGTCCAGTGAGTCAACCAGTGGGGTCCTCTCCCCTGTAGGACCATTAGTTCAGATTTTTGGTTATTGATCTTTAGAGCCGCTACTTTGCCAAATTCACCCAAATGTGTCGATAACCTCGGGAGTGAGGGATTTAAGTCCATCAGTATCACCAATAGGTCATCTGCAAAGGCCATCACTTTATGGTCCTCCCCCGAATATAACCGCTTTTATCCCCGTCTCCTGTCTGTACTTAGCCAACAAAGGTTCTAGGGATATCGCATTCAACACCGGGGAGAGCAGGAAGCCATGTCTGGTACCCCTGGACACCCATATCGTTTGGGAAATGTGCCCGTTTATGGCCATCCTTATCATTGGTACCCCAAATCTGGCTTTATCAAGCAGAGGAAACCTGAACCGAACCCCATTGCCTCCATAGTGAGAAATATAAAAAGGACCATTCTATGCGATCAAAGGCCTTCTCCGAGCCCAGGGCCAGTACCCCCGCTGGGAGGCCGGTCTTATTCACTTTTTCTTATTCACTTTTTCTATCAGACGACATATTCGCCTTGTGTTATTGAATGTCCCCCTCCCGATGAAGCCTTCTTGATCTTGGTAGATCAACACCGTAATTATTTTGTCCAACCTAGTTGCTAATATTTTGGCGAAGATTTTCGCATCTAAGTTTATTAGCGCAATGGGGTGATACGAGCCACACTGGGTTTTGTCCTTGTTAAGTTTGGGGACAAGAACCACTTTTGCCTCTTCGATGGTCTCAGAGATAGGCCCCGAGCTGGAAAAGGAGTTAAAAAGAGATGCAATTGTCGGGGCTAGAGTATCTTGAAATTCCTTATAAAACATTGTGGGGACCTTATTCAGCGGTAGAAATCGGATCGCCGGCCGGACCTCATCTTCTGTAATCTCTCCCTCTAGGCTCTCTCTTTTGCATTGGTCTAATCTCTGTAATGGACATGATCTCAGGTAGGCATCTTGGACGTCCTTATTTGGTGATTCAGAGGAATACAACGCTGAGTAGCACTCCGTAAAGGCCTGAAGAATCGTCCTCCAATACAGAGGTGACACCCCCCCCCCAGTGTTTGGATGCAGAGGATCTCTCTATCTGCCTCATTTTTCATTACTTGTCGCTAAGAGTCAGTCAGCCTTATTTTTCCTGAACATAGTATCACTGCCTCAAAAATAGTAGCAATCTTCTCATCTGTCTCGTCTATAGGGTATTGAATTGACCTTTGAGATGCCTAGATTCCTTCCTGAGCGATAACCTTTTCTCCCTTTCCATTCTAACCATCATCCCCATTAAGCATTGTTACAGATCTTCTTGTAAGGCCTTTTCCTGCTCATCTTGTAATACGTTCCTTGCTATTAGTTCCCCCCGTATAGTTGATTTAAAAGCATCCCATACTACCTGATCCTGCAGTGCCAAAGTCGTGTTTCTTTCAAAGAATTCTCGAATGGTATCCCGTAATTCATTACAGAGCACTAAGTCCCTCAACAGATGTTTAGGGAATTGCCACCGCCACATCCCTGACCCCCACCCTCTCCCATTGGAGTTCCAGCAGCAGTTATGAGCGCCAATTCCATATTCTGTACCTGGCCCAGCAGCTTAACAGAGACCCAACCGATCTGTGCACATGGGAAATAAACTTGTACACCTTAAACACCCCTTGTGATTCATGCCAGGCATCGACCAGCGTTAACCGATCCATGCTGGCACGCAAGCTCTGAGTCGGGGCCCTTGGTTATGGAGGTCATGCCAGTGCTTCTATCCACCTCTGGGTACCATGCCAAGTTGATTTCCCCTGTTACTATCAACTGACCCACCACCGGATCTCTCCAGCTTCTCCAGCACCCCCCCGTAAGAACACATCTTGTCCCATGTTAGGGGCATACACCGTAGCAATTGTAAGCCATTTGCACCCACGTTTAATCTGGGCAAAAAGGAATCTGCCTTCTTTGTCTACCATCATCCCTTTTATTCTCAAGTCTGTTAGATCCCTAACCGCTATGAGGACCCCTTGTGCCTTACCCTTATCATTCGCCTGCAGCACATGAGGGTAACCTCTAATCCTGAGCTTGCTCTTATCTTTCAAATGGATGTGGGTCTGCTGCAGAGTCACTCTTTCTGATTTCGCCTTTTGCAAGAGACCCTCTACTTCCTGCTGTTCAGTAGGTGTATTCAATCCCCTTACATTCAGGGAGAGCAAGTGAATCCCCTGTTTGCTACCCATCCGCACTTATGTCCGGTGGGCTTCTGGAATGCAGCGATCCCCCTCCCTCTTGTACCCCCCTTCCTGGCTCACCTTCCTCCACCCATGTTCTCTGCCATGTGGGCCGAGTCTTGTTGAAGACCCGGAGAATAACTGTACGGGTCCAGCAGCTCCCCTGCCGACCCCGAATCCAAGTACCGTAACCATCCTTCCCACCGCCCTGGTTGATTCCCCATTATCTGAGAATCCTCCTCCCAATGAATGTGTGAATGCATATCACCTCCCTGGGTCACCCCCTTCCAATATAGAGATGTGGGCCCGTCTTTTTACTCAGTCTTTCATTTGAGCTGGAGCCTTAGGATGTCGACCTTCAGGACCACATGGAGCATTTCTTTTTGCCTTTGATTCTCCTACACTCCTCCGTTCCCTTGGTTTCTCTTGCTGCCGTTCTTGGAGGGGCCTCCTGGCTCGCCCTCCGTGAGTCTCGCCCCGTCTTCTTCAATGTCCAGGATCTTGAGCCCTTCCTCCAGTGTAGTGGTCCGGTGCTGGTGGCCCTCCCATGTGAAGACCATACCAAATAGGAAGGTCCATCTATATCGAATCTGGGCTTGGAACAGTGCCCTAGTCACCGGGCCCATCTGCCTCCTCTTTTCTAGCAGGGTTTTGGCCAGATCTTGGAATAGTTGAATTTCTGTGCCGTTGACTTTTATAGGATTCGCTTTCCGTGCCACTTGTAGGATCGCCTCCTTTTGATCGAATCTTTGCAGCGCCATCACCACTTCTCTCGGTCTGGCACCTGGTTCAGCTCTTATATGGCCCACCCGATGTATCCTGTCCATGGGAAAGCTCCACCCCCGCCTCTAGAACTAGCAGGTCTGTGAACACTTGTTGCATTGTCTCTTGGGGGTCCTGGTCGCCCACGCTTTCAGGTAGTCCCTTAACCCTGATGTTCAACTTTCTTGAGCGGTTCTCCAGGTCCTCGGTTTGGAGCTCGAGATTATTTGTGGTGAATGCTAGCTGGTCTTCCAGTGAGTCTATTTTGCGGGTATCCTCCGTTAATTCTTGGATGGCATTTTCGTGTGTGTCCACTCTATTTCCTAGTTCCGCAATTTCCCTTTTAACTTCCTGTAAGGATTGAGCCAGTTCAGTTCATATTAAGCTCAGCTGTGTTTGCAACGTTTTGGTAATTTTGTCGCTAAACACTTTAAAGCATTGTCAAAGCACTTCACTAGTGACCACTTGCCCTATCGAATGTGCTGATGACTCCTCCATCCCTGATTGTTCGATCTGAGTCTGATCATCCTTCGTTGATGCTTCCCCTTCTTTCCGCCATAGTTTCTGGAGGATTGCAACCTGTTTCTTCAACATTTTGACCGCGACAGCCCCTTCCTTGAGTTCCTTGGGATTATTCTGCGACATTGGCAGATTGGTGCCAGTTAGTATCCTGCCCCCAACCCCATCTCCCGTGGAGGCCGATGACACCTTCTACTCCCTATCCCGTTTTGCCACTGTCGAATGGGGGCACTTCTTCCCTGCTCCTTTATTGAGGTCCCAATGCACTCTGTCTGGTATTCGCGCTATGGTGCTCACCAGCGCATGGTAGAGGGGTCTGTTTGTGTTCAGCGGCAGTCGCAGGGGATACGCACAATTGCTTTCTGGGCCAAAAGGTTTTACAAGTGGTCTTAGAATATAAAAGCTATCAGACCCTGTGGTAGACTGCAGGTGGTGGACATTTTTGTGATGGACTGGTCGTGTGAGGCCCCCCAAGGGTGATGAGTGAACTCTTCCTTGAGTCCTCCGGTGATGTGTCCCAAACTGGTAGGGTCGTTACTGCTTCGTTGCTCCGATGGATGTCTGGCACCGGGATGGCTTGTCCCTCACTGCGGCACCCACGGGGCAGTCTCTTCCTGCTCTTTTAAGGGCTCCTCCGAGCAGGCGTAGTGAGAAAAGGTGTGGCAGGTGCCCTTTTGTTATTAAATGTGCCAGCGGCAGTGGGGCGTATTTAATAACAATAGGGTGCCTATTCACATGATGATTACCTCCCTGCTCTGACGCGTCAGCCAGGAGGTTTTCATTGGAATATGGCGCTCATGCATTAGCATGAGCGCCATATTCCAGTGATTAACCCCCTGAGAGGCGCCGGAGCAGGGAGGGACAAAACAAATGTGGCGCTCCTGCACCACCTCCTCCCCCGCTCCCCCCGGTTCTCCAACTGTCCACCAGGGGTGTTTGGGGATGGGGGCGCCAATTGGGCCAGGGCGCTGCTGCCTCCAAGGCCGGTCCTGATGCGGTATATTGTTCATTGCGTGTTCATTCTTTTGTATATAATATATACACCACCTCCAAAATCGGTGCTTTCGACTTATGTATACCGATAGTAGACTCTTAAGATCTAGTTGTAATAATTTCAATGAACCAATCAGGGTCTGGATCTGTGAGCCGAGGACCATCTGAACAAATAATATTTTTGCGGTATACTTGCACAGCTGGTTGCCATCGGAGTGGCAGAATTTTCCCCAGGGGTTTACACAGCGTCACGGTCCTCTTTTTGCACCCTATTAGGGATCGCCGGTTTGGAGCACACTTCTCACAATGTTGTGATTACGACGGCCATCTTTGAATCAGATTATTTTTTTTAATAAGCAATGAACACTATGATAGTATTGAAGAATTTGATAATAACTTTACAAAACATAGCGATCATGCAGTGGTATTGTTAAAGATTATTGCCAAAAGAACTCCAAATAGGATTCTGAAAATTGGGGATGCCGAACTGAACGCGGGGAAGAACAGCATTGTTTGGACAGATAAAAAACATCAAAGCTGTTAGGCGTTATATGAGTAACCCGAAACATATATCATGCTCTAATTTAGCTGAGTGTTTCGGGAAATGAAATAGTTGCTTGGCTTCAACACATAAGTAATGTTGTCCCATAAAGATCTGTAAAGAATGGAAAATCCCGGATAGTTGGTGTTAAGCCATCCTTATCCTGTTTATGAGAAGCTCCATCGTGACTATCCAAAACTACAGATTGCTATCCATGCTCGACTCAGCAGGGTCATTATTTGGGTCTATGGTACTGGAATGGATAAACAAATGGGCAAATGAGATACAAGCCCCATTCCAGATAGGTTTCAGATCTGGGTCCCATACTTCACATGGTCTCTTAACCATGAATTTCCTTATAGCCACTGCCAATAAATCTGGCAATTTTCCCTTCCACCTTGTGTTTATTGACTGTAAATCGGCCTTTGACGCTGTTAACAGGGAAAAGCTGGGGAAACATGTGAGGGTTGGGGGATGCCCCAGGAGTTACTCTATTATATGGGATTTACATGCTAATATACAGATACAGGTGAGATTGGACAGCATGGGGGCTTGCACCAAAGAGATTAAGACAGGCAAAGGCCTAAAGCAGGGCTGTGTGCCGGCGCCGATACTGTTTAATCTATACTTGGCAGACCTGCCGCACCTGTTGAAGGATGCAGGGAATTTGCCTCTGAAAATTGGGGGCATGTGACCAGTATTATGCTTCTGGGTGAAACAGTCCTCTTGGACCATACTAGAGTAGGATTGGAACATACAGCAGACAAACTTGCTACATACGCTAAACTCAACGATCTAATCATAAATTACTCTAACACCAACTACATGGTCTGTAGCATGAAGAAGGTTAAGAGAGGGAGCATTCGTATAGGGAACTCGCCGGTGGCGAAGGTAAACTAATAGGCATTTGTCTCAGTGAGAAATTGAGCAGCGAGACTGCCATACAGGAAAAACGGAAAAAAGCAGTAAGGCCCTGGCCCGTACAACCCTCACTACGACATTTACGCAGCAAATGGGAGGGTTTAGCCTGAAAGGAATAATAGCTATTTATGGATAGTGTGTTCAGCCCACTTCTGCATATGGTCTAGAGACATTTTGTCAAAATAAGTTTGAATGTTTGAACCGAGTAGAAGGAAAAATATGAAGAAGTTTGTTGGCGTTGGTGCATTGTATTACAGTCCAGGCAATACGGCTGGAATTAGGAATGACATCCATCACAGGGATAATCATGATCAAGCGCAGCCTTTTATACATCAAGGCGATGAATTAACCTAAATGCCCCTCACTTGCTATTCTCCGAAGGGCTACAGGGAAGAGCTGCTTTAGATTTGTTTCGAAGCGGAAACTGGAAACCTGAATGGGAAAAGGAAGAGTTTATCCTAAAAAATGAGTTCACTGATCAATTGAAAGTATGGAATTGGGGCCAACATCATTAACATATAGCAGAGCTGAAAACCCACAGAGGCTACTTAGAATGTCGGGTTACTTATTTAAAGCCTCACAAGTATCTCCTATGGTCGCCATCCCGGGCATGATGAAGGTTCAGCATGCTCCTCCGTTTTAATCAGTTAACTACGCTCAGTTTTATCGGGCATAGAGTAGGTAGAGCAAGAGAGGAAAAGAGATGTCGAGTATGCAACAGGCATAATGACGAATCGACATGTGCCGACGAGTTGCTCAAGTTGGGACATCTCTATGAACATTATTTGGGAGAATTTGTCAGTATTGATGATGAAATCAAAACTAAACCTTTCTGGAGAAATTGTTTTATGGCTAGAAACAGCCACATCAACATGGCTTTGTTCAAACTATGGCAAGTGGTTGTGGATTTGCTTGAATTGGAGAAACGGAAAAGCAGATGTTATGTTATGTTGTGTTATGTTAAGTCAAAGGTACATATATCGCACACCGTCACCAACGGAATTGGTCTCCAGGCGCTCTGGCGGATCTGTAAACGAGAAGGTTGATCAATGAAGGTTGTATTTTAACTAAACACATTAGTAAAGGTTGGTTGATTTCGTTTTTTGGTGTATTGGTAATCATGGACGTCATTTAGGGGTTGCCAGGGGTCTCAACTTCGACCCCGGAGGTCTCCCTTGATACCCCTATAAAGAAATGTAAAACATTCTTTTATTTTTTTAATGCAAGGTCCTGGGCTGTGGCCAGCGCCATATGGCTCTTTGCTTCTGGAGTGGCTGGCTTTCTTGTTCAGGTCTCTTAAAAAACAAATAACAGGGGTTCTACAAGTCTAAAACTTTCAGCAGTGACCCTAAATAACAAAGAATAGGAATACTAAATTAAATAAGAAAGAATAGAAATACCAAATAATTTTTCTTTCTGGAATTTTATGCAATAATTGCTAGACTCATTAAAGGTTTATTTCAGGCACACTTCAGGGGGTGAGTCACTAATTTAGTCTGCTCTTAACCACCTCAACTCAGCCTTTCATCCTTCTGAGGTCGATAAATGAATACCAACACAGGTAGGGTGATATTGTATGTATATTTTTTCTATGTAAAGCGCTTAAGCATAAGTGCTATATAATAACACATCATTATCATTTGGCCCTGGCAGTCTACTTGCATTCACAGTAATTTGGTAATATGGGCTTATACAAACTCATATTAATGATACGTATGGCGAGCCATTCTTGTATGAAATGTATATCACATTATAGTGATATCGTAACCATATTTTTCGTAGTATAGTTAGGAACAATGCTATGTGATGCCACTTCCTGTTTTGGCAAGGGGTGAAAGGTTGTGTTCCATTGCTTCCTGTGATATCACTTTGGGATGGGGTCAAATGACATCACTTCCTGTGATGTCATCAGAGGTCAAGGGTCTTGTGATGTCACTTTTGCTACCCCTGGCATTTTGGTGAAATGACGTCCCTGTTGGGAATACTGATCAAAGAGGAATAACTTATGAAAGGATGAAAGTAAGAAAGTTTTCATATGGAATTGTATTTTATTTTGATGCTTAAATTATGAATTTTAGACTGTTTGATATTTAAATTGTCTATTTTAGATTTGTAATATGTGTTAAAAATATGCGAAAAGTTCTTTTGAACTGAAACATAATAAAAAAAGAATTAAAATAAAGAACCAAGACAAGACATGTCAAGACTTGAACATCTGGGAATATTTCCATTAAATTGACAGCGGGGGAAAATAATGGCAACTAAGGCACATGCAGAATTTTCACCTTTCAGTCAATCAGTATTGCCACAAATTTTCAAAAGTACTAATGACACATTACTAAGGTCTCGGGAGGATAGCTCAGGGGCAACGTGCTCACCTTGGGAAAAAAACTACACGCAGCAACACAGGTTCGATCCACAGGTCCGTGCTTAGAAACCTCTGGGTATTAAGCGCGTTATAAATTACTTATCATATTTATACACATTTGTCATTTACCAGTAGCCACAACAATAGATTTTTCTTCAATAGGGACCCCGATAAGGCTTTGAAGTGGGATCATTTGAACCCCTATTTTAATTTGCGAGTAACATTAATTTCTAAGTAGTTAATAAGTAATTCCCATTGGTGCTATTTTCAGGTGAGTAAAAACATATTTTAATTCTAAAACCAATATCTTTTTATAATGCATAATTCCTTTGAATCTCGTAATTTATGCAAATTGAAAGATTCACTTTTACCCTGAGGTTCCTCTTCCGACAAGAAATGTATTACTATATATGAGTTCTTCCTGTGGCACAGATCTTAGCACATCCGTGTAGCTGTGGGTGCGGAAGCGGGGGACAGCATCCTTTGTGTTTCTCTGGAATGTTTGCCGATTAGGACATTGCCCGTTATTGGGGAATCCATGTGGGTGTCATGCAGCTTACTGAGCCAGAACCTAAAAATACACCCATTAAACATGTACTCAAGGAGCCCAGGTGACTCGGATTTTTTATATCATGTATTCATGAAACACACAGGCGTCTTGTTGGAGGCACTGCTTTAGCTCTTAACCCGTGGATCGTGTCAATGAAATCAAAACAGAGCCAAGAAATGATCTTTCTGACCGCTCTATAGAAGACACACACATTGGCACTTAACCTTAAGATATCGATTGCCATGCCGGGCGTATGTGCTAGATTTCCTGTTGGCAATCAGCATCTCCTGTCAGAGTACAGACAGTAATAGGCCGAGGCGGGAATATGCAGCCTCACACCTCTATCCCCTATGCAACAATCAGTCTGGCATTCTGTTTGAAGTTCTACTTGCTAACTATCGATTGCTTGAACAACTGTATAGCAAAGATCAACCTGGAGGGCCGAGCAAAGAATTAAATGTCAACTCTTGCTGTACATGTTTGCTTATGTCAAATGCTGCTTTTGGATCTGTAAGGAAAGGAGAGTTTTCTTGGTTGCATCAATTTCGGAATGCATTGTCCTTCCAATGCACTTATTAAAACAAATAATGGTCACGAATGGTGCATTTCACAGGACACATTTTATGACAAATGGGGTGAAAAGACATCAAATGTACAATCGGTTTTGTAGGGTTACGCATAAAAAAATTAAATGGATGCCATATCACCAATAGTGCATAAGAGCATTTTCATAAACTGTGTAAAAAGAGGTGTTCATGCTTGCTGTGCCCAATAGTGACAGTAATGCCACTGTTGTCTTTGTTAATAAATGCAAGTATTCCCACCAACTGCACCAACATATGCCAGTATTCCTACACATTTGTGAATAATACCAGTAATGTGCCGTAGAAAGACATGTCCATGCTGGCTGCACCACTGTAGGTTAGTATTCCCACATAAGAATATGCTATTGCCAATATGGAAGCAAACCAAGAATTTGAATCTTGGTTCATGATAGCAGCAGTACAGCTGTAGAAGAAAAAGGAAATCAGCAGAGTATTTTTCCCAAAAACTGGTGACCCCATAGACAGATTCGGGGACTTTGTAGAGGGTTTCATGCGATGAAAATCATACATGGATGTGACACATTTAGTATGTTGCATTTAGACATCATGATTCCTAATGGAACATCTTCTGAACTTAATTAAGCACTTGGTTAGAAAAACCACATCTCCTGCTTGCTTATCTCTGCCTTTCCTAACTGAATGACATATTCTCTTTGCTCCAGATGAGTCACATCACTATACTTGAGCATTAACTGCCCGGTAACCACCAACCCACGTGACATCCCTGCCACACTCAGAGCGATGCTGAGCTTCTTTTTCATGTCTGATGTCTAGCAGCTCTACCGCTTTATACAGCGATAATCATGGCTGCAATACTGTACTGTTCAGTCCAGGGAGCGCGGCACCTATATTTGAAAAAAAAAAAAAAATCATGTGACACCAACACCACTGTAAAAGAAAACGGTCATGCTGACTGCACCCGTATATGCCAGTATTCCCACATACGGTTTCCCTCGTGTTGGCTTTGCCTATAATACTAATGTAGACTCTATGCAAGTATTTGCATGTTAGAACACACATGTTGCCGTTAACCATAATGCACTTATGCCACTCAAGGGAAAACAATGCCCATGCTGCCTGCACCAATATTTACAAGTATTCCCTTATAGTTACATACTCAAGAAGACATGTTCATCCTGACTGTGGCAATATATGGCAGTAACCTCCCACCCCCCCTAAGAACGCTTATGTTGGCTTAACACCTAATGCCACTGTCAGAAAACATGTCAATTTCGGAAGTCAATATATGCAAATACCGCCACATAGTTATACTCCCCTTTTGCCTTTGCCCACAATGCACTATTGACACTGTGAGAAACCATGTCCATGTTTTACTGCTGGCACGAGCTGGCACTGTCATTTCCCCTTGCCTCCCCTACCTCAACCCTCAGCCCTCCACAGACACCGTAGTGCAAATACACACTGCAATCATTCACATGCACACACACACACACACATTCGCACGTGCACACTGACAGCCTGCAATCATTCACTCACATTTATTGCACATACATTCACCTCTAAGACACAGACAACACTTCGCACACATAGTTACATACAATGTTTTCCACACTTACCGTTTTATTGCCGTGCTGGTGTAGCTTCAGCTCCAGACTACCACACCACAGAAGAGAGGCAGCAGGGACAGACCCCTCTCGTCCCGCTACCCGCTATGTAAAATCCCTATGCCATCTGCATCGAGACCTCCAGCCTCCATGCAGAAAACATAGAAAACCTTTGGGACGTGCCCCTGACTGCACAGACTGCCACAGATCTGCCCACGTGTGCACAGAATAGAAGCCGCAGTGCGGCACTAGGTGATAGAGCGTAAGTTAGTTTTAGATAATAACTTGCGTCTTTTATATGCCACAAAAACAAAGTCTGTGACGTCCTTCCGCCCGAATCTTCTTGCCACCACTGACATTTAATATTCGAAACTTCTAGAGGTTAACATTTACTTTTGCATGCATTCGAACTTCCTCTGTACAATAAAAGGTACCTTCATGTAGTATTTTTATTTGTTGTTCCAAAAGCTGTTTGGCAGTTCTGAACTGGATGGATTTGGTTGGCAGGCACACCATAATTATTGCTATGCGGAAAACAGGTGTCAGTGTTTCCAAGAGAAAGAAATAAGAGAAACAGAAGTGTTTCAGAAGGCTAGTAATGTGTATTACTTGCACAGCGCTACTATTTGACATTTGACGTGGCTGTGTGTTGTATAATTCTTACAATGACGGGTCAGAGACTGTGTTGTGTGCAGGTGATGTCCTTTTATTCAGGAATAACATCAGGATAAATCTGCATCATTATTCATGTGCTACAAAGGGGCACCAGGCCCTAGAACTATTATGCAACAGATGCGAGTCTGTAATGTCTCTCAGGAAGCCTGAAGTCCACTCGTGTGGAGGAGCGCACAGGAGCTGATGTTGCTCCGTGCCTTTCCGCTCTCGTCTGCTGCGTGCGAAGCTGGGGACCGCACTTCCGCGTTCAGCCGAGATCTCGCGAGACCGGGAGGTCTCGCGATATCTCTACACACCTCCCTTTGATAATGCAAACACAGCTTATTGCAGTACATAGTCATTGTATCTCACCGGTCTTCTGTGTTCCCTTTGCGGCCGGTCACCTCTCTCAATATGAGCATCCTGCTTCTGCTCATCTTCTCGCTCTACTGAGGGTGCATCCACCTCAAACTCATTTTCTTCAACTTCTCTTCTATCTGTCTCCGGCTCTCGTTCTTTCTCTCTCTCATTGTCCATTACCCCTTTGGTTTCGGGTCTTTCATGGGTCTTTTCTCTCTCCTGCCTCTTTTCAAACATGGCTACTCTCTCCATGTTCCATGTGCGCCCATCTTTGGTGTGGACGTGGTTGGTTCCTCTGTGAATCACCTTTATGGGTCTGCTGAATCTTGAGCCCGTCATTTGATCCTTGGTTGGTAGCCGTATTTTGATCCAATCTCCTTCTTTTACGTCTGACCCTTGTTTTATCCTTCTTCTGTCGCACCACCTTTTCATGCATGCTTTGCTGTTCTCGATTCTCCACACCACTTCCGACATGTCTACTTCTTAGTCTTCTCTTGCTCTGGCCAACCATGGTGGCACTAGCGTGGAGGCTGCTCTCCTCCCTCTCAGCATGCGAAAAGGGGAGATTTGGGTGATCCTGTTGGGAGTTAGTCTGTGCGCTGCGATGGCCTCTTTTGTCGTTTTGAGGGGACCCATACCCGAGGCAGTCGCTAATTGGCTTGGGGATGATACAGTGCTGCTTTCTTCTGGTGTATGTTGTGCTTCTTCAGGAACAATTCCATGTCTCTGGATATTAGTTGTACCCCGTTGTCTGTTACTAACTCATTGGGGAGCCCTTCCCTCTGGAACATGGCAGTGAGGACTTCTATTACAGTGGCAGTCGTGATGTTGGGGACAAACTCGGCCTTGACCCACTTCCATAACTAGTCCATTAGCACTATGCCGTACCGATGTTCGGGCGCCATCGCTTCCAACGGTCCTATAAAGTCCAGGCCCACTTTTGACCACACCGCTTCAGGGTTTTCTGTGGGAATCATGGACGCCTGTCTGATCTTCAGGCGCTTATCACTGTTGAGACACTCATGGCATCTCTCAATCATGGTGCGGATCTCCTGATCCATGGACGGCCACCAGTAGGCTTCCCTCACTCTGCAACGTGTCATGGTTTTCCCAGATGGGCTGCATGGGCTCTGCACAGGATGGTTCTCCTCATGCCTGTGGGCGGAATTACCTGGTCAGTTTTCATAATTATGCCGTCGGCTTCTGAGATCTCATCTGCCACTTTCCAGTAAGTTCTCATTCCTTCTGGCACTGCCCTTTCATTTGGCCACCTGTTCTTGATCCACTCTCTAATTCTCACCATGGTGGGGTCTTTTCCGTCTTCTTCCATCCAGTGTTTCTCACTGAGTTCCAGGTAGTCCGGTGCCTTGAGGTCTGTAATGGATGCTGCAGTGAATTCTTCTTGCAAGAAGGTGGTGGCATGGTCCTTGCCCTCTGGCAATCTTGACATGCAGTCCGCCTGCAAATTCTTCCATCCCAAGATGTGTTGCACCTTGAAGGTGTATTCCTGCAGTTTTGCTGCTATGCGTGCTAATCTGGGTGTTGACACTTTGGTGCCGCCTGGGCTGAGCATATGGATGAGGTGTTTGTGGTCGGTGACTAACTTGAACCTTGTACCTCACACATATGTCCTGAAATGTTCCACAGCCCATGCGCACACTAGCATCTCCTTTTCGATGGTGGAGTAGTTTTGTTCAGCTGACGATAGGACTTTCAAGGCGAATGCTACCACGTGTTCCGTGTCAGCCTTTTTCTGGGTAAGGACAGCACCTAATCTACATGCGCTGGCGTTTGTAGTGATGACTGTACTCCAATCTGGGTTGAACGGTTGCAAGCACGGCGCTTCTACTGTGTCGTTTTATGCTTTCCACCGCTTTCTTCTGGGCTTCTTGCCACGTGTACTCGGACCCTTTTTTGAGAAACTCACAGAGCGTCGCTGAAGTTTCGGAGAATTTGGGGATGAATTTTGCATAATACTCCGCCAGCCCGAGGAATGACCTCACTTCATCTTTGTTGGTGGGCTCAGGAGCTTTAATTATAGCCTGCAGTAAGTTTTGCTTTGGACTTATACCGTGCTCCGATATCTTGTACCCCAAATAGTCAACTTCTTTTTCCTTGAATACGCATTTTTCATACCTTAATCTTACTCCCGCTTCTTGAAGTTTGGTGAGAACTGTTTTCAAGGTGACATTGTGCATCTGCTCATCCCCTGCGTATACAAGGATGTCATCCTAGAAGTACGACACGTTCCTGACGTTTCTTAGTAGAGCATCCATCATGCATTGAAACGCTGAGGCTGCGGATGATGAGCCAAACGGCATCTTTGTGAATTGATAAGTGCCAAATGGGGTGATGAAAGCGGCGAGAGGCTTGGACTCCTTGTGCATTTGTATTTGATGGTAGGCATTCCTCATGTCCAACTTCGAGAACACTTTGGCTTCCTTCATCATGAGGATTAACTCGTTGATGCTCGGCAATGGATAGCTGTCTGCGATTACTTCCAGGTTTAGGCTACGGAGATCTTTGCATATCCTTAGCTCTTGTGAAGTCTGTTTCTTTGGGTACCACTGGGCTCAGCCACTCTGATGATTCCATTTCTTTGATGGTGCGGTCTTTCCTCATCTGTCCAATTGGCTTCTGAGTGTGTCTCTTGAAGTTGCCGGTACTGGTCTTACTCTGTGTTTGACCGGGACTGCATTGCTTTTGAGTAATATTTTGTGGACAAAGCCCTTGATGTGTCCTGGTTCTTCCGAAAATAGTTTGGATAATCACTTTTCGCTACTGGCGCTCCTCTCCAACTAACTGACAGTACCTGATCCTCCGTGCTGGGGTCCAGCTTGATTTTCAGTTTTGCCTGGTCGTCCCACCCTAATACCGCTGGGCCTTCTTGACTAAAGTAAACTTTTGTGGTAGTCTCTCTTCCTTTGAACTCTACTTTCCCTTTGATGTAGCCCAGCAGGTCTACTGACGCACCGCCGAAAACTGTGGGCCTGTGCCGCGTGCTGAGCACTTGGACCGTCTCTGTTCCCATCATCTCTTTGTACGTGCGCAGGGGTATTATGGTGAGATCAGAACCTGAGTCGGCCATGACTCTTGTTTCCAACCCATTGATGTTGATTGCACAATGGGCTTTTCTCTTCTGGCCCATGGGCTGTTCACCATTATGACGGTAGGTCTCCCTTCATCTTTTGAGGATGATTCCCTCTCCGTATTGTGTTCAGTATTGACGCTCGTGACCTTTCTGTTGCGCCATTGGCACACGATTGAGAAGTGTCCAATCTTTTTGCACACCGAGCACTCCTTGCCCCTTGCTGGGCACTCTTTATCAAAAGCTAAGTGCTTCGAGTTGGTGCACCTGTGGCATTTCCACGGTTCTTTCCTCACCCATTTCCCTTCTCTCGCGTCAAGGACAGGCTTCTCCTTCTTTGGGCGGAAAGCCACCGACTGTACCTCAGCTGGGCTGTGGACACCTGCAAATTCTTTCCTTCTACCTGCCGTCTCTTCCACTGCTCTCGCTATTTCGATTGCTTTTTACAGCTGTAGTTCCTTCCCTAGGATGAACTTGTCTTGCACTTTCCTGCTGTTGGTATGAACAACCAGCAGGTCGCAGATCAGACTCTCCGCGTTGTTACCAAAGTTGCATAGCGCTGCTTGGTAATATAGTCATCTACTGGTTCAGACGCCTCCTCTTTGTGGCTATAAAACCGTATCCTGTGTAGGACGGTATTCTCCTTGCTGGCGAACCTTTTGACAGCTTCCTTGAATACGTCATCATTGTTGCCGGCTACTGGCTCCGGGGTGAGATTCTCGAACACCCTTTGTCCTTCAATGGCCAGGGCATTTAGCAACATCGCCCTGGGTCTCGCTGCCGAGTAGCCCGCCCCACCCAAGGCCTCCACATACGTTGTGAATAAGGGTTGCCATTGTAGCCACAGAATGGCAGGCTTACCTGGAGTTTGCAGGAAAGGTGGTGGTGATGTCACTCCTTGCATGGCACTGCGTGGGTTTTAGTGGTGATCCCCGTCGCCAATTATGTTGTATAATTCTTACAATGACGGGTCAGAGACTGTATTGTTTGCAGGTGATGTCCTTTTATTCAGGAATAACATCAGGATAAATCTGCATCATTATTCATGTGCTACAAAGGGGCACCAGGCCCTAGAACTATTATGCAACAGATGCAAGTCTATAATGTCTCTCAGGAAGCTTGAAGTCCACTCGTGTGGAGGAGCGCACAGGAGCTGATGTTGCTCCGTGCCTTTCCGCTCTCGTCTGCTGCGCCCAAAGCATTGGGGCTGCATTTCTGCGTTCGGCCGAGATCTCGCGAGACCGAGAGGTCTCGCGATATCTCTACACTGTGCCCATGTTTCAGAACGATTTTAAATGTATTTGGATTGATATGGGATTTGGGTTGCAGGTTGAATGTTGAGCTCTGGAGGTTGATGTTCCCTTCAAGGTATTTATAGATAGATTTGTGTGTGAAGATGAGCAGTTTGAGGGAGATTTATGCTGGGACTATAAGCCTTTGCAAGGGTCCCTGGATGTGCGGGATGTGGATAAACAAAAGCTCCAAACTGCATTCTTTCATATGGAAGAGATATCCTCTGGTATTCAGCTTAAGGTCAGAGGCATACTTCCTCCAGAGCCTTGTAACCACTCCCTCGCCATCACTTAGGAAGCTTAGGAGGCCTTTGAGGACATAATGGGCCTCATTACGAGTTTGCCGATCCGGATACAGCGGTACCAGTAAGCTTGCCGGTACCGTTGTATCCGGACCGGCCAACTCCGAGTTGTGCTCGCGGGTGCCTTTCATTCTGCCAGGTCTGCCCTGGCGGAATGAAAGGCACCCGCGAGCACAGCTTGCCTGTAGCACAGGCACCATAATGATTGTCGGTGCCGGTGCTACAGGCATCCCCATTCCCATTGAGCCCTATGGGGCTCGAATGGGAATGGGGATCACCCAATTCCGGCGCCTGCGAATGGGCAATTACCAGATCCAGCGGGGCCGGAATACCAAGGTAATTGCCCATTCACAGGTGCCGGATTTTTTCGCAAGTTTGGAGGTAGCCTGCCTGTATTACAGGCATGGCTACCTCCAAACTTGTAAATGAGGCCCAATAGTCTTGAATAACACATACATGTGTTGATGGGATCGTACTCCAACCTGGAGTCCGGGTATGTAAGTATGATCTTTTGCCCTGTAAACTCTGAAGCCCAATTCATAATTTCTAACAATAGAGCATAAGCTTGTTATGGTTTGTGCAGCAGGCACTTTATTTCTTATTAGGTGTACTTGGGATAAACATCTATGGGGTACTGGGATTTATGTACAACTAAAAAGGTTGTTACTTTCTCAAGAACTGTCTAATCAAAATGTGCAAAGAATGGCTAATTTATAAGCTGCCAGTGTTTTATCTCCAAGGTCTCCCTAACCAGAATATTGATATGGCTCTGTATCTCTACTCTGCACACAGACTGCCGGATACAGTCACATTGATATAACATGAGCTTGCTATTTATTACCCACCCATGATTACAGCGTCTAGTTCACTTCTTCATGATCCTAGAGATATACTGCCTGTCTCAGTCTGAAGGGATATAGTTTGCATCTCACTCTGGAATGCAGGGCCCAACTAACTCTTCAGCAATCCTAGGTCTCCTTAAGAAGTTCTGGCTTTCCATCCAGTCTTTCAGGGGCTTGATCAGTCCTCCAGGCATTTCTAGGTCATTCAGCGCCTTCATTCCTTTCAGATCATTAACCAAAGCAGAGCCTCGTAGGTCTCCCAGGTTTCACAGCTTTGCAGGGGGTTGTTGGTGTTTACCATCATTCATGGTTCTTCACTCCCTCCTGGCTGCTGCCTCATCTTTCATCTGATCGAGCTGTTAATAGGACTCACTCCCATCCTGATTGGATGTGCACATGCTCACGATGTCTGGGGCCTCGGTATGAACTCTGTTTCACAGCTGATCCATTTACCCCAGTTTCTGTCAGTCCATGGAGTCCCAAGTCTTCAAAAGCCTCAGGGGTCATCTTTGATTTGAGTGCAAGTTCTGCCTTTTCTCTATGGGTTTGTGCCTGTGGATCACAGCCCTTCAATTTGGGCACTCTGGAACCCAGAAAAGTCACTCCGTACATGACGTCTCTGTATGCATCTTTTTTCAAATGTATTGATCTTCTTCATTTTTGCACAAGGGTCCTCCTCTCAGTGTGGGATCTCGCAGCATTCTAGCGGGGTGCACATTGCCTGTAACTCTCTCTAAATTCCTCGGTAAGTTGCTTTTGCGGGGCTCCCCACTGCCAAATAGGAACTTGTGGAGAAGGGTTGTCATATGATGGACTCGCTGGATCTGCTGTTTAGATTATCTGAGGGCAACTACAATGGTCCCGCTGACATCTGGGCCACCTTCTATCCCCCAGCCTGAAACTAGCTCACCGGGATCATTGAGTGTGTGGGGATTCACAGAGGGCCGCTGCTTCTGCCACTTTATATTCCCTCCAGGTAGCACACACCTCTTGTAACAACACCCTGGAAGACCAGCTTTCCTTTGCTAGAGTCAGCCCTTCTGATGTTGGGATGGGTTTAGAAATGTCAGACCTTTCTCAGGCTGCTGTGGTAGAACTGTCCACAGTGTTTAGAATGAGCAACTACTCAATAGGAGACCAGCCTACTACAATGGCCATTGAGGCATTAAGATGCATACAAATAAACTACAGACCTGTAGTTTTTCCAATGTTTTAACCGCATGATGACAAATCCATGACCGCAGTTGGCAGTGGATGCTTTCTTATGCAGGTGGCAGTGACTATATACTTTACAGGTTTGTAAAGGTACTTTCATGTTATTTAAGGTCAGACTTTTAAATTGAGCTATTCTTTTTTTATTTTTTATTCACCATGTTATTCGGTACCTCCCTATAGTTTTAGAAGGTCGATTTACAATTGCATTTACCAAATACATTCATCATACCATGGACCAGGCTGCAGCACGGTTCTGCATCATTGGATCGTCCAGACCCAGCGTCCCTTCAGTTGTGTGTACACTTTGCAGGTAAGACTTGGCTTCTTCGTTCCCTGTCTGGGAACTTTCCTCTGGTATTTTGCAGGTTATCAGCAAGCACCACTACGATGCAGTCCAGTGGTGGGTTTAATGCAATCTCCTTTCCAGAGTTTGCGAGGAATGTGGAGCTTTCATGAGTTCTAAGACAAATCGCTCTCCAGATTGGAAAAGGATGCTGGGTATTTGGACCTTCATCCTTTGACTCAGTTCTGAGTAGAAAACACAGTTCTATCATCTCACTCGCAAGCCAAGGAAACTGAGGTGTTCTGCGACTTGTAGTCTTTACATCTCTCATCTGTGGCTTGTGGACGCTGGTGGGTTTTCTACAGCTCCTCGCATTACCTAGTCAGAGACCTAACCAAGGTGCAAGGGGCGAGGGGTGTTTTAAAGCTGCCCGGAGAGACCCAAACCAAATCCTGACACAATGGGCCTCATTACGAGGTGGGCGCAAAGGGATACCGGGCACCGTTAAGGAAATCGATGCCGGTAATCCCTTTGCACCCAATTCTGAGGTACCTTAGCGGGTCCCTTCCTTAACGCCTGGTTTTACCAGGCATTATGGACGGGGCCCGTTAAGGGACTTCAGAGCTAATAACGGTACCGCAATTTGTGGTACCGTTATTAGCGCCTTCCCCCTTCCAATTGAGCCCTATGGGGGCTGAAATGGGAATGGGGAATGGCTTTTTCAATGGGGACTTACCGGTCCCCCAAAGGTCGGAATAGACCGGTAACTCCCCATTGAACGAGGGCGGACTCGGTACCGGTATTGGAGGTAGTCATGGCACTAATAGCACCATGACTACCTCCAACCTCGTAATGAGGCCCAATTTGTTTCTTTCACTAAAACACTGAAACTTAATATTTTTGTTTCAAATACATTTTTTAGGACAGCCTACCAGAGAAGGCAAACCTGTCAATTATGGGGCTCAACGAGGAGCAAGGATGTGAAAGCATTGAAGGTGTGTAGTGACAGGACTAGCCGTGATGCCATCCCACCAGAAGGTGGTGGGTGGAGCGTCGGGAGCCAGAGAAACTGGCAAAATGGAGCATGGAGAGCTGGGAGAGCTGACGCTAGACTCCCAGCTCTAGGGAAGCACGTGACTGCGCATAGGGACAGATGTAATTGTACAGAATGCCTCCGTTGTAGTTTACATGGTGGAGCATTATGATTTAATAAATAACCAGTTGATAACTTATTCCTGAGTGTCAGGAATCATTGATTAGGACTCCCACAATGGCGCTGAGGATGTGCTCCAGATGAAAAGGGAAAGGAACAAACAGCCAGCACAGGAAGAGAAGAAATCAAGAGCCAGAGGAGCAAAGAAAAATGAAAGCAAGGAAAGAAGTATAAAGGAAGCACATGGAAAGATGATGTAAATGGCTCAACATGTAGCAACTCCACCAGTACTCCTACAAATCCCAGGTAGGCCTACCATACCCTGGTAACAAAGGGTACAACACATTAATATAAATATGGAGGCATCGGGGCTCCAGGGACTGAGTGTAAAAAAGGAAGGCAGCCATATTGGCAAATACCTTGGGGATAGGAGGGTAGAGAATATTCTGCCGTTCCTTGTGGAAAAGGAAAGTGATGGATCTGCTGTAGAGTGCCCTTATGAAGAAGCCCTTAAAATATTGAAGCAGAGGTTTGAGAACAGGGGAAATAAACAGGTATAGGTTGCACTACTATGAAAAGAAGCAAGGAGTGAATGAACCAGTAGATCAATACCTCGAATCACTGAGAGAGTTATAGACAGATTGCCATTTCAGAGACACACTAGGCACCATGCTTAGAGAATCGTTGGTGGTGGGGTGCAGGATTGCAAACATACAAGAACACATTTTGCAATGCAAAATACCCCCACTAGAACAAATCCTGAACATAGCGCACAGTGTGGAAGAGAGGATGCTGCACAAACAAAATGACCAAAAACAGAATCCTGAGAAAGAAGTCCTGCAAATCAACGAAGCGTGAAGAGCAAGAGATCGAGAAGAGTGGCAAACACAGAAAAAAGAGAATATCAGAAAGCATAAGGACCCAGAATTCCAAAAGTGCTACCAGTGTGGTATGCACAGACACTCAATGCACAAAAGAGAATGTCTCGTGCGAGGAAAAACGTATGCAAAATGTCAGGCCACTTTGCAAGAATGTGCAGAAACAAAACTGTGAAACAAGTGGAAAGAGAAACGAGCGGTAGCGAGGATGAACATAAAGCTAAGACCATCAAAATTCTGACCACCAAGGCTATCAAGAAAAAGGGGAAGAAAGAAAAACCGCACCACAGAGATGGAAAAAGGAAGTACCAACACTAAAGAAATACAGATTGACCCCAGGGGCCTACAGAGGATAAAAAATAAAGATTTTAGGAGACTTTAAGACAGATATACAGTTCAAAGATGGGAAGACCAGAGGAAGGATATATGTCAAGGATATAGTTGATGCACTCCTGAGACAACTGCATCAAGCCGATTTGGACATCAAGCTAGATCCGAATGCCAAAGAACAAGTGATGGCGGTAACAACAGAGGGACAGATTATACTAGAAAGGTATGCTGAAATATTTGATGGCACGATAGGGTCACTAAAAGGGTGCACACACCAGATATAGCTAAGAGAAGGAGCCACTCCAGTCAAGCAAAATGTGAGACCTATGCCAGTCACAGCAAAGGAAGAACTGCAAGAGATGTTGAAGAAACTGCTGGAAGAAAATCTCATTGAAAAAGTTTAAGCCATGCAATGGCTTAGTCTGGTAATGATAACTCTGAGGAACGGGTCCGACCAACACAGGATGTGCATAGACTTAAGATTTCTGAATCAGGAAGTGGTGAGCAACAACTTCCCATTGCCAAATATATCCGAGATGATGCAGTCTATGCAAAGAGCTGCCATATTTTCAAAGCTGGACATCAGTAGCGAGTATCATCTGGTCTAACTGTACCCAAAGTCAAGACACTTGACTCCGTTTGTCACTCCGTATGGCACGTATCAGTCCGAACGCATGCCATTCAGATTGTGCTCAGTGGCATCAGCGTTCCAAAGAATCATGACCGAAGCATTACATAGCATAGAGGATGTCAAGTTCTTTCAGGATGATATATTGATCTGCAGCAACACGAAAAAAAGTGCATGGCATTCCTCTGGAAAAAGTACTGGAAAGACGGAGGAGGAAAGGTTTCCGGCTGCAGAGACATAGGAGTGAGCTGCACAAGGAGAAATTAGACTTTCTGGTATACACACTCTCGCTCTCCGCAGCAGGAATGGAACTGAAAGAGGATCTGGTGCAAGGGATCGCAGAAGCCCCAGAATCCCACACAAAAGAACAACTAAAGTCCTTCATGGCGATGGTGCAATATTACACAAAATCTGTGAAAGATTTCTCCAACATTCAGTGATATAAAGCGGGACAGCTCCAAACCTCAAGCCATACGATGCAAGAATTGGAACCATCACAGCCTTCGATGCAAGTGCGTATGGGATTGAAATAGTCCTGATGCAATAGTCACATATTCGGTAGTATTCGCATCAAAATTACTGACGAGTACGGAGCAACATTATTGTATGATTGAAAAAGAGATGCTAGCCTTCATGTGGGAGGTGAACCGCTTCAGGACATATCTGCGGGGAAGGAGGTTAAATAATAATAATAATAATAATAATAATAATAATAATAATAATAATAATATGGACAGACTGCAAGCCTCTCATAAATATATTGGGACCCAGAAGCACAGAAAATCCGACACCAAGGCTAGCAAGACTTGCTTCAAAAATGCAAATGTATAATTTTAAGATAGAGCACATACCCGGGTTGGAGAATAGACAAGCAGACTGACAAAGGAGGAGGAACAAACATATCTGAAAGAGGAAAGAGGAATATGTGGTTTCGTCCATCACAGAAAACGAGGAACATGTGAGTCAAACAATAACTTTGGAAGAATGGTGCAAAGAATGAGGAAAAGATGAAAACATAGAGAAAGCATTGAAGTACACTCGGAAAGGCTGGCCAGGAGAAATAATGCTAGGATCAGATATGCAAAGTTACTGGACAATACAAACAGAAATGCATGAGCAAACAGGAGAACTGATGAGAGGAAACATGTTGATACCTCCTCAAGCCTCATGGGGGTACGATAATATGGCTGGATCATGAAGGACACATCGGGATGATCTCACCAAATGAAGGACAAGGGAACAATATTTGTGGCCTCAAATAGACACAGAAACTGAGAGGGCTATGAAGTACTTCATCATTTGCAAAGAATGGGACAAGCGAATGGTGAGAAGAATAGCACCACCGGAAAACGTAGGACCAACTAGGAGTAGACTTTATAGGACCAATGGAACACCTCCTGGCCGAGTGCAAGTATGCTACAGTCCTAGTGGACTATGCAGCAAAATAATCAGGTCAGCCATAACCTGTTTTGAGGAAGATTTCATGAGAGCAGGATACCCGAAAACCATGGTCACGGACAATGGAGTTCAGTTTGTCTCCAAAGAATGAGAGTACCTGCGGAAGAATGACTTGAGACATAAGAAGTCCATGTTATATCACCCCCAAGGAAATGGACAGGTGGAAATAATGATTAGTTAGGTGATAAGGTATAATACAAGCAGGGTACAGAGGAGGACTGGCCTGTCAAGAAGAAGTTATTTGAAAGCATATAAGCACATCAGATGACCCTGAACAGCATCACAGGAGTATCCCCGTTCTAAATGATAAGGAAGGGGGTTGGGAAATTCGAGGCTAGCTTTGTAATGGATAAAGGAAAATGAAAGACAAATGGAGAAGAAATTAAGAGAAGCAGAAAGTAGAGTAAAAGAAACTCAAAGAAGAAGAAAGGAAGTACAGAAAGCAAGGAAAGCAATTGAGAAACAAGACATAGGGCAAATACATTTGGTGAAGATCACAATGCCACACAAAGACAAATGGACAACGTCCAAGTACAGTCAGAGTTTTCCGATACAAGCAAGTAAGGTGCATGACCATTACATTCACACAGCGGATGGAAAGAAATGGGACAGAGACAGAATTGCACTTTGCAATTGAAAAGGAGAGGAGCACCCGAAGAAGACCGAAGAGATTGAAGAAAGGACTAGCGATGAGCAGGACCCAAAAGACGAGAGGAGCAGGGACAAGTGGGTGAGCACCTTGTAAGTGGCTTCAACCCAGCACTCCACCTAAATCAATGCCTTTTTGTGTCAAAAGTTTTTATTTCTGGATGATGTACCCTTATACAACGCCCTTCTCTTTCAATCCCCCCCGGTCTCACTGAACCAAGAAGGAGGTTTGTTTTGCAAATTAAAAGATTTATTGGATGGGTTAAACAATATATATATATCACACTTTTATGAATATGAACAATAATGGAATATCCCACTTATGAATATTTATGCAATGATCAGCAATGGGTAATATTACAATATCAACAATCTCTTTAATCAATGTGGAGTAGGAATAGGAAGAATAATGTAGCAGAGAATAACTTTGTGTGGGTTGAATGAAATGCAGTGATATGAAAGAATGCAACATAGAAATAAAACTTTATATGAATTCAATCAAAGACAATATAATCACTCTTTCCCTCTGTTACTACTCACTCCCCCCAATATGCAATATGAGGAGATGGAATGGGGGCACACAGGTTTCAGGAATAACAATCAACAATTGCAGGTTCAATCCCGATTCCCCCCAGCAAGCTCAGAGAGAACAGTAATGCTTTTAAACAGGTCAATTGCTTTGAATGTGGTATGAAGTGATGGAAACATTCTAAAAATGATTTTAATTCACTAAATAGGACTCAGAACTAGTTAGAGTTGCTTTGGTAGGTTCAGGGAAACGCTAGCAATGATTGTTGAATGGTTGGCAGATGGAAAACGAAATTCAGAAGTTGAAAGCAAGAAATAGCAGTTTTTACATGTGGTGAAATTGAGCCAAATACGAAATTGCGGCAAACTTTTCAGCGCACGAAAAATGAGATTACAGCAAAACTATAAGGAGTTGGAAAGCGGTTCTTAGTTCATTTGAAAGCCGAGGATGTTAGCTTCAAAATTACATTTAAATTTCGTTCAAGAGTTAGAGGTTTTAGTGAAGGTAGACGTTTCTCAAAAAGTTCAAGATTTCAAAATGAAAGATGAGCTGTTGAAGATTTGGAACAAACATTTCTTAACACTAGGGAGTCTATGGAGCAGCAAACTACACGGACAGCATAGCCACCTATCCAGAGGTGCCCCTGGATGGTTTCTATCTGCCTGAGACGATTGCCTTTCTCCAGAAAATATATATTAGTGCCAAGATGATTATCGCTACAATTATTACAGGATTATGTGGCTGAGAGAAGAATTCAACATAGACAAAAGAGATTCAATAATGCAGTTATGGATGTGTTGGAATGGTTTCGATGGGATTACTTAAGCTAAGAGATGACTATGGACAGTTCTATGCTAAATACTCACTACTGTGGCTTAAAATGGAATGGGCCCATCCAAGATCTGGTCAAAGGTTTGGACTGGACTTCGCTCGCCACCGGACAGGTTTCAGGACACCTGGACTGCTCTCAGCAAGGCACTCTGGTCTGCATGGCCTCTTGGACTGGATCTGACGGGTTCTGGGTTACAGCTCTGCTGGACTGATTTGGATCTTGGGTTCTAGCAAGGTTTCTTGGCCAGAAGTAGCCAACACAGCTCAGCCAGGCTATTGAATGGTTTAGGCCCCGTGGACGTATACGGGTTGAAATCAGGTTGCTAGATTTTAAAGGCCTGCTGAAAAGGGTTCCGCGTTTTGGGTTAGGCCTCTGCTTCAGGGTTCTGGAGTCTGGTTCTGGAGTCTGGATCTTCCTTCAGAGTGCTTCGCCAGTCGATCAGTGATGAGTGAATGTTTGTGTGTCTGGGTCCTCAACAGTCCCTATTTATCCATATTCCAAAGGGGTGGGGAGGCTGATTATACAATGCCCAACCCTCTAAGAACTCCCCCTCTCCTGATTTGAGAAGGGAACATTGTGTCAAGATGTGTCATCATGTGTCAGAGTGACAGTGTTTAGGGTCCATAAAAAAATCCCTCGCCTTTGTTCTTACCCAGAAAATCTATTTTTCCCAAAAACATATTTTCAATATGCACAACTTGTTAATAATACATCATTACATGACAGATTGACTAAGGTACGTTTCTGTCAAAATCTTATCTTCCTACGAGTTTTGGTTCACAAATGACAGTTTTTCGTGCTTTTGGGCAGTTGCTCAGTGTCAGTTCTGTAACAATTTTTACACATGCATATACATACCATCTGGGCATATTCCTGGAAATGTTCATGTTCCTGGCATAATCACAATTGCTAGAATATGAACTTTTACGTGGTTCAGTCTCTGAATGTCGCACAGATTCCAGATTAGTTTTAAACTGTGAGCGAACTTTTCATTTTAATAACCTATAAATTCCATATTTTTATCAGTTCAGTAAAATTGTCTATAAGTCTTTTTCTTAAACATACAATTTCTTTAATTTCAAATCCACATTTTCAGTCTGGCCCGCCTCCAAGGCTTGGCTGAGCCAGAGAGTCACATGGGCTTGTCTTCCTGGGCAGTTGGTGTCAGTCACACCCGAATTAGCATTTTGATTCAGCTCAAGGGAGTCCATTGTCTTCACTCAGAGCAACATGCCAGAGTGCTCCTCCCATTTCCTTTCACACTTGCCTGTCAGATACTCAGCAGAGCACAGGGGAAAAGATTCCTTTGTTTAGGGAGAAGGTCTGGAATGTGTTTGAAGCTCAGTGTGGGAAACCTTTGGGGTTTAGCTGAATCCGGTTACTTTATGGTCAATTGTGACATTGTTCCTTGTGAAAAATTACAGTTACACATTTAAAATAAGCAAACATATCTTCAATTCCAGTCTTTTTCAACATGAAAATCAATGTTTGGCACCCTATATTGCATTTTATGGAGGTCCCTTCTTTGGCATATTTAGCTTTTAAGACACAAGTTTCACCTGTCAGATTTAGAAATCGCCAGTGTCTGACAGAGGCGAGTAATTGTATTGCACCCATTTTTGACATATTTCTTTCCAGCAACCATCTTCAACAGTGGATTTTGTTCTGATAACATATACTTCTGCTGACATTATATTTATGTGGATTCTTGAAGTAGAATGATGTTTAGCACCCAACAAGGAGGTTGGATCTTTTGGGTGGTTTGTGAGCCATGATTTTTGCAAATTTGACAACCATGAAAAATGGATTTTCACACAGCTCTCTTTTTCTTTTGCAATCAGCCTTGCTTTGTGGGCAGCCAAATGATGGGTTTTGGCAGTGGTCTCCTGTGTTACCACTGACATAGGCAAAAGTGGATGGCAGCCTATTTTTCAGATTTTTCCTGCGCACTTCTGGTGATTTTTAGCAAGCAGAATGCTTTCCGGCAGCCATTTCTGATGTTTCTGCTGCAAGCAATGCACAGCAATGTTGCAGGTCCTGGACTAGTGGTGTTAAAACATCCCACAAGCTATTCATGCAGGCAGAACCCAAGAGAATGCTGAAGTGGAATGGCAGGGAGAAAAAGAACACCACAAAAGACAAGAGATGGAGGTGAAGGGATGAGGTCCCAGAGGACAGTAGGGTGAGAAGACCACCGGGAAAAATATAAAGACATTGTTATGGACCCATTTTAAGTTTATTAACAAAAGTGATAGTTTAGCTGCATCACCATGCAGCACGTTGGAGTGCCTAAGTCATCACGTCGAGAGGTGGGGGGGGGCGTTGGGAGCCAGAGAACCTGCGTAATCGAGCCCGCAGAGCAGACCCTCCACCCCCAGGTCTTGAAAAGAGTGTATCTGCGCATAGAGACATATTTAATTATGCAGCATGCCTCAGTTGGAGTTTAAATGGTGCAGTATTATGTTTTTTTGGTTGTCGGAAGCAGCTGTTAGGAGGCTAGGCTGTGCGGCTTGATGACCTGACTCGTAATTTGAGTACCTGCGTGCGGATACGCGATGTTTACAGGGTCCTTTCCTCGAGCCTCCTGAATGGTGGTGTGGCACGAGGAGCGAGGCGGCAGAAGCAACGAGAGACTGCGGAGTCAGTCTGGGCCACGTCGGCACTACGGGCAGCAGGAGACGGATCTGAGATGGACCTGTGAAGAACGCCGAGGAATCCAGGGATCAGCGAGGGTATGGAGCTGGGTGACGGGGTGCCGGAGGAGGCGGTTAGCTGCTGATCCAGAAGAGGGAGGTAAGATTTGACTCCCGGGCCCCTGGACTCTGCTGTTGGAGCTGAAGCCATAGCAACTTAGATATACCCTGGGAGCCAGGGAGAGGAATTGCAGCTGAGTGGAATTAGACCCGCGTAGCATCTACCTCCCACTGCCCTTCCCTCGCTCTCTCTTTCTCCCTATCTCCTCCTCCCCCCCCCTCCCCCCCACTCGCCCTCCACTCCTCTCTCCTCCCTCTTGATATCTAGTGCCAAGAGGTGGAGAAGATAATGGAACAAGTAGCTTGTGGGATCTGCATGTGAGTCCTCCAAAAAGGACGGGCTAACCAATATTTATCCCACCTCACTTTATCAGTGACTACCCCATCAACTGAATTGCCCTGTGACTCCGTGGATAGCCGGGGAGACTTTGATCCTCCCCCAAGAAGGATCATTGACCTATCCAAGAATTTAAACGGAGGGTTCTTAAATATCCAGAAGGACCAACTCCATACAGGCAAGGAATTTACAGTTATAATACTTCTGCCAGGAGACTGTGGGCTTTGTGCCTTTGATCCTGACGTGGACTGAAAACGTATTGGCTCAACACAAAGGGATTAATAATTTGCTGGTCTACTGCAAGCAGGAACAGAACGGAAACAAACCACATAATCTAAGGAATCCTAAGGTGAAAACCATAAACCAGACCCTGGTCTACAAGGAGGTTGAAATGGAAAAAACCAGGAAAAAAAGAAAGTAAGGAAAATGCCTCCCATAAACCAAGGTGTGATTACTGAATTATTTCCATTGAATGCAGTCCATGAAATAAATTCCACTGCTATTGAAGAAGATATACCAGCTCATTGTGATAATGAGGCTATAACATCGATAGACTTTGAGGACATAGACAACAATTTGTTACTAGACTTGTGCTTAAATATCCAAAGAAGTATGACACCACACCCGGTCAGAAGGAGTAATAATAGTGGCATACAGATAGATAGAACCATGACCACACCTCTAGGAATAACGGTGGGTCTTGGTCAGGCTGTCAATCTCACCTAACCTAGCAATGGTCTCCACAGAGGATGTGCCCGATGTGGAAGTAAAGTCCCATGATAAGCCCTTCCCAGGGGCTTCAGGAATAGCGGGAATTCAGGAGTCAGTAGCATCATTACAATTTGCGCTTATGATTCTGCTTAAAATGTCCGGGCGAATATTGGCTAATACTGAGTCATTTGCTACGGAAAATAAAGGAAGACTGATAGCAGCAGAAGATGCTGAAGTCAATCTATCAGAAGCCATCCTTATTGTCAATGAAATCGAAGAGCAAGAAATTCTGGTGACTGAGCAGGACGTGCGTAGCCCTGACCCTCTTTTTTCACAAAAACAACAGAGACTAGCAAAAAGGTCTGGAAAGGGCAAAAGAGCTAGTACTACGGCACGCCCGTCGCCAGAGCAGGGTGAGATGGGATTACTTACCAAAAAGAGCAGGAAAAGAGCGGCAAGAGCGAAGAAAAGGAAGGCAGCCGGAGAGGGATAGCTTACCAGCTGGCTGCTTCCCGCACAAGCGGTCGACAACGAGCCTGAAGTGGAGATAGAGAGAGTGGAGTTGGAAGAGGTCTGCAACGGAGAGGCCAAAACGGATGAAGCACCAAAATTTACCATGGAATTAGAAAATTCACAAATCACAGTTAGCTGTCGTCTTGGAAAACAAAGGGAAACAAGGGGAAACGGGATATGTTTGATTAAGAATTTATACCATAGCAAGGACAGCAAATGGTTATCGCGTTCAGAATTTCTGACAAGACTAGATTCTGTCCCACAATTGCGGGTCCTTAAATCCGACGATTTTGTATTTGTTGAGCCCCTGAAAGGCCCTAACCCTAAAGTATCTGCATTACACTGTAAATTCCTGGCTACAGCTGAATTGCTAAGGAACTACAAAGAGGAACTAAAAGCAGTGGATGTTGAAGTTGACGCCGATCTTAACGAAGTTGACCCGGACTGTCCTATGGTAGAAGCAGAAATGGCCCCGGTAACAGTAGATCATCCAAGTTTACCTAAGGGAAAGAAGATTGTTGCATCTGAAGTTCAACAAGTCTTAAAATGGCTAGTAGATGCGCTTCCTGAGATAATTTCTAATCAATGAGATCTAACCTTACTATCTTGGAACTGCTGAGGCTTTGCTCATCTCCTATCCCTGGAGGGTTCAACAAAGCTATTGGATAAATATAGCTGCTTTTGCTTATAAGAAACTTGGGCCATTGATCCTTTAATATTGGATGGTTATGTGCTATATGATGCGGCAGCAAGAAGGGGAGAAAAAGGCAGGCCTTATGGTGGTCTGACTATGGGGGTGGCCAATACAATGGGTTCGAGACAGATTGACTGCAACTCTGAAAGTAATATGATAGCAGTCGAAGTAACTCCGGACTTTAAGAACCCTAGGGGCTCTTTTCTGCTAGTGAGTTTATATAATCCACCTGGGGCGAAGTTAAGCGAACAATTGCAGGACTCTCTATGCAGAACCCTAGATTAAAAAAAGAGGCGCTATGGCTCATAATAAAAAGGATCCTGAGGGTGGAGTGTGGGAATATTTGTTTGAGTCCTGGGACATGGAAATGCTTAATGGCAGAACAACTAGTGACTATCCCGGACACCACACATGGTCAAATGGGAATTCATATAGTACATTGGATTATATATTTGTGTGTCCCAGGATCCAGCAATTGGTGATGGATATGACAGTGATCACTAATGAATGGAGCGATCATGCCGCTTTGAAATGTGAGATCAGTATTCCTAGAGAGCAGGCCTTGTCCAACAATATAGGTATGGTGAAAACCAATAAATCCGGTACTAGGATTTCTTGGTCGGATAAATATATCTCCCTGGCAATTGAGGCCCTGGGGATGGCAGACGGCAGCAAGCTCCCTAATTGTAGCGAGCTGTCAATTGACGACATAGTGGAGATTGGGTTCAGGCTTTTGCAGAAAAGCATGCAGCGTCGCCAGTGGGGTCAGTGATAAGTACGGAGGGAAAACAATTGCCTTATGATAAAGCGATCAGAGATATGAAAAGATCTCTCAGAGTGGAGCTTCGTAAGGCTAAAAAAGATATGGCCCTTGGGGAGAGATATTATGTTACAGTTAGAGGGATTAAAAACAGATCTAGAGCGGCTATCAAAGCTAAAAGAAGAGCAGATAGATTACTGGCCTTGCAAAACATGGTGAAGACCATATGTGAAGGAATACACGCAACATCTGGTCCCTGTTGGGTGAGGCACGAGGCCCGCAAAATGGGACATTGATGCTGAGGACAATAAATTAACAGCATTGGATAGTCCTCCATTTGTAGCTCCGTTTGATATATCATATGAATCTATTTTTAATAAAATAAAAGAGATAAAATCATCACGAGCACCGGGACCTAATGGACTATCTAATATTGTTATTAAATCGTTTTTTGGGCCAGCCTATTGAGTATACTATTTGAGAAAATCTTAAAATCTGGTAAAATACCTTGTTCTTGGCAAATGGCAATATTAATCCCCGTGTTTAAAAAGGGAAATAGACTTGACCCTAGTAACTACAGGCTGCTCTCAATTTTAGATGCCACTGGGAAAATATTTGCCTCACTTCTGCTAAAAGAATTACAAGCATGGGCAGAGGGTTCTGGTGTATTGTCCAAATTCCAGAGTGGGTTTAGACAGGGATATTCCACCTCCCATAATATTATGATTATGGACATTTTACGAACTAGAGCTCTAAGAGTAGGGGCCCCTCCTTTATATGCTTTATATATAGACTTTTCGTCAGCCTTTGATTCTATTCCCAGAAGCCGTTTGTGGTGGAAATTGAATATAATGGGCTGTCCGAGAGGTCTTATATACTATCTAAGACTTCTACATCAAAATAAAACAGTAAAACTGAAATTAGATCACGAAGGCCACACTACTGCTAATATCACACAAAATAGGGGTGTGAAACAAGGCTGTGTTACAGCGCCCCTAATCTACAATCTATACGTGTATGATATTCCCTAAGCAATAGCTGCCATAAATAACTGCCCTCCTAAAATTGGCAAAGCCTTCTGCCCTGTTTTAGCATATGCCGACGACCTGGTGATTTTCAACCATTCCATTAGTGGAATATGCAGATCTGCGGCGGCACTCTGGGAGTATGCAGAGGTGAATGGCCTGAGTATTAATCTAGGGAAAACAAAGGTCATGAGATACACTAAAAAGAGAGTATCCCGTGTATCGCGTAAGGTAGGTTTGGTGAATATTACCCATGTTCCTCATTATCGGTACTTGGGTATAGATCTCGAAGTCACTGGCGACTATGTGGCCTGTAAACAAGTACGCACAATTAGAGCGGCGCAATTGACTGCGTTGTTCTACAGGTTTACTGTAGCAGAGTGGCTTTACGCTGTGGGGCATTCGGCAGTTGTACATACAGGCTTTTTCCCCGGCCATAATATATGGACTAGAAGCCTTATTGGAGTTAGATCTAGGTTGGTTACAGGTGATTGAAGGGAAATTTTGGCACAGTATTCTTGGCCTAGCTCCCTGTATACCAATGGCCATAATAAGATTAGAATTGGGCTTGATCTCTCTTAAGGCGCTATTACTGAAGAAGCGTGCATCACTATATTTAAAAATGACTCGTGATACTAGTAATTGATTACTAACAGCAGTCCATCAAGAAATGGCCAGGGAGAATTCGAGCACCACAACTATTGATCAGATGACCAAATTGTACCTTGAAATTGGGTGGCAAAATAAGGAGGGGGATTACTCAGAAAAAGCTCAAAGGGCTCTTTGTAAACGTATAGACCTCTGGGATTGGATTGAGAATTTTGAACATCTGAGGAGTTTGAGTAGTTATAAATTCGTGCAACATAGACTCTATGACTTCAAGAAACCATAGATATCTGAATATCTGTCCATCAGTTACACTTAGACGGTTTATCTTGTTACTTAGATGGGAGCAACTCCCTACGATGATGGTTACGGGAAGAAAAGCTAAGATGGCTGTTACATTGCAACTATGCCACCTATGTAAAGTTCAAGATCAGTTGGAAACGGCAAAGCATCTCTTGACTGAATGCCCCGAGATGGCTAGTACATTTAATCCCCTGCTGGATAGTTATATCCATGATAATGAGTATATCAAGGATGACCTTTTCTGGAACCACTGCATTAATTCCAACAGTATGCGTCTGTTGACAGCTTTGTATACCATCTGGCTGAATATTGAAGTTAGACTGGATATAACACTTTAAGCAACTGTATTGATCGAACAAGTGTATCCTAATATTTATTCTATAGATAATTGTGTGGTGTATAATCGATTCATGAAGATGATCTTTCTTACCTCTATTTTATATTTTAACTTTTTTTCTTGATATGCTTTAATTTTATGTTATGAGTTTGGATTATGTTTCATTAATATGGTATTTATTTTATGTTTTGTGTAAAGTTTATAACTTAAACTATATCACAATAAATAAATAAATAAATTATGGTTTAATAAAAAACCAGTTGATAACGTCTTCCTGAGTGCGTGCATCATTGATTAGGACTCTGACAAGGTGTTGCATCTGATGAACTGAAGAAGTGAAATCCGACAGAGAAAGCAAAATACATTAGTTCAGAACAAGCAACTTGATGTTGGGAATCGTTATCACTAGGATTGGTTCTTTTCTATTAAGCATAGACGAAAGTTTATTTTTCATCTGTACTACATGGCAGCAGAGTTGCAATCTCCTTAGATGGGAAATCGGTTGCTGAAGAAGGTGGAACTTTATGTGAAACCTATTAGATTTTAAAATACTTCGTTCGTATCATTTCTTACTTTATTGATTGAGATTACCAATGGCATGCGATATCCCGCTCATATTTCTGATAGCTGGGCTACAGAAAATACTGTGTTTTCCTATGCCCCCTAGAACTGCTGAAACCCTCTTTTCATAACCACTTCTAACTTTTCATGTCCTTCTTGGCTGTCATGCATATATTCACTAGGGATCAGATGTCCAGAGTACCTGTGACAACTATACCAAACCATTTCACCAGGGCCCCAGTGTTGTAGTATTAGTTATCCAGATGCATGGACTTGGGTTAACTCTGGAAAGTGAACTGCATTCATATAGACAGACAAACTAGCAGCCTGGAGCCACAGGTCGAAGTGAATGGGCACTAAAAGGGGCGACATTCTTCCAAATGACAAGTAAAGACCAACCTTGTTTTTAGCCCTGCCCTCCCCCTCTCTGGATTCAAAGCTGGGCCCTGCTGGGAATGCTATAGTTTCACATCTTGCTTTTGATTATTTCGATAGCCTGCTTGCCCATAATGCCCATTCCTGAGCCGTCACATAGCCCTGCACCACAGAGATCAGCGTATCTTCTGCAATTAAGCACGATCAATGCGAAATTGCTGCAACCACATCTGTTTGTGTAGGTAATGGGTGGGTTGAACATGAGGCAGTGGCTATAGTCCTTGGCATGTCCCTTAAGAGGTGTGAATGGTGGAGGATTGTAAAGGGCAGTGTGCATAAAGCTGCATTTCGTGGCAAACTATATTTTCTTTTACTGTGCATCTTTCAGTCTCGATGTTACAGTTGTTAAACTGCGTTGGATGGAGTGGAGGAAAGGTAGGACCCAGGTATGGGCTTGGCATTTTGTATCTGGGGAAGGAGAGTGAGGGCGGCTATGGGGTAAGTGTGGTGTGGGTGGAGGAAGGGGAGCTGCAGAAGGGGAAATATTTGCACTACTTTTTGTTGTGCACTTTCACCCCTGGCAAGAGCTATTTCATGTTTGTTAACCTCACTATTTAGGCACTTCATTTAGCATCATATCCCTCTTTGTGGGCATATTATGTCCTCCTGGGTTTTTAATGGTGTCCGGCTGAATGCGGTGCATATGGTGCTGTTTGTGAGACCACATCTGGTTCAACACCCGGTTCCTGCGAGGACGTGGATAAGGCAGATATCCCAGAAATGTCTTGGAAAGGGAGTGGTTAGGCAACCTTAAGCAAGATTGGTTTCAGGTTCTTTTTTAACGCGGGGAAGTTGGGCATTTCCCTCCGAATAATGGTTGTGCCCTTGTACTTTATTCATGTGTAACTAGGCTGGTTTACAGACCTAGATTTCTTGGTGCTGAGGTTCCATTTTGGCGTCTACTGGTGAGGCCTGTCCTTGGTCCTGAACAGGTCTTCTCCTTGGTTCACTCATGCACCAGTGTTGCAAGGAGGCAGCGAGTGGGCTTACAATGCTCGGGTGATGTGGTCCACTTTCCTTAGATTAATCAATGTTCTGGCCCTCTGATTTTGGATCCTTCTGTAGAGCATTGATGTAGACACTATGCAGCCTATGCAGCTCTACTTCAGACAGGTTAAACCCGTCGCTCTAGTCGAGCCCATATATCAAACAAATAAGAGTTTGGAAGAAAGTACTGGCAGTGCAATCGCTCTACCCAGTTGTGTTGTGATCCACCCCTTTTCTCTCAACTGCTAATCTGTATACTCATTGCGGGGTGCTACACCCCCCGTCCCCACACTAGAGCAGGACATAATATGGTTTCTTAAATTTGCTGGCATGATTCCATGAAGGTGGGAGCGGGTCGGAACATAAGGAGTGGAAACTGCGCCAGGGCAAATATCTTATTCAGTGTTTGATTCAGGGTCTTATAAATGATTCATTGCTAATTGTATTTGTTTTACAAAAGAATCACTCCCCAGCTTTAAATGTAAAACTTTGAGTGCGCATAACTTGTTTGCTTCAGCATTGTTTTAAGGGCATATTTGGATTTCTCCTAACTACAAATCCCAGAAAGCTATTGGTGGACCCGTTACAGGGAGCCTGTTGGAGTATTTTTGCGGCAGGAATAAGGGTCTGTATATTACTTAATTTATCAGTGGATCATGCACTGGGGGACATGGACATGTTCCAATCATATTGTTTTGACACTTTGTGCTTGAAATGCTCAATAACGTCCAACTTGTTCATAAAAGGGCCTGGGGTTGCCAGGTCTAATTACAGTGTAGATGTTTAGAAACACCCATCCTGCTTTCAGCCTTTTCATCTCTTCTCCTTACCCGTGACTTGTGCTTTACGAAGTGTGAAGAATCCTGCGGATCCCTCACTAAAAACCTGCCTAGAGTCTCCTGGCCAGGGGAGGGCAGACACTTCCGGATCCCAGTCCTGGGGGTGGTGTACTGCGAGAGGATCACCTGGGTGTAGACGGAGCCCAGGGTATTGAAGAGATTCCATGGCATGAGACACAGTATTTTTCCTCTGAGGGGGAGTGCCAGAGGAGGTAATGGCTTACTGTAATTTTAACATATCTCAACCTCCTGTTAAAACTAAGGTGGTAAAACCTAAGGTTGTAATATCTAAACCTATAATATTAAAAGAGAATTAGTTTGATCCCTAAAACAAATGCCTTCCTCAATACCAAAGGTACACCACAGGGAATGGAGAAAGTACTGCCTTCTCAACACCATCTTCCTCTAAAAAGGTTGAAACATACAATCCCTCTTTTGAAAAATACTAAGGGAATTAAATCTACCTAATGGTCTGCACCGGAAATCAGTTGCCCACCTAAGGAGCATAAAAGGCTGCCGAAGGATTGAGGAGCTGGAGCAGGAGATAGAAGGCTGGCAGTAGTAGCAGAAGGATAAAAGCACTAGGCTGGCAGTTCATGACGAAGTGTGACCACTTAAGGGACGCTGAGACAAAGCAAGAGCAGATATCACCTGCAAGTTCTGAGAGGGTCCTGTGTTGACAAACCCTGCCGAGGTTGCACTGAGAGAGACGTGCTGAAAGTGAAGATCTTCCCAGGTGCACCTAGTGGCTGTAATTGCAGTGCCGTGACTGTGCTAAAGCCCGAGGCCCGCAGCAAGAAACAAGCCGAGGGACAGAGGAGTGAAGGAGACTCCCAGTTGGCGTGTCCTACCGGAGACACCTGGGCTGTAGAGGGGTGTGGGTCCCAAGTGTTCCTCAAGCCGTAGTTGAAGAAGTAAAGAATTTGAACCAGCACTCACCTCCAGTGTTCCTGGTGCAGGTGGGTGAGGCTTGGCATTCAGGTTTGCTCATAAACCCTTGCCAGTAATGGTTACCAGCTCTAAAGTGACTTGTGTTAAAGCCGGAGTGAGTATTAGAACTGTTTGTCATTGAGAAAGTTACTCTTTACAATGGAAATGTGTCACATGCACCTCTAATACAAGTTATAGTGATCGCAAGTGAAGAAAAGCATTCATTTTCCATTGTCCAATTGTTAAATGTTGACTGAGTGATTGCATGCCTCCAATAAAATGGGGAACTCTCTCTGAAGTACTCAGAAAACTCTGACAATGACTTTCACACTTGTTGCAAGACTTTACAGCATCAAAGGGAGATCACATGTGACCCATTCTGATTCCCGTACAGAGTAGGAAGTATTTTCGCTTTAATACGTGAAAATACAAACCCTTACAGAGATTTAAGGTTGAAGATCTACCTTAAGGAGTGGTCACATATGCTTAATTCTGTTTTCCCTTTGAAGGTGGATGCTTGTAACACTGAGAACAAGTATTCTTTAAAAGCAGAAGTTATTGTATTAATAAGAAGAACAAGCATTCCCTAAGCCAAGAGGCTAACCCATTCTTTAGTGCAGAAACCATTGTTTAAATCAATCCACCTAACTGTTGAAGTTGTTAAAGGTCCCGTGTCCTATGATACAAGTGTGACATTAATAAGTGAAGTTGTAAGTGTGGCAATACAGCTTCAAGGTAGCTACTGGAACCAAGAAGGTATGAACAAAGCTGGGGAAGGGAGCTGGATGCTTGTAAGACAATCAAGCAAGTAACCTCTAGTGCAGAGACTGTTGAAGTTGTAAGTATGTCAGTCTGGAAGCAGAGCCAAGTTATCCTTGTGGCAGTAAGGCAGACAGAAGAGGGATAGAGGCTGCCCTATTCTTGAAACTTTGGAAAGAAGAGTGTCTTCCCCACCTGTAGAGGTTGAAATGTCTTGTCTTGAAAATGCCTAACCATTCTAATATATAAAGTTGAAGAAGAAATACCAAAACTATGGTTTTGTATAATACTGTCAGTGGATGTCACATTGAAGTTGTCTGATGGAGTGTCGTACTGTGGAACCAAGGAGTCTGTTTCCATAGTAACAGTAGTAGAAGGGTGGTTGTCATAAGGAAAGCAACACTCCGAGGAGGAGCATCCTGCCAATTATGCCAAATGTACTGCAGAGGTTATGAACACTTGTAGAGTTGTAGAAGGAGAAGTTGATGATCTATTCTTTGAACTGTGGAAAAACAATCTTGGAAGTAAGACATCCAGGATTACCATTGGTTCTATTTTCTTGGCTGTAATTGGAAAGGGATCTTTCCAACTGAAAGCTAAAGTACTGTTACTATTGGATTTTTGTTTGGTGCACTTTTGTTGCATTTGGAACTTACAAGAATTGGTTCAAGGCGATATTTTTCTTTTTGAACACTTTGGGGAAATTGACTTTGAACAATCCTGGGGAAGGAATTTACCCAGGACAGGTGAAGGTCATCCAAATTACTGGTTGTTTGTACTCACTTATTTATGTTGGTTATGATATACTTTCAATCTTTTATTGTTTAATGGGAGGGCCTGTTTTGTTTAATTGATGCCCTATTTGACTAGGTAGGGAACTCCCTGATATAGTAGGTTTAGCGATGATTTATTTGAATTTTCTTCTTTTAATAACATTCCAATTCTGAGAAAAACACAAGCAGTTGTCAGCTCACATTACTGACTCCTCACAGAAGCATTGCAATTGTTTATATATGAAAAACAGTGTTTTCTACTGCTCCTTTTTTTTTTAAAAGGTTTGATACATTGGTGACCTGTGTGGGCCCCTGTATCATGACCGCTGTTGCTGATGTAGTTTGACCCTTGGTTGTTGCATCATTAACTTTTCTTTTTGTTTGCCATTGAGATGTTACTACTGGTTGTGCCTAATGTTTCCCCCCACCAGTTGTGCTCACAAGTGTGAACTTGCTCCCTTCGATTTACCTGCATGACCCTACTGTGATTTTGTTCCTTGTGTTAAACTAGGTTTTGCCTAACCAGATTTACCCCACTGGCTTGTGGTCCATATGTGATCTGAATCCTAAGTGTGTTGCGATATGATCATGCCACTATGTTTGTCTTTTGCTCTGCCCACTGAACTCTGTTCCACTGCCTGGCTACTTTTATCCTACTGTATTTGTGCTCCAGACAAAAACGTACCCCTGGCCATTAGATTTTCGCTCCCTGTACTTTTTCCTAAGGCCGTTCTGAGCTATGGCACTAGAATGTGCTGTAACGTTGCAGAAGGAGAAGACTGACACACTTGCAGCATGGTGATTTCATGGTGATGGTGATTGTTATAGACTTTTATTAGTCAGGAAAATAAAGAGAAACCCTAACTTTCCTTATCTCTAAGAGGGGTTTCCCGGCCTCAACTAAAACACTACATTTTCTATCAGAATGTCTGTATAAATCAACAGTCCACCATCCTGTTTCAAAAACCCTACTTCTGTCGTCCCTTACACTTAAAACTAAACTAAAGATAAAGTGGATCTTTTTGGTCCAGAGGAATAATTGCCTTCCCCTGGTCTTGGTTACCAGGAGAGTGGCTGAACAGTTCAACACCACCATGGGGGAATGACTCCCTTCCCCTGTCCTCTCCTTCACTTGGTTTCGCAGTTTCACAGTTCAGCACTTTCAGTCGTTCAGTTTGAGGGTGCCAGATCCAGGCTTCCCCATTTCCTGGCTTGGGCAGACTTGGTTCACTCTCCTGCCAAGTACTGCCACGATGAAGACGGTTTTTACTCCTCTTTGCTTGTGGGTGCGTGCCCCAGACACGAGTTTCTGGACTGCTTTGATTTGTCAGTCCTGATTTACTCTCCTTCCAGGTACTGCCCCGAAGAAGATGTTATGTTATGTGAACCACTCTTATAGAGCGTTCGTACACCCAAGGGCATCTTGGCACTGGGATACTCAGGACGTCGCACAGGGCTAGGCTAGAAAATAAAGGTTTCAAGACAGCTGCAGAATTGGAGATGATTCTGCACACTCAGTAGAGCAACAGGGAGCTCATTCCAGAGAGTTCCTGCTGCTATTGAAAAAACCCAGCCACCCATCCATGCCAGCCAGAATTTCTGGATGACCACCAGGTGGGCTGATTTGGAGCGGCAAAGTCCGACCAGGGATGTGGTGCGGGAATTTGTCTTGCAAGTACTCTGCCCTGTAAGGTAGTAGGCCTGATGCGCAAGGCAAAGGGACTAGAATGTAATACTCTCGGCTATCGGCAGCCAGTGGAGGAATAAGAGGACAGGACTGATATAGGCTCCATGTGGGGATCCTGTAGCAACCCTTGCTGCCATGTTCTGTAGGCGCTGCAGTATCTGGACCAGACCCTTCAGCTGGGCCAAGTACAATGCATTGCAGTAATCAATGCGGCTAATGATCAAGGCAGACACAACCTGGGGGCGGAGAGTTGCAGGGAGAAAAGCAAGTATTTTACGAAGTACCTTCAAAGAATAGAAACCCCTTCTTATAAACCACACTCACCTGTGCTGACATTGACAGAGAGAATGAGAAATGGATGAGAAATGGACACCCAAGTTCTTGACCATGGAAACTGGGAGAGGGGAATCACCTTGGGTAGATGGCCAAAAAGAAGGGGTCCATGACGTGGCCTTAAGAGAAGAACCCACCACCAGTGCCTCTGTCTTATCCCCGTACAGCTTAAGCCAGTTGTGATCCATCCAGCCCCTCACAGCCAACAAACACTTGCAACAACACCTCCGACTGTCCAATATGTTGTTGGACCATACGCATAGCATTTGAAGCCGCGGGAGTGGATGAGGGCAACCAGTGGCTGAACATAGATGTTGAAAAGCATTGGGCACAGGTCAGAGCCTTGGGGGACACCACAATTAAGAGAGTGAGATGTGGAAAGAAAAGGAGGAAGGGAAAATGACTGGTCCCAATCAGACAGAAAAGAGGCAACCAGTTCAAGCTGGTCCCCGAAAGCCACTGATCAAGATAGGTCGATAATTAGTGAGGACCAGAGGATCAAGTGAGGGCTTTTGCAAGAGGGGCAGGACCACCGCTTGTTTCAGATCACATGGGATACTACCTTGTTTACAAAATCCATTGACTGCAGTGGTTTCCGGGGGAATCACTGTTGGAAGCATATATCCTTGAGAACTCCCACCAGAATAGGATCACAGGGTGCACCAGATTTCAATTTACCAATCGCCATGGTGACTTCCTCATTGGAGATCTCCGGGAAGCATGACCAAGAATGTGATGTAGGCATGCCTACTTCACTTGCATCTATAGTACTATCATTAGACATGATTACAGATATAAGATTCCGAATATGGTGATCAAAAAATGCACAAGATGGCCTGTAGAGATCTTCTTTTGTGGGAGAAGGTCCCAGACCCAACCTTTTTTGTATTCTGTTTTGGTGCTCTTAGTTTTTTTCTTTTCCCCGGGGCCTTCCTCCTCAACCCTGCTCTGTAGGCTAAGAGTTTCCCATGACTCTGTTGTGCTCCCACCAAACGTCCTGCCAACCCCTTTACCTTTATGGTCATTGCTGGTGTGCTCCGGTTGGTCTTGGGTTCTTTTGTTTTCTGTTTCAAGTTTTGGTGGTTTCCCCTGTTCTTTATTGTGCTGCGGCGGCTCTGCAGCATTTGGTTCCTCGCAGAATGTGCATTTTCACTCGACCGCATGGTCCTGCAGCGCCACACGCCTGGACCTCTGCTTCTCCATCTTTCTGGTTGGTCTGTCCACGGTGGACCCGGTAGGTGTGCTTTTGCCTGCCCACTAGCGTCTCAGTCACCAGCCTCTCCTGTTCTCCAATCCGGATGACTCCTATGCTCTTGGTTCCCCCAAGGAGGGCTTGACCCAGAAAACAGTCCTTCTTTGGTTTTTATTTCATAGAAGGTTCATTCCCTCACAAAACACTATAGCGTGGCTCTTGGTTCCATAGAGCCCTCTCTATGCTTCTGCGCCTCTTCTTCGTTCTAGTACTGTGTAATCCATCATTAAAGGTTCTGTTAACATAAAAGCTAGAATTAGCTAATCACTCTCGCTTAGGTTTCCTGATAACATCAGAGTTAGAAGAAGGAATATCGGAATAGTATATATTGGCATTGTCAACTGAGCTTTTCACAAATCTTATATCCTGTGGGGTATTACAGGCAAAAGAGAGGTAAAGTTCCCACACTGGATAAGAATCTTTATCCCCAAAAGGGTGTGATGTAGTTCTTACCCTGTGCGGTTGTCGCTAGAAGATGGTTTGCCTCCAACTCATGTCCTTGTCCCCAGGAGGGCAAGTCGTCCCCATGAGGTCCTTCCGCATGTAACCACCCCTTGGGCGGACTATCGGTTAGCAGCCTCACCACCGTAGCCTCATGGGAAGAGGCACCCCTCTAGCGAGAAGTGACGAGAGAATGCGAATTGTTAGAGTCCCTTGCTATTTATATTTTATATATTATTTATATTTATATATTATAGAGTTCCACTATTTCATCATATTTTAAATATGAGCTTGGTCACTCATGCTATCTCAAGTGAACATTAATGCCCCTTCATTAAAAATGTTCACCCAGCACTACGACCCCTGCATCCAAACCCCCCATCTGCCTTTCCCACCCGTCTCCAAAAGCTGCCTTTGTCCCTGGGCTGATAGATGAGGCTATTTCTTCTGTGTGTCTCTTCTGTGTGTCACGCATGGGTGAGATGAATGCAGACGGTATAAGGAAGGGTTTCACTTTCCATGTTTCTTCTTTAATCAAATGTTGATTAGCACATTGAGTATGTCAGTGTGGAAGGCTGGGTGGGAGAAGACCAGTCTTGTGGATGTACAATGGGTTCAATCAACATGTTTCTGTGAGGTTTATGCTTGTTTGTTGGTGGGGGGAGAAGGATTGAGCTAAAGAGGGAAATGTAACTTACCTGAGAAGTGACTTGTAAGGAATGAGGACACTCTCCGCCCCCAGGTTTTCTTTTATCCCTACTAGTCACCTTAGCCCTCAGTAAGCTCTGCTGCCCTACTCACTTGCCTCTTCTGGATTCTCTCTCTATCTCTCATCTGATTGGCCACATGCTGCAGAGCCAGGATTGTAAAGATGCCATGCATATGAAACTAAGTGGTGTCTCATTGGAATTTGCGGTTGCATTTGGCATTTGACAGAAGCAAAAGGGCATTTGGCTGCACATTACCTGCAGTGAAATACCATTCGTATGAAGCATTCATTCTCATTTCCTGGGGCATTCGAGGCTGTACATCAACCATGGTAAGAGACGATGCACACATAAGGAACTGTGTGGTGTTTATAGATCATTTTAGGCTACACTGTTCACATGATGAAATCAATTACACATGAGGGTATGGTAGCTTATACCATGCATAAAAGGCATTGATTGGTATTACTGGGGCATTTGAAGCTACACTCCACATATGATTGCAGCAATCAGACATGTGAGGCTGTCCCTTGCATATGGTGACCATACCAGGTATACAAGCCATTAAATGACATTGGGTGGCATTACAGGACATTTGAGGATGCACTTGGCATATGAAACAAGCAACTGGAAGTCTACATCTGTAACTTACATATTGTTACTTTACCTAGGCTATAACAGACATAGGCTTGCAGTACCCCCAAATAGAGGCTACATTTTGCAAAACTTATGACGGCAGCACCTGGAAATGTGGGGCTTTACTTGGCATATAATTACTCGACCTGACATGCGCAGTTATAATTGGTGTATTGGCCTTCTGTGGCCTGGGGCCTCAATACCTTCAACTCTCTCTTCCTAAATATCTTCATTCTGGAGCTCTTCGCACATTTGCTTCCAACTCCCTCAGGGTCAGTCGCTTTTCCAAGCAACAAGTTAGTGGTAGATCTTTCTTCTGCTGGGGCCTCCCTCTGGAACAGCCTTCCTGTCTCACTGACACTTCCTCTTTCCTTCTGCTTTCTCTCCTCCTCTCCCCTGCAGAACTGCTGACTGAAACAGCACTGGTTACTTGGCTACCCTCTGACCTCAGGCCCAGGTCCCCTCCCCGCCGGTTGCACACCTGCACTGCCCCCCTTGCAACTTTTGCACTCAGGGACTGTTTCTGTATCCCTACATCCCCCTACCAGCACTTGACACCTGATGTCTGTACTTACCCTTGCACTTGCCACCAGCTGGCTGTATGTTTTATTTATGGCGTTTATTTATTTTACTGTTATCCTATGTACTGCACTGCCCCGCCCCTTTCCCCCTGCACTTTTCTCTTCTCCCCCTCCCCTGCACTTGCGCAATCTCAATGCCACCTGGCCTAGTAAGATCGTTGTCTGTCTTTCTTCTATTTCCCCTCCCTTGCCTCACCGCGCCTTGAAAGACTTGTGTATAGGCGCGTTATAAATGGCATATCATATTATATATCATATCGTAAAATGGCAATCAATGGCCATATGTGCTGGTAGTTGGGTTAACTGGGTCTACTCCTGTCATAACATGACCCCCTCGATGGCAGCACCTTAGTTAAAAAATATGGTTGGTATCTAAAAAAGTCATATTTCTGCCTTGGTAGCAGTTTGGTATTGTATGGAATGTTAGCTCATATATGTTTTTTACACCAGTCAGTCACATCAGGTGATGTCATCTCGGGTTAAATGACATGTGATGTTATTTGGTGTGCAGCCATCGGGTCAATGTTCATATGATACAACTTCCTGTGATGTTTCAATGTTCTTCACTTTCTGGAGCAAAGTGTGGGCTGTATCTTAAGTTCTGGTACCATTCAAATGGAAGGGTAAACCATTCAGTGCTGCCTGCTTCCAGTCCCTTCTGTTTGGTCTTTGTTTAATGTGGTTAGCACAATTTGTAAACTGAGCATCATTACCATGTAAGCACTCAGTGGCTAGGAGTGGATGTTTGAAACAGGGACAAAAGAGTTATGAGAAGGGCAAGCTTTCAAATGCGAGACTTAGGCCTTGCACACAATGAGTGGCCAGACATGCCACTGATAGTTCCTTCATTAAGGGTACTAATATGTTGCCCCTGTCCAAGAAGAGATGGCTATCATTGTCCATAAATGCTATATCAGTGGTCTGCAACCTTAAACTCTACAAATGTTTTTGACAACCATTCCCTTCAGCTTTGACAAGCATAGCCAATGGAGAGGGAACCTAGGAGTTGTAGTTCAATGCAACCGGAGAGCTGCAAGTTGCAGAGTGCTGTTGTGGATAAGGAATGATAACCTTAAACAATATATACAATGTAGATGAGTGCTCAAACTCCTTCCCAAATTGCTCACTAGATAGAGAGTGAGGTGTAGCTGACTAACAGGCAGCAGCTTCATGGGTTGTTTAAGGGACTCTGTTTCAGTCCTTCACTAGATTGGCAATTGATATCACCAATCCAATAGACAGGAAGACAAATGGTTCCCAATGGTGCCATGGATGCATCAAGGAATGCTGAAAATACTCTGTATTAATGAAGACTGGCCAGTTGAAATGAGCAGAACAATGTATTGCCATATATTCTGATCTCAGTTTCAAGGATCAGGCAAACATTTATTTAGCTTTAACAGAGAATATTCTTGAAATTAGCATCCAGAATTGAACAATCGGTTTGCCATTGTGGATAAAGCTGGGATCCTAATATTTGAGTTGATTTGATTTTCCTTTATAAAGCGCATGACACAAGTGCTGCACTGGACATTGCCCAGATGCTATCAAGAAAATAAGAAAATACCAACAAAGAACTAAAAATAACCAGAAAAAAAAGACTCGTAGGCCGGGCCCAATAAATACAAAGAACCATCTGTCGCCTCTGGTAATGCAGTGTGAAGAGGGCATATACAACACATTTTAATTACTGGACCGACCGAAGGGGACGCGCAGTGCAGTATAACTTAATCTTCTTGCTAAAATATTTGGGTGCCAGTCCATGGCTTTATCTCAAGACCAGGCTCAGAATTTTGAAAATGATCCATTGGGAAATAGGCAACAAATGTAGAGAATGTCTAGCAAGGGAAACAGAGGAAATCCATGGGAGTTTACGGATAAGTCTGACGGCTCCATTTTGTGTCATTTGTAGGCGACACAACAGATGGTTCAAAATCCTGCATACAAAGCGTTGTCATTGTATAGCCTAGAATTCACCAAAGAGCCAACCACCGCTGTATGAGAGGCATGCAGAAGGAAACAGACAGTATGCCTTAGCATATATCGCCAATGAGAAGAGTATCTAACAACTTTGTTAACCTGATTAATTAGATACATTTCAGTGTCCCAGATTACCCCTAAATTCTTGTTCTTCTTTGCAAATCTGATAGGCAGATTGAATAAAGTGGGTGGTGAAGGGCAGCTCAGGGGATCTCTTAAGAGTTGGGAGGGACCCAGCAACATCATCTCAGCCTTGGTTGGGTTGAGTTGGTTTTTATTTTTGCCCCTCCAGTGTTTAATCTCAGAGAGACGCAGCTGGAGATGCAAACAATGGTCCTGGGGTCCAAAAACCTTGAGTGATAATTGCAAATCATCTGCATAAGAGAGAAAATGAATTCCAGATGTACCAATGATGGTCAACAGAGCTGAAATATAGGTGGCAAACAGAAGAGGGGACAGCGTGGAGCCCTAGGGAATCCCACAGGTGACCAGAGAAGATGCCAATGTTAATGAGCCCGTCTTGAAACCTTGATGCCTATTTGAGAAATAAAACGTTGGCACCAGTCCAAGGAGAGGCTTGTAATCCCACAACCCAAGAAATTCGGAAAAGGAGGCTTTGGAGATCCACGTAATCAAAAGCCGCCCATGATCTAACATCATCAACAGGGAAAGATGGCCCTGAGCCAAGTGTAGTAGTAGATCATCCCACACTGAGACCAAGGCAGTTTCGGTCCAGATTTCAAGGAATCCAGGAGCTTGTTGCCCACACCTTTTCGAGTATCTTGGTGATCCGAAGTAACTCCTTAATGGGTCAATGGTTCTCCATGTCCTTGGGATACAGTGAAGGTGTTTTCAGAAGGGGTGTGAAGAGGGCAGGTTTTTTTTTCGCCCTGAGGGACACTGCCCTGGAAAACAGACACGATGACCAAATGAGTCATGTACTTAGATGAGATTGAGCAATGAAGTTGTGCTACTAGAGCAGGCAGTGCATCCAAACTGGATCAGGTAGGCTTAATCTTACTTAAGAAGAGAATAAGATCTTCCTCAGATGCTCTTTTAAATACAAGTTAGGTCTGTCCTGAATGTCTTTACATTACTCAATATGCCGGGAGTAGGGTCCACTATCCTGTAAACTCTCGTAGATCTTGTAGATCGTCCAGAGAAATTATGCATTAAGTTAATTGACTAAATGAGCGGAAGGTACAGCTTTCCAAAATAAGCAGGTAGGACGAGCAACATTTTAACAATAGATAGGTTTTGCAGGCTTATTAATGGCCAGATGAATCTGTTTGTGTAGAAAAATAGAATTGCCAATTTGTATATTCTATTGGGTAAGTGCGTGTCGTACATCATTCAAATGAAAAGCGTGTTTGGACTTCCACCAAATATCCTCGTTTCTGCGATAAGTCTGTTTCAGTGCCTTTTAATGTGAAAGCAAACTAATATTTATCATGGCTCACACTGCATTCTGCACATGTGATAAGACTTACTTTTCATTAGTCACTCATTATTGCAAAGCTGCTGTTCCACAACATTCAGATTCCGAGAGTTTATGAGGTGTCTTTCAAGCCGCGGGGTGGGGGGGGGGGGGCATTGTTAGGGGAGATACTTATAATTGCTGAGTACAGCATTAGATTGTGCACGCTGACTTAGTCAGCAATCCATTAATGCCACTCTCTAAAAGATTGCTAATCTTACTTAGTTGCACTCGTCGCTTTGTTAGGTAAATCAAATGTAGTTCTCCTTTTGTGAGGTTAAACATTTTCTTAAAAGGTAATTTCAATGGAGCCTCATATTCCGCTTTTGAGATGTTTTCCCCCGAAAGATCCCACTATCAATTTGGCCAGTGCAGAACTGAACGACATCTGTCTGAAGCTTGTACTTTTTACAGCGTTTCACTGTAAATCCCTTTGCTCTAATCTTTCATTAGTTCCTTTCAGGTTCGTCGGGTGGGGGTGGGGGTTTCGGGGGGTTCGATTAAACTTGCTAAAAGGCATTTCCATTCTGATGTGTAACATTTCCAATCAGGCCGCAGCTTAGGGCACTATTATTGCCACATGACTTACCCATGCATAATGCTTGGCTCTGGGAGGACAACGCGCCCCATGCTCTGTTAAACATTATGGCTTCACTCACCCCCAAGCCTTGCAGGAAGGTGATCATTCTAACCCGTGACAAAAGGAAGGAACCTGCCTCCAAAAACCAACCATGTAGGTGACCTTGTTCCTTACACTTAAACAGTAACCTGTTGTGTCTTGTGTTTCCTGCCTTGGTCCTGCATGAAGGCTTGCCTGAGAGAATCCCTGATGGAATGTTATGCCTGTGCAATGTTGTGGTGTGAGGGCCCCTGTAAACTCCATGAATGTCAGTTGGAGTGAAGCTGCCTGTGAGAGTGGAGGCCGGTGGATGTCCTGATGTATATACCTTGTCACTGGAACTTAGTAAAGAAGTTCACTTACCTTACCAGAGTATCAGATCTTTCATTTCACCACACAGCATAACCCTTGCACAAGGGTGGTAGCAACCTAGAAACAAAAAAGGCTCAAGCGAAGCAAGGACATTTAATGACATCTCAGGGCTATCACCTATTTGCGCCATTGCATATTTTCCCGGTGCCTATAGTATTTTTTTTAAGTTGGGAAATGTTGTAGCGGGCATTTCTCAAGTTAAAACAAGGCACGCAAAAACGATTACCATGATAGAAATGACAAAGGAACTAATTGTGGTCCTCTATTTTCACTTGTCAATTAGCATTGGGAGGCGGGCAACTGAAGTGGCCTAAATGAGGCAAGTGAGGTTAGGTTTGGGGGTTCTAGGTGAGAGTAGAGTGGAAGAGCTCTGGGGTTCCTGAAGTAATGGCTATCAGACACGTAGGCAGGGCACTGCCCAGATAGGCTTGAAACAGGTAAGTGGTGGGGGGTGGGGAGTTGCAGGAGGGAAAGACTGGAAAGCTCTGGGAGGTCTGTGTAGCCCATCAGGGAATCATATTCTAGGTGCATTTCATGAAGAAAGGCCTGTGGGCCGGAACCTCTGATTAGCTAGGGCTCTCTGTGATATCAGATTTTGGGTACTAATGGGAAGATAATTATGTAAAAGTGTCATTATGGAATTCTGTAAAACTCTTTACATTCTCTCACAACTCATATTATCAAAGGATTGTTTAATTCTAAAGAAAATGGTCAGAGGTTTTTCTCTGAGCCATCAAGTGTTGGGTGCAAGTAGATTATTCATGTAGGCTGTACTTCCATTGTCCCATCTATTGATAGCTGTGACCAAGCTGTCAGAATGGGAGGGGGGTGCAAATTAATAACACTAATATTATACTATGTTGATTACATGAATGTCCACAAACTGGTATCGTTTTGACGGAATACAATCTGCAAGGGTGTAAAACGAAAATGATGCAGGTTATTCTGTTTTTGAAAGGGAGGATTGCTAATCAGAGCCCCTTTCATAATGCTCCATGCCAAAACTATAGTGCATTCTTCATATGCCTTTACTGAGACAGTCTCCTAACGTCCCAAGCACCAGCTCTGCAGTGACAGCAGGGCAGGTTCAACTGTCACATGTGCATGCTTAATAGCAGCTGAGAACAATGTTACAACGACCAGAGGTGGCTGTCTGCACCTCTGATTCAAACACTGTTGTACCCTAGTCAGCCTGGTGAAACCTTAAAATATAATTTTGAGGCATGTCTGGTTATGACACAGTGACTACTTGGGTACAATTACTTCCGTCCCATGCACACTTTCTAAGTTGAATAACCAACCAAGACTTCAGATTATTCCACAGTAAAAATACAGATATTAAGGCAATTCTCATTAAGAAGTCCAAAAAGTTCAATGCTTGCAAAAAGATTTTTTAATAAAAAATAGAGCTCAACGAGTTTTGGGAGATCCGTTCATCAGGAGCCGATATAAAGAAAGTCTTCAAAGTAGGAATATCAAATCTTTGATAGAAAATATATATAAGTAGTAAACTTGAATAAACAAATCAAAATCTCCATCGAAACCGGTTATCTGCATCATTTCACCTGGATGGTTTTAAATTTCATTTCAAACATTCCCCATTGAGATAATTTTACTTATTTTTCAGGCTTGGTTCCCATTAGTGTGTTTACAAGGTTGGAATATTTGAAAATTCATGGGGATTTGTCCTTGTCTTTTGAAAACTGATTAAAAACCATATATCTCTATCTTTTAATTATAATTCTTTTTTACAAGCATTGAACTTTTTGGACTTGTTAATGAGAAATGCCTTAATATCTGTACTTTTACTGTGGAATAATCGGAAGTCTAGGTCGGTTACCCAACTTGGAAATTGTGAAAGTGACAGGAGCCTCCATGATCATTGGACACTGATTAGGATTTGTGTTGTACACCAGCTTTTGTGCCAGAGCTGTAATATTCTCCACCGCACCTGAAGATATTTCTAACTTTCATGACCATCGGCTAAATCTATGACGGCAATTCATAAAACATGTGGTATGCGCACTACACTACCTTAGCTTACTGGGCTATGTGATGAATCCTGCAGAGTCATCACCAACACCTAGCATAAAGTCTCCTCCCATGTGGTCAGGGGAAGGCAGCCGCTTCCTGACAAACCCTGGGGGTGGTATCAGGGAGGAGGATTACACGGGAGGAGACGGTTATCATGGGGAAGTGGTGACTCTGCTAGGAGAGATGCAGTATTCATCTTCTGAGGATGGAAGTCAAATCATGCCCAGCTACCTAATGGTATTTTATCAATGTACAAGTCCCTCCCATATAACTACCCAAAGAACCTGCCATGGGAAATCATCTAGACAGAATAAGGTTGGTGCTTCAGGGGTTCAAGAACTAAAAGTGAAATCCTTGAATTGCTCTAAGTCCACCTTAAATAGAATTCCTCACTCCAGTGTGGAATCGGAAAACCTTTTCACAACCTCCCCTTTCTCTAATAATTCTCAGTACCTAAAGCAGTCAAAACTTACTGAACGTTAAATAGAACAAACTAATGTAACACAATCCCATATGGACTTCAGTAACCATAATGCTTATGGTGTTGGGATGAGGAAGGAGTCAGAGGCAATGAGGATTCAGAATGCTGTTTTCAAAAGGTGCAGTCTAGTTGTTACAGACCAAGGCACCTGAGTGGGACATTTAAATCCCAAAATGAGGCACAGCTGTAGGAAGAAGGATTTGAATGCGATGTCAAAGGCCATGCAGAAGGCGTAGCTGTTGAAACAGAAGTTATCTGAGTTGCAGGAACAGCCACGGAGAGAAGAACACCAGTGGAAGCTGCCATGAAGGGTGAAGGCGAGCAGAAGTACAGAGTATGCACAGCGGGAAGCAGCGTGTCAAAAAGAAGCCCAGCTAATGAGGAGGCATGCTCCTAACTCAGCACACCGTGTACTGATGATAGAGAAGCTGAAGAAGATCAACAGAGCTGTCAGAGCTCCTGGAGACCAACGCGCAGCTCACCAATGGTACGCGGAAGCCAAAGAGAGCGAGCAGGACACCTGACCGTGAGAAGGAGCTGCCGAAGAAAGCTGGTGCATTGGCTATGTCAAGGGTTTTGACCCATGTTGAATCAAAAGACTGGGTAGATGTGGGGATAAGCTGTCGCCGCCCACATTCACGCCAGAATCCAGGAGAACCACGCAGTTTGCGCACACCAAAATGGTCACCTAATCTGCCACTCACCAGTGCAAAGAAAGATGGTTCTGTTCAAAATCCGTTTTTATTGATGTCATAAAGTTGCTAAAATCATGAGCAAAAGACCACTCTAAAGATACAACCTTCTTGTGGGGGGTTCCACATCACCACTCTACTGTAAGGATGCCATCAAAACAATGTTAAGCAAGGATCCTATACTATCAAGCAAAAGACCACTCTATTGAAATGCATTAATTCAAGACAGATCCCAAAAATGGGTGCAGTACCAGCTTTGACCACAAACCGGCGCTAGCGATCTAAACTCTGACAGGAGAACTACTACTTCAGTAGCTAATCAGCCTCCTGAGACAGCTGGAAACTTCAAAGGCCCGCTGGTTAATTAAAACTCTTAACCACCTGCTGTTTCCAGAGACAATCTGATTGCATTAACAGGCCAAGAGGCTGGGAAACCTTCTCACCTCAGAGACCTACACAACAGCCCAGGAAATCACAGGTTCATGCTAACCAAATGCAGAGAGGCCCCCTGGCCTGCTGACTTCAGCCGACACAATAGACTCTTGCAATTGAATGGGGTATGTTGATTTTCAGTGTGGACTGTAAACAGAGCCCTGCCTGGGAGAGGAGAGACATGTGGTATCCCAAGTTTCTGGGGGTGGACTCAGACACTTTTGTGGAATCATATTGCAGCAAATATATGTTTAAGTTAAATGCTTCTAAAATATTGTACTAAGCTCACAAAAATGTGCAACTTGGAGAACCTTAATCTAAGGAATTTACCCACAATTCAAGACTTGATTCAACTCTGTACCATGTTCTAGGACCAAACCCCGCTATTTATTGATATTACAGACACTGGGTTTATGCTAGAGACCTAGTAAAGTACTGGAATATGGGTAGAAGGGGGGTGTACCTTTGTGTAATTTTTGATGAAAAACCAATGTTGCAAAACCCACTAAAAACAAAAATAAGTTGCCATTTCTTAATCCAAGCACTTAGAAACATCCGAGTTGGAACAGAGACTACCTTATGTGATATATGATGTGTGTATGTAATGTCAACCACTTGTGTATCTGGGAAAGGTATTTAGTTATGAAAATGATTTTCTAAGGTAAGAGCAAAGGGGAGTGTTCTTTCTGTATGCCATAAAGATGACACCTCATGACTCACTCTGACACACAACTCTGTTCTCCAGTGAGAGGACAGAAAACTCTTCAACCTATCAGAACCCTTAGTGGGTTGGGCATGCAGAATTAGCCGACCCACCCACTTTCTAAACACATAAAAAGAGCCACTGGAAGCCAGATAGGACTTTCTTTTTCACTTTCTGCAGAGCATTTTGACTTCAGACTTCACATCCAGAGATCCAGACTTCAAATCCATCAATCTCCAGAGACCAGAAATTAACTCCAGAATTTGTAGCAGAGAGGCCTGAATCCAAAAGCTGAATCCTTTTCAGCAGGCCTCCAAATCATTTGCAAACTATTCAACAGCCGGGCGAGCTGTTTGAATTTTTGCCAAGAACCAGAGACCAGACCGCCGTGCAGTGCCGAGAACTTTTGTCAGAACCAGAGATCCAGACCGCTGTGCAGTGCCGCTAGCAGAGCTGACTCAGAAGGTAGAATTATCCAGTGAGCAGAACCAGGCAGAGATCGTCCGTGGCGAGGGAACCGCAGTCCAATCCTGACCCGATCCGTGGCGAAGTCGCATTCCTGTCCAAAATATTGTGTGAGTACCGCCAGAACTGTGCAAAAGCCAATCTCTTAGTTTAAAATAATCTAATCCAAACTATTTTAACCTATTTAGAACTGCCTCCTAGAATCGTGTCATTCTGTCATCTTTAAACCTGAAAACTGTCATCTGTCATTCTGAGCTTTGAAATTTCAAATCCGAAAAACTACCTTTACTAAATCGGCCGTATCTCCGGAACCGTTTGTGATAGAAGCGAGATTTAACTTTTATTTTGAAGCTGATATTCTAAGCTTTCCACTCTCTTGCTACTCCTCATACTCCCTCCGTAATTGCGCTCGACGCAGGCGACTAAATTTGACGCGATTTGACATTTTAGCTTAATTTCAGCCACGTGTACAAATATTTGTCCTTGCTTTCCTTTGCTGAAATTCGTTTGCAACCTGACAATCATTCATAGAGCATTGCTAAAGTGATCCTGAACTAATACAAAGTAGCTATCACCTACCCTGAACCCCCTATAGGGAATTAAAAGCCTTTTTAGCATATTTTTCACTTAATTGCAACCACATCAAAGTATCTTGCCTGTGTTTAAAACTCCTACCTGTTTTCTTCTAAGCTTGCTAGCGGGGAACTGAATTATATCTGATTGCATTCCTGAGAACTGTGCTTTCCTTCCATCACTTTACATTGCATAAAGGGGGGGCGGGGGGTGAATTGCTACCAGGGGGAAAAGTGATTACATTGTTTTGGTTGAAATCATATCAAGTTTATTATCTGTACTGCATTTTCATTCATCATTGCATTGTCATTGAAGCCATAAAAGCATTCTCATCCACTTTATCCTCTCTATATCACTTCTAAGCCATCAAAAAGTGTGTACCACTGTAACATTATCCCTTGTTGATCACTATCATCTTCACAAGTGTGATAGCAAATATTAATTTATTATAAAAGTGTGATATATATATATATATATATATATATATATATATATATATATATATATATATATATATATATATATATATATTGTTTAATTTTCAAATAAACCTTTTAAATTTGCAAAACAAACCTACTTCTTGGCTCAGCGGGGTCAGGGGGATTCTGAGAGAGGGGTGTTATATAAGGGTTGTCATCCAGAGTAAACGAACTGGACATAAAAATACATCAATAAGGGCTTCCATCAGCATCCCAGACTAGGCATTGATTTAGCTGTAGTGTTGAATTGAAGTCGCTTACAGCTAGTTGTAGAAATGTGTGCATAAGAAAGTTGTTGAAATGTAATCATTGTGAATACCGAGCAATTCATGAAAGAAGCAGAAACCATATCATTTTTAATACCGACCAATTAATGAAACAAAGCAGAAATGTCATGATTGTGAGAGAAGAAGTGGCAAGAGCGTAAGTTCCCTTGTAGGGGACTACAATTGTGAAGCGTACAACCAACATTACCAACAGGCAGAGGCTGTGAGAAAACCACAATAGAACAAAAAGCATAAATCCCCTTTCATGATATATAAAATTGGAGAAGCTTATATCCTGCATTGCCAACAGCCAAGAGGCTGTGAAACCAAACAGAGGCGAAAAGGGCACAACTCTCCCTTTTGGGATATCCACTGGGGGAAACTTGCAACCCAAACTGCCAACAGTCAAGAGGCTTCCAAGAAGCAGTTAAGAAACACTTCGAGAATAATTCCTTTAGATCAAGTTCTCAGTTTGGGCAAAACTGGAACACACCTTACCAACAATCAGGAGACTTTAGGAAAAGGCAGTTATTGTTCAACCCTCCTCCCAATAGAGACTGACGTGGAGAATCTTAGAATCAAAATTGCCATCAAGTTTGAATGTAGTTGTAGGAGTTTTTCTTCCTGGGAGGTGAATATACAAGGAAAGAAGGTGATTTGATGAAGTATATTTGTGGCAAAAGGTATGGTGGAAAGACCTTTGTTGAATCAAAAGAACCCCTTAACTATATCATTTGTTTGACAAGCTGTGGCATCACCACGAGAAGTTGTTGTGCTGTCTGGACAAAAGTAGTTTATTTGAAGAAGATGCACCAAGAGAAGTTGCTGTGCTATCTTGACAAAAGTAGTTCATTTGAAGAAGGTGTGATGCTAATAATATTTGGACATTTTGAAAAGAGCAATTACAATTGCTTTGGTTTTGAACTTTTGTTGTGAAAGAAAGAAATGTATCATTCCAAGAAGTTTATTTCGTAAAATACGAGTTGTATTGAATTGTGAAGAAACATTTGTGGAAAAGACATTTGCTGTGTCACAGGGAAAATACTTTTTGCGTTACCTTGGGCAGAACTTTGTTGAGTCGAAAATGTGCTCAAAGTACTCCTAAATTGATCCAGGGCAAGGGAGCCCCCTCACTGGTCACAAGGAGTGCTTTCAGACCTATTTAACTTTGATCTGATAAAGTGCAATGTTGAACTAGAGTTAGCCATACATTCCTTGTATAATTTTAATGTATGTATAAGTGTGAGGGTCAGATACTTTTTGGACACTAGATCACTTTTCTTTAGTTTGCTAGGCAGGGACCTCTTTGTTAGGATAGGGGAAAGATAGGCGTTTATCTCATCCTTTTTCATTTATTAGTACCCAGCGAGGGGGGGGTGGCGGTCTCCCAGCCAACGGGGCGTCTCACAATGGGGGTATTACATACAGTAATCCTGCTTTCCTGAGCCTACTCGAGGCCAACGGCCGCCATCTCACCTCACCGGGCAATCAGGTAAGTCTTATACCCCCCACCTCCCATCCACAGAATTCCCTTTAACGCCCTCCCACCCCCACTTACCTTCCTTTCTGTCCATTTCGAGAGCGGACGTGCTCGGAACACTTCTGACCCCAGCGCGTCTGCTCCCGATCAGCGACAGGCTGTCATGGAAAGGAAGAAGGGCCTATGTGTAGTCCTTTCTCCCGTCCCATGGCTGCCATTTTGTTTGTTTACCTTTTCCCTATTTTTTTCATTGGCCGCCATGGAAAGGGAAAACGGGCTTCGTTTTCTCTTCCCGGGCTACCATTTTTTGACATTTTATTTTTCTGTTCGAAAATGCCAGAGCGTTTTGGTAACAGAAAAACAAATGCCTTTAGTACACCGGTCTAATGGGCCAGGGTACTAATGGGAATAAGCACTCACCTGCGGGCCTTTACTGCAAAAGGTAATGCCCCCGGGGCCTTCTGTCACAGTTGGCCCCGGGGGCATTACCTTATGCGGTAATGACCCGCGGGCTCGGGGCTTATTGCATAAATAAATGGTTAAACTTGAGAAAAGGTTCCCTTTGCGTCTGTCTCACATGTCTGACCCCTCTAAGGTACAATTAAATGGACACAGCATTTGGATGTCCTATTAGTGTCAACTTTGTGAGCTGTGTTTGAACTATAAGAGGGCTAATGTGTATTAGCTTTCTGGCCTAAATGTGTCCACATCGGCCATGAACGACAATGCCCACTTCCAGATTCACCAGTCATCTATTCCCAGGAGAGTGACTAAGGACAGAGATGTTATTTTGTTAAGAAACTGGAAAAAGTTCATTCAGATTCATTAATGCCCCTTCCTTTAGCTGCAGTACCAAAGATCATGTTATCTGATGAACTGCAAGTCATGACCAACCATCTCATGAGCACGTTTCAGGAGACGTTGGATATCCTTGCTCCTTTGCAGAAAAAATGTGTTTCCTGTGCTCATGAAGGCAATACGTGGTTTAACACGGAGCTCCGGAAGTTGAAAGCAGCGAAACTGAAATTGTTCTATGACTGGAAAAAAACAGGATATTTCAACTTTGGATGGGTACAGATCAGCAGCCAAGGAGTATAAAAAAATGCTCTGATTTCTGCCAAAAAGGAAATGTTTAATAAACGTATTGTTAATGCTAGCTCAGAAAGCAAGGAACTTTTCAGAATTCTGAGAGAGCAAGAACAATTTTAGGGGTCGGTCAAAGAAATTATCTGCAAGGATGACATTTGGTGCAATAATATACGGGATGCCATGGTAGGGAAGTTATTGAAAAATGAAAAAGCAATAGAGGATCAAAAACATACATGTAATTTGCTACTTGATGACTCAGTAAGGCAGATTCCGAGTAAATTGGATTTTAAATTCTCTCTAATCTCAGAGTCAGACTTACTAAAAGTTATCTCCATGCTTAAAAGTTCAAGCGGTAGAGGTGACCCAGGATCATCGATGATCATTAAGACATGCCCTGCACCTCTTTCACCGGCTATTTGAAAATTCATAAATGCTTGTTTGCAGAGAATCTTGTTCCTGATAGTCTCAAAAAAGCATGGATTCTACCTCTTATCAAGAAACCTGGATTATGACCTCCAACTGCCAGTAATTTTAGACCCACTACAAACACCACATTTCTATTAAAAATCTTGGATGGGGTTGGATTGCCTATGATCAAATCTCAGAATATCTTAATCAACATCATATTCTGAATAATCTTCAATCTGGCTTTAGACGGCATCATGGAAACCGCCCTTCTGGATTTGAAGGCAAAACTACTTAATACTATGGATAAGGGACAGGCTTCCCTTCTCATGGTTTTGGATCTCTCTGCTGCCTTCGACCTGGTGGATCATTCGATCTTGTCCACCAGGTTGGGGGAGGTAGCTTATTTCTCCTGTGATGCAGTATCCTGTGTTGACTCATTTCTTAGTAACAGGCAATGCAGAGTTGTGAGTGGTGACACTGAGGCAAGGCCTTTCGCTTTATTATATGGTGTACCGCAAGAAGCCTGCGTTTCTCCATCATTGTATAACCTCTTCATGGTCCCATTCTTTGACATGTTGGAAAGTAATGGGATCAGATTCACGAATTATGCAAATGATACACAATGTGTCATCGCGCTCACTGGAATATATGAGGAGAATGAGCGCAGAGTTAATCTGGTTTATGATATCATCCAGGTATGGATGATTCAAAATGGGTTGGCGCTCAATAAAGATAAAACTGAGCTTATGGTGGTTGGCTCATCAAAGAAAATCCCAAATTTAGGACCACAGTATAAAAGCTTTTTTATGGCTGATTGCAAAATTGAGGTGCCAAGCAAAGTTAAAACTCTGGGCGTGATCCTTGACCAGAACCTTAATATGAAGGCACAGATTAGGGGGCTTGTCTCTGCTTCTGCTTATTACATTAAACTTCTGGTGTCTCTTCAGCTTTTTATTTCACAGGGGAATGCTGAGACTATTGCACAGGCAATCATCGGTTCCAAGCTCGATTATTGCTGCAGCCTGCTCATTGGTAGTTCACAACTAGATTGTGATCGCCTTGAAGTGATTCAGAACAGTGTGGCCAGGGTAGTCTCTAGACTCAATTGGAGAGACCATGTCTCTGATGCCAGGCGACAAAAGCACTGGCTTCCGGTGAGGGCCAGAATTCAGTTCTGACTTCTTCTGATCACTCACAAATGTCGCCTTGAACATATGCCCACTTACTTAATGGAACGACTGGCTACAAAGCATAATTTAAGAGCCTTAAGATTCAATAATACTATGCAGTTAAAGATTCCACGTTGTAAAACCACACATCACGGGTTCATTTGCTAACACCGCCCCCAGAGCCTGGAATGCTCTTCCAGTGGATCTTAGGGAACTAAAGTCAGTGGAAATCTTTAAGAAGAAACTGAAAACCTTCTTGTTCTATTAAAAAGGACTCCTTAGACGTGGATTTCACCTAGAGTTCTCTTAGGTCTTTTTAATCTGCTAAAGAGGCATAGGGCTGTTCTGTTTTATTTGTTTTGTTTGTTTGTTGGTGCCCTTATGCCTTTTGGTCATTGGAGCAAGGTACAAATATGTAAACGTACACACCTTCCTTTCAGGGCACAGGAAACCTCCTTGTGTGTTTGCCTTGAAATCAGTGTGTCAATCACAGTTAGGACATAACAAAGCCATTCTCAGATGGGGGTACTGATCATTGAGGTCCTTTTGAAGTCAACAGACATGGAAAGAGGGTGTAGTTAGAGTAGCCCAGAAGAGAGGGTATGCTCAGTGAGGGGTTCCACCATCTTGGATTCTTCTAGGGCTCGCTTCCATTCCTGCACCCACTCCCACTCCCTGTAGACAAAGTACTCTGGGTATGATGTTGGAAGGGAAAGGACACTTTCAGCAGCCTGGATTGGAGCCCTGACAACAGACTTGCTTCAGACCAATCCGCTCTTACCACTTTGCCTTTATGAGGGAAGGAACCCCTTTTCATGGTTGATTCATCTTTGGATTCAGGAGAAGAAAACTATGTTGGGAATAAAGTCTATTCCAAAGTCCTCTGTCATAGAGGCAAAGACAGAGAGCCGCAATGAAGAAGAAAGGTCTGACCCCTAACTATTCACAGGGAACATTGGGGTGACACTGCTGTAAACAAGGCCTCTGTAATTAAAATACTGGTAACCAGGAACCTGCTTAGTGGAGGATGCAGAAGCCTGCAAGTGTGCTTTATAGACCCTCCTGGCTGGGAAGAATAAAAAAAGGAGTTATCTTGCCCTTGACACCCTGGACTGGTTCTCCCAGCAACCGCAAAACCAAGGAAGCCACCACGGCCTCTCCATGCATCATGTATCAGCGCAAACTCCTCCTTAAGTGTATAGCCAGCCCTAATCTCATGCTACCAAAAGAGGCAAAGGATCCATACCTTTGGGGCATTGCATGTTTTTATCTTTATTATTGGATCACTGCTTGTTCAGTAGCAGTATGGGGCTGATTAGACGTTTAATACACAACTTATCCATGTACTCCTTCAGAACAGTGGTTATTTCATCACAATATTCTAGATGCATATATAAGGTTGTTGCATGTTTATGTACAGTAATGGCATGGTATAATGGTATAGAACATACCAAATTCATAAGTTGAAGCTTTCCTTAATGCCTAACCTACATGTTTAGGATAATCTGCAGAGTTTCCAGTGGTTGTAGGGCTTACTGCGGTTTGATCTACATGCAGGCATGCCCCAGCGGTAATACTCGACTGCTTTCATCTCAACCATGGTGCATGGCTGTTTTAGGGAACAGGTTTATAGCAAGGTGATGGCTGATTACTCGAGGAAGATTCGAAAGACATGAAGAGCACGTTTCAGTGATGGATCAAATAGCAGGTTTCTAGGGTGACTGAGGGGTTAGCAGCTACCACAGACATGAATCATGTTCTCACAGTCTCATTCTCACAGTTGAGGAAAAGTGCATATGAACCATCAAATACACTGACTACTGGAGTGTCTTTCTTTAGTGGCTGCCACCATGTGACTGAGACTGCAATACTGCAACAGATTTTAAACCAAGTTAAACCCCATTTCGTGGTCGGGTTCTGAACATGCCAGAAACTGATGAACTACAATCTTGCTGAGGTGAAGCTGAAGAGTTTCATTCACTGTGGGGAACTGGAGACCCAGAACGCTGGTGGGGAACTGGAGACCCAGAACGCTGGTGGGGAACTGGAGACCCAGAACGCTGGTCTAGGTCTGAGACTGGAGTAGTGGCAAGGCAAGGGAGTGACAACTCCATCTTGTGTAAATCGCCAAAATGCAGAGCCACCTGATGGTGCACTGCCGGTAAGACAGGAGTGACATTTGTGTGCCCATAAATAGTTCTGGAGGCTAAGCCTGACTGTGAGAGAGGTGTCAGGACCAGCCAGAAAGGAGTTATAAGAATGTTGCTGTGAAGCAGTGACACACAGCAAGTTCAGGGGAACAATCCCAACATCTGACAGGGCATGGAAAATAAAGTTCAAATTCCTACATTTCTCAGTGGAAGATGTTGTAAAGAGGCGCAGTTCAGGTAAAAAACATATTTAATTGGAGTAATTGAAGCTGGATTCCAAAATCCCTCTGCTAAACAGACTTAGTTCAACATGAGCACCTACTGAGAAATAAAGCCTACATTCTCAGAACCGTGAGAGAAAAAGATTCTGCGGAGAACCGGTACCTACATGCACGTTCCTATACCAAAGTGAACAAGGGACGAAACCTGTTGCCGTCGGCCAGGCCAACTTGTGAATCCCAGAACTCTTGAGAAACATTTTATTCAATAAAAAAGTAATTTTTATACTTGGTCTAATGTCATTAATTTTAAGAAATCGCCACCTGGTCCATAGCCAAATGTCACAACGGGTTTTGGGCTAAAGAGGCAGAGTTTATTAGCTGGGGAACAGTCCCAATGTTAATAGTACCTTATGGCCGATGAATCTGCACTATACCTATGCAGGGCAGTCAAGTTGCCAGTTGAAGTTATCAGCTGCATGCACTGTGACACAGGGTACCAGAGGGTTTTTCTGTACCGTGTTCTACAGCAAATGGCTCGTGAGGATGAAAGAGCAGATCAGGTTCACATGAGGCATTGCTTGTGAAGCTAGAAGGATGTTCTAGGCAGGTCCAGGTAGTCAGCGGTGCAGCTTCAAAGGCAAAGGGGTGCAGGAAAGCTCTTGCAAGGCACTATTTAGGAGGTTTGGGCACACTGAAAGGGTGGTTTGGTCATTGTTCTTTGTCTTGGGTAGCTGCAGGTCTGGTGCTCTACCCAGCTGCTTGTGTATCAGTACTGTTGTTCCTGCCTCATTCTCTGTTATGACCCAGGGGGCACTGAAAATACAGTGTACAGGGGGAAGCCCTAACAGGTTAATGTTTTAACACAACGAATGAGGGTGACACACAACTGAATGTAATTCTAGATGGGCATTGAGAAAATCCCTTAGGCGCAAAGAGTAGCGCCAAAATACAGTGACCTAGGAGATACAAGATTGGTATAGAAGACAGCAGGATAGATGGAAAACAACTTCCTGTCCAGACTGGATCCCAAACATGGGGGAACTTTTCTTAGAGAGCGCTGGTGTAACGCTTAGAATAAAGGGGACAGTAAAAAAAGGCAAAGAGAAGCCATTTTGGAAAAAAACATAACAACTTATAGGTTGTTAGACTCCTGTATGTCCCTGGTCACTTAGATCCCTACAGTGGGATGTGGGCAAAAAGAAGGATGTTAAAATAGAGTTAACACCTCGGACTGAGAACAGAAAGGTCTGAACCGTCTACTATGGGTACATAATACTTTACTATCCCGTAGACAGGTCGAGACATCCCAGGGTAGCTCAGAAATTAAGAACAGGGAAAGGGCTCGAGACAATGTTGTAGTGTTTAAACTAATATCCTACAACACGTACTCCCCGATGAGTGTGAGCCAGATTTCCAATGAAGACAAATATATAGCCCAAGTAAACCATCCTAAGGAGGTATTAGATAGTAGGGCGGCACGTGAGGCCATTAAAAGACATATATTAGGTTGTTTATGATAAAGGTAGAGTAGATGAATGTGTCTCCCTAACAGGTCATGGAAACTCAGACCAATCCATATTTCACACTTGTTTCCATCCAGCTGGGGAATTTATTTGGAATTTTCTGGGGGGAATGAGGTTACTTGTGTTAGATCGCCACACGAGTGACCAGCCCTTGTCTCTCTCTATTCCTACAGTAAATCATTTGGGATATCGTCCATGATATGGACGAATGAGTATCCCTATTGAGATCCTGCTAACCTTTTCCTAACCACAGAACACACCCACTGCAGCCAGAAGGTTAGTATACGGCTTGCAGTACTGAAAGTCCACGTGTGTTGGTGTTTAGTTTGTTCTTTCGTTTTTGAGCCTGACAAGTGGAGATTTATCACCTATTTGAAAACCAGTGTAAAATCATTTGGCAATGCATATAGAACTCAAGACATTATTAACAACCAATAATTCTGCACCATTCTGGATTTTTGATGCAGAATTCTGTGCTGCCTGTACTTTTAATGTAACGTTAGTGTGAAATATGGATTGGTCTGAGTTTCCATGACCTGTAAGGGAGAGACAGATACTCTGTCTGATGTCTCCAAGCATTTTAGCGTGTGGCAGTGTTCGGGGTGTGATCATGGTTTATCCTTTTTGTTCTTCCATAGGTTCTCCGCCTGACATTCCCTGCATTGGCGCTAAGAAGCGGGGTAAAGTATGAACCCTGTGGTTAAAGAAACGGTGCCTGATCATAGAGAATCACCAAGTATTCTTGTTTTAAGAAGACTGTCTTGACGAAAGTGGTTACACCAAAACATATACCACTGAAACCGGTAGACAGCGGTTGTTATATGGTGGAGGACATACATCTACTCTACCTTTACCATAAAAAACCTAATATATGTCTTTTAATGGCCTCACGTGCCGCCCTACTATCTAATACCTCCAAAGGATGGTTTACGTGCGCTATGTGTTTGTATTCATTGGAAATCTGGCTCACGCTCATCGGGGAGTACGTGTTGTAGGATATTAGTTTAAACACTACAACATTGTCTCGAGCCCTTTCCCTGTTCTTAATTTCTGAGCTACCCTGGGATGTCTCGACCTGTCTACGGGATAGTAAAGTATTATTGCCCATAGTAGACGGTTCAGACCTTTCTGTTCTCAGTCCGAGGTGTTAACTGTATTTTAACATCCTTCTTTTTGCCCACGTCCCACTGTAGGGATCTAAGTACCAGGGTCATACAGGAGTCTCACAACCTATAAGTTGTTAAGTTTTTTCAAAAATGGCTTCTCTTTGCCTTATTTTACTGTCCCCTTTATTGTAAGCGTTACACCAGCACTCTCTAAGGAAGGTTGCACCATGTTTGGGATCCAGTAGGGACAGGAAGTTGTTTTCCAACTATCCTGCTGTCTTCTATACCGACCCTGTATCTCCTAGGTCACTGTATTTTGGCGAAACTCGTTGCGCCTAAGGGATTTTCTCACTGCCTGCCTCATTCTCACCAGGATTGCCATGGTGATGGGATCTGCCAGGCACCAGAGTTAAGGTTTACTTGAAAGTTTATGCTGCTGCATCAAGTAGAGTGAACACCTTGCCCGATTTCTCAGGAGGTTTTGGTTTCTGCAGTTCCCTGGCACAGTGTGGATGGTCTTGGAAGGTTGCAGCAGTGCTTCGATCTTCATGTAAGAATTTTCTTCATTGCCAACGGACATCCCAAGGTTCTAGACTAAAAGATCCACTTTTATAGAATTGGGGTAATGGTAAGATTTCAACTCGCCAATCAAAGGGCTGAATTTATTCAAACATTGTTGCGGAGTCCCAATCAGCGCAGGGACCCTCACAATCAAAATTTGCGTGCATTCACCTGGGGAAATGCTCAAGGTGTGTATTCAGCATTGAATACAAATGCCATTAATGAACACACGCACACGTACACACACACACACACACACACACCGCCGCACACACACAGTATCTGATTTAAAAATACTCCATTTTACAGCACAATTTTCAGAAGAATTGGATAAAAATGCTGCGGAAATTCTAATTGTATGTGAAAGAGACTACGCGACCTCACAAAACTTCAGACTCCAGTTCTTGAACAATACACAGAAACCTTTTGCCTTAATTCATCTGCCCATCACAGAATTATGGTACGGATGAACAAATGACACATGTGCACCCATCACTGAAACATTCCCTAATGTCTTGTGCCACTACCATCCTAAAATACTGGCCCAACCATGAAAAACACAAAGAAATATCAACCAGCTTTCAATCCAAACATTTCATTGCGGTAAAAAGTAATAAAACCTGAATTGTTTTTTTTATTAATCTGGATGTAATATGAGCAACTGATAAACAAAGGTTAGCTACAGAAAAGAAAGGGACTTTATCTTGCTTAATTTATACCTCTTGTAATAAACTGATTAACGAGGTAACACCACATCATGTTGGGTTATGCACCACAAGACTTATAATTTTGCAATAAAATGTTTGGTTGAGCGACAACCCAATTGATAAAGAATCTAATTATTGAACATAAAAACGTTATTCGAAATTCTAACATCAAGCCGTCGGTGACAAGACCTTATATAGTGAAGGACATTCTGTGTCCCAGTAGCGCTGTCAAGAGTTGGAAGTTATAAATATTCATGGGAGTGGGGATGATCGAGTGAAATAACTTCATCAACGTTAAGTGTATTGTTTTACTCTTGTACAAAAAGAAATTCAGACCGGATAAATGATCAGTTATGATTTATGAGTTATATTTTGGTTACAAAATGAGTATGTGGTTCATGTGTATGGTACTATTGAAAAAGGAGCAGTACAAATGAGGTCAAATCAAAACAAAAACAATCCTCACAGCAAGGTCCGTTACATAGACCTACTGTTTTCACTGTCTGGGGACCCCAAGACAATATTTTATAGTATAGAAGAAAACAGTTCAAATTCACATTTTAATGGGAAGGAAAGGTGTAACACACAAAAGTTATATCATTAAGAAAAATATTTTATTATAGAAAAAAGACATAATTCTCATTAAAACTGTGTTAAATAATACACAGATTAAGGAACAACTCTAAAACCAGGTTATCAAAAAACAGGACGATTACATACACAACATCAATGTAAAAATAAAAAAACAACCATACCACATTAACTAAAAAAACAACATTTACCATACAAATATCAGTGAAAAATTAATTTGTTGCTATCTATATATAACCCAACATGTTTCTGTCTGTTGACTCTTAGATGTCTGACATTCATCAGGGGTAGCTCTCCTTAAAATTCTACAGTGATCATCTCCTCCAGTCCTGGTGGGCATGGATCTGAACTTGATCCTTAATGCAATCTATAAAAACATACAACCATATTAAAAAATTGTGTGTGCACCAACATTTCCCAAGATTGACCTACTTTTAATGTCATATTTCAACATTACACAAACACGGAAGCCTGAATTAATAAAGCCACCCGTACCTAGTCCCCATTTGGGAACCCTTAGCAGCAAAAATCTGCTGTAAACATATACACCTTGGGATCTGTGTATTCCAAGGATCCAATGTCGCCAATAATACAGTCACATCCATCCGGATATCAGCCGCTTATATTAGTAATCCTTTTCAATGGATTTGAGTAAGAACACACTAGAGAAGAAACCATAACGACACACTGTCACACTATAATCATACCGGAGTATAAAAAGTCAAAACACCCCCAAGGAACATGCTTGCACATACCTTGCAAAATGCGGTAGCCAAATGTGTTCCCAAAAGAGAATAAACCTTTGAGGAGAATGGTCAGTCTTTAACGTGAAACGGCTACTGTGTCAAGTTCTAACTCTTCAAACACAATCTGTGGAGACTAAACACAATAAGAAGTAATCAACCACTGCGTTCACTAGTGTTCACTAGGGTATTATTTAAACAAACAATTTTCCTGCAGTTCCAAGGCCACAAAAAAAGGCACATAAATGATCTACAAAGTGCGACCCCAAATAAAGGCATATACGCCAATAGTGAGCCTCAATATACACATCCTAAGCCCGAGCTCAATATGTTATTTAGTCCAACAAAAAAGCATCTCCATTTAGCCTAGCATAATAAAATGCTACACACTGCTGAGCCTCCGTATAGTGTTTATCCCAAAAAAAGGGTTTACATGCCGCCTGTCAAAAGTTGTTAAACTTTGTGCCGCCTCCAAAATGCAATATCACTCCGTTTGAAAACAACACATACACGTTATGCTCCACACTCGTGAGCCTCTGAAAACTGTTTAACTCAAAGACTCATCTCCATACTGCATCGCAAGAATTCTCAAAATCAGTGCTGCATCCACTGTCCAGTTTCTACTCAGTTTCAAAAAAGAGCCTGCATGCATGTAACCACGTTACCTAAGAACTACTGCATGCATCCCCAAAACAAAGCACAAGTTACAAAACCTCATAACGGTAAACTTACCCGTAATGGACCAACAAAAGACCAAAGTTCTTTTTCAACCGCCGATTGCCGTGGTTCAGGTGCCACCATACAATCCTCTCAACGCCATTGTTCTAAACACACAAAAAAACGCCAGGAAAGACTGTCTACAAGTAGCTTTTACCCATAATGCAAATTGCAAGGTAAAACAACACTCAAAAGGGACTCATCGCCAGGAAGAGCTGTCTACAAGTAGCTTTTAACCATAACGCAAATGGCAAGGTAAAACAACACTAAAAAAGGGACTCATGAAGTAGAAAACGAACTGTGAAAAAGGCACTTAACACTTCTACATTTTGAAAATTCATGCCAGCCTACAAACTGATTAAAAAAGAAAATAACTTGGACAAGGAAGAAAACAACCACTAATGGAAAATACTCTGTCAAGGCAATCACCCACAACAAAGGGCATGGAGAAATACCAACCACACTTAGTCTAAAAAAACAGGGGTGGGGGGGAAGTAATCAAAAAATGTGTTTTTGTCCGAGTAATTCAGAAAGACAACTCCTTGGCCTCTCTACACCAATGAGAACAGTAAGACTAGAGCCCCAAACAGGCATGGAACAGGGAGCAACATAATTAATCATCTTAACCCAGGTTAGTATAAGGCAAAGAACTAAATTTAAATATGCAGTCATCGACATGAGAAACAACAGAGCATGACAGATGTGTACAATGGATACAGCCAATAATGTCCATTATAACTCGCAGACACAACTTACCTTTTGGTCAGTTCTTGAGACTGAAACGTGATAGCAGTTTGAAGCAACATTACGTGGAAAGTGCCAACATTCTCCACAATAAATTGGTTGCACGAGGGTACCCGGAGAGTCTTGTTAAACAATCAGCCAAGCGGGCGTACAATAATAACCGTGAAGCCTTGCTGGAACAGACTCCAAAGGAAAACAAGAGAGAAAATAATGTGGTGTTTGTCAACACTTTCTCTGACCTGTCATACAAGATCAAAGGTGTGTTCTACAAGAACTGGAAGAAAGTGTATAGTAAGGAGAATGGTGCCCCACTTATGGCTTTCAAAAGAAGTCACAATTTGAGAAACATTCTCATCAGGAATGACATTTCGGCCAAAAAACAACCAATAGTCAAACAAACAACTTTGTGGGGTTTTCCCCCGGTAGTTGGTAATTACCCCATGTGGTAACTGTGTAATGTGTAACCTTACGTTTTCCATGAAGGAGGTAGACATAGGGCTGGCAAATAGATGGAACATTACTGAAAGCAAAGCATTCCCCTTGGAACGGACGGGGTACATTGTTCAAGCAAATTACCTGGGTTAAACCGTGGGTTGCAAGTATCTTCTCCATCACACGTGCTACCTGCTCAAATGACATGGATTCTACCAACTCCACGTCTGGGTATCTGGACCATTGGTCAATTATGACTAAGAACTGCGACCCCTGACCTGTGGAGTGGAAATCCATGTGTATGGTGTCCCATGGTCTGTCACTCCGGGGGCATGGACTCAATTGGAGCTGTGGCTTGGTACCATATGCACCTGCTGATAAAGTAATCTATGCTCTTTTCTAAATTGGGAAACCATACCTTCAGGTGCAATCTGGCTATGGTCTTTGCCGAGCCCTGATGTGCGCTAATTCTATCACTCTCGGTACGAGCCTCACCGGGATCACCATCCTACTTCCCCTCAGCAGGAGCCCTTCTTCAGTGATCGACAGCTCCTGGTGTATCCTCCACAGCTGTTCCAACTCCAGTTGAGCCGCCTGAACTCAGTGGTGGAGCTCAGACAGAATGTTGTTCCAGTTACCACTTGACATGGCGGTCTTGACCAGGCCGAAACACTCATCCCTATCGGATGCTCTCAAAATCTCCTGGACCGATGACGAAACTGGTTTGGCTAACTCCACCACTAGCTGGACGTGGTCCTCCGCTTCCATTTGTTCAGGACACTCAGTGTTTTCTTCTCCTGAGGGTGTCGTGAGAGATTGTTCACTGGGATGCCCGACACTGGTCCGTACACTACCTATACCTCATATTCCAACAATGTAAGCATCCCCCGCTCAATTCTTGGGGGTGGTTTTGATGAAGAGCCTGCCATGATGGGTAGCAGTGACGTATGGTCAGTGACTTCTGTCACCGGCTTACCCAGAATATATAGTAGGAAATTTCAACACCCCCATTGGACAGCTAGCACCTCCTTCTTGATTTGGGAGTACTGTTGTTCTGTGCTGGACAGGGCGTACGCCACAGGTCTCACTTGACCTTGTGAGTCGCTCTGAGTCAGTACGGCTCTCAAGGCCACCGGGCTGGCGTCCACCACGATTTCTGACTCTTTCAAACGCCTCCTGTTCCTTCAGGGTCCATTCCCATGTCTTGTCTTTCTTAGTTAGTAGTCTGAGAGACTCAAATACAGTCGTGAGGTTCGGAATGAAGCGTCCAAAGTACATGACCATTCCCAGGGAGCTCTGGATTCCTGAAGCGCTCCCTGGTGGTCTTGCCTCTTCAATGTCCTGTACCTTGCGCGGGTCTGGCGATATGCCCCCTTCATGAAAGATTAATCCAAAGAATTCAATGCGCTTCCGCAGGAATTCACACTTTTCCCTGTGAAGGGTGACTCCCAGATGCTGAATTCTCTGAAGTGTCTTTTCCAATCTTTCCATTTGCTCTGCCTCCAATGCGACAAACGCTAGTATTTTGTCACTTAAGTGAATAACTCTGTCCAGTCTTGCCAGGGCCCCACAAATCACATTCTGAAACACCTCAGTTGCTGAGGATACCCTGAAGCTGAGGCACTTGCACTGGTATAAGCCTCTGTGTGTTGCAAACATCGTGATATAGTGGGAGTCTGGGTGGAGCACCAGCTGGTGGTATCCTTCAGATCGAGCTTGGAGAACACACAGGCTTCCTGTAACTCTCCACGCACATCGTCCAGTGTCGGTGTCAAATGTCTCTCCTGCCTGATGGCCTGGTTGGGGACCCTCATATCCATGCAAATTCGCACAGATCCCATCTGTTTTGGCTTCTGTGCCACCACTATGGCAGACACCCACAGGGTCGGCCCCTCCATTTTCTCGATAATGTCTAGATCCACCAGGTTCTTAAGTTCCTGATCCACCTGTCCTCTTAGGCGACATAGTATTCAACAGTGTTTGAGTGTCATCTTCCCGACACCCACATACACTTTCCAGAACTTCTCCAGGGCTGCATTAATGTCTTCTGTCTACATCCCATATGCAAAGTGCACAATCCCTAATGCTTCAGCCGCTGCACAACTTTACAGCGTGTCATTACTGATTTCTGTGACAAAGAATTTCACCTTGATTTGATGTCAGTCATGTGTCACTTTGGTTATGAAAGTGCCCTTCAGCAGGATGGGTTGTGTGCCCCCAAATGTGAAGATCTTGGCTTTTGCAGCTGGTATTGGTGGCAGGCCTGGAAGAGCTTCATAGTGTTGCAAGGCCAACATGCACACGGAATAGGATGAAATGCCCAAAAAGAAAAAAAATTACTCACCCCACCAAAAGACCTAAAACACACACCACGAAAAGTTCTAACTACCAAAAGTTCTAACTTTTCGTGGTATGTGTTTAGGTGTTTTGGTGGGGGCGGTGTGAATTTTTTTTTAAAAAAAGGCTGCAGGGGATAGGGGGGTGTCCCCCGCAGCCCCCTCTCATTACAGTGACCGGGGATTGTGGGGGACACCCCCACAACTATCCCGACAGAACAAAAATAAAAAATAAAATAAAAAACACCTGCATGTTCGCATGGGAAATGTACAAACATTTTGTATTCATGCATTTCCCATGTGAACATTTCCATCGCGGCAAAATCGGCCGTGGAAAAATCACGTAGATCCCATGCACACTGATGCCCCTGTGTCCAGAAGGACTGGTGTCTCTGCCCCTTAAATGGCCAACATGCACTTTGGTTGTATTCTCTTTTTCGTCTTGAAGAATACCTCACCCTCTTCCTCTTCAGCTATTTTGCGCTCCTCTAAATTGCCCTCTTGTTCCACCATTGCCACGTTTTGTTGTCGCCTCGAGACATTGATACTTGTCCTGCTCGGGCCTCTCAGGATCGCCACTGGAGTGGAGGCCTTGCACATTCTGGCAAAGTGTCCAGTGACTCTGCACCGTCCGCACACCCTACCCTTTGCCGGGCATTCACCCGAATGTGGGAGGTCATAGCCACACTTTGTACAGTGTGTGGGATTTTTCCCTTTCTCTTTCCTGGGATCCAACCTCGGCTTCACAGCTGCGGGTCCTTGCTGCCGGCCCACTGGACACTCCTCCCCAGCCTGATTCCACGAAGATTATTTCTTATTCCATTGGCATTGCCTCAGTATTGGGATGTGGTTATCTTGGCAAGGAACTCCAACTTCCACAGCTTGCAGAAGTGGGAGTTGCATAAATAGGTCTCCACTATCCGTACTTCTTTTTACTTATAGACAGATTGTTGCTGCCAGATGCACTGCATCTTGGTCTCCTTCCTTTCTGCACACCTAATCTTTTCTCACTTTTAATGATGATGTATTCTCAATTTCAGAATGGGATGCTACTTTGTTCAGTGGTGCCTAGTTGTTTTCTTTATAATTAATTAGAAAGACATATGTGTTTTTATGACATTTTCCATGATTTCATTTTGTGTTTACACAAGTTTTCGATGTTATTTGGGTCTTGTACTGCATCAGTATCATGTATAAATACATTAATCGAAAGTAGGGAAAGTCGTACAAGTACTGTGGATGCAAAGTGGCAGCAACCAATATCTGCCCAACCACCCTAGTTGTTATATGTCGAAAACGGAATCTATCAGCACCACCAGCAAAGTAGGAAATTCTGTCACTGACATTTCCATTGTGAAAAAAGCCACATCACAGCCTGGTATTTAGTAATCATTAATAAGAACAATCACCATATTGCAATCTGCACTGTCTGTAAACATCTATATCTTGTGGGAAGCCGGGCACACATTATGACACTGGGGGATGTGATGATCCTTCAGATGACGTCACTTCTCCCCATGGGAGTATCCCTTTCCTTGAGGCTAGGGAGGTGAGGCCGCTATCCAATTGTCCCCCTATAGGTGGTAACATGTGGGAGGATCTCATGGCGAGGGACTTCTCTGCTGGGGGTAAGGACGCAATTGGGAGGCACATCCCCAGTTAAATGCCACTCTGAGACTCTGGGTATTACCCTGGAGGCATTGATGAACGCTGAGTCTCATGTGAGCAATATAAACAGAAGTTGCCAATACAATCTACACCTGCTCAATCGTATCAGACCATTTTTAGGCGAAAAGGGCTACCTTTCTATCTAGATTGAACTATTGAAATGCACTAATGGTAGGAGCAAACAAAGGGTGCATTGCAAGATATCAGATTATTCAGAACAGTGCAGTGAGAACTGTCGGGAAGAAAACCAGAATGAGGCATATTACCTCAGAAAGAAGAGCCCTGCACTGGCTGACAATCAAGGAGTGGATTAAGTTCAGGGCTATGACCATAGTCCACCGATGTCGCCATGGTCAGTCCCCTGCCTACCTGAAGGAATACATTTCTCACTATATACCTGGCTGCTCGTTGAGTTCTGAATCAAAGGGTCAGATAGTTTGCACAACGTTCAAATGCTCAAATGGGCTAGGCAGATCATTCCCAGTAAAAGCCGTCCAAGCATGGAACGGATTGCTGAGGGCAATCAGATTAGAGAGTAACTGTTTAGCTTTTAGGAAAGCCCTGAAGACAAATATCTTTAGATTGCAGTTTCAGTTTTTCGAGGAGCATCAAATAGTACCCGATTGTCTTGTTTCTATTATGTGGTTCCTTGTCTAAATGTATGCGCCCTGATGCCTGCGGGCTTCAGCGCAATATATATGCAGAAATAAAAAATTATAAATAACCACTTTGGCTGATAACGCCCAAATCTTATCAAGATAAGATCACTTCTGGAACTGTGTTATTGTGAAATATCAAACCCATCTGATGACATAAGTACTGAGACGAAGAAGCACTAAAAAATGTCAATTCAAGCAGGATGAAAGCTAGAACAGCTGCTGTCAATTGGAAGGATGTTACACTGGGGCTGAACATTTTAAACTGAACAGCAAAGAAGCACTGTGTTTTTCATCATCCGCTGACTTGTCCGGCAATGGCCCATGCGGTTCTGACAAGCTGGAAGCTGTGGTACAACCAGAGGGAGAACCAGGCAACCAAGGAAGCCGCATCAAAACCTGGAAAGCTGGCATAGGGCTTCGGGAGACTGCAGCAAGGCTTGTCTCCAAGGCTGAGAAGAGATATTTCTGGGCACCCGAGAAGTCTCTTGGAGTTTGTTGGGAACCGGCGTGATAAACGTGCAGAGGTAGTGGCACGACCTGTAGTAGCGTAGCCAATAGCAGAGCCGTGTAGATGACTATCAGGAGAGAGTGAGAGACCATGAAGGAGGCATAACCTGTCATGGTGGGACTGAGGTGTCCGACCGCTATGCTGAGGCGGTCCACAATAACTCGAGGTGGAGAGAGGCGACACACAAAGGACTACTAAAGGAAGAAGCTGAACTAAAAAGTGTGGACCTGCGACCCCTAGCGAAACCAGTGAAGATTTCCCCGGGAGAAGGTAACAGGAGCATGTACTAGTCCAGGGAGGGCCTAGAAATTACACGACTGCAAACCATAAAGAAATAGAGAAAACCATAAACCATTTTGGGATACAGTTCCCAGGCCAGTTCCACAAAAGCGTGGTGCTGGGGAGTCGAGAGGGACACCAGGAACAGCTTCATTGTCCCAGTGGGGTGAAATCAAGAATTGTACAAAGGGAGTTACAAACCTTGTTAAGAATTTGGGGAACCAGCTACAGGAAGGGAGTCATTCTCCTAGCCACATGAGAACTTTATGGAACTGTTTATTTTCTGTTTGGTTACAAAGCACCAGAAACGTTTGTGGAACTTTTGCTTCGAATAAACTGAGAGACCTTTGGACACTTGTTGGAACTCGGAACAGATCATGGTCTGTTTGGGATCGCTGGCGAAGTAAAGCCTTGCCAACCATCATGTATACCCTACTACAGAATTATGCCATACACAAGATGGCTGCCACAATTTCCACGTTCAGTTCTAAAAATACCAGAGGAGGAGCTTACAGTACCTGACATCAAAAGTGATTGCCTGGTGTGCTGTGGTGCTTGGCAACTTCCTTGTTGCCCTGACGCTGTTCTTTTTTCTTGACTTTCATTCCTGTGGGTTCCCTTGCCTTGCTTCATTCCTGCTCATGCCAATTCCCTCTTTCTCTCCATGCTCGCTGATGCAGGGCTTCCCTGCTTTCCTTTGGTTCTCTCCTGCTCACTCTAACACTGGCTTTCTCTGGTTCCTGGGCTGCTTCCAGTTTAGATCATTAGGCCCTTTGACCCATTCTCCTTCCTTACCATCAGACCTTTGTTAGCTCCTAAGGAATTGGGGGCCAAATTCCTCACCTGGGTTTTTGGAATTACGACTTCCTGGAAGTTGAAGATCTATGAATCTGCGTTTTGGACAACGGATCTCTACACCATCAACCCAAGCTTGTTTTACTTCAACCCTGAGTTTTTTACAAGGCCTCTCCTTGTACCCGGCCACTCGCGAGATGGTGCCGGTGTTTCCACTTCCCCATTCCCATTGAGTCCTTTTGGACTCAATGGGAATGGGGATTTACCGAATTCCGCCTCCAGAATTCCCGGGACACCAGGGTCGTAATGCCCTGGTATTTCCGGGAGTCACTGAGGCGGAATGGTAATACGAGTCCGATGGTAACCGAGGTGGTAAAACTGCCTGGTTACCGTCGGACTCGTAATGAGGCCCATTGTCCTGGATTACAGACATTAGATGGACTTTATGGTGTTTTGTTGTAGTGACAGGGATAGAGTGGGAACCTTTGTGTCTTTTTGTTTTCACTCACACAGACTTCCTGAAGAGCACCGGAGTTTCTTTAGTTTAGGCAGGAAAATCCCCTTTGAGTTAGGGATAGATAGTTTTGGTTTATCATTTAATAACAGTCTATAGCAACCACTATGGCACCACTTGGTCAGTCTCTTCATTCTTTGTCACTAAAGGGACTGTGAAGTTACTTGGAAAACAGTTGTCTGGGGAGAGTTGCTTGCTCATCAGGAAATGAGTAATAGTGGGTCGACTGGTGAAACGTCTGAGGGGATAGTGCTATGATGAAAGATGAAGATAAAGGTGAGGAGCTATTCGAACACATACTCGAGATTTCAACAAAATAAAGCCTGATGCAGTGCATAGATGCCTCCAATGCTCGTTCTTTCTTATCCCTTAATGAGCTAGTTGCCAGCAATGGATGCTCACTTTTGCAGCCTCTTAGACAATCTAGCATCAAGACTGTTTCCACCAAGTCTACAGATTGTTACAGAAACCACTGCTTGGTGCATTTTACAACTAGAAATTGACTAAAATGTTGGAAGTTGAACAAAACTGTCTCTGTGTTGACAGACATAGAAGGGTTCAGAAAATGTGACATTGTCCAACATATCCGGTACCCAGCCCCATTTATTCTTCCCCACTTACAGGGCCGATCTTCTCAGAATACTTTTAGTGACCATCGAAAAACACTGATGCCATTCCAGTGATGGTGGTCATTTGGACCAAAGGACTGTATATGTGCCACTGCATATTAGGATTCTTTTAAGGTTGCACACCATCCGCTCAACCACCACTACCTCATCTGCCGTACTGCAATGCCTTTTCCAGCAAGCAGTTCTTTCAATGTTTGCCATTGAGAAGCCATGAACAGCAGCAAACCTATTGTCCGTATTCAATGTCAATTTTTTGGGTAGGCTTTGACCAAAAGGACTGGCTGTTAGTTTTGCTGTGAATTACAATAGGAGCAAATTTATTTGTGTGAGTGTGTGTGCACACCCATGTGTTCTTTTTTGTTCACTGCTTGACCCACATAGTAGAGGAATTCATAAAAAAGACAGAGGGTGGCAATGTTGTGGCCATATATCATACAATGTGTGGCCATTTTAGCCCTGTTGTTAAAGCCCAGACGTCCCTGAGAAGACTGAACTGCCAATGACCTTTCCCAGCTTCAAACCCAATGAAATTCAACTCGGTGTAATTTGGAATTCAACACTATATACGCAATGCCTCTTTGTAAAGACTAGATCTTTCAAGGAGTATGTGATGAAACACAGTGGTGAAGCAGGGCCATCTTTGCCTTTGAATATTAGGCAAAGGGTGCTTGCAAAACAGTCAATCTAGCTTCTAAATCCTTATGAAAATGCTCCACAGGCTGTTAGGATTGATAACACTGCTGTCATTGATGACGCAAATTTGGGTCTGGCCAGCGGCATACACCAACACTTAGAAACAAATGGGAGAATCAACACAGGCATAGTTGGGTCTGAGGAATTCATGTGTGCCACAATTTTCACCCCATGTTTCAGATCTTGATTACCTTCTGCTTTGCCTCTTTCGGAAAGTGGCTCAGGAAAATACTAAACATGGCTGTTGGACCAAATTGTGGCACATGAGAGGGAGATGCCTCTCTTTAAACTTCCCAAGTAAGGAACTGGAGAAATGCCTTATTTTTCCATCTCCACACTTATGTTATGTTATGTTATGTTATGTTATGTTATGTTATGTTATGAGGCTTGTAACAGGGCAAAGCCCGTGGGCATCTAGGCGCCGAGAGGCAGAAAGAGTGGCGAGTAGCTGAGCACAGTCAATTCTAGTAAAACAGCATCATCTTCAGCTGTGTACGAAAGACAAGATGGTCCTCTGTCTTTCGTAGCTGTGGGGGAAGGGCATTCCATACTCTGGCACCCTGGATATGGAAGGCTCGACCTAAACCACAAGATTGTTTTATACGGGGTAATTCCAACAGGAAGCCCTGGGTAGATCTTAGATATTTCCTAGGCCGGTAAATTTTGATCTTTTCCTTCAGGTATAAGGGAGCATTACCAAAAATACATTTTGCCACCACACCCCCAGAAGAGTGGGAATCGGTAGCCTCTCTAGTGTGTCCCTCTGTCACCACAGCAGCACGTGTACATGTCTGTGTTACACACGACATTCTCTATTTGACCCAAAAGCTTAGACCCCTATTTGGCAAGGACTAGACAAATTGTGAGTCAAGGCACAGCAAAGAGAATAAAGGTCCATATTATGAAGGACAGCAGAAGAAATGATTCCGCAGTATCCCAAAGATAATGTGCAGCTGTCTATAGATTGCGAGTCTCTGCTTTACAGCAAAGCGAAGCAGTGATGAATTCTAAGCTAGCTGGCAATTCAGTATCTTGTACCCTGCTGCCAGCGTTTATCTATTTATTCCATACAAATGCTTGGTCTAGGAAATACTTGAAAGGGATTGGTTTGTCTTTTTCTGGCTTTGTAGCTGACCCTAATAAATCTTTGTTTACTCCTGTTATGGTTTTGGTCTTGTGTTCGTTCTACTTGGCCTTGTGACTCCTCCCATTGCACTCCAGCATTCTGGTCTTAAAACGTGGCACATAGGGTATGTGGAAAGCCACATCCAGCTCACTAAACCTTGTGCTCCTAGCAGGCATCATCTCTCAGAAATCCCAGACTCCCAGGGACAGTCATCAGGAGAAGGGGAGCAGGAGTAGCCAGCCTGATCTTGGACATGTGTTTGTTATAGGCATACATGCGTTTCCGCCTTCATAATGCGTGCTAAGCATGAACAAACCTTTGCAAGTGTGATGGATCAGAAGAAGTACACGGAGGCCATGAAGACATTTTAAGCATGATTTTTATCATAAAGAAAAATACAGCCTAACTCTCCCTATATCTATGGGCGATTCCCTACCTATTTCTCTAACGAAGGTGCTTGTCAGTCAGGATGAATGTTCACAAACAAGTCTGTCTGCTGTATAAAACAAACCTATCTGACCCTACCACTAATGTCACTAACGAAGGACAGGAGAATGACTCCCTTCTCCTGGTTGCTGTGTTTTCTCACAGGTTTTCTATGTTCCTTTGTTGCACTCAAACCATTCTGGTGTTGATAGCATAAGATCACTTCATCTTTATGGAATTGATAATGTTTCATTATGTTAGACGATCCAAGCCATGCTTTGATGGCATCAGGGCGTGCCACATGAAAATGGGAGTGCTTGTTCCCAAGGGGGAAGTCTCACTCGGTGAGGTCACATTTGCCTCAAACCCTACCGACCCTACGGCGGGCTCAACGCCCTAGCTTCACAGAAGGGGGATCTCCTTGGGGATAAGGGACAACTTCCCTCAATTCATCATAGTGGATATGATCTTTTTATTCCACTGTATATACTTTAGTCAATAGTGAAGTTCGCAAATGTGTTTGTGTGTGTTTCATTTTAATCTAAATATACAGTAGCAAGTAATTAATTTAACAAATGCAGTTATGCTTATCAATTCTTCAGGCAACTGTATTTGTGTGCAATATATCATGCAAATACATGTGTGTGATGATGTTTAGCCGCAAAGAGAATTGCTGGTAAATTTCTTTCACAAAATCAACTGCGTGGGCACAATCTTTGCCATCAATGTCAGCATAAAAATATTATCTAACTTTGCAACATAGCTACGAAGCCCGGAGTTGCAAAAGCAAGCTGGCAGAAAAAATATCGTTTTGCAAACGCCTAAGTTGGAACCCACTATCTTGCTATCTTGATCATCCATGTGCGTGTTCCTGGCATGTGCTATATGTTTCTTTCTATGATGCACAGCATTTCTTGTTGCCTTCTGTCTGCTCAGATTATCCGTCTACTGATTCTTCTGTTTCCTGCCTCCTGTGAGAATGTTTATCTCACTCTAAAACTGTAAGAGAAGGGAGAGATACATTAGAGTGATATCTGGCAGACATCCTCCCACTAATCTCACACAGTGCCCTCTCCTCACACACCGACCCACAGCACTCATTTTGGATGGCAACAGCCTCACTACAGATCTCGGCGACGGATCCTACAGTCAGTATTGGAAGACAAATCTGTTATTGCCCTGTGTCGGGCAGCATTAAGGGATGCAAGGGTTTGCCTCACATTTGGATCTAGATGTCGCTTGGTTCGTCCTCGCTTAGCTGAATGCCTGCGATAATCTCTAGTGTGTGAGGGCTGCGTCTAGTCTCTTACAGGTTCACTTAGATGACATTGTAGTACCTGTTTCTGGAATGGCAGCTGATTATGGCATATACTGATTGGGTGTGGTTGGTATTTTGCTTATCAGGTCATTAATGACTGCATCAAAATACAGACAGGTAAGCGCAACGATTGATGAGTTTTAACTGGACATCTCCACACATAAATTGCACATTTAACCAATATTTTTTTGCATATTTAAAATTGCAGTCATCCATAACTCAAAAAATAATCCATATATATATATCCCAATAAAAACATACGTTTTTAGGGAGTAGGGTTGTTCGGGGGAAACTGCCAGTGAATTTAAATTATGCTCCTGCAGCACAAGGCAAAAAAAACACCAGTAGTCCCCAAACGATGTGCACACTGCATATCTTCTATATGAGAAAGTGGAGTAATGCAGAATGTTCAATCGTAAGGGAAGATAACGTTTTACACTGTCCAGGACATCTGGACGCTAATATGTGTCCCCTGAGCTCATGTGGAAGCATCTCCGCTCAAGTGACACCAAATGAAATCTTGTCAGGGAAGTTAAGTGGAGGCAGATGAAGTGAAGCAAGAACCAGGGAAGCCATGCGACTAAAGCCCTTGCTAGATGCTGACTGGCCATGTGAGTCACCACCTAACCCTCGTGACAGGGATGACCTGTACACAGTGATCACTGCACATCCCAGGGGAAACTCCTTAGTGCCTCCCAGAACCATCTAACATCTGCCTGAAATAAATAGATACGACAAGTCCAAATAGGCATTAATAAGTGGCCGCTTGGCTGGTCGCTGGCATCCCACTAACTTATGAACAGCAGCATTGGAGGTTTAGGTCATGAAAACCAAATGAAGCATATTCTTTCTGGGTAATGCATAGGTTTTAGACTGATACTCCATTCTAAGTTGGGGAGGCACTCGTGAATTGTATTCAGTTTATTCATATGTTATGGAAATATCATAGCAACGGCATACCACCCAGAAAACACATCAGTTATACTACAGTGCGACCAGCTGGCATCCAGTAAGCAGCGACAACATAAATACCAAACAATCTTTGCTATCCGGCTCTTTGTTAACCGGAGTGCTGTATTCACTAGCACCTCCATTGCAAGTAAGGCTAACGGTTCCCTCTAAGAAAATGCCAGATAACGTTTTGAAGCTAGTTAATCAAGCAAAAATGCCAGAAAACTTTGCTATCCGTAATTCTTGCTTTATTTAGCTTGAATAACTAACATTTGGTTAACTAGCATAGTTGATTATATGGTACCTTTGGGTTGCCACTGGTGCCGGATAACCACGATTCTACGGTATACTTCATCTTTGATGGTTTATCACAAGTGGATCTTGTATCATTCCCCCACTGGTACCCTCTCAATGTCAGCATCGTGTATATTCTGTGGAAGGTCAGAAGGCAGAGACAGGCTAATATGTACTAATCTAAAAAAGGTTTATTTGAAAATAATAAAGAACATGCCTAGCTTTCCCTATTCTATGGGTTTCCCTACCTAACACAACTAAACTAGGGTGCTCATCGTCAGTGGTGAAGTCCACAACAAAATTGCGTACTCTGTCCAAAGCTAACCTGGCCCGACCCTACCATTAATACTACACAACTAAACTACAGTAGAATGACGTAAAACACAAACTTTGTGTTTGTTTGTTGAGAGAATCAGGCCTAAAATGCAAGAGACATTTGATTATAAAGAGACTTAACCATAGAAGAACCTGATAGCTGATACAGAACTGTTAGATCTTGCTGTGAAGGCTCAAACGTGTGCTGTTCTCTAAAGTCCCACCTTGTCCCGTGCTAGAAACGTGGGGAAGGGAGACCTCGAGGCAATCACATCCTGACTTATTACTTGTGAACAATTTCTTCTTTATTTTGAAAGTCCTATCCCACACTCTTTCTGTAATTAGTTGTAAGGAATTGACAATAGGTTTTTCTTAGTATAGGCTTTTTGTCACGCTCACCTGAGTCTCGGCAGGAGTGATGGAGTCCGCCGGTCCCAGATGTACTTCCTACACCGCCACCCGGAAATATGAGGAGGATACCTGTCAAGAGAGTGAACAATTAGGAAGTGGTACCCCCACTGGAACCCCTTCTTCTATTCCCCAGGATATTTTGAAAGCTGTGATTGTGTGGAGAGGGCGTGGCTCACCTTTTAGACTAAGATGGTGGGCTATGGAACAAACCCTGTGGCTGATTACTTCACTCAGCGAAGGGTCTGTTTGCTGTTTCTGTTGTACTGATGTTGGGTTGCGGCGAGAAGAATCTTGTGGAAGAATGTGACCAACTTAGATAAGGTCCGTATTCTCTTAATTGCCACTTTCAGGTAAGTGTCCCCGGAGACCAGTTACTGCACTGGTTGAAAAACTGTTGACTCCCTAGATTCAGTATCCGGTATGCCAGGTAAGTTTGTTAAGTTTAGGTTCCCAGTTACCTCACTGGGTCTTGCGTGGATAGTTCAGGTGAGGTTGGCAAGAGATAGCGGGTCGGGGCAAGAATTGCACAACCGAATTCTAACCTTTGTTCTTTTTCTCCTCTACAGGTATCCTGAGTTGCTGAGAAGCAGGATCGCTGTAGGCGTCGAAGAAAATGCGGAGCGGAGAAGACTTGCAGGGTCCGCGCATCGAGGTGAAGACAGCTGGAATCACCAAAGATGAAATTCCGCAGGCGGCTGTCGGAGAAGTGAGTATGGAGACGCGGGTTCTTCTGTAGATGCTGGAGCTCGCGATGCAAGCGAGCGCTTCGTCGGGCTGTGGAAAATACTCGCTGAAGTCACAGTAGTTCAGGACAGGTAAGCATGTGCCAAAGGCATACAGAATGCACACGAGGCACAGATTGCTCTCTGGGTGTGGCTTATAATAGCAGCCATGCACAGAGACTAGAGCGTGCAGATCAGTTCTGATTGGGCTACCCAGAACCATGTTGAAGGGAAACAGGAAGTGCTATTCTACTTTACTGGCATCGAGGTGCCAATGAGATGAGAGGATGATGAATTATGTCTGGCTTGCCAGGCCGTCTCCATCTTGTATCTGCATGCCTATCTTCCGAGTTCCCATGAATCAAGAAAGAAGAGGGCCTAGATGTGGAATTCGACCTGTACTCATGACACTTTTTACTTTGACAAGACGCCACAAGGACTGCTTTATTTTTCATTTGATGGTCACAGCTTACTCTCATCTTGGATTTAGGTTTAGATTAGGTGTTTTTCCACTCTGCACTTACAGTTTAATAAACACCCTTGAACTGTGATCACTTATGTTAGATTTGTGCTCTGTCCAATGGGTCTTAGCTTTACATGTGGTCATGCCCGCGTACATGATGCCACATGGGCACCGGATCGCATATACCATGTTGGCGGAGTCACAGGTGGTGGTATGTCTCATGTTAATTGTCTTGCCAGTATGTGGGTGGTTAATGGTGTTGCCTTTAATTATATCATCAGTGTTCTCAATTGTTACAAGGTAGGGTCCATGTATAGCTACAACTACGCAGACTCCACTGAAATCATCTACAAAATAAATGCGAGTAAGGAGGAAAATGCGACACTAACCGGCTGTCTCAAGGAACTAAACCAGTGGATCAGACCAGCATCCTTAAACTCAATCCAGACAAGAGGGCCGCCACACCCACAGGAGTGCTGCATGTCACCATGGGAATGATCTGCGCTGATTGCCCAGACTACTGCCATCGCTCCCTCTAAGTAAATCTCACAGAACACAACACCTCACAAATTTCACACTAACACAGCTGTATGCGTACACGATGCATGAGCTACATGACGGCAGAGCACACCGTGTATCATCTTGAAGATGCAACCCACACCATTAGTCCATGGCACAGGACAAATTGAGGGACTGAAAATGGCGTAAATACATCCAGGGACATGTGCATGTGGCCAACGATAATCTGCAGGCATGTTTGACTAGTACACCTGTCCATCATGAATCGACTAACATTTACCTTTTATTGCCTCTCATGCAGGTGATAGTGGCTATCCCTTGAAGCCGTGGCTCCTCACCCCTGTCTGAAACCCACAGAACAGGCACGAGGAGGACTACAATCATTCCCATACCCATACCCGTGTGGTCATCGAGCAGACCTTTGGCCTGTTGAAGGCACGATTTCGCTGCCTCTGCCGGTCGGGTGGGGCACTCCTCTACAGGCATGAGAAGGTGGCCAAGATCATCATGGCATGTGTCATGCTGCACAATATGTGTATCCGCCGGAACGTGCCCCTGCCCCCTGACATTGAACAGCTAACACCTGGTGATGATGAAGGGGATGAAAAAGATGTGGCTGGACATCATCGCGGTGCCGCTGCACAGGAGGGACGTGCTGTGCGCTAGTCGGTGATTGCACAATATTTCTGACACACATGGCAGCAGAGGGTGACATGATAGTTGGACAGAGGGCACTGGGTGTGGGGGTACATGTACACTATGCACTGTATATGAATAAATGACACATGCGCAATGATGAATGTCCACTCAGGTCTTGCTTTTCACACAACGGATGCATTCAAAATAACAATGTTAACGAAAGTGCAAAAACCCTCTACCACCCTCACCCCCTCCCCTTCCCCCCACAACTCCCCCACACACCCTCACCCCCCTCCTCCTTCCCCCACAACTCCCCCACACATGTCCCATCAGGTCTCCAATGCCTACATGAGGCTGCCCTGACTATCAATTGGCACTCCCTGGTCCAGGTGGCGGCATGTCTTGCCGGCGCAGGGTAAATGCCGACCTGCGGAGCAGGCTTGTCTGGGTCGAACTGGATGATGACGGTGTGGCCGCGTGCTGGGATTAGGTAGCCGGATGCCCTGTCTCCATGGCATCCGCTATGCGGCTTAAGACCTGGCGGAGGGCCGAGACCACCTCGCAGAGGCGGCTGGTGTTATCTGCAAAGGATTTGGCCATGGAGGCGTTGTTCTCCATTATGGTCCTGCCTAGGGAGGCAAAGTTCTCGTGCCACTCCTGTCAGGCCAGTCTGTTGTCCTCAACAAAGTGACGCACAAGGGCATTCAGCTGTTCTGACCGCTGCGGCCCTGCAGGTGCACCTGTAGAGGTTGTTGGTCCCTGGCGGTCTTGCTCAACCTGCTCAGCCTCCGTACTCGTCAAAATGGGACTGAAGTGCCCTTCCATCTGCTCCTGACCAGACTGCTCCGGGTGGTGGGGTGGTCAGTATCGAGGGATGATATTTGGGGGGATGCTGGTGGACTTGGCGTACGGACCACTTCCGATGCTTTGTCCTCAACGGGCACCGATATGTCATCCTGTGGGTCCTCCACAGCCAGGGGTGCTGTGGCTGTCACCTCCCCAGCCACACTGGACTCCTCTGAAAGTGGTGCCTCACCTGATTTCTCAGGATGGCCAATGGGCAGTGGTGCTTTGCCCTCTACAGGCCTTGGCGGCACCAGTGCAATGGCAACCTGGGGTGTCTTGCCTGTTGGTGTACGGCAGCCCCTGGGTTGTCCCCTCGAGGTCGAAGGGCAGTTGGCGTCATCCCGGGACCTTTTCTGGGGTGTGGTCTTGCCGGGGGTTGCATCCTGCCCATCACTGTCATGGTCAGAGCCTGTGGGGGTCGAAGAGAGGGACGGCATGAGTGATGTTTTGATAGGCATCTACATACATTTGGACAATTGATCATCCACACAATTGGGGCTAATAGGCATTTGTGTTTGGATGAGCACATTGTTTCATACATGGGTAGATTATGCAGGCATACGTCAGCGTCACTCATGTTGGCCAAGAGCTATGCTATCTGACATGCACATTATTTGGGGTCTGCCCGCTGTGTGACTCATGCCATTTACATCTTTGTGTGCTATGTGTCAGGTATGGCATTGCCTTGCAGCAGGCATCTGCATGTGTCTGTGATGCGTCCGCCTACTTTGCTGGGAGTGTGTGTGTGTTGGACCATGGCTTGACTCTTTGGACTGACATATTGGTTGACTTTCATCAGACTCGGCATTACAATGTTTTCCTAGGACACTCGCCTCCATCGCCCGATGTTATGGTGCCACACTCCATCTCGCCAACACCTTCTATCCCCTCCATTCCTATCATGCTGGCGCAGATGTCCTCCCATGGGGTGAGCTTGATTGGTGAGCTGGGACCGTCTCCTTCTCCCATTGCCTGGCTCCTGTTCACTGAGAGAATATTTTGAATTCTTAAATCGCAGGTCGTCCAGCGCTTACCGCAGTCTTTGATTGTGCGTGGGGTGTTCCCAACAGCACTGATCTTCTGAGCAACAAGTGCCCAGATCTCCTTTTTTTCAGTATTGCCTCCCTCTTCATGTTGTTTGAGAACACTATCCCAGCATGCTCCTGCAGTGTGTCAACCAGCATCTGCAGCTCATCCTCATTAAAGCTCTTCTTCCGCAGGCAGGAAGCCCCCTTCTTCAGGGTCTTGGGCATAGTGGTGTGATAGTGGGATGTTTTCACGACAACAGCAGAGTCCAACGGGTCCTGTGTGGTGAGGATGGCAATGGATTGTGTTTTTAAAGATGGCCGCCGCGCTCCTTCCCGTTCCTGTGCGATGACGCTACTTCCGGTTCCGCTTATTAGCGGTGAACGTTATTAGCGGTGACCGTTATCAGCGGTCATCGCTAATAACGGTCACCGCTAATGCCGCATTGGACCTTGTCGGTAGTGCTATCTGCGCTATGCTTGATGCCGCTAAGGGCATTTAAGGTGCCTTTAACGGCATGGCGGTAATGACCTTACCGGTATGGCGCAAAGCTGATGCCCGCAAAGTCGTAATAGTCATCTATTAGCGGACTGATGACTACCCGGACACGCTATTTATGCCATGCCGGTAAGGACCGATACCTCCAAACTTGGAATGAGGGCCAATGACTTGGTAAACAATCAACCCTTTTCGTGGCCATCCCTGCTGGGAAAACCTCAAGTGCAATCCGAGGTGATTAAAAACTTTGGAATCCTAATGGAAAAAGACACTAGAAGCACAAGTCAATTTCGATAGTTAAGAAATGCTTCTTCCACCTGCACACATCCAAGAAGATACTCCCCTTCCTGTCCTTCATACACAAAACACTTGCATCATCTCTCTCGCAATGTCAAGAATCGACTACGCCAACAGCATATACCTCGGAATGCCAGATTACCCGCTGAGGAAGCTACAAAGGATTCAGAAAGCCGCGGCAAGACAACTCCTTAAACTCACTAGAAGGGACCACAAAACACCAGCATTAAGAATGCGCATTGGCTGTCAATCTTCAAAACATTGTACACAACACTCAGAGCAATCCATGGCCAAGGAGCAGATTTCACACAGCAAATATTCACCATCTACAAACCTGCACCAACACTAAGATCCAGTAATGATACCCACATTGAACTGAAAAATTACTCAAAACAAAAATGTGGTGAATAAGCATTCTCCTGCATAGCAGCAACGCTCTGGAACTCGCTCCCAAAAGAAATACGAATGACGGAGGACCATCTCAACTTGCGAAAACTTTCAAAAACATAGCCTTTTAACAATCCTGGCTGGGAATAACCCAGGTAGGCACTCCCTCTGGGTCCCCATCCACTTTTGTTTCTTCCCCTTTTTTCTTTCTGCCTCCCCAGACCCACTTCCCGTACCTGGATTTCCTCACAGTTCCCACCATGTACTCCATCCGTGCACTTCCCACCTCCCCTCATCTTGAGCGGCTGGCCTCCCTCGAAAAGCTGCCCTCTTAGCAGAGTAACACAGGGCAGCCTTGTACAGGCATCCGGCAGAAGGGCCAGAGGCAATGGTCAGCTCCTTTCTGGGCAGCTCATGTCAATGGTTTCCCCTGTTCACCCATGGACCACCGATGAAGCACCCTACAGCTACAACTGAGGTGAGGTGGCACAGGCGGAGACACAGCCACTACTCCACTCAATCAATCAAACACTGACACTTCTACATTACCACCATCATATTGTTACACTGTTTAAGATTACCTGCTTCACCTTATAGATAGCCCAATAGAATTATTGGAAGTTATCTTTGTGTGGCACTTAGATGTATTTTGGGGGCAGGAAATGTGCTGCACTTGATGGATTTCGGGGTAGGAAATGTGTTGCACTTAACCATACTAAAAACTCAGTTCTCTGCATACTCACTCAACATGAAACCAAACACAAGCTCACAGAAAGCACAGTGAAGAATTCTGTGGACCCCTCACTAAAACCCCGCCAAAGGTCTCCTTCCAGGTGGCCAGGAGAGGGCAGACGGTTCCTGATCCCAATCCTGGGGGTGGTGTACTGTGGGAGGATCACCTGGGTGGAGACAGTGCCCAGGGTAGTGAGGGAAATCCGTGGGATGAGGCACAGTATTTTTTCTTTGGAAGGGATTCATTTACCATCATGCCAGAGAGGGTATGGCTTATTGTAATTTTAACATCTCTAACCCTCCTGGCAAAACTGAGATTGTACAGTCTAAACCTCTTACATCAAATGAGCCAATTATTTGTATCCCTAAAGTCAAATGCCCTCCTCAATGCCAAAAATACACTGCTAATAATAATCATCATCATCATCATCATCAAGCTTTTATTCGACTTTTGTCATTTTGCCAGTAGCACCTAAAAATTCATCATAAACATTTCACAATGCAGGTGAAAACCTGGTTTACAAAACGAGCAATACTACAAAAGATAACAATTAAGATACAATAGCATTAAAAAAAGAACTAGTCTTTTCCAATATAGCAAAAAGGAACTGTTTAAACAGTAGTTTGATTTGTTTCCTCACACACAAAAAAAATGCACATCACGGATTCATTATGCTTCAACAACTTTATCTTAAACTTCAGATAATGAAACATATAATTTGAAAAACCACTGGTGTGGTGGTGCCATTTCGGCAAACACATTAGTTTTGAAACCGCTACAGTACGGTAGTGCCCTTTGGATGACACGTGTTTCAGCACTACAAAGTGCCTTTCTCAAATCAGGGCAATTTCTATCAAACCAAAAACAAATGACACTGTACATGCATATTGCATTAAATAATCAGAAAACAGTTTCATTGGAAAAGGTTAGCAATATATACAAATATTGAAACATAATACCAAAATAAAATAATAATCACAAACATTATGGAGGGGTGTTGGGTAGGGTGCATAGGAGGTTGCAGAAGCAGGGAAAAAGATAAAATAAATCAATAATTGTTCTGTGACCATAAACAATGAAGCAAGATAAACACCTGAATTAAATAACTCCAAAAGTTTCTTAGGAGGGATTCAAACCCATGACTTGCTGGATTTTGATACCTAATGCACATGGAAATTAGGTAAGAAAATGGGACACCATTCCCCAATGTGTTTTCTTTGCATTCACAGACAGCTTGTATCTGTTATGTTGAGGATGGATTAGATTCAAGTTGGGACAGTTGGATTATGCACAATGGGCCTCATTACACGTTAGGCGGTAAACCATGGTGCTTTTAGCACCATGGTTGCCTCCGGTACCATACCGGTACCACCATGGAGAAAAGGGGAATTACCACCCCATTCCAAGATTGGCGGGGCAGTAATTCCCCCTTTCTCCATGGCCCTTCCCCATTCCCATTTTTGTCCCATAGGGTTCAATGGGAATGGGGAAGGGGCTAATTATGGTACCGCAAATTGCGGTACCGTAACTATCCCTACACTGATGAGGATTTCCCTGCCTGAAGTAAACCAAAGGAAACACTCTAACAAAATGTTTATGTCCCTCACACTTTTACATAAAACAACTCAACAGTTCAAAGACAACACATATTATGTTTACAGCCTGATAACTGCCTCTCCTTATACTCTGGGTGAATTCCCCTTGCCCAGATTCAAGCAGGATTCTGTTCAACAGTTCCAAAAGGATAAGAAAATCCTATCTTGCAACAAAGGTCCAATGCAGTTCTTTTGAATCCAACTTGACAACAAATGTTCCAATACAATTGTTTGTTCCAACTTAAATTTAACCAACAGCTCAGAATTGTTCAACAAGGTCTTTCATCTTTCCACGTGTGACAAAAGAGCTCAAAGCAACTTCTTCTCACAAACCAAGAACACGTCTATTGTAAATTAGAATCAACACACATTTCTTTGTCAGTATAATTCTGTAACAGTTCACAAAACACTTGTTTTAACAAGGTTAGATGCTCCTGCAGCAGTCCATACAACACTTGCGGCAGAAATATTAATTTGTCAGGATGATTCTGTAACAGTTCACAAAACACCTTAGTGGTTTTGCCACTCCTTCTTCATGACTCTTAACCACACCACAGTACTTCATTGACTTCCACCTGGTCCACTCACCTGCCAGGCCACTAATACAAGGTATTCTGCCCTTGTGTACTCTCCTGCCAGGACAGATTAAAACTACTAACTACAAATACTTCTGTGGTAAAGGTTAGCTTCCAACATATTAGCAATGTATTTTGCTTTACAACATCAAGTTTAAGTATTCCTTCTGGGGACACAAGAAACATACTGGTGCTGCTTGTTACACTCTTTTGATTGCCACATGTAATGCAGGCTATGCTCCACTCATCATGAATACCTTCTGTCAGAAGGACAGCCCTCCTGCCACTCTCGTTTCCCCACCTCCACATCAACCAGATCCCGACAATGTTTCTCTCACTCTCGCACTACGTACGCTTTGGCAATGTGGTTTCATATAGGCAATATGTTTTACAAACACTTGATTTCTTAATTGCCCTCTCTTAGCTTTGGCAATGTTGGTTCTGTCTAACTTGCCTTGGCACGATTCTCTTTTGGCTTTGGCAAAAGTTGTTTGTATTGATGTCTCTGGTTATTGCCCTTTCTTGTTGTTGGCCTTTATTCTGACCCACATAAATACAACCACACTTTTCTGGTCAGTTATTATTCAGCTATACATCACTTTGGTATTCGAAATAAGGTTTGTTTTTCCCCTTCACTTTCTTTATAATAGTTCTTTGCATAGAGCACCACCCCGACTTGGCCAGCAGGCTCTGCTGCTTACAATCCTCTGCTTCTGCTGCTTTGCGCGGCGCGGCAGCCTGCTTCCTTCGGTCCACTGCAGCCCATGGCACTCGAAAAAAGCACTTCCTCTACTCCACTCTCTGTTGTTTGCCTGCCACCAGAGCGCACCTTACTTTGAGGAAAGCTTTCAAAATTGGCACTTCCCACTGCGCAACCTCTGCAATTCCACTCTCCTGGGGAGCGCTTCCAACTTCCACGCTCCCCACTGCACGACCTCTGCAATTAAGGTTTCTAGAGGAAGAGACCCACTCAGGACCGACAACTGCTCGACACTCGACAGTGGTCTCAGTATCTCTGTTCTCCTCCAGATTCTGCTTCTGCTGCAACGTGGAGAGACCATGACTACTCCACCTTCTGCTGCTACTCTTCTCTGTGGCCTGAACCTGAAGGGGCATTGTATGCCTCCCTGTCTCCCTCAGGTGTTGAGTATCACACAAAACAGGTATAGGTATAATGTCATTACTTCTTCTGTTTATTTATCAAGAACTATTATTGTGTTCCCCAAGTCTCACCCTGGCCAGAAGAACACCCTGTCCCTCTGGGGTGTTCTCACCCTTGGTTGGGATGGTGTACCACCTATCTAACAGGATAGTTAAGGGAGTTGCACTGGCCCTATAACTACAATGAGTTGGTTTTCTTCTGAATAAAAGGCTCAATTTGGGAACCTGTTCCAAAAAATAACATATGGTGGAAGTTAGTGAAGCAGTTTGTGGGGGAATATTCAAGGGGAGGTAAATTACCAAAACATTATTAACCCTCCGCCAACCCCTAAAAGAATTCTAAAAAGAGAGAGTTAGACCACTCACAAATCACCCATTGTCTTTTGTGTTTATTACGCTAATCCCATTATTTTAGTTTAAACCATTTAGGACCGCAATATTCATTATTGCATTTTTTCATAAGCCAAATTCAAAAGACACAGTAAATGTAGCTAAAACCAATCTTGTGTCTATTAGGCACTGGTCATTAGTAATTTGTTAATTTTTTAGGGCATGCATCTCATATAAGTTTAAAGATATCTGCATGTTGTCTGGTCGTCCGCTTTCGATGATACGTTATTGAAGATCGATTAAGGACTGATTTCTTTGTTTTGAAAGTCTCCGTCATCCGGCCATTAGATATGACGGGGCACTCAGCCCAACCTTTTTCGCGCTTTGTTCATGCTGGTGATGCGTGTCGTTTTTAGAGGCGGTGTAGCCATTTACCATCTTGTTAGTTCCAATTCCAATTCTGTTTACAGATGGGACTTATTTGAATCCTGCTGTGGCATTTCTCTCGGCAACAGGCAGCCTCTCAACAGAAATAGTTCTTATTTCCTTTGGTAATACTTTAGCTATAGAATAGGAGAATGCAGTTCCTCCCAATTTCCTTTTCCTGTAATGTTTTGTTTCTATTTGGACATCGTTGCTCAATCTACGTTTTGTTCCTGGTCGGTAGGGAGTGATTTTAGTGTGATGTAGTGGGTTTTAAAGTTAATGTGTTTTTCTGCTGGAAGCCAGTGTAGTCTTCTCAGGGATGGTGTGATATGGTCCCTCCTAATAAGTGTCTAGAGTAGTCTTGCTGTAGTATTTTGGATGTGTTTAAGTTCTTTTGTGAAGCGTTCTCACATTCTGAGGTAGAGGCTGTTTGCATAGTCTAGTCTTGATAGCACTAGGGAGATGATTGTGAGGGTTCTGTGTGGAAAGTTGAGGTAGGGGAGTATCCCTCTTATTAGTTACAGGGGGCAGAAGCATTTTTTTGCATTTGCGTTGACTTGTGGTTCTAGTTAAAATCTGTTGTCCATGAGGATTCCCAGGCTTTTTATCACTGTCTTCTGTTGTGTTCCAATGCACGATGGCCAGCTCAGGTGTGTCTGTGGTGTTTGTCTACAGTGGGGGAGATCTTTATTTCTGTTTTGGTCAGATTTAGTTTGAGATTGTTGTTTGTCATCCAGGTGTATATGTCCATGAAGTATTTGTTGAAGATCAGTTGGGTGTCATCTGCTTAGTTGTAGGCGGTCAGTCCATGGGTCTGAATGAGTTTAATTAGGGGGTACATGCAGATTTTGAAGAGAAGCAGGGAGAGGCTTGATCCTTGTGGTATGCTGCATTTGATGTTTTTGGTGTGGGATGTAAATGGCGGTGTGTTCTTTCTGCTCAGTCGTCTAGGAAACATTTCAACCATTGTAGTGCAGAGTTTTTTTATGCTGCATTCCTCCAGTCTCTGTATTAGTGCTGTGTGTCTTATTGTGTCGAAGGTGGCTGAAATGTCTAGTAGTATGAGGACGGATTGAGTGCTGTTGTCAGTGTTTATTTTTAGTTCGCCCCATATCAGGAGAATTGCGGATTCAGTTCCTCTCATGGGTCAGAAACCGACTTAGGAGTGTTTGAGTATTTTGTTGCTTTCCTTTCCACATGGTTGAGTAGTATTTTGTAGATGTAATTCTCAAGGATTTTCAGTGGGTAAAGCAGATTCAATATAGGTCTGTAGTTGGCAGGGTCTACCACATTTCCTGTTTCGTTTTTTAGGAGGGGCTTGATGTATGCTGATTTGAAAGATTTAGATACTATTCCCGTGTTTAGGGATAGGCTCATTAGTAGTCGGAAGTATGAGGCTGGTGTTCTGTGGTTGAGGAGTTTTTGAAGATTGGTGTCTTTAATTAGTTTGTTGAAAGTTTCTTTGCTTATAGAGTCAAAGTGATTGAGTGTTGTGGTGGTTGGTGGCACACTGGTTTCTGGTGGTACAGGGTGCGTGTTTATGGTAGGGCGGCTTGCATTGATGGTCTGTTGCATTGGTTCTATTTCTGTTCTTAAGTGGGTTGTGATGTTGTCAGATAGGGATTGTGATGGTATGATGCATTTGTTGCATGAGGTTGTGAAGAGTGGTGGGGGATCCTGCCACCATCCCCCTTCATTAAATTCATGAGAAGGAAGAAGGCCAGAAAATACAGCAATAGCCTATACTATTTTGGACATTGAGAGGTATCCCCTCAGCCAGCCATACCGACCAAGGGACATGAAGAAGCGCAGGCCATTAGCCAAATGCAGTAACTCAGAAACCGCAAAGCTCAGGAGATCCCCAACAAAGCTTGCAGATGCTTAAACACCAAAAACCCTATGGAACTGCAGGAGCACCTATGGGACCTGACATTGCCAAGTGTGACTAACCTATTGAGATGCAATATAACATGGACACTGTAATGTAACCGCATAATAAGGCTTAGGAAAAGTACAGCAGGCCTCACGCCTCTGAGCAAGAGATGAGCTGATTCAGGCTGGACAGAGAGCAAGACATGTGAGACAGGACTTGCAGCCAAGGTGAAGACATGCAGATCACATTCGAATACCTAGACGACAGAGGGGCCAGCTGCAGAAAATATGAATACATTCTCATAATTCAGATTTGCAGAGCTCAAATGTGTGGTCTCTGAACAAGTGACGGGGCCGGAGCAGTCAATGGACAATGATCAGCAGTGGAAAAGGAGAGCCGGTCCCAGGCTGTCAGACACAGACTGTTAAAAGTATGCAACAGTATGCAACAAGCGTTGCGCCAGACAAGAGAACACTCTCATAAGGCAAGGATAGTACACACAAGTTACAATACAGACACATAATCGTTCTCATCACCTTGAAGAGCTACACAGTGAGCTGAGAACCTTTTTTCGGGTCCCAGGCCTGGGGACCTCAGCTCTAGCCAATCACAGTTTAGTACCGTAGGGGTGGGTAGCCACGGACAAGAACCAATGGTAAGTCCACAACACTGCAAAAAAGTTATAGTTAGTGAACTAGGGAGGAGACAGGCCAGCCACCTGACATGCGAGGGCTAGTAGAATAACATCTATAGTGTCCTGTATAGGATATAAAGTGCTCAGTACCAATCACCTGGCCCAATAGGTTTTCTGGAAAGGGGCCCAAGTTGTGCAAAGTGCTGATGCCATTTGGGAGTAAAACCGGCCTGCGAGCTGAGAAAGAGCGAGATGTGCATGAATATTATCTCTTCCTGTGCTGATCCTTGTTGGTTTTGTCTGTTATAAACTGAAGTTTGAATTTGCCGTTGACTGAGTTCTCCATGTATCCTGGGGTGAGGGTGTTGGGCCCTCCAAGTCTGCAAACTTCTAGTGTCCCTCCAGAGTGGATGCATAAAAGCACACAAGGGATTTCAAGGAATGGAGACTATTGAAAAAAAAAAACCTTAGTTACCTCACAGAGGTCTCTCTTCCAGCTCGGAAAGGAAAGTTTTGCCAACTGTGTGTCCCTTTTTACTGTGCAGAGGGCAGAGGGAAGTGGACTCCCTCCCTGAGTAAGTACCAGATTCACAAGGAGTTTCTGCTTCTATCCCATGTGTGGCGAATCAACTTCCAGGCAGCAGTAGTCCAGGGCTGAATATCGGTTTCTAAACCATCATTCAGTCCCACATCTAGAGTACACCAGAAGGAATCCGAACGGATTGGAAACATAAGCAAACTATAAACCTCCTAGTCCAATTTTGGTAACGTGGACAGAATGGTAGGCCTATCTCTGCAAGGCCGTGGATTGTTGGTTAGTTGCAACACAGAGGAAATACAATTATTACCCAATGATAAAATGGACTGTCCAGTCAAGGTTGTACAAAAATATCTACTTTATTATTATTCAACAGACAGTGCTAGCACACTGCAAAATACAATCCACCCATAAAGGAATGTAGAAGACAGACAGTTTCAAGAAGGAAAAGGGATGCACTCTTGATACTGACAGGAGGGTAGTCCGTAAAGTAATTAATCACAATAATTCAAGGATACTTGGTTTCAGCACAAAGGGATCAATGGGTCGCAAAATGTCACTAGAGGCCTTCGGAGAAGGACCAGAGGGACAGGACCTCAATGTACCTTGTGCTTGTAGATGTTCTTGGTGCTTGAAAGTGTAGAGCTGGTTTCAGGGCACTTTACAGCTTCTGTGACAGAGTTCAAGATGGGAGACAGCTGTGGGTATCAGGTGGCAGGCAGTCCAGTGAGCGAGGAAGCTTGCTTGCAGAGCCTAGCAAGGCACGCTGTGTTCTGGTTCCGGAGCTGCTGGTGGGTCCTCTGGATTCAGTATTTCCCTCTGTTCCCTGGGAGATGTTTAGGGAAGGGATCTTGCTTCCCAGTTTGGAATCCTGGCCTTCTTTCACTGGCGGAAGCTGTAATGCAAAATGTACCTTCAGCCGGGATCCAAATGAGTTCTTCTTGTTACTCCTTGCAAAATCTTCAGATGATCTCCCCGAAAGAGGGACTCGGCTCCCTTTTAAATCTAAATGGGCCCCATTGATTGGTGTAGGCTAAGCCTACCTAAATGAACCAATCATGGGTCCCCACCAACAATCTCCTGAGTGCAGAGTGTTTTGCAGCAGAAAAGGTAAAGGGGTGAAAACATTTAATACAAACTACCACCCATCTCCCTGTCTGTTGTGAATCAAAGGGTCTCTCTCTAGTTAATTGAGCTCTCTGTGGTTCCTGATAAAGCGGCAGGTCTCCCTTGAAGCTGCAGCGGGTCCAGACCATTGGTCTCCGCCAAACCCCATACTCGTACCTTCTGAATGGGGTCCCCCTGTGGGGATGACTACTGTAAATACATAGGTCCAAACATGACATGTCACTGCCCTTGATACTGAGAGGCGGGAGCTGGCTTAAGGTTGTGCATGTCAAAGGTTGCTGGGATTTTCCTGTCCCCTGTTAGTCCTGCAACCAGGCCACTGGTGGGCCTGTTTGAATTAACTCTTTAGTATGCGAGGCTGCGATCAGCAGCTAACAAAGGAAAAGGGCGGATCCATGAAACCTTTGTTAGTTAATTAGGCTGGCCATGTCAGGAGGAAGGTTTTGCCTTCCCACTTCTGAGATCCCTTGATGTACTCTTGGCTGTCATATTCCAACTAAATATGACAGAGGGATGGTGCCTGTAGGCTGTGTCCCCCCAGAGTACACGTGTCTATATGTATATCATGCAGTGAGCATAGGCAAATGTGTGCAGATAAGACCCACACATTTTCCAGAGATTGATCTACCATCATTCAATTTCATTTAAATTTTTAAAAAAGCTCTGGCGAGCGCACACCACCGTGCGGGTGGTCGAATTCCTAACACCATGCCGAAAGGAAACCAGAGGAAAGGAAAACTCCTGTTTCCTTCACAGATAAAGCTACATGAGAGAGTCAACCATGTCCATTGATATCTGTGGGAGAAACATATTGCACCCGACCAAATGCAAGAGAATAGATTTTTTTATTGTTTTTTTATTATTGTTCTTGGACCTCAAAAGGAGTTCACAGCACACACATTGGCCTTCTGGCCACAGAGGAGTGCCATCATGGACTAAAGAGAGGAGGATCCCTCCAGAAAGAGGCAGGTAGAGGGGAGCAGCAGCAGTAGCCCATTCAACTGAGACAATTCTCCCGAAAGAGATACAAGAAGGTAGTCGTCCTGGCCGAGCATGATTACACAGGTCACGTGACCAACTCCAGTCAATTAGGAAGGAGCTATTCAAGACACGTTTGCTATAATGGTCAGCTCCCAAAACTGCAGTGAAATTGATTATTTACGAGCTGGTGGGTGAGTGAAAGAGAGAGAGACAGCGAAGAACCCTAGAAGCTGTGGCGGAAGTATTAGGGAGGAAGTTTGGAAGAATTGCAAGGAGATGGTTGGAGGGAATTACAGGGGGAATGAATTGCACTACCTTGCAAAAACAATCTATGAATACAAATGTACTCTTATAATGTACATATTGGTTGCCTATTATGTATTGTTACATTTCATGTCACACACGTTTGAGGTTAAAACACGAATACCAAAAATGTTCACCTACCATAAAATGCGGTGATCCATTCACTAAACTAGATCGTTTAATGCTGAATCAGAAAGTTACCAAAGGAGTGAAACATACAATGAATAGGAACATTATGCAGATCTCTCTCTCTCTCTCTCTCTCTCTCTCTCTCTCTCTCTCTCTCTCTCTCTCTCTCTCTCCTCTCTCTCTCTCTCTCTCTCTCTCTCTCTCTCTCTCTCTCTCTCTCTCTCTCTCTCTCTCTCTCTCTCTCTCTCTCTCTCTCTCTCTCTCTCTCTCTCTCTCTCTCTCTCTCTCTCTCTCTCTCTCTCTCTCTCTCTCGTACCTACTATTCTAAGATGGACTCGCGAAAATAATGCTTTAGTTAAAATGCAACGGCCCCATGAAAGACACTCTCTGTATCACAGAGCAGCTGGTTGTTATGGATCAGGAGTCTAGTTAATATGTTCTTTAAACACATTTTAATGCAGCATAATGGTGGAAACATAAAACGTGTTAAATATCTCCCCCACTTAAACTGATGCATTGACATGTATAAAATATCTGACACTATAAAAACGTTTTCACCAGGATGCACGCTTAATGCGACACGAACCAGCTGTTTGAAACCAAACCACCTCTACGCAGGGACGTCATTTCAGGTTTGCCGCGACCCCTGTGTTTTCTCTTGCCACCCCTGTGGTCTCCCTTGCTACCCCCCAAAAAAGTATTTTTATAATTACAAATTGAAGCGCCTGGGCTGTGGCCAATGCCATGTGCTCTTTGTTTCTAGAGTGGCTGCTGGCTTTCTTGGTCAGGCTTCTTTAAAACAAAAAAACAGGGGGTTCCACAAGTCTAACACTTTGAGCAGTGACCTTAAATAAGAAAGAATAGGAATACCAAATAATGTGTCTTTCTGGAATTCTATACAATAATTGTTAGACTCATTAAAGGTTTGTTTCAGGTACACTTTATGGCGTGAATCACTGATTTAACCTCAAATTCACAAGACAACATACTCCAAAAAGCATTTAGAGTAGAATAAGCATCCATTTCAGATTATTTATTTTGCTTTTCGCAAGTTGCAGTTATAGCATGTACTTTCCTGCTGATACATATGTTGATCCATTCTTGTATGAAATGTTTATCACGTACAGTGATATTGTAACCATATTGTTCATAGTGTACTTAGGAACAAGGCTATGGGATGCCAATTACTGTTTTGTCAAGGGGTAAAAGGTGGTGTTCCATCGCTTCCCGTGATTTCACTCCGGGGTGAGGTCAAATAACATCACTTCCTGGGATGTCATCAGAGGGCAAGGGTCATGTGATTTTACTTCCGCTTCCCCTCGCATTTTGTGAAATGACATCCCTGCCTCTAGGTACTGCATCAGTAGCTTGAGCAGAGAGCTACATTTGAAGAGTACCTCATATTTAACAGGCGCCCACACCACGGGCATATGCTCACCAAATGTAGCATCTGCCACCACAAACTGCAAATAGAATCTGTTCTTCACAGATCAAGCCAGAGACGCAGGGCAACTAGTACAATCTGCTAATTTGACCTGGGAGACTGGGAGCAGCTGAACACTTCTTGCTACAAGGCCCTGCACGCAGAGATATTCAGGAAACTCCCTATCTCACTGGGATGGAAATGAAGACTCGAAAATTGAGAATGCCGCACTCTGCCTCATGCAGGGAAAGGCATGGAACAGCAGAGCTAAACAAGCATTGGCAAATCCAACAGTTTTGGCTTGTGCATAGGTATTGGACAGTTGCCAGGCACTGCTATTTTATGCCGAGGTACTCACCATTTTGCAGCTGCTACAATTTATAGCCGGTTGACACCACTCAGGCAGTGCCTGTCAAATGCATTTTCCATGGCTGCACAAAGCAAAAACTGATGGCATTGTCAATTCGTGTTTGCAATGATGTCACGCACACTACAGTCTCCTTCTTGAGAAATGATTTAACGCACTTCCTCCTCACCCGGCGAATTCTGATCAAACACATCAGTACATTTACAATGGCCTAACATCTCAAGAGTAGCTCATTTGGAACAGCGATTTGGAACAGTCCCTTAATCTGGTTTCTAACAGAGACACATCTGCTAACACTTTTGCTGTAGTGTCAAATTGTAGATATAAGTGTTCAAAATGCTGATGACACTGTGCAACATATTCAGCGCTGTTTCCTGGTGCCTTGCTCCATATCTTATCTTATCACTGTAGCATTCATTGGTGAGCATGGGTGTGCCTACTGTTTCGATTTCGAGTGTGCACTGTGATGCTGTTCACCAGCAGCAACACAAAAGCCATGTTTATCTCATGCTTTGTGTGGCATCGCAGTAGGGGTTGCTCCTGAAAGTGCCACAAGGGGTCTTGTGTGCTGGGGGTTAATGCTTATGCTGCAGGGTTCTGTTGCTGTGCAGGGGGTGAGGGTTAGCCAGGAAGGATATGTCTATATGCAGGGTGAAGAAGACATGCTTCAGGGACTTGGGTGTAATATTCTCTGTGTGTGTATATGTCCCGCAGGGGTTTGTCTCTGCACTGGTGGGCATGAAGCAGTCGTCTGGTCGTGTGTGTGGGAGGGTGTATAATATTCTTAACTCCCTTCGCAATACAATACATGAGAAATACTAATACTCGTTTCCCCCATATGTTTAGAATAAAGGATTTGTGCACAGACCACCCTATCCCCATTGCCTGCCTTATAAATAAATGTGTAAGTACTGCTGCAGGCTCGAACTGCCCCTTACAGCAATAGGGCAGTGCACGAGGGGCATGCATAGCGGTCAGCACCAATGCACTTTAAAAGCCACAATTTGCCACCAAAAAGCCACTTCAGATGATACTCCAATGTTTTGGCTTGTGAGTAAGTATTAGGCATTTTCCAGGCACAGCTATTAGATGACAAGGTACTTGGAAAATGTTGCACCTGCTACTGCAATGGCCAGTTTATACCACTACCACATTGCCTAACACGTGCCTTTCCCATGCATACACAAAAGCCCAAACTGTTAGCATTGCCAATGACTGGTCAATTAACTGCTGACCATGTTTGATTACATATTGTTAATATTCGATTGACTGCCACATTTTGGAAATATAATGTGTTGCCTCTGGTCACGCATTATTATGTTTAATGTGATCAGTTCCCAGGATGCTGGCACAGTGAACACATTCAGCATTCCATCCTTCACATGTGCAACATCTGCTTGCAGAACATTGCACAGAACACACACGGTCACTTTGAAGCCAAGCATCTTAACGCACATGATAACATGTGAAGCCTGTTGAACACATGCAGCATACCTCTGAAACATGAATGATGCAAATAAAACATGCCATGCTCAAGGTATGCAGCGTCTGCTTAGGATCTGGCACCTGCAATTCCATCAGAACCTTGCCTGCTCAACATACGCATTATGCCCACGAGGTCTGCTGTGTGCAACACATAAGGTAAACCCTTGCACTCTGACATACTCAACATATAAAGTATGTGCAGAGAAACTAGCATAATGTCTACATAGAGCGTGGCAGGGGAATTCACTGTGCTCGCCACATGCTTCAATGCATTTGGAATCTGGCTGATTTAAGAAGCTGCCATGTTCAAAATAGACATGTTTTTGGAATATGGCAAACTGAAGACATACCATATGTCTTGCGAATCTGACTTAATGAAAACATACAGCATGCCTGAAGAACTTACCTTTTCACCCACACTTATTTCCATTAAAATTGGATATGCTTCCCACATACAGTAGACCTTTAGAAATATGGCACCGGGAAAATCCACAGTGAGCCTTCGGAACTGGGAGAACTCAATACATACAAGAATAAATGGCGTGAGAAGAATACAACAGGGCAGGGGAAGGAAGACGGGGGGAGGGTTACACTTAATGGATGAGAAGGTTAAGTAATAGAAGTGTGAACGTGCCAACCAGTTATGTTATGCTATGTTATTGCATAGCCCTGCACGTGAGTAAGAGACCTGCGTACGGTTTACCAGTTAGATTATGCTATGTTATTGCATAGCCCTGCACGTGAGTAAGAGACCTGCGTACTTTTTACCAGCTAGGTTATGCTATGTTATTGCATAGCCCTGCACGTGAGTAAGAGGCCTGCGTGCGGTTTACCAGTAAGATTATGCTATATTATTGCATAGCCCTGCACGTGAGTAAGAGGCCTGCGTGCGGTTTACCAGTAAGATTCTGCTATGTTATTGCATAGCCCTGCACGTGAGTAAGAGACCTGCGTACGGTTTACCAGTTAGATTATGCTATGTTATTGCATAGCCCTGCACGTGAGTAAGAGACCTGCGTACTTTTTACCAGCTAGGTTATGCTATGTTATTGCATAGCCCTGCACGTGAGTAAGGAGTCCTGCGTACGGTTTACCAGTTAGATTATGCTATGTTATTGCATAGATCTGCACGTGAGTAAGAGACCTGCGTACGTTTTACCAGCTTGGTTATGCTATGTTATTGCATAGCCCTGCACGTGAGTAAGAGATCTGCGTACGTTTTACCAGTTAGATTATGCTATGTTATTGCATAGCCCTGCACGTGGTTAAGAGACCTGCGTACGTTTTACCAGTTAGATTATGCTATGTTATTGCATAGCCCTGCACGTGAGTAAGAGACTTGCGTACGTTTTACCAGTTAGATTATGCTATGTTATTGCATAGCCCTGCACGTGAGTAAGAGACCTGCTTACGTTTTACCAGTTAGATTATGCTATGTTAATGCATAGCCCTGCACGTGAGTAAGAGACCTGGGTACGGTTTACCAGTTAGATTATGCTATGTTATTGCATAGCCCTGCACGTGAGTAAGAGACCTGCGTACGTTTTACCAGTTAGATTATGCTATGTTATTGCATAGCCCTGCACGTGAGTAAGAGACCTGTGTACGGTTTACCAGCTAGATTATGCTATGTTATTGCATAGCCCTGCACGTGAGTAAGAGACCTGCGTACGTTTTACCAGTTAGATTATGCTATGTTATTGCATAGCCCTGCACGTGAGTAAGAGGCCTGCGTGCGGTTTACCAGTAAGATTATGCTATATTATTGCATAGCCCTGCACGTGAGTAAGAGGCCTGCGTGCGGTTTACCAGTAAGATTCTGCTATGTTATTGCATAGCCCTGCACGTGAGTAAGAGACCTGCGTACGGTTTACCAGTTAGATTATGCTATGTTATTGCATAGCCCTGCACGTGAGTAAGAGACCTGCGTACGGTTTACCAGTTAGATTATGCTATGTTATTGCATAGCCCTGCACGTGAGTAAGAGGCCTGCGTACGGTTTACCAGTAAGATTATGCTATGTTATTGCATAGCCCTGCAGGTGAGTAAGAGGCCTGCGTACGGTTTACTAGTAAGATTATGCTGTGTTATTGCATAGCCCTGCACGTGAGTAAGAGGCCTGCGTACGGTTTACCAGTAAGATTATGCTATGTTATTGCATAGCCCTGCACGTGAGTAAGAGACCTGCGTACGGTTTACCAGTTAGATTATGCTATGTTATTGCATAGCCCTGCACGTGAGTAAGAGGCCTGTGTACGGTTTACCAGTTAGATTATGCTATGTTATTGCATAGCCCTGCACGTGAGTAAGAGGCCTGCGTACGGTTTACCAGTAAGATTATGCTATGTTATTGCATAGCCCTGCAGGTGAGTAAGAGGCCTGCGTACGGTTTACTAGTAAGATTATGCTGTGTTATTGCATAGCCCTGCACGTGAGTAAGAGGCCTGCGTACGGTTTACCAGTTAGATTATGCTATGTTATTGCATGGCCCTGCACGTGAGTAAGAGGCCTGCGTACGGTTTACCAGTAAGATTATGCTATGTTATTGCATAGCCCTGCACGTGAGTAAGAGACCTGCGTACGGTTTACTAGTAAGATTATGCTGTGTTATTGCATAGCCCTGCACGTGAGTAAGAGACCTGTGTACGGTTTACCAGTTAGATTATGCTATGTTATTGCATAGCCCTGCACGTGAGTAAGAGACCTGCGTACGGTTTACCAGTTAGGTTATGCTATGTTATTGCATAGTTCTGCATGTAGTAATGTCCATCCTTCCAGGCACCAAGTTCAGGAGAGGTATTGCCAGTACCCCAGATAAGATGTGGAAGTAGGAATATTTTACACCCTGTTTTTTTAAGTTGGGAGTAAGCTTATTTTTTAGGGGGTATAAATATAAGTTCAATTCCCAATGTGAGTATTTTATAAGCAAGTAAAAATATGTTTTAAATGGCAAACATAAATGTTTTGTAATCATTATTTCTTTGCACCTGGTTATTCATACACATTAAAAAAACATGTGTACTTCTTTCGAGCAGACAGTTATAACAGTAGTTTCTTCCTGTGCTACTACGTGCACTGCTGGCCCAAACATATCCATATAGCTTTGCTATTCTTTCTTGGTGGTATTTTTACTCCATGTTTTTATTTTTTTGGGAGCATTTATCTATTTTTAGGGAGTAAAAGTAGCCAATACACCCCTTATCTATTGGGCTGTCTATTGTTGAATACTAACCATTGTTTTAGCGCAATTCTTGCATGCTACCATCATGTTGCTACACAGCACCCTAACGTCCCGCACCCTAACATCCCTTTCCAATCTCAGCTTTATTTTAATCCATGTTAATTCATGGCATTGAAAAATGCCAAAAGGGTGGTAATTCCATGTTTCAGCACCTTCTGGGAGAGGATGCAAAATGCCAGAACTAGCATTTGGTTTCGGTTCATGCTTGAGGATGCTCTGTGCAGTATTTATTCAGGGTCACCTAGCCTATACTCATGGGTTTCTTTTCCCGGGATAGTTTAGTGTGGTAAAGTTGACATTTCAGAGGCAAATCTGGAGATTTAATAGTCTGCTGTTGTGCAGATAAAAAAAGTAAAGGTGGCTCGTTACTGCGATCATTCAAAATCAATAAAGTGGGCTCTACAACAAAACACGAACTAAGGGAAAGGGAAACGTGCACGCTAGACGCAAGTGCTTTAGGGATAGAAAGCAATGTGGGCAGTGGTGACTGGCTTTCTACCACTACTGTCAATTGCTTCAGGGGAGAAGGTAGCCCAGTTGGTGCAGCGCGTGTGGTAGGGCTCATACATGTAACATCTTTGGCTATGGGGAATGTTTGGGTGGCAGCTTGTAAAGGGCTGGTCCTTTAATACAGCGCTCACACTTTGACCTGTTGCTTAATGTGGGGTTTGTGGCATTATTCAGAATTGGGAGACACAAGTTTTATATCAGGTGTCGAGAGTCGCAACATGGGTGCAGCTGTAAGTCACTCGACTGACATGATTTGGTCAGTCTGATTGAACATTGACAACCTTTTCAGGGTAGGATGTTCAGTGAGCTCATGAACCAGTACTCGTGGGCCCTTTTTAAGGCTGACTCTGCCCTTGAAAGATGAAGGGTTAACTTGTGAATAGAGCATTTTACTGAAACTTGGACTCAGAACTCAGCAATAACAACGTAACTCACTGAGCTGTTTTAAGCATTGCAGGAAGGATCAGGAACATGTACAGCATAAGTGCTTGTGGTGCCAAGGTAGGTTATCAGTACACAGTCAATCATCAGAGACCGAGCTCTCTAGTGAAATCCCAGGCCTTGCACACTATGTGGCCCTTACTGGCTGCTCGGTAGATGCAGTGCCCGGGAGAATGCTGGTCCTGGGGATCTTGACTCTCTCCTTTTCTTGAAGTTAAATTCTGTCTCGGCGTCAGGGCATGGGTTTACTGCAGTATAGCAATGAGTACAGGACACTACCTTGGTCAGTGGGGTAGAGGTGCTGCCCTGCACCACAAGTCATTGTTTTCTGGTAATTACATGGAACTGCCGGACAGACGTCAAAGAAGTAATGCTGCGATTTTAGAGGCTTTCATGAATTGGATGCACACGCACAGAAGCAGCGTGGGCAACAATGATGTATGCACAAGAATGCTGTGCACCGGAGAGATGACCCTGCTCTATCTATCTCGCCATCGTAAGTATCGCCAGCAGCCAAACTCTGCTACCGGGTCCCGGATCCCATCTTGCCCGGGCCCATCTCAAGGAGCACGTCACCACATTGGCGTAGGGTAAACTGTGACATACACAGGCCATATTCCACAGGGACTTGCACGGGTGAAACAAAATTAAGCGAGATCACTTTGTCCCATTATCTATTTCTACTTGTTGACTAGGTCTCCTGAAAAATAAAAATAATTAAAAAAAAAACACCCTTACATTTCTCTTTCAATGCAGAAATAAAATGGCGACCCTGCCGAAAAAAGCACATACTGCAGAACCAATCACATCCTAATGACATCACTAACATATAGCATATCCAATAAGGCACTACTAACAGCAGAAAACACTGACCAACACCCACAAGGAAGTACATGGACATTTTCAGAGATATTTTGGAACAACACGTATCTATAACAGTAAGCTGTTTATTTTTAATGCAAATTAAATACAAATATTGTACATAACTTAAAACCACTAGTATATCTTTTTTTAAAGCAACAAACAAATCAAATTAATTTTTAGAAACATTAAGATATAGCCGCTGCCATTTTGGAAGTTAAAATGTTTGCGAAATTCAGCACACAATACAAATGCAGGCAAAGAGTGCAAAAGGGGTGTGGTTTTTGGTGGAGTTTGGTGGGAATGGGTGGAAAATCACATAGGTTTGACTTTGAAATGGTATTCAATGGGTGGACACCTAGTCAAACAACATGTATCCATCCTAATATGTCATCTGCATTGAAAAGCATTAGAGACCCGCATTCAAAGCCCCTATTTGAAACTCTTATGTTAAAGCTCTTATTTTAATGACAATAGTTTCAGCTTAAAGGTAGCACTTTCAGCTCCACCTAATAGCCAAAAACTAAAAATAGGCCTCATCGTGTCCCCAGAGGAGACTCAACAGGCAAATGGTGCATTCTCCAGAGACATTAATGAAAGGTGTCGCTACATGTCATTTCCTTGTTTTTATCTCTGCTTTCCAAAACATATTTTTTTTATTGAATTTTATTTCACTCTTTCATCCAACCAACATCCTTCATGCTGGCTGGTTCACATACATTTGTGCTGTAAAGTGTGGTAACTAAACTGCAGTGGCAAGTGGTAAATTCTGCCGGTGATAGACTACACTTTCTGGAAGCTTCAAATACTAATGGAATATAAAAACATGCTCTGCCTATTTACATACTAAATACTTTTCAATGACATCTTGTTATAATATTACTCCCTGTGGTAATCACCATCACAGTAAAATATGATACATACAGGTGGAGGCAATAAACACCAAAAATAAGATCTTCTATGTGCTGGTCTAAGACATGTTCTCATTAGCTAGTAGCTGCCGCAGCGTAATTAAGCATTATGTTCTGGATTTGGGGGTGGATTTGGCTAGTGATGCCCACCTAGCCTGAGCCATGGTGGGCCCGACGGCCAAACCTGAACCCACGATCCAATGCTTTACACTATTAGCACTCAAAGACACAAATATATACATTGCAGCTCAATGTAGAAAGGGGTACACATCTCTTTTCTATGTTGCTGGTGGTCGTCTCCAGAGTATGAAGCACAGCGTTGAGGGACGGAGCAGCAGGCAACAAATAAGTGGGGCTAGTGGGGAGGAAGGAGTGTGGGAGGTTCCGAGGAGGAGCCCAACTGTGGTGGTATTGGTTTGCAGAGGAGAGAGCAGGCGAGGAAGAACATGGCAATCTGGGGAGTAGTGCTGGCATGGTGGAGCGCAGGCTTATAACGGCTAACAAACCCCATGTTCCAGCCAAAGGGATTGCTTGGTGCCTCGCCCCAAGGTGCCAAATGATGTTACGCGCATACACATAACACATGTAATCATGGTGAAATTATCCCTGCCGGTACCCCAATCCAGATTTAGAAATTAGCATCCTTTTTGGCTGGTGGTAGTTTACAACTGGCTGTGCCGCCCCTATTTGTAAATTTCTAGCACCGGTTGAATTCACACCACTGCAGAAAACACTGAAAATGTGTTATGCTAGTGATATTTTTTACCACCATCCAGAACTACCACTGGCAGTGAAATATAATACCAAAGTTAGTTTTTCTTATTTGTGATGAGGTGTAGTGGCTGGCATTTGCAGAATGAGACCCTTTCATTCCAAACCAATAATCCCAACGATACTACCACCAGAGGCAGTGTTTTCTGGTCAGACTAGAATCTCGGTGCACTCACCACTCATGATGGGTATTTGTTCTTTCTTTTCAGATTTAGCTTTCGAACTGGAGACTTAAAAAAAAACTATAATACTCAATAAAATCAAATAAATTGGTGGCATCCCTTCAAAAGGTGGCTGATGGGTGCACACTGGCTGCCAGCTCAAATAACCACACAGACCTGTGAGGTACTATTCCAAGCTTGCTTTTATGTTTCAGCAGTCTTCAGTGAGGTGGTTCATTTGAGGTGTGCAAGGTTAAAACCCATGCATTTGGTGCAATTAATTCTTTCCATAAACCAACCCGCCCCCATTACTCATTGCGTCAACCTCAGTGTTGGGGAAAAGAGGGAATTACCATCAATATGGCACCCCTTGGCCAGCATGAATCGACCTGGTTCCGCCCTTCCATAGCCAGGTACTCCCAGAAATATGGTTTTAAAAGGTGGCCGAAGGTTGCACTCTGGGTCCCAGCTCATGCAGTCAGACAGTTCAGTGAAGTAGTCCTCCAAGTGCACTTTCATGTCTCAGCAGTCATCAGGGTGTTAGGCCTGTTCAGGTGTGCAAGTTAAATCCCATTCAATGGGTTCAAGCATTTCTGATCACTGCATGTTGTCATAGCCAGTCAGGAACCAACTCACCCCTGCCACTCCTGTCAGAGATTGGATATTTTGGACCAGGAATTATTCCAAGACCAGGTTCTCAAAGTTAAACATTTGTATTAGGGACCGCATACAGGGGTGGGCCAACTTAAATATAATCAGTATTTTCCTGAAAAAGAATAATGAAGCATAGGATAGCCTACTTCCACACATGTTTCTTATGACAGCTTTCATAATCCCAGGGTGAGTGGTCAGGCTTTTGAGTCTCAGCTGTCACTGTTCCAAAGTCCCAGAGGAATTGCCTCCCTCCTCCCCAATGATACAAGCTCTGGGATGAACCAATCCCTTCTTCTGCTCCTTTCAGACGTGGTGCAGGCTTTCCAGGGTCCAGTACCCTAAGACTAGGATTAAGTCAGTCCTCGATGGTGTTGTGGTCAGCCAGGACAGAGGCTGTATTATGAATCCCTACTGCGCTTCCTTAGTCCCCTCCCTAAAGTACCCCTAGGCTCCCTGACTCCCGCTGGAGCTCCTAGCTCTAGCAAACTAATCTGAATCTGGCTCTTTGCCTCTCTTTTCAATATCTTAAAGTTCAAATCTCTTTTCTCTAGTGCTTGCTTTTTTCTCTTCCATTCCTCATTAACCCATGTCCAGTCTTCTTCACGCTACTCATCGGAAGACGTATCGTTCTCATTCTCCTCACTCTTGCGTACCCCCTCCGCTTGCAAATCCATCTCTGTCTCCTTGCTGCTACCCTGGCCTGTTCCTGCCATCCCTTACTTTTCTCTTTATTTTACAGCCTTCTTCCTTTCTATTCTAACCACCTATTCAACCACATTCTACTTCCTTAGTTGCTGTCATCACCTTCCACTCCACTCTGTGTCTTACTTCTTCCCTTCAGTCGTCTAATGTTACTCCTTCCTTCAACTCCAATCCAAGTTCTATTTCCTCCCACCTTCGCAATGCTCTTGTCTCCTCCGGCCACCCCACTCCTGATTTTTATTTTCTCACACCTTTCCTCTGTTCCTACTACCACCCTTCACTCCACTCCTGGTTTTCCTTCCTCCCTCTTTCCTTCTTTTCTCTCCCCTTTAACTCTCACCCGTGTCTTGTCTTCTGTAGAGATCACCTCCTCTCCTCTTCTGCTGCCATTTCTCCAGCTCCCCTATGCAGCACTCTCCAGTCGCCATACTCCAAAGTCTCTCCAGCTGCCTTCCCTCTCCAGCCTCCTCCAAACACGAGTTGCCTGCTGCTGTCAGCCACCACACTGAACTGGGCTGCTGGCTTATATAGTATTATGAGGCTGAAGGAGCTGTGCTAAATCTATGTGAGCCCTGGTGGCCATTTTTGAAATCTGTGTGCATGAAGAGGCTGAGCAAGCTACTTCTGTGGAGGATATCCTGCTGAGCTGCTGTTGGAAAGGCAAGTGTGGGAGGGAGCTCTAAGGGCATTTAGGTTTCTCCCAGGGTCCTCCTGTCCTTGATGGTTTTTCCTTGAAGGGATCATTTTATTTATTGGATATTTGTAATGCGCACTATACAGAAAACATTGTGTTTCAAGTTGCATCAAGACAAGGTGGGGGTAAGGGACGAGGAAGAAGTATAAAACAAAACGTTCTTAAAAGGTCTTGAAACATTCCGAACGTGCAAGTGCTATGACAAGAGAGCAGGGAGTGTGTGGTAAAAGGGGAAGTGCAGGAAGGGGAGGAAAGGATGAAAAATAACAGAAAGCGTTCCTACGAGGCTGAGAGAGGATTAGGAATGTGCAAGTGCTGAGACATGAAAAAGGGGAGAGAGGGGAGGGAGGGAAGTGCAGGGGAGGACAAGTACAAAATGCAAAAAAAGTTAAAACGTGCAGGTACAAGTAACTGCATTGTGAAAAACCAGACATGCAATTATGACAGGCAAGTTTGAGTGAATGCAGACTGGAATATCCTCGGCTCAAGACATCAAGGGCTAAATCAGGCATGTAGACAAGTCATTATGACTATACAGAGTCAATCCAGTGGATGTCCTTGGGTAAGATGCAATACACAGAGCAGGCTGCGAAAATGTCAATCCAGTGGATGTCCTTGGGTAAGATGCAGAACAATGTACATACTGTACAGAGACGATCCAGTGGATGAGGGTAGGTAAGATGCAATACACATCACAGGCTGCAAAAATTTCAATCCAGTGGATGAGGGTAGGTAAGATGCAATACACAGCGCAGGCTGTGTAAAATGTCAATCCAGTGTATGCAGATAGGTAAAAAGCAATGCACCGCGCAGGGCTGCGAAATGACGATGTCAAGGTAAGTCATGTCAATCCAGTAGCTGCAGGAAGGAAAAAGCAATGCACAGCAGAACTGCGAAAATGTCATGGAATACAAAACACACTGCAGGGCTGGGGGATGACCAATCAGAGGTATGAGGCAAGGGAATAATTGGTAGGTGAAAACAATTAGGGCAGCCTTGTAAGATGGTGCGCAGGCTACTTAGGAAAAAGCACAAACAGACAGGGACACGACAGGTAGGTGATAACATCCGCCTGCTGGTAGGCCTCACCAGAGGCTAGGGAGACAGGCATACACGCAAATCCAATCACAATCTGCCAGGGCAGGCGAGTGAGACATAGGAATGAGCCATGAGGACAGCTGACTGGTTCCCCTGAAGGCGCATGCCTTCAAAGCCTCACCCTTCAAGGAAGAGAGCCGTGCCAGCCAGGGCAGGCCGAGCGAGGGTGACAGAAGGACACAAGGCACAATGAGTGTAGGAGGCGGATGCAGCGACAAACAACTAAGGAATAGGAGACACAGGAAGGGAGAGGAAGTAAGAAAGGCAGAAGAAGTGAAAAAGAAAGAGGCAGTAGGGTGACAAACCTGCCAGGATGAGCAGCAACTTTTGGAAGAACTTGCGCAATGAAATGCTCCACAGAAAGATGGAACTGGTGGCGGGGTCCATCCATGCCCAGACAGGAAAAGTCCTGCCCTTTGCCATGGTTCTTCACCTGGGGCTGGCTTAACCTGCCGGCCCCCCACCAATCATATTAAGGCAGGCAGACCCTATCAGGACAATGCAGGCTGGCTCAGGATTGGAATGCGCCCGCTCTTCAGTTGTGGACATTGCATCCACCATCTTGATGGAGCCGATGCTCTGGTGTCAGGAAAGGAGGACAAAGCCGGCCCTCGATCCAGCACAGCTCCACCACCATGGCTCTGGGTGATCTCGAGCCTCGTGGTGGTGGAACTGTGGAGAGGGAGCCGCAGTCCAATGCAAGAATGATAATTTCCCTGATCTATTCTGGGTTTTCCAGTTGGGAAAATGTTGTTGGGTGATGTTGTTCATCTTAGGGTTGTTTGGCCCTTGATACAGATTTCCTGGGGTCTTTGCTAGCTTAAGTGGTTGAATGGGTACTGTGCCAGGTGTACCCCAGCCCCCCCTCCCCCGTCACTAATTCTGCTTCCTGGATCCAGTCCAGGTTTTGTTTCTGAGGGTATTATGAGAAATGTATTTTCATCTAAATGGCTAGGCTCACACACAATCTCATTTTGCACGTAATGCATGGAATCATGGAAAAGTTTTTTTTCCTGCAGGTGCGGCACCCCTGTTAATAAAAATGAATATCCTGTTTTGGCTAGTGATATTTTACAACTGGTTCATCACAACTGGTAAGTTTCTAGTACCAATGAAATTCATGGTGCTGCAGAAAAAACTCAAATTGTATCATAACAGTGGCATTATTGCCATTAACCACAACTACCACAGGCAGTAGTTTTACCTTTCCGGCAGTGAAATGCATTTGCAGAGTGATGCCCTTTCTTTCCTAAACAATCACAGAATCGCAGTAGTACATAACACAAAAGAAATCAGTGTGTTTAAAACTTGAGTTACTACTGTGTTTGTGAACAGTTTCTACTATCTGAATTTCTTTAAATTGAATTTTCTTCATATGTAAATTTCCACTTTTTGAGAGTGTCTATACTGATTGTGACAAATTAATTTGATTTGTAAATTATAAAATCATACATTTATGATTTATGTGTTTGACATTTAATAACAACAAATGATAGAAGAAATATTTTTGCAGTCTTTATTGCATTAGCAGTGTACCTATTTGTGTCTCGGCGTGATTCTGAGGCACCATGTTTCCTTAATTTTATATTCAACAAGCTTAAATGGGAGATTTGCTCTGTCGGTATTTTAACAAATGCTCGAATTACTCAATTTAAAGTTTCATTCAGTTCAGTGCTTAACAAATGCTCAATATGCTCTGTTTCAAGTCCCACCATTTGATTTGGTGTTCAATATGTATGGAAAGCATTCACTTCGCCGACACCCGCTAGGAATGCCCCTGGCTGTGTGCCTCTCCTGACACTCTTTGGTCTTCAGCGTAGTTCCACGGTGGCTCCTGCTGCTTCTCCCACCCTCGCCTGGTGATATGACAGCTGCTGTGAGCCTGCTCACACTTCGGGCCTGTCTTGGCCTCACTGGTTGCACCGCTGCCTTCTTTCTGTGTGAGGACAGAGTCCCATTCTCTCCCGCAGTTTTCTTCGCCACAGTGGACCATGTCCTTGCACAGCCTAACAGCTCGACTCACCTTGGGATGGGCAGGCTTTATGGGCTTCGTGGCAGCATCCTGACTCCTCCACAAGTCCCAGCATGGCTGCCTCCTCTGCCCATAGGTCCCCTGCTGGTCCCTTTCCCACAGGCCTCCCTGTTTCTCCTCTCGCTGCCAATTCGGTCTCCCTTTATGCACCTGCAACCTTTTGGCAGGCATCTTCCTTGTCACAGTACTGAAGTGGTGACATGGCCTACTGTGCATTACTCTGTCTCCTCTTCCTCATCTCAGTACTGTCAAGTGTCACATGTGGGTAAAGGAGGAGAGCTGGCTTAAAATAGCCCATAAAGGTCGGGGGAGGTTAGGTTGGTCGTTAACAGGAAAACGGTGATACCATGTCTCGCCTGAGGGCACCTCACTCCGAATCCTTAAGGGCCCTCCCCCCAGGTGATCCTCCCTCGCTTCTCCACCCCCGGGGTCAGGATCCAAAAGTGATGGCCTTTCTCTGGTCACTTGCACAGAGGATCCAAGGGGAGTAGGAGTAAGAATACCCTCAGGTTGCTCACAATACACAGGTGGCTTTTTCGGCAAATACCATCAATGTTAAATAGTATGGTGAGCTTAAAAATGCTTCAATGTAACCCTCTACCTGAAACCTAAAATGTGAGAACAGAATAGGCCATTTCCGCTATTTATATATATTTTGCGGCCGTGTAGTTATGGTTAAGTTGCTCAACTCATATGATGAACACTTTTTGGGCGGCTTATAACATTTGCACAGTTTGATGAATCCTCACCGAACTTTGCAAAAGAAGTATATGGCCACCTTTGAATGATTATGCAAAGTTTGGTGTGTTTTTGACAAGGGGGGGGGCAAAGTTATAAGGGGGGCCCAAAACTTTTGAAATCTTCATGTACATAATGGAAAAAAGGTTTCCTCGTGCCTACAGCCCAAACCGCTGGACAGATTTGCACCAAACCTGCTCAAGGAGTGGTGGCTTGGTCCGAAAAGCATGCTAAATCTGTCCAGTAGTTTTATTTTTAAAATGGCCAAAAAGTAGACAAAAGAAATTAGTGATATCTGCGACCGGTCCACAGAATCATTTACTGGTTCAGAGTCTGCGGACGCCCCTGGGCCAATCCGAGAGCTGCGTAACATTTCTGGACATCAAAAGCGCATGCTGATTGGTCAATAAAAGATTTGAGGTGCGTCAAAGCTTTGAAACGGATGCCCTGTTGGATTCGTAGACTGCCCCAGTAGTCAGTGAACGTCGCTGTAAAACTTTTTGACACAATCTATGGGGAGGTGAGGGGTGATGACGATGGGATGGGATATGTGTCAGGATCCATTGTCCCTCCTGAACCCTGTGGAATAGGTGGAAACCCCTTTGTTATTATACAGGATTCCCCCAAGATGGTGCCTGAATCATCCCGTCTCTTCAATTGAGGAGAAACGGTACAGCAGTATCTCTGAAGCTCGCTGGGCTTCCGCGGCGCCAGTCTCAGGACATGCAGACAAGAAGAAAAGGATACTGTGAAGATAGGACGGCGCGTTGCTACTTCTCTGTATCATGCTAGTGTTTGCACCTTTTATTATGCATTCTCGCCTATCTCTTATTTGTTTCTGCCTACTACCCAGCAACCTCTGCTTCCTTGCTTACTGCTTTTCAGACTTTGCAAGCCCCATTTTGCCCGTCCCTCCCACGACTCCCGAAGTCAAAAGTGGGTCGGACAACCTGCGGCACTCTCTCTGATTCCATTGCGGCACACTGCTGGTGCCTTCCAACTTCCAGACTTCAGCCCATCAGGATTGGGAGACACAGTATTGTGTCATACTTTGAGGAATGCCGCCACTTGACAGTCATACAGCAGATCCTTGACCTCGGCATTCTAGGGTTTTTTCTTCATTGTACTGAGGTTTTTCCTTTGGCCACACAGCCTCCTGTTCCATTTATGGGTCGGATGGTAAAGGGGATTTCCTTCACATACCTCGATAACTGCATTTCCCACTGGATCCCACAGGTTAGTGCACGCTTGCTCACAATATGGCCATAAAAAGCCAAAAATCAGATGTTTTCTACCGAGTCTGCAAACATCTCAGATAATCGGGGCATTGCTGGGAAGTTCGCGAACTTGACAAAAGTTTGAGGACATCCATGCACATTTCTGCATTGTAGGGCTGGTGAAAAGTAGTTTTTGGATGGCTTATTACTTTGGCCACATTCAATGAAACTGTATTAAGCTTTTCAATATCATTTCAGACCCAACTTCACATGCTTCTGCAAAGTGTGGTGCTGTTTTTCAAAGATGGGGCAAATTTAGAGGGGCGGTCCCAAAATGTTTGAAGGTTTATAGATTTGGTGCCGTTTGACAAATCTGCGTACAAGTGTGCGAGTAGATTTAAGATCCAACTTTGAATGTTTTTCCAATGTTTGTCAAGAGGTGGCAAAATTAGAGGGGGGTCTCAACATTTTTAGATGGCTCATAACTTTGGGCCCCATTTGACGAGACTGCAAACAAGCTTGCAAAAAGATCATAGATCCAACCTTGAATGTTTGTGTAAAGTTTAAATGAATTTTGTCAAGTGGAAACTAAGTTATATCACTATTTTCTGTACAAACATTTTGACACTTTTACCAAATAAAACATGGACGGAATTGCAGCAAACTTGTGCGAGGAGCATTGGCAAGGACCCGAAAGCATGGTTTTGCAAATGTGTCTGTTTTATTTTTTGCAAAGTGTGTTAATGTAGGTACAAAAAATAGTGATAAAACTTCTGTGGCTGTGGGGTAGCCTTTGGGCCATGACCCGGACGATCTGGCCACTAACCATGGCCACGAGGGACCGGATATAGGGTCATGTTTTCCAAAATCGGGATAGGTTTGATTGGGGGAAAGAAATCTGCGTGTGGCAACAGCCCGAAGTGCTGTACGGGATTGCAGCAAACCTGCGCAAGGAGCATCAGCAAGGACCCGAAAGCATCGTTTTGCAAATCTGTTCTATGTTTTATTTTTTCCAAAGTATCAAAATGCAAGTACAAAAAATTGTGATATAACTTTGGTGCCTGGGCAGTGGGCCCGGCTCTTGGCAAGGACAAACCTCCATTCTGATTTGCTTATTGGGGCATGCGGCAAGGCCGAAGCCCATGTCTCATGGATTTTGGAGATTGGTCATGGCTGCAAGCCATGAGCTCTGGCCATTGATCACATTATTAGGGTATAGTGGACGCTGAACTAGGATGCAGGGTAGGTGTGGTGGATAATGGGGTGGGGCTGGGGTCATGGTCGAGCATCATGCACTAGGCAATTCAAGCATGACTTCAATCCCCAGCATGCGCTGCTGATAACGCATAAAATCAGTAAGCGTTGCAAAAAATATGTTTGCTAAAGGAGGTTTATAGTTCTTTCATACATGTTACAAGGACTTATCAATAACTTAAATACAGAAATAGTGATTTAACAGCATGAAACATTTTCACTAATAACCTATGAAATTCACTGAAAAACCTTTGTTAAAGGGACGTTATGATTAAGTTGCACTAGTAAAAACCTATGAAATCCAATGAAAAAACTTTGTTAAAGGGATGTTATGCTTAAGTTGCAATAACAAAAACTATGATATTCAGTGAAAAGACGTTGTTAATGGGATGTTATGGATAAGTTGCACTAATAAAAACCATCAAATTCAGTGAAAAAACTTAGTTTAGTTAAAGGGATGTTATTTTTACAAGTAAAATGAAAAACCCAAGAAATTCACCAGTTATGGTAAGCTAAACAACCATAACTTGCGCCACTGCCATGCAGTGCTAACGCTAACAACCAGGACATCACTGATGACATTACATATGACATTACTACTGTCTAACAATGCAAATGGAAGGTCTGTATAAGGGGTACCACTTACAGTGTTATTTACAACATATCAAAGGTGATCAGTTGCCTTGTAATACACTACTGCATGTCAGATAAACGTTGCTTATTGAAAAAGAAACTTAAGACGGTATGTTTAGGTAGTACAATTATAATTAGAAGCATACCACATTCTTGATAAATGTATTATCTGTGAGGTCTGTGTATGTGTATTATGACCTCAGGGCAAATCCTAAGGAAAACAACTTCAGAATATAGCACACGGTCAAGCTCTGCATGCACAGTACTTTTTTGTATGTGTATCATGGTTTCATCGTAGTATACCACATGAAGTCCTCAGCGTAAAATTAATACTGTCACTGAACAAAAAAAACACTGCAGATATGTGATGTCATCAGTGATATCGATGATGTCATTTGTGATGTCATCTTTGATGTCCTAGGTGTTAGTGTTATGTAAGGAAGGCATGGTATCAAAAATAGGCAGACACAAGTGATCACAGTTCGAAGGTGTTTAATAAACTGTAAATGGGTGAGATAAACACTTAATCTAAGCCTAAATCTAAGATGGGAGCAAGCTATGACCATCATATGATAAGGCACTCTTAGTGGCGTCTTGTTAAATAAAAGGGCCTATGTTCTCTTCTCCTAGCTTTCTTTCAGCATCCCTCTGTCGAGTTCACACTTGACACAGTTTTCACAAATCACTTGGTGTTCACCATGTGTCAAAGAGTATGAGGGATTTTACTTGACCCTCGTTTGACCACTTTGACACTACAAACGGCCTCCCTTACGGCCCCTTGGTCTTTGTAGTTTTGTTAGCCGAAAAAATGTTCTCAATTCAATACTTTCTCTTTCTTTCAGCAGTGGAATACCATATAGAGTCCTTCGAATGAGCACCTACGTGGCCTCGGACCACTCTGTCTGGTTCCAACTTCACTCACAAAAGACCTCTCTCTATTATATTTTGTATGTACAATTTTGCCTCTGCAACCTTGAGCTCAACACAGTCTGGTTCGCTATCACTTGCTTCCGACTCACCAGCTAGCTTGAACTCATTGGGGTTTCCCTTTGTCACTGGAATCAAGGGCGGAACGCAATCGGTGGGGGAGGGTTCCATGTACGGCAGACCTCGGATATGCCATTCGCCAGCTGCGGCTCCCGGTCTTACGTTTGCTTCCACAGAAGCTTTGCGGATCTGGGTTGAAAAGGTGAAGGTTGTCCTTTGAATCTTTCTGCCTTTCTCCTTTACTTGAACTGCCGGTTTGTTATGGCTGCTTCCTCGTGCGTTCGGCCTTTGTTCAAAGAGTGCCTTCGGGCTCCACCTTTTATCCGTGTGGGGAAGGGAAAGGGCCTTCAGATGTTCATAGTTAAGGTTAATTGCCTGACTCTTCCCGACCCCTAGTGTCCACCCTTATTATGCTATAAATGCAATAAAAAATATTTTTTCCCAGAAGCTGGTATGGCCATGTGTGCAAGGGATATTTTGTGACATGCTGATGTTTTTTTGTGTAGTGCTACCTCCTCCTGCGTGTCTTTTAACCTATATTTAGGAATCTTGCCAAAGTTTCCTTCCCTAGCACTGGCTACCTGATAGGCAGTGTACTCATTTTTGGAAATCTTGTTTTTTAATTCGCCATTAGAGGCCGCCTCCTGTGACTTAAGAAATTAATTTCTTTTTTTGACAAACAAGAAATTCTAGTGAACTACAACAGGTCACGGTGTAGCCCCCACGTTTGTTTACGAGCTTCAGATATATTGGGAGATTTTCTCTTATATTTGCAACTGGAATTGGGGAGACCAGCCGGAGCGCACCTTAGCTGCTTTTGAGCAGAGTGAGAGTGCTATAGGCAGAGCCTGATCAAATTAGTTCCCGCCTGCTCTCGTTTTTTTTACTACCTTCAAGGTTAAGCAACTGAATCAAGACCCTTCAGGCCACGATTAATTTTTGGTCTGAAGCGATGGCAGAACAGGTCGAAGCCAAGAGACGAGTGGCGGTACAAATCCTCTTTAATTATGACAAAGTGGCTGCAACAACTACAGCAGAGAGCAGCCTGCCAGCCATTCTAACGGTGCAACAGAAACTAGACACACTTGAACAAATCAAGAAAAAGAAATTTCCAAATGGTGGGAGGCAATGACACTGCAAACATACATAGATGTCCAGCGAATCCCAAGAGGACTGAGAATCCTGACAATCCCCACCTTTGACGACATTGATCAGATACTAATAGAGGAGTGGACAGAACACACCAATGAATGCCCCTTTAAAATTATAGAGAGTCTTATTAAATATGCTAAAACAGATAGGATCAAGTTGATAAAAGATATTGAAGAAATGGAAGAACAACTCTTTTCCTCCGAAGATGGAGACGAGTGCAAGAAACGAATGCCAAGGTTGGAAGAAAACTTAGAAAGACATGAGAGTGAAATCAGAATTCGTAAACAGCTCAAACTCAAACGGGATCACTATGAGCAGGGCAGAATATACACCTTTGCCAAGCGCTTTGATGCCCCCATCAAACAGAGACTGGAGCAAATTACAATCAACATCCAACTTCCAGCAGTGACTTTAGAAGAATCGAGCAGCTCGGAAATAGATATGTCAGATTCAGATGGCCCAACATCAAAAAGGCTACATTTTTTAGAAGAGTTCAAGTTACTGCACCTGGACAGCAGAATGGACAAGAGGTGAAGAGGCCAACATGCCGGACAAGGAAGAGTTGCAATAGGAAAAGCAGGAAAAACAAGACAAGGCGGGGATGCCAGCACAAGTACTCCATCCAATGTGATCACACGATCTGGCAACAACCTGTGGGGCTGGCCGAGAGGCAGGAAGACCTACAACTAAAGATTTTTAACATGTCTACCCAGGCACTCACTAGAGAAGAAACATCAGTACTATCATTAGATCTATCCTTTAGCCCCACTTATCTGTATGATTACACATCAACCAGGGTTGACCTCTTTAAGTTCATGAGAAAGTTAAAATTAACTAAATTCTATGCAACAAAGGTCAATGAAGGACCCAGGAATAAAGAGAAATCATCTAGCTATTCCCCCTCTCACAGACAAAGATATGGTCAGCCTTATGTGTCTGGCCAATATGGAACAGAAAACTGAAGCGGAATGGGAGAGGGTATCACTTTGGACAACGTGACATTAGAAGTACAATTCGGAATACCCACAGATGTTGCATGCCAAAGCAACTTTAAACCCAAATCTATTTTCTTCCCCAACATCGCATGTAGCCCTATTGACTTGTTTGAAAGTTTGGTTTTGCAAGACCTTAAGAAACTACCTGTCAATACATCACCATCCTCCAGAAATGTAAACTTTCTGCAATTTAAGGCACTGGAGGATCTCAAGAATGACCACACTATAGTAATACGCCCATCGGATAAAGGAGGTTGGATAGTTATCATGGACTGTGAAAAGTACAACTTGGAAGCAAGTAGACAATTGAGCATGACGAACAACTATATAAAGGTGGACAACAGTGTGTTAACCGAAACCAATGTGTTATCACTCTATGCTACGCAATTTGTGTCATTAGGAACTGATTAACGATGAAGAATACTGCTTCCTCAAGAACCCTCCCTGTCACACCTCTAATCTACTTTAACCCCAAAATTCACAAAAGTCTTGTTGACCCTCTGGGTCGTCCAATAGTCTCCTCTATGGGGAGTCTTCTTGAGAATACTTCTAAATTCTTAGACCACTTCTTTCAACCAGTAGTTACCAGCCTTAGCTCATACATATGAGACACTTCAGATCTTCTTACTAAATTGGATAACATCAATTGGGAACCTAAATACATTCTAGTTTCCTTAGATGTAGTCTCGTTATATACTTCGATTAAGCATAGAGATGTTATCAATGTGTGTAGATTATTTTTAGAATCCAGATCCATTAGTCATCGACAGCATAATGAAATGCTGCTCGAAATGCTTCAGTTCTGCTTGGAACATAACTTTTTTCTACATGAGACCTCCATTTATAAACAAACGCACGGGACGGCGATAGGGTCTTGTATGGCCCCTACATATGCCAATCTCTATATGGGGTGGTGGGAGACACCAGTGGCATGGGCAGAGGAAATGGAACAATTTACCAAGCACATAGTTGTATGGTATCGGTTTATAGATGACCTTTTCATAATATGGGATGGGACTAAGACACAACTGGACAACTATGTTAAAATTCTGAATGTTAACAATTTAAATCTAGAATTAACATCTGTTCTGAATAGTAAAGAATTGGTGTTTTTAGATGTTCGGTTTATAATTGAAAACAACACACTTACATCTAAGTTATTCAGGAAGAAAACTAGTTGCAATTTTACGTTACATGCCAAAAGCCACCACCCCATCTCATTGAAAAACTCAATTCCCTATGGAGAATTTCTAAGAGCTAAAAGAGCGTGCAGCAATGAACTAGACTACCAGGCAGAAGCAACACACATAGGCCATAGATTTGTAGAACGAGGCTATAACAAAAAGGTAATAGCAGGCTGTTTTGAAAAAGATGAAAATATCAAAAGATCAGAATTATTCAAAGCATGCAAAACCAAAAAGGAAGAAAAGATCAGATGTATCACTGCTATAACCATCAAGCCAATAACGTCAAACACATTATGAGACAACAAGTGCTGGGAGAAACCCCTAATGTTACTTACCGCAAGGCCCCTACTCTTAAAACCATACTTTCTCTGAGCATGGTCATAACTGAAACCAAGTCCTCTAGCCAATTTTTTAAACAAAACTTGCCTGGTTTTTGCAAATGTGCTAATTGCAAAATGTGCAATTTTGTATCCAAATAACCCTTTATTGGTCCGAATGGGATGCGATGGGGATACAAACACAAAATGACATGTACTACTAAATTTGTGGTGTATGCCATTACATGCACATGTGGCCTCCATTATATTTGCTCGACTATAGGAGCGTTGAAGTTACGCGTCCTGCAGCATTATCGAGCGATTAAAAATGGGGATGTCACCAACCCACTGAGAGGACATTTCCTGGAGAAACATGGAGGAAATGTGACAGAAATGACGTTTGTGGGTCTTGCTCATGTTCCTTTACACAAGAGATTGGGTAACAGAGAACTTAAGCTAAGACAACAGAGGCGTCCATGATCTGTAAATTTGACACATTGAGACCAAATATTGATCCATAATGATTGTGTTTTTACAGTGAATTCAATTAATTATCCATTCAGGGTAACTCTATGAATCATTTAGTGACAACTATCAGTAGGCCTACTGAATCAATGGGGTAGGCTTGGATACCTTGGGATTTTCCTGACATAAGTGATGATTATGGTATGATGTATTAGATCAATTACACCCCATGGCTGTTTTGCTATGCAGCTATGGGCAACAATGCACTAGCACTTTATTCTTTGCTCAGCTATACAGAATGTCCTCCAATCTTTTGTCAGTATTTTCCTGTTATATACTAGCATTGTATAGAATATGGAGGTTACATGATGATACATGTGTTCATTGGTTGGGCATTTTTACGCCGATGTCTGCCTATTTTAGGTAGAAGACTGAAGTATGATGCACGTCTTGCTAGCCAGAAGGGAGGTCATGACTGCACTAGCACCTTTGTTATTGACTATGCTGTCTCAATTTATATGCTGCTTTCATTAATTTGTTGATGCCTGTTGTCAGACCAATGTTATTGCACTTGTACTTTATGAAGCCATGAAATTCGCAATGGGTGGCACTGGGTCATATATTGCCACCATCTGGTTGCATGAAATAGGATGCCAATTTCAAATCGTGAGAGTCATTTGTGGCGCGCTACGTCTCACGGCTTCTTTAACACTCTAAGCCTTGGGGCGTTATGGTTAGATGTCCATCAAGTAAGATGAAGGTCAACCATATTATAATATAGTGCATTAGCGCAGATAAACACATGAAATATGTTTTTTTATGAATGTCTTTTGAGGGGAAGATAATTTGGCATAGAGCTATACGCTCGTCTCCATACCTCTCAATCATTCTGATTATGGAATGTGAGCATATAATTTAAATATAATAACATACATACTAATGATAACTTAGCCAGTCCAACATGGCGGTCGCATTTCGCACTCTTGTGAATGTGACTAAATGTGGTCACATGACCGGGAAGGAAAATAGGAAGGGGAGGAGCCTAGCGCTCGAGCAGTGTTTCTTCCGGGTGTATTTTTAATGGTGTTTCACGAATGTGGATGTAAATCAGCCCGAGGTAGCTTGTTGTTACAAGCGTAACGCCTGGCGAACTTCCACCCTAAGGGGGTGAGTGTTTTTTAGACCTGTATGCCATAGGGACTGACCATATATCTAGTGTCCACCCTTATTATGCTATAAATGCATTTTGTTGTTGGTTACATGTCTTTTTATAACTAAATAAAGGCTATTTTTTCCTAGAAGCTGGTATGGTCATGTGTGCAAGGGATATTTTGTGACATGCTGATGTTTATTTTTTTTTGTAGTGCTACAACCCTCCTCCTGTGTGTGTTTTTACCTATATATATATATATATATATATATGTGCAAGGAAGCATTTTATTTTCTGGCTGTTTTTCCGATCGTCATACGCTATCTGCAGTTCTGTACCCGTGGCGATAGAAAAAAAGGCTGTTTTTAAAAAATATATATTTTTACAGCTACAGTGACGTCAGGGGGTGAAAAAATCGCTGCCCACGGCCTTCACAATAGACATCCGGAACTCCGATCCATGCAGTAACTGGGACTAACCCTGCTTAGCTTCAAAGCGAGGAAGTTGCTGGCCCCCTCAGGCACCTACTGTATCCCACCTTCTCTACATCCACTCAACTTCTCCCCACTCTCTCTACCTCAACCATTCACCATACTCCCCCATCTTTATCTTCACTCACTTTACCCAACCTTGACTACCCCCACAGACTCACCCTATTGACACCCTTTCTACCACCATCAGACCCCTACCGTCTCTTCCCTTAGCAACAGCCTCACTACCCTTACCCCGCCTGCCCCCACCCTCTTGATACCTACCCACCCACTCTACCACTACAGAATCTATTCATGCTTCTGCATCGTTCTCCCATTATCTCTTATACTGCATATATCTCAAGATACTTGCAAGGGCTACTGACTACACACTCAGAAACATATGTAAATTATTTCTTTTTAAAACATTTGTAATAGACGCGCGTATGTTACAAATTATGCGATTGGGTGAACCGCATTTGCGGTTATTCACAGAAACGTCACACGTAGTCGTGGCTATCTACAGGCCAATGGGACGCTGTGTATTTTGGCAAACTGCATATCCACGGCTACCCAACATCTCAACTGAGACTGCATCACAGAAAAAACAAGTGTTATAGGGGGAAAAGGAGAGGGCAGGGAAGGCGTGGAGGTCATCAGATGAGTGGGGGAAGCTGGTAGTAATGTGGGAGGGCACTTGTTGAGGGCCTGGGAGAGCGGGAAAACGTTTTATTTATGCCGCTTTTCCCATAGCCACGGCAATAGCAAACAGAAATAAGCAATTCTCATTGTGCGTTTGCATATCCGCGGGTATGCAGCATGACTCAAGACTTGCGTAGTCTCATTAACTGATTGGTTGTTGTGGATATTAAGCCATACATTTCTGTACAATAAACATATTATTCAGTGGATGTTAGACCACACAATTTTACATGTGTTTCTGATTCCATGCCCTCACCTCTACCCTTGTGTGATTTGAACTTTGAATGGTTGGCAATATGTGTTTTTGAGTTGGTAAAACAAAATGTATGGTTATCCGTGGCTATAGGAGTGTATACTCATAACTGCGGGTGGAATAGCGGCAGCTTTAAAAGATAATTAAAAAAAAGGTTTGTATAGGTTTCGGTGTTTGCAATTGGTTGGTGTTAGTGCTGCAATTGTGTACTAGCCTGTGATAGGTTGCAGTGAAAACGTGTCAGCCATTTTAGTACTTTGCTCACTACTGTCCTCTTTTGTGCCATTGATTTTGGAAAGTATTTTAGGCACCATTTTGTAGAGTTTTGCTATTATTATAGAACTCACAGTGTGCACATGCTGAGTCTGTGGCTGATGTGGAAGTGTCAGTCAATATTTAAAGGTTTGTTTGCAGTGTGGTGTGTGTCAGCTATATTAAGTAATTGTTTTTTTGTTGCTGAGAATTACAAATTAGATTTTTATTTAAGATTATATTCTGTGGTAAATGGTCATTTTTTTGGAAGGGATGACCTTTAAGTACATTTTTTATGTTAATATTCACAGGTTAATTTGCAGTGAAAATTATGAAAGTGCATTTGCCCTGTGATTCAGAGCTTGCTGTGTCTTAATCTTTTCTTTGCCATCTTACACATTTCTATTTGGAGATTCGAGAAGATGTGGATGAATTCCTTTCTTGTGGTCCACTGCAAATATATCGGCTCAGCTCACTGATCCTTGTAGAATGTTTGTCTTGTGAAGGGATTGAAGTTGATCTGAGGTTAAAGGTTTATTTGCTTGGACTTGCTCTCAACTTTGCACCTTGTGATGAATCCTGTGTAGTCCTCACACAGACCCTACCTAAAGTCTACTCCCAGGTGTCCAGGGGAAGGCATCCGCTACATGATCCCAACCCTGTGGGTGCTGTTAGCCGGGAGGATCGCCTGAGAAAAGAAGGCCCCCAAGGAAACGGGAGGACTCCATTGTGAGTGACGCAGTATTTTTCTTCCACTGAGGAGGAAGAGGCAATAATGCTGGACTATATAAATGCCTGTTGCCAGAAGAAGCTTTTCGTCCATAAAGCTAATTATCCTGATGGTGATACAACTGTTCTGATCAATCCTGTATTGGAAGTAGAGATCATTCCCCCAAGGTTAAGCATAATGATAGAGGTGAAAGATCCCATGTTCAACAGGGGAATATGAAAGATTAATCTTTAGATTCTGAAAGTCATAAATTCGCTAAAGATCAAACCCATGCAGTAAAACCTTATTATACTTCTTTTAAAAAGGAGCTTAAGCATAGAAACAAAGTTTGTAATAATTATTCATTTAAAAGGAGTGACATGAACATTGGGGACTTCAAGTCCCACAATGCCAAAAGTACTGGGACGAAGAAGAGGGATACTGAGAGGCATAAAAGGCCCCCTCAGATGCAGGTCATGGAGAGTAGCGGCAGAAGTGAAATGTGGAGTGCTTTCCATGACTGCACAGCAGGATTGCAGCTGAAGGAAAGCAGAGACACCGGAACCCCTGACTGTTGCTGTATGGTAGCCGGTTCTGTGAGGGTCTCTCCCTTCGGGGACTCTCTTTGCAGAGGTTGTGCAGCGGAAAGCATTTGATGTAAAAGCTTTCCCCCTGAGTATTATGGTTGCACAGATCGTGCAGTGGGAAGCGTGAAATGGGATTGCTCTTCCCAAAGCAGAACAGGCTCGGTTGGCAGGCGAGCACCTGACAGCCTTTAGAGCAAGGTACTCTCCAATTATGAAAAGTGTGGCATAAAGAAAACTGAGCGAGGCCGTTTTCCAGTCCGTCTGAAGCAGAAGAAGCAGAGAACCAATGGCAGAGAAGCGAGCGGACGCGCAAGCCAAACCCAGTGAGTTCACTTGAATACTGTGGCCTTGGAGCGCTCCATGGCCGCCCACTACCAGAACGCAGGCCTTTTGAATACCAAACTAACTGTTGAAACAATAAGAGATTTTTAAGTTGATTGTCACGTTGATACGATGGGGAGGAAGTTGCAGAACTATTGTGAATTTAAAGGTCAGAACAATTGCCAACAACACTTCAGGACAATTTTTCGAAAAATCAAAGCCACCATCTATTGCCTAAGCTAAAAGAGGGTGATAGTAAATCTAGTTGAAGAGAACCAATATTGCCAAAGTCAAAAAGGACAGGTTAAGCAACCAGCTGTGTATGATGCCTATTGTGACAGAGAAACAGAGGCAATAGAAAGAACTGACCTGCATAAGCATTGCCTTAGCAAAATATGAGAGGGAGTGGGAGAAACCCAGTATCAGCACTTGGTTTAAACCAGAGGGGGAGACCAAGAGTGGCAGAAAGGCTACCCTTCTGGCAGAGGGTATTCAGGAGGATAGGAGCATAACCTGCATTGCATGTGGCAATCAAAAGTATGGAACAAATAGCACCTGTGTGTCTCATGTTTTCGCAGAAGAAGTAGTCAACACTGAAGCTTTGGAAAGTCAAAGATCTTAGAAGTTGTACAAAACAGAACTGTGCCACAGAGGTACTTGTAGTAGTAGTAGTCATTTCATATTGTCTTGGCAGGAGAGGACACCAGCGCAAGGGACTTTTGTAGTGTAGGCCTGACAGGTGAGTAGACCAGGCAGAACTTTTTGAAGTACTGTGGTATTACGAAAAGTATTGAAGAAGAAGTGGCAAGACTATCAAATCTCATGATGAATTGTGGTGGAATTCTCTTGGCTAATCAACATTATTGATGAAAATACATTATGAACTATTGCAGAATCATCTTGACAGAAGTATTTTCCTTTACATAAATCGCCTGTGGAAGTACATCCTTTTGTTGCAAAAAAGTAATTGCTGATGAGAGTGCATTGTGAACTATTGCAGAATCATCCTGACAGAAGTTTTTTTTGTTGAAATGTATGCACTGTGGAATTATAACTGTTTGTTGCCAAGAAGTAGTTGTGTGGAACCCTCTACCACCGGAGGAGAGGTGAAAGACTTATGGAACAGTTTTGAACTGTTGGTTATTCACAGGAGAGACGCAACAAAAGAGCAACTTTATTTGAACTATTTTATACTACTGGATTTCCTTATCGTTTTTGAATTGTTGATTGAAATCCTGAATGAATCTGGGCAAGGGGTATTCACCCAGATTACAAGGCGGAACTATTATCAGGTCTTACAGACCGCAGTTAATTTGGTCATGTGTGAATTGCTCTGCATTACCTTATTGAGTTTTTATTGTATATACAAGTGTGAGGGACAGAATCCTTTTCTTAGAGTGTTTCCTTTAGCTTATTTTATAGGTAGAGAAATCCTCGTTAGTTTAGGGATAGTGAGGCGTTTATCAAACACTTATGAGTTTAATAACATGGCATCTTTTGAAAAACATTCACAAAGTTGTGTGCCTCACATTTCTGACCCCTCGAAACCTCCACAATAACATACTTCTTGCCGTCTGCAGGTTTCTCTGGCAGAAAATGACATTTTCCATCACAGCCCAATTTTGAAATATGCAGCACATAACTTGTTACTGCGATAGATCATGGGTTGTGTGATGAATCAGATGGTGTCATCACTTCTTTCCCGGTAGTAAGCTCACCCCATGTGGCCAGGGGACAGCAACTGCTATCTGATCCTAACCCTGGGGCGGCTACATGAGGGATGGTCACATGGCGGAGGGACAACCTACTGGGGAGCAGCAGGGCACCATCAGACGAGTCAAGTTATTCCCCTTCCTCCCTCAAGGATACCCTATCTATACCCGATGCCTTGATAGCATATTGGCACACCTCCTCTCATCTACCTAGAAAAGGAACGGAAGGCCTTTTGATAAGATATGCATGTGAACTAGCAAAATTTTACTTTTCCTCTACAGCTCATGAGAACATCGTCTCAGACTTTACCTCCAAGTTATTCAGGGCTAACTTGCCCTTAGAAACCACTAAGAACGTTTGCACAGACCTCATATGCATGTCCACAAGAATGGACTTCCATTCCCATAAGTACGAGGAAACTGGGACCAGGAAGAGGGATTGAGTAATACAAAGAGCCCAAGACCAAGAGCACAAGCTCTAGTCCTGAGCACTTACCTATTGCAGGGAAATGTAAACAGCAGAGGCAGCTGGAGAAGGAGAGCTGCTGGTTGGAAAATACAGCACATCTTGGAATGGACTGAGAGACCGAGGGGCTGGGAGGCATTCTGTGGGGCCAACCGGCTCATCAAGAAAGGAAGCTTGCCGTGAGACCGAAGATGCTGTAGGGACACCAGAAGCAGAGAGAAGGCTTCTGGGTGTTTGCAGGTGTTAGGAGGCAGCCTCCACCTTACCGGAGCTGGGGAAGACACCAAAGAGCCAAGCAGAGTCTGCGAAGGCCAGAGAAGCCAAGAAACAGAAGTGGCAAGCTGGACGCTGAACACTTGTTACCGGCTTACCACAGGAGAGACGAAATACACGAGGAAGAAACGGTGAGTCCACAAAAGGGAAGCAGGGACACCAGAGCGTATTGGCAGACAGAGCACCTGGAGACACCCATTGGGTGTTAGCGGTGCACGGTATAAATCCACATAACCTAACATAACATAACATGCCAAACACCATTTATGAATAAGACGGCCCTTAAAAGAAAACGTGCAAGTGAACATTGCTATAAAGGGGGAAATCTATCCAGAATAAGAGACTTACAACTGTGTGAGTGCATTCAATACACATGTCCTGAAAGAATGATATACCAGACAGAAACAATACCAGTAAAAGCAAATGGAAGAGAGTATCAATATTGAAGGTATGCGCTGAACCCCCATAAGGAAGCCCTGGCATGAGAGAATACCAGGCAGTAGCAATTGTGTTTAAGAAAGCCCTGGCAGGAAAGCAAGTCAGAAATTAAGTTGAACAATGTGTGAAAAGAAATGGACTTAAGAAAGCCTGACTAGAGCACATCAGGAAAAGGCATAGGAAACATATATTAAAGGAGAAAGGAAACCTTGCAGGAGAGTACAACAGGTGTCATAACATGACAAAGTCCAAGAGTCACGTTGTTTTGTGCGCCAGTCATATTGAAGCTCAAGATACTGATAATCCATAATGGAAACCAGAGTGAAGAGAAATCCAGGGGAAGGGAACCACCCTCTGGATCAAGGAACTCTATCCTTCTTTGGAACTTTTTGTATTGAAGTTACGCATTTTCTTTTTGAACATTTGTACATCCCGAAAGGTCAGACATTTTCCCTTTTCACCTTAGAGTGGTTTTGTTAGAATGTGAGGGCCAAAATAGAACTTTGGACGCAGGACGTTGTGCTTTGGATATTCTGACCGCTGACAGATCCTTAGTTTTGTTTTTAGGTAGGGAAATCCCTCTGCAGCAGGGACAGACAGGCATTTCCCAACCCCCATTTTATTTTAATAAGTCTTTGACCACAACTATGAACCCCTTGTGTCTGAAATGCATTCCTGGCTCTTCATATATGTTGTTAGCTGGGATCCTAACTCAGCTGCCACAAGCTATGCAACCCACTAGAAATATATGTATCATATTTTTTGTTTTCTTCCCTTCCTCCCTTTTAAGAATTGCCATCTGAATATCTAACAAGCAAATTCCAGCTCCCCATCAGATGTCAACAGCTTCTTTTTCAAGGACGACACTTACTAGATCCTTTAATATTGACAGATTATGTGATAAAACCTAATAGTAAATTAACCTTGTCGTTAAGACCAGTATAGCTCTCCCAGCAGTAAATCCAAGCCTCAGAGGACCCACTAGGATCCCACTAGGAAGATGATCTAGGGAAACCTACCAAGCTGAGTGACACCCTGGATAAAAAAAAACTCCAGAGAGATAGGTCAATCTCAAGAACTAACAGACAAAGAGATAGATCGGTCTCAAGAACTAGAAGTGATAGAGGTAGATCAATCCCAAGAACCAGAAGAGGAAACATTTTCTTTTTCAACCAAATGAGTCAAAAGTCTTGTTAGTAGTCCTGATCTTTACACTTTTGAAAGAGACATTCATTTTGCTTTCACTCCTGAAATACCCACCATAACCGAGGACCCCAAAATGGCCAATATAGATAATTTGTTGACGCAGTTAACAGCCCACCAGATCTAAGCTAAAACGGGGGTTGAATCCGGGCTGGATCAACTTTTTGCCTCCCAGCGAAGCCCTATCGTTCCCCATGGAGTGTTATAGCCTTACACAGAAGGGGAAGAGCTGAGACTTTTTTGTTTCCTCATTTTTGAAAGGTTGGCGCAGCAATTCCACTGGGAAGAAAAGCTAAAAACCTGTTATCTTTAATGATCGAGCAATATATAAACTCCTTACCTCCTTACTTACAAAGGGTGGTCCTTCAGTTAAAGAGACCTAGTTTGGCAATGGCTATTGAGATGGCCCAAAATTATGCCGAAGCCAACCAACAGTTAAAGCTCATTAATCAGGATGTAGAAACTAAGAAGGATCAAAAGGGATTTCCCTGTTCCCCTTTTTACCAAGGAGACAGAATATCTCCGGGGCCAAGACGGTTACGATAAACCAATATTAAATGATCTTGGAAGGGGGGGAGGAGAGAAAACCCACAGTAGGTAAAGAAAAAGTTGAAATAAGACCAGAAGTGGTGCAAACCGTTAAACCAACTTCCATTGTATGTTTCTCCTGTGGCCAGTCAGGGCATCTTGCTAGGCAATGTCCGTCAAATAAGAAAGAGGAACCCATGGAAGTTGGATATATGACAGGAAGAGAATGGGAGGAATGTAGTCTTCCTGAAGAGGAAATTGTTGAAACAGCAAGTAACTTCTGCTGGGTTACGCCATTTAAAACACACGATTCTGTAATAGTCAATGGGGTGCCAGTTAAGGCCTTAATCGATCCAGGCAGCAAACAGACAGCGGTAAGAGCTGACTTAATCTCAACCAGAGATTTGAAGAAGGGGACGCCCTGTAAAAATCACCTGCATCCATGGGGATTTAGAGGTATACCACAAAACAACAGTTACCATCCGAGTCCAGCGAGAGTCAACCCAAATCAATGCCGCTATTATTCCTGGATTAACGGAAGAGGCCATAATTGGCACAGGCATTCCAATATTCGAAAACCCTACAAAGAAATATTAATGAGTCCTCCCTTCCATATTCCCCTTTTTATTCCTGGGAAGAAGATGGGCTACACTTGAAAGTCCAACACACAAACTTTCACTTACAGGATACCAAAAGAAGTGACCTCACACTACCTCGGACCCAGGGAAAATCGCACAAATAGGAAAAACTCTGCATTAAGTGAAAAACTAATAAATAATTTCAGAACACCACAGTAGCTGATAGAGCAAAGCATAGACGTTGCAAGTGGGAGTGTAGGTCTTGTATGTATAACCTCTCGTTACCCCTCAATTATCCACATGCAATATTTACTGTAAGGCCGAATGCCTGCCCACCTTTCCTTACTTAACATAGGGTCAAAACACAGGCATCACTACCATTCATTATGGTAGTGTTTTTCACTTAATGCAGAGTTTTTCCTATTTGTGCGATTTTCCCTGCAAATGGCAGACATTGGCAGTTCATGCTTTGCGAATTGCAATACAAATGTGCAATGCATTTTGATACATTGGGCCTCATGACGCTGGCGGTAGCCGTGCCAATAAAAATGGGCACTTACTGGGGCATTACAGCCCCGGCGGTCCCAGTAATTCCCCAATGCCGGGCGCTGGAAACATGTACTCCCCTTTCCCATTCGAGTTCCATTGGACTCAATTGGAATGGGGAGGACGGAAGCACTGGCACTGTGTGCAACAGTGCTGGTGCTTACTTCAAAGTCTGCGGGTGGGTGCCGTTCTGCCCGCCAGATCAGACGTGGCGGGCGGAAAGGCACCCGCCCGCTAAACTTGGAGTATGCCGGTCCAGTAACAATGGGACAGGGGGGCTTAGCGGCACAGTTGTTACCGGACCGGCACATTCGTTATGTGGCCTAATTTGAATGTAATGATTTTAGTGGCAAAAGTGGCATGTTTGAGCAACGCCAGCAGGACATATTAGTTTTACAAAGGGGTGCTCCAAAGTGGTGGCCTCGTCTTGATGTGTTGTTTGTTGTTTACTAAGCCATTTGAACATTTGAGACCCCTGGCATTTAAAGCTGTGTTCCATTATTGTGTTGGAAATAAAATGTTACCAGAGGTAAGCTGTGTTCTTTGAAAACTCTGTGGGCAAGTTAGGGCGGCTTTCAAGCACAATATTAATTACAGGTGGGCCCCTCTGACGACGTCAAGAAAATGACTGCCAGCAACTTTATGATGGAGCTTAATTACATGGTGCAGAAAATGATTCTTGCAATATTCTTAAGCGCTAATATGTTTGAGAATACAGGCCAAAAGAAAAAGGTTCCTGAACACCTCCCCCATGGCTCGCGCATTTAAGTGAACACTATTAGCTATTTCTAAAAGCAGTGGGTTTGTGTGGGTAATAAGTTTAACAGCTGCTGGACAAAGGAAATTGAACTTTCTGTTTCAAAATGCCACATGCTTAAAATACTATTTTCAATGAATGCTTCACCATGGCTGAAGGTTGTTACTGTTGTTCATGAAAAATAGCAAATGAACACCAGTCCTGTTACCTGGTGCTAAGCAGCAGCTCTCTGGGGCTCATTAAATGACTGCATCAGTTGTGCTCATTCACTGATACAGTGGCTGGTATTTGCAGATCCATGGTAACTTGATCAAGGATGATCCAAACCAAAAGCGCCGAATTTGACAATCAAGTTCTAAGAATTCCAAAGTTTATGAATCAACTTAAATAGTAGACTGCCATGGCAGGCGTGCCCTAACAGAGGTGCCCATTGTTGCCAGTAGAATGCCATGGCAGTCATGTGTTTCCAGAGGCACACAATGATGCCAGTAGACTGCCATGGCAGGCGTGCCTTAACAGAAAGGCCCATTGTTGCCAGTAGACTGCCATGGCAGTCATATGTTTCCAGAGGCGCCTGAGGTTTCCAATAGACTGCGATGATAGTCGTGTCTAACCAGAGCAGATGCACCTGGTGTTGCTAGAAGACTGCCATGGCAGCCACGTCTTTCCAGAGGCACTTGATGCTGCCAATAAACTGCCATGGCACTCGTGTCTTTCCTGAGAGACACAAGGATGCCACTAGACGGCCATGGCAGTTGTGTACTTCCAGAGGCACCTGATATTGCCAGTATACTGCAATGGCAGTCTGTGCCTTCCACTGGCACCTGATGTTGCCAGCAGATTGGCATAACAGTCATATTATTCCAGCGGCACACAATGATGCCAGTTGACTGCCACGGCAGTCGTCTCTTTCCAGAGACACAAAAGGATGCCACTAGACGGCCATGGCAGTTGTGTACTTCCAGAGACACCTGATATTGCTAGTAAACTGCAATGGCAGTCTGTGCCTTCCAGAGGCATGTGATGTTGGCAGCAGATTGGCCTGACCGTCATGTTAATCCAGGGACACACGATGATGCCAGTTGAATGCCATGGCAGTCTTGCCTTCCTAGAGGCTCCTGATGTTGCCAGTAGTTTTCGATCTAAGTAATGTCTTTCCAGAGGCACCCGATTCTGTCAAGGCAGAGCCATAGTTACTTTTTACTGAAGTACACTTTTTAGGTTGTGGCTCATAGTTATTGCATCAGCTTTTGCAGAGCTTTAATTCTCAGCCAATCAAATAACCTGTGGCCTGTTTCTATGAGTGCAAAGAACGCTAAACGAATACAGAACATCTATCAAAACTTGTAGAAGACTTTCATTACCCAACATCTAGACAGTATAATCTCCTACAAAAAAAACAACAAATGTATCTGTGTCACTTCCCATTCTTCATAATGAGCCAGCCGCAAATGCACCTGGGAAGGCTTTAGAGTCATACACCGTGCTCAACCCGACATTACTCAGAACAAGGAAAACTCCTTCTTTTCCTTCCCCTCCCTTGCATTGCTCACCATCGTTTGACCCCCCACGCTTCCCATCCACCACATCCTTAGGTTATATGAATATTTTTTTTAATTTTTTTTATTGTTTTGGTTTATTTACAAACCTTTACAAAATCACAAAGATATCAAACCTTGATTTTACAGAAGAATTAAAAGAAATACAAGAATAAAAAAGTACCAAACTGTGTTAACAGATTAATCCAAAATTTGCAAATTTTGTATCAAAATATTCATATCACAGTAATCTTACATTACATTTCCAGAATACATTTTTTTTCTCTCAAATCCAGATTCTCAGAAATCCAAAAAAATAAACTTTTACCCTTATTAACTCAAATCACAGACATTTCTTAAAAAGGTTGTTACACAGATTTTTAAACTTGTACAATTATCATGCAGCATTCTATAACATATAAATTCTCTAATCACTTCATTGGTTGAAACTACAAATTTTGAAAAATACTGTAACCTTTGAGTCTTTAAATAGGGGCAAACCAATAAAATATGTTGCAAAGTTTCCACAACACCAACGATTTTACAAAATCTGCACCATGGATCTCCTTCTAAGGTGCGATTTCTAATACATTTTATTTGATTAGTAGGTAAAACATTAAAGTAAAAGCGCATGAAATCATTATGCAGCCGCTTAAACGGGTATTTGATCAAATAGCCTTCCATGACAGCTTGCCATTTCCAAGTAGAACAGGCAAATTTATAAAGTTTTGAATCTAAAATTTTGCCTTTCGTTCTTTGCCAATCAAAACCCATTAAACTGATCTTGACTTTACCCGGCTTGTTGCATAATGAAATCATAGATAGACCTAGCTCTTTCAAACAAGTCTCGCTTTCACATTTTAACGCATACATGAAGGGATTCAATGATTCTTGGTAAGCACATTTATACAAAGTTTCAACCATTGAAGTTTCACATTTTTTCCAGAGTCATAGTCTCTTCCAAGTTGCATAGGAAGAAAGTGAGTGCAAACCCAGTTCATATCTTACCAGGGCCAGTGGTATACATTTGGGCAAAAACCATAGCACAGCTCTCCAGATTTTTCCTTCAATAGTGGTCAGATGTGCATGTAGTTCATCAGAAAATAATTCAATTCCATAAGTTAAACGTGGTATAACTTTTTTGTTATAGAATTCCCTCAATGGAACCATAGTACATTTTCTAAATTTGTTGTCAATAGCACTCAGCTGACTAATGGCTATTTCAGATTTCAGAGTCAACTGGCTTTTTATCTACTAGTGGAATCCTGACTAGAGAAATAAAATCCCATGTACTTAAATGAGGGTTGTGCCTTAATCCTCTTTCCTTCACATGTCCAAGCAAAAGCACTTTCTTTTTTATTATTTTTACCAAACCGGACAATAACCGTTTTTGCGGGATTTATTTTAAGTTTGAGATTCTCTATAAATATTTCAAAGGCTCTAAGTAGCCTTTGTAGTCCAATTTTGGTTTTGTCCAAACGAAGAAAATCATTGGCGTAAGCCATTCAGGCTATACACACATTATTAAATTGTGGACATACCATACCTTTACTGCCAAGGGCGTTTTGAGCACCACATACATAAAGGTTTAAAACCGTAGGGGCCAGCATACAACCCGGTCTTAGTTCGTTCGGAATAATGATTACCTTGGAGAGTAAACCCTCTGTCGTTAAGCGAACCTTCAAACTAGTGTCAGTGTAGAGAGCAATAATAATCTGGAGTAAATGAACTGGAATACCAAGTTCTTGTAACTTTAGCCACAGAAGTTGCCTATCTACAAGATCGAAGGCAGAGCTAAGGTCCATCGAAGCCACAAATAGAGGAATCTCCCCCTGCTTCATGGATTTGTCTATTAAGGTTTTCAACACAAGACCCCCACAGTCTGTTCCAATATTTTTTTGAAACCTATTTGTTTTAAATCAAGAATGGATTTGGCTGTAATCCATTCTTGCATTTCCCTTAAGACCAAAGAGCATAATATTTTCAACACTGGGTAGGCAATTGCTACCGGCCTATAACTAGCGGGACACATACGTGAACCTTTCTTGAAAACCGGTATGACTATGGAAACTTTCCAAGAAAGTGGAATAACCTTGGTCTCTAAGATGTTGGCATACAATGTGCACAGAATATTTCCCCATATTATAGGGTCCATTTTTAACAATTTATTAGACAAATTATTCAGTCCGGTGGCTCCTGAGTTATTAGATTTCTTGACAAGATCTATAATATCATAAATTGAAGCCTTCAAAGACCAAGACTGACTTTCAGCAGTTATTAATTTACATGTCGCCTCGTTGACAGTATATAATTTGGAAAAATGGCCCTGCCATACATCCTCATTAATAACATTCACAGCCATATCCTGTTGAGGTTTTTCAGTTTCATTTATCAAGTGCCAAAAATTAGTACAGCCATGTCCACGTAAAACTTTCAACATTAACTCACCGTCCTGCTGCATTCGGAAAGCTCTATATTGAATGTGCCAATTTTTATAAGATTTTTTAATTTTGTTTTTTCTCTTGTTGTATTCACAAGGTAGTAAACCTTCTTTTTTAATTGTCTGAGTTCTCTTCCATGTACAATTTTACGTGCATGGACCACTATATCCGTGTGGTGTCTATTTTTGATCTTCACTTTCTTACCCGTCTCAGGCAGAGTAACCAAGTTGTCAATGGTATTTTTAATGTAGTTAGAGAAATTTAAAGATGAGTAGCAATCATCACGATGGAGCTCAGACATGGATAGATACTCATTTATCATTGTCGATGTAAACTTCACATTCTTTTTGTGGCACCATTTAATTCTGTTCCCCTGCTGATTTAACATCACCCCGTGAGTATACTTTTCATTAACAGGAGTTTGAAAATGAAAGGCCATTTTAAAGGTGAGAAAACAATGATCACTCGTGCTAGAGTCCAGAACCTCAAAATCACTTACAATCCTAAAAATACCAGAGGAAACAAAAATATAATCTATAGTTGATTCAAGACCTCTGGCTTTCCAAGTGTGATGGCCCCATCTGAGAAGATCTAACCCCAAGGATTCCGCAAAGTGCATTCACAGCCTTCCAAGTAAAATGCTGTTACCTTCCACCCGTGAATGCTCTTCTGCATTTGCCAACGTTTCATCACCCAATAGCTGTTCAGAAAGACAGTTGGCATTCATATCACCAGCCATAACAATTTGACCTCCCTGGTTTGACTCTCGCCAGGTGTCAATTATTACACCCAATTTGGTCAGTTCCCTTCTAAGTTGCTGGTCAGTCAGTTCGCTAGGGTTCCAATAGATGTTAATAAAGAGGACAGAAAGACAATCTTTGTTTGTTCCTAATTTAAATGCAGCCACAAGAAAGTGGTGTTCCAGACACCATTCCCCCATTTTGGAGAGAAGATTTGTTTGTTTGATGGCTATAAGTAAACCACCCTTTGGGCGACCCTTATTGGAACCATGTGCACAAATGGTAACCACAGTAAACCCTTCCCAGCACAGCTGCTCCCTTGACCAAGTCTCCTGAAGTAGAACAAAGTCAAATTGCGATAAATAGCTTATAACTTTTTCATTATTAAAAAGATTCAAGCAACCCCGTGAGTTCCAGCTCACCAGTTTAAGGGTCAAACAGGAGCTACAGGGGTTTACCAGGTTTTCTGAGTGAATCGATAGATTCCCTCCGAGTCAAGGCCAACCACCTCCATTCCTGCTTGTTCAAATCTGATTCATCATCAGAAGACGTATTACCTTGGCTTGATTCTGATTGCTCTGCCTCACGCAGCCTAGGCTTCTGTTGTAGTGGCACTTGAGTTTTGTGTTCATAGATTTCAAAACCTAGTTTTTGAAGTAATTCGGCTTCCTTTAGCAACAGAGACATTACCAAAGGAGAAGGAATAACGAGTCTTACATAGTCGTATCTAAGTCTGTGAATAAAATCAACCAAAGTGATCAAACTAAGCTCAGGTATAGTAGCTAGTAAGGATAAAATATATGATCTGTTTAATGAGATATGACCTTGATCTTTAAATAGTACTTTCAAAATCAGACCCGGGATTTCAGGAAACACTGGTTGTCTTAAATCGGTGTCCATGTTATCAGAAAAGGAATCCACAATATCAGATTCGTGTTCATTAAATTTGACTTCATGGTCAGCTCTTCCTGGCCCACTAGGTGCATTCCTCTTGGTTGAAACGGGGACCTCTCCTTTTGGCAGTCTAGATTGGTTAATTCCCAAGGTACAATTATTAACAGAGGCCTGATTCTCACCCAACACCTTCAAAATAATATGCCTTAAATCATTCTCTTCTGCCTCTTCATTAGTACCCGGAGCACCAACAATTGTCTCATGATTGGCAGTGGAAAAAAGAAACTCACGTTCCCCATTCACATCATTATTAACATTAGAGTGAGTGTCTATTCTCCCAACACCATTGTTGCTACTCCAATCCACACTGCCCAAACCAGTATTAACTGAAATTTCAGATTGTTTCACACGAGTGATTACCTTAGGTTGCCTTTCATAGATCGATTCTCTAGTGTGACCTACACAGTTGACTAATATAGGATGCAGCATTTGCACAGCCTGGGGGCACTGCTAGTAGTGCAACCTTTGTAGTGTTTAATACCCCAGACACCTTTTGAGTTTTGATTTTCTTTACTAAGGTCCAGAGAATGAGGTCCTTTAAAAATTAGATACATGATATCTGATTTTCGTTTTAAGGCTTCACTCAAAGTATTCTCCCCTTCTGTGAAAGCGCCCCTTTGAGCACATTCCACATTGTCCAGTCATGATAGCCATTGTCAAAACATTAGCCCCTGAACAGGCTAATTGTTGTATATCCACTTTTCTCATACATTTTTGCGACATTTTGTTTCTAGCCGCATTGTTGTTTTTTTTCTTATTTTGTTTGGCCAATTTCTTACTCTGTTGTTTAGAAATTTTCACCTCAAAGACGGCGTTGTTAAGAGTCTTCAAGGAGCCATTTTTTTCATTACCAATGTCAGTGGCCTCTGCCTGTGTCTCAATAATTAAGCTTTCTGAGAGTTAACCACCCCCAACCTCTTGTGTAGATAGAATAATGATTATCTCTTCAAGTGCAGCAGATTTATCCAGGACAGTTTTTACATTATCCCTTAGTAGCCCTTGGACATGGGCCACAATAATGGGGGTTTCTTTATTCAATGCCTCAGCAAAAGACTCCGTTATATACTGAGGCATTTTCAGAAACTCTACAGTTAAATTAGTCAGAGCTGCTGTCTGTTTTCTCATTTCTGATAGAAGCAATCTGTTAAATATGCTTAGAGTTGCAATAAAATCAGATCCTACTCCCCTATCGGTCGGCTGATTTTTAGGTATAGCATCCGAAACTGATGCATGCCTTGCCTCCATAGATGGGCTAAATGGGGTATCACCAAAGTTGTCATAGCAAAAACTGCTTTCTTTCATCACATTAAGTTCCTCCAAAACAACCTCATCCACAACGTTAGTCTCCCTCCCCGAAATAAAGTCAGGTAGTTCTTCATCTGCAAAGAGAGGTTGCGAGGGATCTATTGCATCCTCTGTAGTTTTACAATTAGGTGAACAATCCAGTGCGCATTGCAACAAGGCTCCTTCCTCATCACTAATAACTGGAAGAGGAAGAGCAGCAGCCCGCGCCAAACTCGCACGACGTGTGCTAACAGCATTGTAAAAATCAGCTCTATTATCTTTCATTGCAAAGTCAGCTTTCTTTTTCCCCCATCTTCGGATCACAAAAGGCAGACTGAAATACACTTTATTGCCCACTTAAGCAAAGTGACCCAGAGAGAAGTAATGGATCAATTACGTCTGTCAAAGTAGCACATAAATGAAACAAAACCAACTAAGTCATAACTTATTCTTACCAGCCAAAAGTCCAACACTGAATCTTTTTCCACCACAGTAAATCACCAATCATGTACTACTAGGGGTAGAAAGTAACAAAAACATATTAACCGGACACCTTGCACCACGCACTGCTCACAGTGAACAGTAAACAGTGCTTACTGGTGCTTTGTGGTGCGCGTGCAGGTGCGCTGCACCATGGGTATTAGTAGAAAAGAAAAAAAAAGAAAAAAATCATAGCAGGCAGGGGCGGAGCCATTGACGCTCGCTGTAAATCAAGGAAAAGAAAGCAAGGTAAGATACTTGAATTACCTAGTACTTCTTACAGTACTTCTTACAGTAATACAGTAGTACAGACTAAGAGTCTGTACATAAGTGTCCATAAGTCTGTATTTTTAGACAAATCCAATGGCCAATGGAGTTTAGATACAATCCAAAAACACTGCGTAATCACCTTCAGGCAAAGGCGGTGTTTCAGCCAAAGACGTCCTCTTGGCGGCACGGCAGCAGCAACAACATGCGAAAAGGTCCTCACACTCCTCCCAGCCGGTCCTACCAGTAAACAGTGCTTACTGGTGCTTCGTGATGTGCGCGCTGGTGCGCTGCACCATGGGTATTAGTTGAAAAGAAAAAAATGCCAATGACGCTCGCTTCAGGCAAAAGCGGTGTTGCAGACAAAGACGTCCTCTTGGCGGCACGGCAGCAGCAACATGTGAAAAGGTCCTCACACTCCTCCCAGCCGGTCCTACCAGTAAACAGTGCTTACTGGTGCTTCGTGGTTCATATTGAATTGCTGCTCAACTCTGGGGGTTCCAGTTTTCATTTATGTTATTGTTAGTATGTACTCCTTTTCTATGTGAAGACATAGAGAGTCAAATATGAACGCATCCATCATATTCTAAGTTATCAAAATTCCTCCCATGTTAAAGTAATTTCTGACTGCCAGCAAAACTTCCCATTTTCTTACATTGAATGTCAGAAAGAGTGAAGTCTTATTCTTTCCTGCTCTCCTTCCACAGTCTCCTCCTTCTTCTATTTCTTTTCCTCCCTCTAGTCTATCTCTCCCACTGCTCGTAATCTTGGTCTCTATTTCGACTCTAATCTTTCTTTTGTTCATCATATTTCTCTTACATCCCGCTGCTGTCGATTTCATCTCTATAATATTCGTAGAGTCTGCCCTTTTCTTACTTTCTACGCTACACTTTTTATCTCGTCGTTAATCTTCTCTCGACTATTTTACTGTTCTGTTATGTTCTTTGGTCTTCCCCATTCACTTCTCGCTACTCTTAAACCAATTTACCATTCTTCTATTCATTCACTCTGTCTTCTTTCTTATCAGGACTCGATTTCTTCTTCTTCTCTTGCCTCACTTGGCTGACTGTCATTTTACTCACAGCTTAAATATAATGTTCTTTGTCATGTATTTAAATTTCTTTACGGGCTGGCCCCGGCTATCTTGCATCTCTCCTTTCATTTTATAATCCTTCTCGCTCTCATCGTTCTTCTGGTCTCTTTAGGCTGAATGTTCCCCGTTCTCCCTGTGCCCCATCCCGCTTTCGTTCATTTCAGCTTCTTGCTCCTCTTCATTCTAACTTGCTCCCTCTGTCTCTCCGCTCTGTCACTTCTTACTCTTTGTTCCGTCTTCCCTAAAAACTCACTTGCTTCAGTTTTCTGCTTGATTATTACCGGCAGTTCCTGAATATTGATTTGCATTACTGATTTTATGTACCATTGATTTTCTTATGTAAAGCGCTTTGGAAAAAGGCACTATATAAAGTACAATAAAAATACAAATACAATACAAAACCAGCTATCTAAAATGGTAATTTGAGTTATTAAACCATCTCCTTACCTCAATCTGTGCCAATGTATGGTAATTTAGATCAAAATCATCTGTTTGAAAGGTTCTAAAACGTATACAAACTTCTTTAGCAACTGAGTCTTTTAGGGGCTATATTGGTAAGAAATAAAGCCCACAGGCACACGGTCCTGAATCAACATAATTAGCTAGTGCTCACTTAAGTTGAGCCTATGTTCGCATATGTACACTTTTAGGGTACACGTGACCATAAGGAAACAAGATACATAGCAACAAAGGTAAGCGGGGGTAAGTAGGAACATAGTAAGGTTAACAAGCTTGCTGTGTCTCTTGGACTCGGTCCATGAACTTGGAGGCATAGGTCCCAATATTGATGGCAGCCAGTAGTGGATTGCTTAATGGAGCCCAAAGAAAACACGGGTTTGTAAGTGCAACGATGAAGCGAGAGAGAGAGCATGCTTGCACAACGGAGAACAATATTTAGTAGCGAATGCCTACAATCTAAGAGCAGGGAAATAGAGCGCTTGTCTGCCAAGCCACTGTTTTAAGCTCCTAGCTAAAAAAAAGTTGCCATCACTCTTAAGCACTCATCCTTTGAAGAAACAATGATGAATAGGAAACACATGATATCAATTAGTCCTAGTGGGGGAAGCACCTGAGAGGGAGGTGAACCTATAAAATGACAGCCAATACCATGACCCTGAAATAGGAATAACAGCTCCTTCACTGTTAAAGTTATTAAGATTTTTGACACCCATACCCCACAGTATTTAAGAAGGCAGAAGTCGGTTAGTGTCATGGGAGTTAGAATGGCATTCCAGAGAGTTGGTGTATTAGCAGCCAGAGCTGAAGAAGGGGGGACAGCAGATGGATAGGCCAAATAGCCTAGACCCACAAGGACATTATGGGGAAGGAGGAAAATTAGTTTACTGGTTTATTCGATCCAGGGTCTGGCAGGCACTATGACGCTTTAAGATGGAACCATGTGAGTGGCTGCCTAGGGGGGCATAGCCCAGACCTTGGTGGGAGGTCTGGGACCAGTAGCATTGGAGAAATGGCAAAAGCAAAGTCATCTCACACCCTACAGATTGAGGCCAGAAGTTGTTGTGGAACGTGAAAAACTTGAGAGAGGATTTGCAGTTGTCTCTTACACCCTGGGATGTTGGGTTACTTCCACAACAAAAGATCCCAGTTGGCTGGGAGAAAATACTACCATATGAATCCCCTAAGATGAGAGTAGTGGAGAGTCACAATGTCTTGCTCTGGTTGTAGAATGGTATCTAGAAAGCCCCACAGCAAGGGGGTGCAAACTTGTGTTACTGCCCAAGTAGAAGAGTGCTGGAAACTCAATCAAAGGCTGCAAAGTACCAACCAAATTAGGTACTGAGCTCTATCAACAAGAAACATGCTAGGGCACCTTTAAACTCCTTGTAACTCTGAGTGAGCAAACAAAAATAACTGGTGTGAGGCAACCTTAGCATCTTGTGGATTGGGGTACTAGACACTGGCTCAGTACACTAGCTCCTTTGGATTAAGCTCATTCAAAGGGTCAATGTCATACTTCATCCTCATACTGTGACTACGAGGGCTGCCGCTTTTTTGTTTGAGAATGGCTATAGATTCGTAGGCATTACTCCAACACCTCACGGTAAAACACTTAAGGTTTTTAAAGAGGTATATTGTGTCTCGAGTGTTCTGTCATATTGTCACTGTGACACATGTGGTTCCATAATTACTGATTCATGCCCAGATGATGAAGTGAAATAACTTATCTGAAATAAGTAGCTCAAAGTGATCTAAGTAATTCAATGAAATCTGAAGTAATACAAAATAGTGATTAGTATTTAGTTATGCCAACTGTGACGATTTGCTAGGCATCATCACTCGTGAGGCTAGGGTGGTGAATCCACCACTCAATAGCCCCCCTGGTTTAATGTGGGAGGATCTCGTGTAGGATGCACTCCCATCCTGTGGATAAGGACGACCACCTGGAGGATAGCCCACCATGTCACATCACACCCCAACAACCTCTAGCCCTTGTCTCTTCTTCCAACATTAAACTGAAACCTAAACACATGTCCCGCTGCAAGGATAAAAACCTTATGGGAAGCAAAAGTGCTGAGATGAGCAAGAACAACAGGAGTACTGATCATCCCTGTACTGGTACGAGGTGGCCCTTTGGAGGCCTAAGGATTGAAATAGCAAAAGAAACAAAGGCCTCCGACAATGGGCTACAAGAGCACTGGCAACAATGCATAGAGATCAACAATGGACTATGGTATTAGTTGAGGCCATGGTATATAGGAGGAAACCCAGTAGACTACTGTCCAACTACCAGTTGGCAGAGTCTATTCTGTCTAGATCCGGGTGGATCGGTATCAATATATAAATGGGAGACAGAACTAAATGTACAGGTACTGGTCACGAAAGAATAAGACCTAAAGATAGGACCTAATGCATATACAAAATTACCAAACACATTTTAATAATAATCAAACAACAAGTTAAAACATGATTAAATTCAGAGACATCCCTCTTGTTGTGATAAAATGGCATAATAATCCAAATGGATTCTGATACACAATAAGTAGTCTGAAGTGTATTGTGTTTTCTTTTGTATTTGTTTTAGCTAGCAACTGTCTGCTTATTACATATTCCTATGTTCCTTTTGTAAAGTATCGTTATTTTTGTGGACCTCTGAATTTAATCATGTTTTAACTTGTTGTTTGATTATTATTAAAATGTGTTTGGTAATTTTTTATATGCGTTAGGTCCTATCTTTATGTCTTATTCTTTCGTGACCAGTACCTGTACATTTAGTTCTGTCTCCCATTTATATATTGGTTGAGGCCAGCCACAATTGGCTGCCTCAGAGAAGGAAGAACCGTGAACAGCCGTGGTTGGCCAAGTGTGTTTGTAGGAGGGCCCGCAGGAACAGGTCCGTGCACAGAAGAAGGGTGAGCTGAAGCAAGCTGTCGGTGGAAACGGTGTCCCACAACCACAGTGAGAATGAGATGCCGGCGAAGCCGCACAGATGACCCCCTGTCCCAGGAAGTCCCGGCGATGTGCCGAAACCACGGTCAAGGTAAGGGGTGACACAGGAGAACCAGAGGAGAGGCAGCAACATACAGCGTGCAGGCAGTTATTGCTAAGGAGGCACCTCCAACCACGAAGTGCAGCGGACCTCCTTCTCTTCATCACACTGGTGGAGCTAAGACCACTGACCACCATGAAAGGATCGTGGACCTCTACCACAGTCAGCGGAGCCAGAGAGGGAACGCCTCTCACCACAGTGGCAGAAATAAGTCCACTAATCACGAGGGAAGGGTTGAGGACCCCAGCCAACACAATGGAAACCTAAGAGGGAATGTCCCTCACTTCAGTGGCAGAGATAAGCGGTATGAAATGATTTAAACAAATGGAAAATAACTAATAACATTAATATTTAAACAATTATAACAAAAAAATACTGATTTTTTAAAAATATATATATATATTGGGGTGGGGTAAGGGGTTAAAAGGGGTGGGGAGGGGTTGGGGTGGATTATAAATGAAGGGAAAAGGGGGTTTGGGGCGGCTTCCCGAAATTAAAAAAAGAATCGTTATAATTTGTTGTTATAAATGTTTAGATATAAATGTTACTCATTATTTCTATTCATTAAAATCACATGCAACCGTGATAAGCCCACTGAGCCCAAGAGAAGGGTCTGGGACCCCAACAAAGTATTACAAGCAATAGTGGAGGTCTTCCTCATCAGACTGGCAGGAACAGTCCACCAGCAATCTGAAGGAAGCTTGGGAGTCTGTCGAGACTTGGAGAATGTCACAGAATAAATACCAGGACATTTGTGTGGAACAATATTTACAAGACAAGGATTGTACATTGGGGAAAAGCGTCATTCCCTCTGGTGCTGTGCTGAACTATATTGGAATATTCCTACAGATACCAGGAGAAGGGAGTCATTCTCCTGTTAATAGTACTTGTTGGATCTTTAAGCCAGGGGAAGGGAGTCATTCACCCAGGTTACCTTTTGCAAATGTACACTGCTTGGGACCATACCAGTACTCCAGGAGAAGGGAGTAATTCTCCTGGGGAAGAAACTTTCTGTTGAACTACCTTTTCTCGTTTGTTATAGCATAAGGGATAGAAGTAGGTTGTGACACATGACGGTGGACATTCATTTTGATGGACATTCTGACATCGCTATTATTATTAGTTTTGAGGCAGGCACACCCCTCATAAAATTAGGGATAGCAAGGGCTTTTCTTTTCATTCATCGGCTTAATAAAAGTCGGTAACCAAAACCATGCCACATTTGTGTCAGACTCCACCTTCGACATCCTTTCACAATGTAATGTGAAGTAATCCAAAGTAATTAGAAGTAATCCAAAAGTGATCTCGAGGAATCTGTCATTTGAACAGGTTACCTCGTTGTCCAATATAATCCTTTGTCTGCAATTTAATCCCAGAAAAGCTTTATCATATGGTACTGAATCCAGGTGATGATTTGAATGTTTGTACATCTCTAACTGCTTGAAGAAAAGTTATTGCAGATTTTTGTCCCCTTCTCGGTTTGCATTTGTATTATATAGATATTTCTTTAGCACTTTCAGCAAAGCGCTGTACATGTTTGGAGACAAATGATGCATATTAATGATTTGGTAGTGTCAATGCAATAATCAGAGGAATGAGAATGGGTTAGGAGGGAGTAGAAAGAAACTGGACTTTTAGACGGAGGCGGACAGTGTTTAGGGAAGCAGAGGAACAGACTTTGAGAGGGAGAGAGTACCAGAGCTTGGCCGCAAAAAGACAAAATGAACAAGAGAGTACACAGGGGGTGTCGGTGAATTTCAGAGAAACTGATGATGTGAGAGTAGAGAACGAGTGGGGGTATTAGGGCATATCAGAGTAGAGTGATAAGCAGGGGCCAAACCATTATAGGAATTAAAAACAATACATCAGAAGTGGAAAAGGAGATGAGAATCATAGGCGAGAAGAAAGAGGGAGCAAAGTGGGGGGTAATAGAGGCATGAGAAAGAAGCAGAAAATGCAAATGAATGGCAAAGTTAAAGACTGAGCGTAATGAGGTGAGGTGAGAGGTGGACAATTCTATTAGGAAACCATGGCAGCAATCAAGGCAAGAAAAATAGAGGATGTGATGAGTAGTTTTGCAGTATGGAAAGTCAAAAGCTGGGAGAATATGACACATATTATAAAGGTGGAAATGAGAGATCAGAGCAGTTTGCATGATGTGAGAGGCAAACGAAAGTGAGGGATCAAAGACAGATTTCGCACAGAGGTTGAAAAAGGTATCGTAGAAAAGCGTAGTAAAGACCTTGGGGAGTAACCGAGGGGGAACGGGAGGAAGGAGAGAAGAAGCTATCCTCCTTTTTAGTTGGTTTTAGATGCAAAGATTGTGCCAACATCCAAAACTGAGATAGAGGAATGGAGAGAGTTGAAAAATGGGGCGAAGGAAAAAAAGATCTTGGTATCATCCCTGTACAAATGAGAAGGAAGCTTAAAAGCATCAATACGGGAAAAGTGGGGAAGAGTGTAAATGGAGAAGAGGAGGGAACCTAGAATTGAACCTTGCGGAACACCATAAGAGAGGACGGGAAGAAGAGGAACTCCAGACAGGGTCGGATTGGGTCGTCGGCCCATCGGCCCGTGGCCGATGCAAAATCATGGCTGGAGACCTGGGGGCCGGTTCCTGAAGACCATGTGGGCCGGTTTCGGCCCAGGCATGGGCTTCATTGTGAAGCCTTCACACTTCAGCCGGCCGGACGGATGGATGCAAGTTGCAAAGGATCTGTAAGTAAGCAATTTACAGATCCTTTGCAATTGCAGCCCTGCGCCCGCCGCCGCCAGCCCGCCGCAGATGCAGAGAAAGGTAACACTGAAGTGTTACCTTTCTTTGATAAATGCGGCGGGCCGGCGGCCAACTGCCGCAGCCCGGCCGCGACACCCTGGCGCCAGCAGCAGTCAGTGTTACAAAACACTGGGAGGGAGCGGCAATGCTGGGCGGAGCTGCCTCAGCCCGGCCTGCTCCCTCCCAATGTTTTGTATTACACTAGAGCCAGCCAGGCTGCAACGTATTGCGTGGGGGGCATATCATTTTTGAAAAATTGCCTGCACGGCACCTTAGGGAGTTTGGGGAGGTCCCACCCTTGGGCTCCTGCCATGCACTGGCCCCGCAGGACACGCTGGGAACAGACTGGTGACACTCTCCCCTGAGAGGAGGGAAGTCCCTTTCTAGCTGGGCAGATGGGGTGGTGGAGGAAGCGGGGGCTTCATTGAAAAGGCGCGCGTTCCCCTCTCATGACATCACCTCGCCGCCCCGGTGCTGCCTTTATGGTCCGGGTACAGAGCGCACAACCCGAACTCGGAGCAGTGGGGGCAGAGAAGGCAGCGCTAGTCACCTCTCCCTGCTCACCCCTTCATGAAGTTCATGGACGTTTCTCTCTAGGAGCCCGAGAATGGCAGCTCTCAGGATCCCGCTGGTGTGCCTGGTGCTCTTGGCTCTCTCCTCTGGTGGCTTGGGTGCATGTACGGTGTTCAGGGATGGTCTGGGGTGGGCCACCGCCCCCAGTCAGCCCAGGAGGGCACAGAGCAGCACTCAGGCAGCAACCAGCCACCCAGGCCAGCCTGCCGGCACAGAGGTGAGGGACCCATCATCAACCCCGCAGCCCAACACCACCACCCCATAGGCCAGCGCCACAGGCTGCCTGCCTGCTGCTACTGGCAGCGGAGAGAGATGCAGACGGCCCTGCTGAGAGGAGGTGAGATCATACTAGTAACCATTACAGTCTTGCTTGTGTGATGACAATGTGCTGCCAGAGGAGGGTACTCCCCGTCCACAATGACTACGTTTGAGGATGTGTGCAGCTCTTGATTTCCACATGACAATAAGTGCTTGCCATGCATGCATATTTAACAGCTAAGAAATGTTGTGCTCCAAATGTAAGCATTTCAAGTATGATATTTGATTTGTTACCAGTCCATGTAATGCAGCTGAGGCTAGATTTGTCAAAGTGGTTTGAGGTAAAGATTTTGCCGCACTTGGAAAGCACGCAGCAACATTTGCCTGCCAAAAAAAGATGTTTTCAGAGGCTGTGAGTGTGAACTAATTTCTAGAAAATGCTTTGGGTCATTGGCTGTCCGGCCTGTCCCATAAAAGGCCAACACTGAAAGGGCCACCACGGTCATTCATGTTTGTTGTTCGACGGGGTGGATGTGCACCGCAGCACAAAGGCGGCCTGTTGGGTGGAGGGAAGGGACCTGTGCTCTAGTCCAAGTGTAACATTAGGAGACACTCCTCCTTACATCCTTCACTGGGGGTTGGATGTGTTCGAAGGTGCCCTACATTGTTATTTTTTGCAACACCCTGGCAGCTCTGCCTTCTTCGGTGTTTGTTCGCTTGCCGGGGTGGTCGGTCAGTGGGTCACCCAAAAGCGTGATTTATTGGCTCCTGAGTTCTCATCCTTTCTCCTTCCTGTTGCTTACACAGGTGAGCTCCAGTTTCCTGGTCTTTACATCCACTTAACACTATAACGACAAGCCGCAGAGAGGTGTTGCTAAATGCATCAATGAGGGCACATGTGTTCAACAGATCTTCATGTATGTGGTATCTCTCTCTTGTGATTAGTAAACACGCTCCAGTATAAATGGGCCCAAGCAAGAAACATTCCTTCGAAAAACGGCTCACATTTTTGCAAAAAACATGCATTTCCCATAATATTTTAGCAAATGTAAATGATAACTGATGACTTACAGTAGTAATACACCGTACGGACTCCATGAGAAATATTTGACAATAGCACATCAAGTGGCCATTGACTAGTCTTCATTCGTCCACAATGAATGAATGCTTTGTTGTAATGTGTCTATATTTCCCATCTCTGGCATACTGTTCAGGATGTTTGTTTGCATGTATGAGGTAATGAGTGATCAGAGTATGGGATGTCCTGTGAGTGTGCTGCTTTGCCTATTTTGCCAACCTCTGATCTGAAGCCTGAAAAGTAGATGCACGCAGGCTCGAAATGCAGCCATATTTGCACCAGACCTGCAGATGAACTTAACTGGTCTGCCGTTAAATCTCAGTTACCAGTTTAATGGTATCCACCAAATAATAATTGCTCATTTTACTATATCCGATATGATAGCTCAGTGGGTTGAGCGCTCGCTACTGCGATGTGTGTGTGATCTGCAGCATCCCAGCAAGGCCATCTCAGCCTTTAATCCTTCTTAGGTCGATAAATGAGTACCAACACAGGTTGGGTGATATTGTATGCAAATTTGTTCTATAAAAAAGAGCTTAAGCGTAAGTGCTATACAATAACATATTATCATTTGGCCTTGGACGTCTGCTTGCATTCACAGTAATTTGACAATATGGATCTATACACACAGATATTAATGATACATATCGTGATCCATTCTTGTATGCAAAGTTACGATATTTTATGAGCTGTGATGTAATGTGGGAAACTCATGAACGCTCCATAAGTAGCATTTTCTGTAAAGTCGTGAATTGACACGATTCACAGATGATGGTTTGAGGGCCACTTTTTTTGAGGCGAGGGGTGGGCCACTTTTGTGAGGTGAGGGGTGGGCCACTTTTTTTTCAGTGTCCGGGCCTATTTCTTGTCCCAGTCCGACCCTGACTCCAGACCAAGACACTGAGTAGGTGCGGCCAGAGAGATAGGAGTGAAACCAGCGTGTAACTTAATCAGAAAATCCCAGGGCAGTAAGAGCACAACACATTGCCGGGTTGTCAACAGTATAGAAAGCTGCAGAACGATCCAGAAGGATGAGAATAGAAGATGATTTATTGTGGCGGGCCAGGAGGAGTGAGTTAGTGACGTGTAGAAGAGAAGATTCAGTCTAGTTGGCAGCTAGTGGTAGAAAGGAGTGTGTATTCAAATATTGAGAGATTTTCATGAGGATGACTCTTTCGAGTAATTGAGGAAGAAAAGCGTGAAGGGAAATAGGTGAGAAATTGAAAAGCACCGAAGGGTCCAGAGAAGGCTTTTTAATGACATAATAATGTCATGTTTGAAGAGTGCAGGGACGGTAGAGGTGGACAAGGAAAGGTTAAGGAGGGAGGATAAGCAGGGAATCAGCAAAGGTTATATTAAGGAACAAGACTAAATAGAATGAGGTTCAGAGGAGAAGCAGTAGGATGGGCACGAGCAAGGATAGAAGCTGTGTCAGAGTCTAAACGAGTTGAAAATGCAGAAAAAACAGGAAGGGAAGAGTGTGCAGGAAGATAGTCAGAAGGGGGAAAGGTGAGTTTGAGAGAAGGAACTGGAGAAGAGGTGCACAGATGGAAATGAAGAGCAAAGTGAAGAGAACTTGGCATTGAAAAAGTCGTGAAAGTCCTAACAGGAAAGGGCTAAAGAAACTGAAGGATCGAGAGAAGGTGGGGAAAGCAAGCAGTTGATAACTTGGTAGAGGCGGCAAGGTTGTTGGGAGAGAGAGAAGATGTAAGGGTATTAAATTAACACTTTTTAGTGCTTGGAAGCAACGAATCATAGGAGGAATTGAGAGCAGATAGTGAGGCTAGGTCAATGTGATTATGAGTTTTCTTCCAACATCATTCGGAACAGGGCATAGAGGAACGAAGTGTGTGGAGGTCAGGGGACAATCAGCATTGAGGGGGTTTGCCAGAAGGACAGAAGGGACGGGGGAGGGTCGAAGATCAAGAGAGTTCTCAAGAGAGTCATGGAGGAAAGAGGGTGCATGGTCAGGAGAAAAGGTAGAAAAATTATCAGGAGAGTGGATGAGAGTTGAAAGTGAAGAAAGTAAGGAGGGAGGTGATAAGGTTCGGAGGTTGCAAAGTAGAAAACTCACGGGGGAAGCAGAAGGGGCATTATTAGTAGGTAGAGAAAAAGGGAAAGCGAGAACAAAGTGTTCAGAGGAATAAATTGGAGTAGAGGAGATGGACGAATCAATGGGAATAGAAGCGAAGATGAGAACCAGAGATGATACCGATATATGAGATGGAGGTGTAGGTAGTGGAGTGAGCGAGACTGAAGTGAGAATAAGGGAGATGAAGAGTGGGTAGAAGAAAGATGAAGGTTAAAGACACGAAACTGGAAGAATGTAGAGGAGAAAGGAAGAAAAGGAGGGAGGAGAGCATCAAGGTCATCATAGAAGGAATTAATGGGACCCGGAGGACGATAGTTAGAAAGGAAAGTGTGTAAGGTTTAGAGAAAGGGGACACATTATATTCAAAGTGCTCAAGAGAGGAAGATCCGGTGGAGAAGGGGAGATTAGCCATGAGTGGTAGAGAATACCAGTGTTTCCCCCTCGACCGGTATCTCGCGGGATAAAGGGTATGGGAGAAACTGGAAAGAGAGGAAGAGAAAAGGGCAGGAATAGCTGAAGACTGGGGGTGAGCTAGGCATAGGAACTGGAGATTGAAGCTAAAGAACAGATCAAGGATAGAATGGGATTTATTGCACACAGAGCGCACATTCCAGAGGCCGGTAGATATAAGAAGGGCAGAGGAGCAACCGATAACACTCTTCAATATCCGCTCTTTGCAAGTCTTGTCACCTCTTTTTTCCTCACTACTCACCACCCTCACTTATCTTTATTTATACCAGAAAACTGCTCTGCCTTTCCGCCTGCTGCAAGGGCCTCATGACATTGTAAGCATACAGACATTTAAAACAATAAAAAGGATCTTCCTCTAGCATATTGGGGTAAAATATATTGATTTATATTAATTAGCTCATGCATTGTTTGCCTCTGACATCGAGCAAGTTCGAATGCCAGTATGGTGGACTGAAGCCTTAATCACTCCCTCCCATCCCCCGTTCCGAGGTCAACACATTAAGTACCATTAAAACAGGTAAAAACCACTATCACACTGCTTAGAAGTGCGAGGAAAGCAGCATCAAGCACTGTTTGCATCCGTGTTTGTAAAGAACCTGGTTTTATGATAAAATAACAATCAAAAGCAGAACCTGAAACAGATGTCTGTTTCATGGTAGGGTGCATTCAAGATATGGTGAGGCAAATATCCAATGGTAGTCATGTTGAGAAAATAACACTTGTTTGAATCAAAAATTACTTATGTACTCTCTGCATGATTACACATGTATTTATCTATTTAGAGGTTTTATATGGCACATTGTTGGGTATTTGAGGGTATACCGGCTGCTGACAGAAGTTGTACCTGGATACCATCCCATAACATATTGTGACATTGACATGCAGACAATAGCATTATTGGCTTTTTGAGACTGTAAATGACATCTTTGATTCCAACCATATTGATTTTGCCAATGCTTTTTAAAAATACAATAATTCATGACATATCTTGAAGCGTTTAAGTGTGAGGATGTGGATGGCAGAGTTGGGGCCAATAGGGATGCAGTAGGATTTTTTCCATTTTCTTGTAAGTTTGATCACATAGGTGTTGATATGTGCAGTGGGCTTTGGTGCTAACTGCTTTTAATGTTGGCATTTGCCGAGACAGTGTCAGTAGATCTGGATGTGTTAGCAAGGGAGGTGATATCCATTCTCTTAACTACCTGGAATAGTATATGCTGAAAAGAGAGACTCCATGTACAATCTTTTTTTTGTTCATTTAAGAACTATCTGACATTCCTCAGTATGTTAATCATAAGAACAACTGGCTCCAGACATCTAATGATACTGTATGCTTTTTATATCCTACCAGATGGGTAGTGGTTTCTAAACTCCTACTCAACTTCATGCTACTACTAGACCAGCAGTGATCCCAATCATAAAGGTGAAACAGGCCCAACCTGAATGGTATACTTCCTTTGCCCCGCTAGGGTAGCATGGGCTGAGGGGAAACACTATAGTCTTCAATCTACCTGTTAGGATGTAAATTGGTTCTGAGGATGTGTTATGATGTGTGTGGGTTCTTCGGACACCTGTTGTTCCCCACATTCTGTGTCAGTTGCTGGCTTGGGTCAGAGGGTGAGCTGGTTACTCTGCAGGCTCAATAAAGAAGCTTACCATTCAATTGGCTTCCGCCCATCTTTTCACTACCCCCCTTCTGGGCTGTAGGAGTCACTACATGCCTTCTGACTCCCTTTCTACCGTTGTCTCCACCCAGCACCACCGCCCACCTCCTCTCGATATGCAGCAGCATACATGCTGCAGTACACAACTCTGTGCACTGGAAAATAGACTCAACGGGAACTTTACTGCTGGTGCCTTTACCCCAAATATTCAATTGGCCAATGATTTGAGGGTGATGTACATATATGGTCTGACATTTAGTATGATCGTATTGTCCATAAAAATAAACTAAATGGCACTGTGAAAAATGCTGCCCCTGAAAGCAAAAGAACCACGTTCATGATAGAATTGAAATAAGTTCACTGTAACCATAATGTGTTCTCTCCTTACATCTAGCTATTGATTGGATTTACCTATGCATGCTCCACCTGTAATAATCCCAGTAACTCGGGCATCTATCTTCATGGAAGATATGATTCTACCCTTCTTTAATGGAGGTGACAGAGCTAGTGATAATGCTCCTACCACTGCTATAGGTTGGGTGTGTAACTGTGCTGCTAGGAAGCCTGGCAAGCACCACTCCTTTCTCGACCCCTCCAAACTAGCCACTTATTTCTATGTCTGATTTTGATCGAGCGGTCCCCTTCGGCTGTGCCTTTACTATACATTGAGCCCATGATAAAAGGAATCTATGCGTACATCCAGTAATGGACCAGCTGTGGGGCAATGGGTAGAGCAAAATGTCCACTAGATCCACCTTTCTTCTATTGATACTACTTTCTAATTCGGCTGCTTAAGTGTGTCTGTGCCCTGTGGTTTTGTCTCAACATGTTACTTGCGTAGTGTTCCCTAATGCATTCCCAACCATGTTCCATTTAATGATGAGGGCACAACAGTTTGTTGTACTTAAATAATGGTTTCCATCCCTGATGTCTGGAATTAGGGTATAATTAGGGTTTCTGGTTTTCAGTGTTTGTTTTGTCCATTTCGGTGAAGTTTCTCCAGTGTTTTTCCAAAATGTGAAAGTCTGTGTATATCAGACTCTTTACATTTTTTTGTAGATAATTATTGAACGCAACAGTGTCTTTCCGGAGTAAATGAAAATCATGCATTTATTGACATACATACTTTTTGGAGCAGAAATATCGTTGGATATGCAATGTGTTCAATGGATGTACTATTGAGAAAACAGTCTCTCAAAAAGGTTGCCAACACGCTTCTACTGAGAAAGCCGGCAACAGATGTCAGTGAGATGCTGCCTTGGAAAGAACGTAGGCAAATTTGTGTGCATAATGATGCCCTTTATCAATATCCAGGGCACATTCCATGATGTGTGAAGGCGTGTGTGGCAAAGAGTGTGCAGAGGGCCGTAATTTGCATGTATGTTGACACCAGTGTAAAATCACAGAAAATGAAGCTACAGGAAGTAACATGGGGCCTTGATACCTGATGGTTTTAGGGAAAGCAACATTAACTCAAACAAACTTTGTGATGTGCAATGTATGTTATGTTATGTTGATTCATACCGAACATCAGTGTCATTTTTATTGTCTCCAGTTTCTCTACGAATGGTCAATGTAATTATTTATGGAGCAATAGAATGAGTGGGACATTTTGTTTCTGCAGAATCAGTTCTAAGAACTTCTACTTTTCACGGATAAGTCACAGTGAGTTAAAATGAGTTGCCTAACACCATACTCTTGAGCTAAATGGTGATGCAGGGATTGGAGCCCTATCTAAAACAAATAACCTTGACCACATATATCTTTTAGGCTCTAGTTTGCAGAAAGCTGTGTTTTTGTCTTTCGAGAATACTCTACACCCAAACCATAATAAACCACTCCAACAAACATATACATCCTTGTAGAAATATTTTAAGCAAAAAGAGGATAATTGTAGCTTTGCTTTCCTCATCTTGAACAGAGGCCAGAATGTACCAGAATGCCAAGCAGTGTGAGACTAAATAATGACTTTTGAATTTTGTAAATGTTCTTTAAAGACAAGTAACAAAATATGATGATGAGGTCACCTGTTTAGCCATATTTTTCCAAGGCATTCAAGTGGAGACTAGGGAGGGCTGGCGGCGTCTCAATCCGCCGGAAAAAGAAGGGCCATAGAAGTGTGACAATACTGTGCCACAATGTACTTTGCTGCTGACTCCTTAGACACCCACCCCCCTCTCACTTGTTGCTTACCTTATCTCAACATGTGTGCAGGAACAGAAACAAACAATGTGGGCGCATGAACGCAGATACTGCAAATACGTTACATTGTATTTACTTGCTAAAGAAAACCGTATTTGTCAGTGATCCGGAGTTGTTTATAGGTAGTGTAGCAAATGTCAAGGTCATTTTATTTTTGGGGCCAATTGCATGCATAGTCACAACAGCGGCTAAAAGTTGACTACTTCTCAAAACAGCCTCCGTCCACTGACAAATATTTTGTTTTACAAAAAGAAAAGATGTAACAGAGATTTGGCAGTATCTACTCTAACACTACATATATTGAAATAGCCACAAAGAAAGGCATACTGGGGGATGGGGTAAAGAAGGACCCTTCTCTGATTGTATTCAAAGCCCCCTCTCTAGCCAGTTCTTCACCCCCACAAACGTCCTCTCGTCCTTGCTCACACTAAGGCACCACTGGGAGGGGAACACAAACAGTGTTTTTCGGTTTAAATTGAGGAGTCACTTTTTCTTCCGCTGGTGTTTTTGCGTTGTTTTTCTGATTCAACTGAAAACCAGAAAGCCTAGTTATAATTCTAATTCCCAATTGGCTGAACATGCTGTGGTTTGCTTCACTAGGCCTTTTTGAATGATATTAGTTTAGCATCACTGGGATGTAAGGAATACAAATCAACAAGCTGTTTGTACTGGGAGTTGCAGATGATAAGACTGGCAGAAATGTCCAGGTGTACTCAAATCTAAATATTAGATTGAAAATGCATCAGCTTGGCGCATTTACTCAGAGGTCTGGGCAAACCAAAGTATGCAAACACTCTCTCCTGCCGAGATTAACCAGCCTTCCAGTATTTTTTATTTCCTTAAGAATGAAGACATTGGGAGTCATTACGAGTTCAGAGGAAAACAGGAAGTAACAGTATTTCCTCCTGTGTTTTCAGTCTTTCTGATTAGGAACTGAAAACACATAAGGAGATAATCCCTCCAGGATATGCATGGAGGTATAACCTCCAAAAAGTGGAGAAAATATCTCTGATGGTATTTCATCGATTCCTCAGTGAAATCTGTGGGAGATCCACCAGTTACCACCATTGTCTGGAAGTGGGAGGCAGGCCAACATTGGGGAGACTGTGTGGGAGGCCCCAGGCAGCGCCACAGTTTTGGACCAAGGAGTCTACTAAACCAGTGAGGGTGTGTTGTGCAAAAGTCTTTGTAGAACTCAGGAACAAATTTACTACATGCAGAGAAGTAGACTCATTGCCAGCAGTGTAAATTAGACACACTGGGAACAGGTGATTCCCTGCACTGGGATGTGAGCACAAAGGAGGGTGGGGGGTAATTGGTGGCAGACAACTAGCAAGGCACACTCACTGGTATGTAACCTTGAATACATGGGGAACGGTTGGAGAGGGAGTGGGAGAGGGGCTGGTAGAGACGGTGAAGGCCGATAGAGGAGGGAAGAAAGAGAAAGGAAGAGGGAGAGAAAGGGAGAGGGAAAGAGGGATGATGTGAGAGTAAGAAAGGCACCCAGTGAGGGAGGCGAGATGTGCACAGTGAGAGGCAAGAAGCACACACTGAGAGAGGCGAGAGACACAGTGAGAGGCACGAGGCGCACAGTGAGGAAGCAGTGCACAGTGAGAGAGACAGGGGGGCAAGCACAGAGACAGAGAGAGGCAGGGGACACAAGAGAGCACAGTGGCACGGGAGAGAGGTAGGCAAGGGGGGCAGGGCACAGAGGACAGGGAAAAAGCAAGGGGGGCGGAGAGGAGAACTAGAGTAGTCTAGGGAGAAAAGGGAGAAAGTATAGGGTAGACCAGAAACAAGGATACGTGTAACCCCCCCGTCCTCCTCCCCCCGGTCAGCACACAGCATCACCAGCAGCCAAAAAAAGAGGCCCCTCCTGTCCTCTCTACATAGGCTTATATGAGGCAGTCGCTCTGACCCACTCCAGAGCCAGCCCCCCAACCAGGAACACACGTGGAACTGGTTTTTGGCTGTTGCCAGGGACAGGTTTTTGTGTGGTTCTCAGGGGAGTGGAGATCGGATCGCAGGGCAGGTGGGAACACTTTTTCAGGTAATTACATGGCATAGGACAAGTGTCCAAACAGTAGATGACTGGGGAATGGAGTAGGTTCCAGAAAGTGGTGCAAGAGGCCAGAGGCCCAGCTTGGTGACCTGTCAGAGGTCAATATAATTACAGAGAGTGGGACAAGTGGCTTTCCAGAGCCTGACCTCCCCACCCATGATGGACACAACAAGTGGAACTTGTTTTGCAGGGCTCAGGGAGGACAAGTGGAAATTACAGGGACAGGTTGTGCGCAGACATTCTCTGGTAATTACAGTGTGTAGGCAAACACAGTCAGGGACAGATAGATGAAGAGGCAGCCCAGTTTGGGATATACTGACCAGCCCTAGGCTGTAGGTTACACTGCAGCTGGTTTCTGGCTCAAGGAGGAATGCTGGTGGTTTGGCTGGCAACAGGTTTACAACAAAGGGAGTTGCCAGACCTTTGGAAGGAATGGAATCCCTTTGTCACTGGCTGTAAGATGTCTGCTTAGAACAACCACACAGAGCCATAGAGCCATTTACCGACGTGTTGACCAGACTCTTGAGAAACAATACTGGACAATCCTTAGACAAAAGATCAAACACGTCCGCTTGTTACCTCTCCTTGTCCTCACCAGGTCCTATCACCTTAGTACTTTTAACATATAGGTACTAAGTCTCCACACAATAACCATCATTACACCAAAAACAATTCACAATGTTATTTCATATACACCACACATTGTCACATCACCATCTAAAACAATGTAAAATTGCAAAAATTCCTAAAAACCTTTTACAACCATTATCATAAAATACAATTATAAACCATACAAAAAAACAGTGTTGTGCTCAACCCTGTAACATCCTGCCTATACAAAACTAGATAATGTACAGTGCCTTAAAGGACATCACTATGCCTAAAGAAAACACAATGGTCAGTAGCTCACGGGTTCCCTTTACATAATAGATACCTCATGCCATTTACTAAGTACATTCATACCCCTTTCGGTGCTACCATGTGGTTAGTCTCAACTGAATTTACAATGCTCTTTAAGTATTGTCACTAACTTACAATACTCTTCACTTGCCCAACATGTTTCGTTCAACAATTAAGTTCCATATAATACTACAGCACTTCATCAGGGGGACCATCTGTACCCTTAAACCTTCTCTCTTCTTCTATGGTTGGTTCAACACTACTAAACACTAAACTTTAGTTGACATTTAAATACTAACATTTTAAATATACTTCACACAATTCTTGACCTGGGGAGACACAATGTGGGAAAATAACAAGAAACAATAATCAGTAATATATAATTTACTATTGTTCTACCTAGTAAGTACCTGTGTTTACTAAACTAAGGCTTACCGTGCCACATCTCCACAAAAGTCGCTTGACAACGGTTAATTAGGGGAGGATCCCAACATCTATGTCGGACCACTCAATACCTGGAAAAACACAAACAGAAAAAACGATCATGCGGTATACAATCTATGTATGAAGCCACTTCTCATCCCATCACTGTCAGGGTGTGTTCGCTACGGGACCTTATCCTCATTTCAAATCATTGTTCTTTAATTTATTGGGTCTTCTCAAACAGTGGACTCCCACTTGTCTGAGCTTTCAGTGCTAGTAACCTTGCTGTTATCTCCCTCCATCGCTCTTCAATTCAAACAACCATATCTCACATTAAAGGTTGCATACAAGGTACACTTTTTTATGGGGCCAAGTTCCGTACCCTGCGCAGTGACAAAAGGAAAACATCCTTTACCTCATCTCCACGAGGATCGTACAGTCCATTGCACATCCGAACGTAACCCGACGTCAGCTTTCTTGCTAGCTTGCGTAAGTAAACAAAGCCTCTAACCCCTGTTACGGCAATCCGTTAGCGCTGCGTCTTATTATTCACCAGGTGGACTTCTATAGTGAAACAAGAATAACACGGCCTCCGTAAATCACAAGCGGGCGTTGTGGTCACCACGCTCAGTATGCTTCTGCTCTCTGTTAGCCAAACCGCACGGGATTCACTTACCTACTACTCATACTGTGGAAACGCCGTCTGTTTCATCTTGTCTTCGAACTTAGTGTGTGGTACCGATACTGGTAGAGAGTTTATCTCATTATCGCTGCAGCATCATGTGACGACTTCCGGAATCATTACACGTAATGCGTCCTAAACGAAAACATCACGTGAGTGCTTCCGTATCGATACGTGTGTCGCAACACGTCTTGCTCGCCTTTCACGGAACATTAACACGTTCCTGCCCTCACGAAAACACAATCTCGCCAATCATGAAAAAAAATGTGTCTTTAGTGCTCACTCCTCTGCAACAGGGTAGAGCACCTGTATTTTATTCACTGGGCTCCATTGGGAAAGTGATGTACCATCGTTCGGGGTCTTATTACCTGTTCCAATCTCCAGTGTTCGTTTAAAAATGTGTTAAACTACTAACTAGAACCTCACCATGTCTTAAGGTCTCCTGTCACTAGTCCACCAGTTTCAGTAAAGATGGAATAAACCACTGCTATATTAACTGTCATCTGGTCACTATGTAGGTCTATGCGAAAGCAGGGTCACCTCTCACTATTCCTGCATAATAGATTCTTTTGTTTACCTAGTAGTATGACTTCAATTCAGGTTAAATGGAAAATGAATAATAATGTTTTGAAGTTCATAATCATTAGAAACATCATGATTACTCTAAATAGGCTCGCGCCACATGAATATCTATTTACTTACAATGGACGAGCGTGACGTCGTCATCACGCACACGTGTCATTGCCATGGCGGCCATTTTGCAGGTCCTTTTACCGCGGCAGCACACCATTTAAGGAGAAGAAACAGAGGTAAGAATGAGAATGCCTAATACCAAGGGAAATCCTGCGCTATAAGCTCTGGATTTACTTTTAACCATTAAAGGACACAATAGATTAGGGGTATGAATACAGAGCATTATTATTAATGTGCAATCCCCAATTCTTTACAGATCCACCACCGGGTGAAAAGTTGAACCATTAGACTAGCAGAACCAATTGAATACCTGTTACTGGTAAGCATTCTTTAGACTTTATACAGTCTCAATACCAATATATGATGGCACAGTAGAACCCTTTAGTAATAGATATAAATGTGGATCTTCCTAGGGGACAAGATTATATACCAACAGACAACTCTACCAGTTGATCTCCAAGACAAAAACCACCTCCCTAGTTTCATCAATACTTGAAGAATAATGATGTAGAAGAGAGACATCTGAGCATCCATTGGTGCAACGGATGAGGACAACAAGCAGGTAACATTGGAACCATTGGGATTACACCGTGACTCTAAATACCCACGCTTGGGTTTTTTAATAGAACATTTCTGGAAATGTATAAAGTAGTAGGTTTACCCTCTTATTTTTTTTTTTATTTTACAGGCAGAATACTCTAGCATATCAGAAACGATCACTACAAGAAGAAACACAGGTGATTATGAGATGAAAATGAATGACAGATAGAAACAGAAAATGTAAACTTAATAGAAGAGTGATAATACCCTATTTACTTATTTGTTATATATGGGATAACTGCACATGAAAAAGGATAGACAACTCCTGAAGAAGGGGATATAAAACCCCGAAACGCGTAGAGACACACAATCTAATATTGGATGTTCAATAAGAAGTATTATTGAAGGAAAGAAAACTTGTCTGATATCAATGATTTGCGTTTGTTTATCCATGTTATGTTAAAACAAGACAAAGCACAAACGTTGGCACTGAATATGAAATGCACTTTGGTTGAATGTTAATGAAAACTAGAACAGAACATTCCTTTTTATCATAAATTGGTCTATGAAATACATCACAAGAGTGTTCTATACTAATTTTGGAAATTTAACTTTTGAAATTTAATTTTTGTACTATGATTTGAACCTACAAAAACATATTACTTTTTGGTTGTGTTTACAATAATTATTGGGTGTGCAGGGGACGGGAGAGATCCACAAGGTTGTGGACATCTGTTGTATTTTAACTTAGTAACACAACCCAGTGTCAGGGTTTTTTTGTCTCCCCGGCACCCCATTAACAGTAGAGATTCTAAAGATTGAAAATCATCGAGTGAAATAGGAGTGCTCTAGGACTACTTAGATCGAGTTCACCTCTCACTATGCTCTATTGTAAAAGCAGCCATAATCAGTTTGTGTAAAGATGGAATAAACAACTGCTGTATTAACTGTCATCTGGTCACTATGCAGGTCTATGCGATAGCAGGGTCACACCTCACTAGGCTCTATTGTCAAAGTAGCCATAATCAGAATTTCCAATTACCTATTTCATTAAGTCCTGTGGTGTCTGAGTCTGTCAAAAAGATCAGCCATTGTTCTTTATACTGCAATTTCCTTAAGTCAGCATCAGAATCATTGGTTCTTTCAGATTGCCACAACACTGTCCATTTCAATTCCTCTACATTATGACCCATTATAATAAAGTGACTGACCATCGGAGCTAGCATGTTCTGATTACAGATGCAACTCCTATGTTCACCTATTCTTGTGGTCACTCTCCGTTCTGTTATGCCTATTTAAATTCTCTGGCATGGACACCATACTGCATAGATTACATGCGTCGAGTTATAATTCGTAAACTTAGTCTGCAGCCACAATTTTGGAAGTTTCAAGTCCACCTCTTTTGTTCTGCAAGTGTATTTACAATTTACACATTTGCCACACAGGGAATGTCCTACTAATGTAGGTAAACCCCAGGATTGTGTAATGCTGATTTGGTTCTTCGATTTCAAGACTTTGTCATTTTTAGTTAGCAGTTCTTTCTAATTTGGCGCTCTCTTGTATGCACATTAAGGCCTTTCTAGTGGGCTTTCACCCCCTGCAAGTATGTGCCAGTTCTTTTTAATGATTTTGATAACTTCATTAGTTCTTTCATTGTAAGCACTTACAAACACAATCTCACTTTTGTCATGAGTTTTCAGATGATATTCTAGTAGTGCATCCCGGTGATTATTAATCGATCTTTTATAAGCTCTTTTAACGATTTTCTTGGGATACTCCCTTCTTAACAGTTTAATTTTCAATTGTTCGGCTTCTTCATGGAAAGTTGAATTTAATGTGCTATTTCTTTTTAACCGAAGGAATTGCCCAAACGGTAAGTTTTCTCTTGTATGCCTGGGATGAAAGCTATTAAAACTCAAAAAGGCATTTTATCTGTTTTTTTTGTGAAATGGTTTCACTTGTAATATTTTCTGTACACTATCAACCCAGATCGTAATGTCCAAGATGTCAATCTTCTCTGAACTACGGGTGCAGGTAAACTTTAAATATCTATTCTGTCGGTTAATCCATTCAAAGAACTCTAAAAAGGAGCTCACAGTGCCTTCCCATATCAACAAGATGTCATCAATGAATCTATGCCATAAGGCGATTTTAGAAAAAAATGGGTTGGTGGTTTGGTAGATATGTTGTATTTCGAAGTTTTCTACATAGAGGTTAGCAGCCGTTGGTGCCACTGGCGAGCCCATGGCTGTGCCATGAATCTGATGGTATAATTCATTGTTGAATATGAAATAATTTTCTGTTAGCGCCATCTCCGCGCACCACAGGATAAAACTGTTTGGTGTCACTCCTGTAGTCCTCTTAGCTAGTAATACATTTTCAAGTACCTCTAGTGCATGTGTATAACGCGACTACATCTAGGCTAACTAACAGATGGATTTCAGGATCGAAAGTCATATGTTCAATGGAATTTATAACCTCTGTTGTTTCTTGTATGTATGAAAACATCTCCAACACGAATGGTTTAAGGAATTTGTCTGCAAATTTTGCAAGTGGTTCCAACAGCGACCCAGTACCTGAAACAATTGGACAACCCGGGGGTGTAAGTAGTGATTTGTGAATTTTGGACAAGGTGTATAATTTCGGAACAGAAGGTCTGGATACAATGAGATATTCATATTCTTGTTTACAGATCCATCCTCTCACGAATGCCTTCTCTACTTTGTCTCTAATCAGACTATCTAGTCTTCCAGACGGGTCATCTGTTAACTTCCGGTAATAAGAATCCTCGCCAAGTTGTTGTTTGCATTCTGTAATATAGGCTTCCCTATCTTGAATCACCATTGCACTTCCTTTATCTTCCTTGCGTATGATGATACTGTGGTTTGTGGCCAATGACTTTATATCTTTTTTCTCCTCATTCCTCAAATTTTGAAATTTGGAAGGAACGCTCTCGTTCTCCATTTCACGAAGGTCATGCCATACTCGTCTAGCAAAAACTATAGCCTCAGGTGTGTGGCTAGCTACAGGAGGATCAAAATTAGATTTTTTCCTTAGTCCACTTTCATTCTCAGTTCTTTCAAATTTTTTATCCATAAAGTACTGTTTCAAATGAATCTTCCGTATTAAAAGTTCAATCTCAGTTCTAGTCTGAAACTTATTGTAATGTGTGGTAGGGACAAACCATAGACCATGGTTCAAAACTCGCTTCTCAACAGTGTTAGGAGTATATTTTTTTTCAAATTTTTTTTTTATCCGATTTATTTTTTCAGAAAAAGGCAATCTGAAAAATGTATCGAACAGTTTAGCGCTTCTTCTTTATCTTTATCTTTCTCTTTATCTTTCTCTTTATCTTTCTTTATCTTTATCTTTGTTTCCTTCTGTCGTTCTTCCTTTGTCTCTATTTCTCGCCTCAGATTTACGGACCCTGGCTGTGCACCCCTGTTCCAAGTGTTCGTGCGCCGGGTTGTTTGATAGTTTGTTGATTGTTTATTCGTTTGTCCTTGGGACCGAGGTCTCCCTATCATCTGCGCCCGAATCTTCTACAACCCTTGGAGTCACTGTTGCCGGGCTTTCTCTTAGCTGCTTAAAAGTTGCCTCGATTAGGTTCGCATTGGCCATCGACCACCTTGTGGATTCTCCCGAAATCAGTCTATTCCATAACTCTATTTCTTCGAATATCCATGGATTTTCTGCCAGAGGAAGTAGGTACGTATTTCTGTTCTGTTTGTTATTTTCACAGGTAAATATCAGGTGCTTTAAGGTTTCTTTTGTATCTGGTTTGTTAAATAATCGACAGGTTGCCTCCTCTGAGGTCGATCTAATCGAAAGTATTTCTTTTGTAGGTAGCAAACAGGAGTATATTTAGATAAATGAGCTAGTAGGAATTAACTAGTAGGGATGGTTGCTCCGAGTTCCACGCTCTTCTGACTCCCACTCGTTCGCTATCTCTCGCTCCTATAAAAAAAAAACCATGGAAGTTGAGGGTTGTGGTTGTTGTGGTTGTGGTCCTGAGTTATATTGATTGTTCATACCACCTCTGCGTTGTGCGCGCCTATTTCGATAGTTCCATCTCTGTTGCCGACCTCTGTTTCTATATGGTCTCTGGCCTTGTCCACTCTGAAAGCTACCGTCGTTAGAACTGCCCGAGCTGTATGAAGTATACCCTTTCCTGTTTTGTCTCTGTTGGCCATATCCTCTTCGTTGTTGTTGTTGTACTCCTTGACGTACATAACCATCTTTAGTATATTGATAAGCTGCTTCATGTGAAAAATGTATCAGGTCTTTTTTCATCCGTGCGATTCGGTCTTTCGTACAGAAACTTTTAAAGTCCTTCATTTCTCGTGTGATCTCCTCTAGACGTTTTTTGTATGTGTCTAATGGTACCAATTTCTTGATGACTTCTCTCATTGTGTCTAAGTCTCCTGTGATCTTTAATGTCATTTCTCTTGCTGTGTCAATTATCAGAATTACCCAGTCTCTGCCACATTTATTGGCTATGTAGCTCCACTGGATGACAAACTCAGAAATAAACGTGGTTCGTTCCGTACGATCAGCCCAGTAGGTAGGGTACCTGACCGTAGGTACTCAATCATGATGGATCCATGTATTTCCATACGTATTAACCTCTTTTTCATTTGCACTATTTCATCCCAATTACTCAAGTTCACAGCCAATGGTCCTTCGCCTTCTTCAGAGAAGGAAGATGCTTGAGCCAATAGCTCTTCCATGTATTTCACATCATAACTCTTTGTTTTATCCGCAGCCATGGTTCTGAAGTGTCAAATGAGACTCTTCTAGTCGACACTCCTACAAGACTGTGCCTACTTGATTAGGACCGCTCAAGTGATTTTCTGTCATAGGCCAGGGAGAGGGGAACCCATTTTTTAGAGGGAATGGAGTATTTTCAGGGCTAGAGAAATTCCACAAACCTGTCAAATATAGCGCAGCTGCAGGGTGACAAAGAGTGGACTAAACCCAATGGCAGGAACTCAACACAGGTCCACATAGGAAGGCAGGGTCTCTCACACACACACACACACCCACACACACACTAAAGGAACAATGTCAGTGGTGGGCAATTTCCAGTGTCCCAGAGGATAAGCAACTATAAGGATTTAAATACAGGACAAAATACACACACAGGGGAACATGCAAGCACTTGACGTAAATGAACCACAATCATAGACAGCGCATAAAATGTAGTCAGGGATGAATAATATACAGTCAAGATGAAAAATTAATCTGTGAAAAATTAAAGTTATGCAATATTTTAGTTAAATGAAAAATCACAGTAAACAAGTGACATATAAAGAATGCCATTTCCACAGTTGGTAAATCTAATTCCCTTTATGACTCCGCACTAGACATACCACCAAATTCACCATGAGACCCATTTTATGTTCAAATTTATAGAAACATGAAAGTTCACACACAAAGACTTTGTAATTGCTTTGGAATATCAATTAAGATAAAACATAAGATATCTGGGGCCTCATTACGAGTGTGTCGGTCTGTTAACAACCGTGCAGGTAAGCCTACCGTTGTTACCGGACGGGCACATTCCGAGTCTGCGGGTGGCTGCCGTCCCGCTTGCCAGGTCTTACCTGGCGGGTGGGACGGCAGCCTCCCGCAGACTTTCACAGAAGCACCGGCACCGTTATTGACGGTGCCGGTGCTTCTGTCATCCCAATTGCCATTGAGCCCCATGGGACCCAAATGGGAATAGGGATTAAGATTTTTCTAGCTCCTGACTTCTAGGAACACTGGGGTCGTAATCCCTGTTGTTTCCGTGAAGTCAGGCGCCAGAAAAATACACGAGTCCGGCAGCAGCCTGCCTGTTTTACTGGCATGCCTACCACCGGACTCGTAATGAGGCCCCTGGTGTTGATGAGGGGCATTCACCTCGTCTGTAAATGCAAGTAGGATTCATGGGGGAAGCCTAATTTACCAAATGGAACTCCTCAATATACCCTGCCCTTCATCACGTCAGAAAGCAGAAACATGGTCTTTGGTATCCTGGTCATTGTTTGACTTGATGCAACAGCTCCTTTTATACATGCCTTCCAGCATTCCTAATTGAGGAAACCGGCTCAAAGCATCCCAGGCAAACTCATCATCTGCATCGAAGAGAAGGCTACCTGTCTCTTCACATCAGAGACAGATTCAATGGATCCCTTTATAAGGCGTAGTCCCAGTTAAGATGTACATTATCACTTAAAAAAGCCTGCATGACGTATCCTGCATCGATCCCATGGACAAAATCAGCTACTACCTACCAAACGTCTCCCTGCATTCTTGGGGCCGGCCCTATGATATCCGGTGCCCTGGGCAGCATAAGATGTGCGGGCCCCCTTATTTGCATAAATAGTGTCCCCTGATATTACAGAAATGTCTTTCACAGAATGAGTCGTTAATATACAAAATATCATGGGCAGTTACATTAAAAACACGTTGCCATTAGTAAGGCGGGAGACAAATACAATCTCCAGTATATGATTTGTCACTGTTAACATTTACCTATGTGGCAATATCATGAGTGATGCTTTATTTTCTAGTAAAAGTAGCAGGGAAAATGGGAGCCTCATCAGTGTACCCCCTGAGCCATCATTGGAGGGGGTGAGCAGGCCACAACTGGTTGACTGGGTGCAGGAATTGAAAGGGTAAGCAGGAAATCCCATAACATAATGTTGCCACAACAACTGAGAGTTTAGGTGACTGTTGCTGAGATGTTATGTTTATATCTTCCTGTAGATCATATGGCTTTTTTCCCATTTCTGCTGCAAAATGTGGTGGTTCGACTATGGGATGGATACTTCTCCCTCGCATCACTAGGTGTGGGAAAGTCTGGCTCCAAAGCAAAAATCAGAAGCTGGCACCTATGAATATACGCACAGTAAGTGTACATATCTTAAAGTGAAATACACAAATGTTATTAATTGACCTTTGCCCTTCAAAGAAAGTGCTCCATACAATAGAGCATTGGCATTTATAAAGCATTCATTAATCAATACCAGAGAAAATGACCTGAGAGGGGAGATTTTTGAATAACTACACTGGCAAAGTGTAAAAGCTGCCCACCTTTTAATACCAACAATCTATAGTGAAATATTCCCATGAAAACAAAATCCCAGTAAGAGACGTGTTTTGATGAAACTTTTATGTTGTCTTGTGGGTAAGCATCTGCACTTGGACACCCTGGGTTAAAATCTTGTAGCCGAGCACTTCAGCAAGTTTGCCAGACTCAAAAATACCCAAGCGGGGTTAATGGCCAACCTCTGAAAAAAGTGAGCCCAACCACACGTATCCTCTACGTATGCCCTAAAAAACAACACATGGCCAAAATGAGGGAAATAACCTTTCCAGGATTGCAATCTCTGGGCATGTATAAATGACTTACTTGCCTGCTCATCTTTTGCCATCACCCCCATGTTTGGCTTTGACCAGTGCTCTCTTTTTATAAATATGACTTCAAAAGTAAACAAACCATAGTAAGGTTTTCAGGCAAATATATAAATCTGGTTTATGGTCATTGCATCGAAAAAAGATGCATAGAAATGACAATGCATCGAAAAAGATGCATCGAAAATAAAAGCATTGAAATTCTATGTTTTACATTAAAAGTACATATCCATTGAATCTTTTCCATCAAATGGATATGTACTTTAATTGTAAAAGATCGCATTTTGATGTGTTTATTTTCTACATTAAAACTTTACATGCAGCTGTCCAGTGCTGAAATGGCGGCACTGGCTAGCTCCTTGCAACGTTTTAATGTTTTTTTGTATATTGGAGGGGGTTCCCCCATTCCCCCAAACCCCGCCTCTCCTTAACCCTAAACCTAATCTAACCCTTAATCTAACCTTAAATTTAACCCTAACCCTTATTCTAACCCTAGCCCTAACCCTAATCTAACCCTTAATCTAACCTTAAATTTAACCCTAACCCTTATTCTAACCCTAGCCCTAACCCTAATCTAACCCTTGATCTAACCCTAGCCCCAATCCTAACCCTAACCCTAGCCCTAACCCCAACCCTAACCCAAACCCAACTCTTAATCTAACCCTAAATCTAACCCTAGCCCCAATCCTAACCCCTAACCCTAACCCTATCCATCAAAATAAACCATCTAAAAGTATTCAATTAATAAGCTTTTCGATGGAAAGGTATTCGATGGAAAGATGTTAGATGGAAAGACCAGATACCTATAAGTCTTTATAGATACATGTAAGGCAGAAATTGTTCAAATGTGGCATTATTCTCCTCTTCTTGAATGGGAGACTACAAATGCCAGAATTCAATTCAGCAGAAGGCAAAACATGGCCTTTAAGTTTTGAAAAAGGTCCTTTCAAAACTTCCTTACAAGTGTGCCGGTCCGGAAACAACGGTGCCGGTAAGTTTACCGGCACCGTTGTTTCCAGACCGACACACTACAGGTTTGCTGCACGGTCTACAGCTCTCTTGTTTGAACCTTGTCTGTATACTGCAAATAGCATTCACTTCTAACTAAACTGCGGTCTGTAAATAAATACCTCTCTGATTCAGGGATGTAAGCAATTCAATCAGTGATAAAATCACCTTCATTAACTTTATTCTGTAAATAAATGACCCCGTCCCATTGTGCTTAAAAGCTCTGAAGTGTTCATTTAGTGTTTCACATCCCCTGCTGTCCGCCTGTTCCGTGATCATCCATCTTGCACAAATGCCTCTCAACCACGGCTCCACAACACTTATGCCAGAAGATTGTAAGATACACTTCCGCCAGATCAGTAAGGACAATTTATGCCAACCGATGAAAGATGCCCATGCCAAAAAGGTTAAAGGGAGCAGGTTCCAGCTTCCCCTCAGCCACAGCTAAACATTGGACCCCCGTAACGCCTGATATGAGAGCAGAGACCTCCTACCAGCCCTTCCGAAAGGCTCTTAAAACCTGGATATTTGGGAAAAGAGGGCCATCCGGCACTTGACATCCACAAACCCAAAGCACATCACTATTTCCATTGTAACCGGTTGCAAAAGCGCCCCGAAGCCCCTGGGCTTGGGCGCTTTACAAATGTAAGAATACATGAAACCAATAAATAGCGCAAGGACTGGCTAATAGCAGGCACACATTCCTTAGGGAGGCACCCAGTCTTCTCAAAAGAAAGGCTTTTTCACATGAACTGTCCTTTTCCTATCCTACAGCAGATCCCTGACATCTTCAGCCAGCCCAGAAATGGCCCAGGAGAGCACCTTTGAGAAAGGGGAGGAGGACACATAGCACCTATGTAAACTGCTTTGTGTAGAATCAAATGGCATTTTAGCAACATAAGAACGAACACACGTTTTCCTATATGACATATGTGTGGCAGTGATTCATGCTTGCAACCCTTCTGGGCACATGATGCGCCACTGTGCTTTCTGCTTACTTCATTTATGATGGCACCTTGCCAGTAAAGTGACAGCAAACTGCGAGTCATACGTCCACATTTGAGGAGATGTATCCTTTGGGAGTCCGGTGCTGGCTGTCCAGCGTTAGCTGCTTCCCTGCACACGGAAGTAAGGTTTGCAGTGCTGCACGTCCAGCGTTAGCAGGCTTGCTGCTTCCCTGCACACGGAAGTAAGGTTTGCAGTGCTGCGCGCCCTGAAATAAAATAAACACAGGGAGCGCAGTACCCCTCCCAGGATTCAAGCTAAGAGGAAACAGAGGGCGTGCCCATGGAGTCGGGGGCGTGTCTATGTCGGCAGGGGGCGTGTCCATCGATGCAGGCTGCGCTCGGTGCTACTACCTCTGTGCACTCGCAGTCCCTTGAGTATGCAAGTATTTAAACGCAACTTGAGACACATCTATTGGAATTTAGAGATGTATTCTTTCACTAGTTGCCAGCGGTTGGAATTTAGAGATGTATTCTTTCATTAGTTGCCAGCTGTTGGAATTTAGAGATGTATTCTTTCATTAGTTGCCAGCTGTTGGAATTTAGAGATGTATTCTTTCATTAGTTGCCAGCTGTTGGAATTTAGAGATGTATTCTTTCACTAGTTGCCAGCTGTTGGAATTTAGAGATGTATTCTTTCACTAGTTGCCAGCTGTTGGAATTTAGAGATGTATTCTTTCACTAGTTGCCAGCTGTTGTATGCCTCTGCCTGCAGCTCTTCACTGAATTCTGCAATCCGAGTTGTCATGAAACCACTCTGTATTTGCGGCCTTCACGCGGAGACCTTCATCAAGCACCGATCTGTGCGACTCGCACTTCTATCGGCGCGCAGCTCGTTAATTGTGAGATTTCTAACGTTAATAATCTTCCTTTGCCCTTTTTAATTTCAGGGCTCCAGTTAAGAATTCCGCTGAACTACGTCGGCTTATTGCACACAATGGCCCCATCTGCACAGGCCTGAGTGAAATAGGGTGTAATCCAGAGATCTAAAACCGTTTGATGGCTTTATCACCTCTCAATGTGCAAGTCTTTCTACAAAGTGGAGCATTTAGAAAGGGCGTGGTAGGAGCCATCTAATGTAAGCCACCTGCTGCTTTTGAGCACCCCCTAGTGAAGTTCTGCAAAGACCAGCGCTCTCGTTCTCTAATGAATGTGGTCACTGGAGGTATTCGGGGATCTTGTTATCCGGCTAATAAACTGAACGACTCTACTTATTTCGAATGAAAGCTTATCTAATCCATAGCTTGATCTATTAAAATAAGATGTAGCACAGCAAGCAGTTTTAGAAATTAGGATCTTTTCGGCACGAGGTCACCAGGCTGCCATTTCCTAGATTTCATGAGCCTGCTCTGAGCATCCAGCTGTGCTCCCCACTGAGCTAGGTCACTCTGTGTGCTCGCTCATACCCCTGCATGCCCCCAGCTCCACCTAGTCTACACTCCCACATCTACGCTCTTTACACCCGCAGCGTGACCCTGTACACCCGCAGGGGCATTCTGTGCACGGTCATGATCTGCACACCTGATCTACTCCGCCCAGCCTCACCCAGGCTGCCTCAGGGCCAGACATACAAACACCCCAGTTGCTCTCTGCAGACAGTCAAATTGAATGGATGAAGAAATAAGGGATGTACGTGTATTTTCTAGGCACTCTGCTATTAGGTGCCGGCAAGGAACTGAATGAGAGTTCACAAATCTAAATTGTTCCATAGCTTGACCCTTAGGTGGGATTGCCTTTAGGCCCAAATTGAAGCAGGACGGATTGAGGCTTACAGAAAAGGCCAATGTTGGCATGATCTAGCAAGGAGGTTAGCTCAGGGGCCACACCGATCCACTCTCCGATAGGGTACCTAGAGTCTTGAGGAGACTGGCAGAAAGCACTATATAAAACACAGTTAATATATTGCCAATACACTAAGGGTATGTTTGTTTTATAGGGGTACCTTGTACTGTGAAGACAGCTAAACTTTATATGAAAGCCCACTTGATACACGTGTAGCGTCCATCTGGCAGCGAAGAGTGGGCCTCTTCCCCTAAGGCCCGTCGCCAACGGGCACACCAATGTTTTCGGCTCTTTGGAGGTTAGTATTTCTTTGCTATGGTCAAGAACCAGATGCAGCTGTAGTCAAGTCTACAGCTGCTAGAGGCCCTGTGTTGACGGCCCGCAACTCGGAAGGTATCAAGGCACTCTCAGGTCTCAACCAAGAAAACGCAAACAAGATGTTTTTTCACCATATGATCATCTTGAGGCCTGCATCATTAGGAGTCATGTACAATCACTCCTTGTTTTTCAAATGTATGAGGGCATGTCACTTCTTTGTTAAAACATCTGGATGGGTTTCATCTGTGAACCCTGCTGCTAAGCCACCAAACATGAGCTCTTTGGGTTGCATTTAAATGCCAACAGGTGCTTTGCACCCAGGGAAAGCACTCTTTAAAGCTTTTATTCTGATCAGAGGCTCTGGTCACAGTGGTCAGGATCTGTGTATCATTGGCACAGTGTTGATAGTGCATCTCCTTGCTCCTACTGATGTCCATAAGAGGCCTGATGCAGATTAAGTAGGCCGGGGGGTGGGAGGAAGCAGGAATCCTAGTGGAATTCCACAATGCAATGTTGTTTTGGCAGATGAACACGTACCTAGATTTACCACCTGACTGCGATCTACTTGCAAGGGAGAGAACCGATTATATGTAAAAAAAAAGTAGCAGGCGCTCCTCTCCAGAAAGAGCATGGCATGATAACCGGTTCTGAGATGAGAGTTTGCTGCACACGCTTTTTACTCACTGTACCTTTCACAGATGGAAAATACCCATTTGCATATCAGTCTTTGTCCCGCCCAGACGGGCAGTCCAGCACCGAAATGCTATGGCAATTCCTCTCTGAACAAGAGTACCAACAGCAACCCCATACACGTGTTTCAGCCTTGTTGGGCCTCATCAGTGAGGTGAAGCTGCGCCTCTGTGAGCACAGAGAACCGATTATAGGCTGTTTTACTGGCACTCATCACATTTGGCAGGCGACAGTTCAGCTTTCATGTTCGAGAACATCAAAAATCGTGTAGAGGACCAATAGAGTCAGTAACTCCAGTTGACCCTTATCTACCAGCTCCAGCAAGGTATCAAACATCTCCAGTGGTGCTGTTTTTGCCCCATGACGAGGGTTGAGTCCTGCCCGATTTGAGCCTAATACATTGTGTACTTCTTGATTGGCCTGATGTTTGGTAGTAACTCATTTTTCTAATATTATCCTAATGGTAGGGAGACAAGCAATAAGTCAAGCGCTGGCTTGTTCACGGGATCCAGATACACTTTCTATAATGAGAAGGTTACATCTTTGCATGAATGGAGAACGTCTTCACAGGACACATTCACGATGGAAGAGTGGCTGGGGCTGGCGTGTGATGGAAAGCGAGGCAACAGCAAACCCCGGGGCTTGGTCTAAGGCAGTTTGTTTGGGCTTTAATTTAGCTAGAAGTCTGAAGGTGTCTTTAAGCATGGCATGTAAGAACAGGAAAGGAGGTCTCAAAAGCGACAGCAAGAGATAACAGGGAGATGTAGCTCTATTAGTACCCTGGAGAGAAATGCCAGACCCCTGATAGCCATTCAGGATCCAGGGCTTCCAGGGGCATATATGCTGGGATACTCATTGATCCTTTAGTCCTCTTCACTCCCCTCTTACAGCCTTCTGCTCACCCCCTACAAGTCCCACATGGGCCTTCCGGTCCACCCAAGGGATTTGGAAAATCGGATGTTCCACTGTACTGTAGATAACCTACCAATACTCGTGGACACCTGGTAGCTCTTCTGGGAGGAGATGTGACAACAATATTAACAGGTTTAGTCCCACACTGGGTGGCCCTGCCATGATCTTTCACTGAACAGCCCAGCCATTGTGATCTTCCTTTTTGGTCTCAAGTAGTTTTACCTCCACAATGTTCATAATGGACTGTTTGGCCATGGCAATTTGATGGCCACTACATAATATGGTGGTCAGTGATAATGTCGAATCCAATAATGTCGACAGTCAAAATGTCAAAAAATATGTCGAAAAAAATAATGTTGAAAAGCAAGAATGTCGAATTATTTCGAATTTTTAAATGATATTTTCCTTGTTTATTTATTTATTGAATTTATTGAATATAATTAAAATGTGTTGAGTATGAGGGGTGAGAGGGTGGTGGGGGGGTGGCAGGGGGGCGTTTGGTGAGGGGGGTTAGGGGGGACCCCCCCAGTAAATGATATTTTCCTTGTTTATTTATTTATTGAATAAATAAATAAATATATAATTAAAATGTGTTGAGTATGAGGGGTGAGAGGGTGGTGGGGGGTGGGGGGATGGCATGCGGGTGTTTGGTGAAGGGGGTTTGGAGGACCCCCCTAGTAAATGATATTTTCCTTGTTTATTTATTGAATAAATAAATAAATATATAATTAAAATGTGTTGAGTATGAGGGGTGAGAGGGTGGTGAGGTGGGGTGGCAGGGGGGTGTTGGGTGAGGGGGGTTGGGAGGGACTCTTCTTGTATATGTATTTATTGATAGTGCTAAATGAAAAAAAAATGTCGACTTTTTTTTTCTAAAAATTGACTCTTTTCATTATATGTATAGGATTTCGACATTATTGTTTTCAACATTTTTTTTTCAACATTTTTGTAAGTCGACATTTTTTTTCGACATTATCACTATGAACCACATAATATATGTAGGAAGGGGTAAACAGGGGTGATACAAGAGGGCCAAGGGGGTCGGTAGGAAGGGAGGTATGGGGTAAAGAAGACAATTATTTGGCAAGGGTGAAGTTACCACAACCAAACAGTCTGCTATGAAAATTGTGCAGATGAAACGGCATAGAACCTTCATTCTGTTGCCTTTAAAACTCTGCTCTGGAATATTCTTCCATTTCAGAACAGCTGCACATATGCCGCAAAGCCTAGTTTTCAGAGTTAGTCATACACCTGTTGTCCACGTGAAGAAACTATAGTTCTAAATTCGTCTTGTATCCCTAGCTCCTCCAAATAATACAGTTTCTTGTCAACATGCAGAGAGTTCCTATTCTTGGTAGTGTTCCTGTATTCACTATTAAATCTGTTTTCCGGGATGCTATTACCTGAACTGCAGGCAAGGATTGGATGGATTCACTCATTCTGTGAAAATCTTCTGAATTCTGGAGTGCGTGGTCTGTGCTCACTAGCCTTTCATGAATCTCCGCAAAGCAATTGTTCCTGCAGCCCCACTGTGACATTTTACGTATGTCTCATGCAAAACGAAATATGTACTAATGTATATATAAACCAGATAAAAACAAAAAACAGAGACAATGGACATGCCTAGGACAAAGCACTGGTAGAAGTGTACCCAACAAAGTAGTGGAACTGTGGTCTCGGCAGGGGAGAGTCTAGGCGGAAGCATAGTGGAACATGTGACATTGGGCCTCATTACAAGTATGGAGGTAGCCATGGTGCTATTAGCGCCATGGCTACCCGCATACCGGGTCCGGGTTCCCTGAATGTGGACTTACCGGGTCATTCCAACCTTGGAGGACCTGGCATTTCCCCATTCAGGGAACCCATCCCCGTTCCCATTCGAGCCCCCATAGGGCTCAATGGGAATGGGGAGGGAGCTAACAACGGGCCCGTTGTTAGCTCCCTGGTCCTTTAGCGGCTCTGGCTAAGGGTGGCGGGACCCGCTAAGGGACCTCATAATGCGGCGGTAAGGGGTTAACGGCACCAGCATCCTTACCGGCGCCGTTAACCCCTTACCGCCGACCTCGTAATGAGGCCCACAGTGTTATAGCCGGGGCATTGCAATATTCTAAGTGACTAGTAACCAAGGCTCCTATCACAACTTTACAATTGCACAGGGACATGAATGGACACATCCTCTATATAGAATGGTGAATATGGTCGTAAAATGTAGAGGAATGTTAAAACAGATAAAAATAAAAGTAGTGGAACACCACTCCCGACCGTTCCCGCTCAATTCGATCACTGAGACAAAGGATGGATTCGCGGGACTCGCAAACCAGTTGAGAGTTCAGAACAGAAAAACATGCTTTTGTCTTCTTTTATTGGGTAAGTGGGAATGAGAAACGTATTCATTCTTTTTAGGGATGAATAAAGGAGAAGAGGAACCGGAGAAGAGTTAGGGAAGTCTTTGTTGTGTTCATTTTTACTTTGGTGATGGGAACAACAGGGATCAAGACAAAATGGGCCACTATGCAGACACTTCAACCACAACAACTTTTCAGAAGACCGCAAATACCACCTCTTCACTCCACCAATGAGCAGTTGTTAAATGTATACAATGTTTTTGCCAAAGGCGTCACCGAAGATGAAATACGGGGAAACTCTACTACACTGCAGACCATTAAGGCCCCCGTCTGCAGGCAAAACCCTAATAGTGTGGGCACACACCAGCCTTTTTTCAGCGGCCTTAGGATGACTAGCTTAGTGTCTTACTCCGTGACTCAGCGGGACCAGCCCCGTCGTAAGCTCTTCAGATCCTCTTTTCTCCGATGCCTCGCTGTGACTGTTGTGTGACCATTTGACAGCAATGAGAGCAAGCAGCATCTCTGGCCTGTTTCTGTGACAAGCATCTCAAGAGAAGCTGCCAGGATTGCCTGTGCCCTGGGGTATGGAATTTCCAGCTTCGGAATTGTAATCAGGGATTCTGGATTGACCGCCACTGGCCATTGAGACTGATGAGATCACTTCAAAGTCTTTGTAGATATTGTTTGTCACCGGGGTAACAAAAATGCTTTGGACATCTGAGGACACCCCAAACATAGTGTTCTGAAGTGGATAAGTGGGCAGTCCCTGGTGAACCTGTCAAACTGATCTCTGGTAGCACCACCACTGAAGAACCCCAACCACAAATGGGCATGACGATAACATTGGGATATACACTGAACACGCCGGTTTTGTTGCCCTGCAACTCATTTGGACGTTGTAAGTAAAGCGCAGGTGGCCTGAAAAGAAGGCCACCCGTCTTGCTGCCCATTTGTAAAAATCCGCAAATCCCTGTGAAGGATTATTGATGAATTTTGTAAATGTCAAGAATACAGAGGCTGCCTTGAGAGCTGAAACGCGAACACAAGGTTAGCATTGATCTGAACACTCTCCAGCTTCAGAGGAACAGCCAGAAATGGAGAGCTGTATCTTTCAGAGCATACACTGTTCTTCTGTGTTGCTAATTTCACAGGGTTTATTTAAATACTGCTCCTGTGGATCTTTTTTACACTATAATGTGGTAATGCTTGTCCGCACTGAAGATATGAATCATACTTACATTTAGAAAAAAACGTTGTTTCATTGACAGCACAGCGTGGACATTTATTGTATTCAAGGTAATAGATGTATACTGTTAGCTGATGCCCAATATCCCGCCCTAGAGGTGCACCATTGATACTCGCCCACAGGTACTCTAGGAGACAGGGGGCTCTTAAGGAAGACCACAATACAGTTGGGCTCAGTTTTACAGTCCCTGGAATTAGAATATGATTGCACATTCGTACAAGGAATCACATGTGCAAATTTGAATGCATGGAAAATGCACCTAGACCCAGGTTTTTTTGTCTGTTTACACTTGGTAAGGCATTTATTACTTTGCTACTAGATGGTGCTTGCACCACCTATAAGGCAAAATGATTGCATTGGATTACAGATATGGAGAAAGGGCATATGAGGAGGACACAAAGCTTGTAGGTGCTGTTTAGGTATTTGCCCACCCATTGACTGACCATGGACATGCTAATCTATGTGGCCATTCCTACCCTGTTCCTACCCCTGCCCACCCAAAACACCGCCTCATGGGAACTCTTTGAGCTCGCTTTAATCAAACCTTACCATCACACTTTGCACTTGAAGCACCTGCCAGTGTTTTCGAGGGGATTGGTTCCTCCGACGTATTCCATATCTATGACAGGTAATCACCACAGCTGGGCTGCTTCGGAAAATATTCGGCATCTGCATCCTGCGTCGATGAGGTCAATACGCTGTCCTCGAGGGCCTCCGTCGAGTTGACGTCACCGGATGTTGAAAGTAGGACCACGACGCCCATAGCCTCAGTTCAGTTTTTTCCGCGAACGTGTTCGCTTCGGAGTTCTCGGCGCACCTCGGTTCTTCTGAGTATATCGATCGGTTCTTCGAACTTGTTTGTATTGTGAAGATATCATGTCTTTGTCTTCTGCCGGGTTTCAAGAAGTGTCGGGACTGCGGTTCTAAGATGTCGCGTATAACGTCTGCCTCTGGTGCCTCGGTGAGGACAACGCTACGGATGACTGTGATGAATGCCAGTCGCTCACGTCGAAGGCCTTGCGGGAGTGGAAGAAGAAGCTTTCCGTCGGTAGGGTTTCTAAGCCCCGAAAGTCAAAATCCGCTGGGCTTTCGAGCGACGATTCGAGAGGTGACTCTATGTGTCGTTGGCGTAAGTCCAGGGGGTGTCGGTCCCAGAGTGGTTCCAGCCATTCCTCTGCCTCTTCAAGGCACTCGCGGAAGCGCCGTCACCGGTCGCCTTCCCCGTCCTCGTCCGAGGACTCCGCCCGTCGGCGGGTTGCTTGTCCCAACAAGTATTTCTCTCCTGCGGAATGGGATTCATTTCGTACGGAGATGATGGTGATTTTTGAATCGCAGGGCTCTGTTCTACCCGAGCCTTCGAAAGAAGCCGGCAGGGAACATGCTAGGGCCACCGCTCACACGCCTTAGGGCTTGGGTGGTGGGCGCGATCATTCGGCGCCTTCGAGGTCCCGATCAGAGAAGGTGGATCGCTCTAGCCATGCCCGCTCCAGGTCCCGGTCCTCGAAGCCCTGGAGACCGTCAGAGCCTGTGAGGTCTTCTAAGAAGACATTGACGCCATCGGCGCCATGTCTGTCGAGGGACTCTCTCGAGGCTCTGCCTCCGAGGAAGTCATCAACGCCATCGGCGCCAAAGCCATCGATGGACACGCAGGGGGCACTGCCCTCGAGGCCTGTGTCGAAGCCATCGCCCCACGCTTGACGTATACGCCGATTATGTCGACGCCTTTCGAAGTTGCTTTGTCGGAGGTACCGAGGATACTGGTGGACTCCCCAAAGAAGGCTCTGGCCAAGTCCAGAAATGTGTTTGTCCCTTTTTCTGTGCCCCCATTCCAGCCTCTGGATTATATTTCTGAGGTGGAGGAAGGGTCTGATAAAGGTTTGGTTCCTGATGAGGTTCCAGACGAACTATTGTCTGGTCATAGCCAGTTGGATGACCTGCGTCAGTCGTTGCACAACGCCAGTGGTCTGGACACCTCTCCGGAGATGGAGTTTGGTAGACCTGAGCCTGGCATGCACCACGAATCTTCGTACCAGCGGCTCATGTCAAGGGTGTCAGAGTACTTGGGGTGGTCTGCGCCACCAGTGGATTTTCTGCAGGATGACCTGACAGATATCCTGGACCAAGGTCCACCAACTGACCCGGTACTGCCATTCCATATGGCCTTGCAAAGAAGGGTGGCAGCGGCTTGGACTGCTCCAGAGAGTGGGTAAATCATTGCCGAAAAAAATACCGCCCAGTCAGTGGCGACCTTGGCTACTTGTCCGTGCATCCTACTCCAGAGAGTTTGGTGGTGCAGGTGGCTACGGCCCCGGCTAAACAGGCGTTGTACCCTACCATCCCTCCTGATAGGGACGACAAGCATTTTGACGGTTGGGCGAAGAAAGTGTTTTCTTCAGGGGGTATGGCTTTGAAAGCAGTCAACTCTGTGTGTGCCTTAGCTCGTTTCACTCACACTGTGTGGAATTGTGTTTCGTTGGAGGCTGAACATATTCGCGAAGGGGAGGAACGGAATGGCTTTCTTGCCCTTGTACAGGATGGCAAGGATGCCAGGTGTGAATCTGTTCAGTCGGGTCTGGATATGACAGAATGTGTCAGCCGGTCCATGGCGGCGAGCACCGTAATGTGCAGATTTGCGTGGTTGCGGAAGTCAGGGTTTGCTCCGGATGCACAAGCCCGTCTTCTCAAAATGCCCTTTGATGGTGACCATCTTGTTGGTAGCAAGGCTGACGAGAGCCTTGAGAGGTTGCAGACCTCAAAGGCTGCAGCAAATTCGTTGAGTGCTGCAGTTCACCAACCTCTGCCTTTTCATCCTAGGGGACAGCAATGGAGGGGAGGTTCCTTTCGTTATTACTCAACCTTTGGTAGATCGAGGGGAGCTGCAAGTCAAAGAGGCCAACGTAGGTGTACCAGAGGTGGAAAACAGGGTTCTCAAGGTGCCAAGACCACTCGAGCAGTTGCCTCTTTGTCCTCAGGCACTGCCGCAGCCGCTTCAGCTCAGTCATGAGGCCATGTCCCATGGTTCGCCGGTTGGGGGAAGGCTGGCGCAGCATCTTGTAGAATGGTGTGCCATTACTTCAGATGTGTGGGTTCTGGAGATCATAGCCCACGGCTACTGCCTTCCTTTTCAGCAGAGGCCTCACGACCATACACCAGGGAATCTCTCTTTAAAAAGAGTCCGGATCCGCTCCTTGCGCAGGAAATCAATTCCCTGCTGGAGAAAGGCGCCATAGAACTGGTGCCTGTAGCGGTGAGGACCAAGGGATGTAATACCCCTTATTTTTTGATTGCGAAGAAAGACGGGGGATTGAGACCCATCATGGACTTACGTGGTTTGAACAAGCTCCTCAGGAAGGACAAGTTCAAGATGGTGACTCTCTCTCAAGTCCTCCAGGTCCTTCAACTTCAGGACTAGTTGGTGACTCTCGACCGCAAGGACGCTTATTTTCATGTGCCGATTCATACCAAACACAAGAAGTACCTGAGGTTTGCGTTTGGTGACTCGCACTTTCAGTTTCGGGTCCTGCCGTTGGGATTGACCTCCGCCCCAAGGGTTTTCACCAAGCTCATGGTGGTGGTGGCAGCGTTTCTCAGGAAAGGGGGGATTCACGTCTACCCCTACCTGGATGATTGATTGATCAGGGCACGCTCTCCCGAGCAAGTCCGGGATCATCTGTCAGTCGCCTGCCACTCCCTTCACTGGCTAGGCTTCTCCCTCAACTTAAAGAAGTCCCACTTGACGCCAACACAGCGGCTCCAGTACATCGGAGCAGTGCTCAAAACATCCCTGAGGCATTGTTTCCCTCCCCAGGTGAGGGCTCATCACATTCTACAGATGGTGCACAAGTTTCAACATGCCCAGAGTCTCCCGGTGTTCGAGTTTGTGAGGTTGCTCGGCCTCATGGCATCCTGCATTCTTCTGGTCCCTGAGGCATGGCTGCGGATGAGATCTCTGCAGTGGGCTCTCAAGATGCAATGGTCACAGTCCTCCGGCAGGATGTCGGATCCCGTTCAGGTTCTGCCCTTGGTCGCCCAGGACCTTCTGTGGTGGGCCGTTGAAGGCAATCTGATGAAAGGGGCTCCGTTTTGGCTACTCTGGCCGGAGGTGACGATCTTGACGGACGCCTCCCTCACAGGATGGTGACCTCATGCCAACGAGTTGACAGTCAGCGGTCGTTGGTCTCCGTCGGAGTCCAGACTCCATATCAATCTGTTGGAGCTGAGGGCCGTCAGGCTTGCCCTGAAGGCTTTTCTGCTGACTGTGTGAGGGAAGAATGTCCTGATTCTGACGGACAACACGGTGGCCATGCACTACCTCAACAAAAAGGGGGGGCAGGGTCACTTCCTCTGTGCAGAGAGGCGATGCAGCTCTGGTTCTAGGCCATCCAGCAGGAAATTTCGATCTCAGCAGTTCATCTGGCCGGAGACGAAAACGAGATGGCGGACGCTCTGAGCAGGCAGAGTACGGTCTCTCACGAGTGGGAGCTGGCTCAGGAGATTCTCCTGGAGATCTTCGCCCTTTGGGGGACCCCACAAGTGGATCTCTTCACCACCAGTGTCAACCGGAAGTGAGAAATGTTCTCCTCGCGGGAATTTCCACCAAGAGGAGCCTTAGGGGACGTGTTTGTGGCGGAGTGGCCCTTTCCACTGCTGTATGCGTTTCCTCCAGTCCCCGTTATTCCGCAAATGCTGCAGAGGTTACGGAGGTTCGGTTCCCGAATGATCCTCATTGCTCCGGCATGGGCCCAGTGAACGTGGTACCCGGACCTTCTCGACTTGTCCATCTGCCCTCCACGCCGTCTTCCCTGCCAAGACGATCTGCTCTCACGGGAGGCGGGTCAGATTCTCAATCCAGAGGTCAAGTCTCTCAACCTTCACGCTTGGCTTCTGAAAGGTTGAGGTATAAGGATTGGGACCTCCCTGAAGACGTGATGGAGGTGTTGCTGTCAGCCAGACGGCCTGCAACTAAGTCCCTGTACCGTTGCCGTTGGAGAAAGTTCTGTGACTGGTGCAGGGTTCAGAATGTAGATCCTTTTTCATGTGACATTCATTTGGTTCTGTCTTTTTTGCTTTCAAGGGCCTGCAAGTGGGTACCATTAAAGGTTACCTGGCAGCTATGTCCACATTTAAGTGCTCTTCTGAGGAGTGTTCTTATTTTTAAAATTTCTTTAATTTCTCAGTTTCTGAAAGGGCTCACTAATGTGTTTCCACCGTCACCTTTCCAGGTGCCCGGTTGGGATTTGAACCTGGTTCTAAAGTTCCTGATGGGTGCTCCCTTTGAGCCTTTACATTCTTGTCCTTTGAGACTGTTAACCCTTAAAACTGTATTTTCAGTGGCGGTTACTTCCGCTCGCAGAGTGAGTTAGTTGCAGGCACTTTCTGTTAAGCCACCCTTCACGGTGTTTCATAAGGACAGGGTTGTCCTTAGGGTACGTCCTTCTTTTCTTCCGAAAGTTGTGTTGGAATTTCATTTAAGACAGAAGGTCATTCTTCCGGCGTTCTATCCTCCTCCGCATCCTGGTAAGGAAGAGGAGAGGCTCCATAGGTTGGATCCTAGGAGAGCTTTAAGTTTCTACATCTCACGGAAGTCCCGGGTCAGAGTGGACGATCAGCTCTTTATAGGATACGCTGGAAGACGTTTGGGACAAGCTGTTACTAAGCAGACTTTGTATAGATGGATTATCTTGGCAATTTCTGAATGTTGGCAGGTAAGGACCCTCCGGTTACGGGCCCATTCTACTAGGGGTGTGGCTGCCTCTACTGCTCTGCAGAGGGGTGTTCCCATTCGTAACATTTGTGAAGCAGCCACATGGGCTTCGGTCCATACTTTTGTAAGACACTACTCCCTAGATTCTATCCATGGGCAGCTACTGGCCTTTGGCAAGGCGGTCCTTTATTCTGCAATTAAATTGGGCATTCTAAATTTCTAAATTCTTTTCCCTCCTCCATACGTTGGTACTGCTTTGGGAGTCTGTCATAGATATGGAATACGTCGGAGGAACCAATCCCCTCGAAGAACAAGTTACTTTCTTACCTGGTAACCTTCTTTCGTTGGGATGTTCCGATGACGTATTCCATATCGTACCCTCCCAGCCTGCCCCGCTACAGAATTTCTTATGCGATTGCAGCTTACGTTTCCGCAAGGCTTTCTGTGATAATACTGGCACAAGATTAGTGCCACACGTTCTGGGGAAAAAAACTACAACTGAGGCTACGGGCATTGTGCGTCCTACTTATAACATCCGGTGATGTCGGCTCGACAGAGGCCCTCAAGGACATCGTATCGACGTCATCGACACAGGACGCAGATGCCAAAAATGTTCCAAAGCAACACAGATGTGGTGATTGCCTGTCATAGATATGGAATATGTCGTCGGAACATCCCATCGAAAGAATGTTCCCAGATAAGAAAGTAACTTGTTCTTCTTGAACTTAGTCTTCTGAGAGATAATGGGCCTCATTATGAGGTTGCCGGTCCGGTAACAACGGAACCGGTATGCTTCCCGGTACCATTGTTACCGGACCGGCAAACTCTGAGTTGTGCCGCGGGTGCCCTTCATTCCGCCAGGTCTGCCCTGGCGGAATGAAAGGCACCCGTGAGCACAGCATACCTGTAGCACCGGCACTGGTACCAGTGCTTCAGGCATCCCCATTCCCATTGAGCCCTATGGGGCTGAAATGGGAATGGGGATCTACCGGCATCCACGAAAGGGCAATTACCGGGTCTGGCGGGTTCGGAATACCCCAGTAATTGCCCATTCGCGGGTCCCAGACTTTCATGCCGGTATGGAGGTAGCCTTGCCGCTCTTACCGGCAAGGCTACCTCCAACCTCGTAATATGGCCCAATTACTTAGTTAGAGCTGTAAATACACCACTGACGTAATAAAAATATCTTAATCATGTCTGCCTTTAGCCACTCGATTTACAAGCACTGTGTGTGTGTGTCCGTCTTTGAAGTTCTGTTTAAAACAAGTATTCGCAAAGCCAATAGGTTTATGTTTATTAGACATTTGCGGGGCACTGCTATCAAATGCACAGGCACTTTCATAATGTTCTCACCTGCTACCATCATTGGCAAGTTTTGTGCAGGGCCTGGTAAGTGCCTTTCCCATGCCTACACAAAATCCCAAACTGTTGCCATTGCTAATGCTTGTTAATAAATGCCACCCACTATATAAGTGCATGGCGCAAGGCATTTATTCGGACTCCTATGGATTTTGTAAATGTTAGCACCTGAGAGAATTGGTTCCTTGCACTGGTGATATAAATTGATCCCTCAATTGAGGATCAATCAAAGCAACGTTGAAATGAGTCTTCATAACATTATCAAATATTTGATGTTATATCGATTAATTCATTCAAAGTTCAGTACCAATTAACATGCATAATATGAACATTAATAGCTGATGCTTATTGTCACAAAAAAAAGAAAGCAACTAGTGGCTATTGACTGCATGCATTTCACTCACAGAGCTTCCTCAGGGTAACACTGCATAGAATATTTCTGTTTTTACAGGTTGTTCCAAGATTTTAGTTTATATTTGTAAGACGACATTCTTAAAACACACTATTTTGTTTATCTGCATTAAGAATATTGGACTCCCTATCTAGACAGTATCCGAAATCCTTAAATCCACACTCAAAGGACGATCCGGAGTGTGAACGGACAATAGCACAGGGGCAACGTGCTGGTCTTGGAAGCAAGATCACGCAGTGCAACATAGGTTCGAATCCCGTGTAGATCCGCGCTTCGAATTCGAAATCCGGTATTTAGCGTGTTTTAAAAAACCAACAAAATAAAACAAATTGCAGGGTTGGTCTTTCCATTGTGTAGTGTATATTTTCCTATAACCCAAATGCGTGCATCCTCTGCACGCATTTGGGTTATAGCAGTAACAATATGGAGGCCATGCTGGCGTTTCCTCGCATTCACTGTGGAAGAAAACTAGATACATTGCAGGAGGATAGATGCACTGGCGGTTGACCAACCTGTTCACAGCTGGGCAGCTAGTTGTGTTGTGAGGGCATCTCCTCTTGTGTGTCTGCTTCACCCTTCTACTGTGTCCTCCTGAAAGTATTTGATTGTTTCAGTCCTGATACTCCTAGTGCTCTATACCAGCTTTGGGACTACGACTGGCCATGTGGTTGGGCCTAATAGCTATTTTGTGGATTTTCTGTCGAGATAAGTAGTGGGAGAGGAAGGAGGAAAAGGTTTATCCTCGGTGTCCTTGCTCCTATAACCTCTCTTACTATTACTGTAGTATTACATAGTGCTGCTCTTCATCTCTCAGTGCTACAGTCCTTAGTGGTCGAAATGTACGAAAAGAAGTAGTGCAACTAGGTTCCCTGCTGGCCTGCCCCCATTCTCCACAAACCCCATCGCCACACCCCCTCCCACGTGCAATACAAATTCCCAAACACACTGGCTATTTAAGGGAATGTTCAGTGCAGTGCACTGAAGTGCAAGTTTCAAATTCTACCTACACTTTTATTTTAAAACGAAACCATACCAGAACGGTTTCTTTTTAAAATAAATGTATAGGAACGGGGAAACTTGAAAATAAAAAGTATAGGAGCACCGCTCCTGACCGCTCCCATCCACTTTGACCTCTGCCCTTGGTCCTCATGAGCCCGACCTGCATCCTTTCAAATTACTGCACTGTGTGCTCTGCATGCCCTTTGTCACAGATTATGTTATGTTGATTTATGCCGCACACCTCTATCACCCAAGGGCAGTCCCCAGGATTGTCCTCTACATGCATCATTTGATACTTCAACACGTGGTATGGTGTCCGCATGCTGCGCATTAAGTTGTGCTCTAGCACCTTGAAGTGTCTTTTGTACTAAATGGAAAAAGATCTCAGACCAAATAACCAGACAGACTGAAAGAATATGGGAAATGACTACTTTATTCACAATTGAATAAAGAAGGGCACACCGGCAGACATCAGACTCAGACTCTCTCTCTCTCTCTCTCTCTCTCTCTCTCTCACACTCACACACACACACACACACCCTACCTACCCACCTACCTTGCACCCCAGTATGTGTCCTCTATGACGTTGCCCTACATGGCAAACTGTAAAACCTATTGGCGGGAGGGATTGGTTAAGGGAACCCATCAACTCATAGAATGTATATGGGTCAGTACGTCATTGGCTGTCTCTTATCTCTAAGATACCCCTCGAACTACCTCTAAATATGTATAATACTATTATAGCAGACAAAATGGCAGCAGATTGGTCTATGCAACATTGTATAGCAGATTGCCCCATTGACCCACTGATTGGTTGGCATTCCCATCCAACCTTGGACTTTCGGCTCCGCTAGCAGCACGTAAGGAACCCAAAACCCAGTTGCTTGAATCATGTCAGATTACTCCCTCCTCTCCTAATTAGTCTGTCATCTCTCATCAGTCCGGCCATGAGCCAAAGATTCCGGTATGTAGTTGACCTTGTAGCCTGCTCTCTGTTCTAGGACATTCAAGGGAGTGTAAGCACATCACTATCTTCATTCGAGGCTTAATGACTAGCCCTTGATTTGGACTTCTGAGTTACGTGTGAAGAGCCCACGAATGTGTCCATTTCAACCTCTTATTTACTGCTATTTGATTTAATTATACTGCGTGTCATTGCTCTTCTTGGCCTCTAGAGACTTGCTCAATCTAGCTAATATATACTTTATACACTTTTATTTATCCAATACTTGGCCCTGATGTTTTGTCTTCTTTAATCTAAGAAATATGTCTTGTCCATGGCTTATCCATGGCTTATCCTTCTGCCTCCCTTTGGGCCTCATCATGAGTTGGGTGGTAGCCCTTAAATGTGGCGGTAATACAATTACTGCCGCATTTAAGGGTCCGCCCAAACATGGGTCTGGTGTGTTTACCCCCAGCTCAGAACTGGGGGTAAACACGCCGGAAAATTCCCAATTTTTGGCCGCAATTAGCGCCGAAAATTCCCAATGGACCCAATGGGGAATTAAAGTTACTGCCAACCCGTGATCCGGTGGTGGAGGGTTGGTCGGTAACGCAAATACAGTTGGGTGGTATCCCAGTTGGGCTACTGCCCAACTCATGATGAGGCCCTTTGTGCTTTGCAGCTATTCCTTAAAAATTGCATCCTTGATCCCAAGCCAACATAGACTCCTCTTTGTTTTGCACACAAAGCTGTTCTTCCAGCGTCTCCTGACTCTGCAAGCCTGGTCTGTTTCTGAGGTAGTTGAATTGAAGCTTTGCACGAGCCTGCTTTCATTTTCCAATTATGGCCATCTTAGCCACGTTATATATTCCTCTATAGCAAGCTTCTATATGTCTCTTCTACCTTGCCTTACTGCATATTTACACTTATTGGCCAGTAAATTACTTTGTCTTCTCTTGCATTCATGATTACTTCATCATTTCGTACATGTTTCTCTTGTTGCTTCAGTTACATTGTCTCTCAAGTATTTTCATATCATTTCAGTATGGCTTCGTACATATTCTTCATGACATCACTCTGCCCTCATCAGATTTCACTCAGCACTACATAATGTCCAATGGTGCGTGCAGATATCCTTCCACTCTCTCAGTGCAAGGTCTGGGTGTCTGGGTGCATATTGTCTCTCGTACACTCGATGCGGTATATGGACATCACAGGGGGTCCAACAAGCAGCTTTTCTCCTGCTGTTCCAGTATGACGGTGAGGGGGCAGGAATTAGGGTTTGTGCATCCAACTGCTTCTCTACAAAGTGTAGGCTTTACATGTATGTCTTCACTGTATATGTTGGTTTGCTGCTCCGTGGGCCTTGCAACCCAGTCGTTACTCCTGGGTGACATATGAAGAAGGGCCTTTGAATGCCATGTCAGGCTCAGGTGCTGCTGCTTGAAAAACTGGTCTCTCAGGCTATGTGTAGAATGTGGGCAGCATTGTGGGAGACCCTCGATTTTGTCCATGATGATAGGACTGCACCGGTCAAGGACAAACACACTTTGTCTTGACATGAGGTTGTTTTACCGTGACCGAAACGGTTGCGATGGAAATGACCGCATGGGAAATGTACGCAATACAAAAATGTTCATACATTTCCCATGCGGACATCCACTGTAAAACAACCCCAAATCCATACAAGCACACACCCCCACCCACACCCCCAACACACCCCCACCCCCTTACTTACCTTTAATTCCGACATACTGTATCCCTGCGGCGCTGCTTCCCTTTCACTTCCGTGATCAGGAACCGGCACCGCATGGTCCTTTTCTTTTCTTTTCTTTTTTTATGTTCCCCGCAACCCCTGCTCACTATACTGTATAGTAAAATGAGCTGGGTGTTGCAGGGGACACCCCCACATCCCTCAGATTTTTATTTTTTTTAAATGTATTTTTCGTCAGGTGAGCTGCGGGGGTGTCCCCCGCAACCGTTGCTCACTAAACTGTATAGTATAGTGAGCGGGGGTTTTGGGGGACACCCCCGCAGCCCCTGGTTTATTTTTGTTTTTTTCAACCGACCCCACCAAAGGACCTAAACACATACCACAAAAAGTTTGAACTTTTGGTAGATCAAACTTTTTGTGATATGTGTTTTAGGTCTTTTGGTGGGGTCGGTAATTTGGGTTCGATAATTTTGGCCTATTCCCTTTGTTTCATGTGACTAATCTGTGGATGCTGTCCCTTCTCCCCTAGGGTGAGACCTTTCACAAGGGGCCAGGGTGGTGTATCCACAGTACAATAGTCCTCCTCGAAGTAGTGCACAGGGGGCATATCAAATGGGAGAGGAAGCACCTATATTGGATTAGGGACGATAATCCACCGAGAACACAGTATACCTCCTAATTTGTTACGCCCTCCCTCTTTGCCATATCCAAACCTCCTTCCCTCGTTCCACCCATTGCCAATACCTTTTATTGTAAAGTCAGCCAACCTAATACAATGGACACGACTAAGGCACAAGACTTGCCTTCCATATATTGTTAATGCAAATACTGTGAAGAAGAAGATGGCTAGGAGTATGAAGATTCCTCCAGTGAACTGTTGTGTACCGGTCTACTTACTTACTTTATTCTTTTTTTTGGCATAAACACCATAAAAGAGTTATAGAGCAAACAGTTATAAAACAAACAATCATCAAACACATAAAATGATGCAAATCGCATCTTTAAAATTGAAGCCCACGATCTTTACTTGCACTCGCTAGCTATGCCCCACAATATTATTTAAAACAGTTGTTAAATGTAGTTTAACATAATTCTTCTATTTTTAGAAACAGAACTAAGACAAGCAGAAACAACCATCACAGTTACATAGGTGGGGCAATGTTTTAAAACATCCAGGGCCACAGAGGTGGACCATACATTTAACTGAACCCATAATGGCTTAAACCAATGACACCGCTCTGCATTATAAAGTGAGAAAAAGCAAAAAGATGTACCTCATCTTCGACCATGTTTGTTTGTTTGTTTGTTTGTTTGTTTTAATATTTGTAGTGCGCGCCAGACCCGAAGGTATCACGGTGCAATAAGCATCAAGAGGATTGTTCAGCTTAGGTTATATTGCTGTGCAGGTACAGGCATTTATGATTACAAATGTACACATTTACACAATATACATAGTACACCTTAAACACAGTGAGCACGGACAAAGCAAGAAATATGATAAGTGTAAAGGGGAGATCAGAGGTCATTTTCCTTGATCCAGTGGATGAGGTTTGACCTGAAGCAAAGGTAGAGTAGATCTTCCCTCAGGGGTGGTGGGAGAGTGTTCCAATATTGGGCGGCTTTGACCGGGAAGCTGCTCCCGCCAGTCTTCGTGCGTTTATATCTGGGCACTGTTAGGAGATTGGCATTGGCAGTTCTCGTGGGGTGGTTAGAAGACTTTCTCGTGAGTCTGGCTGTGAGGTATTGTAGGGCAGCGTTGTGGAGACATTTGTGGGTCAAAGAGGCTGTTTTTAGAAGGATTTTATCTTTCGCGGAGAGTCAATTATTATTTCTTCTAATATCAGAAATGTAGGCTTTCTTGGGGATACCTAGAGCTGCTCTCACGGAATTATTTTGTAGAATCTGGATTTTGTTAGTAATATATTTGTTACTCCCTAAATATAGGGCATTACAATATTCCAATTTCGACAAAATAAGGGCTCTTGCTAAGGTGATGCAATTGTTGGAGGAGAGGAAGGGCTAAGCTGCTCTGATTAGCTTACAAGTGTAGGCATTAGATGAGGCCATGGAGTTGACTTTTTTTTTAAAGGTTAGGGTGGAGGCTAAGTAGGGTCTTAACTTCCTTAGCTACTGTAATGTTGAGATCATCTATTCTGAAGTTGGAGTAGTTGTGGCCAAGTTTATTAAGGGTCGTAAGGGTACCGAGGATGAGGAGTTCCGTTTTGTCATCATTCAGGCATAGACCATTAGAGGCCATCCATGCCTGGATGATAAGGTACACTTTATCCACAAAGGCCAAATCCTTGTTGTAGTCTCCCGTCAACGGGATGAGGATCTGGGTATCATCAGCGTCAAGGCAAAATGGGCAATTGGATGAAAAGCCACCCTTCCTCCATTTAGCGGTGAAATGGGTGAGTGGAAGAATGCCCACGCAAAACTTTACATAACAAACTTTGGAACTGGGGCTCAACTGGAAATCCAAATACGCTTCCAAGACCCAGTCCTTTTTAAGCTGTAAATATATTTCAGACTTTGTTGCCCGCTATGCAAGTGTCAATCATCATCCTCCATGCCCAATCAATAAATCCATTCTTGGCACAGCCTTTATACCCAGCACCTCATTTTTGGGGATTTTCCCATAGGTCCACAAGCCCAATATTGGTTAACATGTTTTTTACATGTCTGAACCACAGGAGTTGCCTTCCACCTGACACTAGCCCTGTCGAGTTTTCCGCCGTATTCGATTGGACCAAAGCAATAAACAATAAAGGAGGGAAACCAGGTGAAAGTGATCCACCCTCCTGAGAGGAACTGTCACATATGCTGAAGTGACTACAGCAGAACAGGAGAGAATAACAACATGTACGGAGGAGGGAGCTGGACCATGCGTAGTCCAGGGCATGAGGACTCTGTGGCTTGCTCCCCTATCACCCTCTGGGCATCCCAAGGTCATGGGAGTTGCCGTATGGAGGAGAGGCATCCCAAGAGAGACGCAGAAGCCCGCAAAGATGTGACTGACGAGTTGAGGGCCCCCGAACGCTACCGGAGCCTCGTACTGACGTCCCACTGCTCGGAAGACATGAACCATGCACAAAAGTACGTGGGTAGACCGAGAAGCGCTAGTGTTTAGGGGAAGCCAGAGAACAAGCTTAAAGAGCAGAATTAGAGGGTCTGGGACCCTGAGAGCCAGAAAATCAGAGGTTCTAGGACATTGAGAGTAAACAAGACCGTCAAGAAAGAAACATACTTGGCAGGAGAGTAAACCAAACTGTTGTGATAACGCATTGTGAGTCTGGGATCCGCACCCATAAGAGAGACAGAGAATAAGAAGGTCTGGGACCCAGAGAGCAAAAGAGGCAGAAAAGAAACAAATGCTTGGAAGGACAGTACATCAAGCTGGTATAATACATCACTGCGAGTCTGGGACCTGCACCCATATGAAAGTCTAAGAATAAGGTGAAGCTCATTCAAGAAAGCATGGGGTCTGAGATTCAAGGAGATGAAAGGAAGAGATTAGCAGAGACTATCAGTTATAACTTCCTGGGCTATGTTTGGCAGGAGATTGGACCAGTTATAAGCCCTCTGTGAATTAAAAAGAGGTCTTCACAGGAAACCTGGGAACTATTGGAAAGTTTGGAAATGCCAGGGAAATGACAGAGTCCCCTGGCTGAGTGAACATTGTGTAGTGACCCGTGAAGGCCTAAAAGTAGCCACGGTCTGGGAAATACTTTCTCTGGCCTAAAGACGTTTTCTGTTGTGTTAATTTGCAAAGCCAAGAAAACCACCTAAGGTGGAGACAAGCTCCTAACTTGTGAATAAGAACAAGGAATCTGGGGGAAAGGAGCTAATCTATGGCCATTGGAACATCGCATTGTGGAAAAGGAACATTTGTTTTATTTATCGACAAACCTAGACATTGGGAACTTTCTGTTGACAAAGAACATTCATCACCCGTTTAGATTTATCTGGGGGAAATGTATGGATTTATACTAATCTCATTTTGAACTTCCATTTATCTCTTTTGGGGGGGGGGGTTTGGGGTTTGTATATATTTTTCATGTACTTGTATATAGTTACGGTGCTGTGTTTTTAAAGTATTCATGTGCAGCTGTTCTTATATTTGTAATGTGTATTTCATTAGCAAAATGTAAATAAAGTTTAAAAAATAAGAAAAATAGTGTTAGGGTCGGAATTAGGGATTTTGGACATGACATTAACTGACTATTTACTTGACATCCTGACGTTTAGCTTCGATTCCTTTGAGGCAAGGAAACCGCTCCTACCTTTAGAGACAGAGAGGTCGTTTTCCAATCCTTTTGCTGGTTAATAAAAGTTTATGACCCAAACTATGTCACATTTGTGTCCGAGCCTTACTTCTGCACCCTTACACTTAAGAGATAGTCACCACAGTGCAGACACGTTACTTGGGATCCTATGCATAGGCCCATCTTTGTCCTTTTGGATTGCAAACAATGGATGCCTCATATGGTGCGGTTTGTGAGACACCGGAACGGGCTTATGAAATGCAGTTTGTGTATCATTTTGTAATATTGTTTTTTGGGGCTTGGGTTTTCTGGACTGGTGTTTGGTTGTCTATCACTGCTGCCCTCATCGCATGTGGCTATGGCTTGGCCTAGCAAGCCATGCTGCTACACTTGCGGGCGCACACACACGGATGGCATTGCAGTGACTTTCATAAACGTGTGGGCTCAGTAACAGTAATGCCCAAAAAAGAATGTGTTTATCTTCATAAGAATACTAGTTAGGGGTTGTGTACGATGGAATGGATTTTCTTGTCGGTATGTTTATATGCTTGCAGTATTCTGGCACGTTTAGGCATGACCGTTGCTACTCTCCTAGGAAGGCCTGGGTTATATGGCCAGCATAGCAACATTATTCATGGTTTTCAGTCGACAAGAGCAATGCTAGCTTATGTCTAGTGAGGAGAAGTGTTTCCTGGATGATTCCATGCATTGGCCGATGGTGTTTCTCATCATGGCAAATGTAATGATTATCTGGTAATTCTGCTCGTCTTGCCTAATATGCATTACATGTTCTGTGTTGCCTAACCATGCAGGGGCTATTATACTAACGTACCAAGAGGTGCTAGACTGTTAATACTATGATGTGGAGCTCTGCTGTTCTTTAGCACAGGAAGAATATATTGTTTGTGCTTGCAACACGCAAGTCAGAGTGTCCATGTGTGATGGGTGATAGAAATGTTTGCACGGATGCTTGTGTTGTGGGTTGGTGCGTTTCCTTGGATTGTGTGTAGCTTCACTGGGTCCATTCCAGCCATGTTGTTATTTTCTGTCTTATAAAACTGCTTCCGCCTTTAACCACCGAGGATATTGGTGATTCTCTCTAATGATCTCTTCTTTGGTCTTGGAGAAAGAATGGTTGTATTGTTTTTATTCCATATCCTGTGTGAGGGACTCGTCTCCATGTTCTTTCCCTCACCGCTCTTCCCTGCTTTTCCTTGGGTGAGCAAGCGTGGATGTAGTTGCTATGCAGTACTGTTGATTCCTGCCCTCCATGCGCTTACTTCCAGTCCATGAAGGCGTGCGCATGCGCGCGTGTGTGTGTGAGTGTGTGAAGCAGCAAAGTGCTGTATCCTGTGTAGCAGTGATGATGGAGTGATTGACAGGTCAAAAACAGCTCAAAAGAGACTAAAGGTACGTACGGATGTTGGGATCATACCCTCAAACAGACCAAAAAGACTCAAAAAGGATCCCAACAACACTAAACTGTTTCATGAGAACATATTACACTGAACAACTGAATTTAGAGCAGAACAATTTCAGTCGTTGTACCAATATAATACAACTTTCAATCCTAGTGGGAATCAGTCATCTACAGATAACCACCTTCTTACGGCACTCAATTAAACCTTACAGTCTAATATAAAATATTGGACTATTTCACATTTTAAAAAACATTCCAATTACATTAATAAAAAAGTGATTAAAGTGACATGTGCAGTACAGTATCTAATACAAAATGCAATATTTCCAATGAAAATATAAAGAGAACATAGGCAGGTTTTCTATTTCCCTCACCATCACGTTATTTACTGCTAGCAAATACTCATTCAATTGAAGATGTACTCAGCTAGCATACAACAGCAAACCTTAACGGCTGCTTGTACCCAGGTCCTAATAGACAGCAAAGCCTCATTTGTACACACTGCTAACCATAACTGCGGTTTAAATTGAGTTGGTCAGTGTCATATGTTCTTAAGAAACAGTGTAGTGTTGTTGGGATCCTTTTTGAGTCTTTGTGATTGATAGGTCTTCATGGTTGTGAGTGGAATGTTGGGAGTGTGCTCTCTCTGAATGTTCTGTGAGAGCCAGATGGTGCCTGGGAGCTGGATGAGATGGACTGACCCTGCTCCTACAACCTGTAACTTAAGAAGTGGAATAAACCTGTGTGGATAAAGTACATGGGACTACTGACTTCTTTATACAACCATGTAAAATATTTTAAATCTAAAAAAAGTGTAAGTGATAAGACCTCTGTCCTGTCCTCAACCATTAGCTTAAATGGTTCTGGGAGGAAACACGTGTTGTTGAATGTTGTAGTTATGCATTTCGACGGATGGAGCAGAAGAGAACAGCAGCAGTGGGCAGGCCCTGATGCTAGTTAGAGGAGGCGCAAAGCCAACAGCAATGTTGGTGGCTTCAGTGTGCGAGGACAGTGACAAGATCAGCAAGATCTGGGCACTCACTGGGCGAAGATTCAGAAGGAGGACAGAGTAGGCAACAACAGCAGAGGCGCCATGGCAGGCAACTGGCGAAGATACAGAAAGAGGACAGAGTAGGCAACAACAGCAGAGGCGCCATGGCAGGCAAGTGGCAGTCCTAGGACGAGTCCGCAAAGCCACCGCCAAACACAGTCCTGCTGAACCTGTCACGATGCACCACGAGATGGAGTAGAAATGGAAGGTTCAGATGCAGCAGGGACTGAGGCATATATATCCTTCATCAGGAATGGAACATATCCCCAGATGCTGGAGAGGAAACCCCATTGTTTATATGCTTTCAATTATATTACATCATTGGTGAAATACTGACATGTAAACATTCTTTTTTTAATTAAATGTTTATTGGTTAGACTTACAAGATAAGACATTTAACCATTTACATTAAAATAAACTGTAATGTATCTTCACAGTGCAATTTTCAATCCAACAAAAGTACAAGACAGTTTAAATAATGTTTGCAAGTTTCCACTCCATAATAAAATTGCTCAATCATTTAAAATCTTCAGGTTATGATGTCATACTCAAGTTTGACTTAACAATGACAGCCATAACTTCTAGTCCTCATGGGATATTTGGCCTTGGTGATGTATTGAAGCAATTGTTGCGTATTCGGGATTTTACAATGTATTTAGAGATTCTATTTTTTTTCCCAGAGCCGTTTTCTCAATCATTCTCTGTGGGAGACTTCAAGACTGCTTCTATAAATTGCAAGAATGATAAGCATAGGTTGACTCTCTCATTAACATCCATTCCCACCACTGGAGAGTTAATGGGCCTCATTACGACCCAGGCGGTAAGGGGTTTACGGCAGCGTAAACAGCGCCGACCCTTACCGCCTGAGTACGAGGTCCCTTAGCGCCATGGAGCTTTTAACACCTGCTTTTAGCAGGTCTTAAAATCCATGGCGCTAAGGGACCATGGAGTTAATTACGCCACCGTAATTTACGGTGGCGTAATTAACGCCTTCCCCACTCCCATTATGCCCTATGGGGCAAAAATGGTAATGGGGAAGGGTAAATGGGGATTGGGGACTTACCGCCCCGCCAAGGTCGGAATGGGGCGGTAAGTCCGCCAACCACCATGGCGTAAACGTAGTTTACGCCATGGTGGTAAAGTCACGGCCCAGGCGGTAACTTACCGCCTGGGCCGTAATGAGGCCCAATGTCATTAGATGGTGATGTTTGTGGGCTTTCAGGTAATTATGCTGCAAGCTGGCGAGAACCAGGCTTGAAGTCACCAGATGATATGATAGCTTCAACTTCCCCTGGTGATCCACACTATTTACAGTAAGAAGCAGCCTTTGATATTAATATCCTGTTGGCTTGGATGTTTAATCGCACTGTAAGCAATAGATATCTGTAGTGTGGAGAGGGAAACTTAGCAGATATTTCGGAGGCTGATTTAAGTCTTTTTCCCTCTCCAAACAGAGTCTCAAGATGTCTAGATTTCTTTGGCGCACAGTTTCCACCCAGTCTTGTTCTTGGAGTTTTCTTTTTATCTTCATGAGGTTTGAAATTAGCTCTTCTTTGTCCAAATCACTATCCATTAGAATGTGTTCCATCTTCGCCCAACGTCTTTTAAGGGGTTGGTCAGTTGATATCTCAAATGAATTGAACATTTCAAAAGGCGTTCCCCTTTCCACAATTCTGCATTTTCTGTGAAACGCCCTTTACCACTTATCTTAGCCATTTATGACCTTTACCGACTAGCTATCTAGCGACTCACTGGCGCTTATTTAACTTCCTCCAACTGACCGCACATCATGGAGGCAATCCAAGCCACCAGACACTGTAACCTTTCCGGTGCTAACCAATTCTGATACTTAATAGCAACAAGTCATACAGGTGATTTTGCTTCTATTCTATTTTAAACTCCAGAGGGAGAAGACAGTGACACAAGCAAGTATGTATGTAAGGTAGCATTCTAAAACCAACAATTATGTGTTCTTTTCAGAGTGTATTTGAACAAGGTCTATCTTTAAGACTGGACATTCTGCGACTACCCTGTTATGCTAGATTTATGCTTGGTTCAAAATGGCGCAGGCGCGCAATGCTTTCTGGGAGCGCTCAAAGCCGTGTTGGATATTTACTTCACACCGCAGTGAAATGCTGCACACATTTTGCTGAAGTGTTAGATTCACACTGCTGAGACAAACATGCTTTTCCAAACCTGGTATGCAGTCAAGGTCATTTCTGCTGGGAAAGCTAACGTTGTTATGGCTTGCTACTCTTCTCCGTGGAGCATGTTTTTAGAACAGGGAGGCCCTGCGTTCCTTGAGGGGAGCTCTCGATTGACCCAGCTGGCAACCGACGGCTCTTCCTCAACTGCGCAAGTGCAATTTCCAGAATGTTCGGGAATTAACTCCCCTTTGTGGAGTGTGTATATATGTGGAGGCACGGAGGGGGTCAGGTGAGACTTCAGCCAGAGAAGGACGCTTACGTCTGGCCTTCCTGTGAGCTGTGGAACTCTCGGCCTGGCTGTCCCCGGGTCTTCCAGCCGCTTCTGGACGAGATGAGGACTTCTATTACGCTCACGGTGATGTATTTCCTTTTGACTTCTTTACTTCTTTTGTGATGTATGACCCTACTATTTTTACGAGTTATTTCTATGTATTTGTAAGCTTTAAATAAATAGCCGTAAAGAGCTGATTTATCTTCTAAGAGTATGTGGTTGTGAGTTATTGTGTCTGTCTGTTTTTTGTGGTTCAAAGTACTTGCTCCATAATTGCATTGATGATTTATGGTTGTCTCGTCCACTTTTCGGGGGAGAGCAGTAAATACCCCCACTGTCTAATTGAGGTAAATAATATACTGTAAATTGGCACAGAGATAATTTCTAATCTCCAATTATAGACTGAGCACTAATAGCATTTATTGTCTTTTTTTATCAACAGCCTTTAATGTGATAGCAGCTTCAAGTACCACTGACTGTGGATATTGTTTGATCAGAGACTGACCGGACTCAGAACGCCATAGTCTTGTTATTACTAGTGACCACATTTTTAATCTCCTGAGGAATGTTCACCATTGTTAGGAATAGGAACAGAAACATGTCAAGAAGGTGCCTAAGCTTAAGAGCATAGGCTATATGTGTATAATATCCTATTACACTGAGTTACTAACACTCTACCACCACTACGTCTGAAGAGTTTTAGAACTTATATGGTCTACAGTCACTATTTTAGCACTTGTATTGCACACTTATTAGGTGTGTTTTGTTTACCTAGTGCTATCTGTAAACAGTTTTTTTACAGCTCATCAATATTTTACTCATGTTTTAAATTTCTCAATAAAGTTTAATGTTTTGTTGATCAATTGCTGTTTGACCGACTACATCACAATACAGGTTGTTATTGCTCTACCTCTTTATTTAAGATTAAGGTTTTCCCTCGGGTAATGACTGCACGTTTAAACGTATAATACAGTTGCGACCCGGATTTCCCTCTCACTTACAAACATCAATTTCGGTTCTAGCATTTCTGTCTTCAATACTTGCATGAAGCTCTACTACACACAATCTTTACCCCAGGGTCAGTGACCATTTCCTCTTAAACTCCCCCCCCCTCCGATTCCCCTTTTCTGGACCCTCTTTCTGTGGCTGTTCTGTTAATTCTCGTTCTCTGGTTCATTTGTTCTGTAATCCCTTTGTGGGACCTAACACCCATTTCCCCCTTCTGTTCTGGGTTTCTTGTCTTTTCTGGCAACATTCTTCTTGTTTCCTTTCCCTGTGATTCTATTTTTCTTATAATTCTTTTCCTGATCCATTTCTGTAATGAGTTTCTCAGTTAACTTCCCTGGCGTTCTGGGTTGATTTTCGTTTCAAGGAAACCTGTTTCCCTGTTTCCTCTTCCTGGGATTCTTTCTTTTCCTTGTCAATTCTGGATACATTTCTCTTGGTTCCTTCTATGGTTTCCTTTTTTTTCTTACTTTTCCCTTAGTTCCATGGCTGAAACTTGTCTCTCTACCGCCCTCTCCAGGGTTTGGGTCTCCATGTCTCCTCTTCCTTTCTCTTTGTATATGTTCTCAGCTATGTCATTCTCATTCCCTTCTCTGCGGTTTAAGTTCCTATGACCCTTCCTGGAACAGTTCTTTTGTCTTCACCCTTCGGTTTTTTCTCCTTGTGCCTTCCTGGAACTTTTCTCTCATCTTCCATGCTTGGTTTTGTTTCCCTTGTCCTTTCTAGGGATTTTTCCTATCTCATTTCCCTTCCTTAGCGTTCCTGTTCTTCCCGTCACCTTCCTCGTTCAGCCTTCTCATCTCCCATTTGGGTTTTTGTTCTTTTTCTCCCCCCATTTTATTGTTTCCCCTCTTCGGAGGTTTCTTCTTTCCCACTTCTATTGTCTCTTTCCTTTTTTTACCATTGGATTCTAGCACCACAGCTCTGTTTAAGTTCTCACCTCGTTCCTCTATTGATGGGTAGTGCCTGTGTTAGATGAGTTCTAACTTTTCCTAGTTCCCACTTGTAGAGGAGCAGCTGAATGCCTCTACAGGAAGTCCTGCCACTTGTCACCTGTATGCTGGAAACCTGCAATTGTGCCATGCTTGACACCAACAGTTGGTACCATTCTGAGGAGAATATTCGAAAGAAGGTACCCTTTAAGAAAGCCCTACCAAATGTATTCCCAAAGAGACGACACTCTGAGGGAGGATAGTGATGTTAAGAAAGACAAAAGTGACGCACTAAGAACACTAGCTGGAGAGAAGATGCATGACCCTTATAGAAACTGATGACGAAGTTAAGAATCGAATAAACATATGTGAAAAGAAGGTTGCACGTGTGAAGAACACTGCAGAAAATGCAAACCATTCAATGAATGCACAGATCCAGCAATGCAAGTAGACTAAGTGATCATAGAAACTGGCTATGCGTAGTGAATAGACTGCAGGTGGAGCCGCTATTATATGGAAGTTGGATATTGGTGTCACGATTTTAGTATACTAATACCCATGGAGAAGAAGGACTGAAAATTGTGTCGCAGTAAGAATTAGCTGAGATCGCGGACTTGAATGATGAAGCTGTCTGGTCTGGTGTCAAGGCTGAAGGCAGCCAAGACTGGTTATCTATCCTTGAAGGCGGTGAACGCGTGAGCTGAATCATCCCTTGTTATGGTGCTAAGAAATTACACCAAGCGTGCCAAGTTTTATTCATTTAAGACATTTAAATTCTGCAAAACGGTCCAAAACATGGTCTGCATTCACATGAGCCAAGGATGGAAATAGAGTTGAGCATGAAAGAAATGATGATAGTGCATGCTCACACTCTCTTATGTTCCCATAGACAAGAATACTCTGCAAGGCCAAGTTCAAAGACAATCTTCATGGCAGATGGCATGGGTGATGAGAGACGTTGGGCTAACTGGGTGGGGAGGTAAAGTCATGTCCACCTCCTGGCAACTGGGTATGAGCTTACATGCTGCTAAGTGAACTGAATGTTCCAAACATGGTACAAGCGTGCCAACCAGTTGTAGAGGGTCATATGACAGAGGGCCTTATAGTTTGAGGGCCAATGATATACTGTTTACTTTATAGTGTTGAAGATGACTTGCACTAGTGGTGGGCACAAGTTGTCCACCTCACAATCCAACCCAATATAGACAGCAGGCTTAGATGTTCCCCTTGAGCATATCACAACCCCTCGTAGGTTTCTCTTATTTGTCACATAGTATGACATCACATATGACACATTGTGATTTTCTATCAAATCTATGAGAGTTCGAGAGAACGTCCATTGATGTCCGTTGTAGGTCCCCATTTTAGACAATTGATAATAAAACAAAAAACTTTGCCATCTTCCTGAGTTGCTTTGATTATTTGGTGTTGGAGTTATTCTGCACCCCATCCACTGCATGTGTGTTACCGAAAGGGCTCTAAGCTCAGACTAGTTAATTTAGGCACTCATTTGGTCTTTCATGCACTCAGGTCTCCATTCATGTTCTGATGGGGATTCTCCTCTATCAGAATCTAAAAGCTGTGACATTCTTAGTTGTAAAAGGATGAGGGGCTTACGTGACAGCTTTTACACAGATTTTTATGATCTCAAATAGGTAAATTGTTCAGCTTGACTTTCCTAGTTTATTCTGGGAATTAGGAATTAGGAGTCCTTATCCCAGAAGGCAACTGTTATCCAGTAATTGCCTTTCTGTGTTTGTGCTAGAAGTCTCTTATTCAAAAACTCAACAGGTATAGTCTGTATATGCTTGTATTTCACACTTCATCCTGGGCGTTTAGACTCATTGACCTGGCACACAACAGTTTATCTACCAGTAATGCTCTGAGTTCATTTTGGGAGTTTTGCTTCACTATGGCAGCCATTTTATCTGAACGTTTTTTTTCTGCCAACCACACCTTAGATTCCTAGCATGTGAGGTCTCAGCGTGTGTCTCAATTGGTTCTGGGAATTTAGAATCCCTCACCTGTAAGCAGTCTTTTCTCAATATATAACTCTTTCACTTTGCTCTGGGAATTTAGACTTACTCTCCCAAAAATCTGTGTTTTCTCTGTGAATAGTTCCTTTAATTTGCTCTGAGCACGTTTCTCTTCCAGTTACCTCTGTGTGTCCAGACCTGGTGCCCCAATTAATAAAGACTTCATATCGGAGTCTGCAGTGTTCTTATAGCATATGATTTCACATTGTGGACTTAGGTTCGAAGTCCTAGTATGCAGTGGGCTCTCATCAATTGGTTTGCTTTCTGATCAGCATTTCTCCACATTGCTTTGGGCCCCTCTCTCATGGTTGGCATCCATACTATTTGTATCTGTCCACTTTGCTTGCTCTCGTTCTCTCTCTCTCTCTTCTATCTTTTTCTCCACCTCAACCCCCCTTTTCCTCTCTCTGCGGCTGGTCTTCTCTCTCTCCCAGTGTTAGAGTGCATGCCAGTTGGACTTTTCTCTGCTCATTCGATAACACACTACGGTGGTCATCCTCATCATGCCCACTGTGATTGCCTACTCACTCTGATTGTCCACCTCTGCTACCCCTAAACCTTTCCTTGCGACCCCTGGGCCACTGGACAAAGAGACAATACCAAGAGCAGATGTCTGCGTTGCACCTGGAAAAGACAGTTATAAATGCAGCCATTGCTTTTTTCACCAGGAATCTCAATCTCGTTAGCTGGAGAAATAACAGGGATGCAGAAAAAACCATGAAATCGTCATCATTAACAGGTTGGCAGTCCATTAGTGATGAATGCCTGAATGGTTGGGTTCTGATGCAGGACTGTCTGTGCAGCTTTTACCCAGTACTGTAGCAACAGGAAGGGTATGGGGCTAGGTCTAGCTAGCTGGGAATGGGTAAGAGCAGCCTGTAGTACTCAATGACAGCACAGCATGAACGCACATCTCATCAGTGTTTCTGATTGTCTGTTTTGCATATCCAGTGAGCTACCGGCCTTGTGATTGAAGGGGTGTGCCCCAGTGGCACTGCCACCAATCCTGCCTGGGCACTGTGTGACCTGCCCAGATCTGTATCAGAGGCACACACTGTAGATAGTAGCAAGATGAGATTATACATTCACATGAAGTTGCCCTCCACCTTTGAAATAAACCAACTGTTGCTTCCAAAAAATATATATATATTTGGATGGATAGCTCGGGTGCAACACACTTGCTTTGGGTACGATAGGATGCAGTACATCATGGCTTTAGTTCCTGTTCCAGTGCTTAGAAGCTGGAGGTGGCTGGCAGTAAGCAAGATATAACGGACCAAAGAAAACAATAACAATGGGCCTTTTCTAGGGGGGAAGTCATGGAGCTGCTGCTGCTGTTTACATTTTAAAATAAAAATAACCTGCAATTACTGTGAACTGCAACATATCTCCTACATGTCCTCCATGTCTCCTATCTAACAAAAAGAGATGCGGGTTACTTACCAAATAAGCAAAACAGAAAGGTGATGGATGGAAGGTTTCAAATCATACATAACCACTGGCACAGCTCTGGACAAACTTCCAGAACATCGTTTTTCAGCCTGCTAAGCTGCTACAGGATGGAAAAGACCATATGGCAATCAGGCTTGGTCCCACCCCAAAGTGGCAGTCCCGCACTAACTGCTAGGTCACATCCCTTCTGCACAAGACCACAAGCATCCCCAGACATGTTTAAAGCCTCACTTGGTGTCATCAGTAAGGAGTAGCCTAGGTCTGTAAGCTCAGCAGGCTTTTCTAGGAGTGATGCTGTGGAGCTGCTGCTATTTACATTTTTTTTTTTTTTTTTACTTTGACCTGCAACACATCCTTCCCCCTCTATCTCCCATCTAACACAAAATTGTGGGTTACTTATCAAATAAGCAAGACAAAAAGCTGATAACTGGAAGGTTTCAAATCATTCATTACCACCAGCACAGCTCTGGCAAACCTTCCAGACCATCGATGTTCTGGTTGAACTTGTGCTGGTCAGTTGCTGTTTCCATACTGTGGCCATACACTTGGCAGGCACTGGATGTCTGTGCTTTGGGCTTTAGGCCTCTTTGAGATGCTCTGCCTGTTTACAGTTTAGCCAGTGTGATGTGCAATAGTCCAGGTTGTTGCGTTGTCTGCAGACATTCACAGTAATTTGGTAATATGGACCTATACACACTGATATTAACGCCACATATGGTATCCATTCTTGCATGAAATGTATATCATATTACAGTGATATAACCATATTTTTCTTAGTGTACTGAGGAACAATGCTGTGTGATGCCACTCTGTTTTGTCAGGGAGTGAAAGGTTGAGTGCCATCTCTTCCCGTGATGTCCCTTAGAGGTGGAGTCAAATTACACCATGCCGTGTGATGTCATCAGAGGTCTAGGGTCATGTGATGTCACTTCTGCTACCCCTGGCTTTTTGGGGAAATGACGTCCCTGATCGCATGACTGCCAAGAGGGAAAACTGACTGCTGAGAGCGCCCCTGTTGGCTTGATGAATGGTGTGACGTCATTAAGGACAAAAGTGCGAACTATAAATAGAACACAAGGGTAGACGGGGCAAACAAACCAAAGAGTTTCAAAGACATAGATTTGTTGATATTGAGCAACTGGAGAAGGGCTGTAAAGATAGCCAAATAGATTAGAAGCTTCAAACATAATTCAAATGGGATGAAACTGGAAACAAAAACAAATGAGAAAGTGAATGGTTATAGTTGAGCAAAACAGCAAAGAAGCATATGAAGATAAAACGTTCAAGCAATAAATGCTGCAACTTGTGAAAAATGGTTGTGAATTGTAATTCACAAAAGCTTGTATTAGCACATTAATTGCAAGTGCTAATAGTGAAATAGATTTCTCACAATCAGGTAATTCAATACTGATATTGAACTGCCTTTTGACCTTTCTCAGAACAGCTCAGATCCCATTTCAAGCTCTGGGCTGCCACAATGGGCAGCCGCACACACCATCCAACTCTCACCCATCGTGCCATTGCTGTGCTGTTTCCCCTTACTCTCCTTCCATTACACAGGACTCCCTGTATACTATGATTCGGGCCCAGGGTTTGCTTATGGAATAGACTGGAGGGAGTGAAGTTAGAAAAGGAGACTTTGGCACAGTTCTGAGGAGATATGCTTTCTATTAGAAATATTCCCTGTAGATAAAGAACTAATGTTCTCTACTGGAGCCATAGCCATTAGTCTCTATTAGCACTGGCAATGGCCATTGGGATATATTAGCACTGGCCGTCAGACATTGAGTCTAACAACCTCTCAGACTCCTGGAAATGTGGGCATCAATTGCCATTGATTGCTGGCAAATTCTAAGGTAGCAGATGGTGCACACACACCATGAGCCTGCTCTGGCCGCCCACCTCTTTCCTTAACTTTTCAAATGATAAATGTCTTCGGTATGTATATGTTTACTGTTTTGGTTGGCACTATATTACAGAGAAGTATCCCTGATCTCATTCATCCTCATCGCAGCACTTTCCTCCCACAATTTGGAAAATGAAAAAGGCTGTTTTAATCATAATAAGCAGTTGATTCCCTAACTTCCTTTGTTGGGGAAGTCGCCTTTAAAACACTACACATAACTTTGGATGGCAAAGCAAATGAATACTCTGCAGACTGATTACTGTTGTTTCACTAAAACTTTCATTTAACAGAAATCATCCATCACACACATTAATACATAGAAAAACAAATATAAATGACTACTCCAGAAAATAGGTGCAAATACTCTACTAGAAATAGACACATGAATTAACATTAATGGTTTCAAACCTGTTAAATCAAACAATTTACAGTATGCAATTATGTCTGTCTTCAACCCATCTTTTGACAATATGCCCCGAGACTGCGGGCCATTACTGCAGAAGGTAATGCCCCCAGGGCCCATAGTTATGCAAGGGCCTTAACCAAGGCTCTGGGGGCATTACTTTATACAGTAATGGCCTGCAGTCGAGCAGCATAATGCCATTAGACCAGGCTACTAATGTTTTTTTTCCATGCTCCGAGGCACGTCGCGTTTCACAGCCGGGAAAAAAAAAACTTTTAACGAATGGCCACTGCGGAGAGAAAATATAGCCCGTTTTCTCTTTCTGTGTCTCCCATAGTAAACAAAGAAAATGGCTGCCATGGAAGGGGAGAAGGGACTATGCGTAGTCCCTTCGCCCTTTCCATGGAATCCATTCCGTAATGAAAATGCTGTTGGGACTGGAGCGAGCTGCACGCTGTTGCATGCTTGGGATACCAGGCTCGGAATGTAGCCAATTACAGGTAAGTCCCTTTTCTTTTTTTCCTGTGTCGAGTACTAATCCTCTTTAATATCAAAAGGTGAAACGGCTCGCAGAATAAAGTTTCAAACAAAAAAATGTACTTTAACCATTAACATGTATTGGCACCCAGAACTATGTTTGCTCTAACATATGGTTCTCTGATTCTTTGGCTGATTTAAATCTAAAATATTAGACATGATCTATGACAAACTATAGTTTCCTAGCTTGTACCCTATTTGAATTGTGTTTGTATAATGTTGGATTGGTTGCACATAATTACAAAGACTTAGGTTTCTCAGGAATTCTGTTTATTTTGAAATGCTGGGACATCAGTTCTCATCTCTTTCACTATTAACACCCCAGTTCTGTGTGTTCATTCAGGAATGATTTCATGCACTTTATTGACTATGACAGATTCATGTCAAAGGACCTGCCGTTCCACATTTCAGTTTAAGATGTCTAATCTCAAATTGCAGGACAAAAGCCTCTTATGATGATGCCATCTATGGTTTTAAGTTTAATTATAAACCACAAACTGGTGCTATGTCAGGATTGTTTTCCTGTGTGGAGCGGCTGAGAAACTGCAACTTTTTCCTTTATAAGCAGTCAGTTCTCCCTGCTTATTGCCCCGCTGAGGTGGAGCTACCCTTTAAAAACTCACTCCACAATGTGGAGCATTGCAGAATGTCAGGAATTATTCCTGTGTGGAGCGGCTGAGAAACTGTGCAACCTTTTCCTTTGGAAGCAGTCTGTTTTTCCTGCTTATTGACCTGCTGAGGAGGAGCTACCCTTTGAATACTCACTCCATGGCGCAGAGCGTTGTGAAGTGTCAGAAGTGTTTCCTGTGTTCCCTGTGAGACCGGTGACCAGTGGGGGCAAGAATCGATCTGCCATGGATATTGAGTAGGAGCTGAAGAAGAAAGCTCCGCTGACGAGGAGAAAACAAGTACGGCTTTGCCTCCTAAATCAAACGTCTGCGTCCATGGTGCCGGCTTAATTCTCGAGACAAGTGGACAGTGAAATTGAAGCCGACTCCAAAACAGAGGTAAGAGTGTCCCCACCTGTTACCTCCGCCCTTGTTAGTGATGCAGCTGTCGAACGGGGAGTTGGGTATCTTTCTGGGCTGCAGAAGGAGCCACCATGAATAGAGCAAATAAAGAGCAGCGTCAAAACTCAGCGTTATCTGCTTCTCTCCCGCCCTTAAGTGCTGGGTCAGCGCTGCTTGTTACAACAACCTCTCTTCACACAGACCCAATAACAATCAATGGAAAGGTGTCATTCGGGAACTCCCACAGCGCACAACTGCAGTGCAATTAGAGTCACTTATTTTAACTTATTTTAACGCTAGGGATTCAACACCTGTTACTGCAGGGAGATGAGACTGAAGTAAGCATCTGCACAAATGGAGATGTCGATCACGATCCCCGAAATGTGTGATAACTTGTTAGAAAAAAGGGAAAAGGATGGTTCATTATCCCCAAGTACACAAATTGAACAGAGTTTTGACAAGGATCGACTTCTAAACATTGGCCGTGCTGTCACAAATCGAGAGCACGTAGCATTCGGATCTACAAACATCGATGTGCATAGAGCGGACATCGAATGTCGGATGCCTGAAATAATTCTCAATTTGAGAGCGCATAAGATTCACGAAGGACCAAGCCAAAACGATACCTTTATATTACCTTTGTCTGTAATTGAGAACATAAATCACAACGTTTCTGACAAAATAAATCAATTGGACCAGTTGAACCAGCCCAGTGCAGACGCAGTGCTCCTACTCAGATCCCATGCTGTGGCTATTAAACTGTCACGTGATATTGCTGAGCTGTGTCTACAGTTGGAGAACAGTAGAGTGAATATAATGAGACATGATTCCCAATCTGAATTCTCTGTGAATAAACAAAAAACATAGCCATTCCTTCAAACAAACGTAGGAGGCTTGATTCATGCACCCCTCCAGGAATCACTTGTTCACAAATTATTAAAGGGGTAAAACAAGCAAAGACATCCATTGAACTGGCATCTATCACCTACAACGTTGCGAGGCACAAAATCAGTTCCCATACATTGACAGACTCAGATGAGTCTGTAACAGGCTTTTCTTTTGCTCAAAGGCACTTTCCAAAGGTGAAAAGATTGGGCCCCAACTGGAGACACGCCGGCAAAAACATAAACAATATATGCAAGTCAATCCCTCAGGAATTGCATTTGAGCATAATGTCAGCCTTAACAATATCTTTGGCTCCTTTTTTGAAGATGGAAGATGTATTAACACATAAATGACAATTACGAAGATCAAACTACGGCCATGATGCTCTCGAAGCTTCTTCACATAGAATCATTTATATCTATGGTAAAGGAAAAAATGAATCAAGAAACTGAGAGAGCAAACTTGGCACAAAGGACCTTGTTCGAACAACTAATAACAAACAGATAGGAAAACATGTTTTTAAGCTGAGGTGGCAAGAGGGGCCTTGATGCTAATAAAAATGAATAGATCCATCATAATGGAACCGTGTGAAACACTGAGCACGAGTGTAGCAACAAACCAAAACAAAGGGGAATAGAAATAAGTAGTCAGACTGAAGTCTTGGCCTTCAAAAACCCTGTGATTGAACTACACAAGAGAAATGCTTCCAAACTACCATCATATTGAGGATCAAGTGCAGCAAGAACACAATCAGTCTTGTCAAGTGTTCTGAGATAGAGATAACTCCTCCGTGGAGTAAAGTCAATCAAACAGAACCCATTCAACATCTCTGGATGTGGATGGTCAGGTCAGAATCCCTATTGATTTAACACCTTAAGATCACTGGCAAAAATTGCTGGAAAGGCAGTCGAAAATAACTTCTTGAATTTTCACCATGGTCAAAAATCAAAGCACATCCAAAAAGAAGACAAAAATGCCCCTACAAAAAAATCAGAAAATGTGACACGGGGCAAGCAGCCAAAATGTAACGGATCACAAACATGTCTTCGCAACTTAAGTCCTACTCTCCAGAACCTGTAGGGAAGCATTCAGAGAAAAGGGCTGTAGTAGCAAAACATAAAGGGAACGACCAAGAACCTACCACATCAACCGAAGCCATGCAATCTATCTTCCAACCCAATACCCCTGAAATGGACATGATAAACATGATGAATATGACAACACATGACAAGGATTTGGCTGAGGAGTATTATGAAAATTGGAGTCTCCAACAAGTGGTACTATTGAAGTCGCGAATTAGTTTTGAGCAACACTGTGACTCTGAATCGCTGGGTCGGAGGGTAGTGATGAAAAACGAATCCTTGCAGATGCCCCGCAACCTGTTTATGACCTTATCAGAAAAAAGACACAAAATAGATGCCAAATTTTGTAAAGAATCTTGTCACAGAGACAAGCTGGCAAAGAACCACAGAATGTCTAGAGAACTACTTCAACAAAACTCGTCACTGCAACATAGCACTGTCAAATTGAATAAGGTTTTGGAAGCACACCGATACACCAAAGAGGACAGGAATACGCAAAGAATGGAAAAAAAGAACCGGTGCAAGTAATCAATTGTTATTGGAATGACTATTATCAATGAATGACGGATTAATACTGAATAGTTCCAATGTTTTACGTTTGCTCCACCGTGTCCCGATGCTTAGAGCAATTCATATCAGATGATATTGAAGTTGTAGAATTTATCGATGAACAACAATCTGACAGTGTGAATTGCACATTTAATCCAGAATAGTTTGAGATCTACTACACAATGCTTTGCCTTTTTACTACCCTTGGGCATTGACACCATCAAGTGTAAATCCGAATCTGAATATGATGAGAAGAACAAAAACAACAACAGGGACAGACGGATGTCTTTACCATTGAAAGAATCAAATTCTATATCTAGATCAGAAGTGAAACACCAAGATTCTCTGATTGGGCTCGCACAACCTATTAAAAAAACGTAAATGACTCATGCATCTTTTATCAGGTTGCAAACCTTCAACTGTCTCAAACACCCCTAGGATGATTGATGAAGAGGCGCGAGAGGAGGCCAAGGATCTAAAGCAAGACTCATGGAGTTGGCTGGCTGAGGCCCTGATCCCTGAAAATGAAAGATAATGCCAAGACAGCGACCAAGAGACCATAACCTCAATTGTATCCTGGAGCACCAATGGTTTTGTCCATCTATTTACAAAGGATGAGTGCAATTTAAAATATTTTGATATGTTGTGCCTGCAGGAGACGTGGATAACTAAACCTCCCATTGCAGATGGCTTTAGTACCTATATAAATCCTCTAATGAAAGGCCAAAAAGGACGGCCAGTGGCAGGCCTGTTGGCATTCATAAGAAATGGGACAAATTTACAAGTGAAAGAAGTACAAAATCTAAATCCACATATTCAAGTAGTTATCTTGGAACTTGCTAAAAAAACAAGAGAAACAGTCCAATCACTTGTGTTAATGAATCTGTACTGGCAACACAAAGCCACTGGTTCGACCAAATTCGCGGATCATATAACATCTCTGATCAACGATTTTAATGTTGCAATGGTAGATCCAATTATCTTCTTATGTGGTGACTTGAGCATCAATTTCCTAGGTTCATGCCCTGGAGAGGGAAGAATATCCAATGGCACATCGCTAGGAAATGTCAACATTACAAATGTGTGGCTTTTGGAAATGGAAGACTGAAACATTTGCATGCTGAATGGGCAGCCCATGGGTGATATTCTGGGGAGAGCAACATGGTGAAGAGGGCTACAAAAATCTAAATTGGACTACTTCTTTGTTTCAGAAAATATAAATCGAAGAGTCATATCGCTCATGATATTCCCCATGAATAATAGCGATCCTGATATATTAGAACTAAGATGTCAGCTCCCAGAGTCCTCAAAACAAAGTTATTGGGGAGGGGGAGGGACGGTTTTGGTAGAGCCCAGAGGAAACGGGCTTCGTTTACACCCTGACAATGTTTGCATGCTGACAACAAAATACCAACTGGCAATCGAAAATCATGCGGTAGGAGTTGAATACATGTCCTTTCTCTCTTAATATACAGAAGGGCAGCAAGGAAATTATAGACCTGGTTTTAAACCAAGACACTCCTATGATACAGAGATATTATCACAGAAGAGAGCTTGCAAAAAGCTTTCTGGCACACCGCTCGTCTGCTTATGCTGGAAAGAGCTGCAAAGCGGAATTAAATCAGACGTTATAAAAACTGGCACATTTCTCACAGGAGTATCATACAACAAAGTGACGCAGAAACTATGATGCAAACACTATCAACTAAAAACACAAGAGCTTTCTGGCAGATATTGAACTACACAAATAATTCTCAACAAGCCCCACAATGTACTATAGTGCCAGAAGTGGAGTGGGTGCGTAATTACGATAAATTATATGAAAAAAAGGAAAAGCGTCGGACCCAGGACTGCCCTTCTAAAGTAATTGGACAATCTACTTTGACAGAGACGACATCCTCTTGTTGATCAAAAAGGCCAGCAGCTCGAGAGCCCCGACCTCTGATGGCCTGGGCAATTGTATGCTGAAAGCTATCCCAGAAGATTGGACTGATTTCTGCGTGACCTTATTTACTAGATACTAAAAACAAAAATTCCAAAGTCATGGAAAACAGTGATTTTGGTACCAATATTCAAGAAGGGAGAAAGGACAAGTCTGAAGAACTATCATCCCATAGCCCTTCTCGACGTACTGGGAAAAGTTTTTGCCTCACTGATATTGATGCGATTGAGAGATTGGGTGCAAGAGTCACGAAACTATGATTGTCGACACACCGGCTTCGTCAAGGGAGTAGGCTTCAAACTCAATCTGTTGTTGCATAACTTGCTAAAAATCAAAACAATTAAGGATGGAATTTAAGCCTGTCTAGCATTCATAGACTTGGCCCAGGCCTTTAATAGTGTGCAGAACTACTATGGATCAAACTACTGAGATAGAATTGTATGGCGAGCCTTCTCTTGGCCATCAGAGCTTTGCACACCCAAAACCGTAGTCAAGATACGCTTAAATCAAACTGGTCTTTTGTAAAAGTCAATCAATACGTACAGAGGTGTAAAACAGGGATGCCCATTAACATCCTTGTTGTTCAATGTATTCATTTCAGACCTAAGAGAGGCGATGGAGAAGCCAGATTCCCTTTCACCAAAAATCAACTGCAAATCATTGGGTTGGATGCTTTATGCTGATGATTTAGCCATCATGGATCAAATTACCATTGGCCTGCAAAGGATATTAAACATATTCCAAACCTATGCTGAGCGCAATAGACTTAAAATCAATGCAGCAAAATTTTGGATATTCATACTGCAGAATCTAAAAGGAAAGAAAAAGAAGGCATTTCGCTGTTGCTTGGGGAAAGAATAGTTGAATCGTGTAGAGACAACAAGATACCTGGGCATGTGCGTTAATTCAAGTGCAAATTATGCTCCCTGGGCTGCCGCCTTAAAGTCCAAGACAAAGAACCTTACGGCCAAGGCATCGCAATCCACAACAAATTCAGCAAATTTGTGTTGGTCCCGATTACAATATACTATAAACAGAAAGTAGTTCCCATTTTACTCTATTGGGCCGAATGTGCGTTGAACTGCTCTTGGGAACTCTGGTCACCGCTTGGAAGTACATTTTGTAGAACATGTTTACATCTACCAAGGTCTGTGCCCACAGTTATTATTACATATGAACAAGCACTGCTATCTATGAATGCAAGAGCGACATCGAGATCTTGATCCGTGTATAGGAAACTCATCATGGATCCAACTCCCATGCAGTTTGCAACACTACAAACGGAAAATAAAGATAGTGGTGAATGGATCCTAAAGGAGTGGGTCGATCGATGCAACAAAATCCTGGAAGATATTGGATCATCCACGCTAGCACTAAGATCAAATCCTGATGCAGTGAAGAAAAAAACAGTGGAATCGGGACTTGACGAAGGCCATTGAACAAAAACAAAGGTACAGGCTGCATGAGCACATAGGTAAAAAACGAAATACTAAATAGTAGAAGAACAAGATCCTTCAAAGAAGAAAATCGCTGATTATGCTGCAATGCATTGGAAACCCTGCAACACTTGACCTTATATTGCCCCACTTTGTGAAACATAAGGACACACTACCTGGGAGATTTTTTATTAGAAAGACCACTCTCAAATGGAAAAGATTGGTGGCAATGTGAATGTTGAGGACAAAACAGAAAACATATTTTTGCCCTAACTACATTTTTAGAGGACATTTTTTATTCATTTGCAAATGAAATGTAAGGACTGAATGATGTCTCTCTGCAGAGGTGTTGCTAGGGGGGGGCTAATGGGGCTATAGCCCTTGGTCATTTGGTTGTAGCCCCGGATAGAATCTCAGGAGCTACAACCAAAAGGCTAGCTAGCCCCCAGTCCCGACAGTTCCGACATCAGCGTAGCCCCGGGTCTTTTCCAGACCTAGCAACAATCCTGCCTCTCTGTCATCAGAACGGCAAGATGAACATTTGAGTTCATTTAAAAGACAGAGATAGGATATGTAATTTCTTTTAAATGTTTGTTAAAGTTTGTAATAAACTGAATACAATGAAAAAAATTATAAACCACAAAGCACATACACCTGGAACTGTATGGCATATTTCAGTGATATAGCTTGTAAACAGGTCTAGCAAAATACGTTTAAGTGCTATATGAGATTTTATTAACTCTTAGGAAACATATTTAATTGATCTGCAGCTTGGTTACTCACTTTTTGTCTGTCTTTCAAATACCCAGGATAGGTAGGACCACCGACTGGCCTTTGGCTGCTCCACCAGGTAGGTTTTCCATTTGGTCAGTGCACCAGATCCAAATATGCTTCTCTCCAATCAAACTGTCTCTCCTACTTCGCTGTTTTCCTAAAACCTCCTTCTTCCTATGTGTTTGATCTAACATACTCAGCAAGCTACAACCACCCAGCATCATTTTGCACAGCTTGTTGGACTGAATGGAACACATGAGAGTTGACCTTCGTTTTGTCAGACTCACTAGGGCCTGTTTCTGGTGGCACATTGAATTTGTATTTGTTGTGAGGGAAAGTGCCGGCTATGAAATTGCCCTAACTTTATGAGTGAGAAACCAATATTGAAATGGAATATTCATTTTTCATACAATGTGAGGTTGTAAAAAAATAGCATATTCTGATTTCTAAGAATATTCTGAATCCACAGATATTTTTTGTTTCTGACAATTCATGCATGATGGTGTCATTCAAATATGTAAATAATGCATAAATCCTACATTTCACTGTATAGTTTGTACATGCATTCAATCACTGTGTTTATGATTATTCCAGATCTGTATTCAGTTTTCTAAGCAGACAAAATTATCAAACATCACAAATTAAACAATTCAGTCTAATGCTGTACGTTTTTGCTGAACTTCATTTGTCTGTGGCTTGTTTCATTATCAACAGGAACCACATGCTTTGAGAAAAACATTCTGTTGAAGAAAGGATCATTTTAATCAGCAGCTTATTGCAACAGGCACACTTCTTTCCGAAACATGTTTCCAAGTTTAAAAGTCAATTGACCTTCCCAAGCTGTCTAGTTCTTTAAAATTGCACTCATGGGTAAGCAGACACCCATCAATCAAATGTCATATATTAGCTAACAAATCAAGATCTAGTTCTAGCCTGAATTTCCAATATAAAACCTGCATTCAGTGTTAAATTTGGAAACGGGGCCCATTGTCTTTGGTAAACACAGATGGGCCATTGATCTTCTATGCTTGGCTCACAGTGATGGGTATTTGCGTCTGGGAATTCTTAATTTACAAAAGAGCTTATCCTATGGTTGTTTCTGCAGGACATCTACATTTTGAGTTCACAGAATTTCAATGTAATTTTTAAAAGGAGCATTTTCTATTTAAGCGATTTTTACTTGTAATAGTAATCACCCAATGTGTTGGCCTGCCCATATATAAAAATATGCAGTGCTTTATAATCCATATTCTAATTTTGTAAATAGGTCCACCTTGCATCCTTTTCCTTTTCTTATAGAACATGCTCCTTTTCCAGAAACACAGATTTTATTTGACTCGCTATATGATAGAAAACGTACTTGAAGTTACATTAACTTTCAGAATGCAAACATGGAATGTGTGTTCTTATAGAAGAGTGCCTGGTGAATTTCGTTTTACTTTCTGTCTGTTAAATTAGTTATTTGCTATTTCAGTAAGTATCATTATGATATTTTATCACTTAATAGAAAGCATAACATTTAATTAGATAATAGTGTACACACCCCTACTCTTTTCCAGAATCTGCTCTTTGATTTTTACTGCTATACTTTTCCCTGTCCTTCATCCACTGTAGTTTAAATCCACCATGCCCACGCACTTCGTGTCCTTAACCATTTTTCGTAAATAATCACAGGTTCTTTCTGTTGCACTCTTAAACAGCTACATTAACTCTAGTACTGGGATTGGGATAGAAATGAAACACAAAGATGACTCATACAGAAGAATGGTGTACCTTGACTTGCGATTTTCTATTGGCCTATGCCAGGTTAATAGTTTTATTTTTTTCCCCCCCAAATATGAACACACACCAGAAAACTTGCTGGCTTCCTAAATGCATTGTGCTCCCTGTGTAAAATGTCTTGGTGCGTAACTAGGACGCCTGCCTTCTTTTCTGGGTGCTAATAGCCGCATTGCCAGCATTTGTCGCTTAAGGGCCCCTCAAACCTTTCAACATCCCTTGCCTTCATCAGGCCCATTAACTTAACTTGCTGGCAATGGAGAGCATGGCTTGCGTTAAAATTTGACCAATACGTTGTAAATTATGCATTTGTTAGATTTCCTGTAGGGTTTTGCAAGAGGCAGTCAATAGCTAAGAAGTACAGAAGTAAACATGAATCGATGTGAATGAAAGTTGCTTAAGATTGACAGGCAGGCTAAGGGGCAGGGTGGTGGCTACACTCACTAGTGGTGTCAAAATATTTCTTGTCCTTGTATTTCTCCTTCTACACAGGCATAGGAATGCACCCTTGTGAACGGTCCTTTAACTCCCACCCCCTCCTCTCCCTATCTTTTCTTCTCCTCACTCTGAAGTAGCGTTATGTGGCATGCAGTGTGTAACTCATCAATATGTTGCTGTCCATTACCATTCTTATGCACCCATCTCTTCAGACTTAATCAAATCTGTGATTGCTTGGCTGCTTCATTCTAATAATGTCATTGTAATTTTCAGATGTGAATTAATAATCAATTTCCACAGAACACTGTCAAGAACTGTTAGCTCTTGACATACTACAGTTAACCAAGCAGAAGGCAGAACGCAGGCTGAATCATGCAGTGTACATGCACATTCCCTGCTCCTGCATTCCCTACTGTCTGCCCTTTTCCCTTGTGACACCACAGGGCTTCTCCTCCTGGTCTCACATTACTTCCCAACTTGCCTTGCTTCTACTCGTTGGACCCCACCGGTTTTCCTGGAATAATCCACAGTGCCATTTCTATCAGTGTCCAGAGTTCGGGTTAGTGCTTCAACAGCGCGCAACTCCACACAAAAATGTGCTGCTTGACATATTTTCCTGACCTTTGCCTTTTTTTCTTACATTTAGAACTCCATGGAGGACTCCTGGTTTCTAATAGCAGTATGAACATAGGCAGGGTGCACGCATGGATGGTAATGGCCCTAGCAAAACCAAAAGGTGATGGCTGGAAGGTTTTGAATCAATCATAACCACTGACAAAGCTCTGGGCAACCCTCCAGACCATCGTTTTTCAGCCTGCTAAGCCATTACAGAAGGAGAAAGACCATGTGCAAATCAGGCTTGGTCCCACCACAAAGAGGGCAGTCCAGCCCGAACTGCTAGGTCGCATCTCTTCAGCATGAGAGCACAAGCATCCCCAGACATGTTTTGGCCTTGTTGGGTGTCATCAGTGAGGCGTAGCTTGGGTCTCTGGGCCCAGCAGGTTCAGGGCCCACATCTGGGCATACCCGTCCCACTCAGGGCGACTATAGCAAAACGAACATGTGATGTGCCCGACGGCTCAAACACACACTGAGGGGACTTGCAAGGTTGTGTTCCTGACAATACACCTCAAAGTGTTTCACACAATAATTATCAGTACGTGATTCCATTTACTTTGCTAATTTAGAGTTACTTTTTGTGTAACTTTTAGTATAACTTGCCCTCCAACAATGCTTCCTATTTCCTCGTGAAGAGACTATCCCTAGAAACCTCTGGTGGGCCGCTTATCTAGGGTTAGGGGATAGGAAGGGAACTTGCCCAATTGCTATTAGATCAAAGGCACTGTTGTGTTTTAAAAGGCACAAACTTATGTTGCCTCGCAGGTGGAGTTTTTATTACTTTTTTTTTCCCTAGTTTGGCAACAATTTTTTTAAAAAACAAGAAAGACAAACACACATAAAAACTTCTATGCATGAAAACTACTCTCGTTGGTTAGTGAGCTATTCATAATCACTTCCCCAACCTGACGCTCTGTGTACTGGTTTTCTCACAATGTCACCTTTAAGCAAGAGTCATAGTTTCTACTTTTAGGCCTTCCTGCCTGGGGTGTTGCTAGCCCTGAAAAAGACCAAGGGTTAGGCTAATGTTGGGACTGGCGGGATTCGGGGCTAGCTATAGCCTTTTGGCTGTAGTGCCTGAGCTTCTATCTGGGGCTACAACCAAAAAACCTGGGGCTATAGCCTCCTCAGCCCCCCCTAGCAACGCCTCTGCTTCTGGGCATTTTGATGGTCTTTTAGGTTTGCAAAGGTCTCAATTGGTCGACCGATTTCAGTGGGGTAGTGATTTACCCCTTTCTTCAGGGCTGCAGCGCTCGATACCGTGCTGCTATTCAAAACAAAAGGTGAGTATTTTTACACTCACTTCCTCACGTAATAAGAGCAGTGGGAAAGTGGGATTCTTAGTCGCACCATATACCTGATATATAATAGAGGATGGAGTGTTGAATATAGGTTATCTGTATAGGCTATAGTAGATATACACGTAGGGTTTAATGATGGAGTTTAGAGGGATGGATGTGCTTGTTAAATAATGAGTATCCCTGCTTTGTTAACAATGAGGCGCAGACTCATGAAGGTCATGCGACTCTTTCAAACACACAAATCTTGATGAGGAATGTTTGGAAGCAGGAGGGAGGGTTGGTGGAGCTGTGTTGCAGAGCGTTGTTCTAGCGCAGTCATGAGTAGGAGAGAGAGCCAAGCTAGCGCCTTCTTGAAGTTCCCAGAGGGTTTGGGAGGGTTTGGGAGGTGGTAGTACCAGCTGAAGGGAAGAAGTGAGTAGGAAGGATGGAGCAGCAGTGTTTACACATCATGGGCTTAGGCGATAGTGTCAGCTGCTGGCCAACTTTCCACTCCTACCCTGTGGCAAATAAGTATCTAGTAATGTGATATCACTCATCTGTAAGAGGACTTCCATAGAGGAGCGCTTCCAAAGCTTCTTGCAGAGTCCCGCAGTGTCCATATGAGGCTCATCGCACTAAAACATCTGGATACATTTTTAACTGATATTAAAAAAAAAATATTACACATTTCGCGTTCCTTTGCATGGGTGCAGTGAATACTAATGAGCATGTTTTTCATATAATACCAGTGAATGTTATCTATCCATCGCCCATCTGACATTTTCAGAAATCAGTCCCAGGCTTTTCGCTCACTTCTTGAATACCACTAATTAAACACTTTCCACTTGGATTAACACTTCTCGTTTCCTTCTTACGCTCTTCAAGCTCTAGGCGCCACTACTGCTTCTGGCAACCAATCCCCACCTGCAGAAAAGATCACCGACCCCGTCATTCTCATGTTGATCATGCTGCAAGTTTGTAAATTGATTTCAGGTGGTTTCAGGAAATCTTCATTGCAATTAATTTGTAAGTCATTTTAAAAGGTGAGTGTGGTCCACTGGGCATTTTCATATTCTGAAAGGCTGCATTAAAGCTTTGTGAATGTGCAGTGCAGTAAAAAGTGAAACGCGGACTACATTTCATACCATACTTGCTCGCGCAATTCTTCCCAGCAGACTATGGTCTAGTTAACCGGGCCGGGCGCAATGCGCCTTGGCCAGAGGTTTGGTACTGTGATGATTTGGCGCAGTACACAAGCATAGTGACATCACATGTGAACGTGGAGAAACGTGTTGCTGTCGCAGATGGCACAGAAAAACACCCCACCTCCACTCCTGACCTCACCTGAAAACACCACACTCCCGCAACAACAACACACAGCGCAGATTGGTCAGCGCAGTTCTGATCTAGCTGTACCAGTTTCCGGTTTTTCTCAAGTTGACCAATAAACATGCTAGCACAATAGTCAATAGCGTGACTTCTACAGAGCCTGGAATAACAAGTCTTGGCAGGAAAAGTGACCGAGAAGGGTAATTCGTCTTAGCATGGGCAGCGGCAAATTGGGACTCTTAGTCGCAGCATTCCCCTGTTCAATTAAGCAGTATGTAGTCTTGAATATTATTCAACAGCTTTCTTTTTTGCCAATAGTGCGTTTGAATATCGGGTATGATAATGACCAGTTGAGAGGATATTGTGGTGTTTTTTCCGACAACTGTTTTTTCAAAGACATTTTTAATGAAAGTCACTTTGAAAAACACATAGAAATATATAGGGGGTAAGGGGGCAAGGGGTAGGGAGTGGGTTGGGGTAGGGTTAGTAATATAGGGAATGGGGGTGTTTGTGCGGAACCACCTCAAAAAATAAAAAACACAATCAATTTCGATTCGTTTTTTTGAAGTAATTGCTTTGAAAAAAAGGATTTAAAGGAAAGGTTGTTGGTAAAACAAAATAGAACCATTGAGAGTCATAGAACATACATTGACCTTTATCAATTATGAGTATCTCTGCCTTATTTCCACTCGGGCATAGACTTCCCATCCCCATCCATTGTTATAGCTGTGAAAAAAGCACAAGGATGTGTCTTTATTTTGCCATTTGGCTTTAACTTGCAGACTTGAAATACGCAGCTGCAAAAAATAACGGACCAGAAAACAAGCCTTCTCTGCTGACGCCGCAAGACTAGGTAACCACCTCCTTGTCAGCATCAAACTCGCTGTTAGGGAGTATTCTCCAGAATGGCTAATTTCCCTTACCTACGGAGTCCCTCAGCAGCTTTGCTGGATTTCTAGGATTTTTTTTTTCACCTGGTAAGAGTGTGAGCCTTTTTCCCACTCTTACATGTGTTTTGCTGTGTGTGTTTTAAATGTTTGTGTTCATAGACTGTGGACCCTCGCCTACTTCATAGGCATCATCTTTTTACTGTGTGTCACACAGCACCTTTAGTGCAGTGACACAGGGTTGTCTTTTTCAGACTTCCCACCTTAAACTCAATTTTCGGGGACTGACTACTGTCTCCCAGAACATGTAAATTTGCCATTGACTTTTAGTCTTTTTAAATTCACAGACCCAGTACAATCTATCTTCCATAGAATACTAGAAAGGGTTAATAGTTATCCCTTTTTGTCTGTCTCTCATGGAACATTATTTCGTTCCTCTTTCTTTATGATTTGGCTGGTGGCAGTGATACCTACCATATTTTTCCTACCGTGGTCTATGAAAATAGCCTTGGTACTGTTTTAGGCTATGTTAGTAGCCTCAAACATTAATCTGTTGGACCCCATTGACTTTTATTTGGTTCCGGCTGGGTTTTATTAACCATTTCTTTTTGTAAAGGTCTTTCTCGTGTTTTACTCTGCGCGCCAAACCAGGTTTGCTTCCTTTGTCCACCGTCCTTTGCCAGGCTTCTGCACAGAAGCCCTCCTTAGGCGCCTGAGAGTCTGGGTAGACAGGATGTGAGGGAGTGGTTTTAGGACTCCTGCACAGGGTCTCTTTGGAGACCCAGGTTGCACTCTTGTTTGATTGGCTAGGTGACTGTCCTGCCAGGACAGCCACCCTGCTGTGTGATTGACAGCCAGGCTGTGTGAATGGTGGAAAACTGCATAAAAAGCAAGTCTCTTTGAATTGGAAGGCAGAGTCGCCACTGGATAGGGAGAACTGAAGAGGACTGCTGCAACTACTGAACCTCCCGGTGAAGCCCTGCTGCGGGTCCGAATTTCCAAACTTCGACGGCCGAGAAGATCTGCAAGGAATCTTCTTCCCTTGAGCTGGTGGGACCAACCAGTTCGCCAAACACCAAGCAAGGCCTCCCTCCCCTGGTCGAATTTGCTGTGCATCACTGCAGTGAACGGATAGCCAGGAGGTCTGGACCCTGTTTGGGTTTTAAGGAGCGCACCTTTTATTTGTTGCTTTGCTCTGCTGCTGGTTTCTTCCCTGGGCAGTGCAGGACCCTCCAGTCTTCCTCCTTCATGTCAGTCCGACAGTCGCTTCAGTAACTGTGAGCCTGCAGGATCTGCCAGGAACTTCTGCCTCAGCTACAGCATTCTTCTTCTTCTGACGTACTGTTCAAACCCGGTTGTTCGTTCCGTCCGACTGCGGTGAAAGTGTTTTAAATCTTTCACCAATCCGAGGACTTGTCCTTCTCTACTCTTTTAAATAACTTTTCCTTCGACCAACTTCATTTCGAACTCTTGGTAAAGACTTAACCGTAAACTACTGTGAACTGTGTGAACCTCTGCAAAGACTCCGAACAATTAACATTGACCCAGGCCTATTGATTTGAATCCTCATTGTAGCAAGCCTTTTCTAGATTGCCCTGTCTACTTACTTGTTGGTGCTGTTTAGTTTTGTATAACCTTGTCTTTCCCTCCCTTTTTAAATTGCTGCAGTGCCATTTTGCTCACACTTCGTTTTGAGCTTAACTTGTCCAGAATTGATTGGGTATTGTGTACTATATTAAGATTGTGATTATTCTACTGTTTTACTTAGTGAACTGTTTTACAAATGAATGTGTAAATAAATGTATATTCTTTTACTTAGAAACTGTGAGCCAGTGTTTGTTTGAACCATAGCAATTGCTGTCCTTTGTGTAACTTCTGATACTGCTCACTTTATTCTTGAGATAAGTCTGGCTGTTCAGCCATCGCTACCACTTTACTGTGTAGTACAGGCCTGTACCAAAGGTGAATTTGTACTGTCACTTGTTGTCTTAATTGTGTGTGGTGTCTGAATTGTAGGGCGCCCACGCTCCTACAATTCAGAAAAGAACTCAAAACCCACCCCTTCAAGGAATCTTTCTTCCTAAACACCTAAGCCATCATGTTGCCCCCATCCATGCCACCTGACTCGCTAGACGCAGTCCGCACCTCTCCTCCCCGCCACCCTGTGCAGCTGTTACCCTCCTCTGTGCTCCTCTGTAGCCTACCCCCGCTCTATATCTGTTCTGTTGTTACCTCTGTAAAGTGCTCCGTTATCCATCTGTAATGTTGTATACCTCTGTAAAGCGCTCTGTTGCTTCTCAAAGCCATGTCCGCGCTCAATAAACACCATAACAATAATAATGATGATAATAAAATGCTTAAAAGTATCAGTGAAAGGAAGAACCATTTTGGAATTTGTAGGCTATCTTTTGAGGGCTGGTGAGGAGAGGATGAGGTCTGTCTTTATTTGATGTTAATGGTTCTAAAGAATTAAAGTCAATCCAGCGTGGGTCCTGCCAGTGACTCCCACAGCATCCTGAATTCACTGTCAAAAGATGGAGTGCTCAGCAGTGTCATCCGCAGAGGACGACTGTAGAATATATGTGTAGGGCGATCTGTCTGTATTTACAGGTTGTGTTGATATACAGAGTTGCAGAACTTTCAGGTTTCTGTGTTGTATTTTTTGCAGAGATCTTCAAAAACACACACATCGTTAAATCAAAGTATCCCAAAAAATCTCTGGTATTTCCTCTTCCCCTCTATTTAGATTCAGATTACATAAAGTTCTATTGAGCTCTTAAAATTTCATTTTTTGATCAGCATTCTGACTTTAACAGGATCTCATGTTCCATTCTTACACCACTGTTTCTCTTGCCCTCCAATAGAATTATGCTGTTGTCTTCAGTATAGGGGCTATGCAAATCTGAGAATTTAAAATGAAAAAGTGAGATCCTCATAGATAGAATTGTAGAGTCATACATTATGACACCATATCTGGACTGCCAGTGTCCTTAAACGTATAGTGAGCTAGACAGAGGCTTTCTGCACAGCCAAGCTGTGGAAGATGTGCAGTGCATTGATTTAGTCCAATTTCCTTTTGACAAGAGTGACTTTCAAGCTTGCTTGAACATCAAGGCACCACATGGAAACATGCATAGGAACCAATTTTGTTGATGTTATGCTACTTTTATGACTACGCCTACTAGCATATTAATGTTCAGATTGTGATCCACAAAAGCAACCTGGATTTAAAATGACTTTTCTGGGCATATTCTATAAGTGAAGAATCTAAGATCTGGGAAGGTTTTGAGGAGTGATGTTTGAGAGCGTTTAAAGGCTTATTATCAGGATGCCAGTTACCATGTTGTTCATTTAGAGGTTAATCCTGCCAAACATTATTCTCGCTGCTCTAGCGTTCCTTCTTTCTTTTATATGTCAGTAGTGTGGCTCTGGATGGAGCGGATCCTTCTTTCAGGTAGTATACTTTGTACATGTTGTTAACCCAGAGGAGATCTGTGAGAAGTAGAATATAAGCTTCAGTCATTCTCCAGGTGAATCCCATACCTCGTGATTGGGAATAGGCCCTCAGATATCAGGCAACTGACATTGTTATGCTCAGAGCCATAGCGAAGGCACGTGTATTTAAATTGGAATAGTGGAAGCCCTTTGAGGTGGATCTAGCATCTCACAAATATAACCTAATCATTAGTGTAAATAGTTTAAAGCCTGAGACTCTGAGTTAAGGAGCAGCTCATATCATAGACTTCTTAGGGAAATAGCTTTCTCTGGGAGAGATGGCCATTATCAATACTGATGCACCATGAAGAGTATGGTTGCTGACTTCCAAAAGGTTCTCTCGCAGCTCTATGCATCATATTTCCCCTATCATCATCCTCTCTCAGCTCTTCTATTGGGAGTGTATACATATCTCAATTCATATCTTGCATTCAAACTAAGGATTTTACAGAGCAGCATATCTAATATTCACAACATTAATCTGAAAATGTCTCTTATTCAGATTTCATTCTTCCAGCTAGAACCTTTGCTTCTGCAGTGGCCCAGGAAATTATTTCATTTATTTCTAATTGACAGAGGTATCTATCTTTGGCGCTATAGTTTGGATTGTTTAGCGATATAACTTATTATTCGCTAAGTGGCTCAGTTCTCTTAATTTTTTAATTTCTTTAGCAGACGCCAGAGAGCATGGCTTTACACGGTCTGGTCAGTCTAGGTGACTCCTTCAGGCAACTGTATCCCCTCTATATGGAACATCAGCAGGGCACCAGGAACAGAATTCCCTTGAGCACCCTATAGTTCTGTTTCTAGACAATGAATTTCATATGATCTTATTTAATTCTGGTCATTTCACGTCTTGATGAATGGCTTCTGTCCCACTTTCTTAGGACTGCTCATCTTCCTGATGAAATCAATTTTTTTGGCTGTATTCCTGGTTCACTTCCTGGTTTTCTTACCATAGGCACTAGGTATTGTGATGAATACAGAGATGTTGTCACTTCACCCCCGAGGGGTAGCTCCTTCCCATTAGGCTAGGGAGGTGAGGCTGCTACGCGATAGTTCCCCTGAGGGTGGTGATCAGTGGAATGATCTCATTGGGAAAGACTCTCCCTCTGGGGACAGGGATGACCATTTAGGGAGAACGCGGTATGTTCACCTTAACCCAACTATCCTTACCCCTCTACCCTGTACACCCCAATATCATCCATATCAAACCCATGTTTGTGTAGGCCTATAGGGTTAAAATCTTCTGAGACCTTAGGAAGACTTGTCTGATAAGTACTGAGATGAGGAAGTGGTGTGGAGCAATGAAGAGTGCCCCATGGAACAGAGGTGAGCATTCTAGTCAACATAGAAAGAATATGAAAGACTTCAACATAAAAACAGAAGAAGAACTTAATATGGTGTCAAGCCCTCCCTCGAGGGAGAAGCAGAGGTCCAGGCATGCATTCTGCAAGGGACCAAATTCTACGGAGCCGCCACAGCAAACCGAAGAGTGGGAGTAGCCACGAGAAACCCAAAAACAGAAATCATACGAGACCGACTGGAGCACACTGGGAGTGACCCTAAAGGTACAGGGGTTGCCGGGGTGTTTGGTGGGGGCACAACAGAGTCGTAGAAGTCTCTTAACCCACAGAGCAGGGTTGAGGAGGAAGCCTCTGGGGGGAATAAACCAATATGGATGCCAAAAACAGAACAAAAAGAGGTCGGGTCTGGGACCCTGACCCACAAAAGAATATCCGCAAAAGTCATCTTGTTAAATGACTTTTCCAAATGTTTTACTTCTATTTTAGTTGTTCTTGCTGTGACTGTTGATTGGCTCTTGTCACTGCTCGTGTTGGAGGTTGTTGAACTTCTTCTTCCACTTGGGGTTCAATATCCGCAGACAGGGGGAATCTCCTTTGTACAGATTGATGTCTTATTTTTACTGCTGATGGGGTTACAGCTTCTACGATGAATGGTCCTTCAAAGCGGGGCTTGTGCCATTTTCTGACTAAACTTCTTAATAGGATTCTCTTAATAGGGCAACAATGTTCGATTGTTTAATGCTTTCATCTGTGTTCCTCGTACTCCCTTACTGCGTCTGCACCTGTTGAGACACACATTTAAGAGAAGCAGTCATTGCTGTCAAATAATCATGCATTTTCTTTCTTAACACAATAACCTCATTTTCTGCATCAGTGTGAGCCCATGTGGGAGGAGCAATGGGCATGGGCATTCTGCGTCCCATCACCTGCTAATGTGGAGTCAGGTGATGATCAGAGCCTGGCTGATTACGCAATGCGAATCATGATAAGGGAAGGCAGTGTAACTAGCTCTTTTTCAAAGTCTCTTTTACTTTGGCAATTCTTTCTTTCAGGAGGCCATAGAGGTGCTCACAAATACCATTAACTTGTGAGTGATAAGTGGATGACATTTGTGATTTATCCACATGTAAAGGATTCCAACCGGGCGTCACACACCGGACCAGGACCTTCGCCCTTAGCCTTAGATGTAGCGCGCGATGAGAACGCTTTTGCTTGATTTTCTATGAATTCAAATTGAGCTGATACCAACCATTCTGACACCCCCTTTTACAAATACCCCGGCTCGCAATGGACCATGAACCAGGCCGGTGGGTGGTAACACAATATTTATTTATTTTAATTTCAAAGAAAGTCACACAGTTTTTATATTGGGCAGCAATCACCGTTGGGGTGAGAATTGCAATGACAACCACTGAAATACACCTGGGTAACCTTCTCACGGAACATTGCCAAAGCACAAATGAATAAGAGCACATTTTCAATTAGGATAGATAGCACCCGAGTTAAGGTTTCCCCCTACAATGTTTTCTTAACCCATAATTAATCAAATTCTGAGTGGATAGAAGCAGCAAGGAGTCAGGAATGCGAGTCAGCAAAATCCAACCTTCCCTCACAAAATAAGAGGATTTTAAAACCTTTGCCAAGGCCTAAAATGGCACTCGGATTTTGACAAATAATTAATGATATGTGTGTTTAAATAATGATGTACATATGTTTGATCACAGTCTCAGGGATGTTATATCACTAGCAACTACAAGGTAAGGTATCACAAAAGGCATACAGTTCAAAAAGCATCTTGAAGTGAACAGTGCAGCCCAATTCACACGTTGAAGGTTGCAATTTACACATTTGCAGTTTAAAAAGTCAAACGTTTTTTTTATTTTTTTTAAAAAAACTGGTGAAATACACAGAATCGGAATATGGTTTTTAGGCTGGGTGATGGATGCACATCACAAGGACACTATGGAGGTGAAAGAGTGACTGTAGCTGAAGAATTGGATGAGATTTTCAAGGTGGAATGAGGTTCAGTTTAGGTAAAATAAAGCAGTTAAGAAGAGAAAATCGATTTTAAAAAGGAAAGGCAAGTTTTACTTAACCTAAATTATCTAGACTATATTGTTAAAGAAAGACATGGTACGTTCCAAGATTGATTCGCAACATCAACCTTTTCACCCCGCATTCAGCTTTATGTGGGAATTAATTTGATTATTCCAAATATGACTAAGGACTTCACAGAGAATTCTAACAGTTTTAACAAGGAATCATGGTATGGATAGGATTACTTAAAGAGTGGAACAAAGACAAAGTTTCAAGATGGGGTAGGCTATGTGTGGTTATGGGATGGGGAAATACTCACAATCCGCACTTGAGTTTGGGGATTTGGACAGTCAACCGGTTCTGGACTCAAAAGCTCTGGTCACCAGGTAGCGGCGGGCACTCCTAACAGCAAGCAGCTGGGCAAGTCTGGTCACTGGATGGCAAGGGTATAGTGGGCATGCAGGTAGTGAGCAAAAAGCCGGTCTGGTCACAGGATGCTCCCCAAGGGTACCACTGCTTTTCCCCTTTGCTATTGGGATTTTTGTGGGGTTTTCTGGATAATAGGCACTGCTTGGATAGAGTCGGTTATGCTTTGGCCTAGCAATAGAGTCTGGAATCTTGCAAAGGTGGATCTGGAATGTCTGGATACGCAGGCGCTAGAAATTCAGGAGAGAGTCCTGTCCCTGTGAGCTCCTACCCTTTATATAAAAGCGGGTGACATCACCGGGTTTATTGTTGGGCAGAACTGAGTTAGACCTACCCCCAAGAACTGTATAGGGCAGCCAATGTTGGTTGCTTCCTCTAGGAGGGGACTCAGTTTATGGGGTTGTGTTTTTATGAGGTGCAAAGCATTCCCACAGTCCTTTTTGACAAAAATCCATCAACATAAATTACACATTTGTACAGTTGTGGCACTTTAACAAATTACATAGGCAGATAACTTATTTCACGCAGAGCATGCCAGTCCAATTCTCATGTTTGTAGGACTTTGTTTTGTCCGTCTAATAATTTTTCGTCCTTTTCAATGAGAAATATCATACCTCAAATTCTATAACTTTATACGTGTGTACATATTATCATGAGGCATGTTAATCTTGAATTTTAAAGTGGCACCATATACGCTTTCCTTAGAATATCCAATTCTCTGCCATTTCTGTCCCTTACATGCCACTGAAGGCTACCACTTCTTGAATTACAGCCATCAAAATTGTATCTAGATTGTGAAACTTGTGCATTTCTGTATTATCCAATTGCGGAGATAAAAGTCTCAACGTTTTATTAATAAACTAGTCTTTAGAGCCAAAATGGGCAGCCTTTGTCCTCCACTGGGACCATTTATTTCTTCAGGCTACCGCCAAATATCAGTTCAGTCCAGGGCTGCCTTGGAGTTTCCCCAGCTTGAGTGACTGATGGTTGTCACTTCCAAAGTAGCACTTAGGTGTCCCAAATCTATCGTCTCAAGCTCAAGCCCAGACAGAAGTCTGACGAACATGTGATATTTCTTTCTCTTGGTCCATTCAAAGTTTTCAAGGGTGGCAGTTAACAGGTAGATGTCCCAGAATTTAGTGTGGCTTCTTTTGGGCAGAAGACCTCTCCTGTTGTTAGCAACTCCCCGCCGCCCAGCAGAAAACCTGTTTGGCCAGTTCCACACTGCAGCCAATGCCTTTACTTAGTTATTTTATTTTTCTGCATCAGCATCATGTCTATTGAAACAAAACATCCCATCTAGGTTTTCACACAACACCCCCCTGACATTCCTAGTCAGGGAAAGGGCTTTATTCAACTTACTTTTAAAACAGGCATTTTTCTTGGTTTGCAAAAACACATTTTGACACATGGTGAATGCTGCTGGGATTTCCCTTTCACATCCAGTTTTTCGCTCTCATCTGGATTCCAAACATTGTTTTGCAGCCCTAGTCAGTTTCACTTATACAGCAATCTGTTTAAGACACAAGTCCACTGAAATTGACATATGCCCTTAGAGCTAGGGTTTTTTTTGAAGCAGTGAATTTTTACATTTTGTAGCCCAAAGGTCAAACGTTTTCCCGTGCGGTTAAAAGTAAAGCTTCTGTTGATTTCCCAGACGTGGTCTGACACAGCCTGCCATTCAGGAATAAGGCTCTCTTCTGCTGGAGCACAATCTGTATATGGATGGGCATGGCAGGGCATCACAGAAAAAATCTGAGTAATGTAGAACAAATGAAAAGAGCATCAAAGTGGCATCATCTTAAATGTTAGTTTTTCAATGGGAAACTTTGGGCTAGCAGCAAAGCAGCGCAGCTTTTTCACTCTGCTTCTATAGTACACACCAGAACACACCCTGGCAGCCTTTCTTGGTGTGCTCCCGGTTCCAACTTGCCCAAAGGTGATTGGCAAAACAGTGCAGCCATTATTTTGTAGCTACAAAACGCAGTTTGATGCAAGGCAGTGGTGCTCAAAGGAACCAGTGCAGCCATTTTGCTGTTAACTGCTGAAGTGCAGCTTGGTTATGGATGGGAATTCTGCTGAGTGGGTCAATGTATCCCACACACAGTAGGAGAGTTATGTGCTATAATATTTAATTTACAAAATGTGGCCCGTTGTCAAAACTCAAAATATTGCACACTTCCCAATTTGGATATACCTCTCGGACGAGGAATTTTGCTGCACAAGTGGCATCGGGATGGGTGCATGGACCTGCTTCGATCTATCTGGAAAAGGGGCACACGACTACCAACATGTACCTGTAGACATTGCGAAATTGGAGCATATCTACATAGTCCGTATGCAACTGTTGAAATGATCTGTAACAATAAGTTATTACTCCCCTCACAGTTGTTAGTTTGTAGCCAGCGGTAAACTTCAGGCAAATCAAACAACTACATACAAAGCCAGCAACGTGCTCAGCCAAATTGGGGACTTAACCACTTGGAAATCTTCTAAAATCAGTACTGCTTTCTCTGGATGTGTGTGTTGGGTAGTGCAGTTGCTCTAGTGCTATTGTAAGCAGCCCTTGAGGCATAACAGGTTTCCCTGTGCTGCCCTGCCACCACATTACATCTGTGGGGGACAATGAGCACCCTCTCCTTTTTCTATATTTCCTGTTCTTCCGTTGATGTCCTTCGATGTAATTCCACTGTTGTGCTATGGGCAATGTAATAAAGCTTTCCTTCAACACCATGTTCCATGCACATTTGTGTTTGTTTGGTGCAGTCTCAATATCTGTTATTTCTGAAAAATATGCTGCTCTTTTTGCTTCTGATTCAGCAAATTCACTGCTGTGAGAAATCATATCTGCACCTCTAGTGTGCGCTGAGCACTTCACCACACAGATAGGTTCATAGATGCACACAAACTCCAATCAGTTATCTAATGTTTGCACATACCGTACTGGTGTGCTGTCTGCATGCAAGAAACCCCTCCTTTTCCACTGCAACAGTCCTCAGTGTACTGTGGATGTCACGTAGGCAGAGTCGGAGTACCTCCTTACCGCCTCATCTGCGTACCTGTCAGAAATGTCCTCTGTAGATTCACTTTGCCGAATCTGTACCCCTTCCTCCTTCTCCTCACCTGATTCTTCAGAAGTCAATGAAGGTTTCCTTTTCTTTTCTTTTTCGTGATACCCTTTTCTTTTGGAAGAGATACGCCTCCCTCGGATGGAAGCCACAATGTCACCGTACCAGGCACAGCTGACAGAGGACACCCACTCGCGAGCGCCTGGGATAAGAGGAAAAAGCCAAAGGCTAAAAAAACTCTTGTGCATTTCCAGTTACTTGATGGTAGGTGGTGATGTTGAAGGATTCTGGGAACTGGAGTTCTGTGATGCAGGTAAGGTGATCCCAAATGAAGCCTTAGGTATGCAGAGGCTTTTAAGTACAAAACAATCCTCAAGCTGGAGTTTAAGAGAGGCAGGAAGCCTACAGGTTATGTACTGGCAGGTGCAGTGCATACAATGCATGCGAGCGCACAAGGACAAGAGAAAATGAATACCACGGAAAGCTGTGATAAGGAAGAGAGAAAGAACCCTCTACGGAGGAGAGGTAGAGAAGACCAGCGGAACAGAAAAGGGTGGACCGCTGAAAGGAAAACGGTGCCCTGGCAAACACTGCAACAGAAGAGAGGTGAAGAGGAGAAAGTCAGAAAAGCCGAAGGCGGGAAGGAAAAAGAATACCTGCAGTACCAAACGGATACCATGGCTAACACAGGCTAGGAAGCAAGAAGAAGGAAGACCGTCTGAGACCGGAGGAAAGGCAAGGAGTACACGAAAGCACCAGGAGAAAGGAAGACAGGAAACTACGGCGGCAGCAGCCACAAGAGGAAAAACACTTGAAAACGTTGGACCCAAAGCAAAAGCAAAAGCACAGTGGGGTTGCAATGCGAAGCCCAGAAAGGGAGGCAGGGTTAAGAAGGGATCGCAGGCACACGACCTCAGAAGCTAGAGCGCAGCAAAGCAAAAACGCGAGAAACGTTAAGGGACAGTCAATGGCGGCGAAGTAATGCCACAAGCGCCGTAACCATGATACAGGTACTCCCATCCGAAGGGGGAAGGTCAATGATGAAATTCATGGTGAGATGGCTCCACGGCCATGGGGGCGGCTTACCCTTCTGGAGCAAACCGAGCTTTGGGTACTGTACTTTCCTCTACAACAAGTAGGACAAGATGCGACATATCATTTGACTTCTGTGGTAAGACCCAGCCACCAGAACTGTCGCTGAAGTCGATCCACCATAGAAAAAACCTCTCTATGTCCAGCCAGGGTACTATCATGGCACCAGTCCAGGGCAAACCGCCTTGAGACAGGATCAGGAAGGAAGAGGCGTTTGTTGATGAATATAAGTCTGTCTTGTCTGTGGACCATATCCTAAGGTTTAAGCTGAGGTACCTCCTGGGTAGTGAGAGACACTTCCTTCACCTTCTGGAGAAATGAGGAAATGGAACACACTATCTTGTTATGAGGAACAATGTATTCGGGCGTGTGCTCCATAGACACCCCTGGAGTGGGTATTCTGGAAAGGGAATCAGCCAGGACATTCTTACTCCCTGGTAGATAGGTTATTACAAAATCATATTGGGAGAAGAAGTGTGCCCATCGGGCCTGCCAGGAGTTGACGCACTCCATCTGTTGGATGACTTTGAGATTTTTATGGTCAGTTCTGAGTTGGAAAGAGTGTATGGCGCCTTGTAGCAAGTGGCGCCACTCTTCGCATGCAGCAGAGCTGACTTGAAATTTTATGAAATATAAAAATGAATCCTTAGGTGTCTGGAGGTTTAGGGAAAGGCAACGGCAAAGGGTGCAGGCCCTCTACAGTCTTCCCGGTGTAACACAAGCGGCACCATGCATTAACTTGTTTTCCAATGTCCCTTAACCCCCACTGTGATGTTTGAGCACTTTGTTAACGGACAGTCTTAATACCCAAAGCAATATTACACGTTGTATCAATCTCGGAATGGTGTAAGTGTGAGCTGGCGTAGCTGACATTTGAACGTGAGTCCTGTTAGTTACACATGGATTGTTGCAGCTGGAACATAAAAAGACTTTAAGATTAATAATAACTTATAATAATAACTTGTAATTTATATAGCACTTTTATCCAAATCGCTTTACATAGAACATTTTAATATACAATTATAATTGCCCAATCGAAATTGGTACTCATTTTATCGACCTTGGAAGGATGAAAGCATTCAAATTTACGACCTGTAGATCACACACAAATCACAGCAGTAAGCGCTCTACCCGCTGAGCAATCTTACCGGCTAGATTATCTATATTATCCTGTTTAGAGGAACTGCCAAAGCAATGAACTCGAGTCTGGTCTTCCTTTGGTTTGTGTAGTGAATTAAAGGTTAATGCCTGGAGTACAATGACCTATATCAGGAATGACATGTGAAGACATGAGATGTGATGTGATGAGCAGAATTCTTCATAGTTGGCATTGTAAGCGTAGTGGCAGTTGGGATCAACACGTCATGACCAGCATGATAGTGCAGTATTGACTAATACGCTTCTCCATCCCCCAGAGTTGACTTTGTAAATACCAGGTTGTAACCTATTTCTACTCCGGGGTAAGCATTTGACCATCTATCTTTGGGAGTTAAAGCTGTGAGATCCCCATGCCTTGTGCAAAGTGCACTCAGTCCTTTACAGCAGATCCATCAGTACCAGTGGATCAAAATGTCTTCACATGTAGCATGCAGACATTGGACATGCCTGTATTCTTGAAAGCTGTTTGTCTTGGTTTGGTAAAGAAATGTATCACAAAGTAATGCCTTTTAAGACGAAAATGATTTTCTGAAGCAAAATGCACATGCATACGTTCGAGCAGTTTGCATACCAACAATGCTGAATTAAGGTGATGGAACACCCAGTTTATGGCAAGAGGAACTCGACAAAGGAAATCCCCTGCAATAAAAAAACAGAAGAGTCCAACAATGTACTAACAGTTCACTGTTTTATTCGAGAGCTCTCGCACAGGGATTCAGCAATGGGCAACACAGCATTCTCCAAAACGTTCTCGTCGAGTCCAGGAGTATTTGAGGCACAGCGACGTCACAAAATAAAGATAGAGTATACAAACCTAGAGAGGAATGGGATTGGTTAATAAGGTAGACTACATATACAATATGTAGGGGGTTAGTACATTGGTTGGATAAAACATATTTGATGGGTCATCATGCGACCACATCCTAAGTGTTGCAACTACAAATATTTCAGGTTAGTGTACTACGATTGGGTTATGAGCTTAGCCTGGAAGGAGAATAGGGATTGGTCAAAGAGCGTCTTCTCAGCCTTGTAGCTTTGGAAAGTTACCATCCCAAGTGCAACTATTGAAGGTGGTGAGAACGGCCCAAAGGTGCTGCATGTTCCCAACAAGTTACCATCTCCGATCCTCTAGGTGTTGAGACAGAAAATTAGGGTTTGAACCTGGTATTACTTTTGTATCATCCTGCCTTCGATTGGATGGGAACACCTGCCTTAGTCTGGCTCTAATGAATAGTCTTTGTCTCCCAGGATCAGATCACGTGTGCAGGGACTACAAACTTGATTCCTCCTGCTTGCATTTATGAGGAGTTTCAGCTTTTATACACGCAGGTGTCCAATCTCATCTGCTAATATGAAACCTTTCTCCCTCAGCGTCCTTGGCAAGAATGTACATACTGGCTGCACTGGAAGCCTGGTCTGCGCGTCTCTGTGAAATCAGCATGTCAGCCTCTCTCTGTATTATCAAGTCCTTTCAGCACCTTCCATTCACTTCAATGTGATTGTGGCTTTCATCTTGATTTGCATGACTGCCTATGTTAGTCATGTTTAACATCAGCAAGCAGTTCAAATGTATTCCTGTGCAACTTACGGTTACTGCATAGCAAGAGTGTGTGCATCCTTTATCTAAGTGGGTCATAAGCATATTCTTTGTGTCTGCAAGCAATTTAATCTAAGCGTCTGTGTAACTTCATGCAGGGATGCATGTATGCTTCATGTCTAATACATCTATGTCATAGTCTCTGTCGTGATGTCATCAGCTTCTGCATGGTCGCAGTCAGTCTACCTGCTTCATTGACTGCAAACTTATATCTTCAGTGGCATCATTAGGATAAGGTCTAAAGTGTGGTCTGAGTGAATAGCGTTTCTCACACCTGCGGGATAAGGGGACCAGGAACGATGTACACACCTAATTTCTCTGCAGCCAAGATGAGTGAGTGAGATAGGTGCAACAAGTGACACATTTACGTCTCCCTCTTCAATCCCCCCCTTGATGATAAATCAACCACACTTCCTTGACCGTTCTCCATGTTTATGTGTGGCTTTGGAATGCCTACTTTCGCCACTCCTCCCAAGCGACCTGCATGCCTCACTTGTTCGTCTGAACTCCAGGTCATATAGAAGCAGCCTCTGTCTGGCTTGCACCATACCCATCTTCCCATGTACGTGCGTGGATCGGGGGGAAATGAGAACGTTTTGCCTGGAGGAGAGAGGACATTGCCTCAGGTGGGACTTATAACACGTCAAAAGTCTGTGTCTCTCTGTCTGATTTTATTTCCATGTCCAACAGTATTTTCAACCTTATTGTCTTCTTGGTTGTCTTATTGCACTGTGCTATAGCTACTCTAATGGCACAAAATACTATTACTACTAGCAGTAAGACAGCTATGAGTACTTTCAGTCATTGACTGATGACCCTCTGGGAAACTAAAGGTTGTGAATCAATCTGACCTTCCCCTTCTCCTTTTTTTGGACAATACCTAAAGGTGAACACACAAATGCTGGCAAAGGGGGTTGTCTAGCATCGGCCAGCCACCCTCCCCAATGCCCTCCCTGCCTCACCTTTTCTTCCAAAACTTCAGGCTGGCTCACTGCTCACAATTGATTCTTCTAGACTGGATCCGCCACCAACCCATGAACAGGTATCCAATAACCCACTGAAAGAACCTCGAACAATAACCTGGCATCCATTGTCCTATGATATTCATTTGCCTACAACCGTAGCACATCTCCTCATATCGGAGTGGGTAAGTCTGTATGGGTCCCTTCAAGAGTGCAAACGTTATTTGTGCTCCCTATCCTTCGTTTTCTTGAGACACTTTTCTTCCCCTTGTCCAGACATCCCACAGAACGCACACATATGTTTACATTTGCAGGCTGGCATGATGCATGTTGATCCTTTGAAGGGCCAGCAAGTCACCTTCTTATCGCTCACAAAGTAACCTGTCCGAAAGGGCTAGCCCGGTTTCCCTGTACTGTAAGGAACTCATGGTGGCAACAGTAAAGACAGACACAAGTGATCACAGTTCAAGGGTGTTTATTGAACAATGAATGCAGGGTGGAAAACCCATAAGATAAACCTAAATTTAAGATGGGCGCAAGTGTCAAACATCAAATGAAAAATAAGGCAGTCCTAATGACTTTGTGTCAAAATAAAGAAGTCCTATACTAAGAAAAACCTATTGCCAATTCCTTACAACTAATTATAGAAAGGGTGTTGGATAGGGTATCATAAATAAAGGAAATAGTGTTTAAATAATAAGTCCGGATGTGATTGCCTTGAGGTCTCCCTTCCCCACGTTTTTAGCATGGGACAAGGTGGGACTCTGGCACACAGCACTTGCTTGAGCCTTCCCGGCACGAGCTGACAGTTTTGTTCCATCTGGCACAGCATACGCTCAGGCTTTCTCAGCCCGGTCGACAGTTCCATTCCAGCTAACCGGTTCTTCGATGCTAAAGTCTCTTTGCATTACAAAGTCTCTTGCCTTCGAGGCCTGATATATTCAACAAACAAACATAAACAAAAAGTTCTGTTACACAGTTCACGTTGGGTGATGGCTTCAACCCTGGTCCCCCTCTTCTGGTGCCAACCCCTCACTTATAGTATCCAACCAATTAATTGAACAGTTCCTTTCTCAATTAATTTTGGGTGATGACTTTTCACTATGCGGATCTCCCTCGGCGGGCTCGGATCTGAAATGAAGAGGGGGTGCTTCCCTTCCGCTTGGCTTGCAATACTTATAGCTTCTCAAATCTTAATGTCTTTTCAAACAGCACTTCAGGCTTCGTCCCCGATTGTCAGCTTCCCTTTAACCGGGTTCACTCTCACCAACATTTATAGACAGTTTACTTGGTCAACTCACTGTTCATAGGGACCTCAGACGTCGCCACTTTCTGTTAGCATCTCTCTATCGGGTTTACTTTTACCAACCTTTTACCAAACAGTTCACTCAATCAAATCCCTGTTCATAGGGACTTCAGACTTCGCCCCGTCTCATTAACATCCCTCTTCCGGGTTCACTCTTGCTAACTTTTGCAACATACTATTCATGTGCTTATTTCACCAAATAGGATTTACTTCCAATCCCTTGTATGACCACTTTAACCTCTTTTGCCTCTTCCCAAGCGCTTCTGGTTCCGGTAGTTTCTACCATTGGGTAATTGCCCCTAGTTTCCTGCCTGAGCACCAACCTTGTACCAGACTTCTCTGTTGCTGGTTCTCCCCCCTCTTTCCTCAATCATATCTTTAAGTCTTTCAAAGTTCAAATTAGCCTGTTGGCCACTTTTCATTCGACAAAATTTGGTTTCTTATCGATTCTCCCCTCGACTCACCAGCTGTGATGAAATCCATGGAGTCGAGGTGGGCACCTCTGAGACCAGCATACTTCCTCGGCTTGGTTATTAGTGGAAGAGGGTCTCCCGTACCATAGACATCTGCTGCAACACAAGCTGGCTATTGTTTGTTGCCTTATGTTTCCATCTGCTGAGGTTTCACGGTCCTTGATCAGAAAGGGCAAGGTTACTTCTCTCCTCGTCACCCTGTTGGTATTCGCAGTCTTTCACCCCCTCTTGAACTTCCGTGCTGGGTTAGCCCTCACATCGTGCAGTCTGCCTTGCTCGTGTTGTGCTCTCTTGGTCCACTTTTTATCACAGTGGGGAAAAGAAAGGGTCACCGGGTGTGTGTGGTTCTGGTCAATTGTCTGTCTTTGCCGGACCCTTTGGTTGGGACATGTCAGGTAAACAGTTTTATTGTCAGTCCAGTGTTTGTCATGATGGGAGAAAGTGGAGAAAAGGGTTGTGAGAGTTTCCAGATATCCCGCGGGATAGGAGGGAGAAACAGTATTGTACAAAATGATAACCTTCGAATGAGAGGGTTTGGTAAATTCAGAAGGGTAACATTTGTAAGGGGTGTGGAACGAACAGGAATGACCAGGATAATTGTCTGAAAATTAACAGGGGGGATTGTGGGAACGGTAGTGTTTGGACTACGTAGACTGGGAGTGTGACAAACTATAATCGGAGAGACATGGAGAAGAATGACAGGGAGTAATCGGATAGGAAACAGAAAACCAGGAATTCTGTGAGATGTGGTTTTGAAGTGTTACACAGTTTGGGCTCCTAGGGGATTTGCCAGACATGGAGGGGTCGTTGGATATGGTTAAGGGAAAGTCTGTGGGTGGAAGTGAGGTAGATGTGGAACAACCCACAAAGGTCTCAGGGACTCCGTTCTCCTCACCTTCATCCCTTGGGAAATACAGCATCTCACCTTGGATATTCCCCCAAACATATCCCCGGGTTACCCTACCCGGGTAATCCACCCTCACTCGTCCACCACCAGGGTTGGGATCTGAGTGTGCCAGCCCGTCCCTGGACACCTGAATAAGGGATTCTCTAGGTCTATCTGGGTGAAAACCCTCAGGTTTCTCACAGTGCCCATGGTCCTAGTCTCCCAATCAATAAGGGTGTTCCCGGCTTTGGAGCTCCTGAATCTTTCAATGTACACCAACCATACACCAAAAGCACATTCCTACATAGGCAATATCAGTTGCATGACCACAACTTTTGATGCAAATCAGGAAAGTTCTCCAACAGTACAGACACAAATATAGAAAACCTAGTGGCCCAGTTGGCTATATTATGATCGACCTGAAACTTCTTTCCTTTCCCTATGTTTTTGTATCCTTAATTTCCTGAACCCTTCTATAATTCAATAGGATAAATACGTCCACAAATGTGTTACTCCAGATCTTTTCCTTAGTTTCTTGTGCCATATGCCACGTGAGCATACCCGACTGACAGGATGGAGGCAACCATCACCCTCCCATCTCCTCGTGCGTGGCCCACCAGGACCACACCAACTGTGCCCAGTCCTGTGCAGACCGCCATTGTCGAGGAACTTCATGCGGAGCTATAGACCCGTACATACCCACCTGCTGCCTCGTGCGCACCTGTGTGAGGCCGGTCCCTGATGCTACCGCTGCCATACTCAAGCTCTACTACCCCCAACCCCAGGTATGGTGGTCAACGAGGAGACATCCATGGATGGAGGAGCCTACGCTGGATCCCCTGCACACTCTGCGCACACACCATCTGTGGCACCAGTGCTGGCACAGAAGGGCACTGTGCCGCGCTCACAAGGGCCAAAGGAGCTGCCCCTCACCTCTGCAACATCACACCATCCCCTATTGCGCTCCCCCTAACGGCTCCTAATGACACCTCAAGAGGCAATCCCCCTACTTGGGAGACACCACCATCCCCCACAGTCCCTGGATGCTGTGTTGTCCCATGGACCCCGAGGGCTCCACACAAGCTTGAGACACCACCATTCACCAAAGACCCTTAATGCTGTGCTGCTCTTTGTGTACCCATTGGTACACCCGGCAACGTAGGTGGACAGTGGTGAACCTGAACCGAAAGTACACTGAGGTGCTGAGGGATTTGTACCCCAGCCATTGGGGATGCCGTACTGTGTCTGCACAACCCCATTATGCACAACACCCGAGATACTGCCCATTTTTGACACTGCAGGGGCCTCAGCTAATGGAATTGTGCGGGGCCCCCGTTGCTCCCCCAGGGCATAAGCTGGATGCCGATCCTGCTGTACAAATGGCCCGGAAACTGGCATTCTCTGACCTGCGCCAGCCCCACCCCCGCAATCTGAAGGGGCCAGCGCTGCAAAATAAGGGCACCTTATCGAGCTAGAGGGCGTGGGCACATAAGCAAGGGCTGAGGGGACGCAGGGGGGCAGTCCAGTGGCACAGCAGCTGTATAATAATAATGCACACTGGTGACAAAATACAGCAGCCCTCGTCCCCCGCTCCAGCCAATGTTCCTGCGCTACAGCCTTTTTCCTTTCCTTAGCCACACAAACTACAAAAGGGGCAATGTTTTGGTCTGGGAACCAGAAGGGCTGGGAAGGATCTCACACCACAGTGCCAAAAGGGCCAAGGTGTGAAATCATGAGACAGTAAGAAAGGAACGGAGGAAGGGGCTGCCAAGCAAGGAAAGAGGCACACACATATGCATGAATTGGCAGCGCCAACTGGCCGGCGGAGTCTGCAAGCGCACCACCAAATGAATGCCCTCAGGCCACAAAATTGCAAATAAGAGCAGCCCTGCCAGTAAGGGTCTCCAGTTCACACAGTACTCCAAACGGAGCTCAAAGTAGCCGTTCTGCGCCCGCAGAAAACTCCTGGATTTTTTCAGCCAACCCACTCGCCCAGAAGAAGAACGGCAAACAGACAAAAGAGGAAGGAAAGGACAATGAACGTTGTCCTACAGTTGTGGGAAACAAAGGCGACATGGTCCAGGTGGACTCCCACTGGCCCATGTGCCCAAAAGGACTTTTCATGTTTTTCATGCAAATTTTATGAATACAAGTTTGATTATGATATATGTAATTGTGCAAAAAAATCCACTGCCTTTTATTTCCAACGCTAACAACAATGGGTCAGTAATCTCTGGACAACAACCCCAGCAAGGTTAGGAGGGGGTAGTAACATGGGGCTCAGTGGTCATCACTTCTCCTGCTTATGTGCCATGTGAGTTTGTGCTGCCACCCACTGGCTAACCCTGCATGATAGGTGCATGAGCTGGAACCCCAAGACAGCCCGGCTGCCTTGAGTAGCACACCATTGCCTGGGTCACTGGAGACCCGTCCCGCTCCCCTACCATGGCACCAACTCCACTGCTGGCATTGAGCAGGAGCTCAGAGATTACAGCTGGCAACCATGACCCTGCCTGCACCAGCGTCAGTGCAACAGGGGTGTTCCTCCCTACCTCCCCCAGCTCATCTACTGCTGCTGCTGCAGCTTCGCAGCTTTGTCCTTCTTCCCCACCCTCCTCCTTTTGGGAGACAGGAAAGCCACCCTCGGCAGGACAATTTTACGCTGGGGGTGTGCCAGGAGTGGGGCATGTGCAGGTGCCACCAGCTCCAGCTCACTCGGTGATCCCACAACCGTGTGATTAAGTTGGTCAGTAACAGCATTAATATCCCTGCCCTGAAGGAGCGTTAACAGCGCTGCAATCCCTGCTGTGTCCATACTGTAAAAGCCACTACTCAAATACTACTAAAACAAAAACCCAATCATCCCACAACCGCTCAACCTTCTCCAGCTGCACACCAGCACTCACCAACAAGAACCAGTACCCCAGAATGAAATAGCAAAGATAGACCCCCACAACTGCTCTGCTCCAAAGCCCTTGCCCCAGTGTCCCTCCTTCCTGCAGGAAAGGGGCAGCCTTAAAGCAGAAATACTTAGCTGCCTGGCCTGGGGTAAGCAGGCAGTTGTAAGGTTTTTTGTCTTTTTGGGGCAATTTCTGGATTTGGCAGTATTTTCTTACCTTAGTAATTTGGCGGTAGACTGGCGGGTAACTAGTCTTACCATTAGATATAGTTCAGTATTACCTTATTTTGGTGATAATATAGTGTTAGCTTATATTAGCGGTAATTTGAGTGGTATCTTATTTTTGGTGGTATTTTTAGAATTACCTTATTTTTGTGTTATAGTGGTGAGCATGACTTATATACTATCGCCCTACCATAGAACAAACTTTCCCTCATTACAATTGTGACCCACTTTTGGCTGACTGCAGAAAATGTGTAGACCTAGTACTTTTAGGGAACCCAGTGAGTTAATTCAGAATGCCACTTATTATATGTAACTTGTGTTACTGACTTATTTACATTCAGTAACCTATGTGCTCTTAGGCACTGCCTTCTCTTCACAGCATGCAGAGAAAAGCACATTCAAAACACATACACACCTTCCTACCATATATATATATATATATATATATATATATATATATATATATATATATACCTTGCGCCCTTGCCCCTAGTAATGTGGTAAAAATATTCTTTACCATAGTGGTATGACACTGTGGTAACCCAGTGACTTGTTCCTTCACACATTAATCATGGGAAACATGAAATAAACCAAGCAAAAATGTTGCACCAGCTTTGTTTTTGTAATGTCGTTGATCTTTGTTATACACAATCCAAAATATTACACTTACACATTTGCTTACCAAAAGCAAACACAATTCCGTCTTCTAGAAGATAAAAAAAAGAGAAAACATGTACATGGCATGCAAAAAACTCTAATTCATTTCATGTCTTTTCTTTTGAACAATTCTAAATATAAAGGCACACAAATAACACATTTCTTGTTGTAACTTGAGCACCCTAAGCTAATCTAATTACATGTCAGCCATCCCACATACTCCTCACTTAACGTCACTTACCCAGACAGGCAAAGTTTAAAGCTCATGCTATCGGAGCATTATCAATGGAAACCTCCCTAGCGCAGCTCCCGTAATATCTTCTACTTCAATGTCAGCAGACCGGCACAGCCTTTTCCGCCTGTCATGCCAAACTGTCTTCACACTGCATCTATGGAGCCCACACACACATGGAGACCAACAGCATCTGCCTCTGGAAGCACCGTTCGCACTCAAGTCCCAGCCAGCTCTGCCTACTTTCCCCAGTTTAGCTGATTAAAAAACTCTCTCTGTCCTTCACTTTTAGGTCAGCTCTCTTTTGACATCAGCTCTTCCACCCCTTCATTTACCAATCAAATTACAAGAATATTCTGCACTATCTCCTCACCTGTTTAAAACAACGAAGGCTTCAGTGTAACATTGTTTCATCTAGTTCCTGCGGGTGCATATTTCTCCACAAAAAACTAACATGGAATGAATCTCACTGTGTTTAATGAACTGCATTATATGTTAGATGAACAGTTAATGAGTTAGTGGGACAAATTAGTATAGGATTAGTTAATTTTATTTTTTCAATGCAGTCCTGCACAGATGAAAACATCCAAATTGTAAAATATGCACATTTTCTGCATTTTAAAATGACAGCACACTGTGCTGAATGCTTCTGAAACTAAACCCATTTTGCTGGTTTCGTTAAATGCTTTTCCAAAAATTATTGCTTGCTGACTTATTGCTAAAAAAGAAAAACATTTTACTAAATCCTTTAAAAAAATGCTTTTTGAAAGAAATAATGCTCACTGACTTGTTGCTAAAAAGCTGTGCCTCGCACCTATTTTGAAATGTCTGCATTTACATACTAAACTATGAAATCCCCATTTTTGCTCTTTTTACTCTGTACACATGTACTGTTCATGAATATTCCCTACACAGCAGCGTCCTGGATGTAAAAATGCAGCAAGAGTTATCTGGCTGAAGTTGTTTTTCCCACGGGAGTGAAGCAGGCTGCAAGGGCAGAGTCGGGAGTGGTCGGCGGCATGGCCTGAAGAGAGCAGGGAGGAGGCTGATGCTCCCTTTCCTTCAGTGGTCCTCCTCTTATGTGCCATTTCCTGCCACTGTAGCCCATCCCCCCCGCACCTCGCTCACCCCAGTGCCAGAACAAGGCAGACAAAAACCACCTCTAACCAAACCAATCCGCTTCTTTGGCCCCACCCAGACTCCTCTGCCATGGCGGCCCACACCCACCCAACCCAGCATACCCTCAATGGCTTGTCTTGGCTCTTGGAAGGGGGGGGAATATACCTCATGATCTGGTTTGGGCAGAAGCTGCTTGAAAGTGGGGCAATGCTGACATATATTGTTGAGAGAGGCCTCCTGCTTTTTCTTTGAGGTAGCCAGCATCAACACCTGTTAGACAATTCTCCAGAGTACTTTTAGTGTTTCATATGTTGCTCTGTAGAATGGACATTGTTTCCTAACTTTTCAGAATTTTTTGCTGTGAAAATGCATGGCTGCAGCCCATTCTTTTAAAACATTTCGAAGGGGTGGCACCGGCCGAAACCGCACTGCGTTAGGTTTTGGTGTGCACACTTGGTTTAAGTCAGGGAAAACCTTTACACCTTTTAATTTGACAAATTAACACTTTGCAACTGCTCTAAACTACAATGGAATCTTCGGATTGGGGCATGGAAGCCAATGAAGATGGCTAGCTAGGTTTTGCTACCTTATTTGGCCACACATTGGGAGAACAGGATTTACACCGCCCACAAAAACCAGGACTTTTGTCAGTGTTCTTCCCACCCCCCAGGGACGTCATTTCACCAAATTGCCAGGGGTAGTGGAAGTGACATTGCATGACCTTTGACCTCTTATGACGTCAAAGGAAGTCATGTCATTTGACCCCCACCCCTAAGTGACATCACGGGAAGCGATGGAACATGATCTATCACATCTTGACAAAACAGGAAGTGGCATCACATAGCAAGTACACTACAAACATATGGTTACGCTATCACTATAATGTGATCTACATTTCATCCAAGAATGGACCACCATATGTATCATTAATATCAGTGTGTATAGGTCCATATTACCAAATGACTGTGAATGCAAGCAGACGTCAAAGGCCAAATGATAAAGATGCGTCATTATTTAGCTCATTATTTAGCACTTACGCTTAAGCGCTTTCCATAGAACAAATATACATAAAATAACACCCAATCTGTGTTGGTACTTATCAACCTCAGAAGGATGAAAGGCTGCGTTGAGATGTTCAAGAACAGACTAAATCAGTGACTCACCCTCTGAAGTGTGCCTGAAATAAACCTTTAATGAGACTAGCAATTATTGTATAGAATTCCAGAAAGACAAACAATTTGTCATTCCTATTCCTTCTTATTTAGGACCACTGCTAAAAGTGCTACACTTGTCACTTGTGGAACCCTCTGTTGTTTTTAAGAGGCCTGAACAAGAAAGCCAGCGACTCCAAAAATAAAGAGCCAGGAGCTTACATTTAAAAAAATAATAATAATTCTTTTTTTCTCTTTTTTGTAGGTGTTGCAAGGGAGACCACAGGGGTAGCAAGGGAGACCTCAGGGGCCGCAACTGTCGACCCCTAAATGACGTCCCTGCCACCCCCCACTCTTCCAAAACTGGATGCTCCGCTGGTCGTCGATGTCATATTAGGGCAATGGGAGCTCACACGGCTTTTCAAGGTGACTTGGAGATTTGTGTTTCTTCGAGGCCTTGCAGGGGCTGCAAAGGAAGGAATGCCGTGATACGAAAAAATTATCAGAGACACCTGCCTCTTTCCTTCCGGAGAGTCTCCTCCCGAGAAGGTTATTCTGAGCTCATAGTCAGTCTTGGGAGAGGATTAGGTTGCTTGGCACATGACACCCAGAGCCCGTACTTTAATTCACAGGTAGCATGCATTCTTCTGCTACGGCCATGCGCAGCACTTGGCGTGCACACACACACGCACCTACGCTCCACTCCTTTATAATGGCAAAGAACAGTCGCATTGTCTGCAAGTTGAATAGAAATCAAGATGTGGGAACGCTGGCGTTTTCTTCAAATGCTGCACTTTTGAAAACTTTTTGAAATAACATCTGCAGTGCGCCGGGGATCTGTTGTGGTCGCGGTATTGTGTCCGCCTCGTGCCTAATAAGGCCCGAACGAGGCCTGAGACCAAAGTGATGTGGGAAACAGAAGCGCCCTATCTGGCAGGATGCGGGGCAGGCTAAGTAGCTTTAAAGAGCCTCTCTCTCTCTCTCTCTCTCTCTCTCCGAGCTTGAAGATAAAAGTGCGGCGCGCTTTGAACAAGGGAACAGATAGAGCATGAAATTAAGTTGCACTTTGAGTCGGCAGCTTTTTAATTTACATTTTGTGCAGTCACTCTTATTCTAGCGTAGGCCCACATTCCAAAGACGACATTTGAGCAAAGAGGAATGCGCTTCTCTCCAATCAGCTTGAATAAAGGAACGCTGGCTTGATTGGTTGAAATGTAATTGAAAGCCTACCTGAAAAGTTTGAGGCGCATTGTTGGGGGCTGAAAGGCTTCCTATGCCTTCGAGTCAAAGGGACTACATGTTTTCCAGTGGCTGTGGAGTGCAGGTGCATAATATATTAACAAGATCTTTAGGACTAAATTATCAAAACGTTTTTAAAAAGTCAGTGGAGCTTTGGCAGAATCCAATGTGCACGGCTAAAATTGTGAAAAGCAGATTGTGTATGACAGTTGCTGTTCCCTGAATGAGGATTCTGTGATCTAACCTAATCAAAGATCTATATACCAGAATATTTATATTTTAAAGAAAAATTGAAGGAGGAGGTACTATGTCCCCTTTCCACACAGTTGGTTGAGAAATGATCTGCCCCACACTTTTAAAAAAAAAAATTTGGTCTTTTAGAATTTACTGTTGAAATACATTTGCCCTCATGACGAGTTGGGCAGTATTCCGGTGGTAAATACGCCAGATTACAGCCCAATGAAATTACCATTGCCGCCACTTGGTCCGGCAGATTTACCCCCAGATTACAAATGGCAGCGATGGTATTATTCCCCGTTAATTTGGAGTCCATAGAACTCCATGGGGGATTTTGGCAGAATTACAGGCGGCGGAATTACCGCTGCAGTAATTCTGCTGTATTTGGCAATTTTCTGGAAGAAAGTGGGAGGATTTACCTCCAGCGTGATTCTGGAGGTAAATCAACAACTCCAGGTCCAAACTTGTAGTGTGGTGGAGCGGGAAAGTGGCAGCAATGCGGTGACCCCAACTTTTTTCCTGCACCGCCATACTAAATTCTTTTGCTCATCTTCAAGGGCTGGCAACCTAGAAAAGTCAACATTTTGACATCACTGTTCGTGCTGGCATGTGTTTCATGGTTACTTTAAAAATGTTACTTCTGTACCAAGTTCGAGACATTCATCAGTAGCTCGCTTGTCAATGCAGGGAAGCATGAGTTACTTTCTGTGACACAAAAGTAAATCCCCTCGTGGGATTTTCCTGCAGTGTTTAATTTTTTTCTCACCCCCAGCAAATCACTGGTCCCGCTCTACCGGGACTGCAATACTGGTGGGCCCGCACTACAATACTTATTGATCTCTGGGTGATATTTTCAATCAGTGTTCAAAATATCCTGTCCCAGGCTTTTAAATAGTAGCTCTCTGCTCTACTGGTTAAATGTTTTAGAGAAAGAATGCGAAAAAACTTTGGATTGTTTCAGTAGACTATAGTTTTCACTCCCCAGCTGGGGGATGGGCATGGACGACTTTAACGGAATGGCAGCCTGAGCTTTCGTAGACCCGAGCGAAGCGAGGACCTCAGCTCAGGCTGCGGCCCGTGAAAGCCCCTGTCTGCCTCTCAGCTGGGGTGTGAAAGCTATTTGCACCCCGGGATTTACCAGGGTGCGGATAGTTTTCTTTTTTTTCATTCGACAGGAGATCCGCTCTGCGCAAACCCATGTAGCGTCAGAGAAATAAAAATGTAAAAAATAATGACCAGCTCCATTGACATGGAAAAGGCATTAGGTCCCTTTTCAGATGACGGTGTCCATGGAAAACATAGCTCGTCTCTTTTCTATTTCAATGACGAGCATTTTTTGTCTGTTTTTTTTCCTCTTGTGTGGGCGGTGAAGGCACAATCACGGACCGGAAAGGCAGATTGTGATTGGTCAATCTGTCTTTCCTGGGTGCGAATATGAGATCATAATTGACGATTATGAATTATGCAGATTGGAACTTGGTTTTGTTCTTGACATTTGTTTCTTATATAGCGCCCTGGTATCTGTAAGACTTTGCCACCTAACATCACTTTCTGTCGTCTGGCTAACAAGAGGAAGCACGCCTTGATGGGGACGCAAAGGGGTCCCTCAGAATGTTGCACCCCTGCCACCAGTGCCATATCACCACCAGTGACACCTCTAGCATGCATGGTCAGTTCTGCAATCTCTGATTATCAAACAACAAAAGTTGATTCGACATTTGTCATAAAACTTAACAAAATACATAATCAACAACACACATTTTTTTAAATTACTAAAAGGAAACATTTTTTAAATCAATTCATGCATTAATTTCAACATTCCTAAAAACATTAAAACAAGGAGGGCATAGCTCGCAACCTTGGCACATATAAAATAGGAGGAAAAATGTCTTTATCCTAGTTATTAACACAAAACTTCTTTCTCAAAAGCCAGGCCCTATAACTGTATCGGGCTATAGCAGATATCACTTTGAGAGAAGGAGAATAAGTTAAGAACAACATAGCCTGGCTAACTGTATGAACTCCGGCAATTTTAAAGACCACTTTTAAGTATTGGAGTCTCAGCCTCTTTGCTTTTTCGCAAAATAAGAAAAAGTGTGACATAGTTTCTCTTGTGCTGCTGCACACAGTGAACATTTCAGATGCTTTGGGAAACCAAACGTGGGTCCACACAGCAACTGGAAAGATGCCCAATCTCAAACACATATATAAAGATCTTTCAAATGGATGGAGAATTTTATCCAAGTATTGTTTAAAGCCAAGCTCGCCAAAATGAGTAATGTATAAGCGGACAAGCTTGCACTTGATGGCATCTGCAAAAAGCAGTTCCATGGCGAACCGTTAAGCAGAAATCTTTACTTTGTTCAAGGCTGAGCGACAGCTCCCCCTTGGGTCACTCCAGAGCTTGCTAGCACCTAGGCAAGGTAACAACTTCCTGATGTGGGCAAACCATTTAACGCTTTTATATCCACTCAAAGACATAAGGTGTGACAACACTTCCCTGCACTCTTCCAGGCCCGGTTGAAAACAAACCAGTATCTAGAAGAAAACAGGTTTAAACATAGCCAAATTGGTTATAGGAATGATATCAGACTCCAAGTGGGTCGGGGCAGAGGGTCCACTTCGAGAGAGAAGTAATAATCATTTAAAACATTTATTTTCTTTTATGTTCAGTTGGCTGACATTCATGTGGCCCCAAAGCTCTGACCCAAACAGCAGCACAGGCAAAAACTGCTTGCCGTTATAGGTCCAGGGCCGGGGACACAACCACTTCCATGGGTGCAAATATATTAACCTAGGAGCTCCACTTAGTTTGTTCAGATTGATTACCGCTTTGTCAACCTGGGGAGCCCAATCCAGGTGCTCCTGGAACCTCACACCAAGATAAACAAATTGGGCCACTTTTTCAATCATGTCATCCCCATCTTTCAACCTAATTGCTCTATGCTTAGAAGTCTGCGAACTGAACATCATCCATTTGGTTTTACCCACGTTCAGTTTCAATTGGAGCTCTGAGCACTTGGCAAAAAGATAGATAAAGATTGTTCTAGGCCCTGGGGAGTACTTGAAATTAAAACCGCATCAGCTGCGTCAAAGGGTGATGGATATTTATATGCAGCTAATTTTGGGGTACACTGACACCCGCTCATTAATGCATAAATTGCCTCCTGTACATAAAAGTTAAAAAGGAGCGGGGCCAGGACACAACCTTGCCTTACCCCCAAGGACACCTCAAACTGGTCAGTTATTTCACCCCCTGACCCACAACGAACACAAGCATTTGTGTTTGAATACAGCTGAATTAAAATATAGACCACATTTTATCGAGACCCACGATTTAAAAGAATTTGCTAAAACAAATCCCTAGTCAAAGGCAGTACTCCGATCAAGAAATACAACATATTCATTTCCCACAGAAGAATCGGCAAAGATAGAAGTAAACATTGGTCCATCATGCCTCTATTTTTCCTAAACCCTGCTTGCAGGTCTGATATTATATTATTGCTGTCCACCCAATCCTGGAGATACTCCAAGATAATTTTGCCAAAGAGTTTACCCACACCATCTTATTAAAGAGATTGGGTGATAATTTGCAGTACTCTCCTTACCACCCTTTTTATGAATTCAAAGAATATTTGCGCCACGCCAGGAGTCAGGGATAACTCCCATCATTAGGATATGTAAGGAAGGCATGGTATCAAACAGTGAAGACACGTACAAGTGACCATAGTTCAAGGGTGTTTATTGAACTTCATTGGTTTGGTTGAACGCCTATCTACGCTAAATCAAGGATCGGAGCAAGCTAATAACGCAGTCCTAGTCCAGTCTCTGTCAAAATAAATAAATAATAAACCTATTACAAATCCTTACTTTTAAATACAAAATGGTGTGGGACAATAGTGTATGCAAAAAGAAATGTGTTCAAGAAGAAATGTGTCAGGACGATTGAGCAGTTGGCTTCCCTTCCCCATGTTTTCAGCATGGGGCAACGCGGCACGTTCGAGCTTCACACATTCTGGCTTCTCTGCCATGAGGATACAGTTGAGAAACCTGAACTTGTCTCACCCGCCAGTCCCCGTTGATCTGTCATCCAGGTGGCCATGACACACCCATTGCTATTGGATCCAGTTACTGGGGGTGGACCAGTGTGTAAGGATCACCAGGATGGGGGGTCTTCGGGAACTGGATTTGGGACACCGAAGGGTGAGATGCGGTATCCCCTTCCCTGTAACACCTTTTTCCCATGCTACCAGGCAGGATACCTAGAAGCTCAACACCCCACCGCTTTCCCGACATGAACACTTTCTCACAGACAGTTCATCGTAAGCGATAATGTACTAACACCAGAGCCGTATACCAACATGTCCCAACACAAGGGTCAGGCAGAGTCAGGCAATTACTGATAATTACACACACCTGACTTCCATCACACTTCCCCACGCATATTAAAGGAGGAGCATGAAAGCACACTCTGAGCAAGGCAAAACACACGAGGAAGCAGCAGTTCGGAGATAGCAGTATAACATGATGAGAAAGGCAGCAAGACCAGAAAGGGTTGCAAGGAGGGAATTGCCCTTGGCCTTTTCAGAGGAAGGAAATGACTACTTTCATGAGTCCTCGAGAATAAGAAACATAAGACCGGGAATTGAAGGTGCAGAAAGATGCATTGTGTGTCGAAGGTACACAGGGCTCTTTTACATCGATGGCTGAGGTGAGGAGGAGTGATTGCTGCAGTGGTACTGTCCTTGGCTCTTACAAGAAAGTAGCTTGAGTAAAGTCAGCACAGCCAATGAGTCGGGGAGACTGATAGCAGACCAGTCTGTGGTAGAACCAAGGTTGCAAGTGGCAGCATTGTATGAAGAAATCTGCAAAGAACAGGGTGTAAGGCATATGTGATGATCAACACAAATCTAATTGAATATCCAAGGAGTGATTGAATTTTTGAAACTAAGGTAGATGCCATATACAGAGTGGCCCAATGCCACGTAGGTGCTCATTCAAAGGTCTCTGTTAGGCATCCAACTGAGAGTGTACAATTGTGAACTGTGTATCGAAGTGTTCCTGCAATGGGTCAAGACAAACCCTGTGCACATTCAAAAAACTTTGATTGCTAATACAAACTGTAATTGGTCCGAGCCTGGCTGAGCGAGACTAATTGTGTAAAAGGGATCTGAGCCCGGCTGAGGGGGATCTTGGGTGAACCGTGAGTCACCCGAGAAAAGATATTCTATAAGCAGTGGCGAAGAGGATCTGTGCCCAAAAGAGGGGGATCGAAGCTAAAGATTGTGGTAGAAAAGGGATCTGTGCCCGGCTGAGGGGTATCCAGGGTGAAGAGTGAATTGCCCTACTTGAATACTTGGAAGGGAACTTTTTCATTTGTTTGATACTTCAGGCCCTCTGGATCAAGAGACTTTTGACAACTTAAAAGAATTGGGCATAGAAGTCACTGATGCGTGTAATAGAAGTGTGTCCTCATGCCGCAGAAGCCCAGGAGTGTGCTATGCTCGAGTGAACTGCCTTGTCTTGTTCTGAAAATGTGGGGAAGGGAGGCCAACGGCCTGAACATCCTGACGTATCATTTTGTGAACCCTTCTTTCTTTTTCACTTCTTTCTTTACCCCACACTATTTGTAACTTAGTGGCAATGATTGGCAATAGGCTTTTTAGTATAAGCCCTTTTATTTTTACGAGACTCCACTAGGACTGCGTTATTACTATTTTGATGGTCGTAGCCTGCTCCCATCTTAGATTGAGGTTTAGATAGGCGTTTTTCACCCTCTTGATAAAGTGAACTGTGATCACTTGTGTCTGTCTTACTTTGATACCATGCCTTCCTTACATAGTTCATAGCACAGATATCTGGGCATTCTGACAAAGCCTCTTTTCCAAAAACTGTCTCTTACTGTAGAGGGCCTGTCGTAACAAACAAATATCAAAGTGCCATTCCTATCAGCTCCTTCTCGCTTCAGGTTTTCATCATGGGTCTACCTCCTTCAGGATTCGACCCCCCCCCCCTTTTTACCACAATATTTACATTCGGGCTCAGACCATGGATCTCCCTTGCTTGGGCTCGGATCCTTTTGATATCAAACTCGAAGACTATCGAATGGGTTTTGCTTAAACCGTCGCAGGACCACTTCAATTCACTTCACACAGTGTTCTCATCAACCTTCTACCTTTGTTTCTCTTGGCGGGATATCTTACAGAGACGTTTGATTGAGCAGATTCATGGTGCCAGACCACTCTTTCAACGGTATCATATATTTCCCTCTGAAGTTCAAACATTCATCAGCAGTTTAGCTTTACTTGCGTCTCTCATCACACAAATGTAACCATGTTTGTTCCATCGCTTGTTATACAATGTTGATCTGTGTTGATCTCTCTGGCACTTCTTTGTTCTTGGAGCCTAGGACAATACCACAGTGGCTGATGCTCCTCCCTGCCTTGGTCGGTTACATGGGAGGGCCTCCGGTATTTGATACACAATGCAGGATTCTTCAGTCTGGTTTCCTTGCCTTACGCTTTCTGACTCAAAGTTTTCTTGAAAGTAACGGTTTCTTGCAGAAAAGGTAAAGGGTATTTCCCTCCTTGTGAAGTGTTGTCTTTCTCCCCTCGTTCAGATGGCAACTCGAAACTGCTGTTCCTTTGTGTGCTTTGCCTCGTTCAGAGTGTGCTCTCATGCTCTGTCTTTTATCCGTGTGGGGAAGGTAAATGAAAGTCAGGTGTGAGTGATTGTCAGTAATTGCCTGACTTCACCTGACCATAGTAGTGGGATATGTCATGTACACTGCTCGGGTGTGAGTCTGTTTTCTCCCAGAGCAGGCTGTCTGTGTGAAAGTGATTGTGAACAGAAAGGGGGGGTAACATTGCCACATATCCTATTCCGTGTCCCACTCGCCGAAGGCCACTCACCCAGGTGATCCTCCTGCAGTGGTCAACCCGCAAGGTCTGGATCCAAAGGCAATGTCTGTGCCCTGGCCGCCTGAGAGAGAGATCCACGGGGCTAGCGGGTGAGACCCCTTCTAGTTTCTCACAGGTAGCATTGAAAACCTTTAGGAGGACCGGTGCCCACATTTTAACTTCATCTTTAAACAAATCCAGGGATATTAAGTCAGGGCCCAGATCCTTGCCCCATTTAGACGTAGCCAGAGCTACTACAACCTCATCCACTCTAAAAGACAGAAGAAATACTTTATTCAGACGAGGTAGAGGGAGGCCCACAGCCATGGGAGGCAGGGTATCACGATATAAGCCTGAAAAATGGGAGTTTCACAATTCGCCACTAATACAAAAGGGCAGGGACAGTTCGGATTTAGGGACTCTGCCGGAAACAATTTCCAAAATAATAAAGTATCCCCTGCTTTATAGGTACTAAACAGTACACTCCAGTGCTCCACAACAAACTCTTTATTTTGTGTCGCTAGCAGGGATCTGTATTTAACCTTTAATAAACACAGCCTATCTCTAGCCTCCCTTGTTGTGTAACCCGAACATTTTACTATCTCTCTCTTGGCTGCACAGCAGGCATCATCATACCAGCCGAGCTTTCCCAGCCCCCGCCCCACTTTAATTGGAGTGGTTACTAGGGGGTTGATCTTAGTCATCATTGGCTCTCCCACTACCCTGGGCAATCTGGATCAGCGGTACCTGTCCTTTACTATTAACACCCCCATCAAGGTTTCCAACATTTTTAAGACTCTTGGTGTTTACCTTGACTCTGACCTCACCATGGAAAGACAGGTTAACGAAGTTGCATCCTCATCAGCCTATTATTCCGAAGTGCTAAATGCAGCCAGGCCCTTCTTATCCTGTCAGAACTGTCTTACTATCGGCAGAGCAATAATTGGATCAAGATTGGATTACTGTAATGCGCTCCTCATAGGGACCTCCTGCAAGAACCTTGCCAAACTCCAACTGGTGCAAAATAACGCCCTCAGAGCGGGCACATCGAGGAAAGACCATATCTCTGAGGTGCGGAGACAGGCCCATTGGCTCCCAGTCAAAGAACGGATCATCTTCAAGACTCTCGCTTACTCATAAATGCCTTCATGATCTGGCACCACCCTACCTTGCCCAAAGAATCACTAAGCACACTTTCACGAGGCCAATCAGAAAGGGCTATGCCAACACTATCATCACTCCTAAATCGCTCAAAGTTCGTGACGGGGGATCCAGCTTTCCCACTCTGACCGCTTCTCACTGGAACGCTCTTCCCTCCCACCTAAGAATGATCGAGTCCCATCAAGCCTTCCGTAAAGCCATCAAAACGAAGCTCTTTGTATAACTGTATTCCCTACTCGGCTGCCTGTTATTTTTGATGTATTACTGATTGCGTGCCCACTTGACTATGTTTGCAAGTCACCTACCTCTCATGTATTATGTCATTTATTTCTATGCACTTGTACTTAAGAGACCAACTCGGTCACCTGTAACCTCCCAAATTACACTTTCTTGCAAGATTTCATGTAACGGCGCCTCGATGCCCTAGGGCTGTAAGTGCACTATACAAATGCAAATAAATAAATAAACTCAAATCTAGCCAATACTGAACCATCCTCAGTGTTGGACTCCACAATTGATTCCATAATGGGAAGAATTGTACCATAAATGCAGGGTTTTATATTTTGGCCAATTATCTTAGCCCATTATAAAGGCTTTTGAGCATTACTTTTTGTCACAGCCTGTTGTTAGAGGAGAACCAGGCAGAAATCAATATATAAAACATTGGACATCAGAATAGAAAGTGATAAAGGGAAATGATCACTTTCCTTTCTGATATATATCAACGTTTTTGGCTGTTACCCAGTTTCTAGCAGAAATAAAAATGTAATCAATGATCGAACTGCCATTATGGCCATTAAAAGTTAGGCATGCTGGCTGATCATTTAGGAATCATCCATTACAGGCCCTAAGGTTTAAATGAAACATCGTACAGGCAGATTCAGCACCAAGCTGGTGTTTTTGGGTCGGTATTTTAGCCTTTAAAGGAGGTATATCCCATGCTATTTCCTTGTCATCCCAACACCCTGCACGCATTCTAATGTGTTCCATCTGAAGATTAAAGTCTCCTCCCACAATGATGATTTTTTTCCTTAGCTAAAATCGCTGCAAACTTTATATTAATGAAGTTGTGAAGTTTATTTTGAGTTGATAAGCCATGAGGTAACCATGGCTTGAGGTAGATGTTAATTAAACAGAACAATTCCTTTTCGCCAACCCTGATAAGCAGCATTTGGAGGTCAGTGCAATTGGTTCGTACAACCTCTGGCCGCCCGCCCAGTAACACATCAATCCAGATCAGGAGGCCTCCAGATTGTCTCCCTTTGCGGCCCTTGGTTACTGGAATGGAAAAAAAGGGAGGTAACCCTGTAATACTATAGGGTCAACCGCCCAAGTCTCTTGAAAGACTATTACGTGGAACCTGCAAACAATCTATGATTATCCATACCCTGTTTATGATGGCAGCTGCAAGGCCCATCCTACCATCCAGAGGCATATGCTACAGTGTAGTGACGTGCCTCCACTAAAGGTCAGCAACCAAGCGCCGTGTCAATGATTGGAGAGTAAAATCGAGCCACTGCCCTTCCGAATACCCAAATCATCACGCAGGCACTAAAGCAGTTGCACCTTGGCGGAACCCCTCAACCTAATGGCAGAATCTCAGAAAACTGCAGTTTGAGGTGTCACTATAATGATCAAGCTCTCAACCTGAAAAGCTTCTCAAGCAGTGGTTCTTTGATTCGTCTTGCGCTGCTACCATGGCCTTATGAAGGGGAGATCTGCTTCAATGCCATGTGAAACATGTGCATTTGCTCGCTGTGCATGTTTTAACCGGAGTCATTGAATGCAGTGTCAGGTGCTGCGATGGAATTCATTGGCTTGCACATAAGTAGATATTCTGTAGGGCAAAGTATGCCCTTATAAGCATGAGTGATGTTTAGAAATGTATTGGGAAAAGTGAAAAGGTGCTATTGCAGACTGGCAGGGAATGCCTTCTATTTGTAGACTGGCAGGGAATGCCTGTCAAAGAGGAGACTCCTCATTACCTTAGGACTATGACGAGGTAGTTTATTTATTATTTTATGTATTGTGCATTTTGTAAGGCGCATATATAGCAAGACATTGTGTTTCAAACCGCCCACAGGGGAGGCAACATGGGACAAAAGGAATAGAATATGATATGATATTTTATTTGTATTGTGCTCGTACGCACGTGTTGCAGAGCGTGACAAGGCAAGGGAGGGGAACAAGGGAGAACAAAACAACGATATTACTAGGCCCAGTGACATTGAGAACGCGCAAGTGCTTGAAAGAGGGAAAAGTGCATGGAAGGGGGGAGAAGTGGAAAGGAATACAGATAAATAAATGAATAAATAATAACAAGCAACAAACAGTGGTAGTGCAGCCATCGGGTGGCAAGCGCTGGATTTAAGGCAAAACACAGGGTGAGTCTGGTAAGTGCAGAAAAAAAGGGAGGGACTGTATGGTTACAGATATAGACCCCAGTGCAGGCAAATACCAGGAGGCAGTGCAGGTGGGTGGCAAGATGAGCAAGTACCTGGGCCTGGAACTTGGAGGGTAGGCCAGGTGCACGGTGCCTAGAGAGCAGATCAGCAGGGGAGAGGAGGGGTTAAGGCAGAAGCAAAGAGGAAGGTCTTGAGGTGCTTCCAGAACAGGAGATGGTTTTCCTCAAGTTACAATAATGAACAGGATGAGGTGGTCCTACTAGGCCTTGTGAGCATTCAGATCGTGCCGGTGCAGAGAGAGAGAAGGGACAGGAGAATGGGGGGTAAGTCCTACGAAATTCCCCGGAGAGGGAAGTGCCAGAGAGCACATCGCCAAGAGCCGGTTAGTGCTTGACAGAGGTCACATAGTAGAGAGTGCTCATCTGCCGATACAATACGTGCAGTCCTTTGAGGGAACACAGGCCAGTGTGTGTCCAAGGGCAGGTGCTGGGAGCGGGAGGGCTGGAGGTGATTTGGACGAAGGCCAGGACCCCAAAGGACACATAAGGGCCAAGGCCACCAATCTCAGTGACTGAGGGGTTTAGCACTGGTGGGGAGAAGGAGGAGGTAAAACGGAAAGTCTAGAGGCACTTCCAGAATTTGAGGATATCTGGCTAAAGTCGGCGAGGAAGGGTGAGGCTGTTCAAGAGGAAGGTGCAGCCGAGGAAAGAGATCAGACTCCAGCTCACTGCTTAGAGAAACGCTTGAAACACAGAGTTGGAGCCGGAGGAACGTAACGACCTGGAGAGAGAGTATTTGGTGATAGCAAGCTGTAGATAGAGTGGCCCCTGGCCCTAGACAGTTTTATGGATGATGCAGAGGGATTTGAATTTGATCCTTGCACAACCGGGAGAGATTTTAGGGATGAGAGATATGGTCCCTGGGCTTGAAGCCTGGGATAAGTCTTGCAGCCCTATTCTGGATATGCTGCAGGGGGTGAAGAGAAGAAGAGGGTAGATTAAGAATGAGGATTTTGCAATAGTACAGCCTAGAGAGTACCTGGGCTCTAGAGACATTGTGCTTCTGGGTAATGGTGAGGAAAGGAAGGATGCCTCCATCGTGTGAGGGAGGAAAGTAAGAGGAGTTGAAGATGACTCAGAGGTTGCTGGCTTCAGATGAAGGAGGGCTGGGGGAGCCCATAGAGAGTAGCCAGAGTGAAGGGAGGAAAGCGGCAGCAGGAATCCCCATAGGAAGGATCTCAGTCCTGCTGGCATTGAAGAAAAGATTGTTAGAGGCACACCAGGACTGGATAGCAGAAAGGGAGTCAGGAATGGTAGAGGAAGTAGCAAGAGGGTCAGAGGGAAGTTTAAAGAACAGTTGGGTGTCATCTGCATTACACTGGAAGTGGGGGGAGAAAGTGGAAGTAAGGTGAGCAAGTGGAGCGAGATAGATGTTAAAAAGCCAGGGTGAGAGGTTGGAGCCCTGGGGGATCCCACAGGTAGAGATGGAGATGGGAGAGGAGAAAGAGCCCAAGATAACCTGGGAGGGATGGTCAGTGAGGAAAGAGGTCAGCCAGTCCAGTGTTCGCTCTGAGATACCAAGGGTATCGTGGAGCCATTTTGTGAGGATGGAGTGGTTGACTGTATCAAATGCAGAGGAGAGATTGAGTGGAATGAGAACAGCGGGAGAGTTAGAGTCCAGAGATTAGAGCATTTCTTCATGGGTGTTCAGGAGAGCACTTTCCATGCCTCTGGATGCTTTGAATCCAGATTGATGGTTGTGTAGGCAACCAACCAGCTCAGTATGCGGACCAATTTCTTCAGGAGTTTTCCAAGGAAGGGGGTGATAGAGATGGGGCCATAGTTAGCCAGACATGAGAAGTTGGCAGAAGGCTTTTTTAGGAGGGGGCACACAAGAGAGTGCTTCAGGGAAAAGGGGAAAGACCCAGTAGCAAGAGAGTGATTGCATAAATGAGCAAGTGCATGCAGCAAGGTAGCCAATGTTGTCCTTAATAGTTCTGGAAGAAAGGGGGGGGGGCCTGTTTGGAGGAGACCTTCATAGAGTGGACAACTCTAGAGACCTCATCGGATGTGATAGGAGAGAAGGTGGAGAGGAAGGCTGGGGGATTGGGAGGCCAGGGGTACCAGGGGTATGGGAGGCAGAGAGGGGAAAAGGTGGGAGTAGAGAGTGCTCAGGCTGTCCTGAGTTTTAGCAGTGTAGTGGGTGGCCAGTGCAGTGCAAAGGGCTTGAGAGGGAAGAGGTATGGAAGAGACCGGAGAGGGATTGGCTTGTTCCTTGCAGAGTTTAAATAGTGAAGCCGTGTTGTTGGATACACCAGAGAGGTGAGCCTGGATGTGGGCCCTCTTCTTGGAGTGAATGGAGAGATGATATTGCTTGGGGTCTGCCACTTCCGTTCTGCAGCTCTGCACTTACACATCAAGGCTTCTAGATCAGAATCATACCAAGTGTTATGCTTGGCCCCATGTTTCAGGCAAATCCTCATGACTGGGGCAAGGATATCGAGTGTGTTGGTGATGGCGAGGTGGATGTTATTAAGAGCAACGACATTGGTGAAGTCTGCAGTGGGAGGGAGATGAAGGTAGATGGAAAAGCAGCAACTGACACACATTTCATCGGGTGAATGTCCAAGGATGAGGTTGACAGAGCTGGGGAAGTTGAGGTCCGGGGGCTGAGAGGGCCCAGATGAGAGGAGAGGAGGGAGTGGTCTGACCATTAGAGAGGTGCGATGAGAGGGGGAGAGCAGAAGATCAGTGTGTATGAAGGCATCGAGAGTGTGTCCAGTCAAGTGGGTAGGACCAGAGGGGAGAATGGAGAGGGAGAGGGAGAGCGAGGTGCAAAGGTCATGGAAGAGAGTGATAGCCGTGATTGAGGAGTCAAGGTGGATGTTGAAGTCACCTAGTAGAAGCAGTTTAGAGGTAGATGACAGGAGAGAGGAGGAGAACACCACCCATTTTGAGAGTAACAGTGTGATGGAGCCAGGTGGCTGATAGATAGTGGCAATGGAGGTAGGAGAGATGACCCGCATGCAGACAAGTCTCTTCAAGGAGGAGTATGACTGGGTGGGGATAAAGCAAGAAGGGACCCACTCAGGGAAGATCAGGGCAACCCCACCACCATCATGGTTGGGGCGTGGCTTGGAGATGATCTTGTAGCTATCAAGGAGAATGGAGTCAAAAGCAGTAACTGAGCTGGCCTTTAACCATGTCTTGGCAAGAGCTAGGATGTCGAGGTCAAGATCTTCAAGGAGGAGGCAGATGTCAGCAGAGCGGGCATTTAGTGTAGCCAGATGAAGCAGGTCTCTGCCTTTAAATGTTTTCTGGGGAGGGGTAAAGAGTCGTGGTACCCCAAAAGGAGGAGGAGGATTGACAGAGAGAGAGGAAGAAGGAGTAGCAGGTGCAGGAAGGAAGTTGATGAGAGATAGCAAGTGTCGGTCAAAGAGGAGGAGGTTGGGTTGGGGACCCTGAGCCACGATAGTGCCATTGCGATACACATTAATGATTAATATGGATGATGAGAAGCCCGCCAAGAGTACTTCCCATCTAGTGCCACGATTAATGGGTGAGAATAAGACAGGAGAGAGAGTAGAGATACGATGAGGAGTGTAGAGATCTGGAGAGGGGACAAAAAAGAGGATATCAGTGACAAACTGTCTGGATGTTGCGCTGACATAGTTGTCTGCGATGGGTAGGCCAGGATTAGTGGTCAAGCAATAATTCTTACGCTTTTACGTTCCAGACTTTGTGAGAGCAGGGGGATAGGTGATAGTATAGCAGTTAGAATAGATTGGGGAGATGGGGAGTGCCATACGGCTGGCAGAGAGATATAGGATGGAGGATAGAACACAATGCTGCACTGCACATGCAGAAAGCCAGCCAGGTGTCCTAGCAGCTTAGAGAGAGCAAACAGATAAGAAAAGTTGAGCACAGAAGTGTAGAGTTTGAAAAAACACACCTAAATTCAGAATATTCAGAAAGACACACAATGGAACGCAAATGGGGGGTGTTGACATGGAAAAACACACCTAGATTTGAAATATTCATAAAGTCACGCAATGCAAAATGGGAGGGTGTGCAGATGGAGAAACACGTTGATTGCCAATATTAAGAAAGGCACACAATGCAATGCAAGATGGGATGTGTGGAGATGGTGAAAAACACCTAGATTTGAAATATTAAGAAAAGCACACAACAAAATGCAAAATGGGGTGTGTGGAGATGGAGAAACACACCTAGATTCTAAATTTTAATAATGTACAGAATGCAATGCAAATGGAGTGTTGAGATGGAGAAACACCCCTAGATTCAAAATATTCAGAAAGGCACATAATGAAATGCAAAATGGGGTGTTTGGAGATGGAAAAACACACCTGAATACAAAATATTAAGAATCCACACAATGCCATAAAAAGAAAGATGGGGAGTGAGGCATAGGCAGAAGCAACAGAGGTTGACTAAGGCTCAGCTAGGTACAGCATTTTGAATAAGTGGATAGGCATCATGTAGTTCAGATCTTAACTCAGGAAAGATAGTAAGGAAAGATAAAGGCTGCAAATGAGACACACGTTCGTAGAGTGAATGGCTGCAACTGTTGAACAGTTCCATGATGTTAAAGAGGGTGAAAGCAGCAGTTGATGTAGGGGGCAGGAGGCGAGGGCCCTCCGAGCCCTCCCAAGACCCGGACAGGAACAGACACAGGCCTTAGTTGTGGGACTTGAGTGGGGGCTGGCGTTTGCCTGCTGGCTCCCGTGTTTGGTTGAGATGAGGACAGGATGGCCAATCACTGCGAGGCTGGTGAGGTAGGGCAGGCACTCCAGTGCGAGCCATTGACTGCGGCCATGATTGAAAGTCTGGATAGGCCCAGGAAAGTACTGCGGCCTTGATTGAAAGTCTGGATAGGCCCAGGAAAGTAAAATGAAATTCTGGCAATCTTGATTATTTCAGAAATACAGAGAACTCGCCCCGCCAATCTTGAGTGTGAGCGTTTAAAGCCACAATGTCAGCAGGGCTTACCTTGCTGGTTGATGTTACCTCAGCTGCCTCGTGTTAACAAAGAAGGCAGCTGCTGTTTACCCCAAGGCTGGTGGTGGCACTAGAAACTGAATTTGAAGGAGGCAGATATGTAGTGTACTACTCATATGGATTTTAAAAGTTTTAGTAGACTATCTGCCGGACCACCAGTGAAAGGAGAAATTATGCTTATTCAAACTGCCAAATACATAAGTGGGTTCATTTTCAAGTTTACTGTAATGACACAGTGGGAACCTATTCAATTTCCAGTTTTGCAGGTCCCCGTCAAGTTATTTTCCTCATTTGCATGGTGGAGTGCAAAAGGGCAGTGCAACATGGCTGTGCATACGCTTGCACGCTGCTCTTTTGCATTTTGCTGTGCAACTGAATTAAACTTGCCTGCCATACACACATGGCAGGCAGCGTTTACAATGGATTCCGATGCAGTCTATAGGCTTTTTTGCTGGTGAAAAAAGCTGGTGGACTCCATAGGAATTCCCAGCATTTGTGCCGTTATGAAAAGCCATGCAGGCACATGTTATGTTTCGCCCCTCATGTCTGCCATACAAATACATGAAAATGGGGCATAACGTAAAGGGAATGCATACAAGCCTTACAGAAGGCTTATACGCATTTCTTTTACGTTACACATAGACCAAAATTACATCTGATGTGTTTGTTGAGTCATGCACTTGGTTTGAAACTATTTCAAACACTAAGGGGCACAATTCATGGAATCCAGCGCAGGTTTAGCGCAAGCGTCACGTGCAGAGAGGGAGTGTGCACCACCCATGCGCCAGGCGCACCACAAAACAACTTTTTCGCACACTGCGTATTCATGGATTTCCCGAGCCATTACCAGCCGTGGCGCAGTGAACACCCAGCAGCACCAGTTATGCTCCCAACACCGCCCCTTGCGCAAGAAAAAGCCAGTGAAATGTCCAATACGGCGCAAAGGCCCTGCACCGTCCTTGGCCCATCACAAGCCCCTCTCCATCGTAATCGCGTGAAAAATCAGAGCTTACCCCACTCGCGGCAGTCAAATCTCGTGAAAATGGCATTGCGTACACCTGCAAAATCCCATACCCCGCTCGCGCCAGTCAAATTGCTTGAAAAGGGCCTCACGAACCCCCACGAAATCCCGTACCCCGCTCGCTCCAGTCAAATCGCATAAAAAGGCCTCGCGTACCCCCGTGAAATCATGTACCCCTCTCGCGCCAGTCAAATCGTGTGATAAGGACCTTGCGTACACCCCGCAAAATCACATACCCCGCTCCCGCCAGTCAAATCGCGTGAAAAGGGCTGCGCGTTTGTTGACGGGTGTTGGGGGATCCCTGTGGTGTGGGCTGCCTGTGTTGGATTTGCTTTTGATGTGTCAGGGGATCGGCGTGATGTTTGCATTGCTGAGAAGTCTGCGACGGAGAAGTTCTAATGAGATGTGTACACAACACTGAAGGTTCGTACATTTCCCATGGAAACATGCATTGAATACCCCTACAATCCCACACCACCACCCACACCCACAACACACCTCCAACCCCAACACCACCCCAACATACCCCCACACACACCCTTCTTACCTTCTGTGACATGCTGTGGCCTTCCAGCGCCAGTTCACTTTCACTTCCGTGATCGGGAACCGGCGCTGCAGGCTCCTTTATTTTTATTCTTTTTTTGGGAAGGTGCAGGGGGTTCCACAGCGCAACCCCCCAGCTCACTACACTGTGTAGTGTAGTGAGAGAGGTGTTGCGGGGGACACCCCCGCAGTACCCGCATTTGTTTTTTTTCTTTTTCAATTACCTGAAATGCATGCCACCAAAGGTTCTGACTTTGAGCGTTTGAACCTTTGGTGGCATGCATTTACGTCCTTATGGGTCGGAAAGTTTTGGTCAGTCATTTCGTCAGATTTCGTGTCAGAGGGAATTGTCTGTGGCCTGTTTTCGTTTGTCACAGTGAACTTTGCGACAGCTGTGTCATGTGTTGTGCATTTATTTAGGAGTTTTCAGATTGTATGTCATGGCATGGTGTGTCGGGCGGGTGACATGGGGTTTGGGAGGGTTTAGGTGACATACCAGAATTTGGATGTGCTGTTTTGCATGGGAGTGGTGGATTATGCACCTTGCATGTGTGCCTTTTGGTCACACAGGATTGTATTGTTTTAATTAGCTAGGGATGCACACAATGGAGCACTTCCAAGGACACATTCTCAGGGTGGTAAGGTTGTGACAGTTGACTGTCCATTTGTCATCATCAATTGTCACCTGGAATGTGCCAGGCCTGTGTGCACTCCGCAGGGGTGGGATTTTAGGTGAAAAATGTGGCCACAAGCTGGGTATGGGCTGCCTCGCCACATGCCCTTTGCTCTCCCATGCGCAACGGGGGTGTGTGTGTGGGGGCACCACCATGTCAACCGGTAAGCCCGCTGTGTTGCTACGTTGTGCAGGACACATGCTGCCACAATGATCCTACACACTACTGGGGGTGCATACAGTAGCTGTCCACCAGAGCGGTCAAAAGAGCGGAAACATGACTTGAGCACTCCGAATGTGTGCTCCACTATGCCCCTGTTTGCAATATGGGCTGTGTTGTATCTTTCCTGGTGTGGTGTGGTGGGGTTCCGTATTGGCGTCATCATGTAGGTGTTCAGAGGGTAGACACTGTCCCCTGGGGAGTTGAGTATGGTTGTCATTAGTTGGGTTTGTCTATTTATCTGTATGTGACATGCATGCATGTGCACAGGCATTTGTACTCACCAATGAGCCATGTGTTGCCATGCCTCCCAGCTTCCAGGTCCCAGTTTAGGGCTGACATTCTGAATATGAAACTGTCATGGGTGGACCCTGGATAGTTTGCATAGACAGAGGTGATGATTCCCTTGGTATCGCATACAACCTGCACGTTGATAGAATGCCAGTGCTTGCGGCTGTGATGGATGTGCTCAGTGGCCGTAGGTGGATGTAGGGCCACTTGTGTGCAATCAATGGCACAGAGCACTCTGGGGAAATGTGCCAACCCGTAAAAGTCCTGGAATATGGCCTACCTTTCTGCGGGTGTTTTGGGCATGTATATGCGCCTGCGGACTGAGGGGCGTGCAGTCATGATTGCAAACACCTGGTGTAGGCAGCGTGACTGCGTGGGCTGTGAGACGCCCCCAACTATGGCAGTTGTCCGCTGAAATGACCCAGTGGCCAAAACATGCAGGATATTGAGCACCTTTTCCAATGGGCTCAGTACTTGGGAGCACAGGGTGGGTGATGTGAGGTCATCCTCCCACTCAGTGACCAGGTCTAGGATGATATCAGGTGGAAATCTAAACCTGCCATAGACATGGTCATCAGGCATCCCAAAAAGGTTGGTCATGGGTAGAAAAATGCGGGGCGTGGCTATCCTCCTCCTGCGGTGTCCCACGATCACTGCTGCTCGAAATTGTAAATTCTTCATAGCTGTATATGCTTGTTTGCGCACACTGTTACGATGCACAGGAGCACTTACGCCAGCTTTCGCCTGGCATACGTGTTTCCGGCTTTGTGCTTCGTTTGGCGCGTGCATGTTTGCCCTGTTGGATTCCATGAATACGCTTCGTTAGTGCACATGTAGGCGTTGCGAGGATTTTGCAGTGGTACTTCCCCCATAACGCCCACATTTTTGCATTTTGTCCCCATTCCGCGTGTTCCGCCCCCTTTTTAGGTGTGTGCGCTGGACGGTGTGTGCCTTCTCTGGGCATCTCGTGCAGGGCTTCCGTGATGTCACAATGACATGTGGAAGCCGCATGGATTCGGCGCAGGTCGAGGGAAGCCACGTGCAATGTGTTCCATGAATAGGGAAACGGGCGCTTGAGCGTGTTACGCACGCGTGCGCTACGATTTTCATGCTTGCGCCTCCGTTTTCAGCACACATTAATTCCATGAATTACCCCGTAAGTTGATAGTTATGCTTTCTAACTGCACTCTAGATCGACAATCGACTACATAACTAAACAAAAAATATTTTGTACTTTGGCAACTTTGCCACCCTTCCCCCTGCTCTCCACCAACGCCATCAATAAGGCAAGGGCACATAATTATGGTTGATTGACCCTTAAAAACCATTTTTTTTTCTGTTACAAATAATTATTCACTGAATATTTCTCTATGCCTAAAAAGACCGACAGTTTCATGGTTTCATTGGAGAATGCACAAAGTGAGCACAGCTGCTAACAAATACTCTCAGACTCTCTTAGCAACAATGTATATTGTTACTTGTTTTGCTCGCCTCTAGTTATGCACACATCAACCCTTAGAGTTTCTTACAAAGCGAATGCCAAAATCAAGGTTTTCTCCTTCCCTTGGCACACCAACTATTTTCCACTGAATTTGGTCACCCTTCATTACTAATTTGAGTATTCAGATGATATTTCTGGTAAATTACATTATCAAAAAAGATGTTTTTCTTCCACTATCTAGCCTTTTCTTCACATATTTTAGGACTGGAAGTTGTTTATATTTGTTTTTTTAAAATGTTATTGTTTAAAGTGCTGACCTAGCTAAAGAGCAGCGGAGCACTGTACAAGGTGTAGGTAGGCAGCGTATGGACTGGCATCTTTTAAAAGTAGTGCACTACTGTCATTTGTAGTCTGTGCGCCCATTGGAATTAGTCCTTGGTCAGTTGTTGTTTATATATTTATACCTGTCCAACAATTTGATGTGAAAGGATGTTTAGTTGGATAAAAAAAACAATTTTGATGCCCAGCAATGTAATTTCAACCAACCATATCACATAAAGCACGTTTTTCATTGCATGAATGTTGGAGAGATATGCCGATGTTACATGGACAGTGTTTCAAAATCAGACCCTGTCAATGAGCCATAATGTGCTTTCCCCATCATCTAACCCTGAAGCAACTGGACAATTTGTCATTGCACATGCAACGCACACCAAGTAACCTTTTTTCATTTGATTAAAATTGGTTAACTTGTCTACAGCTGGGGACTGGGGGTGGGGGGTGGGTGGAGACACGCATCTCTAGCTAGAACAATATCAGAACAGAAGGGGCCTCAGCAACAGCGGCAAAAGAAGCCGTTAAAAGGGGTCAGGGGAGTGAGAAAGAGCAGCAGCTCTTCCACTCTGTCTTTGTGAGTCTGCCGATGCCACCAAGATGCACTGGACTCTCTGGACCCTCCTCTGCCTGCCGGCAATGGGGAAACGCTGCCGCTCTCAGGGTCAAGTTTTTTTCCTGTGTCTGCAGTCTTCGGTGCTTTACTGTTGCCAGCGCTGTTGGCCTTGTGAGAAGTGTTGCCAGGAGAGGACCTGCCTCTGCTGTGCTTCAGGACTCCTCTGGGCCATGGGCTGTGTGCCAGGGACGAGATTAGGCTTGGATTGTGGCCCCGGGCTCGATGGACGTCCTGGAGCAGGTAAGGAGAAGAGAGATGGCAGCAGTCTTCCAACCCCAAGGTAGCGCAATCTCTTGTGTGTTCGGGAGGCTGGTTTATAGGTGTGCCAGGTGTGTGGGGGCTGCCAGCTTGTGCAGTGAATTGCGGTCTCTGTGTGCTGCGGGTGAAGGTTGTGGATCTAGTGACAGGAGCGAGTGAAGGGAAAAGAGTTCTTTCTCATTTGTGTACCTCAGAGAGGGGCGAGCAACGATTGGTGGACTCAGGCGACGGCAGAAACTGTAAGTCCCCATTCCTGTAGGACTCCACAGGTATTGGTGACACAGACGCACCGGCACCATTGATGTCGGTTCCAGTGCTTCTGTGAAAACCATGCCTACAGGAGCCGGTACTCCCGGCAGATCAGACCTGCTGGGAGGTTTGGCACAACTGCACAACTAATTGGTGGGAGCACAGGGAACACTCTGGGGCACAAACAGGTAGGAGCTGAGGCAGAAGGGAGAGAAGCAAGACCCGAGAGAAAGAATGTGGCCCCAAGGGCCACATTCCCACCCACAAAAAGAAGAAACGGGTCAAAAGGAGCAAGGGGGGTGTTGATGGTACCACCCACAGACAGACAGCAGGGATGCAGACTGCTGTAAGGTGCATAGAGGAGAACACGACTCTGGCACGTGCAACAGGGTGCATAGTGAACACAGAGGCCAAAAATATGGTGTCAGTGGTGATGTAGGGGGCTGCAATAACTGAGTTTTGAGGGTGTAGGGGAGCAGGTGGTAAGAAGGGTAGTACCGGGTGTGATGAATCAACTTCCTGGGCACCAGTGGTCCAGAGATGAATATCAGTGTCTAAACCATCAATCAGCCACACTCCGCTCGTGCACCAGAAGGGATCTGAATAGATTGGAAATGCAAGCAATTATAAACCTCCTTGTCCAATTTTGGTAGCGTGGACGGCTCATCTCCGCAAGGTCGTGGTTGCTGGGTAGTTGCAACACAGCTGAAATAGTGTAAATGCGGACCCCCTACTTGATCAGCTTTGACATCTGCAGACAATGGCACTGGAGCAAGACCAAAGGAACGGACGCCCGGGCACAGGTTCAAAGTCATCTTTAATACAGATTCAAAAGACACCAGAAGCAGCACACTGAGCTCCTAAAATCATCTTGCTTTTATATACTTTTGCTCCATGACATAATGCTTTAATATAAGACCTCCTTGTCTTTGATTGGTTGACTTGCTTGTCACTCACAAAGCCACATTGGCTCATCTTGGCAAGCCCTAGACTGACACATAATCTGATAAGCTTGTGTGATATCCAGCTGGACCTCATTATAAATCCCTAAGTGCCTGCCAAGAAGCAGGACTTATCTGATTCTCGAGGCCTGCCAAATCTACTTGGCAGGTTATACTGTGAGAAACTTCATGAGTTCATCTTATTTGTTGCTAGTTGAGCAGCTGCTCTGTCTAATTGGTAGCTTTCCCAGGCCTTTATCTGATCTACTATCAATCAGGGTCTGATTTTCTTGCCAAGATGTCTAAATATACCAATCCCATCCATGCTTATCTACAGTGAACTGCTGCCAAAGAATATTCATTGTTCTGAATGAGTAAGGGCTTTTGACACCTGCACCCAAAACGCCATTTTGGCTCTGCCATCCATCTTAGAATCTACCCGAGCCTGTTCATCCTAGATACTCAGCCATGCTACCAAACGGCAAACCAATCTCCTTTTGTACCTAACTCATTTTCTATCCAGTTTTCAGACTACATTTTTGCATATTCATGATGTGCGTGTAATACCTGAGACACCCTTTACCTCCTGGGCCATTCTGACCTCAAAAAATATATGTCAGCTTACATGCACGTTTTGTCTTCAAAAAGCACTATAATTCTGATTTTTGCAATACTGGAACCACTGATCAACCCACCATGCCATCCGCACCCAGCTTGGGGTTGGGGAGGGGACCGCAGGGGTCTAGCACCTCCTCTACAATACAGTTATTACACAATGATAAAAGGGACTGTCCAGTCAAGGTTGTATAAACATATCTACTTTATTATTACCACAACAGACAGTTCTTGCACACTACAAAATAAAACCCACCCTATAAAGGAATGCAGACGGCACAGTTTCAAGAAAGAAAAGGGATGCACTCTGGATACTGACAGGAGGGTAGTCGGTAAAGTTATTAATCGCAATAGTTCAAGGATCATTGGTTTCAACACAAACAGAGCAATGGGTCATAAAATGTCACTAGGGGCCTTCGTAGAAGGACCAGGTAAACAGAACAACAATGTACCTCGTGCTTGAAGAAGTTCTTGCTGCTCGACAGTGTAGAGTCAGTTTCAGGGTGCTGTGCCGCTTCTGTGACAGAGTTCAAGATGGGAGACAGCGGCAGGTATCAGGCAGTAGGCAGTTTGGCGAGCAAGGCTGGACGGATGGCTGTAGGCTGGCATGCACAGCGGCTCAGGTTCAGGAATCATTCTCTCAGTGCTGGTCGGCAGTTCTGAAGCACTGGTGAGGTGTCTCGGACAGCGTGAGCGACTTTGGCGTGACAACAGTCAATGGTGCAGTCAGTTGCAGATCGACGGGCTCGACTGTCTCAAAATTTCCTTTAAGGCAGACGCTGGTTGATGCTTGTCGATGCACTACTCCTAGCTTCTTTACTGTGCTAGTGTCATCCTTTAAGGTAGACAGCCCAAAGCTAAGGAGAGTGTTGCAGGCACCGGCCTTGTCCTGGGTTTCGTTCACTTGTCACCTAGGAAGCTTGCTTGCAGAGCCTAACAGGGCATGCTGTGTGCTAGCTGGGAACCAGTTTGGGAGCTTCTGTAGGGTCCTCTGGATTCAGTATATCCCTCTGTACCCTGGGAGATGTTTAGGGGAGGGATCTTGCTTCCCTCTTTGGAAATCCTGGCCTTCCTTCACTGGCAGAAGCTGTAAGGCAGACTGTACCTTCAGCCAGGGTCCAAATTAGTTCTTCTTGTTACTCCTTGCAAAGTCTTCAGATGATCTTCCCAAAAGAGGGGCTCTGTCCTCTTTTAAAGCCGAATGGGCCACAGTGATTCATGTAGGCTAAGCCTAGCTTAATGAACCAATCCTGGGTCCCCACCAACAATCTCCTGTATGCACAAGGTCATAACCAGAGTGCTTTGCAACAGAAAATATAAAGGAGTGAAAACATGTAATAGTAAGTTCTACCCATCTTCCTGTCTGTTGTGGATCAAAGGGTCTCTCTGGTTAATTGAGCTCTCTCTGGTTCCTGATTAAATCTGCAGTTCTCCCTTGAAGCTTTGGCGAGACCAGACTTTCGGTTGCTGTCGAACCACATACTCAAACCTTCTGAATGGGGTCCCCCTGCGGGGTTGACTACTGTAAATATGTAGTGTCAGGCATGACAGGCCACTGCCCTTGATACTGAGAGGCGGGAGCTGGATTCAGGTTGACACAGTGCATATCCAAAGTTGTTGGAGTTTTCCTGTCTTTTTTTAAACTCAGTAGCCTGTTTGAAGTATACTCTATTAGTATGTTAATTATGTTAATTGCTGCCACCATCTGCAGTGCTTACACAAAAGGACAGGGCAGGTCCATAGAGCCTTTGATTGTTAATTAGGCTGGCCATGGCAGGAGGAAGGTTTGCCTTCTCCCTTCTGAGATGCCTTGATGTACTCTTGTCTGTCATATTCCAACTAAATATGAGAGGCGTGACGGCGCCTGTAAGCTGTGTCGACCCGGAGTGCAGAGGTCTATGTGTATGCCGTGCGGTGTGCATCGGAAAACGTGTGCGGATTAGCCCCACACATTTTCCGGTTGTTCATCTTCCATCATTCAATTTGTTTTAAAATTAAAAAAAACAGGTGAGCGCACACCAACTGTGCGGATGGTCGACTTCTTCACTCTGGGGTACTAGGGTCATCAACCCGCTGCTCAACAGGACATCAGGCACAGCCACAACCCACATTGTAAGGTGTATCCAGCTGCAATGGAGGGAGCGTAACAGGGTTACAAGGGTCTGCAGGAGAGGCCCCAAAAGCAAGCCCAAGCACATGGGGCAGGGTCCAGACTGCAGAGCAAGCAGGAATCGGGGAGACACCCGATAATCAGAGGGTCAATAGGCCACGTGGTCGGGAAGTAAAGGGCACGTAGCAGGGCCATGACCAGCAGGCATATGGAGCATCAGCCTGGGTATAGGCCAATGGGTGAGTCACCAGGATACTGGTAGGACAACGGGGGGTTCCATGGCCCCGGCACAGGGCGCACCTGTCCAAGCAGATGCCCAGAGCTTGCCGCGACACACAAGGACAAAGCACTGTAGACCTAAAGATCGCGTTAGACAAGAAAGCAACAACAAAAGAACAGAGGGTACCCACAGTTATGGAAGAGAAAAATTCAATGGGCATCCCTATCGGCATCCATGATTAGGAAAGAGGAAGCAACGGGGACTACGTTCGATCCTTGTTGTCTGGCTTGACAGTAAAAGAGCTCTGCCAGAAGTGATCAAGTCTCTTGAGCATTCGGGAGAGATCCCTTGGTCTCGAACTTCCATACAGAATCCCCTGGGGATGAGACACCAACTCCATAAGGCGTAGGAGTGGGATACAGCAAGACCCCCATTTCTGTCCTGAAGAAGGTTGAAGAGAATTAAGGGCCACAGTATGCCAATTCCGACTGAAACACATGTTGACGACATATGGCAACATTTGGAGCATAATAGAGAGAGACACCAGTATACTATGGACTATTTTTTGATTGTTTAAGGGACTTCGGTTTAGTCATCCCACTAAGACATTAGGGGTCCACATTGATGCCACACTCTCTATGACAAGACAGGTCAGTGCCATTGCCTCAGCCTCAGCACTTAATATCAAACTCATCAACGCTATAAACCCTTACCTCTCCAAACAGAACTGTCTCTCAATGGCCAGAGCCACCATAGGGGCTAGACTCGACTATTGCAAGGCCCTCCTTGCCGGTACCGCAGCCAAAAACATACACAGACTTCAAATCACCCAAAACAATGCGATAAGAGCAGCCCTAAGCATTCCAAAAAGAGACCATATCTCCCATGCTAAAAAGGCAGCACATTGGCTCCCTACTTTCCTAGGGTCATCCAGATGTGGATCCCTTGCTCACTGTGATCAGATAGGCACAGCTCCACCTCACTGATGAGGCCCAACAAGGCTGAAACACGTGTATGGGGTTGCTGTTGGTACTCTTGATCAGAAGAGAATTGCCATAGCATTTCGGTGGTGGACTGCCCATGTGGGTGGGACAAAGACTGATGTGCGAATGGATATTTCCTTTCTGTGAAAGGTACAGTGAGCTAAAGTGTGGCTGCGGACTCTCGAGTGGGCACCTTCCCAAAGAACAGGTCGTTTAGCCGTGTTTGCTCTCGCAAAGGGGCGCCTATGAACTATTTTTTTATTTTTTGACAGCAAACATATGAGGTGTAGGAAAATTGTTGAATAAGTGTAAAGATAGCATGTATGTTACAAGGCCAATATAGGACATTTATAGTGAATGAGAATGCAAATGCACTTATGAATTAGTACGCCTGAGGGAATAGATTGGATGGAGTGGCAGCCATTACGGATGAATTGGAAATGTAGGTTTTTTATGTATTGGTTTGATAACCACCATTGAATATTAACATTGTATGAAAATACATATATTTTTGAATTTGCTAAGTTGTTGTTGACTACCCTTTTGTTCTCGGTCCATTATCCTGTCTATATCTGTTGTTTACCTGGGAGACCGAGACCATACCAGGTACACTTAATATTATACTCAGCATGCGCCAGGTACAGGGCTGGGATTTACAGCATGGAACAGCGGTGGCACCGGGATGGCAAACCCTACCCAAAATGGAAATTGGGTGTAACACAGAGCATTGGAGAATGGGGGCACTAGTAAGCGAGGCAGGCCCAATAGGAACGCAAGAAATTACAAGCATTCAGACGACAGCCACTTCAGTGGGTGATGTGTGAGGGCAGTAGCGGCCCCCATCAATAACCCTTCAGGTATGCTCACTTGGCACATATCACCAGCACTAAAAGAAGAATATTGGAAAGATACATTTGTAGGTATATTTTCTGTGTTGAATTACACATTATCGGCAGAATTAAGGGAGGCCAAAGGAGAGGGGAAGGAGAAGAAGGTGCAGGTGGAGAAAGCAATAGTAAATTGGATAATGGACTTTGTGATATTTGCAGCATGGAAAAATACCCTGAGTTGCACCAAAGGTTTTGGTCATATTTGCACCTAAAAATGTCCATGTACCGGGATTGCGCATTTGGCGACTGGCTCAGCTATGATGAGAGGTTCAATACATCCAAGGAAGGGAGCATTCTGCTCGTTTGGGGGACCAGGGCAATGGATTTATGTGCCATTTGCACCACCATGGTCCACCAACAGGGAGGGAGGACTCGGGGCTTAGGCACAAGGGGCATGGGTATCAAGACGAGGACAGTCCTTTTGGACCCCACCCCCCTAAGCTTTCCACAGCTTTCCCATTGGGGCAAATAGTGGGTGCTGCTAGGACAGATATGCCGGGTGGTCTACCCCTGTCCGACGTCCTCTTACAGGGCCACCACGAGGGGAAAATGTACGTAAGAAAGTCAAAGACGGATCAGGAGGTAAAAGGGCAAGAGTTGACTTAGCCAGTAACGGAAACAGAATAATTTGTCCGCTGGTCTCACTGGGGGAGTTTGTCGCATTAGGAGAGGACACAGGGGTGCCACTGTTCAGGCACCAGGATGAGTCCGGCGACTCAAAATTCCAGTTCAGGGTGATCTTTCAAAGATGCATGGAAGAAACAGAATTGGCGGGGATAGGTCTTTCCCCTCATTCATTCCGAATAGGGGCAGCAACAACTGCAGCAAAACACGGGCTACGAGAGGAAGAAGTTATGAAACTGGGAAGATGTAAGTTTGGGGCCTACAAGGGTTACATAAGGCAAATCTTGGCCTGCTAGGGGCAGGAGGTTAGCATTAACAAAGGCAGGTGGGGGGGGATGGTGACCGGATGACCAATGTAAATGAATGACCAATATCAGGACGACCGACAAAATTATTGTTTTTACCATGCATAACATATCACTCTCTTCTGTTATTTATAGAGGATGCTGCCGATGCGTGTGGTCTGAGTGATTGGTCACTCCTCCATAAGGCACTTGGAAAAAAGAGTGAGGGAATGGCATAGGGTGTGTGTGCACACAGAGGCGGAAATGCATTGGATCAGGAAAGGGGGCATGAGGATAAGGGAAGTGCGCAACATCATGGCAAAATACAGGGCGGCACATTGGCTGTCCCAGCCAGATTTGGTTGTCCTGCACAAAGGGGGAGAAAGACATGGTGCCCATCGGGTGTTAGAAACTACGAGTAGCACTGATTTCCCTGTTAGGTTGGATGGGACAATTTTGCCTGCAGGCAGTGATCGCCTGGTCACAATTCATCCCAAGGACAAGATGGGGAGTTCCAGGCTCAGCAAGACCCCTTAACATTTCAGCAATGAAATTAAACAATTAAATGGCCTGGTTTGGCAGGGAGGCTGCTGTTGGTAGTAGTCAATGGACAGGTGAAAGGGACACAGAATTTGCATCACAATGGAATTCATTTGTCAGATCAAGGAACCGACTTACTGTTTGAGAACTTTATAGCGGTGATTCGCACAGCACGAGCAATGGGGAGAACCCCTGACCAGCTGGTTGATGGCCCTGTGGCAGGTCGGGGTGGACAATGTGGTCAGTGATTTACACCTCCCGGGGGGACCCCGAGGCCAGTTTGGTGCAGTGGTGAGGGCATGGTCTGGTTCTCACTGGTTGACTACAGCCTGGCGGGGGTCCGATGGGGAGGTGGACAAAAGGGGGAGGTAGGTCTAGGAGGCGTAAGATGTCAGACAAGGGAAGGGTACCTTCTGGGATCAACCCCAACTTAGATAACAAAGTCTGGGGAGGGGACAGATGATTAGAGGCTTGCTATACGTTCAAGGAGAGGGTTTACGCTTGAGAAAGTTGTTGAATGAACCATTAAATAGTCACCATCTGCTTAAAAATCAGTGTATTTTGTGTGTGGGTGTGTGTAAAATGACTCCCACTTGAAACGCAGTATGGGGTGGTTTATTGATTCCCCAAAATAAACATTACTTAAATGAGTATTGGTTAACCCTTCCTTGCTCTCCAGCAGTAGCATGTTCAAATGCTACTCTTCTGCCCTTCCCCCAAAGGGGCCAACAATGAGGCATTCAATCATGGCCATAGGACATGGGGAGGACAGGGGGCTAAATCCCCCCCCCCCAGAATAAAAGTGTATGTTGGCTTCTCTCGGAAGCCAAACTGAATACACAGCATAATCTTTTTATTGAATCTAAGATATACATTGTAAGAGGACACACTGGGAAAGTGAGCTCCTGAGTAGGGACTACCCATCCTCCTCCCTGGACAAAATCCCCACTTTTCAGGGAGAGTGTTATTGCTGTGGCATTCCAACTGACCCGAGTGGTATCCCTCGCCTCACCTTTGGCAGCATGGATGAAAGGAAAGGCACACTCAAGAGGGACATGATACACACGCTGAAAAAGAAAAGACAACACAAGATAATGGAAGGGAAGATTAGATGGAAAAGCTGCACAATTGCATCCCATGAAGCAGAGCCTCCACCGTTCGAGTGACAGCAAAACGACTGCAGTTTACCTGGGTTCCTATGAGGACTAAGTCAAAAACAGGGAAATACGACCAGCTGCACCAGAAGTCTAACCAGAAGGTCATTTCCACAGGCTGGGTTCACTCAGGGCCTCACAAGGAGCTCCTTCCACAATGAAAGACTCACATGGACCCCATCCCTTGGCATCTGGTCCATGTTCTACATTAGTGGGCAGGCATTGGGGCAGTGTTCTTCGTTAGTGGGCAGGCATTGTGGCAGCGTTCTTCATTAGTGAGCAGGCATTGGCGCAGTGTTTTTTATTAGTGGGCAGGCATTGTGACAGTGTTGTTCATTAGTGGGCAGGCACTGGGGCAGTGTTATTCATTAGTGGGCAAGCATTGTGGCAGTGTTCTTCATTAGTGGGCAGGCACTGGGGCAGTGTCTTTTATTAGTGGGCAGTCATTGGGTCAGTGTTATTCATTAGTGGGCAGGCACTGGGGCAGTGTTATTCATTAGGGGGCAGGCATTGGGTCAGTGTTATTCATTAGTGGGCAGGCACTGGGGCAGTGTTATTCATTAGCGGGCAGGCATTGTGGCAGTGTTCACCATTAGTGGGCAGGCATTGGGGCAGTGTTCATCATTAGTGGGCTGGCATTGGGGCAGTGTTATTCATTAATGGGCAGGCACTGGGACAGTGTTCTTCATTCGTGGGCAGGCATTGGGGAAGTGTTCTTCATTAGTGGGCAGGCACTGGGGCAGTGTTATTCATTAGTGGGCAAGCATTGTGGCAGTGTTCTTCATTAGTGGGCAGGCACTGGGGCAGTGTCTTTTATTAGTGGGCAGTCATTGGGTGAGTGTTATTCATTAGTGGGCAGGCACTGGGGCAGTGTTATTCATTAGGGGGCAGGTATTGGGTCAGTGTTATTCATAATTGGGCAGGCATTGTGACAGTGTTATTCATTAGTGGGCAGGCACTGGGGCAGTGTTATTCATTAGTGGGCAGGCATTGTGGCAGTGTTCTTCATTAGTGGGCAGGCACTGGGGCAGTGTCTTTTATTAGTGGGCAGTCATTGGGTCAGTGTTATTCATTAGGGGGCAGGCATTGGGTCAGTGTTATTCATTAGTGGGCAGGCACTGGGGCAGTGTTATTCATTAGGGGGCAAGCATTGGGTCAGTGTTATTCATTAGTGGGCAGGCACTGGGGCAGTGTTATTCATTAGTGGGCAGGCATTGGGGAAGTGTTCTTCATTAGTGGACAGGCATTGGGGCAGTGCTCTTCATTAGTGGGCAGGCACTGGGGCAGTGTTCTTCATTAGTGGGCAGGCACTGGGGCAGTGTTCTTCATTTATCACCTCCAGAATAAAAGTGTTTGTTGGGTCGGGTTTGCACAAACCTAGTGCAGTGCACTGCACTGTCTGCAGTTGCAAACGTATGCAGGCTGCTGCAGCCATCACTGCATGCAAAAGTAAAAGTTCTTCTGCAGACTGTCTGCAGGCTAAAGGTACATTTATTTGCTCGCAGCTCGCTCATGTGTGCCGTGCGCCTGTGCTTTTGGAATGTGCTTGGGCCGCCGGGGAACAAATGCATGTGCCCCTGCACAGTGCACTGCTTTGCAGCCTCAGCCGGAATTTTCTTCCAGAACAAAGGGAGCATCCTGAGCCAGGCAGTGCCACATGCTCTCATTGTGCTGAACTTGAAGGCTGGGCTGGCCTCTGCTGACAGCATTTTCGAGGAGGGGGAGAGAGACAGAGACTTGACTCAACAGCTACGAGCTACCTAAGGTAAGTCAAGATCCCCCTTTGCCCATTGCTCCCCCCGTGCCCCTTGAGCACTCGAGCACTCTTGCTGCTCCTATTCTACCCTGTGCTCTTTGCTTCACAGAGTTTCTTGTATACCCAGTGCCCTTGTACCCCGTATTGTTTGCACCTCCAGTGCCTGTTGCATTGTTATGGGAACGCCCTGTGCCCTCCAGTGCCCCATCTACTTTGACAGTGCTCTAGGCAGCCCTCCCATTGCCCATGTTGCCCAGGGTTCCTTGTTCCCCCAGTGCTCTTCCACGCTCTTTGGTTACCCAGTGGTCTGTATTCTCCCCAGTGCTTCTTGCTCCATCAGACTCCTTCCATTCCACAGTGCTCCTTTAGCTCACTCCCACTGTTTCTTCTGTCAGGAAGTATTCAGCACCCGTAACCCCTGTGCCCCTTCCATGTCTTTATATCACTGTGAATCCCCAACATACACATTCAGAAAGTCAGATAAACTGGCTTTGCTAAATTTTGTTTCATCACTCGCTAGCTCCTCTGCATCTTCAAAGAGGATGTCGAATGAAAGTAAGCAGCCCTTCACTTGTGGCAGGTCTTGGCTGCTGGAGCTGCCAGATAGCACTGTGGCAGATGCTGGCTGCTGGAGCTGACAGAGAGCACTCTGGCAGATGCTGGCTGCTAGAGCTGCCGGGGGCACTGTGGCAGGTCTTGGCTGCCGGAGCTGTCAGAGAGCACTGAAGCAGGTTCTGGCTACTGTTGCTGCCACGGGGTACTGTGGCAGTTCTTGGCTGCTGGATCTGCCGGTGGCTCTGTGACAGGTCTTGGCTACTGTTGCTGCCACAGTGCCCTGTGGCAGGTCTTGGCTGCTGGAGCTGCCAACCGGCACTGTGGCAGGTCTTGGCTGCTGAGCTAACAGGGGGCACTGAGGCAGGTGCTGGATGCTGCTGCTGCCACGGGCAATGTGGTAGATGATGGCTGCTGTTGCTGCCACAGTGCCCTGTGGCAGGCCTTGGCAGCTGAAGCTGTTGGGGGCAATGTGGCAGACCTTGGCTGCTGGAGCTATCTGCGGCATGGTGGCAGGCCTTGGCTGCTGGAGCTGCATGCAAGGTCGGACTGGGATAAGAAATAGGCCTGATCACCGAAAGAAAGTGGCCTACCCCTCACCTAAAAATAAATAGCCCACCCCTCGCCTCACGACCCGTTACCTCTGATTACATCACCGGAAGTGATGTAATTTGACCCCACCCCAAAGTGACGTCCCAGAAAGTGATGAAACACGACCTTTCACCCCTTGACAAAACAGGAAGTGGCATTAAATAGCATTGTTCCTAAGTACACTAAATTACTGTGAATCCAAGCAGACGTCCAAGGCCAAATGATATGTTATTGTATAGCACTTACGCTTAAGCTCTTTTTATAGAACAAATATGCATACAATATCACCCAACCTGTGTTGGTACTCATTTATCGACCTAAGAAGGATGAAAGGCTTTTTGGAGAAAAAAAAGAAAAATTGAAAAAAAACAATATTTCTTTTCTCTTATTTTCACTTCCAAGTAAGTCCCAGTCATGGCCAGAAACCGGCCCCCACTCCCCAGGGACAATTTCTGCCCGGCCACGGTCTGAAAGGCCAATCCGACCCTGGCTGTATGGGGCACTGTGGCAGGCCTTGGGTGCTGAGTTGCCAGGGGGCACTGTGGCAGGTTTTGGCTGCTGGAGCTGCTAGGGCTACTGTGTCAGGTGCTGACTGTTGTTGCTGCCAGGGGCCATCTGACAGGTGCTGGCTGATGGAGCTGCCAGTGGTACTTGATGGGTGCTCGCTGCTGGACCTGCCAGGAGCACTGTGGCAGGTGCTGGCTGCTGTTGCTGACAGGGGGCACTGTGGAAGATGCTCGCTTGTGGAGCTGCCAGGGGCACTGTGGCAGGTCTTGGCTGCTGTTGCTGACAGGGGGCACTGTGGTCTTGTGTTCGCTCCAGGAGCTGCCAGTGTGCACTCTAGCAGGTCTTGGATGCAGTTGCTGCCAGGGGGCACTGTGTCAGGCAATGGATGCTGGACATGCAAGGGGCGATGTGGCAGGTGCTGGCTGATGGCTGACGAAGGTGGCAGCGGACACTGTCAGGCGCTGGCTGCTGGAGCTGCCAGAGAGCACTGTGGCAGTTTCTGGAGGATGGAGCTTCAAGGGGTACTGTGGCAGGTGCTGGCTGCTGTTGCTGCCAGGGGCACTGTGATGGGTGCTGGCTGCTTGGGGCACCAGGGGGTACTGTGAGAGGTGCTTGATGCTGGGGATAGCAGGGGGCACTGTTGCAGGTCTTGGCTTCTGTTGCTGCCAGGGGCACTGTAGCAGGTGCTCGTTCCAGGAGCTGCCAGAGGGAATTTTGTCATTCGTGCCCATCTACCATCCTCATCGAATGTTTTGCTAAAACATTTGTGGTAAATGTCATGTTAACACACACACACAGCACTAAAAAGCCTGTGGAACCAATGAGCATACAGGGCACAGACCGGCTACATTCTTATCCATGACTGATCAGGGGATCTCCAAGGCCTGAACGACAAAGTAAACACAAACCTCCTAATTTAGATATTGACATCACAGAAAAGGCTACTTTAAGGAGTGTATCCAGTCTTTCATAGTTAGGAGTACCACAGGAAGTGGCATAAGAAGTAGTTGCCACAAGGAAGCAAAGAAACAATGTTTGTGGTGTGAGATATAAGAATGGTCAGTATTATTACATGTGGTGAAACTTCATGGTTAAGTAAACCATGAGTGGGGCTTTATGACAAGATAAACAATAGCATAGGTTGTGATCTGAATCCATTCCAGGGACTGTAAATAATGCAAAGATTACGTAATTTGCCCAAGATACACCTGTTGGTTAAGTGGTGAAAACTTTCCCAAGATCACAAATGTTAGTTAAGTGGTGAAACTGATTTGTTGGTGCTTTAAGCAATTGCCCCTTAATATTTTCAAAGCTGTAAATATGTGTTTAGGTTTCATGTGTTCAAATAATATTTTTTATTGTCATGCTTTGAAAAGTACACAAATTGCATAGTACAGCATTAAAAATAAGTATGGTTTTAACTTTATTTTTCCCATCCCAATAGACAGTCACAGTGGATATGACTAAATAAATCTCACTTGGGTTTTACAATTGGTGTGATTATTATTATATGGTGTGCATGCAGCATTATACCCCCCTCCCATTTCTCATCACCCGCCATTCGCACCTCCAAAGGGATGAGAGTCCTTACCAGTAGCCTCTTCGCTGCTTTGTCAGCTTCAGTTAGCCTCCAATTGTGCTAAGAGATGTTTCTTAGCACAATGTTTCACATATCGTTGAGCTGCTCTGCTGCACTGGACTTCAAATGTCACAAGAAAGTGTGAGTGAGCGGGAAGGCTTTGATCCTGATGGCGCAAGCCGGGACATTTGCAGGATGTCGGACACAACATATTAAATCGGGGCAGTCATGCAAAATACGGGATGGTTGGCCACCGTAGTTACCAAGGCAAAAGTGGTAAAAACACAACACCATTGCCTCCACATGAAAAACGTTAATTTCTGTGACCGCCACAGCATTCAGATCATGCCCCGCAATCTTCCTTTGCTAGGGGGTTTTCAATATTGGCGTTCACTGTCAAGGTTAAACTCATTTCCATTTGCATTACCCTGCATTTCAGAGCCTGTAACTCTTACTCCTGGGCAAATAAATTCTAATCTATTATCCCATACATTTTCTGTACGGTTGGATTGTTGACTAATCCTTCCCTATGTTACGCCCCGATATAACGTTAAAAGAAAGCAAGCCGGTGAAGGCTGCCCCTTTCATTGCATCTGGACACTGGGGTTGTCGTTGATGCTTGGAATATTCTCTTTCATGATCACCCAGCGAGCATTAAATGATATTTGTGTTACATATTTGCCCTTACCATAAAATGCAGCTTGTTGCATGCAATGTTTTAGTTGGGAGGGGTGCAAGGGGGCAGAGAAAAGCTGACCAAAACATGCATGTCGTTTGTGTATGCAGAAAAGTCCCCGTTAAGAGGGTTGAAAAGATTGTGAGAGGAATAAGGAATGGTGGGTGGACACCCAATCTTTTTGGGACCAGCTATGCTCAAGCCATGAAAGCCTTTTGACCTGGGAAGTGGTAACATTTTTACGTGAACTGAACCTTCTAAAGTGAGACGCCAAATTAAAGGATTTTATACTTTGAACTGCTTTTCTTTTACTTAATATTCTTCTGTTTTCTTTTCTTCTTTTCTCTTGTTTTATACAGTGATGATATATGTAATTTAATACGTACTGCTATTTTAATTTTGTGAAAAGTCGTGATCTTTGACTAAAACACAATCAATAAATTAAAAAAGCAAAGTCCCCAAGGTGTCCCCTGTCCCCCCCAGATTTTATGCATCTCCTACGCCCCTGCATTCAATAGTTCGACAGATTTAGACCAGCCAGTTGTCCTCGACTTCGGACGCTGTGGCCAATTTAGCAGTCCAGATTTTAATAACCTACCATATGTGCAGTCACAGGAATAGAACACGCACTTTGCGGGTCATTACAAGTTGGGTGGTATCCTGCCGGTAAATCTGCCAGGACACCGCCCAACGCAATTAGCGTTACCGCAACGTGGTCTGGCGCTATTGGCGCTGGATCACAAGTTGCGGTGGAGGGGTACATCCCCATTTTTCCTGAGTCCATGCGACTCAATGAGGCATTTTTGCCGCAATTACTGCGGCAGTAATTGCACTGAAAATGGGACGAAGGTCAGCGCATTACCTCCAGCAGAGAGCTGGAGGTGAATGCTTCGAGGTTACACCAAACTTGGAATTGGGCGGAGCGGTAATGCAACATTATCGCCACTTTTTTACTGTTCCGGCCAAACTATAGCGAGGCCCTTTAATATCTATTAGATTGTCGAAGTGCAGTAGAAGACACCTATCCATCATACAGGTTAAAATGTTTGCGCATTGGCTAGCTAAATGCTTGCAGAGACTGCTTGTATCTTGGAAAGTTGCAGAATTTGAGTCTAACATAAAATAAGTATGTATAATACATGGTATCTTTTTGTGAAATGACTTCAATACTCATTTACATATTTAAAAAAAGGAGAGCAATGGTGATACATCACGAACCCGGCACTCTTGGCATCCTGCTACCCACTGGGAGGGCGTTTAAAGCACCAATGCTTAAGGCCTGGTTTGCAAAAAAATGATGCGCCTTGCTATGTGCTTTGTGAACCGGACATGCTTGTGTTGGTGCTTTGACCACTCTTAAAAATACAAGTTGGTGCACAGTGGTGAAACCACAGAGCGTGTCCAACACGGCTCTATTAGCTGTGTATTAGACATAGTTTGGGTCCAAAATAGTGGCAAGATATGTTAACGAGATGCTCGTTGTGGGCAATTAAAAAGAGCGATGATGTACAAACTTCCCTCTCACGTATACTGTGCATATTTATCAGTAATTGTTATCTTTTTTTTTGGTGAAAACCAATGAAAAAAGACTTGCCTTTGTAAATCCGAGTAGGTTTTGTATATGTACATCACGCAGGATGCTTCCTGCTAAATGACATGGGTAGCACTCATTACCCAGCAAGGAAAGCCAGGGAAGACTGATCAGCGCCTAGTCCCCAGCGTGGACTGCGTATTTGCACAGCTTGCTTTGTAAGCATCATGCCAATGTACTTATTGTGCCAAGGGAGGACAAAGTTCTTCTGAACCAAACGTCTTTGCACCCAATACGAAATGCGCGAGGTATGTGTCCTGAAATGTCTTTGCTAACCAAGCTCAAGGTTATCAGACAGCGAGTGCCAAATGGCATACCTGCTTCCTGGACCATGTCTGTAGTGAGGGAAAAGAAGCTTTAAAAATGGCCCAGATAAAGCGCTTTATTTGGTGTTTTTATATAATGCCACATGCAAATGAGATGCTGCCATCTTCATTCAGGCTATGAGTGGCCTCTCATTCGCTCATAATTTATAGCATGATGATATAGAAAGGATTTAAACATCTAAACCACAGAATGGTACCTACAGCCTGTGGAGCTGTTTGATAGTTCTGCTTGTGTCAAAACAGTGGCTTCATCAGTTGTTTTACCATTTTCTATATTAATCACCATAGGAGGAGGGCAGTGCAGGCAGTGATGAGAAAGGTTGAGAGGAAAGGGATCAGAAGGACTGTTCAAAAGATCTTCCCTCTGTTTAAAAGGTCCTCCATCTTAGAAGGGACTCTGGTGTGCAGTGAGAAAAGGATGGCAGGGGTCGAATTGGGTGTAAGCTGCACAGTTTCCTTCAGTAGCGGCAAATCCCAGAGCCACTGAATTCTGAGGTCATCAAGGGTAAACGATATCCACAGGCCGAACAGCAAAGATACAATATTGGTTTATGCTTAAACTTAAATACAAACTCCCCTTGCCAACAATTCACTGCAGATATTTAAACATGAATGGACCCTGAAAATGTGAGGGTGAATGAGTGCATGATAATAGTGTATGATTAAAGGTCCATCTCATAATTGGTGTTTTGGGGCTTTTCGTTAAGGTTTGATTATTGTATTATGGCATTAATCCCCGGTCCCAAGGGCTGGAACGGGGGACGAGGGTGGCAATGGCCCGGCAGCACAAGTTATCGCCTGAGCGTAGCAATGGTGGACAACACGGGCACCGGGCCATTACCACCTGTTCCAGCCCTTGGAATGGGGGATTAAGGCTAGTAGCACCCCGTGTTACCAAAAGCAGTAACCCGGGGAGCGGTGGAAAAAAAAGGATTTTCCTTCGTATAATGGGACACGTGCAGCATCTCGTTGTACGTAGGAAAATACTTTTCCAAGATGGCCACAATGGAAACAGAAGCAGGCCTCTTTTTCCATGGTGGCCTGTAGGAGCGAGCAGAGAGGAAGGAGCAGTGGCGTGGAGTGCCGCTGCCGCAGCAATACAGTAAGTGGAGGATGCGTGGGGGAGAAAAACAAAAAAGTAGGACAGAAGGTGGGGGCAGATGGTGGCGAAGGAGCGGCTGTCGGGTGGGATGGAATGCTGGCTTTCCCTGGCGGTTCAAGCCCACGTTCCTAGCCACCTGATTGGTTGTCCCCCCGTCAGGTTACTGATGTGCGCTGAACAATGACTTAAGCATTTTTACACAGTTTGACATCTTGTCCCCGGATGGATTTATCTTTGCTTGAAGACAGTCTAAGTCAGTATTTGAGGTGATATTTAAGATACCCCAGGCGTTTGCGTTAGAAGTCCTGCTGCCTGGTCCAGAGACTCTTGAACCTGGTGCTTAATTCCTCTGCGAGCCAATGGGGCAAAATTTGTCGTAATGGCATTTGATCAGATCAAAGCACACATAAACGTAGGCTGACATCCTGATTATCAGTTGGAGACTGAGTATTTGCTTGTTAAATAGGCCTGGCGATAAGATTTGGCGGTCGTTCAATGGATGTTACAAGGTATGTGGTTTTCTAAACGCTAGGACTGGATACCCTTTGTTCAACAAAATTAAATAGGTTGTGTCTTTCTCTACCTGAAGAATGAAAGAGACTTGAATTTAAGGGGTTTCCAAGGTTCTTGACTGTGGCCCTTGTTTTTGTTCTGTTCCTAAGGTGGCTGGTCTGTTGGTAGGATGTAGCTGGCGGTTCACCCAAATGCAAATACTGATATTTTCGATATGTTTTAGCAGAGGTTCATTAGATTCCCTTCATCCAGTAGTACATACAAGTTAAGGGGATATTATTCAAAGCGTAGGCTGCATACCACTAAAAATTAAGTTGTTTTTCTTTTGCCACCATGCCACGGGAAGCCTATATGTTTTGAAAAACATAAACAAAGTGTTCAAATGCACACCATAGGTTAAAGAATCCTGATATTTAAGCAAACTTCATATATGTTTGGGTGCAGGGGAGGTAAAATTGCTTTGGCACATAAGTCATACAAAACATAGAGAGGATGGGATCCCAGTTGAGGGTTACCGCTATATATTTTGAAAAGTAAGTGTGAAGTATAGCTCCTGGGGGACTCTGAATGTTATTCTCTTTGAGTAGAATGGAATTGCTACACTTCATCTCTCTTGACTGCAGTTGTTGAGCATGGAATTCATTCAGTTCCGGGCCATACCTGTAACCCCGCTCCATTTCAGTAGGCACTTTAATGAGAACATCATACGATCCAGCATATTGTAGGCTGCATAGGATTCTGAGAGGATCATTGCTGCAGTATTGCCCTAGCCTTGGGTGAATAGTGCATCCTCTCACACTGCCAAGAATGGTCTCTGTGTAGCATGGGTAGATCGAAAGTCCCACATCGTAGAACTGTGCATCTCTCAAGGCCTTATGTTGTAAACACGGACACTGTTTTCCAAAGCCAAGGCTATCTATTACACTACCACCATTGGGTAGCCTCTAACTGGAGCAAAGTCCTTTTCACAGCAGTCAAACACTGCTTGAGCCCCACACCAGGCCCAGAGGAACCAGAACCCCTGGAGAAGTGTTAGGCTATTAGTAAGTTTTGTATCATAATCATAGCATAGTAAGGGTCACTCTCTAGACTGGCTTCTGTCCCAAAACACCAACATCTCTGACATCCTGGTCACGCCATGTATATGGTCTGACCATTTTCTCATTCAAGCCGAGATCTCACTACCACCTCCTCCTCCCAAACTTAACACTAACCCACATATTCAAAATATTTCCCGTAATCTAAAGAATCTTACAGCCCCAAAACTTGCCGCAATACTGTCTACTAAGCTTCAACCCCTAGACAATTTTGCCTATTCCTCAAAACTTATTAATCATCAGTCTACTAACATCAAAGAAGCAGTTAACGATCTCTCTCCATTGAAAATGAAGGCAATTAAGACCGAAACCACAAAGAACACTTGGTTGAATAACAAAATTCTTACTGCCAGACAAGAAAAGAGAGCTCTTGAAAGAGCCTGGAGGAAAGACCCTAACAATAACACACTAACAAAATATAAAAAATCCATTCTCAACTACAAAAACTCATTACAGAAGCTAACGCCACACACTATAACGAAAGAATAGTGAATGCTCAATCTAACACTGGGGAGCTTTTTAAAATCCTAGCGGAAGTTCAAAATCAGCCCCCACCCACTAACAACATCATCAAGGACAATAAGTGGTGTCAGGACATTCATGACGCCTTTCTTCTCAAGATTGATTCTCATAAAGAAAAATCAGTAAAGCCTTAGGCAACGTAACTTCCACACAATCTCTTACCGATACCACTTCACTTAACACCCATGAAAACATTATCCCTCAATTTTCATTCACACACTATACGGAAGATGAAGTATCCAAAATCATACAGGACCTCAAAGCCACGTCTTGTCCTGCTGACGACTGCCCCACTAGTATTCTTAAGGAGTCCTTAGACTCACTGGTTCCATGGATCACCAAACTGGTTAACCTTTCCTTTGATGAGGGTCTGGTGCCGACATGCTAAAGTCGGCATGGATCACTCCTCTACTGAAAAAGTAAAAACTTGATCCAGCCAACAATGACAACTACAAGCCCATAACTAACATGCCCTATGTCCTCAAGATACTTGATAAACTTGCCTACTTACAGCTACAGGCCCATGTTGAAAAACATAACATCTTGGGTACCCGTCAGTCGGGATATAGAGCCCATCACGGGACTGAGACAGCTATGCTGGATCTCAAATCAACACTAGCAGCATAGCTGACAAATACCAAGCTGCTCTGCTCATGCTATTAGTCCTCTCCGCAGCCTTTTACCTGGTTGATCACAGCTTACTGGTGTCAAGGCTCGGAGAGGTCAACAACTGCCCTGTGATTGCATCCAAATGGATTGCTTCCTTCCTGGTTCCCAGAATGGTAAGGGTTTGTGTTGGTGATAATCAATCTTCTCCAATCTCTCAGACTTGCAGAGTTCCTCAGGGCTCCTGTCTGTCGCCGCTACTCTTCAATCTTTACATCTGGCCCCTTCTTGACCCCTTGAACAAATTAGGAGTGCAATATACAAATTACGCAGATGACACTCAGGTTGTTATACAGTTGAGTGGCTGATATAGCAGTGACACGGAAACCATCAACAAAATATACAAAGCCATACAAGATTGGATGGCCTGCAATTGTCTTGTCCTAAACGATAAAAAGACTGAACTCCTTATAGTGGCATCTAAAAACACTTGGGCGAAACTTGATTCTAACTACGACAGTTTACATAAAGCCAACAATACCATTATCGTTCAAAAGAAAGTTAAGTAATTAGGAGTAGTTCTTGATGAAGAACTCTCCATGAAATCCCATGTTTCCTGCATTAAATCCAGCTGTTGTCTTATAAGCAAGAAAATAAGATATATTCGACCATTCATCTCGGAAGAGAACTGTGCTCTTTTGTCCACTGCGCTGGTTAATTCAAGATTGGACTATTGTAACAGTCTCTTGGCGGGCACCTCAGCCTCTAATATCCAATCTTTACAAGTGGCGCAGAATAATGCTGTGCGTAACATTTTCAATCAGTCTCGTCGTACACACATTTCTACCTTTAGGAAAAAACTCCACTGGCTTCCCGTCAAACACCGCATAACACATAAGATGCTTACCACGACCCACAAATGCCTCAGTCTAAGCAGTCCCATATATTTGTCATCCCACATTAGCACCAAACCCAGTGTGAGGAACGCTCTTCCTCTGCGATCATTCTCAAACATCCTAAATTTAGGACAGCCAAATTTGGAGGTACCACCCTTGATGCTCATGGTCCCCTTCTTTGGAACACACTTCCAGCTAGGATACGGCAGATCCAAAGCTATACCGTGTTCAAACGTGCTATAAAGACTCACTTCTTCAACTTGGAATAATCCTCTGAGTCTTCCGTTTTTTATGCCTGTTGTCTTTGTCCTTGTTCTGTTCTGTGTGCGCCCTGAGGTCCGCGGGCATGTTGGCGCGTTACAAAAATTAAAATAAATAAATAAAAATAAATAAAATAGATACCTTCTGTAAAATGAGGGTCTTAACTCCCCAGCCTCCTCCGCACCTGAACTTTCTCTGAACTGTCCTTGGAACTGGTTGGAGTCTTCCTACACGTCTTCCTGTGGTCTGTTGGCTGTCTTTCCTTTGTCTTCTTTTTGTCGTGTAGGTAGTGTCTAGCTGCCCCAGAGGCCACTTTGACAGGGAGTGAGACCTGGCAATAAAAAACCCTATATGGTCTTCAAGCTGGTATATGATGTTGGGAGCATCCACACAGTCGAAGCCACGCGAAGATGTGGAACAATCCAATAAGGCTAACTAGAATGCAGGCACGTAGAAAGGATCAGGAGACAAGAAGGAGGTAATGACAAGGAGAAATCTATTCCAAAAACTACAGGAACAACTTGCTCTGTAGAGATGCGTGCCTTCGTGGAAAGGGGTCGGAACCACGAGAATGGGAAGTCGTGTTGAATTCAGGTAGTACAGAATTAAAGAGGAAATGTACTTTGGGTAACACCTAGGCCAGAAGGAAAGAATAATCTTCAGCGGTAGAACACTGGAAGGAAGGTGACCCCCCCCCGTACCAAAGAGGGAAGGAAGCAACCAAAGGCGAAATCAGGTAAGCATAGAGGATAGAAGCAGAAGCGGGTAAGAGAAGCGAGCTGCCAGAATGCGACCGGTACCCGAAAACAGAAAGGGTGAAAATGCACGGGAGAGCCGGAAGGAAATACACAAGGACAGGTGAAAGACAGAATGTCAGAAGTCCGACCAGCACTGCGAAGGGAAAAGAGCACGAAGGAGCACCGAACGACGGCACGGAGCCTGACAATAATCCAAAAGAGGAAGCAGGGGAAGGAAAGAAGAGCAAATAGAAGGAGTAGAGGAAAGAAAGCCCAAGGCAGAATATGACTGTAAGGAATATAAACAGGGCGAAATGCAGAGCAGGGAAAAAACTTGGCAGTAGGCGAGCGTTGAGAAAGTTCCAAAAAGAACAGATGCAATGCGATGGGAGGGGGGCGTGGCTAGGATGTATAGCTTAGTCTGCCATATTGGGAGAGGACATTGAGATGTCCCCGCCTCCCTGCCCGCCCACCCCCCCCTCTGATTGGCTGTGTGCCTGCCTCCCCTCTGGCCTACTCGACGGCCGTTCCCCACGCTCGCTTCTTTTCCCCAGCTGAGCGTGGAGAGCGGTCGCCGGTGGCCTGAGGGGATCAGCAGGCCTGGGAAGCCCTGCCTGGGCCTCCGTGAGTGTGTTTTGTTTTTTAAAAAAAAAAAAGTTGAATTGTTCCTCGCGCTCCTAGCGCGGTGTTTGTGCCTGCTCCTGCTCCCCCCTCCCACTTCCTGGTCTTCCTCTCCCTCCCCGCCTCCCTGCCCGCCCACCCCCCCCTCTGATTGGCTGTGTGCCTGCCTCCCCTCTGGCCTACTCGACGGCCGTTCCCCACGCTCGCTTCTTTTCCCCAGCTGAGCGTGGAGAGCGGTCGCCGGTGGCCTGAGGGGATCAGCAGGCCTGGGAAGCCCTGCCTGGGCCTCCGTGAGTGTGTTTTGTTTTTTTTTAAAAAAGAAAAAGTTGAATTGTTCCTCGCGCTCCTAGCGCGGTGTTTGTGCCTGCTCCTGCTCCCCCCTCCCACTTCCTGGTCTTCCTCTCCCTCCCCGCCTCCCTGCCCGCCCACCCCCCCCTCTGATTGGCTGTGTGCCTGCCTCCCCTCTGGCCTACTCGACAGCTGTTCCCCACGCTCGCTTCTTTTCCCCAGCTGAGCGTGGAGAGCGGTCGCCGGTGGCCTGAGGGGATCAGCAGGCCTGGGAAGCCCTGCCTGGGCCTCCGTGAGTGTGTTTTGTTTTTTTAAAAAAAAAAAGTTGAATTGTTCCTCGCGCTCCTAGCGCGGTGTTTGTGCCTGCTCCTGCTCCCCCCTCCCACTTCCTGGTCTTCCTCTCCCTCCCCGCCTGCCCACCCCCCCCTCTGATTGGATGTGTGCCTGCCTCCCCTCTGGCCTACTCGACGGCCGTTCCCCACGCTCGCTTCTTTTCCCCAGCTGAGCGTGGAGAGCGGTCGCCGGTGGCCTGAGGGGATCAGCAGGCCTGGGAAGCCCTGCCTGGGCCTCCGTGAGTGTGTTTTGTTTTTTAAAAAAAAAAAGTTGAATTGTTCCTCGCGCTCCTAGCGCGGTGTTTGTGCCTGCTCCTGCTCCCCCTCCCACTTCCTGGTCTTCCTCTCCCTCCCCGCCCCCCTGCCCGCCCAACCCCCCCCCCCTCCTCTCCCTCTGCCTATAACCTCCCCCCTCCTGGGCAGCTCTCTGCCCGGCAGCCCCCGCGGCTAAGGGCCCCAGGCCAAGGGCGACTCCTACAGTGCGGCTCCCTGTGTGTCTGCAGGTGTCCGCATGGGACGCCAGGCGCCAGTTCCACCTGTTCTCCGTTCCCCGGTCCCACCCCTCCTACTCCTGGTTACATCCGCATGGGGCCTTGCCTCACTGTACTCACAGTTGTGGTTTACTAGGGTGCTTTTTCTCCCCTCGCAGGATTCTCAAACTTAGGTGGCCCGGTACCTAATACGCATTACTGTTTGCTCGGATTTGTGGTATACTAGGGTGCTTTTTCTCCCCTCACAGGATTCTCAATCTTAGGTGGCCCGGTACCTAATACGCATTACTGTTTGCTCTGATTTGTGGTATACTAGGGTGCTTTTTCTCCCCTCGCAGGATTCTCAAACTTAGGTGGCCCGGTACCTAATACGCATTACTGTTTGCTCTGATTTGTGGTATACTAGGGTGCTTTTTCTCCCCTCGCAGGATTCTCAAACTTAGGTGGCCCGGTACCTAATACGCATTACTGTTTGCTCTGATTTGTGGTATATTAGGGTGCTTTTTCTCCCCTCGCAGGATTCTCAAACTTAGGTGGCCCGGTACCTAATACGCATTACTGTTTGCTTGCTCTAATTGTGGTAACTTGTGCTTGCCGCTCACTTCCTGTCTGCGTGCTCTCGTTTCGTCTGTCTCCCCCCCCCTCCCTCCTACTCCATGGTGCTCTCCGTCTCCCCTATCTTCTCTAACTGCTTCTCCATTGACTATCCTGCTCTCCTCACTAAATCTGGTAGGAAAAAGTTTAAAAAGGACATCCTGCTCTCCAACCCAGGCCTCCCTATCGCTGACACCTACACTAATGCCTGCTCTAAGGAAACTCTCACTGACATCCTCTTTTTCGTGCCTTCGCCTGACCTATGGACCCTTCATATGGTCTCTGTGCTCTCTCCTTTCTCCTCCTGTCCCATTAATGGTGGCACCCGTTGGGATGTCCTCTTGGCCCCCTTCCGCTCCTCTAAGGCCATCATTAATGTCTACGCTAATGGGACCGTCTTGGTCCAAGGCCCTCAGGCCAACCTTCACCACTTCGATAGACGCTTCCCACACCTCATCAACTTCCTCTCCTCTCCTGCTGTCCCCCCTCCTCTATCCTTGGCTACCTTGCCTCTACCCTCCCTCCCTGCCCCCTCTCGTGCTCCTTCTTCACCTCCTTCTTCAATACCTCCGCAGGGCGTACCTCTGATCTGTACCCCTCCCCGGAAGTTCTTCAAGGATGGCAGCCTTCTCCACATTGCCACACTAAACACTCGCTCTGCCATCAAGCACTCCTCCAATATCTGTCACCTTCTTGAGGAACTGGACCTCGACGTCCTTTGTCTCACTGAGACATGGTTCACAGCCAGCTCTGCCACCAGCTTTGACACACTCCTACCTGATGGTTACAAGATCCTCTCCGTGCCCAGGCCCAACCGTGCAGGGGGTGGTGTTGCCCTTATCTTCCCTGAGTGGATTCCTGCCACTGTCACCCCTACGCAGACCTACTCCTCTTTTGAATGCCTTGTCTGCCGACTCTCTCTCTCTCCTAGCCATTCCCTTACCGTGGCTACTATCTATCGGCCACCTGGTCAAATTTCCTCCTTCCTCTCTGAGTGGGCTGACCTCTCCTCCGCACTCCTGTCCTCAACCACTCAACTCCTCTTTCTTGGCGACTTTAACATCCACCTTGATGCCTCCAGTCCCCCCACTGGTCTCTTTCGTGACCTCTGCGACTCTCTCTCACTCTCCATTCTCCCATCTGGGCCTACTCACTCTGCTGGGCACACTCTTGATGCTCTGATCTCTTCTGACCTTCCCCTCTCCGTCCCTCTCTCCACTCCTCTCTCCTGGAGTGATCACTTTCTCCTATCCTCCCACCTCACCCTGCCTACCCCACAGGCAAAGCCACCCTCTTCACTGCCACCCACCTTCTCGGTCATCCGACCCATGAAGCTTGTGTCAGTTGAGGCTTTTGCTGCTACCTTCTCGCCCCCCCCTGCCCCTTCGGCTGACTCACACCCTGACACAGCCTTCTCCATGCTCCACTCTGCTATATCTGTTACTCTTGATATCCTTTCCCCCGTCATGAGAATCCGCCTGAAGCCCAAAGCCAAATGTAACTCCTGGTATGACTTGGATCTCGCCACCCTAAAACGCAAGTGCAGGGTTGCAGAGAGGAAATGGCGTGCTTCATGTTCATCCTCTGACAAACTGGCCTGCCGCCTGCTCCAAAGGCAGTACCGGCTCTCCGTTCTCACCAAGAAGAGAGCCCTTATCCAAGCCCGCATCTCTGCGGCATCAAACAACTCCGCCGAACTCTTTAAAATCTGCAAGGAGCTGGCCAACCCTGTTGCAGTCTCTACCTCTCCTGTCCCCTCCCAGGCCCTCTGCACTGCACTGGCCTCTCACTTCATCTCTAAAACTCAGGACATCCTGTCCTCGCTCTCCTCCTTTCCCCTCCCTCCCTCCCTACCCGGCCCTTCCTCTGGCCCTTCTGCGGTCACCCCTCCTCCCTCTTTCTCTGCCTTTCCACCTTTCTCTGCTGACAAGGTTTCTAGACAAGTCCGATCTATGAAAGTCTCGTCTAAACAGGTTCACCCCTGTTCCTCCAAAACTATCAAGGACCACATCGACTCCCTGGCTCCTGCCCTGGCTGACTTTTGCAACCACTCCTTCGCCTCTGGAGTCTTCCCTTCCCCCCTCAAGCACTCCCTTGTGCACCCTCTTCTCAAGAAACCCTCTTCCGACCCCTCCTGCCCGGCTAACTATCGCCCTATCTCCATCACTCCCTTCCTGGGCAAGCTCCTGGAGAAACTGGCCATCTCCCAGCTTAACCTCCATGCTGAATCTGTTGGTAGTCTTCATGACCATCAATCTGGCTTCAGAGCTGCCAGAAGCACGGAAACTGCTCTCCTGAACATCCGTGAAGACCTGCTCTTGAACCTCGATTCCAACACTCCGTGTGTTCTCATTCTGCTCGATCTCTCCTCTGCCTTTGACACTGTCAACCATGCCATCCTGCTCAACCGTCTCCGGGAAAACCTGGGTATCACTGGTCAGGCTCTGGCGTGGTTGACCTCTTTCCTTTCAAATCGACCCTCCCAGGTCCAACTGGGGTCCTTCCTCTCCGACATCTTTTTCTCCACCTGTGGTGTCCCCCAGGGATCTAATCTCTCTCCCTGGCTGTTCAACCAGTATCTGGCACTCCTTGCCCACCGCATCGCCGCTCTCTGCCCTAATTTCCAGTGCTATGCGGACGATACCTAACTCATCTTCAGGCTACCCTCAGCCTCCCCCTCTCCTTCCCTCATCTCTGACTGTCTGTCTGCTATCCAAGAATGGTGTGCCGCCAATGACCTCTGCCTTAATGCCAGTAAGACTGAGATTCTACTCATCGGTACTCCCACTCCCTCCTTCCCTGCAGCTCTCTGGCCTGCCTCCCTTGGCCCCCTCCCTGCTCCTACCTGCAAGGCAAAAAACCTTGGGGTCATCTTCGACTCCACACTCTCCTTCTCTCCTCATATTTCTGACGTCGCCAAGAGGTCACACTACCAGCTGCACCTCCTCAGAGGTATTCTTCCCTTCCTCTCCTTCCCCCAGAAGCTCACTGTCTCCCGAGCCCTGGTTCTCTCGAAGCTGGACTACTGTAACACCCTCTATCTTAATCTGCCTGCCTCCACTCTCCGCCCTCTGCAACTCATCCAGAACAGAACTGCGAGACTTGTCCTTGGCCTCAAGCCCAGGGACCGTATCTCTCCAGGACTGAAATCTCTACACTGGCTCCCAGTGGCTGCGAGGATACAGTTCAAAACCCTCTGCATTGTCCACAAGACCTTCTGGGGCCTGGGTCCTAAATACCTTCAACTCTCTCTTCCCAAATATCTTCTTTCCCGAGCCCTTCGCTCATCCGCCTCCAATTCCCTCAGGGTTAGCCGCTTCCCGAAGCAACGAGCTGGGGGTAGATCTCTCTCTGCGGCAGGGGCCTCCCTCTGGAACAGCCTTCCTGCCTCCCTGAAACTTGAGGAGAACCATCTCCGGTTCCGGAAGCACCTTAAAACCTTCCTCTTTGCTTCTGCTTTCTCTCTCCCTCTCCCCTCCTGAATCAGCTAATTAATTCCTCACTGAAACTGCACTGATCCTGCAACTGGACCACTCTAAACGGCCTCGGTCCTGGGCCCTGACACTCTCCACTTGCACTGATGCCCTGGAACCCCTTTGCACTGCGGGACTGTCTCTGTATCCCTACAGCCCCCTCCCTCCCCCAGCACTTGTTCTGCACTTACCTCACACTTGCCACCAGCTGGCCCTATTTATTTATTTATTACGTTACGCCTCTTACCTTGTACTGCACTTCCCCCCCTCCCCCTTGCACTTTTCCCCCTCCCCCACCCCTGCACTTGCGCGATCTGAATGACACCTGGCCTAGTAAGATCGTTGTCTGTCTCCCCTTGTCCCCCCCTCCCTGCCTCGTCGCGCCTTGAAACACATGTGTATAGGCGCGTTACAAATACCATATCATATCATATCATATCATATAAACGCCATGCATTCCACAATCTCCACGGGCGAATCCTGACACCTTCAGGCTCCCCATCGAGTGTGCCAAATCCTCAGACCTCCGTTCAAACCCAGACTAACTTCTCTCCACTCTCTCCCAAGGGCATCTTTAAAACTGACCTCTTACACAGACAACATCCTCTGCAAACATTTTGGATCCCTCACTGAAAGCCTGCCTAAAGTCGACTCCCAGGTAGCCAGGGAGGGATGGACGCTTCCTGCCCTGACCTTTGGGGTGGTGTACTGTGGGAGAGTCACCTGGGAGGAGACAGGGCCCATGGTGGTGAGGAGATCCTATGGGATGATGCACAGTATTTATCTCCTGAAAGAAAGTGCCTTTCTGGATTGCCCAAACAGGTAATGGCATATTGCAATTATGTTGTCCCTGACCTATAAGATCTGTGGCCCGGGGTACAAGTTATGTTAGATCTGAGCAAGCCTAATTAACAAAAAGATCTTTCAAAGTATGTCAGGATAAACACACTCCTTACTCCCAAAGGTATGCTGCATCTAGAGAAAATGCCCTAAAGCAAGTGTCTTCCTCTGTAACACCCAATTCTAACAGTCCATCCTCTAATTAGTTTAAGGGAAATAAATCTACACTTAAAATTAACTCCATTGCTAAAAGAGCTAACTTTGCTGAAGGGACTACAAATCCCATAATCCCAGGAGTACTGAGATGAGGAAGAGGGATAAAGAGGCATGCAGGTGCTGTAGTCAGGCAATTAAGCCTAACAGCCAACATCTATAGGAACCTGAGAGGCATAAAAGGCCCCCTTGGGTGCAGGCACTTGGAAGGAGCTGGAACTGTGACTGCAATGCAAGATGTTGCAGAAGGAAGAAGGTAGAAGGCTGACAAACCAAGCAGAAGTGGGAGAACAAGAGGGATGCTGGAACGTGAAGACAGCAGATTTCACCTGCTTGTTCTGAGAGGATTCTGTTCCCCCAAACTCTGAAGTGCAGAGGCTGCACAGCGGAAGGTGTGCAGGGGAGCTTTCTTTCCACATGTGAGCATAATTGCTGTGGTTGCCGCACATCTAACGTGCTGGACACCCAGGTGTGGAGCAGTAGTAATGCTGTGGGTCTCAGGAGCGAGAGGGACTCCATAAATGTGTGGCCACACCAGAGACACCTTCACAGAGGAAGGGTGTGGGCCCCTAAAAAGACAGAAGCAGTAGAGGTTGTGGCTGAAGTCATGGCAGCACTGCGACCTGCAGAGCAAGTGTTAGAACGCTGTGCTTCACTCACTGGCTTCTTTAATACCTTGCACAAGCATTGCCGGCAACAGTATCCAGTTCTCAATTCACTTGCATATGGGTTAAAGTGATGAGTAGAAGTTGTTTGTTGAAGCTGAAATACCTGAACAATGGGAATGTAGCATTTGCGTAAATTATGGAAATTCTTCTACATGGGTAGAAAGAAAATGCTGCTTAAATCCATTGTTCAACTTTGAAAATACTGTTACTGTCCAAAGAGTGATTGCATGTCACTAATTGAGAAGAGTGAACGCTGTGAAGACCATTTACCGAATACCTAACCTTGATAACACATTTGTTGAAACCTTTAACTTTTGAAAACGACATCAAGGAGTGGTCATGTGTGCTTAGTTGTGATTCCCAAAGGAGGATTGAAATGTTATCCATCACTTTCACACAGGAATACAATTCAATACCAATCTTCAGAATCTTGAAACTTTGAAAACTGCATTAAGAAGTGGTTGCCTGTGCCTAGTTGTGATTTCTAAAAAAAGACTGCGGGCCTCATTACACGTTGTCTGGTTACGTGAATACCGGTACCGGTAAAGAATTACCGGTACCGTTAATTCCCCAAGCCAATCACGACCTGTACACCCAGCTATTAGCGGACCAGGTAAGTATGGTGCCACTAATAGCGGCAAGGCCGTGCGCGCGCAACCCCCAGTACGGAAATGGCGCCATGGCGATAATAGCACGCCATTACAAGCCATGCGGACATGGCATTAGCGGCATCGTAAAGACCCAAAAAACCCTTACCGGCATGGCGCTAATAACGGCATCTAAAACCACCCGTTAAGAGACCTGAGCTGTGTTCCCATCTGGCACAGGACACAAGCAGCACAGGTGGAGGCAATGGAGACAGGCAGCACAAAAGAGCACACCACATCCCTTCCCACACCAAGATGGTTCCAATACCAGCAGCATGACATGGGCTTGAGTACATGATTGTAGTGCAGCACCAACAACAACAGGCAGCACAGAGGAGACGCAGGAGGAGGAAGAGGAGGAGGAGGGCAAGACTGGCGCAGCAAGTACCACCAGGGCACCCATAAATACCACAAGGGCAGCCAGCAAACTCCAGGATCCAAGGCAGTCCATTTCACCCAACACCGGAGCAGATACCTACCCTGTACCGTCTGGACCGGTATACCAGCACCAGCATCATGGATAAGATACATGACAACATTTTGACCCTCATAGACATCAGAACTGCAATCCCCCCTCTACTGAAGGTGGTGACTGTGCTCCACTTCCTGCCCATAGGCTCCTAGCAGCATACTGTGGTGCAGATGCATGGCATCTCACAACCAGTAATCTCATGCACACTGAACGAGGTACACGATGCCCTCCTGAAGTATGCACGTGGACACATATTCCTGCCACGGACTGGCCAGGAGATCACAAACACCAAAGTTGCCTTCAAATCACTTGCAGGAATCCGAAGTACCATTTTGCCCATGGACTGTACCCATGTGGAATTGGTGGGCCCACATCACAATGAAGTAGTCTACCGAAACCAGAAAACAAGTACACACCATATGAGTCAAAATGGCATGTGACGCAAACAAGATAATCACACATTGTAGTGCAAGATATCCCTGATCAACCCATGATTCAATGGTCCTGCAGAACTCAACCATACCACGCAACATGCAGCGTCAAGCTGGACGACAATCGTGGCAAGTTAGTGAGTAGCAGGGCATGCACATGGTGGTGTGATTGGGGTGGGGGGGAGAGATACATACTCCAACTGGGTGTTGACTGTCGTGTGTCGGACAAATGGACATACAGATGTACGGCAATGTCCATCATGGAAGGCCACAATGTTCCTAAGAAGACCTCACATGGATATTTGAGCTGCACATCATTGAAAACAATCAATTTCTCCAGATATCACCCATCCATCCACAACCACATGCAAGAGGCGATGGCAAGGAGGCACACGATGTGCGTCAGCATCTGAATCAGGAATTACATCAGGTACAAAGGTGAAATATAATGGATGGAGATGGGTATTGTTGCCCTGATGCATTTTTTGAGGCCCACAAAGTACCCTGTCCACAATAAATTACACATACACAATGATGGAGGCCACGCCTGTGTTTCAACTTCAGAACAGTGTATTGCGAACAAAATGTGGACAAAAAGTGCATTACCCCAACTGTGTAAACGCCCTTTCCTCCCTCCCCCACAACACCCCCAAATACACCCTTTCCCCCCTCCCCCCACAACACCCCCAAATACACCCTTTCCCCCCTCCCCCACAACACCCCCGCATACACCCCTCCCCCCACAGCACCCCCATGTGAGCCCCATAGTGTCTACGTGTCTTTCCAACATGTGCCACCTAGTCCTTGCTGGACCTAAGCATCAGGGCTTCCCCCACCATTGTGTGGTTGTGATGTGGGGCGCCTCAGGTTGCGCTGGGAGCGGCGCAGGGGGTTTGTCTGCCGGGAACTTGCCGAGGAGGATGTGCCCGGCTGCTCCTGTGTTGGGGGTTGGTATTGCCACTCCATGATGTCCCCAATGCGTGTAATGGCCTGGCAGAGTTGGCACATTTCCCTACAGATCCTGTCAGTGCAGGCCTCCATGGCCTCCCTTGTTTGCCCTGCTAATGTGCTGAGGTCATCCCTTAGATGGCCTGCCTCAACCACATGCTGGGCGACCAGGCGGTAATTTCTTCCTGCCTCCGACAAACGGTTGCAAGGTCAGGTTGGGGGGTGTGTGCTGTTGGGCTGGCTGGTGCGCCCTGGTCCGTGCTTCCCGCATCAGGTGAGGACACCTGAGGGCTCCATGCCCCTTCAACGGAGTGGGTGTCATTTCCTCCATGGCTACCTGATATGGACGTTGCCGTTGGCCTTTCCTCAATGGACCGTGTTGGGCTGGGTGTATGGCTATGATCCAGGACATCAATGGCGTCCTCCTCGTCAGTGAGCAGTGCGGTAGCTGCTGCCTCACCAGTCGAACTGGTGGCAGCGGAGTGTGTGCCCTCTGTGATGATTTCCCCTATGATGGGGTACACTGGCGTGGGTTCAGCAATGACAGCAGCCGTGCCCTCAGGCTGCTTGAAAGTGGTGCTTCTGCTGCCTTTGGCCCTCTGATGATGGACACTCCTCCCAGTTCCCCTGGAGGTGGTGGCGGTGTCCCCTGTCTGATTCATCCTGGCCTTTTTGGCTGCTGGGGGAGTACGTGTTGCAGTGCATGTGCCTTCGGTGTCTGTCGGTGATCCTGTAGGGGACAGAAATAGGGTATATCATCGTTAATGGTTCTACGTGCCTTATGCAGAACCTTTATGTCATGCGGCTCTATGCATTGGGGCCTCTTTAATATTGATTCTTGTGATGGGGATGTCGGGTGGGTCATGCATGGATGGGTCTGTGTTGCACGTGTATATGGTGATGCATGCATGTATGTTTGTGGCTGGATCAATGGCATGGTCATGGACGCATATTTGGGGGACCCTTCACTGTGCATTGTTTGATGTATACACACCTCCATCAGATGAAATGGCCACACCAAGCTCCATATCTCTGACACCCTCTATGGATTCTACTCCTATTTTGGAGGCACAAGTCTCCTCCCACTCCTTGAGCTTCAAAGGGGAATCTGTGCCACCTCCTGTCGCCATTGCCAGGTTACGGTTGAGCGATAGTATGTTCCGGACACGAACCCGGAGGTCGTCCCACCTCTTGCGGCAGTCTTTCACACTCCGGATGGTAGTGCCCACCGCACTGACTTTGCGGGCAACTTCAGCCCAGATGGCCTTTTTCTTTATGAGGGCCTCCCGGCGCATATCATTGCTGAATACAACTTCTGCATTAGCTGCAAGTGTCTCGGTGAGCATTATCAGCTCCTCGTTTGAAAACTTTTCCTTACGCTGGCGATCAGCAGCTTTCTTTAGGGCCTTTGGCATCTTCGGGCTATCCGGGATGATTTCGAGTCGTAGTTCTCTGGTAAGAGGTCCTCGATGCAGAGGATGGCAATGGATTGTGTTTTTGAAGATGGCCGCCGTGCTCTTTACCGTTCCGGTGCGATGACGCTATTTCCGGTTCCACTTTTTTACGGTGACCGTTAATAGCAGTGACTGCTAATAGCGATGTCTGCAAATAGCGGTGACCGCTATTTGCATGTAGCGTGAGGGCGGAGGTGCTATCAGCACTTTGGTCGAAGCCGGTAAGGGGATTTTTGGGGGATTTTGCGGCATGGCAGTAGGGTCATTTACGGCATGGCGCTATGCTCGTGTCCGCGTACTCGTAATGGGCCGCAATTAGCGGCCTCTTGCGAGGGCGGTCACGCTAATAGCGCCATGACGTTAAATTCAATTTTTTACCGCACAACGTGTAATGAGGCCCTTTGTCTCTACATCTCAGGTCACGTGTGTAGAGACCACAAACTTAATTTTCCTGCTCACATTTATGAGGGTTTTTAAATTTTTCCACATGCAGGTGTCCTATCTGTCCTGCACCTGTGTAATTCTCCCTTCCTTTGTGTCCTTAGCTGTAACATGCTTGTTGGCTACACCAACAGTCTGGCCTGTGCGCTTTCTGCTGGATCAGCGAGTCAGGCCTCTCCCTGTATTCTTGAGCCTTGAGCCTTCCCAGTGCTTTCCATTCACTTCAATGTGGCTGCAGCTTCCATTTGGATTTACATGGCCTCTCATATTAGTTGCTTTCAGCATCAGCAATCATTTTATATGTGTCCTTGTGCAACTTGCATTACTGCATAGCGAAATTGTGTAAGTCCTCTATATAAATGGATCATGAGCATGTTCTTCGTGTCTAGGCATAGTTTAATCTAAGTGTCTGTGTAACTTCATACAGGGATGCCTGGACCACAGGCATATGAATGCATACAGGAACCTGTGTTAGAACTGGTAGGTAAATCTATCTGTCATGAACATCTAGACCGAGGTCGACAAACAAATTGGTTCCTACCAACCTGTATGAATAGAGAATTACCAAAATAATTGCTGTGCCGCACGTAACGCACTTTAATGCACTAACCCCACTTTTTGCACTCATGCACTAACGAGTAGGCAGAATCCTTCTTCTTCCTGGCCGTTGGAAGATTTCTAAGCTTGTTGTTATCTGTTTTTTAAATGTTCTGCATTCAATTTGTATACCACCTAATGTTGTGGTAATTTTGTGAAATTTTAAGAATTTAAGAATCATGTAATGGTCTTAATGTTTGTCTGACTTTTACCTGTGCAATAAGTATATGCTTTGAATTAATTGTTTTCTTTTATGAGAAAGAAACAACTTTGAGGATCCTTGCAGGATTTGTTTCACATCTGCACACCCTCCACAGGTTTGGCTGACTGGTCTGCACAGTAGATGTAGGGGTAGCCTAACACTTGCTTGCTTATGTTCGGATTATAGATCCCCTTTTTTTCGAGTGAGGCCCCCCTAATCTAAAATGTAAGGGGAGGACCCATTCTGTTATACATGTGGTGGGGCGGATAGCTGGCAGAAAGGTGCAGGTAAAGTTGGGGAAGGGAAACTGGCTGCTTGTAAAGACTATTTTGAAGTGGACACAACCTGTAGTGCCAGAGTCTTTGGAAGGCAGAGAGAAGTGAGTATTAAAGGCAAACCCAGGTTGTTATTGTGGTAGAGAGACAAGAGAGGCATTGGGATGCCCCTTTTAAAAAGTGATATCCAGAGGAGGAGTATCTAGCCTACTTGAAGGTGTTGAAGTATTTTAAAGTATATCTTGTCGAAGCCTGTCTAGAAGTGCAAATCACTGAAGCTCTGGTAGAGGTCCAAAGTACTGAAGCTGTGGCGGTATATCTGGTTGTCAGGAGATGCAACACTTTAGTAGTCTAAACAAGGTGGAGCACTGTGAGACACAGGTAGAGAATCAAGTAGAAGTGTAGTTGTTGAATTGGAAGCAGCAGCACTGAGGAAGTCATTCTGACAAATATGCCATTGTGAATTCTAAAACTGTAACTAAGGAAATACTAACTGTTACCAAGAACTATGTATTACTGACAGTTATGGATATTGCATTTCTTTTGAACTGTGGCAAATCTTCCAGAAGTGTTTGGGATTGCCATTGGTGCTATTTGGTAGAATTGGAAAGTGAATATTTCACCAAGGAGAAGAGATTTGCTATCATTGGAACTTTGATTAACAAACTTTACTTTGACTTTGAAACATCAGGAACTGATTTGAGACATTTCTTTCTTTGGTTGAACATAAACAAAATTGTCTTTGAATCCTAGGGAAGGGAAATTACCCAGGACACTAGAAGGTTATTCAGAAAATATGAATGTTGTTCATGTCATGTTGTATTGCCATATATTTTCTTTATGTATTTGTTGCTTAGTGTGAGGGCCAGTTATCCTGTATTAGAGTGTTTCCCTTTAGCTTTGGTTAGGCAGGGCAATCCTCAACTGAGTAGGGACAGTGAGGCATTTTTGATTATATCTCTTTTGAGAATAAAATGGCATACTTTTATAAAACATCAAATAGTTGGCCACCTCGCATTACTGATCCCTCACAGTACATTCCCAGATGTCCTAAAAACAGCGCTTCTACGGCCAGACCTGAAAAACTGATTCTTTGCCCGGAAGGTATAACAAATGATCTGACGGCCACAAGGCTCCTGTTTATCAGAAGAGTCGGAGAGTATGTAGTTGCTAACCAACTACTTACAAAAATCAAGCAACACCGTCTGGGTTCAGCTTCAAATGCAGTACTGAAACGGCCATCATCCAGGTGGCTAACACCCCCTTTAGATTAACAATAATGGGGACTCATGCCTGCTTATCCTCCTGGACCTTTCAGCTGCCTTAGTCACCATCGACCCTCGCACACTACTCACCCTCCTTGTGTGCATGATGATTTCCCTGGTACCTTCCTAAAATGGCTGACATCCTATCGATCTGTCATACACAAGGCTGTCCCGTTGGGTTCCCTCAGGTTGAAAAGGCACCCCATCACCTCTGGAGTCCCTCAGTGTTCCATTCTCTCCCTGGTTATCTTTAAACTCTATGCGGAACTGCTTGTCTCACTCCTAGATGACCACAACATTGTGATACATCAGAATGCAGGTAATACACTGTTGTACCTACATGTCAAGGGCCCACTGTATATCGCCAGCTTTCACCCATGCCTTTCAACCATTCAAAGGATGATTGAACATTTCTGACGTAAAGCTTAACCCCAACAAGATCAAACTCGTCCTGCTGGGCCACTCATACAAGTATGAACTGTAAGGAAGGAATGGTATCAAAGTAAGACAGACAGAAGTAATCACAGTTCAAGGGCCCTCATTAGGACCCTGGCGGAGAGGGTTTTACGCCGGCGTAGTGCATGGCGTACCTCTCCGCCAGACTACGAGATCCCGTAGCGCCATGGAAGGATTTTTACGCCTGCTTTTTGCAGGCGGAAAAATCCATGGCGCTACGGGACTTGTTGTTAATTACGCCACCGTAATTTACGGTGGCGTAATTAACGCCTTCCCCACTCCCATTATACCCTATGGGGCAAGAATGGGAATGGGGAAGGGTAAAATGGGGATTGGGGACTTACCGCCCCGCCAAGGTCGGCATGGGGCGGTAAGTCCGCCAACCACCTTGGCGGAGTTGGCAGCTTTGCGCCATGGACCATGGTGCAAATTGCACCATGGTCCTCCGCCAAGGTCCTAATGAGGGCCAAGGTGTTTATTAAACTCTCAAAATGAGTGAGATAAATGCCTAATCTAAACCTAAATCAAAGATGGGCGCAAGCTATCACCATCAAATAATAATAATAATACTGTCCAAGTGGAGTCTAGTCAAATTAAAAGGTCAGTACTAAAAATCCTATTGCCAATCCTTATCAATATGCTACAAAAATAGTGTGGGATAATGTTCACAAGAAACGAAAGACATGTTCACAAAATAATAGGTCAGAATGACTGAGTAAATGGCTGGGGTATCCCTTCCTTATGTTTTTAGCATGGGACAAGGCAGGACTCTTTAGCACAGCACACTCCTGGACTTCTCCAGCATGAGGTTACAGTTCCTTTTCTCAATATCAGGACCTTTTGTGTTCAAGTCTCTTTCATGCAAAGTCTCTTGCTTCAGAGGGGCTGATATGTCATTAACAACAAAACAAAAGTTCCTTCTGCTAATCTTCATGTCGGGTGAGTACGCTTCACCCTTGGATCCCCTCAGCTGGACTCGATCCTTCTCTCAGCGTTAGCACCCCTCAGTCAGGCTCAGACCAACCACTCTCAACGTTAGCCCCCCTCAGTCAGGCTCAGACCAACCACTCACCGTGGCTATTCCTCAGTCGGATTCACACTTGTCATCACAATGTTCACAGGTGTATTAATGCTCACCCTAATTCACAGGCATCCCTCAGCCGGGTTCACATTTGCCAAAATACACCGTTCAGTTAGCTTTATCACAATGCAGGATTCACTTCCCTTAGCTTTCTCCTGTTATCCCTCTGTCGGGTTCACATTGTCATTTTAGCAGAGTTCAACAGAAAGTCCTTCCAGACCCCTTACCTCATGGTAACTGGTCTGTGAGAAAGTGTTTTTGTCAAGAAAGGGGAAGCTGAGTTTCTAGATATCCTCTGGAGTAAAATGGGGAAAAGGTGTCAAAAGGAAGTGGGTACCGCTTCGCAACCTTCGGTGTCCCACATCCACTTCCCGAAGACCCCTCACCCAGGTGATCCTCCCGCACTGGTCCACCCCCAGGAACTGGATCCAGTAGTGATTGCTGTGTCCTGGCCAGCTGGATGACATATCCCCGGGGACTAGCAAGTGATACACCTTCAGATTTCTCACATAACACACTCAAAGGTGCCGGATGAAATGCGCTTGAACAGGTTCAATCCTCACCTTATCATTTTCTGGAAATCCCTAGGGCTTCATCGTGGATATCAATCTAACCTTCCAGCAACATTTTGCGAAAAAGGCTCAAATGACTTGGTGCTACATCTTTCTATGCAGCAATATCAAGCCCCTTTACCAGCTGTAGGATTTTAAAACAATGATGCAGGCCCACATGCTCTTGCATATTGACCGAGGCAATGATGCAGGCCACAGCTTGCCTCATCCCTGTGTGAGGAGCCAGGAATGAAACTCTGACATAAGAGTTTCACAGTTTTGGTCAACGACTTTTATTAAAATAAAAAATAAAAAATAAAAGCAGGTGGGAAAATGCACCTCTGGCCCTGCACTGGAGGTGTTTCCATACCTAAAATCAAAAGTAAGGGCCTGTCAATGTCAGAACGCCCAAAGCAACAAAAAAAGACCCACGCCCTAAGTACTAACAAAGTACTAACAAAACAAACTCTAAGGTGAAAAGGGAAAAGTCTTTGGCCTTAAGTGGTTTATAAACGTTCAAATGAAAAATGCGTGAATCCAACACAAAAGTTCCAGAAGGACAGAATTCCTTTATTCCAGAGGTTGGTTCACTTCCCCTGGATTTTGCTTCCCTCTGTTTTATTTTCAAAGATATCAGTTCCTTGAATTTCTCTTAATTTGCAATGCAACTAATCCACAAAAAACAACTTGATTATTTACCCTTGTCTTGTTAGGATACCTGGAGTACTCTTCTGCCAAGTTTTCACTTCTTGTTTCCTTGGTTTCACAAAGCCTTTGGCAGGTCCTTATATATCATTCTCTGGACCCCTTTTGTTGATATACTTCTTGTATGCTGTTCAATTTGTCTTTGCCTGGTGTATTTCTCTACCAGGACTTTCCCCTGTAAACACACTTGCATTTGCCTAGTTTACACTCCTGCCAAGGCTTACTTTAGCACACTTGTAAATTCCTGGTATACTATCTGCCAGGGATTTCTTTACATTCTTGTAATTGCCTGGTATACTCTCCGGCCAGGGCTTTCTTCAACATACTTGCAAATGCCTTGTATACTATCCTGCCAGGGCTTTCTTTAGCACACGTATACATTCCTGGTATTCTCTCCTGCCAGGGCTTTCTTTAAAACACTTGCAATGGCCTGGTATACTATCCTGCCAGGGCGTTTCTTTCCCACACACTTTCAATTGTAAACACTCTTGTCTATGTGTGCTCTAATATCCTCTTAAGTCTACTTTATCTAACATAGTACCTGCCTGGTACACTACCCTGCCAGGGCTTTTCTTCAATTTGTATTTCATACACTTGCAGAACCTACAGTCTCTTCTTGTTTGCTTTCTCTTTTTTTTATAAAGGATTCAGTATTTCCTTCTCTTTCAAATCCTTCTTTCACATGGTTTACATTTATTTGCTTTTGGCACATCTGCCAGTATGCCCTAGTGTCCCTGCTTCCCTCCCTCGGTCAACCAGAGGCAGTTGTTTGGCTTCTCTCTCTGCTTCTCTGCCCTCGTTCCTTGGTCGGTACACTCCCTGTGGCTCCTTCTGGGATCTTCTGCTTTCTGTTCGGCTTCGGTAAGGACAACACACCCACTCTGCACCTGCAAATGCCCAGGAGCCCTGTGCTGGCTTCTGGCATTTTCGCAGCGTGTCTGGTCTCGCGGTCAGCTTCCCACTTCTGCCGTCCTGAGCCGCATGGCTCCACGACAGCCTCTGCAGCTCCACGGTCTCTCGGTGCATGCCAAGAGTAGCAACTTTCTATTTTCAGCAGCGCACCCTGATCAGCTGTGGCTGGGATTTCAATCACCCGACTACAGGACTGCAAGCACAACAACTACAGTGCAGCCTGCATTCTTGGTCTTTTCCACTCTGCATTACTCAGCTTCCCTTCCTCGTCCCTGTACTCTTGCAGTTATGGATAATGTTGAATCTGCATACGTGTCTTTAGAAGTGTTTGAAGGCAAGCTAGCTCTTGATAACTTGTAAGTTAAGTCTGGGAAGACATTTCCATGAGTTCTGGTCGGTAAATCAAATCTTTATGGTTTATACACAGATCTTGTCAGATGGTTTTTGATACTTTTTCTAGGTGGATTAGGGGAGGTGTAACAACGTGCCATCAAGTCATCAGTCATGGGTGGGGTATCCGCAAAAGAGGAAGGGAAATAAAGTGCCTATTTTGATGGTGCCCTGCCACTTACCTGGAGGCAGTCTCCCCCATGTGATACTCCATCATATAGCTGCCCCCAGGGTCAGGATCATTTAATGGCTGCTGTCCCCTGACCACAAAGGGAGAGTTAACCACTGGGAAAGAAGTGATGACACCATGGGATTCATCACACCTGGCTCTAGGAAAATTTACTACATCACTCCCATCTTGAACACATTGCACTGGCTCCCCATCCCATTTAGAATCTGGTTCAAAAAGGTATGCCTGAACTACAAGGAAACAAGTACCATTATGGTGGTCTTCCTGATGGGCAAACTAAAAATATTGGGTGGAACAGGGTAATCTCGCGGTAAGACCACCACCAGACTGGAAAGTAGTCTGGCTTGCAAGAAGAACATTAAGAAACAAACTTCTCATGCTATCCTCCAGTCTTCTGAACTCCATCCCGGTGCCACTCTAGACTGCTCCAAGTCTCCTTCAGTTTAAGAGAGCACTGAAGACCTGTAACTTCAACAATACCTGCAACCTAATTTCTGGCTATCTTTTGCACATCCATATATTTTACTGTCATAATTATTACTAATGTTTACTTGTTGACTTGTTAAATTATCACTACCAATGTTCTGCTCTATCACCTGTGCAGTGTGTGTTGCTCCCAAGCTATGTTTGCCATATAATAAAATATAATAATACGTATATAATAATTGCAATGGGTAAATAACCCATAGTTAGCCATGCAGTACTTTCTATGTACCTTATCGTGTAAATATTCCATGAAAATATCCATCATAATGAGGTGGCATTTTAAAAATAGGAGGTATTTAAAATAGTACAATATACATGTTCCTATCATACTTCTAGTCAAGCCCCAAGTGTGTCCCTCTTATGCTTACTCTTGCAATTTGAAAGCTTAAACCATGGCATTGTCACAGATCATGGCTTGACGTACAACTGAACACCTAGAAAGTGTAATTAAAAGTGTTTTATTTTTCGTGCATAAACTGAAATCAGAATTGTGTGATTCTTAAGAAAAACAAGGATACAAAATTCCACTTTACTCGTAGCACAGAGTCCAACGTTTTTTTCCCCTCTCTTCCCTTTCATTCTATCATTTGGCAGTCCAGCAGAAGTTGCACACCAGTCATTCTTTCTTGGATCTGGATCCTTGCTAGTGTCCGCAGGCACCCATTTACCATGCTCGTTGGCATGTGTGGTGTGCATGGGGAGATGCTGCTTGCCTAAGATGAAACCAATGTTGAATGCCATCAGTTACAAGTCTCTAGAACCTTATGTTCGATACTTTCTGCATAGATCCCATTGCCCTCATCTGCCAGTCCAAGGCCCTGATGCTGACTTGTGTTTTTCCAAGCAATTTCCTGGGCAGAGTCATTGATGCAGGGTTGTGCCCTGGGTTGATTTTCTAATGCTGGTTTATGCGTGGCAGAGGTAGAACCTTGCCATTTCTACCCATGCTAAAGGCATAATCATCCCAACTATGGAACGTGTGTAACTGTCTAAGTAATTAATCATTTGGGGTAGCTGTTTGCTGTACAGATTATCTCCAGTGAACTTGTTTGGGGGTCAGGAGTTGATATATTTATCTGGAGTTCATTGGTTTGTTTTCCCAAGAGGTAACTGGATTGTTTTCTTTGAGTTTGGTCCTGTCTTACCCTATATCAATGTCGCCTAGGGTCCACTGAATGGGTGGCTTTGGCTGGTGATTTTCTGGGAGGGTCATTGGTCATCCTTCTCTGTGGTGGTAGCCGATACATATAGTCATCGCAAGCCGTTAGCCAACCTAAAACATGGGTGTTTATCACAGCGTTCACAAACTCAACTGCATTGAATGCGGTACTTTGAAGTCATTGTAGTCTGTTTCAGGTCAACAAAGCTGGAGTAGGTTGATGTGACAAAGTCACTTGCCTTTCCCTTCATGGGCGTCCAGTGTGGTAACCAAGGGGGCCTTTTTGCATTCCAAGCTAGCATATGATACGGCTGAGGGTGGTATTGGGATGCCCCACTGGTCACCCTTACTTAGTTCTTCTTGAATGACATGAGACAATCACAAGAAGAAGACAGACCCCTCTCCCCAGGTTTAAGAGCCGGAAGTTCTTACTAGCTAGACCCAAAGTTTCTGAGGTTTAAAAAACACACTGATTCATAAACAGCCCACTTTACAAACAAGAAACTTTTAAAACTCATACTGTTACTCTTGCCAAAGATCTTGTGGTACACAATAACCCATTCAAAGAACAAGAGACGTTTTCCCTGAGCCCAGAGTTCCCACATGTGATACCATGTTGCCAATAAACAGTGTTCTGGTGCAAGTTTACCCACAAATGATATAAACTTACCAATCCATGTTCTGTTGTCAGTCATCCTGTGTGGGTTATACAACGTTATATTTTACAGAGAAAATGCATTCCTTTCACACTAAGAGGTATTTTAAAGATTGTCACTGGTTTCAGGCTCACATTCTGGGAAAAGCAGGGGACCAGTGAACTTATCAAACAGTGCTTTGCAGTATTCAGGAAGGGGAAGTGGACTCCAATGTAGCGACAGGCAAAATAAAGGCTTGATCAGTAGCATAAAGCTCAAACTAAGCTCAGGTGAGTCTAAGAGGGACATACACTCTTAGTCCCTCACCAGTTCCAGAGCACATGTGCAAACCCTTAGAGGACGCCCAGCTAACAGGGATGTAGAATGGACATAGACAAGTCCACATATTCATTCTGGCAATGTGAGTGTTACGAGTAGGAGCTGAGGACTGTAGAAGGGAGATGGGAATTTATTTGGAGAATATTGAAGGAGCGAGCAAGAGATTAAGCAAAACCCATAAGACTGGAGAAGTTATCCAGGAAGCAGAGACATTCTGAAAACTGGGAGCTGGAGAAACCCAGGGGATCAGAGCAAGGAGTTAAGAGAGCTGGAACAAGAGGCAAGGATTGAGAGAGTGCTGGTGAAAGGGGCTTACAATATTAAAGACTAGTGTGGCACTCAGAGGAGTACAAAATGTGGCTAGAGGGGTGAAGATGATAGAAGATGCTTAGAAGTATGTGAGCGTGAATGTTAGGAGGAGGGTGGTGCTCAGAAGAGATAGTGTCCAAATGGGTGAAGATGCTGAAAGAGATTCGGAAACATGTGAGTGTGAAAGTGAGGAGGAAGGTAGTGTTCAGCAGCATGAAAAAGGTGCCCAGAGGGATGGAGATGGTGGTAACATGAGTAGAAACGTGGAAGCCCATAACAGTAGTACCCAGAAGGGTAAAGGAGGTGAGAGAAGGAGCCACAGATTTGGAGAGTCTTGAGAAGAGTGCATAAAGGGTAGAAGAAGCGGGAGGGTGGAAAGACCATAGCACTGGAGGTTTTGAGACGATAGCTGGAGAAGGGGATACATCGATTGAGCAATCAGATTAGGAGCAGGGCTCAACAATAGGATTCGTTGAGCAGGTACTAAAAACAGCTCTTGGCTGTCAGGCATCTCCCAGTAAGCAGGAGCTACCTCTGGTGAACGTGGAGTGAGTACTGTAAGGAAGGCATGGCACCAACAGTAAGACAGACACAAGTCACCACAGTTCAAGGGTGTTTATTGGAAAGGGTATTATAAGCGCCTTTCTAAACCTAAATCTACAGATGGGAGCAAGCTACGACCATCAAATAATAATAATGCAGTCGCAGGAGTGTCTTGTCAAAATAAAAAGGTCCTATGCTCAAAGACCTATTGCCAATCCTTACCTCAAATAGTATGGGAAATAATGTTATGAAAAAGAAAGAAGTGTTCAAAATTAGATGTCAGGTCTTCAGGCTTTTGACCTCCCTTCCTCGTGTTTTTAGCATGGGATAAGGCGGTTCACTCGAGCATTGCAAAGTCTCTGGCTTTGTTAGCTCAAGGTTACAGTTCACTTATCAGCATCAGGGCCTACGGAGCGTAAGTGTCCTTGCTTCTCAAAAGTCTCTTCACTCAAAGGGCCTGATTCAAACAAATAGACAACATGTTATTTTCCCTTATAGATTTTCACCAGCGTTCCCTCTGCCCGGCTCAAGCCTGTCTTCCACCTTTCAATTTATCGCACAATGTTTATAGGTTCTTCCTTTTCAGGTGACTCACGGTACATCCCAGATCCCCCTCTGCCGGGCTCAGAACCCTTCTACACAATTAATCTCCCTCAGCCGGGCTAGGACCAATGTCAATTTTACATCAAGTACAAAAGCCTTTAGAATGTGCAAAGAGTTTGGCTTGACCCATTGCAGGACCATTTCGATTTCACAATTCTCTTTCTTTTAATGTTCACACCCTTTCAATTGTATACCTAACAGAGACATTTGAATGAGCACCCATGTGATGCCGGACCACTCTGTCTAAGGTATCGTATTTTAGCTTAAAATTCCATTCACTCATCTGCTGTCTTGATAATCATCTTCGTAAAATGTTGCCGCTTGCAACCTTGGTTTCCACACAGGCCGTTCTGGTATCATTCTCCCCAACTCACCGGCTGTGCTGACCTCACGCATGCTGCTTTGTTGTAGGATCCAAGGACAGTACCACAGCGGCAAGCGCTTCTCCTCGCCTTGACTATCGACACAGGAGAGTCCCGGTACCTCCGAATCACAATGCAGGATTCTTTTGCTTTAATTCCAGGTCTTACGTTTCTTACTTTTGAAAGCTCATGAAAGTTGCATTATGTCAGTGAAAAGGTCAAGGGCAATTCCCTCCTTGCAATCCTCTTGGGTCTTGCCATCTTCTGCCTTGTATTAAACTGCCATCTTGCAACTGCTGCTTCCTCGTGTGTTTTGCCTTGCTCAGAGTGTGTTTTCATGCTCCGCCTTTTATCCATGTGGGGAAGTGTGATGGAAGTCAGGTATGTGTAATGACCATTAATTGCCTGACCCTGCCGGACCATTGTAGTGGAACATGTCGGGTATATGGCTCAGGTGCTAGTCTGTTTTGCCTCACATGGAGTTGTCTGTGAGAAAGTGTTTGTGTCGAAAAGGGGTGGGGGTTTCAGACCCTACGTATACTTAAGATTGGATTGGGTAAAGGTGTTACAGGGAAGGGGATACTGTGTCTCGCTGTCTGGTGTCCCACTTCCACTGCCCTGAAGACCCTCCATCCAGGTGATCCTCCCACACTGGTTCACCCCAGGAACTGAATTGAAAAGTGATGGGCGTGTCCTGGCCAACTGGATAACAGATATCCGGGAACTATTGGGTGAGACACCTTCATGTTTCTCACAGTACCCAGTGCACCACAAATCTAACTTTCATATGAGCTACACAATTTAACTTTTTGTCATTATGTAATTTATGCTTAAATGTGTACTAGATGTGTCATAATTTGTTTTATTGACATTATCAAATACTCAACGTTAATGTCACATATGCATGTTTGTAAGGCACCAGTGGCTTGGAGAGCCAAATGTAGCTCCTGGTAGCTGTTGGTTTAAGCTTCCAGCTCCCAGCAATTCCGATGCCTGAGGAGTATATAGATGAGAGGCGATGATGGTGGATGAAAGCACTGACACTTCTCTACTTCCCGTCAAAACAATCTACCTCTGTCTCTCACCCTGCGCTTCACTTCTCTTCTGATCCCCTTCCCTGGTCCTAGCCTGCTTGCAACCTGGGATTAGTCTTTGACCCTTCTCACAATTTCTCTCTGTTCATCTTCAAATCTTCCACAGTCTCCCAAATCAACCTCCTTAACATCAGAAAAAATACATCATATTCTTCCCTTTAAAACTGCTCAACAGTTCATCCCTTTCCTAGTCATTTCTCATTCTGACTACTCTGCCAGTCTCCTCTATGGCCTTCCTAACGATGCTTTTACACCTCTGGATGAAGTCATAAACGCTGCTGTCAAAACACCTTTTGACCTTCCTTGCTTTGCTTCTACCTCCTCGGCCCATCGCCAGATCAGCTTGCTCTGGATGAAACACAGGGTTAAATACTAACTTCTACGCATTATTTTTTAAAACAACTCATGGGCTTGCCCGCCCCTCCACATTTCTGCTTTTATCACTCCCTACACACACCCTTTATCCTTAGATCAATATTTGACACACCTGTTAGCTACTTCTCGTGCCCCCTCTCATGTTCCCTCTTTCACTCTCCTTGCGCCACTACTTTGGATTTCTCTTCCCTTCATGCTCTGCACCACTCCCACTTTACCTCTATCCAAAATCAACCTCAAACCCTCCTCCTTGCTGATGAACTGTCAGCCTAGAATCCTTTATTTTCTGTTCTCTCCCTCGCCCACCTTCCCACTTTCTCCTCCACCTTCGCCTATCCTAAAGCACTTATCCTCCATCCCTCCTTCTACTCCACCTTCCCGTTTCCTTTGTAATTACATCCTGTCTTTGTCCATGATGCATGTTCTTACCTGCCCCCACATCATCTGGACATCGAATCACTCTCTCTTTCCCATTGTAAAGGACACATGTCCTCTGCTCTGTTAATTATGCTTTGACCTCTGTCAGCGTGTTTGTGACATAAATTAATAGATTTATTTGCTTCTTTCCTGTAACCTCTTTGAATAATAGATAATAATAGAAAGAAATGAGGAGTTGGTGCAAGAGTTGATAAGAGATGGAAGACTGGAGAGAATTAGTAAGAAGGGTCAAAGACTAATCCCAGGTTGCTAGCAGGTTTGGAGTAGGGAAGGGGATCAGAATAGAAGCGAAGAGGAGGGTGAGGCAGAGTTAGGAGAACAAGAGGAGGAACTGGCACAGGAGTTTCTGAGAGGGGTTTAGGAGTTGTAATGCGGTTCCATTGGAAGTAAGAGTACCCAAAGATGGGAGGGCACAGAAGGGTTTAAGTAGTCAGAAAGAAAGATATCCTCAATGGGGTGCAGAAGCAGGAAGAGATGGAATAAAAGTGGAGGAAGAACCTCTAGAGAGGGGAGAACTGACAGAAGCCTGAGAAAAGGAGGAAGTAAGACTGGTGAATAGAGTATCTGGGAGAGCTTGTAGAGAGTTGGAACAGCCAGGATACTCAGAACTAAGTCTGGCTTCACAAGCTAGCCAGGAGACCACTGCGTATTTGGACATGCTCTTACCCTGAGGAGAAGTAATGGTAAGGTGTGCTCATGTCTGAAGTGCTACCCTTGGATTTTTAAATAAGCCCAGAATAAGGCAAGTTCCAGACCCTCAGAAAAGCATAGACTTGATTTTGTTTTATGATAACTTTCTGGGAATGGAATCCTGAAACATTGTGAGGCTGGAGAGCAGCCACATGGATCTTTTAGTTTCCACAGAATTTTTTATTAGTCAAAGCACCAGACTTATACTGAAATGTTCACGGTAGTTTAGGACTACACAGTTTTATTATTTTGACTACTCATTGTAATGATTGCCTAATAAACCACTTTAAATATCAGTTTCTGCATCTGTCTTATTCTTTGATCGCAGTCACATCCTTGAAAGTTGGTTAAGCCACAGGTCATCGCAGTATTGTGGTCGCAAAGTAATATTTCCTAGTAATTCACCTGAGTTTTGTACTCAGCTGTGTCGTTTTTAATGTGCATTTTTGCATGGGTTGCAGTGATTAACAAAACGCAATTAGGGGCTGCTTCAAATGTTCTGCTTTTATCATTTTCACAACATCATCAAACCGACGATCAACAAAATATCTAATCGAGTTATTCGATAAATCAATCCACATGTCACTCAATGTTATAATCCTATGAAATAGGGGCCCTAGTAGGGCCTATTGATTACCCCTCTGCCCATCATGATCCATGTTTAGGTTCTAAAATCATCATATTATACAGTAACCTAAAGAAAGTATTAGTGATGGGAAGTACTCCTCTTCCCGGTACTTCTGCATCAAATAGCTCCAATATGAGTGTTATAGCACCCAGCAGGCTTCTGGATGCCCCATCAGTCTCAGCGTTCTAGCATCCATCATGCTTATTTACTTCTCAGTCTCAGAGTGTCAGAATCCAGCCCGCTTCGTTACTTAACAGTCTCAGTAAGCTAGCTCCCATCACACTTCTTGAATTTACAGTATAATATATATAGCACTGAGCATGTTCCTTCATGATGCACCCAGTCATATAATGCCCAGCTCACTCTGCCTCTGGGGACATTTGACTCTGTAGGTTTCAATACTCAGTCTTAGGAATATAGTGCCGGGCTCTCCCTCCAGCATGCAGTATGGCTTCCAGGGATTTAGCACTCAGCTTGTTATGCAGTTCTGTGCCGTCATGGATATGGCAACTAGCCTACTCTGATGCTTGCATTGTGGCTTCCGGGGATATAGCACCTAGCTCACTATACAATTGTCAGTACTTGAATAGGAGTACACGTTGGTAAGCTGTGTGTTGATGTTCACTGCAAGATGTCAGTGTCATAACCCAAGAAAGAGACACCTGAGCGTAGATATGTAGATGTCACTATCTCAAGTATCATCTCTTTTGTATGAAAGTGCAAAAGAGAATGTAATTTATCTGTACACTGCAATGCTTTCCTTTACCCCTGATGGGTGTAATACTCACATGAGTCAGTTACGAGCGAGCATTGAAGATATGAGAAGGTGTTCTAATGACTTTGGGTCCAGATGCACCGAATGGGGACACTGGGTTGTATATGGCTTAATACAAGAGTCATGGGCAAAATAAAGAAAATAAGAGTACACCACTCATAACAAGGGGAATTCAAGAATAAAGCAGACTACGAGATTGCTATCATCTCCAATCTGACCCTAACCAGATCATTTATTTGGTAACTGAAGAAGTCTAACCTCCTTAGGAACTGGATGAGGGATAGCTGACAAATGATGGCTGGGTCTGTGCTCTGTGGGCGTCTGTTGATCAGACGCTGACTCGTTGCTCCGAGCGTATCTTAACTCTGACACCAGAAGTAGTGCCTTCACTTCCGGGTTGCCGCAATGCCTCCCTGAGCCTGGCGCTGTCCTTGAAGTTGCCATCTTGGGTAAAGGCACCAGGCTCCGGGACGAGATTGGCTCGAGCAATTTTGGAAACACATGTAAGCGGACGGGAGTGGGGTGTTCCAAACGACAATCATGGATCCTCTTATGCCTCTTACCTTCCCGTAAGTTCCGCGTCTCTGCTTCCCAACTTGTGTGCCTCTCTCCTTGACTGATTCCCTGACAGACTAGATGCACGGTCATTACCTACACTTCCTCTAATTCATATAATTCAGATTACCTACAGGTGTTTACTTCATGCTGTGTTGAGACATCAAAAGGCTTGCCAGATGTTTTGAAATCAGACGGAAATCCTTCCTTTCTTTTTAACGTCTGTGAGACAGGAATGGTATCAAGAGAGATGACACAGACAACAGATGTGCAGTTGTAAACAAAACATTAGTGATGATCATAATAGTGTAATGCCTAATGTTGTGAAGATGAGGCGGACACAGGTAAGTTATACAAGTAGATTTATTTCAGTTAATAAATCAGAAAAGAAGACCCCACATCTCATGGCCTCCCTTCCCTTCAGCTCTCTCCTCCAACTGTTTCCTTTAGAACCAAACCAGAAACTATTACCAACATTCCAAGTGACATCATAATGTACTTTCTCCTCCTTAGAGATCTCCATCTCCTCTCTAAGGAGATGCACTACAACACATCTCCCTTCATTATTTTTTTTTTTTTTTTTTTTATAGATATATATCTGATTGCCTTTTACCTCTCGGCATATTACACTAACAACATTTCTTTTCATACAATAGGTTTAACTCAAACATTTTACACTACTTAGTTACACTTTAAAACTTGTCTAGAACAAACGCTATGAGTGGCTCAGTTGCTGTTCCCTTCTTCTTCCTCCTGGGTATAGCCCCACTTATGGCTTTCATAAACTTCCTCTCCTCACAGATGCCACTCTATCTTTACTCCATACTTGCCCTCCAGCAACTCGCACAGCCCCTTTCATGACTGCCACCACTCTGACAGGATCCGAATAAAGAGATTCCCCCTTTCTCCTTATCACTGCTTTCCTTATCCTAATCCAGTCACCACACTCCACATGCAATTCCTTCTTTCCTCTCCTCAAGTTTTCACGCTTGACCCAATTTGATTTTTTTTCCATTAACGATTTTCTCACTTCTTCCACAACAAGATCGGTCTCCCTACATCTTCCCAGCCATGGCGGACAAGCCATGGAATATGGCTTCCTTCCCCTCATGAGCTCAAACGGGCATAGACCGGTTGTAGAATGCGGCGCCATCCTCAGAGCCCACATTCTATTTTGTATTAGAGCTAGCTTGTCTAAACCACATTCCTCTCCCATACGTACACTCTCCATTACACACCTATTCATTCTCTCAACTACACCATTTGACTCGGGATGGTACAATGAAGTTCTTTTGTGACCTACCCCACACTTCCTCAAATAGTTAGAAAATTTTTCTCCAATAAACTGGGGACCATTGTCGGTCAACACGGTCTCAGGCAAACCTTCACTTGCACAGATTTCCTGCAGAACCTTTATCATACTTTCACTCGTGATCTCCCTCACGACCTTAAAATCCACCCATCTGGAAAACAAATCCACTACCAACACGATATACTTTCCCCGGGCATAACCCAGTTCCACGGGACCTAGTATATCCATGGCTATATCACACCAAACTCTGGATGGAAGACCGACATCCACTAAAGGTTGCTTTCTGGCCGCTATTCCCTTTCCACTCTCAACACAAAACTGACAATTTGCTAAACGATCTTCCACCTCCTTGTCAAAACCCGGCCACCAATAATCTTCTCTCAACACTCCTTTGGTCTTGGTAACCCCAATATGACCGCTATGTGCTAAATCTACCACTTTCTTCCTTAAACCTATCGGTACCACCGCTCTACCCCATCTGAACAAAATTTTATCATTTACAGACAATTCATTTTTCACTTCCCAAAACGGCTTCACTCCTTCCACCAATTCCATTTTATTTGGCCATACCGTGGTTTCAACATATGTGATTACCCTCCTTATGATGCTATCTCTCTCCATTTCATCCAACCACTCCTGCTTGGATACAATGCCATCAATGTTGACAAACACCAACTCCATTTCCTCACTTCCCATACTCTCGGTTTCTGCCACCTTTATCCTTGATAAACTGTTGGCTAAAACATTTTCCTTCCCGGGAATAATCTCCATTCTAAAACAATGTGTCTGCATCCTGGTAACCCATCCTGCCACTCTTCGGGATACTTTGTCAAGACCCTTATTCTCAAAAATAGCTTTTAAAGGTTTGTGATCCGTTCTCAACACAAACTCTACACCCCACACAAAATTTCTGAAACATTCTACAGCCCAAAAACATGCTAAAGCCTCCTTCTCCAGTACCGAATATCTTACTTCTGCTCCCTTGAGGCCCCTCGAGGCATGGGCGATTACCTCTTCAGAACCATCTTCTTGCTTCTGAGATAACACAGCTCCCAGTCCACTCTCACTAGCATCAACTGTGATAATGGTTAACCTCCTCGTGTCAAAACACCCTAATGGACCAGCCATATTTATTTCTTCCTTTATCTTGTTAAATTCCCTGTCACACTGGTTATTCCACACAAATTCAGCACCCTTCTTGAGAATCTTTCTCATCTCCTGTACTTTGTCCGCATAATTTACCACAAATTTGTGATAAAAATCCGTCATTCCTAAAAAAAGAGCGCAGCTCATTCTTGCTCTTAGGTGTCTCAACACTCTTAATGGTACTAATCATCTCTTCCTTGGGCTTAACACCATCCCCCGACACTTGATGTCCTAGGTAGTCCACTTTCGTCACTGCAAACACACATTTCTCACCTCTCAAAGTAATGCCTCTCTCCTCAAATATCCTCAAAACTTTACGTAGATTTCTATTATGTTCTTCCATCGTAACACCGCTCACCAACACATCATCCTGAAAACAGAACACTCCCTTCAGAGAGCCGATCAGCGCAGCTCTGATCCCAGCAGCGGATCGGATCAGCTTGCAAACAACGGTTGCCGAGAGGATCCCCCTCGCTGTTCGAGCTGCCCGCTCGTGTGTTGTAGTGCATCTCCTTAGAGAGGAGATGGAGATCTCTAAGGAGGAGAAAGTACATTATGATGTCACTTGGAATGTTGGTAATAGTTTCTGGTTTGGTTCTAAAGGAAACAGTTGGAGGAGAGAGCTGAAGGGAAGGGAGGCCATGAGATGTGGGGTCTTCTTTTCTGATTTATTAACTGTAATAAATCTACTTATATAACTTACCTGTGTCCGCCTCATCTTCACAACAATGGCGACGAGGATGGGATTGATCTGAGGCCCTGGAACGCAGGTGAAGAGAAGACCCCTGTGAGGTGAACGAATAGAAGACCCCGGTTGAGGCAGGCCGCTCCTGTGAGCCCAGTTTGGAGCAAGACGTACGGCCTGTGAGGTGAACCATCGCCTGCTGCCAGTCGTGCCCTTCAAACCCCTCCTGCGTGCGCCGGCAGGGCGCGAGAAGCCCAACTTCATCTACCCGAGTGCGGTCTCTGAAGGAGAGCGCAGCGCAAACAACGGTTGCCGAGAGGATCCCCCTCGCTGTTCGAGCTGCCCGCTCGGACCTACGTGATCGACTGATCCGATCCGCTGCTGGGATCAGAGCTGCGCTGATCGGCTCGCAGCGCGAAAGTCCCAGCTGGGCAGGCGTTGTCAACTGGAAGAGGCTGCCGGCGTCTGAAGAACTCCTGGGAGGGCCGCTCCGCTTCCGTAGCGTTGAGCGGCCACTGTGCGCAGGCCTGTGTGTACGCACCTCCCCAACACATATCTCCAATAAAGTAAGTGCCCGAACGTGTTAGTGGCCCGCCGCAGTGTTCACCGCGCTGCCGGGCACAGTCAGCTGAGGGAAGGCGTGGGAAGCGGACTCTGACCCAGAGTACCGTATTTCTTATAACGCAGGGACACGTGAGCAGAGGATTACCGTGAACTGCATAATAGAAGGGTGTTTACATTTTATGAGGAGCAGGGTTATCTCATATGTCACTTGGAGTATCAGGGCAACAGGGAGGTCTGGAAAAAAAAAATCATGCCATCAGGCAAGTAGACTTTAACCACATGCAAGATACTGTGCAGTGAAGTCCTGCAGCGTCATTTCTAAAAGTAAGCCACCTTACAGAGAAACATTTGAAGAAAATTGAAGAGTGGCAATTCAACTGTGCAAAAACAGTTCCCAGCGTAGGGAGAACATAAAGGCCACATACTAAGTGACATTCTGCAGACAGATAAAATGGCAGCTTTGCCAGGAATATCGGGACCTCCCATTTTTATGCCTGCTCCGGGTGCGGCGAGAATTGTGTGGCCCCAATGGCGCAAGGGTTTTCTGCACTATATGAAAGCAGCCGGCGGGACAGCCTATTCTAGCGAGAGGAAGTTGGCTCTGTTGTTACATTTTTTGGGTTTTGAGGGTCAAAGGATTTTTGAAACGTTACCACAACTTGTGAGTGACGGGAGCGGGGATGAATTAAATGAGTTCGAATCCGCATTAGCGAAGCTAGATAAACATTTTAACCCAAAAAGAAGCACAATTTTGGAAAGGTACAATTTCCGGATGCGCACACAGGCCCAAAGTGAATCTGTTGAGGATTATGTGACTGCTTTGCGACATTTGGCTCTTACATGCAAATTTCAAGGAAGTTTCGACGAACATATTCGTGATCAATTCATGACACATTGTCGATCCAACAAAATACGAGAGGAGTTGTGGCTGAAGGATGAGCCAAGTTTAGATGAGGTGTTGGACTTGGCGAAACGTGTGGAGCATTCCCTGGCATGTGTGGCCAAACTTTCCAAAAATGAAGGAGGGGAGCCCAAAGAAAGTAAACCGGAGGTGTTATCCGTAGCCGAGGGAAAGAACAAAAGGAAAGGAAGAAACAGACAGTCAGGGAAGAACAATCCGGAAGAGAGGAAGGGTCAAGACTATATGCAGAAATGGGAAAAGAAAGAGGAAAGGAAGGACGAAAGGTTGTGTTATCGGTGTGCTAGTGCAACGCATTTTGCATCATCTGTGGTGTGTCCAGGGCGGAAAAGTACATGTTCGAAATGCAAAAGGAGAGGACATTTAGCATCGTGCTGCAAGAACTACCAATTTGGTCAAACAGGCCAACGGAGAGTCTTGTATGTAAATGAGGAAGAAGATGGAAGGTCATCAGAAGACGAAGTTGTGGTGCCATTACAAAATGTTATCGTGAATACAGTTAATGTTGTTGCGAATGGTGGGGGTCTTGAGGAGTGTGAGAGACCTTACGCTGTGGTAATGGTGAATGGGCATAAGGTATCTATGATGGCTGACTCAGGGTCGAAAATAACATTAATATCCAGAGTTGCTTTTGAGAGCGAGATGAAAGGGGTAGTATCTGAGTTATCAGAGCCCGACATAAATCCAGGAGGGTACAATCAAGATCGCATTGATTTACTGGGTTATGTATGGAGTAAATTTGAATTCAAGGGTCGCAGTTGTGAGGGCAAAGTGTATGTCACCAAGAAGGGACAATCTTTATTAGGATGGAGAGAACAAAAGAATTTGGGGATCAGACTCGATCCCAATCACCCAGAGCAAGTGCTGCAAATATCCGAAGTGTCTGCAAGTCATGATGGGTACATGTCGGAGTTTAGGAAAGTGTTTAATGAGAAGTTGGGAAAGGTAAAAGGATTTCAGCACCAGATAACATTGAAGAAGAATAGTATGCCTATAGTGGCGAAACTAAGGCCGGTGCCTCTAGCCTTGAGGGAGAAGGTGCAAAAGGAAGTACAGAAGCTGTTGGAGTCAGGAGTGATTGAGAGAGCTGGGGGGGTTGAATGGGAATCCCCAGTGGTTATTGTGAAGAAGAGTTCAGGTGACATAAGGTTATGTGTTGACATGCGGGAGTTAAATAAGTGCGTGTTGGTGGATAGACATCCACTGCCCAACATGGGTGAAATGTTGACCATGGTGGGTGGGGGAAGATTTTTCTCTAAGTTAGATATGACATCAGCTTATCATCAGGTCGAATTAGTGGAGGCATGTAGGAAGGTTACGGCTTTTGTAACGCATGAAGGTGTTTTTCAATTTAGGAGAATGCCATTTGGGTTGGCGTCCGCTTCATCAGTATTTCAGAAGATCATGGATCGTTTGTTGAGGGGTCTGAAGGGAGTGTTCTGTTTTCAGGATGATGTGTTGGTGAGCGGTGTTACGATGGAAGAACATAATAGAAATCTACGTAAAGTTTTGAGGATATTTGAGGAGAGAGGCATTACTTTGAGAGGTGAGAAATGTGTGTTTGCAGTGACGAAAGTGGACTACCTAGGACATCAAGTGTCGGGGGATGGTGTTAAGCCCAAGGAAGAGATGATTAGTACCATTAAGAGTGTTGAGACACCTAAGAGCAAGAATGAGCTGCGCTCTTTTTTAGGAATGACGGAATTTTATCACAAATTTGTGGTAAATTATGCGGACAAAGTACAGGAGATGAGAAAGATTCTCAAGAAGGGTGCTGAATTTGTGTGGAATAACCAGTGTGACAGGGAATTTAACAAGATAAAGGAAGAAATAAATATGGCTGGTCCATTAGGGTGTTTTGACACGAGGAGGTTAACCATTATCACAGTTGATGCTAGTGAGAGTGGACTGGGAGCTGTGTTATCTCAGAAGCAAGAAGATGGTTCTGAAGAGGTAATCGCCCATGCCTCGAGGGGCCTCAAGGGAGCGGAAGTAAGATATTCGGTACTGGAGAAGGAGGCTTTAGCATGTTTTTGGGCTGTAGAACGTTTCAGAAATTTTGTGTGGGGTGTAGAGTTTGTGTTGAGAACGGATCACAAACCTTTAAAAGCTATTTTTGAGAATAAGGGTCTTGACAAAGTATCCCGAAGAGTGGCAGGATGGGTTACCAGGATGCAGACACATTGTTTTAGAATGGAGATTATTCCCGGGAAGGAAAATGTTTTAGCCAACAGTTTATCAAGGATAAAGGTGGCAGAAACCGAGAGTATGGGAAGTGAGGAAATGGAGTTGGTGTTTGTCAACACTGATGGCATTGTATCCAAGCAGGAGTGGTTGGATGAAATGGAGAGAGATAGCATCATAAGGAGGGTAATCACATATGTTGAAACCACGGTATGGCCAAATAAAATGTAATTGGTGGAAGGAGTGAAGCCGTTTTGGGAAGTGAAAAATGAATTGTCTGTAAATGATAACATTTTGTTCAGATGGGGTAGAGCGGTGGTACCGATAGGTTTAAGGAAGAAAGTGGTAGATTTAGCACATAGCGGTCATATTGGGGTTACCAAGACCAAAGGAGTGTTGAGAGAAGATTATTGGTGGCCGGGTTTTGACAAGGAGGTGGAAGATCGTTTAGCAAATTGTCAGTTTTGTGTTGAGAGTGGAAAGGGAATAGCGGCCAGAAAGCAACCTTTAGTGGATGTCGGTCTTCCATCCAGAGTTTGGTGTGATATAGCCATGGATATACTAGGTCCCGTGGAACTGGGTTATGCCCGGGGAAAGTATATCGTGTTGGTAGTGGATTTGTTTTCCAGATGGGTGGATTTTAAGGTCGTGAGGGAGATCACGAGTGAAAGTATGATAAAGGTTCTGCAGGAAATCTGTGCAAGTGAAGGTTTGCCTGAGACCGTGTTGACCGACAATGGTCCCCAGTTTATTGGAGAAAAATTTTCTAACTATTTGAGGAAGTGTGGGGTAGGTCACAAAAGAACTTCATTGTACCATCCCGAGTCAAATGGTGTAGTTGAGAGAATGAATAGGTGTGTAATGGAGAGTGTACGTATGGGAGAGGAATGTGGTTTAGACAAGCTAGCTCTAATACAAAATAGAATGTGGGCTCTGAGGATGGCGCCGCATTCTACAACCGGTTTATGCCCGTTTGAGCTCATGAGGGGAAGGAAGCCATATTCCATGGCTTGTCCGCCATGGCTGGGAAGATGTAGGGAGACCGATCTTGTTGTGGAAGAAGTGAGAAAATCGTTAATGGAAAAAAAATCAAATTGGGTCAAGCGTGAAAACTTGAGGAGAGGAAAGAAGGAATTGCATGTGGAGTGTGGTGACTGGATTAGGATAAGGAAAGCAGTGATAAGGAGAAAGGGGGAATCTCTTTATTCGGATCCTGTCAGAGTGGTGGCAGTCATGAAAGGGGCTGTGCGAGTTGCTGGAGGGCAAGTATGGAGTAAAGATAGAGTGGCATCTTTGAGGAGAGGAAGTTTATGAAAGCCATAAGTGGGGATATACCCAGGAGGAAGAAGAAGGGAACAGCAACTGAGCCACTCATAGCGTTTGTTCTAGACAAGTTTTAAAGTGTAACTAAGTAGTGTAAAATGTTTGAGTTAAACCTATTGTATGAAAAGAAATGTTGTTAGTGTAATATGCCGAGAGGTAAAAGGCAATCAGATATATATCTATAAAAAAAAAAAAAAAAAAAAATAATGAAGGGAGATGTGTTGTAGTGCATCTCCTTAGAGAGGAGATGGAGATCTCTAAGGAGGAGAAAGTACATTATGATGTCACTTGGAATGTTGGTAATAGTTTCTGGTTTGGTTCTAAAGGAAACAGTTGGAGGAGAGAGCTGAAGGGAAGGGAGGCCATGAGATGTGGGGTCTTCTTTTCTGATTTATTAACTGTAATAAATCTACTTATATAACTTACCTGTGTCCGCCTCATCTTCACAACAATCACTGCACAGTATCTTGCATGTGGTTAAAGTCTACTTGCCTGATGGCATGATTTTTTTTTTTTCAGACCTCCCTGTTGCCCTGATACTCCAAGTGACATATGAGATAACCCTGCTCCTCATAAAATGTAAACACCCTTCTATTATGCAGTTCACGGTAATCCTCTGCTCACGTGTCCCTGCGTTATAAGAAATACGGTACTCTGGGTCAGAGTCCGCTTCCCACGCCTTCCCTCAGCTGACTGTGCCCGGCAGCGCGGTGAACACTGCGGCGGGCCACTAACACGTTCGGGCACTTACTTTATTGGAGATATGTGTTGGGGAGGTGCGTACACACAGGCCTGCGCACAGTGGCCGCTCAACGCTCGGAGGAGCGGAGCAGCCGACAACCAGGCCTGCGCACAGTGGCCGCTCAACGCTACGGAAGCGGAGCAGCCCTCCCAGGAGTTCTTCAGACGCCGGCAGCCTCTTCCAGTTGACAACGCCTGCCCAGCTGGGACTTTCGCGCTGCGAGCCGATCAGCGCAGCTCTGATCCCAGCAGCGGATCGGATCAGTCGATCACGTAGGTCCGAGCGGGCAGCTCGAACAGCGAGGGGGATCCTCTCGGCAACCGTTGTTTGCGCTGCGCTCTCCTTCAGAGACCGCACTCGGGTAGATGAAGTTGGGCTTCTCGCGCCCTGCCGGCGCACGCAGGAGGGGTTTGAAGGGCACGACTGGCAGCAGGCGATGGTTCACCTCACAGGCCGTACGTCTTGCTCCAAACTGGGCTCACAGGAGCGGCCTGCCTCAACCGGGGTCTTCTCTTCGTTCACCTCACAGGGGTCTTCTCTTCACCTGCGCTCCAGGGCCTCAGATCAATCCCATCCTCGTCGCCATTGTTGTGAAGATGAGGCGGACACAGGTAAGTTATATAAGTAGATTTATTTCAGTTAATAAATCAGAAAAGAAGACCCCACATCTCATGGCCTCCCTTCCCTTCAGCTCTCTCCTCCAACTGTTTCCTTTAGAACCAAACCAGAAACTATTACCAACATTCCAAGTGACATCATAATGTACTTTCTCCTCCTTAGAGATCTCCATCTCCTCTCTAAGGAGATGCACTACAACACCTAACTTGCCCGTTAACTATAGTAGGATTTTCCCTATCTAAAGAAACTGAGGAAAGTCTACGTCTGCAAGTCCAAAATAAAAGTAGGCATGTGTCAAAACCTGTGCTTGCCCACACAACTATAACAAAACATTGTGGGGAATCTTCTCAGCAAAAACATGTGTTCAAAAGTAAAAGCTAAGCTACTTTCAGCTTGAGTTGTTCTTGGGTTCCCTATCTCAAGTTCAATACAGTTCCAATAGAGGTTCACTTCAGTAGTGTTTTGACAAGTTCTGAAATTACCTTCTCCAAGTTTGAATGTACCACAATTCACACAAAACAGGGGTCTTGGCATACCCTTTCCCAAGACAGCATTCCCTTGTTTTTTGACTCTCGGGGTTCCCTTCCCTAAGACTTTTTAACATAGCACTCATGTTGGTTTCATCTGCTCAAAGTTCAAAAGAAAATATTGGGTCCACTTAACCCACCTTCAGGTTTACTTCACCAATTGTTTCACACTTTTTTACAGCTTGTTCACCACCATTCACGGTTTCCTGGCCTAGGTGTAGTTGTCGGACCACACGGTCCATCCATCACAGGTCACACAACCAGTAACCCTATACTTTGTTCACGGGCCACCCATCACAGGTTGCACAACTGTATGTCTCCCCAAAGCTGTTGGGCCCCTCAAAGGGTTTTCTGCCTTGGGCTTTCACTTTCCACACTTGTAGTTCTCCTAACACTCTGTTATACCAGATCTGGGCTTGTCATATACTTCACATGCTGTTAGTTCTGTTCGCACTGTGTTTTACTGGTAGTGTGCTATTTGATATGTCCATTCATTCAGCACAATTGTTTTATTCAAACAGTAACTTTCTTTTAGTTCGGTATTCAGTAGATGTAGCATTTACTTATTCTTGTGGTCTATTACTTATTTGCAGTCCCTTCAGAGCGCTCCGGTCTCCCCACTGTCCTCTGACACTTACTGGTTCTTCGCAGCTCCTCCCAGCGGCTTCCACTGTCCCTGCTGGTCTTCTCCCTGAACAGGAAAACAGACCACCAGTTCGCTGGGCACGTCTCTGCACAAACACTGGCTTCTTTGATCTTCTTTGATCTGCTCCACACATGGTCCACATACCCTCTGGTCCTGTTGGCTTCTGCAGCCCCAGCTGCACCCTGGCTTGGGTGCTAATGGATTTTCTCATCTCTCCGCTGTACGGCAGCACCTGCTGCCTGCCTTCCTGTATGAGAGCTCCCGGCCCGGCAAAGTACCTCTTGAAGGTCTCCCGGGATTTGTTGCTGGTATCTAGACTTCCAGGTCTTGTCCCAACATGGAAGGCTCTCTCTTCTCGCTCTCCTTTCTTGCTCTCTCAGCCCCACCTGTTATACTCTTTACCATTATCAACAGGCTGCAGGTGAAGTGGATTAGACTTAATTGCCTACCCTTGTGTAAGCCTGTTAATGTGACATGTCTGATCTTCATTACTGGATACCTCCAGGCCCCTCTTCTTCATCCCAGTACTAGGATGATGTTTGCAATAGGAAGAGTGCACTACTCTTAGCTGCCTCTTCCTCTTCTCAATATTTGGTGGGAAACTACAGGGAAAAAATGGGATAAGAATGACAATATCCCATGAAGACAGAGGGAGAGAAGGGTAGGTCAGTGTTATTCAAGGGGGGATACCATGTCTTATCCAAGGGCACCCCACTCCTGCTCTTCAAAGACCCTCCACCCAAGTGATCTTCCCTCGGGTTAGGATCTTGCAGCCTCGTCATTCTCTTGGTTACCAGGGAGGGGCTCCTCAGAGGGCTAAATGTGAGAATGCCCTCAGATTTCTCACCCGTCTGAGCCGCTTTGTGTCATAATATGCCGGCTCCATGTCTGTTACACAAAGCTGCTCCATGTGTTTTCTTGGTTCTATGACCTGGCCTCACTCTGGTTGCACATTCGTGCACCATTCTGCCACCAGAATTGGCATTCTCCCAGTCCTTACGGGGTCAATGCTGGGGTTTCCAGCAATCAAGCACATCCAAGATCCTCATGATGAAAATACTAGGAGGAGAGTTGACTTTGACAGTCCACAGTCCCTCAAAAGCCCCAGTCTGAGAATATCAGGTATTGACTGCATCACAGGGGTCAAATGGAATATTTTATTCCACACCATTTTGTTTGTTTGCCTAGTAGGAAATGGGGAAATATGTGCACTTATGGTCCCAGTAATATAAACACTTCAACAGGGAGCAGTGGATTTTGCTCTATGTTAGCTCATTATTTAACCAAGAGGGAACTACTGGCAAGTGTGATTGCCAGAACTCCTCGTCCAATAGTGTGAGTTTTGATGATCTGGCCACAGAAAGGTATAGGAGGAGTGCAGGGAAGGCTAACGTGCATGTGTTTCTGTTGTGGAATGTTGGAGAGCTAACGACTGTAAGACTGGATGGGGGTGTCTGTACTTCTGCTCTCTATATGGCAGAGGACAGGCACAGAGGACCCCAGCCAAGATTCTCTATAGGTTAGCGCTGGTCGAGCAATCAAGGCCTAGCTTCTCAGGAGGTGATGCAGGCTGGTTCTTAAGTACAGTGTAGTCCCCAAGCACCCAGAAAAGAATGTCCGCACACTGTATTAGTTAAAACACAGTCTTTATATAATTAATATTCAAGGTTATGTACAATATCACGATAACTCACTTTGTACTCGGTTATCTATAATGGCAAATCTATACAGTTCTACGTGGTCCCACAATTACTATTCGATCTCTTTAAAGTCCATGAACTGTACGGTTAAATGTCACACAAATCAGTTCATAAAGGAAACCAACAATAGATATAAGAGGAAAGCAGTTGGTTAGAACAATAGGCAGAATACTGGCCCCGTTTACCTACACACAGTTTTGTGTAGAGATCCCCCCACCTGGGCAACCTGTAAAATGAAGATATATCACAAGCCCAGTGCATATACTGTTCACAAGAATCTTTCCAATAGTTCAGCAACCCCAAAGTACCTGGTGTTTTAGAGTTCCTCGTCGGAAAATCGACGCCCTTCTTGAGTGCACTCCCTTTAAGGCAGGAGCCACGGGTCGTGGAACGTCCGGCGATGAACACGGTGAACTACGGCGGTGAAGTGGCAGCTTTGTTCCTAGCAGTGCTCGTCGACGGGGAAGCGTAGACGTCCTGCAAGGAAGAGGCGTGCGGGGCACCTCGATGTTGATAGTTCTGGACTGCAAAGAGTTTGAAGAACTGTGGCCCAGCAAGGGCGTTAAGTCGTTGGCGTCTCTGTGGTCTTTGAGGGCGGGAACCCCACCGTTGGATGCTCCTCGGCACGTCGACAGCCTGGCCTTCTCCGTGGGATACGGCGGGTGGCGGTACAGGCAAGAGCATCTTGGGATCAAATGAAGTTCTTAGGCAACAGAAGCACGGCGGATCCGGTCAGCGATGGTGGTCGTTGACGGTGGCAGACAACAGTCCGGGCGCTTCTCTTTGGGATTCCGCGGCAGTCCACGTCTCTGGTCGGCAGCCTGTCGTAGGTCTGTCTACCAGGGAGCTTTGGCAAAGATCAGCTGGTGCACAATGGTCCCTCGTAGCTCGGGAAGACACAGCAGCTTTCAGATTGATGAAGAAGGGCAACAGCAATTTGTCTCTTCCAGCAGGGCTTCAAGATCAACCTTCAGTTTCACTCCAGTTACTCTTCAGCTTCTGAACACAAATTCTATCAGTGCGAGACCCCCAGATACACTAGTTGATCTCCCATTCATTCTGCTGGGTCACACTCAGGCAACCAATCAGTCAGAAGGGCATTCATGCAGGCGCGCATCCAATCAGGTGCATGGTGCATTTAGACCATTCACTTCTCTCCAGAAGCGCACAACAATTTATGTGTATTGGGACAAGTACCCAGCCATTCAACACTCCACACTGCGTTCATACCAGTTTCGGGCAGGGCTGTCTCAGTCATTGTGTCAAACACCAGATACTAGACATCCACAACACAGAATGCGTATTCGTCACACACTCCATTCACCCAGGTCCCACCCACAGGGTGTACCCACAACATACAGTCACTGGGAAGGCTCCAGCCAGTCTGGCCTGGACTTCACAACAACACCATATATGGAACTTCGACCCAACAGCAAGTCAGGGGGAAGGGACAGAGTCAGGGCTTCCCAGGACTTTGGGAAAACAAGGTAACAGGCAATAGAAAGCAAGAGGCCACAGGGGCCATCTTGTTTCCTATCAGTAATCAACTGATTCCAATGGCAGGGCCTGGGTATCCCAAAATGGAGGATATCCAGAGCACCTGTCAAATTCAGCATGGAGATGCCACCAGCCCATACCCTGCTCTGTGGGCCACACACAGGTGCCCAAAAACATACCCTTGGGGCACAGGGTTGTACCCCCACCCATGGTTGCCATATGGGGATCCCATAGGTCTGTACACCAAACCAAAAGAGAGAGCTGCACCGCCAGGAGTCCCACATGAACTCCTGCACAGAAAACACAACAGAACACACAATAAAAGGCAGTAAAGGACAAGGATACGGAGGCCCTGTCCCTCTGATGCATTTCCATCATCACAAAGACCATACAAGGTTATTGGCTTTGATCATTGTAGAAAAGGCCAATAGGAAAACTGTTGTAGCTCACAACGGTAACCCGCCAAATTATTGAATAAAAATGCTGAATGTGCTTTTACGGCGTATTTGGCAAGACAAAAATGACGAATCACATTACACTAAATGGGGGTGTCCCCCACTCCCCATGTATTTGCTTCCTGGTTTCCCACTCTCGTGAGTTGACAAGTGGGAATTCAGCGATCTAAGAAACAAAACGGAGTGACTACCCGTTATTCAAACAGTAAATATATGTGGTTGTATGACATTGTGGTTTTCTTTTTGCTATTGCGGGTTAATAGTAAAGTGTGCAACGTCCTTCCACAGGGTTTCGGCATTTCTGTTTTTCAAGGCAACCTCTGCGCTGTTTTGGGCTGCATTATTTTAGTGTTGAACCACTCACAACAGACAGGTGGAGACTGTCAGTGCTGATGTAAAGTCAGTTAAATGTCAGGTAGTGTGACACGTGTCTGACATGTGCCATTCCCAACTAGCCTTTCAGATTTCATATCAATAATGTTTTAAAATTTTGCTAAAGACAAGTCAACTTAGGAGCATGGGTTAAATGATGAGCAGGTTCTGTTTGTAGGACGCATTATAAAAAAGTACTGTTCTCTTTTATGCAATTGAAAGGAGAAGTAACCCCAGAGATGTACAGGTCTATTGAGAAAAATTAAGACTGGCCAACAGGTTGGTGCATATATTTACACAGTTGGACCTCAACATTGCATCTCTTTTTCTCTTATTTCCTACAATTTTCACAGTTTTGATGCACTAAATGCCTCAAGGAAAACCTGTTGACTCACTTTTAATAGACAATAAAGATCAATGTTTTGGTTGTTTATCCTTTCATTTTCCGCATTATTTATTTAGTGCCAAAATACCTCTTTTATGTTTCATTTCTTTGAAATGTCATTTTCTACATTAAATATTTAGAGCCACAGTTTGAACATCTTACATTCATCATCAACTGTCCCCAGCTACTTTCAATTTGTTCTAACCAGTGGGACCACATACACGGACATATAATACGAAACAATTCTATTGTAAGCCCTGAAAGCTGTTGGTACAGCCACCATCACCCCGTGAGCTAGAAACCACTAAAAACCCATAAAAACGCTATTCCATTGCAATCAGGTCTACGTCTCCTATGGAACCCATTTTCCACTGATTGTGTTCCTTAATCAGTCGATTGGCGCTTCAGTGGACCTATGGTTGTGCCACCTTCCTCAGGACCTTCTCTTATGTGCCACTTTAATATGGCTAGCAATGAGTCAGTTAAATATCAGGAAGAGCAAAATGTGGATGACCTTACCAACCCTTACTGGCCTCCTATGTGAACCTCTGGGAAAACTCACTTCCCTAAAGGGCTGGCTGTTTTAGGCAGAAAGGAGGGACCTAAAAGAGGTGTTTGTCTCTAGGGGCCTATACCTTCTGGTTTGGTGAATTGGCAGAGTGGTGGGCGGAAAGAGCCATTGAGCCTGCACCTTCTGCTATTGCGAGGGGCAAAGGTAAGTGGAGATGGGCCGGAAGTAGAGGGCTTGGACATTTATTGACACTGCTCCATAGGCATTGGACTCTCAGAGAGACCTGTCCTCTACTCGTATAGAGATGTGTGCCTGGGGGAAGCACTGCAGGAAGCTGTCCCCCTATGATTCCGGATGCTGCTGCATGGACAGAAGTGGTCCTCCATGGACCCCGTCAACATTGCGAATAGTAACTTCTTGCTCTAGTCAAATGGATCTTGCAGTACTTCATGTTCATGTTTGCAACTTGGTTAATTAAAGAAACAACTATTAGACTTCATATTGGGTTTCGGCTGAATAGAGCGACAAGCTATTAGGTATTTGACCAAATACTAACTATGCTATTCAGTACTCCCCTAGCAAAAAATGCTATATTGCTCTTACACTTGCTCTTACTCTCCTCAATCTAATCCCCTATCGAGGCGTTACCCCACCAATATCCCCTCTCATTTAATCTCAAACCTCACGCGAGGATAACATTCCCAAATGATCATTAACGCCAAATGTATTTGAGTTTTTGGCGATTTGTATAGCAACGAATGTGGACTATCGACTTCTGAGCACCTGGCAGGAGGGAATCAGGGGGGGGTTGAGGAGAGATGGGAAACCTGTGTGCAAAAAATATTGCACTCAGCATTACCGAAAAAGGACCTGAAAAGAAGAAGGCAGGCATAATAGTGTACCAATTCAGGGTAACTTAATTCATTTCCTGGTTACAAGTGGGTTATTACGAAGATTGACTCGCCAATGCGATTATCAAAGTTACTATCAGAAGTATTTCGATGTCGAAGCTTTTCCGAACAAGACCGTCTTCAGGGTCGGATTGGCTCCTCGGCCTTTCAGCCCCTGGCTGGGCTGAAATCGTTCCTGGGGAGTGGGGGCCGGTTTTTGGCCATGCCTGGGCCGGTTTGGAAAAAATGAATTTGGGAAAAAAAATATTTATTTTGTCAATTTTTTTCTTTTTTTCCCCAAAAGCCTTTCATCCTTCTTAGGTCAATAAATTATGTAAGTGATTTCAATCCGGCACACACCTAAGTCAACGCCTAGCATGTAGTGCACAACTGAAATCCTTATTTATTTGTGTCTAAAAGTTCTTTATTCTGAACGATATACCACTCATATCACGCCCTACTCCTGGAGTCCCCCCCACCGCCCGGTCACACTGAACCAGGAATCAGGCTGGTTTGCAAAGGTAAAGATTTATTTATGTATTTAAAATTTGATCACAATAGGTTTTAATAGGTACACCACACTCACCAACGGGGTGAGGTAACACAGAATAATCTCTTTAATACACAAGGCGTGACAATGAGCAAACAATTCAGCACAGAAAATAATACTTTTCAGATCGGATAGCACTGTGGTTAAAGGTTCCCTCTGCACCCACCCTCTACACCCGATAGGCAATGTAAAGAGATAGGAAGAGAGAGAAGGTATTCAGGAATGGCAGAATTCAAACAGAATATCAATCCCACTTTCCCCCTTTCAAACATGAAAGAAAACGGAATGGACTGTCAAGCTGTCAAAATGGCTTGTAAAGTTATCTTTAGAATGAACTGGGTAAACATTAAATGTGGTCAAAATCGCTGAAATTGTTATAAATTCTTATTGGAGCCGCTTTGGATAGTTGCACACAAACACAAGCAATGATTGAATACCAAGAAACAATTTTCAATCTTAAAATTCAAGTCGGAAGCAATTAAAAGCTGTTTTACATGTGTAAGAATTTCCCAAAACGAAATTCACGGCAAACTTTTCACTGCGCAATATTCGCGATAATGGCAGAACTGTGTTGATTTTCGATTTAATGCTATGGATGTTAGGTACAAACAGATGTTGAAATTTTGTTTTTAGCGCAGAAACTGAGAGAGTTATAGGCGTTTTAGTAGAGGTCATTTTTTTTTAAATAGGCGCAAGAATGGAAAACAGGAATGCACTTTTTTTTTTAAATGCAATTTTTATTGGTTTTTCAAGGCAACAAAGAGCTTATTCACGTAATGAACTTTGAGCACGTGCCCATGACAACTCTAAAAAAAAGAAAGCAATGATTCTCTGATGTATTCACCCACACTCCCCCCTCCCCCAAACACAATTTCTCAGGACGCAAGATCTGCTTGTCCATGGTTATTATACTTGGGAAGCTCCGACCATCGGTATTTAATCAACTCCCCTTAGTCCGGTGTAATGAGTTCTGTACCAAGGCCAGTTTCGGACCGGGTCGAGGGTCCCTGTGGCCTTCTGGGTGTATCCTCCGTGTTAACAAACATCTCTATGAACTTCAGCCACTCGGTCTCTATTTGTGTACTTGAGCCCTGTATCGCTGCGGTAAGTCTGTCCATAAAGTAAATGTCCTTGGCCACTGACACCCATTCTTTCCTCGTAGGAAGGGCTGCTCTCTTCCATGTCCTAGTACGCGCAGCTCTGGCTGCCAACAGTAGGGAGTGTGTCAGATCATGGAGTTTCTCCCAATGTTCATCCCTTTGCTGTAATCCAAATATTAACAGGATTGGGTCTTGTGGGTAAACCCCCTACCCCGCCTCCTTAAGCCAACTCAGAACTTCCGACCAGTAAGCTTGAACTTTTCTGCATGACCACCACATGTGCCAGTAATTGGCTTTTTCCCCACATCTGTGCCAACACACGGGGATGACATCCGGGAACATCCTGGAAATGGTGATCGGGTCGTACTGCCACCTATGGAGGAGTTTGATGGCATGTGTCTTGTATTGGCAGGAGATTGAAGTCCTAAATGCCCTACTGCAAAGACGCCCCAGAGGCCGGCCCCGATAGCACAGCCCAGGTCCCTTTCCCAATGCACTTTTAAAATGACAAAAGCGGTTCTTACCCTAGAGGATGACTATGATCAAAACGAATACCACACAGGAACACAGCCACTTGATCAGAATGACTGCCTGCGGAGGAAACTCGCCTTCTTCAGATGAGAAAAGATCAGCGCAAAGATAGTTTTAGCAATACAAGTACAGGAGTAAGATAGGATGGTTTGGATAGAGAGTTCAGACAATTGAAAAATACTCCTAACAATACAGGTTCTGAATACAAGATGGGATGGGTTTAAGATAGGGATTGACTATGCAAAATACATATGCCAGTGACACAATTCATTCTATAGATACTCACTGGATATGGTTTTAAATGGAACCGCCAGGATTCTGGTCAGGGGATTGGATCCGGTTAGGACAGACGGCTGGGCACATCAGACTGGATCGGATCTGCAAGGCGCTCTGGTCACCGCACGGCACAGGACTAGATTGGATCTGCAAGGCCCTCTGGTCACAGCACGGCACAGGACTGGATTGGATCTGCAAGGCCCTCTGGTTCTGATGATAATTGTTTTCAGCAGGCAAGCAGTACAGCACAGCCCAGCTGTATTATGATTTTTCCCCTCAGGTGTGTGTGGTTCTGGTTCTGGAATTTGAGGCCTAGCTGAAAATGGTTCAGCTATGAAATGGGTTTCTGCTTTGCCAAGTTTCTGGAGTCTGGAGCAAGGAAGATGTAGAGTTCAGCAGCAGGGTGCTCCGCCAGCATCGGGATAGTGAGTGAATCTGTCTGTCCTTTGAGTGGTGAGCTGTCTCTACTTATACTATGATAAAGGGGGTGTGTGGGCCGGTTTAGCCTAAGATTGCCCCTTTTGACAGGTGATTGGGTCAGAGTCTACTCTCTGCCTTGATAGGAGGAGAGAAACAGTGTGTCACCTTTATGGTGTGATTTTATGAGGCTGAGAATCCACCCCTAGCCCCTGGAACACAAAATCTACTTTTGGCACAATACACATTTACACATGTGCAACCTCTGTAACAATCACATGTACAGATTATATATTTTACATAGCAGCTACTCCTCAAAACCCCATAGCTGTGGGATCTTGTCTCTGCTTTTCACAGATTTTTACCCTTTTCACTAGGAACACAATGTCCAATTTTTAAGCAAATTTCTACAAGTGCGTGCGTTTCACATGAGCATAAGTGTATAAAGTTTCATAATTCTAACGGAAATACATTTTGTGTAAAATCACATTTCTTGTTGTTTCTTTCCAGAACATGTCACACGATTTTGCTGCCTCTTGAAACGTGCAGCCAAAATTTAGATTCACAAATCTGTTACTTTTATAATTTTCACAATTTTAAACAGTAAGTTATCCGTCTTTTTAAAATGTGTTCTTTGTTAATGTTCAGCCACAGATGGTTGTTTGGGTCTGACTCTTTTTGTCTCCCTGTAGTTCAGGAGCAGTCTCCTCCCTGCTTGCTGTTGGCAGAGGCCATTTACGACTGTCCTCACACCTCACATTTCCTTAGTTGCAGCTGGTCATTGTTCTTCATGCCTCTGTAGCCCAGGTTCCTTCCTGCCCCATAATTAGAGGTTTTGTGTGATTTCCTGCTGGGGGGAAAGACCTTCCGTCTGTGAGAAAACTTGTTATTCCAGTTTGGTAGCTTCAGCCAAGCTTATTTTAACTGTTAATTCCGTTGAATTTTTCCTTAGCTTAAAACAAACTTGTTGTATCAAATCACAGCTGGAATACTTATTCAATATTTTAAACCATGGGATCTAAACAATTACAACATGGGTTACTCTCAGTAACAGGCCTCTTAGATTGCAAACATTTGATTTCAGTTTATACATGTTAAAGTTTAATCAGGCAGGCTCCTGACAGCTGTCATTCAGGCGGCCTAGGGTATTGCAGCCAGAGATTTTTGACAGATCCACAGACAGGCCAATTTTGCTGTGGACATTTCTTTATTCTCTCAGCTTTTTAGGACTTTGCAAGTTCACAATGATTTCTTAAACTAAGTGAATTGTAGCACCCAGCAAGAGTTTTGGATGTTTGACGGTGTTCTGTGCCAGCATTCTGAAGTTTCAGCCACAAAGAAAACGGAATTTAAAGCAAGATTCTGGTTTTCACTTAGCAAAGCAATGCTTTTTCCTTCTGTACTCCATTTTCAATTGTTGTGGAGCCCAGTGACATATTTCAGGAGTGAGAGCTCTGTTCCACCACTGACAACATGCGTGGCAGATTGGGCAGCCATCTTTTTGTTTGTTGCAAAGCGTGAATTTCAGAGGTTTTGGCACGCACAAGGGTTTTGCGGCCATTTTGCTGTTTTCTGGCACCATCATACACAGCGATGCGGCATAGCAGAGCAAAAGTGGGTCAAAATATCCCACAATGAGTACCTGTGGAATCAGAAAAAATACAATATTACGGCTGTTTCACCAAGCAAAGGAAAATACACTGACACAGGCTTGTAAAGATTCCCAGAATCTTTATTACAAAACTGAACAGTATTCAACAAAGTACACAAATAGCTATTTGGCCGTCAATACATCACAGAGACCACCAGCAGGGTTCAGTGTGAGCTGTGAACAGAATTTCCTAGCTGGACATCGACGCATTTATACAATTTGTAAAATGATGTCCAGCCCTCTTACAGGTTAATTATACACTGGGCTAGGGTAGCGCCAGGTTCACTTTCCTAATTTACATATCTCGTGCATGCGGTTACTTTTGAATATATTTACTAACACACTCCATTATTCTTTAATTTAACATTTACACTCTTTACATGCTGTTTTAATACAGATCAAACAAATGTTTCACATATTATATTTGGATAGCATTACTGTTCGTGTATACTTGTAGTTTAACATTGCTAATTCAAGTAATCCCCTGCTCCCGAGGTCAACAAAGGACAAGGTCTACATGACCCTAACATGTAGCCTGAAGGCAGGTTGGACATTAACTCTCCTACAGAGGTTGGAGAGGTTAAGACAAGAACAAGGGCACACGAGACGGCCATTTTAGATTACAGGGTGACTTTGTACAAAAACCCCAAAATGACGGTTCTAACCTAAAATGGAGGCTTGATTCAAGATGGCGGCTTTCATCAATTTCTAAGGTCAAGACCTTGCCATAGAGAGTTATTCTCGTACAATTTTAAGCAACTTGGCATAGGCCAATATACATACAAATCGTTATAATAGGAGGCATAATTTAATATCCAGTTCGACAAACCCTCCTTTTTTGCCTATGCCAAGTGCTAACACTACTTCTGATCTGCTTGCAAGTAACTCCATACGTCATCGTCCATACACCCCGAATCATTGTCGGACATATCTATTGCCATTAGATCTGACACCAGAGTTTATTTCAACACATACTCTTTGGAAACCTTCTTTGGGGCGTATAGTTTATGCCCTAATACACTTGTTGCTTGCACGCAACATCCCCCTAACACTGAGCATATACCAGGGAGACACTGTATACAACAACAAAGAAACAGAAAACTTCCCAAGATAATCAGCAGTGCCGAAAACAACTTCCATCCCCATGACCGTAGGAGGTCCCAAAACCATGTACCAAGTTCCCAGTTTCCCTCAGGAACATGTACTTCTGAACTAAGAACATGTAGATTTTGGATAGCCCTAAAGATCATCGGAGAGGGGTCTGGTATGTAAACGCAGCAAGTGGACCCCACTAATTTACATACTCCTCCTCGCTCTGCCAGGATGACATCTAATGCCATCCGGTTCTGAAGAGCCACTAATCTTATCGCTCTCTGTTCTAATGTCATATTATAGAGTATGTCAGTGGTCCTGTTGGTGGTTCTCTCCAATGCTCTTGCTAGTCCCCTGATATCTTCTGAATTCGTAATTTGCCCAAAAAATGGCACAAAGGATTTCATAATATCTCCTAGAGTTTGCGCTGGAGTATCCCCTTTTACACCTCGTCATGGACGAGTCTTTGAAATTTCTACAGTACTGGCAATAAATACCCCAGGTAATAGAATCCCTAAATAACAGGTTCCTTGCCAATCCCTGGGCAACCATGGAAATGCCACATTACCGCAAACAAAATAGACAGGTTCGCCTACGTACAGAGGTCTGTTTTCACTAGTCAAATTCGCAACGTTGGCGCACTTTCTAAAATTACCCATTGACCGTGTTCCATTCCTCTGTATGCAGAAGGATACTGAATCGGGGCTATAATTAACAGAATTAGATGGAGGCGTGGCATCCTTATTGCCTATTGGAGCCATTTTGAAAGAGATTAAAGACTGAAAGGGATGAGACAACCTATCAGAGGGCCTAACAGAAGCAACGTTTGGCTTACTTCTATTTGCAAAAAGCGAGCATCCCAGGAGCATCAAAACATTCTTTTCAAAACTATTTAAATTTGTACCATCAAAGTTCCCTGAGATGCTGTCATTCCATCGACCAAAAAATAGTGCTCTAAGAGAAGCGTAACAGGCAGTTGTCAAAGGTAAGGGATACATATACCAACCTAGCCCCTTATCCCCATGTTGCGGTAGATGTGTACAGATCCAGCAATTGGTCTTATTAAAAATTGCATGAGTGGCATTCATCATTAACAAAAGGGTATTATTCTGATAGTTCCGTCTTTGCAAAGAATCCCTACGTGACAAAGTATGCAATTACACAGAAGGAGTGGGAATAACAGATACATTTTCAATAGGTAAAAAGTCCTCTGACGGATATGCTTCCTCCAGATACCACAACCCAAACCCAACAGTTACTAAAAATCCAGTAATTATCACGAAAAGGCAACAATATACTTTGAGGGTCCCCTTACATGCTTGATCATTGTCTCTGCTAGTCAAATGTTTATCTAAAAGTTCGGTACGAGCGGTAGCGGGTGCAGGCATTGTTGTCTTCAACCGAAAAAACACCAATTGTTCGTTAGCTGGCGACTCCAGTCGCACGTCTTCTTAATGTCTTTCCCACAACCCTTAGCCGACAGAATCTTCCCGCACAGTCGGGCCAAAAAGGCAAGCCCTCAAATGATTTTCTCAATCGCACAGTCAGACCATGCTGTACGTTTACTTCCTTGGGCGCAAATTATATTTTGCAGTTTCTGGCGAGAACAAAGTGTCGTCGCTTCCTCCTGGAAGTAGCGAATGGGCGGAAATGGGATCAGAAAAGGATTGATCCGGAAGTTTCACTGTTGGGGAGTGCAAAGACAAGATGGCTGTTTTGTCCGGCCTTACGGATTCTGAAGCGGTCTCTGATTCTCCATTGTTGGTTGTTGCTGTTTCAGGCACGCTAGTTACAGCAGTGGGAAGGGATCCTGTGTCTTCTGTATTGTATGGCACGGGCTGTGGGATCCGTTTGGTGTGCGTCGCATGGATCCAGTGTTTAGGACCCGCTACCCGCACGGCAGTCTGGGTGACTAGCAGGACTTGGTAGGGAGCCCTCCACCGAGGTGCAAGGCAAGACGACCTCTCAAAAACCTTTGTGAGGATCCAGTCCCCCGGTCGTAGACTGTGACCAGGACCCTCGTAGTGCACAGGTAATGCCTCTCGCACCTGCTGATAAATTGAAAACAGATTTTTAGTCAACTGGTTACAGTAATCTGAAAGAAGCACATTTTCTATATCCCGTAATGAGCGACTTTTTGGCATGCCCCAAATATTAGCAGGTCTCCCCATTACCACCTCAAAGGGAGAGAGCCCAGTCTTATTTTGAGGGGTTGTTCTCATCGACAGTAACACGATCGGTAAGGCGTCCGGCTACTTTAGCTTGGTGCCAGCACACGTCTTAGCGAGTTTGTTCTTTATAATGCTGTTGTGCCTCTCCACTAATCCGGCACTTTGGGCATGTCTATCTGAATGGAAGCGCTTGTCAATCTGTAATCCTTTGCAAATTTGTAGGATTACAGTGGCAATAAAGTGTGGCCCATTATCCTATGAAAAAACTCTTTCAACAGAGTTTTCGCCGTGGTTATGGCCGTTGCATCTCTAACCGGGAAGGCCTCAACCCACTTACTAAAGGCACAAATAACAACCAATACATATTTAAGATTGTTACACCGTTCCATTTCAATAAAATCAAAGTGAATAACCTCAAACGGGACAGAAGGTGGAGATAAACTTCCTCTAGGAGTCGAGGTACCTTTTCCTACATTGTGCTGCAAGCAAACCATGCAGTTCTGGACAAAACGCTCCACAGTTTTCAAAATCTTATCATTGGCCAATACACTGTGTAGCATTTTTGTCAATTTTTGCGCACAAACATGTGTCGGACCATGAGCCATAATAACCATCATTGTAATGTAGGCGTCAGACAGTAACCATTTCCCTTCAATATTGTCTACCCAACACCCATCGTCATCCAATCTCCCTGCACCCTTGATCCATCTCTTAGTTTCCTCTATGGTAGCATCTGCTTGAATATCTTTTACAGCATCGATACTTTCACCCAAAGTGCAAACATTTACAATTTCTTTTACAGCATACATTTCTGAACTGAAATCAGTGGCAGTCTGTTTAGCTATCTGATCGGCGAAAGCATTCCCTTTTCCTACATCATCTGTAACCTTTTGATGTGCTGAACATTTTATGATAGCTAACGGAACAGGGAGTGCAAGTGCTGAAAGTAATCGCACCATTAAAGTGCCATGCTGGATTTTCGTTCCGTGCGAGGTCAAGAAACCTCGTTCTTTCCAAAGTCTACCGAAATTGTGGGCCACCCCAAAGGCATATTGACTATCAGTATATATATTCACTGTAAGCCCTTCAGAAAGTTCACAAGCTCGAGTTAACGCTATAATTTCTGCGGCCTGCGCAGAGTTATGCATAATTCTTTTAGTTTCCACAACCGTGCTTAAAGTAGTAACAGCATAAGCAGCCGTGGATGTACCGTCTGGAAGTTTAAAACAAGAGCCATCACAAAATAGTTCTCCTTGTGGGCTATTCAAAGGCGTGTCTTTCAAATCGATTCTGCCTTTAGTTTCTTGTTCTGTCATATAAAGGCAATCGTGTGACGGATCGTCACCATCAACAATATCTTGCGAGACAGGTAAAAGTTCAGCCGGATTTAATACACTACACCTCTGAATTTGAATGTGAGTTTGAGTTCTATTCAATAGAATATCTACAGAGTGAGGTACCATTAGGGTTAACGCATGACCCAGGACCATTCCCTCACTCTGTTTTACAGACGCAGCAGCAGCAGCAACAACGCGCAAACATCTTGGCAAAGCGCATGCTACAGGATCAAGGGCGGAGGAATAGTAGCCGCACGGCCTACTCTTCCCTCCATGTTCCTGTGTTAACACAGCCAAAGCACATCCATCACGTTCATGCACAAACAATACAAAGGCCTTGTCATAATTCGGAGTTCCTAAAACCGATGCTGAACACAGCACAGATTTGAGCAAATCAAATGCTGTCTGGTGTTCCAGAGTCCATGGCAAAGAAATGCCCTTCTTTGTCAAAGCCAGCATTGGTTTAATCGTTAACGAAAGGTTAGGGATCCACAATCTACAATAAGAAGCCATACCTATCAACGCTCTAACTTCCTTTTGTGTATTTGGGACAGACATGCCAGAAATGGTCTTTATTCGTTCAGGTGTCAACCGTCTTCCCTCCTTTGACAGGAGATAGCCTAAATAGGCGACCTCCTGACAACAATATTGGAATTTTTTGAGTGAAGCTTTGTGGCCATGTTTTGCTAGATGACAAAGCAACAACACGGTGCGTTCTTTACAGGCGCTCTCAGAATCAGCAGCCAAGAGGAGGTCATCTACATACTGCAGTAATGTGCAAGTAGTTGGCAACTCGAGGGTATCAAGCTGCTCTTTCAATGCCCTACTATAAATACTTGGACTCTCAGTGTACCCTTGTGGTGCACGAGTGAATGTAAACGAGCATCCACCTAGGGTAAACGCAAACAAATACCTGCTATCCTTGTGTATGGGAATACTGAAAAACGCGTTTTTAAGATCAACAACGCTAAAATGAGTGGCAGAAGCCGGAATCATGGTTAGTATCGTTGTAACATCAGGTACAATAGGAAATTGAGGAGCCACAATTTTGTTAATAGCGCGTAAATCAATTATAAAACGAAAGGGAATCGCATTATCACCTTTTTTGTATACTGGCAAAATGGGGCTGTTACATATGCTACCCGAAATCTCCTCAATTACTCCACGATGTACAAAATCAGAAACTATACATTTCAAAGCCTGTTCGCCTTCAACTGAGATCTTATATTGCGGAATGCGAGGCAATTTTACTCCATGTTTCAAAATAATTTTAACAGGTTCAATTTGAAGAATGCCCACATCATTATCATCAATTGCCCATAAGCATTCTGGGACATTACTAAATTCTGGCGGTAAAGGTTGAGTCAAAAACTGAGAGGCGAGTGATTGCTGAGGTGAAATTGTTAGCCGAATTCCGTCCGGAGAACAATGTATTACTGCATGCAATGCCTTCAACAAATTTAGCCCCACCAAGTTCTCCCCACAGTTTGTGATAAGTAGAAATGGACACTGTTCCGTGAAGGAGCCCAGTGTTATTGGTACCGGCAAAGAGACCGGACAAACTACAGGTGTGCCGGAAAACCCTACGGAAATTTTGGACTGCCCTGACAGGGGAATATTTGGAACCCGAGAATGATCAATGGAACATTTTTGTGCTCCCGTATCTACTAAAAATAGATGCTTCCTATTTCCCAACGCCATCTCAACGTAGGGGCCTTTCTGATGAACGGGAATAGGCATAGGATCCAAATCCTGCTTCGGGCAATCCTAGCGAAACAGAATATTATGTAAAGGAAGCACTTCTGAGAGGTACGTGGCAGAAGGGTGATCAAAAATGTTTCTATTATCCACATTTGAAACTTGCTTATCTTGTGAAGGAGGTTGCTGTGATTCTGGTGTAAACTGACCTCTGCCAGGGCCCCCTGCACCTGGGCGACCTCTGGATCATCTACCCATGTTCCCAAATGACCTTTGCTGCAAGGTCGTACATTGTGCGCGCCAGTGGCCTTCCTGCCGGCAATAGGCACACTGGTTAATGGCTACCTGAGCCAAGGGCGCACTTCCCTGTGAAATGTACTGACCTCTAAATTGATTACCCCATCTAGGGTTTCTAACAATCTGCTGTAATGAAACTTTAGTTTTCAGGTCACCCTTTTTTTTCTCAAGTTTTTCCTTTTCAGTATTTACACGATTTTCATAGTACTGAGCCATATGCAGTACTTCTGATTGAGACTTCGCCTGCCAAGCGCTTTCAGAAGACATAATCTGTAACTGGATGTCAGGCAGTAATCCACGTACAAATTTGTCGACAAACAACCTTTTCCCTGACTCTGTGCCTACGTCTTGTCCACTGAAATCTGAGAATACCTGCTCGAACCGATTGCAGAAATCGGTAGCACCTTCAGACTTTCCTTGTACACAGGCCGTAAGCTTGTCCCAAATGATTCTTTTTTCTGGAACCATAGTTTTCAATTTTACAATAATTCTATCAGCCAAGGTTAATATCACTTGAGGTAGTCGTTCGCCAGCTGACCTTTCTCTGTCTAGCCTAACCATGTTATCCCATGTATCTCCCAACCCAGGTATGTCATCTATAGTCCTAATCTGTTTCCACAAATCAACTGGCAGGTGTACGGGAAATAATAAGTCAATATCACTTAAAGTGAATACCGACGACTGTAAGACCGACTCTATTTCTTTATAGAATCCGGTCGGATTCTTTCTTATATCGGGAATAGATTGCTTTATGGTGTTTACTTCCTGTCTTGAAAACGGGACGTGAACAAACTGTGAAACGTAATGTGCAGGAATTTCGCCGGCGACTATTCCTCGTCCAGCATCGGCCGCAATCTCAACTTTCGGGACAAATGTCGGAGGGACCTCTCTCATAGGTAACTGAGAAGTAGGCAGCTCCGAACGCTTACTAAGCAACAGAGCCAAATCAAGCGTCAAAGAAGTATTAATCGAAAAGGCTCTCTTATAAACACTCAACAATTCTGCTGGACAACAAATCTTTCTTCTTACACACTCATTCTGCAGGTGCTCTACCATCACCTGTATCACTTTCTTTTGCATTTCTAAAGTATACTGAATATATGTGTCATATACTTCATCTGGAGTTGTCGACATATCCGAAATCCATCTTATCGCATCCTTTATACAAATTCGCGCTTCCTCTCCTTTTAATTCTCGACGAGGAGAAAACCGTTCCTGTAAGTACATAATACCTAAACTACCACCATCTACTTCCTCATTCTGCAACTCTTCCAACTCCTTCCTATACTCAAAAATCCTCTCAACATGCTTATATACCTTCTCCGTAGTATCTCTGGACAACGCTAAGGCGTTCAAATCCCGTAACCCTTGTGGGAAATCTACATCATTTAGTCTATTCCACATTATACTCAAATGAGTCCCCAATCCTTCGATAAAAACATTTTTCTCAGGAATATCTTTTACATTTTCGAGTGTGGAAAAAACATCAGCTTGTTCACCCTTCTCCATACAATGTTTAGCCCAAGCAGTCAATTCACTCTTTTTGTCTGGGGACACAGTATTACGAGTCACAACCCTTGGTCTCGCTCCCTGGTCTACTACAAGCGATGCAGAATCACTTGGAAGAGGAAGAGTAGGCACATTCTGAATAACAACAGGTGAAGGCAAGGGGGCAGGCAAAGGGGCGACGGCTGGAAGAACAACAGGAAGAACAGCAGGGAGGACCGGAGGAACTATAAGAGGGGGAACTACAACAGGAAGGGGCAAAGCGCCAGGAGGAGGGACGTACGGAGGTGGCGCGGAGGCATCGGGCCTTCGTTCATGCAAAAGTTTATTAATCAATTCATCTGACGTATGAAAATCTTTTGAAGGGTAGATTTTTTGAATGCCTAATTGAAACGCCCTTTCCGTGTTCCTAACTGACTCCAATTGTTTATTTTGATCATATAACCGTGCCTTTTCGACACTTGTCATATGTTTACGCATGTGTTTCTCTCTACTCTTTTGTTGCTGCAAAGCTTCTGTTTTCCATCTGTGCAATGCGTCAAATGCTGCAGGTCTAGCCTTTTTCTTTACTAATACAGACTCTAAATATTCTATACGAGGGATTTCAAAACTACCATTGGTTGGCCACCGAAGATTAGAATTATGTCTGGTTTGTCTGTGCCAAATGTCATTAAATGCTATACTACCAAAGCCTTTCTTACAGTACATAGTACATGCCGGCGACCCCTCCTGTGGTGCGGGACAGCTATTTCCAAAAATTGTCTGTCGCTGCGGAATAATGCCCTAAAGCAGGCAGACAATTTTCCAGGCATATCAAAGTTCTGGTGTTACCTGGTTAAATAATTGTGCTCGCGAGTACAATGCTCCAAATTCAAATTGTCATGGTTATATTAAGAATCGGGCATGATTCACCTGACGAAAGGACTGGGAGGCCCGATCGGGTTACTAAGGACAATGCTAAGGACCCACGTGTTTGGTGATTTTCGGCAAATTTACCCACCTCAAATATATGGACCCTCGTCAAGACGTCGTCTTGGGCTACAGCTCACCGTCCAGGGATTGGATCGTGCAGTTTCGTTGAGGAATTCACTTCTCGTCTAGAGTGGCCGTTTCTGTTGGCACCGTCCAATCCCGGTCCGATAGCCGAGCCAACCTTCAACGAGACGAAGTCAATCTTGAGGGTCCCTATTCGGGCGCCATCTGTGGAATCAGAAAAAATACAATATTACGGCTTTTACACCAAGCAAAGGAAAATACACCGACACGGGCTTGTAAAGATTCCCAGAATCTTTATTACAAAACTGAACAGTATTCAACAAAGTACACAAATAGCTATTTGGCCGTCAATACATCACAGAGACCACCAGTAGGGTTCAATGTGAGCAGTGAACAGAATTTCCTAGCTGGACATCGACACATATACGATTTGTAAAATGATGTCCAGCCCTCTTACAGGTTAATTATACACTGGGCTAGGGTCGCGCCAGGTTCACTTTCCTAATTTACATATCTCGTGCATGAGGTTTACTTTTGAATATATTTACTAACACACTCCATTATTCTTTAATTTAACATTTACACTCTTTACATGCTGTTTTAATACAGACCAAACAAATGTTTCACATATTATATTTGGATAGCATTACTGTTCGTGTATACTTGTAGTTTAACATTGCTAATTCAAGTAATCCCCTGCTCCCGAGGTCAACAAAGGACAAGATCTACATGACCCTAACATGTAGCCTGAAGGCAGGTTGGACATTAACTCTCCTACAGAGGTTGGAGAGGTTAAGACAAGAACAAGGGCACACGAGATGGCCATTTTAGATTACAGGATGACTTTGTACAAAAACCCCAAAATGGCGGTTCTAACCTAAAATGGAGGCTTGATTCAAGATGGCGGCTTTCATCAATTTCTAAGGTCAAGACCTTGCCGTAGAGAGTTATTTGCGTACAATTTTAAGCAACTTGGCGTAGGCCAATATACATACAAATCGTTATAATAGGAGGCATAATTTAATATCCAGTTCGACATACCAACAGAGGTTGGGTGATATTCTATGCATATTTGTTCTATAAAAAAGAGCTTAAGCATAAGCGCTATACAATAACATATTATTATATGGCCTTGGACGTCCGCTTGGATACACAGTAATTTAGTGTACTTAGGATTTTTGATGCCACTTCCTGTTTTGTCAAGGGGTGAAAGGTCGTGTTTCATCGCTTCCCGTGATGTCACTTTGGGTTGGGATCAAATGACATCACTTCTGGTGATGTCATCAGAGGTCAAGGGTTGTGAGGCGAGGGATGGGCTACTTTCTTGAGGCGAGGGGTGGGGCACATTTTTTTGGGTGACCAGACCTATTTCTCGTCCCTGTCTGACCCTGACCATCTTAAATTCTTAAATATTGAAGTGGTTGCTCATCTCGAAATTTGAGATGTAGAACACACTTCAGGGTTAGATTATAACCTGATTTTAGAACAAACCCAAAAACCTGTTACTGAACTTTCGAAGACACACTAAGTTGAATGAATTATAGAAACATTGGGCCTAATTCACAGAACGTTTAGCAGGGAGCAAAGTGACTTCGCACTAAAAAGTTCTCTTTGCACCGTGCTGAATGGGGTGTTTTTTGTGAATTCGGACTATTTAGCAGGGTGCAAAGAGTTAACTTAATTGTTAGTCAAATGATATTTGAGTTTTTACTGGCAGTCGAAAATCGTCTGGATTAACACGAATGTTAAATAAATAAAACATTTAAATAAAATGTAGATTCGATTCTTGCAGCTGTGGAAGATCAAAGTGATGTACTTGTATTCCGATACATCCATGCGCCTTTTTTTTATACAGATGCAATGAAATTGCCAGATGCTGAGCTGTAAAGAAATCGTGTATCCAGCTGCACTTACAGCAGTCAGACCATCAAAGTAAAGGGAATATGTATTCTGTTTGCAAACTTAATTATCTGACAGTAGTGCACATTTGAAAGCATAAGCCAAGAGTCTGACCTTTTAAAGATGTTTTCCCGAGGCATGTGGACTAGTTGACGCCATTTAATGCATTCCAAAAAAGATCCTAGTTAAATTGAATGGACCTGGACCCACTTGTATTTCAAACCATAGAATAGCAAAGATGAAATGTAAATATATTTGCAACACTGGGCCTCATTACGAGGTTGGAAGTAGCCTTGCCTGTTTTACCGACAAGGCTACCTCCATACCGGCATGAAAATCCGTCACCCGCAAATGGGCAATTACCGGGGTATTCCGGCCCTGCCAGACCCAGTAATTGCCCTTTCGCAGCTGCCGGTGCTGGTATATCCCCATTCCCATTTCAGCCCCATAGGGCTCAATGGGAATGGGGATGCCTGTAGCACCGCACCGTTCAGAACGGTGCGGTGCTACAGGCTTGCTGTGCTCGCGGGTACCTTTCATTCCGCCAGGGCAGACCTTGCGGAATGAAAGGCACCTGCGAGCACAACTGGGAGTTTGCCGGTCCGGTAACAATGGCACTGGCAAGCATACCGGTACCATTGTTACCGGGCCGGCAACCTCATAATGAGGCCCATTGTTTTTCACCCATCCCATTACCAAAAAAAGCTACAAACAACTCAACCAGTCTTTGACGATTACAGTTGATTAGTACGAGAGAAATAATAGGCAACTGTTGATGGACTGGCAAGTGGTTTTAAATGTTTGATTGCCCCTCAACCGAGGGTGCCAGACTTTCAAGCCAAAAAGGTTTTTCCGGAAGTTCGAGCTGATTATTTAAGTGTGTCCCATCATTATTTCGAAAATGCGAACACGACCACCTTGCCACTGGAATGCGGGCATACCTCCCCTTGCAAGTAGAATGGTATGCGGTGGGAAAACTTTGTGTGCGTTTTGCTTGGAGGGAGCAGGAAGTTGTAATGTAAGGTAAGAAAGAAGTGTGACATGGGTAAGAGGTTAGAGGTGGGCAATGATGGTAAAATGTGGGGAGCCCCAGAAAAGAGAAACAGATGACGATTGACCTGCAAAGGAGGCCAAAGCATGACAGAACAGTTAATCCCGGCTGTGGGCAGATTATTAAATGGGACAAAGAGCTGGTACATATAATGTGTCAGGGCTAGGATGTGGGGTCATGTTTGAGAGAAAAGGTGAAGTGGGCAAGGTAGTAGAGGGAAGACCGGCAGAACGGTATGGTTGCTGCATGGGGATGCAGGAAGGCTGGCAGATCAGTATGGCTGCATAGTAGCCCAGCCGCAACCTTGCAATCGATAGGGTGGGGTGCGAATGCCAACCTGCTTATAAAGTGACGTGTTTGAGGGGAAGGGTGGAGCAGTGGTTGAAGTGAGCGGGAGCATTGGGAGCGGTGCTCCTCTAATTTTTTAAATTAAGTTTTACTGGTCCTATACTTTTATTTTAAAAAGAAACTGTTCCAGAATGGTTCCATTTTAATATAAAAGTGGAGGAAGTAGTTGAAACTTGCACTTTCAGTACACTACCCTGAACGTTTCCTTAAACACCATGTATGTGTTTGGGGGGGTGTATTGTGTGTGGGAGGGGTCGTGGTGATGGGGTTTTTGCGGAGTGGGTGCAGGCCAGAAGGGAACATAGTTCCACTACTTCTTTGCGTACACTTCGACCCTGGGGTCCAAGGGGGAGGAAGGATAGCTCGGGAGCAACGCATTTGTCTTGGAAGGAAGACAACACAGTGCAATACAGGTTCAAATCCCGATCCCACGCTTGGAAACCACTAGTTTGTTTTAAGCGCTTTATACAAGAACAATTATAATATAATGTATCTATTTTAGGATCGAACACAGGGTTGACAAAATTGAATACCGAGTCACTCCATACTGCAGCAGAAGGAATTCAGACCTGAAGAAACCCACCACACATACTGAGTGCTATATTTTAAAAAGGTGGGGAGTCAAACCATGACAGTGCTACCCAAACCCCTGCAGACAGATACTGTCATGAAATTCCCCCGTCTCACCTGAGACCGCTTCTTGCAGGATTCCGCGGGGAAATTCTTCTTGCGCACGGATCGGGTTTTGTACAAGCCTGCACGAGTCTCTTCTGACTCCAGCATGCGTTCAGCGTTCCAGGATACTCAGAGGTTCAGGATGTCCAGGAAAAGAGGAAGCGTGCACAAAGGGGTACATGGAATCCAGGAACAGGGTGGAAAGGAGAAGTTGGAAGGAATGGGAATAAGGATCCAGGAACTTAGGATAGTGGAATAGTTTGCCAAGCTACGAAGCACACGTCTAGTCACTACCTGTGATAGCGTTGAGATGCGCGGGGCCGCAGGGGCGTGGCCTATTTGTAGGACGTAATACGTTCGCCGTGAAGGCTGGCGCGAGGCGTGTCACGTGAGACGGCCATGTTGGAAGTATCAATGAATGCAAGCCCCGCTGCGATAAGGACCGGGAAGTCCAGAAGGGGCGCATTCTGTGATTCATGACAGCATGCCTCCTCCGAAAACCTGTTCCACCAGGTTTGCCCGGGTGTATGAGATGATATCTTCTGAGTAGTCGAGGGGTATTCTGATTTGATATTGGTTCCCAGGTTCTTTCACTTGGAGGGTATCCTTTCCACTTGACCAGATATTGAAGTTGTCCCTGTCTATACCTGGAATCGGATATTCTTGATACCTCATATTCCAGTTGCAATTGGGTCTGCTGGATTTCCGGGATGATTGGACGTAAGGTTTCAGTAAGGAATGTGGAAAACTGGATGAATCTTCTTCCAGAAATCAGGTAATTTGAGCCGGAAGGAGACTGGGTTTATGATCTCCTTGATGGAAAAAGGACCATAGTAATGGGGGGCTAGTTTGTTTGGTCGTAGATGACGAGGCAGTAGTTTCGAGGACAACCAGACCTGATCACCGATGGCATAAGAAGGACCTGGTCTTCGTTTGGTGTCCGCGAAATGTTCAGTGTGAGTCTGGGCCTTTTGTAGATGTTCTTTGGCATTCTTGTGAACATTGATGAGAGTTTCAATCCAGGAATCAACTGTTGGTACAGGTGTGGGTTGTGGTAGAATGGAAGGTAGGACTGAAGGGTGGAAACCTTGGCTGAAATAAAAAGGGCTGTTCTTGAGTGCCGAATGATCAGAGTTGTTGTAAGCAAATTCAGCCACAGGTATAAGGAGCGACCAGTCATCTTGCACCTTGGTAGCGAAACAACGAAGGTACTTTTCCAGGGTCTGGTTTACATGCTCCGTAGCTCCGTTAGTCTGTGGGTGATAACCTGATGAGAGAGCATGTTGTATTCCTAGAATTCGACAGAGATGTTTCCAAAATTGAGAGATGTATTGAGGACCTCTATCAGATCAGATATGATCTTGGAAGGGAGTCCATGAAGACAAAATATATGCTCCAGGAAAATGCCAGTGAGTTCTGAGGAGGATGGCAATTTGTGCAATGGTGTGACATGGGCCAGGTCAGCAAACAAATCTATGGTAACTATGATTGTTGTATAGACCCTAGACGGCGGTAATTCCACAATAAAGTCCATAGCTATGCACTCCCAGGGTCTAGAGGGTAGTGTAGGTTGCAGTAGGAGGCCTTCCGGTTTCTTATTGTCATGTGTATTTTGATTGCAGACTGCACAGGCTTGAATGTAGCGTTGGATGTCAGTTTTTATCCTGGGCCACCAGAATTGTCTCTGTATGAGATGAAGGGTATTGGTGACACCACGAAGTCCGGAATGTAGAGTGTCATGGCAGAGGTTAATAATCCTTAGTTGTAGTCTCTGTGTGGGAATGACCAGGGCCTTGGACTTGAACAAATATCCATCTCTAGAATTAAGTTTCCATCGGTTCTTTCCTGTGAATTCTTTCCAGATTTCAGAAGACTGGGTTTGCGTTCTAATCTCTTCCAAGAGACTGACTGCTTGGGCTACAAAAATTGTGTGGGGAAATATTCTTGGGTAAGCCCGATCTTCAGGAGTTTCATAGTCAGGACGCCGAGATAGGGCATCTGCCATTATGTTCTGTGATCCGGGAACATGATGGATGTGGAACTGGTACTGGGCAAAGAAAAAGGCCCAACGGGCTTGTCGGCTATTTCTACATTCCATAGATTGCAACACTTGAAGATTTTGATGGTCCGTACGGACCTGGACAGGATGTTTAGCACCCAGAAGTAGATGCCGCCATTCAGTGAAGGCTTGGCAGATCGCCAACAGTTCCTTTTCTAAGACGGAGTAATGGGTCTCACTAGAAGTCAGGGTTCGTGAGAGATAAGCAATAGGGTGTTCTAATTTATCTTCGAATTCCTGCTTTAAAACTGCTCCTATGGTGTAGTTAGAGGAGTCCGTCTCCACTAGAAATGGTTGATTAATATCGGGTTGAGCAAGGATAGGAGCTTGTGTAAATTCCGTCATCAATCGTTGAAATGCTTGATCTCCGGCTGAAGTCCAGAGGAAGGGCGTATCTTTCTTCAATAAGGTGATAATCGGTTGAACTATCTCAGAAAAAGATGGTATGAATTTCCGATAGAAATTGGCAAGCCCCAGAAAGGATTGAATTTGTTTCACAGAAGTGGGGGCAGGCCAAGATAGTATGGCTTTTACCTTTGAATGGTCCATTCCTATTCCATCTGGACTAAGGACGAATCCTAGATAATGAACAGAAGTGACATGAAAAAGGCATTTCTCGGGTTTAGCCAGGAGTTTATGTTCACGTAGTTGTTGTAGACTGTCTTCACATGCTCTTCGTGTTTTTGAGAGTCCTTGGAGTATATCAAGATATCGTCCAGGTAAACGATGATGAAGAGAAACATCATGTCAGAAAACACCCAATCCATGAAGTGTTGGAAAACTGCCGGGGCATTTGCGAGCCCTAAGGGCATAACCTAGTATTCAAAGTGACCAAAGGGTGTTCTAAAGGCCGTCTTCCACTAGTCTCCTTCCCTGACACGGATCAGATGGTAAGCACCCCTGAGGTCCAACTTAGTGAAGATTACAACTCCTCTCACCGCTTCCAAGATATCCGAGATTAAGGGCAAGGGGTAGCGATCCTTGAGGGTGCATTGATTCAATCCACGATAATCAAGACAAGGTCTAAATTCTTTGGTGTCTTTTTTGGGAATGAAAAACAATGAGGCTCCAGCTGGAGATTTAGATGGTCTTATGGTGCCATTTTACAGATTGGTGTCCAAGTATTCTCTAAGGGCCTTCTTTTCTGGTTCAGAGAGAATGAACATCCTCCCAAAGGGAATCGCTGCTGAAGGTTCTGTATCAATTGCGCAGTCTTCAGGCCTGTGAGGGGGTAGGGCCTGGACTATAGCAGTTGAAAATACATCAGCGTAGCCCTAGTAAGCTTTAGGAACCTGTATGACATTCGAAAACCATAAGTGGGACTTGTTGATCTGTTGGAGTGTTTTCAGATGGTATCAAGGAGGGATCCGGGGATAGACAATGTGACAGGCAAAACTCTGAACCAAGAAACAATGATCCTGCTGTCCAATTGATGTATGAATTGTGCTTCTGCAACCAGGGCATGACTAGTACCATGGGGTAGTGGGCTGATTTGATGATATCAAATTTGATCAATTCATGGTGATGGTTTATTGAAAGTTGTATTTCCTTGGTCTGCAAGGATATGGGTCCTGAAGTGAGGGGTCTTCCATCAATTGCCTCCAAAGGTTGCATTATAACCCGTGCTTCATATGGAATACAGTGCTTAAAGATCCAATCTTGATCAATGAATATTCCCATAGCCTCACAATCCACCAAGGTCACGATGGGGTAGGTCTCCTTCTTCGATAATGATAAGAAGGCTTATAGAACCACTAAATTGTTCTGTCCAAGAGAGTTCAAGGATGGAATAGATGTGGAGCTAACATCTTTCTCCCGACACCTCGCTCCATCTAGGATCGGGAGCTGGTGTTTCCCGAACGCTGTGGAGGGGCTAGAGGACATTCTCTAACCAGGTGTTTATCTGAGGCACAATACATGCACAAGCCCGTGTGGATCCTCCTCATCTTTTCTTGTGGGGTTATGGGTCCACGGAAGGCCCCTATTTGTATGGGTTCCGGATCAAAGTCAGGGGCTTGAGTAGGATCAGTTTTCAATGAAGTCTCAAGGGAACTCTTCTGGAAGGGCACCTTGGTCCTTTTTCTCTCTGCCTTTCTTTCCTGGATGCGAAAGTCTATCTGCATGGCTAGATCCATAAGAGCCTGGAATGAGCTTGGACAAGCCACTCTGGCTAATTAATCTTTTATTTCCTCGTTTAGACCCCTGCGGAAGAGAGTGAAACTTGCTTCTGAGGACCAATCTGCTTCCTTGGCCAATTGTTTGAATCTAGTGACATACGTTAGCATGTCCTGGGATCCTTGCGGAAAGTCAAGTAGGTGTTCCTGGGCACTATAAACCTTTTCTGGGTGGTCAAACATGGTCTTGAGGGCCTGTATGAACCGGTCATAATCATCCAGGAGGGCATCTCCAGAATTGACTCAGGGAGTAGCCCAAGTCAATGCATTCCCGGAGAGGTGCGAGATTATAAAGTCCACCTTTGCCCTGGGAGTTGAAAAATAATAGGGCTTAAAGGTAAAATGAACCAAGCAGGAGTCCAGGAATCCACAAAGGGTTTTTGCAGACCCATCGTACTTGTCTACAACGCCACCCAGTAGAACACTCTCTTTTGTAGCAGAATCGCGAGACAGAACAAGTTGCTTTAATGCGGCATTCTCCGCTTTTAAATCCTGCACCTCGGTCGTTAGTTCTTGCATGCCGCGCATGAGATCCTGAATGGCCTTTTCCATATTGGTTTCACTGTCGGTCGTATGGCGTCTCAAACTGTTATGAAATTCCCCCCGTCTCACCTGAGACCGCTTCTTGCAGGATTTCGCTGGGAAATTCTTCTTGCGCACGGATCGGGTTTTGTAAAAACCCGCACAAGTTTCTTCTGACTCCAGCATGCGTTCAGCGTTCCTGGATACTCGGAGGTTCAGGATGTCCAGGAAAAGAGGAAGCATGCACAAAGGGGTATGTGGAATCCAGGAGCAGGGTGGAAAGGAGAAGGTGGAAGGAATGGGGATCTAGGAACTTAGGATAGTGGAATAGTTTGCCAAGCTACGAAGCACACATTTAGTCACTACCTGTGATAGCGTTGAGACGTGCGGGGCCACGGGGGCATGGCCTATTTGTAGGACGTACTACGTCTGCCGTGAAGGCTGGCGCGAGGCATGTCACGCGAGACGGCCATGTTGGAAGTATCAATGAATGCAAGCCCCACTGCGATAAGGACCAGGAAGTCCAGAAGGGGTGCATTCTGTGATTCATGACAGATATAATGTTCACTGTATCAAACATACCTGGATGATCAAGGGGTTTGAGTGAGCACTAAAGGGCCCTTCTGCCATCCAGGATGTGCATGGCATCGTCCACCACATGAAGGGTAGCAGTATTTTAGCTACACCAAGGACAGAGTCCAGATTGATAGTTCCATAGAAAGGGTGTTTGGAAGAGTGAAGAGAAAGTTGTTCAACTGCACACCCGTAGTGTAACCTCACAACAAGCAAACACAAAAAGAACAACCTACTAGGGGAAAGAAGCTCGGTGCGCCCTTTTTGAGAAGAACAAGAGCTTTATTTTGTATACAAAAGGAAAATAGCGATGGGGTATTATAGGTCCACTGCCACTGAGCTCTCTGTCTTCATCAAAGCAAGCATCACATTATAAACGTAAAATAACAGCATTCGTGGCACACTCGTAATGCACCCTCATTGGCTACCACCTATCTACATGCTAATATTCACATATAGACCCATTGGCCGTATCTTCTCCCATTGGCCGTATCTTCTTCTCCTCCATCTTCTGCACACGTGGACAACAGCCTCTTCACCTTGGCTTACTGTAAAATGACTGGTTAGATTTTGGAATGGACCACCCTGTCTTGAGACCTAACCATGTCATGTGCACCCGGCCGTCGACATGAGCTCAGAAGATATCTTCGAGGTCAGCCTGGTCCTTGCAAACAAAGCAACTCTTTTCTCATCCGAGACTTATTTTGTATACAAAAGGAAAATAGTGATGGGGTATTATAGGTCCACTGCCAGTGAGCTCTCTGTCTTCATCAAAGCAAACATCACATTATAAATGTAAAAAACCACGAAGGTGCCCCCATCATGCCTCCCCACTACAATCTTATAAGCATTGGCATCACCTTTTGCTTTCCCTTGTACAAATCATGGACCTTAATTTTCTTTGCTCCCCTTTTATCATCTACTCCTCCCGAGGGGTAGACCTGGAATCCCTACATGTCCTGCTAATCCATCTAATTTGTGAAAGATTTAGGAGTTTAATTCCTGGGCATCTGGTAGTTCAAATAGAGTCACCATTATTCTGGTGGGTGTTGGTGTCCTAAATCTCTTCTCGTGTTTTGGCAGCTCAGTATGGCCTTAAAACTCAGTTGCAGCCATACTCCCATTTGGCTGCTCGCATTCCTGCATAATTGTACAAAGTTCGAACTGGAAACATTTGTATGTGTGGGTGCATATACCATGCCTTTCCAGGGAATTGGGGTGTGATAATCAAGCAAGAGAGAAGGCCTTGTTGTTCTCTGTTTCCAACATGGCCTGAAAGGATTCAGGCCTACTCTCAAATTTGGTGTTAGTTCATGTTATGAATCTAATGTATTCTATGTGACATTGCCACAAAGCAAATGGTTAGTTTCCCTTGAATATATATGCTGCCACAACACATGTCTCCCGCCAGCCACCTCTACCCATAAGATTCCTCCCTCCCCCTAAGTGTTCCCTACATTTTAGTATATCTTCCGCAATCTAAATTGTTTGGGAGGGGCTAAAGATGTTCTCAGGACGTAGTTGGCAAAATCTGCCAGGTACCATCCAGGCTTTTTCAAGAGAGGTTGATGCTGTCCATGTTTGAGCATGTCAGTAATAATGCTGTGATAACTAGAATTATTTACTATGGAAGCCAAAAAGAGGAAAGGGTGGAGAGTATCTGACATAGGCAAAGTAGAAATCATTCAAGAGTGAACTGTACATGGTGTTATCTGGTTAGGGGAGAAATATGAGCAAGTGCAGTATCCATGAGAGTTTTGTAAAGGTAGTTATAAATAATTGTTTGGTGTAGCAAAGTCGCATTCGGTCACTCTCTGCTGAGATGTAGAGGGGGTCTGGTCATTATGAATGCCCACCATTGGCGGAAGGGCTACCTGGAGGCATTATATGAAGGAATCACATTGACTTCTACTTCTTCCACAGGGTCTGACCTCTTACTAACAAAGGAGAATGTTGCCCTAATCCTAGCATACAATTATGGGCAGAGAAGGAATGAGGATGGTTTCAATATACATCGGGCAATCCAATGACCTCCATCTCCCTAAATGCAGAGTAGTGAAACCCCTAGGATATTGATTCACTATTATGGCCAGAGAGTGAACTACACACAGGCAGATATTGAATAGAGCTGCATACGCGCTGTGTATTCAACCTGCGCTTGTGTACCACCAAACACTTGACTATGCACGCACAGCCATACAGTGGAGCAGAACACACCATCTGTGTATGAAAAGGTTACTGTCCTTGGTAGCTGACAACCATGGAGGGTAAATAGAGAGGTTGAGGGAGAGGTAGGGAGGGAGGGACGGAGTCAGAAAGCAAGAAGGAGGGTGGGAGGAAGGAAGGAAGGAAGTTCAGAGAGGGAGGGAGGTAGGTATAGGGAAAAAACACAAAAGGACCTGCTGGTGAGGAAGTACAAATACTGTGGCTGGTGGGTGGAGAAAAAAGCACCATCTGATAACATGTTAAAGCGGAAGAAGTGCTTGCTGTTAAGAGTTTCTAAAAAGGTATCCATCAGCCCAGAAGGCTGACCCCTGGATAGTGTAAGTGATATAATCTATGACCGAACCTGTACACTAACCAAGGGGGTGGAAGAAAATTCTTGTCAGTAGGAGTGTGTCCAAAATATTTCTATCAGCCCAGAAGTACAACCTTGTTAGAGGGCGATGCACAACAAGGAGGATCTGTAAAACCAATTTAATATAAATGAAATGCATGTTTGCTAAAACAAAGTATACTTTACATTACTGTATAATTGTATAGTGTGCTTTTCCCTTCTCTGTTATACAAATGGAGTGGAGCCTGCATAGCATACTTATTTCAAATATATGGAACATAAGTTTGATAAAACAAAGTACATGTGTACTGCTTTTTATTTCTGTAATGAGGATTTAATTCGGAACATGTGCCAGCTAAATAACCCATGTACAAACATGTCCATTGCACAACCTGTGTGAAGGAATGCACTATTTTCTCCCTATATAATGCAATTGTATAGAAATTGTTGTCATGAATCCGTGAATTAAAACCCAAACATGTTTAAATGCACCTGGAAAAATAAGATTAGACTTTATAATACTAGAATTAAGGTATACATTGGAATCACGTATATTACAGATGCTCAACTGCAAAGAACCCCATTCTCGCCCAGGCTTGTTTCAAGCCATTCCCTTACATGGCAAATGGAATTCAGACCTGTTGTTAGAATGCAAACCTTGTGAGACCATTTGATGAAGACAGGCCATTCATCTATCATCTGATAAAAAATACATTCAGTGGATTCCACCCACAGAGAATCATGCTCAACTTGAAAAATGCAGAATAAATAGCAGTAAATACACTTTCCTTTTGAAGAATACATTTCCATGGTCCCCTGTTCACTTTGTGACTTAAAATTGATTGCAGGCAAAAAGCCTACTTTCCACAGAACAGTGCTTTAAATGGGGTGGAGACACACTCATCTTGAGCCTTTCGGAATTTCAGTCCGGAGTTTATCGTTCACTGAAATGGGATCTCCACGTTCAAAATGAACAAAAATGAAACACCCTGCTTATTTGAATGTGCACAATGATATAAACATCCGCCCGTTTATAAATCTGCAACTCTTGGGTTATTTGAAAAAGCAAAGTTTCAGACTCAGTAGAAGTCTAAATATGATATATTAATATAGATAAATTATTAATACATTTACATAAATGTAATATCTTTTGAATTTTACATGCCACTGTTGGCCCAGAGGATAGTCGGGGGCAATGCGTTTTTCTTGGAAGCAAGACAACACATAGCAACATAGGTTTGAATCCCAGGTTCAGCCTTAGAGACTGGTCTCCGGTATTAAGTGCATTATAAAAGAACAGTTATAATTGACATCAATTATAAGTCTATAGATGCAGATTTTCTGTCCAATCCCAAAAAAGTCCTTTTTAATATTGGGTTAGGTTCAGAACAAATTGAAGAAAAATCAATGTGGATCCAAAAGTGAACAGAACCACCCAACAGACCCACCCCTGCTCACAAGGCTAAATATGTTGAACCATTTCACTAAAGGGGTGCTTTCGCTAGGAGTGTCAGCTCCTGAAGGGAACCAATGGAAAGATTCAGCCAATCAAAAATGATTATGTCAAATGATACTATGTGGGAAAATGTAGCTTCTATTTCTACTTCCTGTGTATTATGATATAAAGGGCTCTCAAATCAAATTCTGCAAAGCCTGCAAATAACTGAGGGGGGAGAAAACACTGCCCGGGAGGATAAGTGCTGAAGTTGTATGATAAATAGAGATGCAGCAAGGACTCCCTATTGTGGTCTTGTCCAGAGGAAACCTGTAGCAGAACTTTGTCTAAATAGGACCTTATTCCCTTAGAAGAATTTCTAAACAGTGGCTGGGAGGCATTGCTAAATGGATGAAACTGTCTGGAGCTGTCTGATGTCATCCCATGTTATGCGCCTTAAAAGACAATGCCAGAAGTGTGTATACAGTTCACTGATAGCAATTGAAAATTCTTTAGATAAATCTTTTACCAGATAAGCTACTGGATGGGGTAGAATGTGAGGGAAGTCATTGGACGTATTTTAAAACAGAATGCCCAAGCATTTCTGGCACAAAATGCAAGTTGGTTTTTGACAGTAGACAGGTCAATTAAACCCTGTGTTTTCGCATGTGCATTTTTAAACTCGGTCTCTGGCATGGTGTACAACATATCCACAGTAGTTTTCTAAATGTTTACCCTGTGGAAGCCATAGTTAATTAAAAATGGAAATTTTGAGAAAATCCAAACCATTCTAGTTGAGTGAGAGGGAGATAAAATTGTCCATTTCAAGCCCCTGAAATTATATAATTTAAATGATGACTACCATCTCTTTGAACATCACATTGAAAAGAAATGACTCAGTAATAACCAGAACCCAAATGCCAAGGTGAATTGTGAATACGTTTTATCCCTTCAGAGAATTATATGTTCATATCACTTTGTATGGAACAGACATTTCGTGCTCTCTAAAGATAAAAGCAGTTTTCCAAACTCGGGTCTATAGATTACTAGTGCAACACATTTTACTGTGCATTTAACATTCATGCCTACATAGAGGAGAATACTATATTAAGGAGTGTTTTATTGAATGTGAAAAATATGGTGTAGACTTTCTCTGATGCCAGTCAGTACCTTCCAATGACGTAAGAGAAACTCAAATTACATGTTCATTTGAAATGTTTCTCTGATCACAAGACTTGTTGTTGTTGGAGACTATAAAGAGTATATTGAATTGTCTTGTGTTGCTATAAACAAGTGAGATGCATGGTGACAAGTGGCAACACACTGAGGTAGATTGTATATTGTTTGATAGAATAGGCTGCATAGATTTGATGTATAGGAATGGATGCATGTTTGTTTTGTAAACTCGGCAGGTTAAATGCCTTTCTGCAGACGTGCTTCCTGTGACTGTATAACATTGTTGGCGATTTCCCAACAGAATGCTATGGTACCACGTTTGGTTTTGATTTTGTATTCTAATAAATGTGCAATACAGCCTTTTTCATGGCACAGAACTTTGGGGTGGGATTGTGTAATTGCGGGTGTTAGTGAAAGAGGTGAATAAGTAGAATAAGTCTATAAATCGTCCAAAAGATCCATGTCCCTGATGGCCACGGAGGGTGATCCGAAGCTGGGGGGGGGGTGTATCTGATCCTAGCCTGAAATCCATGGAATGGCAGGGAAAAGTACTTTCTGATTGCCAATATCAAGAAACATGCTGTGCACTATACCTTGGCCTTGGGGATTGTGAAGTCAAAAGCAAGATCCAAATTGTATCCCTGGCATTGTACATTTGTGCCAAGATGTGAACTAGGTGCTATATCCCTGACAATGTGAATCCTTTAGAAAGGCCCCAACGCTATGTTAAGTACACCCTATTGCCAATTGAATTCTAGCTAAAAGTCTAAGCCTTACTGGCATTCATATAGTCCCCTATGTTAATGGCCTGGAGCTATGAGATGTTCCCAGGACTGCATCCCGGAGACTAGTCAATAGACTGTGAAACCAATTACATTAGTAATCCCGAGAGTCCGTGGTTTGTTTTTCAGAGATCAATGTCCTGTTTTAGGAAGAAAGATCCCTCACCCAACAGTTTTTATCCACACCCATGGTATTGTGTGAATGAAAGCGTTTGATGTCTGATGGCCTGCAAGGGCGGTGCCTGATGCACAAAAGAGAATTGTGCGTGGGCCGACGTGCAAAAGCGCGTCATACTTTGCCTTGGCAGCCGCTGGAGGGCATAATGGAGGAGCAGGTAAGTGCTGCTCCAGGGGGACCGACTTGGTGGGAAAGGAGAGCAAGGGAAGGGGGGAGTTTCTAGCTGTGACAAGGGGTGTGGAGGGGACAGCCGCTGAAAATGGCGTGTTGGCAGAATGTGACATTGCGGGGGAAAGGGTTGCAGATGGCGGCCTTCCACAACGCTGCTCTTATGCCAGGAGGCTTTACACATTGATCCGTATAAAGGTGTTACAGTGCATTCCTGAGTCCTGTATTTTGTCGAAGCGGGGTGAACATTGAACGTCCATTCTTTAGAAGTAATGCAACCATCTCACTTACAGTGACGCAGTTCACAAAGCTCTAGCTCCCCGAGTTGCATCGGATGCCTACCTATCTTCTGACGTCACTTCATCTGCAGGACATACTTACACGTGTATGACTTTCAGTCATGGCTTTGTAATGTTTTTAGCAAATGAAAGTGTGTATCACATTAGGAGTATACCTCATATAAAATTGGGTTCATCCCAGAACCAGTTCGAGTCTTTTTTCAGAAATGAAGGTTAAATACTTATATTGGTGAATTTGTAGGCCATAGAACAAGACAAAAGTGGGACTGGTGGTGAATGAGCGAAACGTATAGTAAGTACTCTTTCAAAGTTAGGTGCGGGAGGAAGAGAAGTTGTGACCTTGACATCAAAGATGAAAAGCGAAGTCGAGAATCAGTTGCCACGTGGCAGAGTGTTACCTCTGTGCCTCGTGTGCAGATTCCATTGGTCGGGAGAGCACTGGTATCTATGCAAACATTCTCTGTGGTAACTCTTGCCTTTTGGAACTCCTCCCATCTCTAACTGCTACCCCCGCCCCCTTAATTTCTGAAGAGAATTGAAGACTTGGCTTTTTTCAAAGAATCTTGAGTCGTTTTTATTACATGGCGTCTTTAGCTATTCTTATTTTGCTTGCTTATTTTGTAGTATTGCATCAAGGTTTTTCTGGGTTCCCCTTGATTCCACTTGCACCCTCTGCAGCAAGTGACTATCCTTAATCAAATATATAAAACGTACAGAGCTAAACCAAGTACCAAAAATGATTACACTTAAAGCACTGACGCCAGGCTCATTAATTTGTGTTATTACGACATTGCTGTGCATATTGTCATATGAACAGTAGCTTAATGTCAGCTCTGTATTTCCAGCCAAGCCTTGTGAAACTGACGAAGCCGGTGGCTCTCTGGACCCAGCAGGATGTCTGCAAGTGGCTGAAGAAGCATTGTCCGAACCAGTATCAGATCTACACCGAGTCCTTCAGACAGCATGACATAACTGGTAATGCATGCCCCGCTTCCCACGCAAAACCGCGCCTTCTCCTATTTACAAGCCAGATGCCGTACTTTTGCAAGATGCTATTGCAATGATAACCGCTCTTTATTCTTCAGCTGTACTCTAGCATGCTGTGTTTTGTTTCAGGTGTTTGGAGCATGTTGTGCCCATAATGCACTGAGACACGTTTCCCTCCAGTGCTTTCTGCACTATGTGGATGTGCGCTTTATCATTGATTATGAAAGGTCACAATACATGTAATTTTATACATACACAGTGCATGTCAGAGTAGTGGCTAACTGTGGCCAATGCAGCTTTAAAGTGCCACCCGTGCTGCCAAGGGCATTTATTTGCATCCCATGTACATGTATGGCGCATTTGAAAGGTCAAGGTGCGGGGATACTTTTTATATCGAAGCCAAGATGAAGTTGTGGCCCCTGAATCGTGTCATGCTAATTGGATTGGCTTTGTTAAAGCACTGAGGAGTACAGAGAAAGTAGTTAAGTGTGTGCCCATTTGCATAAGTATATCATAGGATTTAGTCTCACATAACAAACTTGCAACTGCAATGATACAAATGTTACTTTATTTTGTTGTATGAAGCAAGCACTTAACAATGTCAGTAGACAGGACGAATTGCATACATTGCGTACTTAAACACTAGAACATGTGAAAAGCCTGAGGGCCCTACTAGTCTTTCACAGATAGAAGCAGGTTATGGATAGGACCTGTCAAGCCAAGTGGACTCTACATAGGCTTTAACTACTAGGTTAAATTCAGACATTTGAATGCAGTTTGTATGCACCGATGGGCAACATAGCTGGTTAGAATGGCAAAAGCAAAAAGAAAAGTCTTATTGATTCAACAGATTCCTCAAAACTCTCTCCACTGTGCCACTCAGTCTTTATATATAAGGTTGGTTGTTGGTTGGCCCTTTCTGGGGAGCCCATGGCAAGGCAGTGTGACACACTTAACCTAACTTGTGTTGCTGGTGCTGTCTGTCAACTAGTCTACATAATGTTCCACCATGTGTTCGTTCCTCCTCCCACCGCCTCCAGGCATCTGATAGGCAGGTGTTTTCTTCCTCCTTACTATCACTGTCCCTACATCTCCAAGGAACTCCTCCTTCCCCTCTCTAGTTGTTATAGATCTCCTTGTGCTCTTCGCTTTGGTCTGTGCCTCCTCCAAGCTCCTAGGTCCACATTCCCTCCACCTTGTTCTTCACCGTCTCCAACCTCCTCTCTCCTTTTTTTCTTGCTTAATTTTCACCTTCTCCATCCTTCCTTCTTTCCCCTCCTCCTGCTTTCCCAGATACGTCTGCAGCTCCTCCGTCTGCACCCTCAAATCTCTCTGTACTGCCACACCTTGCACCTCCAGAACTTTCAGCATTTCCTCCACCTCCAGATCCCTCAGCACACCCTCCTCCTCCAGCATCTGCGGGTTTCTCTGCACCCCCATGCCCTCCTGCACCTTCTGCTCTTTCTGCACATCCATATCTTTCAGCGCCTCCTCGTGAACCTGCAGTACTCTCTGCGCCTCCACTTCTCCTGCACCTTCAGCTCTTTCTGTACCTGCAGAACTTTCAGCACGGCCTCCCCTGCAGCACCTACCGCTCTCTCTGCACCTCCACCTGGACTGTTTGCTCTTTCTGCACATCCAGGTCGTTCAGCACCTCCTCCACCACCAGATCGTTCAGCACATCCTCCAGCTGCACCTCCAGCTCTCTCTCTGCCTTCACCCCCTCCTGCACCGTCAGCTCTTTTTGCCCCTCCATATCTTTCTGCACCTCCAGCTCTCTCTCTGCCTTCACCCCCTCCTGCACCGTCAGCTCTTTTTGCTCCTCCATATCTTTCTGCACCTCCAGCTCTCTCTGCACCTTCCCCCTGCTGCACCTTCAGCTATTTATGCACCTCTGGATTGTTCATCACCTCCTCCTGCTGCACCTCCAGCTCTTCGCGTGCCTTCTCTCTCTGCACCTCTGCACCTCTGCATTGCTTGCCATTTTTTTCCAACTTCATGAAGAAAGACTGTAAGATCGTGATATGGTCCTGAACATGAGAAACTTACTGAATTTCCAGCAAGCACCCACTGAACAGTGAATGATTGAATTCTAGGGAAATGGCAACCTGGGCAAAATGTGTGAAAGGACTATGGCAATCCAATAATCGCTGGGGTTCTTCCTGTTGGGATTTGGATGGGATGAAAGACCGGGTTACACTAGGTGGTTGATGGCTCAGGACACAATACAGAAAGACTTGAAAGACATTCATTTGACATCTAGCTAACAGTGAAGGGCAACGGGGGCCTGTTTTCTTGGGCCACGAAAGACCCAATATATGTTGCCTCAAATATGTGGAATTTGGAGGCACACCATTACAAGTCTTCCAAATGAAACTTCTACTAGTAAGGATTGCTGAAGTCCCATAAGGTGTGGTTCCTTCAGCCCAGTGAGGGCTGGATCCAGGGATCCATGGCCATACTTAGCCCTGCTTATGCTACAGTTAGTAACCTTTCTCCCAGAGTGGCCATCCAGGGGAGTGTTGTGTTTTTAGGGAATGTCGAGTAGCTGTGTACGCTATTCTGAGTATCACATTGCATATTCTGTATCCTCACGTGCAATACATTTGCAAAATACACCAATGCAGACCCCCTTCTATACCCATCAGAATCTGAAGTCTGAAGCTTCCTCTGGCAGGGTGTGCAACGAATAACAGGACAATAATTAGGTCGTTGGCCATTTGGTTAACTAATTTCGAGCAAGTCGACAAATGAATACCCAAGAGGGAGAGGGGAAGATAGTGTTGGGCACAGGGTAGGGAGGGGGCAGTGGTGGAGCCATGCGGGGCCAGCCCCCCCCCAAACCCCCATGGTGCCCAGGGCGCCCCCCAGCCTCCCACTGGCACCATATTGGCCACCCCCCAGGCACCAAAAGCTGCCTTCACTACTGGAAGGGGCATGGTGGGGATTCCCTTAAAGGACGAAAGGGGACGTCGACCAAGATCGAACCGAATGAGTCGACCAAATGTTAAACGATCTAATAAGAGTAGTTATAAAACGACTTAATGAGGCTGCTTGTAATCATGAGGAAGCCGCCTCTGGCAGATGCACGTCACATTATTCAATTACACCACGTGCCCTAAGAGTTGGACCAGTCTCATTGGCTAATAGGGAGCAGCTTAATGTCATGTCCGAAATCCAAGTAAAACATGAAATGTATGTGCTCGTTACACCACCTTGAATCATCGTCATGCTCCAGGCAGTGCTGTTTGGTGTGTAGGTAGATCCCTCTACTCATTGATATCGGGGCCCCGGACCTCTCTCAATTCCTGTTCATGGATGGTGGTATCCCACGCGCACCAAGATTTTACTAACTCTAGTCTTTGAGACGGATGCATACATGTCAACATGCTACCTTCCATTCGCCAAACGCTAGTCCAGCCCTAGTTTCCACTTTGCATTCTGAGACGTGTAGTCCTGGATTTTCTCCATTATCAACCCAGGGCTGCAAGTCCCAGGATGCAAGGTTAAACCCAGGATTGGACTAACACCCCCTGAATGGAATGAGACATGTTGGCATGCATGATGCAGGTGAGAGGTCATGATGTTAACATCCATGAACTATTTCGCAGGAGTGGGCTCCTCGCTAGTCAGCAGTGCTTCTCAAACTGCGATCACGGTGAGAAATGAAAATGTAACCTCTCATTTTATAGACTCCCTACTTATTTTGCATTTATGTAGCATTGCATGTTCCGTGCAGTACCTTAGAGTGCTTTGTTGACAGTTAATCTTTTTTATGGTCGTTTGATCAGTCATTATTCTTCCTTTTCTCGTTACTGGGAGCAGAAGTGAATGCGAGAAGCCTGCATAATGCAGTACAGAGCAAAAAAAGGAAGCGCGCACAATTTGCAACAGTGTCACTGATTGTGACATAAGCGATGGGGCAATTTTGCACCAGAGCTAGTCTGAGTCATGATCCATAACGTTCGGAACCAGGCAATATGTACACATAGATTTTTGCATCATTTTATTCTACTTGCGAAGCCACAAATTATTTGGATTCACTTCCCAAAGGTAGAAAACTGGTAATTTTGAGGTAAAATTAGTCTCTTTCATCTTTGTCCAGTGTACTGTTTCCTTCAATTTCACATTTTAAAAAATGAAGTCAAATATGTTAGGTTAAATTTCGTTTTTATTTTTTCTTATTTATGATGCAAAATATTGTGTGCTATGGTTTTAGATTTGGGCATGTTTGTGCGGAAGTTGCCACTAATTTTTAATGTGGCTGCAGACAATTCTCCTTCTCTTGCTTAATGTCATTCACCAGACACCATTCTGCAGAAAGGACATCCCTGTGCTAATTTTACAAAGAAAACATTCCAAAAAGGGCAGTACTTAATACCACTGGAGGTACTTGGCCAATACCAGAAAGGTAACCTATCTCCATTAATGAAGCAGAAAAGCACGTGATTGGAAAGTCTGCTCTGCGTGCATTACCGCCTCGAGTCATTGCTTTATCACTGAAATGTCCAGTATAGAAGAACATGTAAACTTACAACAGTGGTAATTACCTCAAAACAATAAGATCAGCTATGAGCGGTCTTGCTTTGTCATTTGCCATTTATTGAGCTAACAAAGGACTTTGCCTGTGTCAGACTGGGTCATCAAATTGTCTCGGGCACCAATGGAAAAGTGGCACACCATTGCAAACGGCTCTTTATTCCTATTGTGACACTGTTTGAATAGTACCCAAGGGGGAGTTGTTTGATAAAATGTGATGCACATTGTGAATGTGTTGCAAATTGTGCATTTTAAAGAATATTTATTCAGCAACACTGGTCAAAACTATTAGTCGCATAGTGAAGTAACTCATCAAACTGGCTCACAGTGGCCAAAAAAAGTGGCCCACTTTGACCAAAGAAACTGGCCCCATGCCAGCATTTTGCATTTTTGGTTCGGCCCATTGCCCTATAGGCCACTCTGAGCATGGACTTTGCCCAAAAACACTTACAAGTAATGAGAGTCTACAGGGTAGATCAGGAACAGGGGCTGTACAAAAGAGGGGCAGCTAGTGAACATTTGACGAGCCAGTGATGAGGAATTAAGTGTTATGGAAACCGGGGACAAGTCAGGAAAAAATGCACTGGGCCATTAACGGAAATAATCGCCCTGTGTAAAGTGCATGTTCAGTGTTGCCACTTTAACCTCCAGGATTTTGGAACACGGTTTTTTTTGTTGTTTTTTTTTATAGCAAGGGAACCTATCCATGACTTTAAAATATGTTTAGCGACTGGTGTTATTTACTGCTGGTGAAACATGTTGTCCCTTGTCACAAAGAAACCAGGGAAATATTTGACTCCCCCCCTGCTGGCAGCAACACAGAATGGTCCTCACCTGTCTTCGTGGTAATCTCAGTAGACTGGCAATGTACCGATGGAGGGATTTCCCTGTGATGGGGGCAGGCGCCCCTCTTTGTAATACCTTTCCTTTCAACAGCACGTTGTTTTTAAAGCGACATCTGTACCGAGCTTGTGTTTTTCTGCACAATGGAACTGAACGCGCAGTACCCCCCTAATACGAAAAGGCCATTGAAATGGCTGCAATTCTTGCATTACTGCCTGAGACCTGCCTTGCAGCTGCAGCGAGGCACGGGTGCCCTGTGAGGTTTGGCATCTTGAAGCTGGTGTCATGAATGTTTGCCTTTCCAAGTTATTGCAGATGTCCTTGTCAGCGCCCACACATTTCTGAAACGGTGCGTTGCCTCCACACCACACTTTGCATAAAGTGAAATTCAAGAACTGTTCTTTTTTTTTTTTTTTTTTTTTTTTTACAATAGTTAGAGTTTTGAAAAATTACATGTGCTGGAGGCTCTATTGCTTTCAGTCGCTTGACGTTAATTGCTTTGCAAGCAAGGCGGCAATTTGCATCCGTGCGACACCTCCCAGCTGCCAACGTTTCTGAAAGAATTACAGCATTTCCCATAATATGTGCTCTTCGGCAGGCCCAGAAAGGCATCACAGTTTGGTTTGGTTCGAATATCGCCCTCCATCAAAAGGTTTTAATTACTGTGAAATGTTAAAGCATTTTGGGGACGTGTATAAGACATGGCTCAGATAGTGAAATGTGTTTAATAGTAATAGTGTACTATTAGTATATTAGAGGCAGTCAGCAGCACATGATATACTTTTCTGAAGTCTTAGATTCCAAAAATGCAGGTTCTGATCCCTTTTGTTAGACTAAGAGCAAAGAATATGCTATTATATTACAATACGTGAGGTTTGGAAGTAGCACGGAGTTGTCATTCTTATGGCAGGAACACAATGTAAGCAGGAGGAAGCGAAGCGTTATTGAAAGAAATGGCCATTGCGGCTTCTGTTCTCACGTGACGCTGTTGCTGCCCTCTGATACGTCTACACCTCCTGGGAGGTTCATGCCTCGCACCATCTTGGCTGCCCTTGTCAGTTAGTCCATTGCAAGGCATCGAACGTGTAGGCTTGGAAGTTTAGAACCTTTCTTTGCGCGCTGACATCTTATTAAGGCCAATATTGTGTGGCTGACATCGCCTACGTTTCCGGTGTGTTCATGGGTAGTTAAGGCCTGTTGTCTTCCCTTAGTATTCTGGGCCAGAAGGCGCTAAATTGCACACTGCGTGACTTTTCTGATTAGCCACCGCCAACTCGATTCTTTAGTTGTCTGGCCAAATTATAGCCTTTACAAAAGGCATTAATAGAAAAAGGTAAGGCAGAACGGCAAAATGACGCTGCCGGGACATGATGAAGCAAACCGCCCTTCCTATCGTCATTTCAATGGGCTCGATGTTTTACAGTGCGTTCTTTGCAGGAGAAAGGAATGTGTACTTTTTCGTGTCATATGCTGATATGACTTAGTGGCTTAAAGTGTGATTCCTTTGTTTCTTTAAATGGAGTGAGTTCTAACCCTATTTCAATGACTGTGGGGCCTTAGTATGTAAACAGTACCTAACACCCATATCCTAACATTGGCCATTATATTCGTGAGATATCAGTCCAGTCCTGGTTTTAACTTTGCATTCTGGGACTTGTAGTCCTGGGTTTATGGTAGGAACATCCAGGAGTGCACTCCGCAGAATGCACTATTCTCAATCGGCATATGCCATGCTTTGGGGATCACACACTTCTTACCACATGGATAAGATCTATGATATTCAATAAGAAGGTGTTTTTGACAGGTGTCTACACCACAAGACACACTCCACACTCTAGAAGGATTAATCATTGTTGAGGAACTGACAGAAAGTGATAGGACAGAAGAATTATACACAAGCAATTTTACCCCTGATGAATGTCCTACATTTGTTTGTGTTTTAAGGACAGAAACTTGTACAAGTTGGGTTTGAGAAAAATATACCAATTGCACTTTAGAATTTGAAAAACTACTCCTGTGTGAAATTTCATACCGAGAAATGTTACAACTACTACAACAATTAACCCAGAGTATGTGTTTTTCTTGTGTTTTGTAAAGTTTATGGTCTACATGTTTTATCCATCGTGTTTAATATTGAGTTTTATGTAATTTGATCATTTTAGGAGTTTTTTACTCTACAGTTTTAATAATAAAAATACCTTTTAATGTGATTTTTTAGGTTCTTCTTGTCCTGTCTTGTGGTGTAGACACCTGTTAAAAACATCTCTGGACTAGTGTCTCGCAAATGAAATGGATAACGTTGGCATGTTGGACGACACAAAGTGATTATATAATGAACATTACAGGAATATGTTATGGCACTCGTGTGCCTGAGGCTCACGAAAAAGTCGGTGCCTTAGGCCAGGGGACAGAATGTTCACACGTCACAAAAAGAGACACAGACTTGCTATTTTCTAAGTTAATGGTTATAGCAGCCATTTCTAACAAAGCCATTGAAATGATAATGGTAGATTACGGTAGATGAAGGGTGAAGCTCACTATGCCCATATGTTTTGCCAAGTATTACACCCTATTCTCTCCCACGTTTGTGAAAAGGGGATATGTGTAATGCCCTGTCTGCAATGTATGTATGTGTGGAATGATTGTGGGGGTAACACATGCGTCCGCAGGTGGGCATTGCCATTAATGGCCCGCCAACTCGAGCCAAAGTAAGCCAGAGCCAAGCCTGCTATTGTAGACCCCTAAACGGTCTGAAGGGGCATGTGTGGTCTATCTACAACTCCACGCCTTTTGTGAAATGTGTAGGATTGAAAGATTACGTGTTGTGTCATTTAAACAGTTTTTCAAATCGAAATAATTTGGAGCTTATGTTCAATGTTGCGTAACGTACGCAACATCAATAAAAACATGCGTCAGTTTTTTAAACATTTTGCTTATGCTACGCAACAGTTTCATTCATTTGTTTGGTGGAGATCTGCCGCCTCCCTTCCTCTCCGCCATACAAATGCCCCAGCATGCATTTTCATGCCGGTGCAAATGCTGGAGGATCCCTATGCAGCCCACTGGCTTTATGGCTAGACTAAAACAGGCAGACTCCATAAACATCCATTGTAAACGCTGCCTACCATGCCAGCATTGGCAGGCAGCATTTACAATTGCAATTAAGCAATGGCTACCATGCGGGCATGGTAGGCAGCATTTACAATGGATGTTTATGGAGTCTGCCTGTTTTCTTCTTCCTCCTGATGATGATTCAAACTCTCTACTCTTTTTTGTTTACACTTCATTGCCATTACCCTTCCCGACAGTGCTTTAAGTGGGCCAGGGCCAGCGGGGCAGAGCCCTGACAGTCTCCAAAAAGTAGCGCTCAGCCTAGGCCCTGCCAGAGCTCCCCAGTCCCACAATGCTTTGGTGGGATTTTTTCCCACACTGCGGCACTACCATGTTGGGAAACGGTGTCACTGACAGCAGTGTCGGCCACAGCGTAGTGCAAACTGGAACTTCCTCTCATGACCCGCAAGAGGAAGTTCCAGTTTGTGCGACAGTGTTTCTAGCACTGCTGTCAGTCACAGCATTGGCAGCCAACAGCATTGTGGCAATAGAAAGCCCCAGTTATTGCACCTTCCTCTCGTGACCCCACTCAAGGGGTCACAAGAGGAAGTTGCAGCCCCAAGCCCGCAGTGCCATTTTGGCCTGGCCTTGCCTACTGTACCTGAAACCGACAAGAGGAGAAGAGAAGATTCCAAGCTGCGCCGGACAAGATAAGCCACGACCAATTAAGTTACACAAAAATCCTTTTCTTTGAACATTTATCAGTAAGCCACTTGCAGATAAATGTGCAAAGCAAAGGAAAAACATACTCTCCTTTTACCAAATCATTCCAAGTGTTCCCTCATTTCCTCACTCTTTTGTCTCCCTCTCTCTCTTCTGATGCTCTCTCTTCATTTGCCCTCTCTCTTCCCTTTTCTCCCTTCCAACTCCATCTCTCACCATTTCCTCTCCCTTTTTTCTTCCAGCTTCCCTCCCCATCTCTTCACTTTTCTCTTCATCTACCATTCTCTCTTCTTCCCCCTTCTCCTTCTTTCCTATTTTCTCTTCCCCTTCTCTCCCTTCCCAGCCAATAGTGGCTATTGCCACAGAGCGGTTAAAGATAGCTGCCATTTAGTTTAGGATGGTCCAAATTGTATGGGGGGGACAGGCTTGCCAGGTGATTCTAAAGGCTGAGCAAACCATTAGATTGACCATCTTTTGATTTGAGGGAACCAAATCAAACCAAGACACCTTTCTTTGGTGAAGCGACATCTATTAACCTTTTTCGGGCAAAATATAATTTCATTTCTTAGCTTCTCTAATTAAGGTGCCACAGTATCAAATATACACTTGTACTGTCTGCAGACTATGCCACCTTTTGCGGCATAGGAGTGTCTCTGGAAGTCGTAATTCAGGCAGACAAGCCATATTTGGCCAGTGGAATTATGAAAAGGTTGGAAATGGCAGGGCCGTTGGCGGACAAATGAACAAGCTGGTCATGCCAAAAATTCGGTTTTGGATAGATTAGGCTTTATCGGGCATAAAAGAATCATTCTTTAATTTATAGAAATGTTCTCACAATTTAACAACTGATTACTCATCCAAAGGATAGAGTGGGGATTTGTAAAAACACAAAAAATTCCCTATTGACATTCAGAAGAACTGAGGCAAAATTGGGCATTGAATATGTAGAATATTTTGTAAATATTGATAATTGGAGGGGATTGCAACATTCATACAAATACATTTATATTTTACAGGTTATCTATCGATCCCTAAATGTGTTAACACTGGTGCAGGGGGAGGGGAGATGGAAAGGAAGAAAGAAGAGAAGGAAAAGGAGGGTGATATTGGATGAAAAGGAAGGAGGAAGAACAATGGCAGGATGCAAAGGAGCAAGCAAATGGAAAGAAAGACCGTAAATGGGAATGGAAGAGAAGAAGAAAGACAGACGGGGGAGGAAGAGAGAAAGGGGAAGGAGAGAAGGGGAATAGAAGTGGAAAGAAGACAAGAGGGAGAAGGAGATGGCAGAAAGGAAGCAAAGACGAGAAGGGGGACTGAAGATAAAGGGTGAGGAATAGAAGGGCAGGATGGGGTAAAGTGAGTGGCAAAGAAAGAGGGAAGGGAGAAGGGGAGGCAAGGACAGGCGAAAAGAAGTGGAACGTAAGATAAAGGGAGCTGGAAGAGAGAAGGGAGCAGGAAGAGAATGGGGAAGGAAGGGCGAAGGGGATAGAGAAGGGGAAGGAAGAGCGACAGTGAAAGGAAAAGATGCAAAAGGAGAGAAGGGTAAATGAGGAACAGAGGTGTTGAAAAGAAGCGAAAGAGAAAAGTGGGGAGGAGGAAAGAAGGGGAAAGAAAGAGAAGGGAAGGATGCAAAAGAAAAAGGAAGGGGAAGTAGGAGGGAAGCCAGGTCCCATCGGTGTCCCACAACGCAACTCCATAGTAATTATTTGTTTTTTTAAATAATAGAATGATATATTAACATAAGCTATGAAGCGAATCAGAATCACTTACAGAGCTGCAGATGAGACACAGTGCAAATAAATGATTTGCGTAGGATCACACACTTGTGTTGTACCAAGCAGACAGTGTTGTGATATACACTTAGTTATGGAGGTCAACCTCCCCTGTGCATTTTTACATGTTCTTTTTTTAGGCCACTGCCATCAAGTATAAGACCACGCCCTACGTACAAGTCACGCCCCACATAATGGCCCCCCCTCAATTTCCTACCCCATTTTTGAAGCACTGCTTTTCAGCCCTTTCCCCCTCCAACAGACGCCCTAAGCCTTGGCTCAACCCCCGCTCTCTCCGCTCCAGTCTCCGCTAAACTGACGGCATTGGAAGATGCCCCAAGCCCCCTCTGACCTCGCTGCTCTTTCCTCACTGCACTCTTGTTATGACCAAGCCTTGCTTACTGCTGAAATAATGCTACTTTTCTGAATTCACTCTTTCCTTTTCCCATCACCCCGTCGTCTCTTTCAACTTCTGAACACATTCCTCTCTCCTCGACCCCCTGATCCCTCTCTTTTATATCTCTTTCCTCCACTGACTTCGCTAATAACTTTACATCTAAAGTTGTCACTCTTCCTTCCCAGGTGCTACTACTCCCTCCAACTCTTCGTGGTGGACTCTTTCCCCCCTACTCATTATCTCCCCTTTCTTCTCTCTCTGACTTTGATACATCTGCCCTTCTCCCTCAGGCCCATTCTGCTGCTTCCTTCTGACCCTTCCTCCCTCATTCCTCAGATCTTCCCTCACCTTCTCCCATATCTCACTTGCCTCATCAACTCCTCTCTCACTAATTCATGTTTTCCCTCCTTATTGAAACATCCGCTCAACCATACCCAGGTTTAAAACACCCTCTCGTGATCCCTCTATCTCCACTAACCTCCGCCCTATTGCTCTTCTTCCCCTGAGGTTGCCATTGGTTCACTTACGGGTGTCCCTCGGAATGTATGTGTTTCCCCCTCATAGCATTATTTCTTTACAAAATAGAACGAGGCACAAAACATACTTTTGGTGACATTAAAAAGACCACAATTTATTAGTTATTTTCAAGATCAGCACTAGACGATCAGCAGCCTTTCAGCATGACTGCAGTAGATGAACTACTTACATTCCAAAGAAACGCCCCCAATTATTTGACCAGGTTGTCAAACAGGTCGCACTCCCTGGGCTTTCTGTCTAGTCTGACTGTATGGCCTCAAGCGTGAACCAAGCAAAGAGTGCCGTCTCTGTAGATGGAAGCTGCTTTGCTGCACCAAACCATGACCCTCTTGCACCTGCCGCGCCAGGTCTCTAAAGGCACATATTTGGCCACATTCCATTTTAAAAGGTCATTCTTTCACTGACTGGTCGCATGTGCGACCGCCAACCTGCAACAAGTCTAAGACATCATTAGTCATACCTGCAATAGTATTAGGGTGTGGTGGATGGGTTTTTGCAGGGGCTTGTTCAACAGCGAAAGCCCACCACTGCTCTGGGCTTCTTAACCATTCCTGGACCCCTGACGCCATCAGTCTAGAAACCTCTGCTTCCCCTCACATTGAAAATAATATCACCCCACTATTTAGTGGGCTTTCCTTGAATTTGGGGATTGTTCAAGCAATGGGTCCGCCATCTTTCAGGCTGGTTGAACATGGCCACCAGCACCATTTTGCATACTGTGTACCCTAGGTCCTCCACTACATTATCCCCAGGCCCCTTAACGCCCCCTATGGTCCTGGGCCATTCCTTTCCTCTCCAAGATCTTAGAGCGTGCTGTATACTCCCACGTCAGTGCCTATCTAAATCTCCACCCCTTTCCCTCACACTCCACAGCGACTGCCGTTCTACACGTCCTCAGGAGTCTTCTCACTGCCCGACGCTAAGATTTCTTCTGTCCTTCTTCTTGACCTTTCTGCAGCATTCGATAATGTTGATCATGCACTTCCTCTTTCTACCCTCTCTTCCCTGGGTCCTTCCGAGTCTGTTCTTCAGTGGTTTCACTCTTAATCTCTCTAACTGCTATTATTATGTCACCTGGCCTAACCAAACCTCTCCTCCTGGTCCCTTCTTCATGGGGTCCCTCAGGGGTCTTTCCTAGGTCCTCTACTTTTCTCACTTTACACTACCCCACCCTCTATGTTTTCCTTTGACATTTCAAGCCGAGTCTCCACCATAATGGGCAAGAGTACTGGCAGGTCGGTGCCCCCCTCGCCCATTATGAACAAGGTGCTCATGGTACTTTTCATGAAGCAGAAACATAATGGATGTTGTTGTATTGCTCTGCTATGTCAGTGTTCAGATTTATATGTGGGCATCTGCTCTTTTGAGGAAGCGGCCGTTCACTGTCTAAGCAACGTTTGAACTCTAACCTGGCTTCCCTCACGAAAGGAGCCAGTCCACTGATATGAGCCACACCCTATAGGTCGCTCACATTTAAGATTCGTTTTCTTCAATGTTCAAGTAAGGGCCTTTTGTTTCGAGCACACCATCTATGCCTTGCCAACTCTCTTAATGGGCCACTTACTGATAGTCAGAAACAGGACCTCCGCACCTCTTGCTGTAAGTGTTGCGCTAGTTCGACCATTTTAACGTTCCATGTAGAAATCACCACACACTGTGTAATTCCACTTGGTTGTGACAATTTAATGAGTGTAGGCATTGTCAACATTACACCATTTTTGCAACTCGCAAGGAACGTCATCCTGTCATCTTCTCGCAGAATAATAAATGTAATTTGGTATAAGCCTGCATGTTTTTCATACACATGACTGCAGAAACAAATTATCTCTGCATCAGGTATTTTGCTGGGACAAGAAACGCGTCTTCTTGTGATATTATATTTAACATTAAGTTACATCATTAGAAAAGCCCCTTGTAGCGTTATATTGAGAGACCACCCTTAACCCGGGGAGTTCCTTTGCACCCCCAATCAAGGAGCCTTACAATGCTTGCTTAAATGTATTTATTAGCGCTGGCCTTATTAATGACTCACCGAGAGGCGCATACATCTCCCCCCACCCCCCACTGTGTCTACAGTGAGCCAAAAACCAGGCAGCGGTATAGAAAGAATATATATTTCAGTTATAAACTCAATGACTAATAAGTTGGTTAAACTACAGCAGCCACTGTCTTTGTGATGTCATCCTTGATGTCCTGGTTGTTAGTCTTAGCAGTGCACGGAGGTGGCACGAGTTATGGTTGCATACCATAACTGGCAAATTTCAAGGGTTTTTCGGTTTTACTTGTAACCATAAAATCCCTTTAACAATATTATTTCAGTGAATTTCGTAGGTTTTTTATTGCAACTTAACCATAATGTCCCTTTAACAAAGGCTTTCATTGAATATATATATATATATATATATATATATATATATATATGTGTATACACATATTTTACAGGGCCTGCGGTAGCAGCCCTGTAGTTATGGTTAAGCTGCTTAACCCTTAGGAAGAACACTTTTTGGGTACCTTATAACTTCGCCCCCCCTGGAGGAATCCTCATGAAACTTTGCACACAAAAAAAGGTACATTGCTCTATCAGATTGATTCTGAAAATGTTGGTGAGGCTTCGTGCAGGGGGGCAAAGTTATAGGGGGGTCTCACAATTTGTGGGTTTTCCAATAGATGCGATGGAAAAAAAATGCGCTCATGCCTACAGCCCAAACCGCTGGGCGAATTTTCACCAAATTTGCATAGGAGCCGCGGCTTGGTTTGGTGTAAATCCTTCCATTTGTGTTTTTTTTTTAAATAAGGGCAAAAAGTAAGTCCAAAAAAATGAGTGATATCTGTGTTCGGTCCACAGACCCACTTCCCTATTCGGTCTGCAGACGGGCCTTCGATTGGTCCAGAGGGCAGCGTGAAGTCTGCAGACATCGGACACAGCCACTGATTGGATGGTGAAAAGAATGAGGGGTGTCAGATTTTTGGAAACACCCACCATGTTGGATTCACGGACAGTCTCCATTGTCCGCAAACACTGCAGTGAAAACATATTAAAAAACACCACATTGCACTTGTCAAACTAATGAAACCATCTCTAGGTAGGTGAGGTGTGATGAGGATGGGATATGGCCTTAAAAAGCCCAAAAAACAGGTGTTTGTTCAATTCTGACGTCTGTGAACTGTCTGGATGTCCGGGTAGCCCTGTGATGTTCAAGAACATCTGAGCTGTTTGGGGACATCTATGACTATTTCTGCATTACAGGGTTGGTGAAAAGCAGTTTTGGATGGCTTATAACTTTGGCGCCACTCAATGAAACTGCATGCAATTATGACATTTCTTTCTAGACCTGACTCTGAATGGTGTGGTGCTCTTTTGCCAAGGGGGAACAAAATTAGAGGGGGGGTCGCAAAATATTTTAAAGGCTTATAAATGTAGTGACATTTGACGAATCTGCACAAAGGTTTGCAAAGAGGTTTTAGACTAGATATCAATGTTTTTGCAAAGTTTGGTGGGATTTTCTCAAGAGGGGTCAACATTAGAGGGGGGTCTCAACATTTTTAGATTGCTTATAACTTTGATGCCATTTGATCAATGTGGCCAAATGTTTTCAGAATGATTATAGACCAAACCTTGAATGTTTGAGCAAAGTCTGAATGGATTTTGTCAAGTGGGGACTAAGTTATATAACTATTTTATTTATGTACTTTTTGACACTTTTCAAAAAATAAAACATGGGCGGATTTGCAGCAAACTCGTGCAAGGAGCATTGGCAAGGTACCTGAAAGCATGGTTTTGCAAATGTCAGTGTTTTATTTTGTGAAAGTGTCATAATGTAGGTACAAAAATGTGCGATATACCTTTGGTGACTGAGGTATAGCCTGTGGCCATGGGCCGTGGCCAGATTATCCCGGTCATGGCCATCTGGCTACTGGCCATGACAATGAGGGGACAGCAATGGGGTTAAATTGGGCATGGCCACCAGGGACTGCCTATGTGGTAAAATATTTCGAAATTCGGATAGGTTTGAATGGGAAAATAAATTCTGCTTGTGGGAACAGCTTGAAGTGTTGGAAGGGATTGCAGCAAATATGCACGAGGAGGGTCAGCAAGCACCTCAAAGCATGGTTTTGCACATATGTCCTGTGTTTTATTTTTTTGAAAGTGTGAAAATGTAAGTACACAAAACAGTGATATAACACTGGTGTCTGGGTAATGGGCCTGGCCGTCAGCAAGGAGAAATGTGTACTGTAATTTGCTTATTGGAGCATGCGGTAGGTTGTAATGGGAAACAATGTGCGGCTTGCGGTTACAGCCTGAAGTGGTAGACTAGATAACAACAAACATGCACGACGAGCATTAGCAAGGACCTGAAAGCATGTTTTTGGAAATATGTCTTCTGTTTTATTTTTCCAAAGTGTAAGAATGCAAGTTGAACAACTAGTGATAAACATGTGATGTCTTGGTAGGGGGCCTGGTCCTCAGCAAACGCAAATGTGTACTCTAATTTGCTTATTGGGGCATGCAGCATGGCCGAAGCCCATACTCCATGGATTTGGAGACTGGCCATAGCTGAAAGCCATGAATACTGGCCATTGGTTACATAATTAGAGTATAGTGAACACTGACATAGGGGCAGGCTAGGTACAGTGAATAATAGGTGTGGTTTGGTTGGGCTGGGATCATGGCAATTGAGCGATGATTTGCATCCCCACGATGTGCTGCTGACAACGCTAGACATAAATATGTTTTAAAAAATATGTTTCTCAAAGGAGATTTATAGTACTTTCATATATATGAAAAGTGTAATTATTAATAACTTATATATATAGTGATGTAACACCATAAAATATGTTCACTTGTAGAAACCTACTAAATGGACAGAAAAAACTTTGTTAAAAGGATCTTATGGTTAAGGTGCATCCACCCTTGGGACTCCTCTGCTCCAGTAGTTAGCAAGTGGTGTTCCCACCTTGGCTTCCCTTGGCATTTCCCTCCTGAGTTCTCATAAGCACATGCACATCTGTACTAGCACTTCTATTTATGAACTTCTGTCACTGCACAATACATATGTGCATTTATAGGAGCATTGTGTACAATTATTGTGTATAAGTATGGGGAATGCAGATTCAAAACCTTTGTGGAAGATTGTAAAGTAAAAGTTGGTGTGTGGAAGCTTAATATGGTCATAGGCTTATATGTACCATTTTTGGAAGTGATTGATGGATGGGTGTGTGGCTGTTTGAAAGCGGGTCTTTAAGGGAATGTTACAAATATAAAATACAAAAGGGTAGAAGGGATGCACGTGCCATCCGGGTCTTTTAATGATCCATGGCCTGGAAAGGGGACTGTGGAGCCCGCAGATAGTTATAAAGGCCCATCAATTATGGTCCTTATTGTATGCTACAGAAAAGTATTTGGGACTGAAAATTGCTTCTGTCCTTTTATATTTTTCTCTAGTATACAATTGTCCATGATTAACATTAGCATAACACAACATGCACAAAATCATATTGAGTCTAACTACTTTACTGAGAAATGTAAAGTAGATGGAGTCTATAAGATTATTTGTTTTGTTTTATTTTTTAACTGTGCAAGGTGGTTCCTTAAGGACACTTTTTTTGTTTTTTTTGTTTTTGTTTGTTTTTTGCAGAAAAGGTCAAGTAAGGTGGGGAGAGAAATGAGGGAAGAGGCGCCAGCCACAAATATGGAGGGGCAGGTGGACAGGGGAAGATATTGCAGTTGTAAACAACTTGTATGCAGGAGCTTCAAAGGAATTCCCTTTCCAGAATCGGAGGCCAACAGTCCTGCAGTGATGGAAGCCATTTGTTAATTCTGCCCACAAATTGTCCTTGGCTGAAATGAACTTAGATGTTGCATTTTCACACATCTTCCTTTATTCTTTGAAATACTGTGTATTTTACTGCCCATGGTTCACTTTGCTTTTGCATCGGTTGATTTCTTGTTTCTTTGCACACGGCATTGTTTTTTTATCTATGACAGCTGAAAGTACAGGGCTGTTTATTTTAGTCAGCCATAAAATAGATTTGTAATTAACTGCTTTTCGTTTTTTTGTGTTGAAAAGTGTTGAAAAATGTGTATGAGTCTCACAGTGCACCGCCTTTTGATGGGTGGCAGTTTCACTGAAAAATGCTGCTTTTCAGATCAACCTTTCCTTTTGGAATGTAAGATAGGCCTTTTGATTTCCAATGCTTGGCCATTCCCCCACTCGTCCTCGTGTTACTTGCAGAACCCCAATGTCTGCCGTAAAAGGGCTATTTTCAGTGTGAAGGTTTTGGAAAACCGTCAGGTCATTTTTCCAGTGAGCCTTTCAATTATGTTTGTTTGGGCCTTTGATTAAACCCCACACCCCTGTTTAATAAAACAAATTGGGCCTCATTATGAGTTTGGCATTGTGGCCAATAATTCTGGCAATGCCACATGGAGTCCTATGGAGTCCAATAAATGGGATCTAGCACCGCCTTTCACCACTTGTAATCTGGCAGTAATTCTACCAGACCAAGTGGCAGTAACTATAAATCCGTTTGGTGATATTTCAGCAGATTTACCACTGAAATACCACCAAACTTGTAATGAGGCATATATCTTGAAATAATGATTACAATGTTCAGGGTAGGTTGCTGGAGCCTATAGACCTGGAAGCTCTTAGACATTGCACGTCCTCTTGTTAAGACCTGTGTCGGGGTGATTATCCCGGGGTTGGCTGAGCCGTCCGCGGACCTCCGGGCTGGAGGCCCCAACTCCTCCCGTGTTCCCCAAAAATGAGTATGAGACACACACAAGAAGCAAGGCGGTTCTGCTGTTTATTAAAACAACGGCAGGGATGGGTCTAGGATCGTACGCGTCCATCCAGACTCTCAAAATTCGTGGGGCTCGCAGGTCCTTTTTGTTGCAGTATGATGCGCTACTTGCGTCACCTGGGAAAGTTAGCGAAAAACCTATTGCCACTCCGGATTGGTTCCTCGAGTGGTAGGGTTAGTATAGCATACATATAGAGAGCAATATTAGTGGTTGAGGATGAGTCAGGTGGTATACTTGGGTTGTCCCTTCTATTAGATAGTTGAAAATTGTTACACGAAGACCCCTGATGATTGGCTAATGTTAATGGCGTCAGTGATGAGTGCCCCCATGTTCTGATTGGTCCTCCCGCGAGCCCCCCAGTCTGGAACCATTGTTGTTCCCAGCTCGCGGTGTGCCTTTCACTAGCAACAATGTGTAACTATGTGTTTGTGCAGACAATGTGCGGATTTGCTCATAGGCTTGAGAGCAGACCATTCCCATCGCTGTTGGTGTCCATCGGGTCATTTCATTGTTGCAACCTGTGTCCCAGACGTGGGACCCAGGCGACTTCTCCCTCGTGGGTCTGGCACCTTGTCAGGTTGGCTTGGTCACGTGGGGAGAGACCGTGGCTGGGGCGGAATTCTGCACATTTGAAGTTGTATTTTGCTTCTGTGTGCTTGGCTTTGCTTACAGGTGTGACCTTGGCGCCGGCTGGTAGCATACGAGTTGCAACATCGCCCCCTTGGCTGCGAGCTCTCGCTGGGCTCGTTCTGCGTGATCAGCACTTTTACTCTTGCTCATTCAGTATTCATGGCGGTTCTTGCTTGCGGCCTACTTGGGCCTGGTTCATGGGTGGGGATGTGTAATGCACGGCACCTGTGTTGCGGTTTGACATGGCTTCATAGGCAGTATTACGTCGTCGTTATATTCTCATCACGATGCGAGGGGTGGGAGAAGCGTCAGCAAGCGTATACACGAGTGCTTTCTGCGTCTTGCGTTTCTGCATTACGGAAAAACCTATGTGAAAAATAATAAAGATGCGCGTCAGTGGGTGTATCCGTCACCTACGTCATAGCACTGAATATATTCTTTGTGTGGGTTGGTGCGTGAGTGACCAGTGTGCATGGTGGCACGTGTGTTCTTGGCAGTTGGCTAGGTCGTTATGGCATCTCTAACGATGTGGTGATGTGGGTGCTTGTTGTTGAGGTCTTAGTTGAGTTCATCCATGCCGCAGGTGTCAGCTTGAGTAGGGCAGGCTGGTGGGCATATCCTTATGTTCTTGAACCAGGGTATTTGGTCGTCTGGTAGATTGACAAATTCATCTCGTGGCGGGTGTCTGGGCCGCGATCCTCTAGGCCATGGTCGTGAAGAGATTGGGGGGAGCTTTTTCTCCCATTCTCCCACTTCACCTGAATAATGGCACAAGTGTCCAGAATGTCAGAGACAACAGTAAACATGGAACTCCAGTGAGGTCTCTTTTGTAACTTGGCAAACTTGAAGTGTGCCATTTTAGGCAAGAGGTCAATGATTCTGCTTAATAAAGACATATCCAATGCTGAGGAGTTGCCTGCTTGAGAAGCAGGACTGGCAGCAAAGGGGTTACTGTTCATAGATCAGCTGATAAAGGAGCTGCAGAAGTTTATTTAGCTCCCCAGACAAAGCCTATTCATCTAGCAGAAGGGGGTTTCCCAGAAGGTGGATGATCTTTCTGGCCAAGAAAGAGGGCATTGGCCAGCCGCCCCTTCTATCATTGTGTGCACAAATTCCAGGAAGGCTGTATCTCAAGACGTTGGTAGTCAGCAGAAACATTGTCCCTTCTTACCTGAGAGAGACCACAGATATAGGAACAGCATCAATCAGAAGCTGCAGAGAAGGCACTGCAGCATCAAGTATGTCATCTCTTTGTCCCGCAAAAGGTTAAGTGCCTCTGATAGGAGAATCTTGGGTGTAGCAAATAATAGAGGGGTTGCATAAAGCTTTATAGAAACCCAGTACAAAGTGGTACCCTTTAAATGGATCAGTTCAGTTTGGCAAGATCCAATCTTATTGATTTACAATGTCAGGGGCATATTCATAAAGGTTCCATAGATCCCTATGACATCTGCCCTCTAAGACATTTCTGCAAGGTGCTGGAATGGTGAGCAGTCTTATATTTTGTAATGCCTGGGATGCGTGCAGAGACCTCAAGTTGTAGGGGAACCCTACTTAAGCTACCCCTGGGACAATGGATATCCAGGCAGGATCTGCTAGATGTGTTTCTGCTCCTACCTACATTTCCCCCTCACAGAAAGTACCTGCAGTTTCTTTGGAGTGGGCAAGTTCAGGAAATATCACCCCCACCATTCAGTCTCCCTTCAGCTACATGGTGTTTACCAAGCTGTGCTTGTCAGAGAAAATGAGAGGGGTGAGACTAACAGATCTGGTGATCCTAGAACTGGACTGTTTAGTATTATGCCTCAGGATGAAATGGTAATTGATGGACATATTTCCAGATCTTGGGTTTATCCCAAACTGGTAAAATCATTGAGTATGCTGTCCCAAAGAAATTGAGTTTTTAGCATCATTGCTTCACAGTAGACAACACTAACTCCATGGTCCTGGAGCCAGATGCTACGAGCATTTAATAAGTATGCTTTGAAATGGCAAAGGCACACATTTCTTAAAGAAAAGTGACCAGATTTGTAGTGCTGGTATTGTCCTCTCTGAAGGGCCAGTTCCACGGCCCCAGCATAATAGGGCACCTCTGAGACCCCCAGATACTATTGCCAAGAACTCTCCTATACAGTGCATGTGTTTTTATCAGTGTAGGCCAGTATGGAACACAGTGGTTGCCAGACTATATGCCTGGGAGATTGATCAGGATTTTATACAGAAATATACTGAATCAGACACTGTTGTGGCCCACAAACCTGCATTCAATGATGACATGGGACATCAGTATAGCATATCTGTCTGCTTTAATCTCCATAAATTAGCTGCCTTCCCTTCCAATGTCTCCTCTCCTTCCCTTCCTCTCCCATATTCCCTCCTCCCATCGCACTACCTCTTTCTTAAAGGGGCAGCATCCTTTTCCTCTGCAACATCACCCACATTGCTTATGAGGGAGGTTTGTGGCTTACATTTGTTCGATGAGGCAGGGAGGTCTCCGCATGGTTTGCTGCAGGCAGCCGGGCGATTCGCAGGTCTCCCCTTCCGATGCTATTGCCGGGGATCCTCTGTCCCTTCCATCCTGGGTTCCTCTTCTTCTGTCGTGTGTATATCCTCGTCAGGGTCCTCTTAAAATAGCTTGTGGAAGAATGAGTCATTTTGAGTTATCTCTCCGTCTTCTCTGAGGGCAGTGATCATAGGCCCTTGGACGTCAGTGACTAAGAGTGGCTTGGGAGCATACCTCGCGTCTGTCTTGTTGCACTATTTGATGAGCACTACTTCACCAACTGGGAGTTGAGGTTCTTTTGTCTTTCTTTTCCGATTTGTCCACTTTTTGGCTTTCCCCCTTTTCTTGGCTTCTCGTTGTCTAATTTCTGTGTCTTCCGCTGGGGTGTAGTCATTTAGCTGTGGTTGCCGAGTCCTCGGTTTATACTTAATGAGCTCTGTGGGTGTCCATCCGGTTGTCTCATGTAGAGTGTTCCTATAGCTCCAGAGCATCTAGGAGATAGCTTGGGGCATCACCATCAGGTCTGTGGCTGCTTACATTGTACGGTGTGCAGTGGCTTAGCGTATCCTCTACTAACATTCCCATATATGGGAACTACACTTGGTTTTGGAGTATCTTTTTTGTATTGGCGACCCCCCTGTGGCCTTCGGGGGCGATGATTACCAGGGCTTTCCTTGGGCTCTTGGGACCTCGCAGAAGTGTCCCTTGGCCAGTCCTGGTGAGTTCTTTGTGGATCTTTGCCATTCTCTGCAGGTACCTCCTGTCCACCTCCCCGGTCGCAAAGTGTGACGCCAACTGTTGTTGTTTGTGAGCTGGAATGCAGCTTGGATGGTGGGGGTCTGTCTTGCTTCTGTCAGCAAAGAGGTTACTGATGATGGCGGGGGGTAGTTCATTGAGGAATAGATAGGCCATGTAAGCCTCCGCTTTGTGTTCTATGATGTTCTCTGCCGGCCATCCAGGGTTCCGTGATAAGTAGTCTGCTGGGTTGGCCTCATCCTCAGGTTTTTAGCTGTACTCTTGTAACCTGATTCCCCACCGTTCTATGCGCGGTGGCATCTTGATCTTGGGGTTCCTGAACAGGGAGAGGAGTGCCTGATGGTCCGTGATGAGGACAAATGTCCGTCCAATGGTGAAGTGGTGGAATTTCTCACACGGCCAGACTGTGGCCAGGATTTCGTGTTCATCCTGCGAGTTCACTTGTTCATGATGGAGAGTGCTCTGCTGGCATATGCAACAACCCTTGTGCTGGTTTTGTTGTTTGGGTCTGTCTGGGTGAGTATGGTCCCTAGCCAAATGGGGCTGGCATCAACGTTGATCTTGGTGTCCAAGGTGGGGTTGAAGTAGGCCAACTGGTGGTTGTTAGCCAGTTCTTGCTTGATAGTACAGAAGGCCCTTTGACAGTGTTTGCCCCATTCCAAAGGGAAATCCTTTTTTAAGGCATTGCCGGAGTGGGTTGGTGAGTGTTGCATAGTGTGGCAGATAGTGGGCGCAGTATCTCGCCATCCCTAAGAAGGAATGCAGTTCTGCCACGTCATTCGGGGCCTCTAGATTCACAATAGCGCTGATCTTGGCAGGGTCAGCCATGATCCCTTGGTCGGAGACTATGTGGCCAAAGAAGCATAGGCTACGTTTATTGATGGTGCATTTTGGTCCATTGAAGTTGAGGCCGGCTTTATGTAGGATGTTGCACACCTGCTTCAAGGCTTCATCATGATGCTCCTGGGTGATGCCAAACACTAAAATATCATTGCTGTAGTTGAAGGCATTTGTATTCAAGGCAATCTGCGTATTGCTTCCTGAAATATCTCAGCCACGGATGATATCCCAAAATTGAGCCGCTTGTAGCGGAACAATCTGTCATGTGTTGTGAATGTGGTTGTGGGTCTTGAGGCCGGATCGATGACCAGCTAGTGATAACCTTGATTCAGATCTAACTTGGAGAACCGGGTGGCCTGGTTGAGTCTTACTAGCATATCTTCGATGTTTGGTCCTGGGTGTCTCTCCCCCTGGATTGCGGCATTGGGAATCTGCATGTCCACACAGAGACGTGGGTATCCATCGGATCTGGGTACCACTACTACAGAGGACACCCACAGGGTGGGACGGACCGTCTACTCTCTCAATGATGTCTTTTTCGAGGAGAAGTTGTAGTTCATGGGTCACTTGTGCTTGTAGGTGAAATCCTATTCTCCGAGGGTGTTGTGGTATTGGTCTCACTGTTGGGTCAATGTGGAGCCTTATGTCGGTGTCTCTTAGTTTTCCGACTCCCTTGAATATTTCCGGGAACATCACTTTCAACTCCTCGATATCCAGCTCTCGTTGTGAGAGGTTCTGTACGGCTTGGGCATTTGGAGGCAGGCCTGTATGGTCATGTTGGATGTTGAATAGCGCTATGGCTGTGGCTGTCTTGTAGCTGAGGACATCACCCCATCATGGGGCTGTGTATGCCGTGGAGCGTGGCGGATATGCGTTGTCCTCTGTGTATCAGGTCACAGCTAAATTGGCCTTTGGATTGGAGAGGAACCTTCGCTCCCCACTGGAAGATGCAAGCTTGTGTTGGTTGAAGTGGATAGGTGCTGGCGATGGTGTCGTAGGCTCTTTCATTCATGACGCTCACGGTAGCCCCAGTATCAATGAGGAATGGAGTGTGTAGTCCTCCCATCTGCACGGTCACTCTCGGTGCAGCACTATCGTCCGAGGTATCATATATCAGTCGGACATACTCTCTGCTTTATCTGTCATATTGGTGTCCAGTCATACTTTTGAAAAAATAGTTTCGACATACAAAAGTTCTGAATACAAAGTTTCGAATTAAAAAGTTTCTAATGCATTTTTTTTCATGTTTTAGGTTTTATTTTAGTTTCATCTAGAAATATTTTTTTTTTTTTAAAAAAAGGAACAGGGAGGTGGGGAGGGAAAAAAATGCATTCTAAACTTTTTTTCGGTGCTTTTGTGTCAGAACTTTTGTATGTAGGAACTTTGACTGTCGAAACTATCACTATGAACCGTCATATTCCTTGTAGGGTTTTGGTGCTGACAGTTCCTCTCCCACTCTAGGGTTTTCAAAGTGGTCTCCCACAGTGTATTCTTGTCCGAAGTTTTGTTCCTCCGCCTGATTTAGTTGTTCGTGAAAGAGGTATTCTGGTGCCTCTGGGTGTCTACCCGATCGGTCTATGTTCAGATTTTCTACGGCCCTTATTAACCATGGGTGGGTGTTATATGTCACCACGTTCCTCTGCCGGGTGATTCTCCTGCCATCTCTCTCTTGGTACAGTTGCGGGGTAGGTGTTCTCCATGAGCCATACCTCTTGCTAGGTATTGGTTGTGGAGGTGGCCTGTATGCGGGCAGCAGTGGTGTTTTCCCTCGGCACATGGCTTGGAAGTGATTCTCTTGCCACACCTCATGCACATCTGTCCGATGGCTGGGCATTGGCCCTTGTGGGGAAATTCAAAGCCACACCTATATCATTGTCTCTCTGCTGGGGAACATCGATTGGTGTTCAATGCATCTTGAGGAGTTGTGCCCGGGTATCTGGTCGGTACTTGTGGGGTGGTGGCGATTGCGGCCACTTTGGATTGTATATGTTGGCTGCTTGTACATCCACCCTCTCGTACAACCTTGCGAGGTCTACTATCTCCTGTAGTGGGAGTGGTTTCTTTAAGAGGTGCTTTCTAAACTGCGAGGAAATGCATCCTTCTATCACTCTCAGTCTGATGGCTTCATCGTCGTTGAAGTTTGCAAAATCGCAGAATGCTATTTTCCTCTGGTGTTGAAGTATGAATTGGCCGATCGTCTCGTGTGGCACTTGCTTGCACTGCTTGAAGGTGTATCTTTCATGGTCTCTGTTGGGAAGGACCACTAACTTTCCATTGATCGTGGCTGTAAGGCGCTGGTATGTCATTTTCTGTTGGGGCGGGATAGTTTTTATGATCCCTTTGAACTCCTTTGTAAGTGACTTCAATCCAGCAATCCAACTAAGTCAATGCCTAGTCTGGGATGCCCAATGGAAGCCCTTATTTATATATTTTTATGTCCAGTTCTTAAATCTGGATGATGAACCCTTATATAACGCCCCTCTCGTTGAATCCCCCTGACCTCACTGAGCCAAGAAGTAGGTTTGTTTTGCAAATTAAAAGGTTTATTGGAAAAATTAAACAATATATATATATCACACTTTTATGAATACATTAATATTTGATAACAAACTTATGAATATAATAGTGATCAACAATGGGTAATATTACAATAGCACAATTCTTTGATCACTTAGGAGTTGGTATAGAAAGAATAAGGTAGCAGAGAATGCTTTGTATGGTTTCAAGGAAATGCAAGATGGGAAAGAATGCAGCACAGAAATAAACTTGATATGGTTTCCACAAGAGATAATATGATCACTTTTTCCCTTGTGACAACTCACTCCCGCCCTTAGGCAATATAAAGAGATGGAAAGGAGAGCACACAGTTTTCAGGAATACAATCAAAATGCAGTTCAAATTCCAGTTCCCCCCCCCAGCAAGCTTAGAGAAAACCGGTATGCTTTTAAACAGGCAAAAATACTTTTAAATGTGATTGCAATGAAGTGAAAATTATGCTAAAAATTATTTAATTCACTAAAGGAAATTCAGGGTAGGTGATAGTGACTTTGAATTGGGACAGGTCAACACTAGCAATGATTCATGAGTGATTATCAGGTTGAAAACGAAATATAGCAGTTGCAAGCAAAAGACAGCAATTTTGACAGGAGCTAATTTTTCAATTTGCGGCACGTTTTCCGAGTGCGTAAAGCGCGATTAGGAAAAACCATAAGGGGTTGGAATGTCATTTTGGGTTTGTTGGAAAGGATCTTAGCTTTAAAATTACAGTTAAATCTTGCTTCTAGGACGTACGGTTCAAACGATACAGACGTTTTTTTGTGGAGGTAGATTTTCAAAAATAAAGTAAATCTTTCAGAATAACAGATGACGCTTTTACAGATTTGAAATCACAGAATGGACACACGATTTCTATGCAGTTCTGGACAGGTTGAAATGGATGGGATAAGATTACTTTAGACTAAGAGATGACTATGCAAGTTCTAGAATAGATACTCACTCCTAGGTTTTGGAAGGGAATGGACCTCGCCACAGATCTGGTCATGGTTGGACTGCACTCTCGCCACCAGATGGTCAGGCACTGGTTCTGCTCACAGCGCGCTCTCTGGTCTGCTATTGGCACTGCACAGCGGTCTGGTCTGGTCGGTCTGGATACAGCACTGCTCTCTCTGGATCTCGGTTCTGGCACGGGGTTCTGGGCCAGAAGCGAACAGCACAGCAAGGCTGTTGAATAGTTTGGTTAGGTTGCTGGATTCTGGGGCCTCTGAAAAGGATTCAGCTTGTGGATTAGGCCTCTTTTCTCCAAGGTTCTAGAGTTTAGTTCTAGAGTTTGGTTCTGGAGTCTATCCGGAGTCTAAGTTCTGGAGCCTTAGGAGTCTGGAGTTTTTGTCTGGATATGGTCGGGCAGCGTGCTGCGCAGGAATCGATGAGTAGTGGAAAAATGAGTGTGTCTATCTGGGTCTTAGTGGTTCTTTTTATGTGTTCTCAAAGGAGGTGTGGAGGCCGACTTTCTATGCCCAACCCTTTGAGGATCCTGATAGGTTAAAGGATTTACTGTCCTCTGACTGGAGAAGGGAGTAGTGAGTCAGAATGAGTCATAAGGTATCATCTTTATGGCTGAAGGAAAGAACACTCCCCTTTGGTTTCTCAAGAAAATCAATTTTTCATAATCAAACATGCTTCCCAGATACGCACGTTGTTGAGAATGCATGTGTACATCACAAATTAATTAAGACAGGTCTCTATTCAACCCTGCTCTTTCTAAGAGCTTGGGTTCAGAAATGACAACTTATTCGCGATTTTAGTGGGTTTTGCAAGACGGGTTTTGCACCAAATCTTACACAGAGGTACACACCCTCTCTGAGCATATTACTGGTAGTTCTTAGGTTTCTAGCATAAACACTGCTTACACAATATTAATAATTACGGGGCTTGGCCTCAGAACATCCCACAGCATCCAACTTCATCTTCAACTGTGAGTGAAAGTGTCATTTTAAGAATCTCAAAATTGTACTTTTCTATCAGCTGGTTACAATTAGTTATCAGTATTCTTATAAAACATATATTTGCTTTCACTTCAATACACCCATTGGTTTGTCCCCGCCCCTAGAAACTTGGCTTGACTCAGAGGTCATATGTCTTTTTTTTTCCTAGAGCAATGTGGACAGTTACACCCAAATCAGCATATCCTATTCAGCTGAAAGAATCCATTGTCTTGTGTTCCTGCTAGCATACCAGGGTGCCACTCTCCATCTGATTAACAGGGCCATGTGATTTCCTGCCTTGTTGCTGATAAGACTAGGTGTGAAGAGTTCTCATAGAAAAGCAAGCCTTTTGAAGTCTCAGCTAACTCAGGTTACTGTTTAGCTTCTGAAATACAGGTCTCCTGTCGGAATTTAGATCACCAGTGCCGGTCAGTGGCGAGCACCGGTACTGCACCTATTTTTGACAGCCGTTTTACCAGTAAGCAATCTTCAAAATATACTTTGTTCAAATATAGATACACTTCTGTTGACCTCAGATTCATGTAGATTCTTGCGGGAGAATGATGTTGACCTCCCAACAAGGAGGTGGGACCTTTTTAGTGGTTTTGGTGAGCCATGATTTTAGCAATTTTTGACATCAAGAAAATGAATTCCCAACAGTTATAGGTTGCTTTTGGCAATCAGTATTGCTATTCCCAAATGGTTTTAGGCTACTGTGTGTGTAGCCCAGTGGTGGTTTTAGGCAGTGACCTCCTGTGCTCACTGATATAGGCAAAAGTGGGTTGCAGCCTATTTTTCAGATTTTTACTGTGTATTTTTGGATGATTTCTGGCAAGCAGCATGCTTTCTGGTGGCCACTCTAATGTTTCTGCTGCCTGCATTGTTGTAGTGTCAAAAACCGTAAGGAATAATAGGGGATCGACCCCCTCTCCCGAACCACAGAAGCCGAATGAATCGACCCTCACACCGTGGTTGGCACGGGCATCTGAATATAATATCACAGCAAACCACGTGGCAGCCAATGGGGGGGAAGAAGGAATTAGGGAAAGCGGGTGGATAGACAAAGGAAAGAAGGGGACATAACATACAATTCACAATTGTTCCACATAACAACCTACTAATACCATGAATACCTACTCCTGATCCTACACCTATTTCAGAATTATGCATAGTATACCTAAACCCTGATTTTGCATATTACACCAAACATGAAGGATGGCCACAAATAACAATGACATGACCCCACAGTAATAGCAAGCGGAATGACACAAACAAGAAAGCTGCTTCCCAGATGAATAAACGTGAACACATTCCCCATTGGGCTAGCAAAGCAGTAGACAAACGTGAAACTAACCCTGCCCTTAGTTAAGCAGGCACATGAACTTCACAGAGACTGTGACGAGACTCTGTTCTCTGTATGCAGGCAACATGAACATTACAGAGAGTGTGACAAAACTCTGCCCACACTGAATGAACGTAAATGAAAAGTTTGCTCTTGTACTTCAAGGAGTTTCAGTTCCTAAGAAAGGACTGCGGAACACATAGCGGAATACATATTAAGAGAAATGTCCAGGGAAATCAATAGCGTTGCTCGTGGACATAACAGACCAGCTTCAATGCAGCCAGCCGCTAAATAAATCACAGATACTCCCGTGTCATTTAACCATAAGAAGAAAAACACTTATCTGTGTGTCTGGCCGGCTCACAAGCACACCCGGACCTCTTAAAATGCTGCAGTCAGCCGCCGTGAACTGGAAGCTCTCACCCCCACAGCATGAAACAGAATGCAATGTTCTCGTTACTCATAACCGAGAGTTCGAACGGCATCGCGGCTTTCTCCGTATTTAATGAGTACACGTGAAGATCAGCATGCTGTATTTTCTCCTGCTGCTCCGACATGTCGTGGCGGCCCGTGCTGCATAATCAACAATTATCAGCACCAGCGCACGGGCGGCCAACGGTTTAATCGCTGTCTCAATTACCCCCAGCTGCTGTCTCAATTATCCCCAGCTGGCGAATGGCGCGAGGAGGGAAGAACTACTCCAGCCCCCTCAGCCTACTGGGAAATGTAGTTTCTTCAGCTTTCACAGCTAATATCTATGGTACGGTCGCCGAGGCTTGCCCCAATTCCATTTCCTGAGATGTAGGGCTTGGATGCGTGGGTTGAAACATTCCACAAGCCCCCCTCTTGCGATGGCCATTCTAATCTTTCATCGATGGAACTTCGCAAGACTGGGATGTCCTCATCTTCTTCTGATTCCGCAGATGGCAAAGTTCAGCATCTTTTCCTCCATCAGAGTGGATCGATCAGTTCTCCTCGCCGGTCCTGATGGGAGTATTGGGCGGTAATCCGGGCCCCACGGATCTTTGCTCCCGAACCCCGGGTCGTACACCTTGGTCAGTATCCATGGTTTATCTCTCCTAGGATGACAAAGCAAAGCGGCAGAAACATATTCGTAGACATTTCCCCACCACTATTAATGTAGTGGGGTGAACATATACATTTTTTTAATCAGGAGACATTTGCATTCTTATTATGGTATTTCATACTTTAATCAGGAGACATTTGCATTCTTATTATGGTATTTCATACACTATGGGACTCATTACGACCCAGGTGCTAATGGGTTAACGGCGCTGTAAAAGGCTGTGGTGCTGTTAACCTATTAGCGCCTAATTACGAAGTCCCTTTGCGGCCTTAACCAGCCGTTAAAGTAGGGTGCCGCAAAGGGACCTCTGTGCTAATTACGGTGCTGCAATTTGCGGCACCGTACTTAGCGCCTTCCCCATTCCCATTGAGCCCTATGGGGCAAAAATGGGAATGGGGAAGGGCCATGGCGGCATGGGGAATTACCACCCCGCAACCTCGGAATGGGGTGGTAATTCCCCATTCCGTCATGGCGGACACCGGTCGTAATGAGGCCCCATATGTGGAATATTTTAGGTTTGGAAATGTATTAACCTGGAGCGGCCCCCTCTGGGGTTCCAGAGGACTGCTCCAGTTGCTGCAGTGAGTGCCTTGGATGGCAACACTTTAGCTGATTAATGTGGACCCACTTATCTTTCCCTCTGCCAAATTGCCTTTGGGATGCAGATCTTGTAGGCGACTGGTGAGATCTTGTCTACAATTTCAAAAGGTCCCTTGCAGGTAGGCAGAAATTTCCGCTGTTTGGCCTGGTCCGTTTGGAAATTGTACAGATAAACCCAGTCTCCTACATTGTATTCCTTTCTGGTGGTCTTCAGGTCATAGTGGGTCTTCATGAAATCGGCTGATCGTTCTAGATTTCGCTGAGCATAGGCAAAAGCATGTTGAAGGTGTTTCCTTAAATTCTCAACATACTCATGAGTTGTGGAGGCATTGATCAATGTCTGCTCTTGGGTCCTGTATAACAGATGCTGGGGAAGCACCACCCTGCGTCCAGTCATCAACTCAAACGGTGACATTTTAGTTGCAGATGAAGGGGTAGATCTGATGGCCATTAGGACAAGAGGTAAGCGAATATCCCAACTTGACCCAGATTCTTCCACAAACTTTTTCAAGATGCTCACAATGGTTTTGTTGTAACGTTCTACTGCACCAGAAGAGGCTGGCCGGTAAGCAATATGTAGCTTCTTTTTAACCCCCAGTATCTCCCACATCTTTGTGATTACTTCGCTGGTGAAATGGCTACCTCTGTCTGACTCAATCCTTTGGGGTAGTCCAAAACGTGAAAAGATGTGATTGATCATCAGGGCAGCTGCTGTTTCTGCCTTGCAGTTTGGGGCCGGGAGACATTCCACCCATTTAGTAAATAAGCATGTCACTGTCAACATGTACTTATTACCCCTAGAGGAGCGAATCACGGGCCCGATAAAGTCGACTTGTAAATCTGACCATGGCAGTGTCATCCCCCTCTTTTGGAGAGGTGCATAGTGTGTGAGGGATGTTGGCTTAAATTGTGCACACACAAGACACCCCTTCAAGTATTGGTCAAGGTCCTGCCCCATGTGTGGCCAGTATGCAACCTCTCTTAAGATTTCCAGTGTTGTGTGAAACTCCCTATTACCGGCGGTGGCCGCATCATGGGGGTGACTTAACATCAGGCTTCAGAATGAGGTAGGAACCACCCACTGATCATGAAGAGCTTGGGATTTCCTTACCAACAATCCGTCTTGGATCCGGAACATTTTTGGACATTTCATCAACACTCTGAGGTCTTCTTTCCCAACGTAATTGGTATCCGTCAGGGGAAAGTTCTCAGGGTCCTCAATGTGTTGGTAAAACTTACCAATTATTGGATCCCCCTTCTGAGCCGTAATAAAATCAGCATCTGGGGTCTCCTTACTCCATTGTGCAGTTGAAAGATCATTGTGAGCATTTGTCTGGGACCTAGTGATAGCAGTGACCTGGATTTCCCCCAACAGGGACTCAATTTCTATTGGATCCCTTTGGATGGCCCCGGGTTTGGCCAGCTGATCAGCTAAGTCATTTCCAGTTGTGTCTGGTCCCTCTACTTTTGAATGACCCTTGATCTTTTTCCAGTAGATGGTCATCCCATTCGAGGTGACCAGATCATCAATATTTTGGATTAACTTCCCATGTTTCAAGGGTTTGTTGTTAGCACATAACATGCCTCTGGTTTTCCAATTAACCAGGTGCTCCACGAACCCGTTCCGTACATAATCCGAATCTGTGATTATGACCAGTTCGTGGAGTTGATGTTGGACAGCAGTGAGGATGGCTTGATGCACCGCCATCAACTCTGCCACTTGACTACTTCGGGGACCAATCTTGTACCCAGCGGAGGGTTCTGGGGACTCATTCGCCCATGCATTCCCTACGCCGGCCACAAGTTCTTTCTCCCCGTTGTTGTCAACATAGTAAGAGCATCCATCGACATAGACAGTGGGCATTCCCTCACACTTATCTTCTTCAAAGACTTTGTGCGGGGAACTGAGGTATGCCTCCATGTTGTCCTTGATTTTTAGACTTTCATCGTCAAGACAGTTTTCTCTGGCACAATCATGCAAGTCAGCCAAACCTTGCGCGAGGGGACTCTTCTTGTTTTGGCCATATCTGACCTCCACAGGAAAGCCTTGCATTGACAGAATCCAGGAAGTAATTTGGGAATTACTCACATTTCCAGCTTGGATTCTGTCACTTTGGAGATATTGCAGAGGCTGGTGTGGAGTCTCCACTATGATGTGTTCCCCCTGGATAAATGGGCGGTAATTCTTCAATGCCCACACCGTTGCCAGGAGTGGATCCTCACAATCGTTGAATTTTTCCTCCACTGAGGATAAGGTTTTACTCGCATAGGAGATTACTTTATTGACCTTGTCATGCTTTTGATAGAATACTGCAGTCAAGCATGTATTAGAGAACCCTGTCTCCAAGAAAAACTCCTTGTTTCTGAGAGGGTAAGCTAGGAACGGTGCTTGTGAGAGGCTTCTTTTGAGCTGTCTTACTGCCTTGGATTGTTTTGGACCCCATTCTCACTTGACCCCCCCTTCAAGAGATGAATCAGGGGTCTAGTGATCTCTGTGTAGCCCTCTATGAACTTTCTACTGTAATTAGTCAGTCCAAGGAGGCTCCTTAGTTCCCGCAGAGTTGTGGGGTCTTTCAGTTTCTGAAGTGCTTCCATTTTCTTTTCCTGGGGACAGAGACCCTGAGGAGCAATCTCATGCCCCAAGAAATTAACACGGGTTCTACACCACTGTGCTTTCTGAAAGGAAAGTTTTGCTCCGGCGGCCCTCAACTGTGTCAGAACATAACGGATCTCCGCTATGTGTTCCCCCACAGATGAACTTCTGATGAGGACATCATTTACATAAGCCAGGTTACCCCTCGCACCCAGGTCGGGCATGGCCTTGTGTAGGAAGATGTTGAATTTATTGCCAGAGTTGAGGTATCCGAAGGGAGTCCGGGTCCATGTGTACTGCTGGCCCCCAAAGGTAAAAGCCAGCTTGTATTGGTCTTCTCTACTGACAGGCACGGTCCAGTATCCATTGGTCCGGTCTATTGCAGTGAATACCTGTGACCCCTGGATCTGGGCCAGCCATCTTGGTCAATGTAGGGAAGAGGCCTTCGGGAAGTATGGACCCGTTTGTTGAGTTCCCTAAGGTCAGCGCAGACTCTCCACTGGCCGTTTGGCTTCAAGATTCCCAGCACCGGATTATTGAAGGTGCTTTGGACTGGACGGATTATCCCCCGGGACTCAAGGTTCTTAATTATTTCAGTAAGGGACTCCATAGATGCGAGAGGCAAGCGATATTGCTTCACAAACACTGGATTCATGCCAGGATCTGTGGGAATTGTTGCTGTGTGGATGTCGGTGCGACCACAGTCATATGAGTCCACCGCAAAGAGATCTTGAAAATCCAAGAAAACTTGTTTCAACTTTTGCTTCTGCTCCAGAGTCACACAGGCATCAGCTAGGTTGACTCTCTCTTCAACCATCTGCCTAAAGCCTGGAAAGACTTCTGGTTTCGCTATCTCAGCGGCCTTCTCCAGCTGGGTGGAGAAGTCCCTGGTCAGAGTTCTGATTTGGACTGGTGGCTTCAGGTGGGAAAGGCAGCCCTCATGAACCTGGAAAATCATCTCATCCCCTCCGAAGTCACAAGTCAAATCTTCTGTAGCATAATGGCAGGAAGTGTACACCAGGAAGTTCCCCCCATGCTGGGTAAAGATCCTGTCTGGTGTTGTATGGTCATCACTGTCACTGTCAAGACAGTCCTTGGGGATTGGTCCTAACAGTTCATTTCCTAGATCAATGGAAAAATGTTGGGCATCAACCGCCATTCCAATAATGGTGCCTGCGGCTAGAGTAATACTCTTTAAGTCGCTGTTATCCACCTCTATTGGAATGGTGTCATGTTCTATATTGACTAGTGGTGCTGGGTTTACCCCCAAACCTTGCTGTTGGAGAGAAGCATTTAGAAGAATATAAGCATCAGGGTTTTTCAATTTTTGTCCTCTTTAACTTTCACTCCCAGGGAGAATTGTCGGGTCCTTTCTGGGATAGTGACTTCCTTTCCAATCTGAATTTCAACTGCATAAGGTAGCAATTGAGCTGACCTAAATGCTTTCTCTTGGTCATCAAAGCCCATGGGATTATCCGCTAATCGGGACCAAGCTTTGAAATGTATTAGGTCCAAACTAATGGCAAAGCGATTGAGAATGTCACTGCCTAAGTAAAAGGAGGCAGTGACGTCTCACACGACCCAACAATTATGGACTATGCTCTTGTTGCCAATGGAGATTTTGAGCATACACCTGCCTGGCAGGAGATGTTTGGAATTGGGTGTTTCCAGATCCATTTCCCATGTGTCTATCAGTTTGAATGTGGGAATGGCTTGATCTTTTGGGAGTTGACGGAACATGGCTACGCTCATGAAGCTCTTACCGTTGTTCACACACATTCGGGCGAAGACAGAGTCCTTCCCATCATTTAACTGAACAGGGATGAACAACTGCTCTCCAATTTGCTGAACATCAGCCAGGCTCTGAGCTGATTTCACAACGCTCTGGACTATAGGAGTGGGAGTGTCTGATTGTGGATTTTAAAGAATTTCAGAGTGTTTCCTTCCAGTGTGGAATACCACCTTAAACTGGAAGGAAGGTTGATTTTCAGAAATAGAGAGGACCCCCATCACCAGTCTGTTGTCCTACTGCTATTACTGTCACGTCTGGAATTTGGTTGTTCTGGAAGTGAAATTCTACTTGGTCAGATTTTTGTTCAACCATGTGGCAGGTGCCATTTAAACTAACATAGTTGACACTCTTTTAATTTTATTGGTCGTCTAGTCTGGGTCCAGAGGACCTTGTTTACGCAATCTATTAGGGGTGACAACCTTCTCAGGAGGTCATTCCCTAGTAAACAAGGGGTGCCCTCTGGAGTCCCTACTATGACCGGGTGTTTCACCTTGTGTCGCCCAATTTTAATGTACAAATCTGCAGTCCCCTCGACGGGAATTTCCTTCCCGTCAAAGTTCTGAAGTTGTCCAGGAAGAGAGGTGAGAGGAATTTGGTAATTCTCCCCCCTCCCTGAATTCAGTTCATCAAAGGCCTTTTTGGACAGAAGGGTAGCTTGGGATCCAGTGTCCACCAGTGCCAAAATTGTACCCTGCCCCTGTACTTGTACCGGGGCATAGTATCTTCCCTCCTTCTCCTCAAGGGGGCACAGATAATGCACATTTCTGGACAACTGGTGGGTCAATTTTCTGGTTTTGGACATGCAAAGAGAAGAGATTTGGGCAGAATTCTGTGGAGAGTCTTGGGAATCTGAAAGAAAAAGTTGGCAACTGGAGATAGGAGACGTTTTGCATTCCCCTGGTTCCGGTTCTGGGCCGCCCCCCCCTTTTTGGAGGCAGTCACCAGAATGGGTTTGAACCAGGGGATTTTGATGCTGTTGGTTCTGGGATGAGATGATGGGCGGTGCATCTACCCAGTCTGGATATGAATCCCTTGGGACCCATTTTTCCTTGGGAGGAGTTCCTCCATCTCTGAAGGAGAAGATCCTTTTCCCAGGATCCTCTGAGGATCCCTCTCACTCAAATTGGTAGATCTGTACCTCCTCCTCAAAGTGGGTCTGTTTGGGTCCTTTGTTTCTCCTACCTCCTCTCTGCTCCTTGGGTGGCAGACCTTCAGGGGTAGGAGATTTTGTTTCCGGTTCCTGGGTTTCCAGGGGCTGTTTGCAAGTGGGGAAGGAAGCTTCCTCCAAGGCTTTACACCCCCCTTCCCCTTGTGCCTCCTCCCTGGGAACTGGTGGGTTATCGGGGTGCTGCCCCCGTCATTGTTCTGGAGCACCAGGCCCAGAGTTTGGTGCATTCTGCACTGGCATGCCCATCTGAGGGTTCTGCTGAGCCCTTAGCACGCGACCCAGCTCCTGTGCCATATTTTGGACCTGGAGCTCTAACTGTGAAACCCGCTCAGGCTCATACGGGGTTCTGTTTTCTCCCCTGGGCTGATCCCGGGAAGGGTAGCTATCCCTTCTCTAGTAGTACCCCGGGTTGGGAAGATTTGGGTACCCCTCCACCCTTGGCCTCCCCTCTCCCGGATTAGGTGGTCTGGGCTCAGGGAAGTGGGGAAAGAAGGATGGATGATTTTGGGGTTGGAAATTGGGTGGATACCTGGGGAAAAAGTTCTGCCCAGGATTTGGTGAATTTCTGCCCTCCTGTGGGAAGTTAGGGGGCAAGTTCCCTGGGTTAGGTGCTTGGCCGGATCCCACCCCTTGGGCTGGAGGAGTCCACACATAACCCAGGATGGGTCGGTTTCTCTTGTAGCAGGGACTTACATAGTCAGGGCAGTGAGGGACCCCATTTGTGGGACTACCTCCTTGACTCCCTGTCTGTGACTGGCCCGAGGGCCTTCTGGGCTTGGAATTATTCTGTGCAGGCAAGTTTTTAGGCCCCCCATCTCCAAATCCAAAATGGGGACAACCTTTACCTCTGCCACCTTAGCAGCAGGAGGGTGCTGGTCAGTTTGGGGGTTTTCTGAGCATTACTTTTATTTTCTATGGGCTTCTGCACCTCATAGATTCGGGTGGCCTGTTCAATGACCCAGTCTAGTGACCTTTTCTCATGAAAATCTCTCACTAGCTGGGTCATGATGTATTTGGGCAAGGCATGAAAAAACATATTTACAAACTCTTTACTGTCCGTGCGCACCCTTTTGGTAGTCTGCGCAAAAGCATGCTTCGACACATGCACAAATTCTTGTGGGGCCTGATCCTCCCCACATTGCAAATTGTAAGCTGCCTTGCGAGCCTCTTGGGGATTTCGGTGAACAGAAAAGTGTTTCAAGATGTCCGCCCTATATGTGGACCATCTTGAATGATTCTGGTCCTCCAGCCCCGCAAAGAAACTGGAGTATTCTGGGGAGAATGTCCATTTTACGTACTGAATGCAGCTAGCGCTGTCTTTCAAATGGAAAGTCTCCATCATTTCCTCAAAGAGCTCCAAGTGTTCCCAAACAGAATACTTGGCGTTCTTGTGATAAGGGGTGATAACACTCCTTATTGCCTTAATCTGTTTTAAGGGGTCCTTATGCAAGGCCCATTTTGCCTTATTGGCCTTCTTGATTCGGGTAACCCTGGTCCATTCATCTTCTGACTCAGAAGCACTGCTCCCAGAGGTGCCAGTCTGATCTTTCAGGTTTTCCTGGATTCTGTTAGCCTGGAATGGCTGGCAGAGTGTGGGGACCTGGTCTCCTGTGTCCTGTGATGCTCAGAGGAGTCTTCAGATTCCTCTTTGCTGCCAGGATTTGATGGGTACCCCCCCACTGACCTAACCGGGCAGAGGTTTTCAGGATGCCCTTAGTGGGCTACTCTCTCGGGGTTCCCCATTAAATTGCACTGTACTTGGGTGCCCATACTCGGATGCCCGCCCATCCCTTCCTGGGAGGTACTGGCCTATGAGCCCCATACTTCTGACTGGATAGTAATCCGCCATCCCCGTGGCCCTGGGCTCATGTGCGCCAGGGGACATGGGGGTGGCAGAGTCCAGGGACTGGGAGAGATGGAGGCCTCTGGTACTAGGGCTCCTGAGGTTATGCTCAGGTGTTTCCCTTTCCCAGCGAACCCCATCTCTATCAGCCCCTGCTCCCTGTTGCCCTGCAAATGCCTGTGCTTTCAGTTCCTCAATCAAGGCCTTACTAGACTCTATCAGTCTCTCCTGCATGGCTACCTGTTGCTGGAGCCTATCATTGTGCTGGCAGAGAGCCTCATTCTCTCTCTGTGCTTCCTGGTTTGTCCTGGAGTACTGGGCCAGTCTTTGCTGCAGGAGGGTTACCTCCTGGGTACCGTCCCTACTCGCCTGCTCCTTTCTTGCCAGAGCATCTTCCACCCTCCTGGTGTGCTCTAACAAGTTCTGATGCCCTTTTTGGAGGTCACCCAGTCCCTGGAGGGCCAGGTGATTTTCTTCCATTTTCTTTTTCAAGTGGCAGACTTCCTGGCCTAAGGTATCCCTTTCCTGAGTAGAGCCTGCATCTGTGCCGCCAGGTCGTCCCTCTGCCTTTGAAAGGCACCAGCTCTCTGGCGCTCCTCATCAAACTCTGGATGGGTATCCAGATCTTTCAAAATCAATTTGTTGCTCTCTGCCTTCACTCTATCTAGGTAGCTTTGCAGGGTGGCTACCTGCTCTGTGCATGCCCTGTTGAAGTCTAGTTGTTGCTCCAGCTTTTTCTGGCTCTGCAGTAGGGAGTCCAAACCTTCTTGGTACTCCTTCTGCAAGGCCAGAATTCTGTTGTCCAGGTCTGCCCTTTCCTGTTGGAGGATACCCATGTCCTCTTTGATTTTAATGACATTCTGCCTACTATCATTTTCTGACTCCTGGCTCCTGTGCAGCCTTTGCTCAGAAGAGTCCAGGTCAGATTGGGCCTTCTCTAATGCCATCAGTTGCCTACTTGCCAGATCTTGGCCTTCAGCACATTTGTCCTGTATGGCTCCCATATATAAATATAAATATTCTGCTATCCTGACAATCTTGTTGTGCTCATCCTTGGCTTCAGGGGCCACGTATAGTTCACTCAGGGCCACTTGTAAGGGGCCCTGATCTCATCAGATATCTAACTCAGTTGCAGTGACCTGTTGTGTGATTGCCTGCACCCACACCCTCTGATCCTGTTCTGTCTAATCGCCTCTCACAAATAGCTTATGTAAGAGGTGTTCTCTGGCTATTTTGATATCTACCAATGTCGTCATTCTGGAAATTGATTTCCTTCCTGACTTACAGAAGTTTGTATTTTATTTTGCAAAACAGACCATTTCCTTAGAGTGTTCCTTTTTGAGGGGTGCTTTCACAGCGTAACACAGCTTAGTAGCCCAACAGGATTTATGTATCCTATCAGTTAGCACACTGTATTAAGCTGCACAAGTGGTGGCTCTAATCCAGACGTCCCAGACGAGCCCACACTCTGTAAGTGACTTCAATCCAGCAATCCAACTAAGTCAATGCCTAGTCTGGGATCCCCAATGGAAGCCCTTATTTATATATTTTTATGTCAAGTTCTTAAATCTGGATGATGAACCCTTAGATAACGCCCCTCTCTTTGAATCCCCTTGACCTCACTGAGCCAAGAAGTAGGTTTCTTTTGCAAATTAAAAGGTTTATTGGAAAAATTAAACAATATATATATATCACACTTTTATGAATAAATTAATATTTGATAACAAACTTATGAATATAATAGTGATCAACAATGGGTAATATTACAATAGCACAATTCTTTGATCACTTAGGAGTTGGTATAGAAAGAATAAGGTAGCAGAGAATGCTTTGTATGGTTTCAAGGAAATGCAAGATGGGAAAGAATGCAGCACAGAAATAAACTTGATATGGTTTCCACAAGAGATAATATGATCACTTTTTCCCTTGTGACAACTCATTCCCCCCCTTAGGCAATATAAAGAGATGGAAAGGAGAGCACACAGTTTTAAGGAATACAATCAAAATATAGTTCAAATTCCAGTTCTCCCCCCCCCCAGCAAGCTTAGAGGAAACCGGTTGCTTTTAAACAGGCAAAAATACTTTTAAATGTGATTGCAATGAAGTGAAAATTATGCTAAAAATGATTTTAATTCACTAAAGGAAATTCAGGGTAGGTGATAGTGACTTTGAATTGGGACAGGTCAACACTAGCAATGATTCATGAGTGGTTGTCAGGTTGAAAATGAAATTCAGCAGTTGCAAGCAAAATACAGCAATTTTGACAGGAGCTAATTTTTCAATTCGCTGCATGTTTTCCGAGTGCGTAAAGCGTGATTACGGAAACCTTGCTTCTAGGATGTACGGTTCAAAAGATACGGACGTTTTTGTGGGGGTAGATTTTAAAAAATGAAGTAAATCTTTCAGAATGACAGATGAGGCCATTACAGATTTGAAATCACAGAATGGACACACGATTTCTATGTAGTTCTGGACTGGTTGAAATGGATGGCATAAGATTATTTTAGACTAAGAGATGACTATGAACAGTTCTAGAATAGATACTCACTCCTAGTTTTTGGAAGGGAATGGACCTCGTCACAGATCTGGTCAGGGTTGGACTGCACTCTCGCCACCGGATGGTCAGGCACTTGTTCTGTTCACAGCGCGCTCTCTGGTCTGCTATCGGCACTGCACAGCGGTCTGGTCTGGTCGGTCTGGATACAGCACTGCTCTCTCTGGATCTCGGTTCTGGCACGGGGTTCTGGGCCAGAAGTGAACAGCACAGCAAGGCTGTTGAATAGTTTGGTTAGGTTGCTGGATTCTGGGGCCTCTGAAAAGGATTCAGCTTGTGGATTAGGCCTTTCTCCAAGGTTCTAGAGTTTAGTTCTAGAGTTTGGTTCTGGAGTCTATCTGGAGTCTAAATTCTGGAGCCTCAGGAGTCTGGAGTTTTTGTCTGGATATGGTCGGGCAGCGTGCTGCGCAGGAATCGATGAGTAGTGGAAAAATGAGTGTGTCTATCTGGGTCTCAGTGGTTCTTTTTATGTGTTCTCAAAGGGGGTGTGGAGGCTGACTTTCTATGCCCAACCCTCTGAGGATCCTGATAGGTTAAAGGATTTACTGTCCTCTGACTGGAGAAGGGATTAGTGAGTCAGAATGAGTTATCAGGTATCATCTTTATGGCTGAAGGAAAGAACACTCCCCTTTGGTTCCTCAAGAAAATCCATTTTTCATAATCAAACATGCTTCCCAGATAAGCAAGTTGTTGAGAATACATGTGTACATCACAAATTAATTAAGACGGGTCTCTGTTCAACCCTGCTCTCTCTAAGAGCTTGGGTTCAGAAATGACAACTTATTTGCGATTTTAGTGGGTTTCGCAAGATGGGTTTTGCACCAAATATTACACAGAGGTACACACCCTCTCTGAGCATATTACTAGAAGTTCTTAGGTTTCTAGCATAAACACTGCTTACACAATATTAATAATTACGGGGCTTGGCCTCAGAACATCCCACAGCGTCCAACTTCGTCTTCAACTGTGAGTGAAGGTGTCATTTTAAGAATCTCAAAATTGTACATTTCTATCAGCTGGTTACAATTAGTTATCAGTATTATTATAAAACATATATTTGCCTTCACTTCAATACACCCATTGGTTTGTCCCCGCCCCTAGAATCCTGGTGTAACGCTCACCTGATTCCCGTAGAGGCGCCGGTCTTGACTGGGCGTATACCGTATCTTCAAAGGTGATGTGTAACACACGGCTGGCTCTTTGGGCTGGACCTCTGTGCACTGTGTGTCTGACTCGAAGGGTAAGATGTCTGCAGATAGAAAATATGGGATTAAGGAACTGGGTTATTGAATGTCTCTCTCTTCTTCCCTTTCTCTTCTCCTGTAGAACCCCAAAGGTTAACGCTCTCACTTTAGGTAAGTGAACGCCGTGCTCTCCATCTGCCTATGGGCAGGGTGCTGTAACCAGTTTCTTCACTGGATAAGGGGAGCAGGCCTCTTGACTTCAGAGGACTGCTGTCCGTCGTTTACTGCACGAACGGTAAGTTTCGAGTAATTCTAATGTCTTTAAAGTCTTTAGTAATGATGTTTCTTGTTTTGCAGGGTTCCGGCGATGGCGGATGACGGGCTGAAGTGAGTTGAAGATGGAGCCCGTGTGATGAATAGAAGCGCCTGGAAGCACGTAAGTAAGCGCTTGTTGCCTGCTTCACGATGCGCTCTAACTGTCTTTTTATTTTGCAGGTACAAGTTCGGAGCGGCTGCAGGGTGCCGGAATACCCACTGGGTTAGATGTGGAAAGGAGTAATGGCACGTGAGTATTAAAGTTCCCCAATGTCTTTAAACGCACCTTGTTTTGTCTTTCAGATGCGGGATGCAGCGCCGAAGGCCTCCGGAGCGTGCGAAGAGTTGGTAAGCTTTTGTCTTTCAGATGCCGGAATGCAGTGTGAAGACCTCCGGAGCGCACGAGGAGTAGGTAAGCCTTTGTCTTTCAGATGCCGGAATGCAGTGTGAAGACCTCCGGAGCGCACGAGGAGTAGGTAAGCCTTTGTCTTTCAGATGCCGGAATGCAGCGCGAGGCGTTGGTGACAGCCGATGGACCAGGTAAGTGAAGAGCTGTCACTGAAGACCGTAATGCTAACCTGTTCTTTCTTGTCTTTATAGGTGTTGCTGAAGACTGGATTCAGGATGGTAAGCCTTTTTCCTTAGGCCCAGGATCAGATGCAGAAGACACGATGAGCGTTCTGCTGCAGAGGATGCAGAATAACGCAAAGCAAGATTCATCCATCGGGTGTGGTTTAAATAGCCTCCTGTAGTGCTTAGTGGCTCCTTCCACAGCCACGCCTAGGTAAGAAAAGAGTTCCTGCTTTCCAGAAGAGTTCCAGTGTTCTGAATCTAGGGAGTGGCTCCTGCCCCACCCAACAGGAAAAGTAGTTCCAAACAGAAGAGGATCAGAGGCTCAACTGGCAGGCAAGTAAGCAGCATGGTCTGCTGCAGGTAAGTCCACCCAAGCATTATGAGCCCGGCGCTTCCAGCGCTGGGACTGGGCATATTTATGAGCCTGGTGCCACTGGCGCCAGGACTGGGTCCAAAAGGTCCCAATTGGGACTGGTTGGCACTCGGAACCTGGGTTATGGATCTGCTTCCAAGGGAGTTGGGAAAACCCTGACCTTTTGGAAGCAGAGATCATGACAGTACCCCCCCTCAAGGCCCCTCCCAAACCGGGCTTCTCCGGAGGTTTTGGCTTGTCAGGAAATGTTCGGTGAAATCTTTTGACATATTCAGCAGGTTCCCAGGATCTCTCTTGGGGGCCGTAGCCTTTCCAGTCAATTAGGTAAAATAGTTTAGATTTGGAGATCTTGGAGTCCAGAATGCTTTTGACTTCAAACTCGAGTTCTCCATCAACTAGGATAGGTTTTGGAGATTTAGTTAGTCGGGTTTGAGGTTGCACGGGTTTTAATAGAGAGACGTGGAAGACCGGATGTATCTTCATGTGCGGGGGCAAGTCCAACTTGACCGCTACTGGGTTTACTATGGTAGTGATGGAATAGGGACCAAGGTATCTTGGGTTGAATGTGCGTGGCCCTTTTAGAGGTAGATATTTGGTGGATAACCAGACTTGATCCCCTACTTGATATTGAGGGGCTTCCTTCCGATGTTGATCTGCTCCTTTCTTGTATTGTTCTTTAGCCCTTTGAAGGTGAGAAACAGCTTCCTTAAAGGCTTGGGTGATTGTAGAATGCAGGTAGTCTACTGCTGGTGTTTCAAGATCTTGGAGGGGATCCAACTCCGAGGTTCGAGGGTGACTGCCGTACAAAAGAAAAAACGGGGTTTTTCCCAGTTCCCGAATGGACAGTGTTATTGTAGGCATATTCGGCTATCCAAAGGATGTCTTTCCAAGTTTTTTCAGTTTGTTGCAGCATGCAGCGTAAATACTGTTCCAGAGTTTGATTGGTCCTCTCGGTTTGTCCGTCGGTCTGAGGGTGGTGACTGGTCGATAGTCTCACATCAATTTGAGCCGACCGACAGCAACTTCGCCAAAAATGAGAAATAAATTGACTACCTCGATCCGAAATTAGAACCGAAGGAAAACCGTGCAGTCGGACGATGTTTTCGAGAAATTCTCGGGCCAGAGTTGCTGCTGTTGGCAAGCCTTTGAGCGGAATGAAATGCGCCATCTTGGAGAATAAGTCCACGATTACTAGAATCGTATTGTATCCGGAGCATGGAGGTAGATCGGTGATGAAGTCCATAGAAAGCGCATGCCAAGGGCGAGGTGGGATGTCAATAGGGCGTAAGAGGCCTGCTGGTCTTTCCTTTTGACTCTTGTTTTGGGCGCATACTCCACAGGACATTATAAAGTCTCTGATATCTTTTTTCCAAGACGGCCACCAGAAGTAGCGCTTGATCTTTTCTGAGGTCTTGGCCATACCGGGATGTCCTTCCATTAAAGAATCGTGATAACAAGAGATTACTTTTTTCTGTAAATCTGTGCTGCGTAGGTATAATCGTTCTTGGAAATACAATAAGTTGTCCTTTACTGCAAAGTCCTTTCCCTGCAGATGCCAATTCGGTATGTCTGCTGGAGTTACAAGTTGCCTGGCTTTATCCTTAACTTCCTCTATGGATTCTGTGGCGATTACACCCAGAATTCTTTGTTCGGGCATGATTGGTACAGGTTTAGGGTTGATCAAGTGTTCTTCCACTCCCATCCGAGAAAGGGCATCAGCTTTACCGTTCTTTGTACCAGGTCGATAGGTAATTATGAAGTCAAACTCGGCAAAGAATAATGCCCAACGGAGTTGTCTAGAGGATTGGGCTTTTGCGGTTTTCAAATATTGCAGGTTTCGGTGATCCGTAATCACAGTAATGGTGTGTCGGGCCCCCAGCAGATAATGCCGCCAAGCCTTAAAGGCAGACTTGATAGCCAGAAGTTCCTTGTCAGTAATCGTGTAATTGATTTCAGGAGGCGAGAATTTGCGGGACCAAAATGCCACGGGATGCAACTGATTGGTTACCGGGTCCTTTTGTGATAGAACTGCCCCCATGGCAAGGCTTGAAGCATCAGTTTCCACGATGTAGGGGAGTTCGGGGCGAGGGTGTTTTAAGATTGGTGCAGAGATAAATTTAGTCTTCAAATCCTGGAAAGCTTGTTCCGCCTCGGTAGACCATTCAAAACGTTTGTTTTTCTTTAACAAGGCAGTGATGGGCTGGACTATTCGAGAGAATTCGGGGATAAACCTGCGGTAAAAGTTAGCGAAGCCTAACATGCTTTGCACACCTTTTACGGAGGATGGTGATGGCCATTTGAGAACTGCATCGACCTTCTTTGAATCCATACGCACTCCGCCAGGTGATAATATGAATCCCAAGAATTCAACTTCAGTCACGTTGAAAACACATTTTTCCAACTTAGCGAAAAGTTTGTGTTGACGCAATCTTTCGAGGACCATTTTCACGTGTTTCCGATGTTCAGATACCGATGAAGAATAAACGAGGATGTCGTCAATGTAAACAACAACACACACATCTATGAGCTCTCTGAGGACATCGTTCATAAAATATTGAAAGGCGGCCGGGGCATTTCAAAGTCCGAAGGGCATGACCTGATATTCAAATAGCCCATACTTGGTGCGGAAGGCCGTCTTCCATTCATGGCCCTTTTTTACTCGTACCAAGTGGTAGGCTCCTCTAAGATCCAGCTTTGTATATATGCATGCTTTTCTGACTTGGTCCAGGAGTTCAGGGATCAAAGGTAAAGGATATCTATTCTTAACGGTGATCTGGTTCAGGGAGCGATAATCTATACAAGTTCTAAGGTCTCCTTCCTTTTTTGGAACGAAGAACAAAGCTGAAGAAGCAGGGGACTTGGAAGGACGAATAAACCCATTTGCCAGGTATTGATCCAGGTATTGTCGAAGGTGAAGGTTCTCAGGCTCGGTGAGGGCATAAATTCTACTACAAGGAGGAGTAGATCCAGGTATCAGGTCTATCTGGCAGTCATAAGACCTATGAGGAGGTAGAGAGTTAGCCGGATCCTTCCGGAAAACATCTTGGTATTCTAGGTATTCGGGAGGTAACTGGGGAGTCTCTGAAGAAATTGCTGCCAGTGCAACACCAGGTGGAGGGTGACAAGTAGAGACACATTCTGGAAACTGGACCGTTCTTGCTCGCCAATCGATCAGAGGATTGTGTTTCTCTAACCAAGGTATTCCTAGAATAATCTGAAACTGAGGGGCCTTGATCACATCGAACACGATCTTCTCATGGTGTCCATCTTGACTTACTAGCGTCACCTCTTGAGTGGTATGCGTTACTGGCCCGGAGGCTATCTCCGTACCATCCACCGTAGTAATGACGTCCTTTACAGCCTTGGGACAAAGAGTTAGATTCATCCTCAAAACCATTTCATGATCCACATAATTGCCGATGGCACCGCTGTCGACGTAAGCTTCAATTGCATGTAATCGATCCGGATTATCTTGATTTACTAGAGGGATCGACCAGTCTGCCGCATTGCCACTAAGGTACGAAAGCACGAAAGCTACTTTAGCTTGATCAGTTGGAAAGGCTGCTGGCCGGCATAAGAAATGCAACCGGCACTGATTGATAAATACTGCAAACCTCTTTGGGTCACCAGAAAATCGTTCGGGCGGAGCCAGAGGTACATTCCCAGGTAGGTTGATCTGCAATGGATTCATAGAGGATGTAGAAGGAAGATTTCCCCCAGATGCGGGTAACGGGGTCTGTCCGGCTTGTGACTGTAGCAATTGTCTAGCGAGATCATCTGTTCGCTCCTTGGAAATAATCAGTTCCCTTCTTAGAGCGTTCATTTCCTGACGGGCTGCATGCACTTCTGCCCTTAGTTCCCCAAGTAACTGGGCTAGCTGGTCGGTATCCGAGGTTTCCATAGCGCCTGGACGGGAGTTTTGTGGAAGGCTTTGCGTTCTGTAACGCTCACCTGATTCCCGTAGAGGCGCCGGTCTTGACTGGGCGTATACCGTATCTTCAAAGGTGATGTGTAACACACGGCTGGCTCTTTGGGCTGGACCTCTGTGCACTGTATGTCTGACTCGAAGGGTAAGATGTCTGCAGATAGAAAATATGGGATTAAGGAACTGGGTTATTGAATGTCTCTCTCTTCTTCCCTTTCTCTTCTCCTGTAGAACCCCAAAGGTTAACGCTCTCACCTTAGGTAAGTGAACGCCGTGCTCTCCATCTGTCTCGGGGCAGGGTGCTGTAACCAGTTTCTTCACTGGATAAGGGGAGCAGGCCTCTTGACTTCAGAGGACGCTGTCCGTCGTTTACTGCACGAACGGTAAGTTTCGAGTAATTCTAATGTCTTTAAAGTCTTTAGTAATGATGTTTCTTGTTTTGCAGGGTTCCGGCGATGGCGGATGACGGGCTGAAGTGAGTTGAAGATGGAGCCCGTGTGATGAATAGAAGCGCCTGGAAGCACGTAAGTAAGCGCTTGTTGCCTGCTTCACGATGCGCTCTAACTGTCTTTTTATTTTGCAGGTACAAGTTCGGAGCGGCTGCAGGGTGCCGGAATACCCACTGGGTTAGATGTGGAAAGGAGTAATGGCACGTGAGTATTAAAGTTCCCCAATGTCTTTAAATGCACCTTGTTTTGTCTTTCAGATGCGGGATGCAGCGCCGAAGGCCTCCGGAGCGTGCGAAGAGTTGGTAAGCTTTTGTCTTTCAGATGCCGGAATGCAGTGTGAAGACCTCCGGAGCGCACGAGGAGTAGGTAAGCCTTTGTCTTTCAGATGCCGGAATGCAGTGTGAAGACCTCCGGAGCGCACGAGGAGTAGGTAAGCCTTTGTCTTTCAGATGCCGGAATGCAGCGCGAGGCGTTGGTGACAGCCGATGGACCAGGTAAGTGAAGAGCTGTCACTGAAGACCGTAATGCTAACCTGTTCTTTCTTGTCTTTATAGGTGTTGCTGAAGACTGGATTCAGGATGGTAAGCCTTTTTCCTTAGGCCCAGGATCAGATGCAGAAGACACGATGAGCGTTCTGCTGCAGAGGATGCAGAATAACGCAAAGCAAGATTCATCCATCGGGTGTGGTTTAAATAGCCTCCTGTAGTGCTTAGGTGTCTCCTTCCACAGCCACGCCTAGGTAAGAAAAGAGTTCCTGCTTTCCAGAAGAGTTCCAGTGTTCTGAATCTAGGGAGTGGCTCCTGCCCCACCCAACAGGAAAAGTAGTTCCAAACAGAAGAGGATCAGAGGCCCAACTGGCAGGCAAGTAAGCAGCATGGTCTGCTGCAGGTAAGTCCACCCAAGCATTATGAGCCCGGCGCTTCCTGCGCTGGGACTGGGCATATTTATGAGCCTGGTGCCACTGGCGCCAGGACTGGGTCCAAAAGGTCCCAATTGGGACTGGTTGGCACTCGGAACCTGGGTTATGGATCTGCTTCCAAGGGAGTTGGGAAAACCCTGACCTTTTGGAAGCAGAGATCATGACACCTGGCTTGCCTCAGAGGTCATATGTCTTGTTTTTCCTAGAGCAGTGTGGACAGTTACACCCAATTCAGCATATCCTATTCAGCTGAAATAATCCATTGTCTTGTGTTCCTGCTAGCATACCAGGGTGCCACTCTCCATCTGATTAACAAGACCATGCGATTTCCTGCCTTGTTGCTGAGAAGACTAGGTGTGAAGAGTTCTCATAGAAAAGCAAGGCTTTTGAAGTCTCAGCTAACTCAGGTTACTGTTTAGCTTCTGAAATACAGGTCTCCTGTCGGAATTTAGATCACCATCGCCGGTCAGTGGCGAGCACCGGTACTGCACCTATTTTTGACAGCTGTTTTACCAGTAAGCTATCCTCAAAATATACTTTGTTCAAATATAGATACACTTCTGTGGACCTCAGATTCATGTAGATTCTTGCGGGAGAATGATGTTGACCCCCCAACAAGGAGGTGGGACCTTTTTAGTGGTTTTGGTGAGCCATGATTTTAGCAATTTTTGACATCAAGAAAATGAATTCCCAACAGTTCTGGTTTGCTTTTGGCAATCAGTATTGCTATTCCCAAATGGTTTCAGGCTACTGTGTGTGTAGCCCAATGGTGGTTTTAGGCAGTGACCTCCTGTGCTCACTGATATAGGCAAAAGTGGGTGGCAGCCTATTTTTCAGATTTTTACTGTGCATTTTTGGATGATTTCTGGCAAGCAGCATGCTTTCCGGTGGCCACTCAGTTGAAACATCCCACACCTTCCCCACAAGGATTGTAAAAATCTCTATCTTGTTAGGTACATCTTGGTTCCCTACCACCCTCATGAAGTCATCTTATTCCTCCATCCACTCCTGCCATCTCTGACCCGGCCTTCTTGTGTTTCTAGCATGAATGGGTTGGGGCGTCGTAGAAATGTCACTGGGTTGGTGGGGTTGACCCCTGCAGTGACTTGTGCTGCTGCGTTGGCTGCTACTCCTTGTGACATTCTTTTGGCGGAGTGTGTTTCTCCTCTTCCTGGTGTATTTGGCCGTGTTGTTTCTCTGTTCCTAGTTGTGAGTGCCTGCCCTATGGATTATGGGACCTCACACGTGGGCGGTGTGTACTGATTCTTGAGTTCTGATACCTGTCCCTTGTTTGTTGCAGTGGGGGCACTTGCCATTTCCGGTTTCTGTCACCTTTTTCGCATTATTGCACCTCCCTTCCATGTGATGGGGCACGTGCTGTTGATGGAGCGTGGCCTCTATGGTAGTGCTTGCGCTATGGTTAACAGGTGCACACCTTTGAGCGTGCTTGGAGGCGTGCTGTTGCTGTTTAACTCCTCATGTTGTCATGGTATATATGAGCTGGTTGCTTGGTCCGTGTTCGATGTCTTTTAGATCCACATGTTCTAGTGGGATTTTCGAGGGAAGTTCAGGCCTGCGTTGTTTTTGTTTCTCAGATCCTCATGTTCTAGTGGGAAGGCCTGTGCCGTGTGCCCAGTTCTGTCCGTCCTTCTGGGTCTTTTACATTTGCTGGTCCCTTGTTCCTACTTCCTACCCGCTCGGTGGTCCTCCTTACCTGTGAAGCGGGCTGCGGGTGATGACACGTCAGTTCCTGCTATCCTCGGCTTTTCTCTCCTTGCACGCCGGAGCGTTTGCTCACAGCTAAGGTTCTTCAGGCCCTGCATCACTTCTTTGCGGCTTCTGCCAGGTCTCCTTTGGCAGGACGTTCCGTGTGTCAGCCTTCTCCGCTGGCCAAGCCACTTCTCTCTTCCACTGCCGGTCCCCTCCTCCGGCTGCAGCACCTCTTCTGCTGCGCATGGTCCTCTCCCTGCCTGCGTCACGGGCGTAGGCCTCCTTCTCCGGTTGCCTGCTTCCTCTGTTTCTGCGCTTGCCACCTCCTATGGCTGCAGTGATGCCCTCTCTGGCCTGCGGTGTTCTCCTTAGAACTGCAGCTAGGGGCAACGTGGGTCATGGCGCCTCGTCGCCAGTTGTTGCGGCCCACACACGTGCATTCAGTGATGACAGGGGACACCAGTATAGTATATCTGTCTCCTTTAATCTCCATCGATTAACTGCCTTCCCTTCCCATGTCTCCTCCCATTCCCTTCCTTCCTCCATCTTCCCTTCTCCAAACTCAGTCCCTCCTTCTTAAAGGGGCCGCATCCTTTTCCTCTGCAACAGACACCAGTCAATAGCCACAATTCTTGCAAGTGTCCAACAAACAGTGTGAGCTACATATTAATTATTTTGCTAGCAAATTCCTATGCAGTGAAGGACAAGATGCAATATTGTATTCATGCCTGGCTAGACTTGTCTTTTGTAGGACACAAAACTCACCTGGGGGAAATTACATCCAATTTGCTAGCAGAATTCTTTGGAGTCTACTGTTTTAATGGCCAGAGCATGTGATAGATCCCGTCTAAACAGTGGTGGCTGCAATGATTAGATAGATGGTAGACGCTGCACAAGACTTGCACAAGAAATGTGGTCAAGGTCGACATTTTTGCATCCAGATGCAACAGGCAAAGTCCGTGTTTCTTCAGTTGAGATCAAATTGTAAAAGGTTTGGTTCTGAAAACATCTTTCTCTCTTGATTTCTAGGGTGATTGTGCAGTGTAGTCTGTGGGGCCTCTGCATAATAGGCAATGGTGTGGTGCAACTCCATTATGTACAGGCCGCCACTGTGTCATTCAGGGCATTCCATCATCAGGGTGTCTAACGGGGGGATGTTCTTCATGAAATGCCAACTGCCTGCAAAGCCTGATGCCTCGTCAGGCAGGTATGATCCCACCCCAGCCCAAACCTCTTCCCATTTATCTTATATTAGCTGGCGTGCTGCACGATAGGGCAACAGTTATTTCTGTCGTACTTCGAAATTGTGCACCTGGTACCTTTCAAGTTCGTAACATAGGGGTCAAGTGCCTTTAACAGATTACTTGGCCTTTGGATGTTAAGGCAAGTTTCAACTTCTTCAAGACCAGCTAATGACATCCAGCAGAGTCATCCACCCTTGCTTACAGCAAAGACGTTCATATAGTAATGCCCTGCTATATTTGAAATAGTGGTTAACTATATCTGGATGACTCTATGTGGCTTTAGCACCATATCTGGATGACTCTATGTGGCTTTAGCACCATGTCTGAGCTGTTTAGGCAAAATTTCATTGGTTTACTGTTGCGTAAAGTTCCATTACGAATGATGCATAGACATTCACCACAGTGTTTGCATAGAAATTCCGCACAGTTTTTCTCAATGCATGTGTTCATGATTTTTACCTTATGCATAATTCTAGCCTTTAAAGTTCTGCTTGCACCATATATCTCACAAGGGCTTATTTTGTAGAGTAATAAAGAGAGGCTGTAATTTCTCTATTTAAGCAACCACCCTTTGACCCTTGCTCCTACTTGATCACTATGGAACAAATCTGACTCTTCAAGGTTAGGTCTGTAAAGGTATGTTCTTAGCGACCATTCTGATCCCCTCCAGAGCAAAGAGACAGTGTTTGTACTTGAGTGCTTTAGACCTCTTAAAGGAATTTACCATTCCCAAGGAGTGATATGAAATACCATTTTGCACTAATTCCATCACAGGAAGTATCTGGTATTTAACTCTGATATCAGACGCCCCACATTCAGTTCCGAATTAACAAGACACCACAATTATCACAGACTCACATACAATGGTTATTTTAGATACTTCCCACATAGGTCCCGTGCCCTGCAACCATAGGAAACATAAAACAAGCCTGTTTCCAACAGGTACTCCCGGATTCACTCATGTCGGACTGATCCCTAAAACAATCAATTTGTTAATGTCACAGACCATTGTGACAACACTATCACTGGTTCAATTTACTTCATTAGAGAAAAGACATTTACTAAGTGTTTTAAACTTCACACTTAATATACATTACTCAAACACAACATTCAGAACCGAGTCTTCCTTGCAGATTCTAATATACATACAAGAAATATCCAAATTTATTGAAATCACTTAAATGTATACACAAAAAATACAACAGGAATTAAACATTCTCATGACACCAAGCAGTTTAACAAGAAGTTTTCAGTCCTAAAGATGTTAATCACTGACACTTCAAATTAGCCGACGCGTTTCGGAACCCATATCCATTTTCAAGGTTGTTACACATCATATTCTCGAGATACATTCAAAGTCATCTGAAAACCCCCCAAAAATATAGTGTACCATCAGTAATTACTCCAGGATAACCAACTTCAGAACCATTGTCATGTCAATTACTAACCTCACTGATAGATTTCTCATCACATGCGCATAAACCTGAAATCAGAGGCAAAATACATATGAACCCTCCAATCCATTTCAAGCTAGTCTACAGGTCCGTGCCACAATGACAAGTGCACTCACCCACATCTGAATGTCAGGTTGCATGATATTGTGCAAAAAAGTAGTACCGGACACTCGCTCTGAATTGTCTATGAAAAGCGAGAAGGAAAGTGTGATACTGTCAGGGCTATCCATTCCCTACCCACTTACCAATGATAAGAAAAGAAGCACAATACGCTTAACGGATCATGGGGCAACAGACTGGGGAAACCGGTTGGGTGCCCTGCGTCCGTTTTATGAAGACAATTGCAGTATGCACCCACGTGTGGGTGAAAGGAAGAGCAGGCACGCGCCATATTAGACTGGTCAAAATCTCATGAACTAGCCTCCAGAGTGTCCCCTGCGACAGTCCGGAGTCCAATTACCACCCCATAGAGCTCACTCCAGAGTGTGTCAAGTTATTTATACAACTCTATAAACATCCTAGACGCATATCTTCGGTGAGGTCTTGGGCTCGTTGTGGTCAGCATGTCTGCTGCAACGTAGTGCTTTTATGACCAGTATTACAAAAGTATCATTTGCCAAACTAATATCTAATAAAACCGTAATGTGGTTAGTCTGCCTGGGAATAAGTGTATGTAAACTATATATGCAATGGTGTATGGTCAAAGGATCAAATCCAAAGGGTCGAATGGTCAAAGGATCGACACCAAAGGATCGAAAACCAAAGGATTGCATTTTTTTTTTTATCATATATTTTTTTGGGGGGTTTCGTTTAGTGAAAAAAGTGTTTTTTACCACAAAAACAGGCGTTGGGAGGGGGGGAACCCCCCCAAAAAAAAAAAAATGTAAAAAAAAAAAATTCGATCCTTTGGTTTTCGGACCTTTGGTGTCGATCCTTTCACCATTCGACCCTTTGGTTGTCGATCCTTTGACCTACAACCATATGCAATCACACTGTACTGGCGAGCGCCATCTTCTAAAGTCGCCTGCAGAGCCCCCATCATGTTCTATAGGCAACTCAGTAAACAAAGAAAATGTTACCGCCTTCACTATGTGTATGTATAGAAGATGATATCCACTAGAGATTATCACCCTTTATCACCCTTTATTTGTATAACAGACAGATAAGGTGTATGGAGCAACCTATAGCAATCTATGTTGAACCAACAGCAGGATGTATCGGTTTACCCATATGGTTACTGTTCACAATTTAATATAACCACCTGAAGCTATCTAAGCTATCCCAACATCTCATATTTTTAGTGTACCCGTCTGGTCACGGTTTTCAGTGTGATGTGTCCCATATGTGTGTTAGAGCTGAAATAATGGGAACTGGTTCTCCTGGTGCAGTCTATCTTATGGCCACCTCACATTTTTACTGTGTACCCAAAGGGGCACAGTCCACTGTGTGGCACATACCTCCATGGCCAATATCAGAGCTGTTACAGTAATAAAAGACCCCTACAGGTGAGCCTGCTCACATTCTCAACCAAATTATATTGTCAGTGACGCCTCTCAGAAATTTCAGCTCATAATCTCAAAAACCACTTCTCTTGCCAATATTAAAACCATATTAGATACATTATCCAGTCCGATTCTAATGTGGACAACCACTGTGCCCATGATAGACCTTTGCAAACACATATATCTAAAAAATGTTCAACTGTAGCAGTGGATATCTAGCTGCCCATTATGAATAGGATGACGGGTACCAATTGCAATTCATACCTCAAGGTGTCATTAAATATAATTGATCAATCCATACAATTTCCTTCTGCATATATCTTCTCGTTAGGTTACATCCACTTCTTGGTACATTAACATGTCCAAAAATCATACTTTTCATTTGTGCTATGTTGTGTCTTGCCTCTATAAAATGCATCGCCACTGGTCACTTAAGATTCTTTGTTCTTATGTTGGACTTGTGCTCATTCCAACGGACCTTTGCCTTTCTAGTCATCCCCACATAGAAGAATCCAAAAGGGCATTTCAGAGCATATACAACATTTGCAGAGTCACATGTGCAAGAGTGTTTCAGTTAGATTTTTCTCCCTGAATGTGGATGTGTGATGGTGTCACCCTTGATTATATTATCACAATGTTGACAATTGCGACTACATGAAAACTGAATTTTTGTTCTCGTGGAGGCTGGTAATTCAGCTCTCATTAGGGAATTCCTAAGTGCCCTGCTGTTTCTATATGTAAAAGTTGGAGGACTGGGGAACAATCTGTTTAATACCGGATCCATGTGCATCATGGGCCAGCTTTTAAAATTATTTTTTTGATTTGTGTACTCTGGGTCGAGTAGTATTCACGTAAGCCATTAACAGATTTGTTTTTTGGTGGTTTTATCATCAACAATCATTCCCTCGCGATCTGTTACGCTTGCTCAGCTTTATCTATCAGCTCATGATCATACTGCCTTTCTACAAATTTGGACTGCAAGTTCTTAGCTTGTTTCTTATATTATTCCAAGTTGGAAATATTCCTTATTTCTAGGAATTGGCTTACTGGTACACTATCCAGTGTGCGCCTGGGATGAAAGCTGGTAGCTAGTAGTAGGCAGTTGCGATCTCTGTTAGCTTGTTGAAGATTCTAGTGTTTAGTCTGTTATTATCGTGATATATTTCCACAACCAAAAAATTAATGCTGATTGCTGTGTTCTGTTGTCAATTTAATGCAGGAGTGCATATTATCCATCTCAGAATAATTATGCAACTCATTTACTGGCTCTGTCCAAATCCGAAAGATGTCATCTATATATCTGACATACATCGCCAGATGCTTTATCCACCTTGTTGAGTTAAGTATGTGTTCCATCTCTAAGTACAGCATAAAGGTATTGGCATAGCTTAGTGTCATCGTCACTTCCATGCTTGTACCAGAGAGCTGTTATCATCAAATTTAAAGAAATGTTTTTGAAGTACCTGTTTCAAGAGGGATAAGAGAAAAATCCTATTAGCCTTGCAAGTCTCTGATTTTAACAAAAGCCATTCCATTGCCTCAAGTCCTGCTTCATGTACAATGTTGGTATATAACAAAGTAATATCCATGGTAATAAAGATATTGTCGACCCTGGAGATATTGAATGGCATTCAATTTATTGAGGAAATTGATAGTATCCATGATGTACGTGGGGCTTAACTGTATCAGTGGTTGTATTGCTCTGTCCAGATACTGCCCCAATGGTTCAAGCAGGATGCCCATTGCAGTTATAATGGCATGCCCTGGTGAGTTGGTCAGGCTTTTGTGAATCTTAGGTAATAGGTAAAAAACCAGCACCACAGGATTATTTGTCTCAAGAAACCTCCTTGTTTGTTCTGATATCATGTCTTTGCTTTCCGCTTCATCGTAGACTTCCTTGATCGGAGCTGTCACTTTTTTTCGGTGGGATCGTAGAAAATCTCCTGATAGATTTCCTCATCCCTCAGATGTCTGTCTGCTTCTTTCAGGTAGTGTTGTTGGTTCATCAACACCTGTGCTCTCCCTTTGTCTGCTGGTTTAAAGATAAGGTATTGGTTGTCTAATAGGCCTTTTAAGACTTGTCTCTTCCTATTAGTGAAGTTCCCGTATTTTCTTTGTTGAATATGATCTTTTTGAAACAAAGTACCAAATTCTCAAATGCAGTAAGAATAACATTTTGGACAGATAGATAGAAATTACTTTTTGGTGCCATCTCAAGATACTCTCGCTCCTCTTCACTCTCACTCTGTTGGTCTAGCGAGTCATAGAATACCTTTTAGCTTCAGTTTTCTCATCAGCCTGAATCTTTTTATGTAACAAATTGCTACAATGCTGTGGCACAAAGGAAAGACCCTTCTGGAGCACCTTCCATTCAAATGTAGATAACTGATACATTGATATATTGACCACTAAGTCTTCTTTGAGACAGCCAATTTCCGTATTGGATTTTTTCTTTTGCCCTCTTCTAGTCTGCATTGGTCTAAAAAAGAAACTTGTCTAGTTGTTGTGGAGACACAGGCTGTGGCCGTCCCGACCTTTCTTTGTTGAGCCAATTCCAAGATTTCCATACCCGCCTCAACAACTGCTTATATCTTTGCACTTGAGGCATCGGACGAGGCAGTATTTGATGCCCCTTCAATTTTTTCCCTTGGTTTACTTGGTTATGAAATCTTGGATTCCTTTGTTGGTAATATGATTACCAGATACAGACTAAATACAGCTTGTTGTCCTGGGTGTCTCTCCTGAATTTTCAGACTTTCCTGGCCTCTCGCAGTTTTTTTTATATTTATCCAATTTGGTATTGGTGTCTTCCAGAATGGTAGATATGCGTTCTTGTGTTAGGCTGGTGCTAAGCGTTGTTGGAATTGTGTTGATTTCTTCCACAAGTGTACTGAAGTTTTGTGCTAGCTCTTCGGTGGCCAGTGCAATTAAATCCAATGAGCACTTGTTGAACATTTGTTGCCACCGTTTAACAAAAAGTGTATTTTCCTTGCAGAGAGTTGGTTCTAGTCATACTCTCAACCCCCGGGGAATACGTTGTGCTTGATGGTATTGCACTGGTTTTGTGGCGTGTAATTTGAGACTGATTTTCCTATGTATATAGCCCACTCTAGCTGTTTAATGAGTGCTTCTGATTTATCTGATGCCACTAGATCATCACCAGTATATTTGATCAGTCCAAGTATTCTCCAAGCCTAATCCTCACTGAACCCCAATACCTCAGCTTGATTAAAAGCATAGCGTATCTAACTTAATTTTGTAGTGCACCTCGCCGTCTTCGAGCTGCAACCATAGGAAACCATTAGGGTGTCAGCTTTGAGTTCCAGCATGCGAATAAGAGTGTATGATGGGATTCCAAATTGGCGTTCCCATAGCCTTCCATAGAACCTCTTGGAGGTGGACTTAGGGAGGGGAGTTTTCATTTACCTCCTCTTCCTGTTTCACAGCATGGACCCACAGCAGAGCTGCATGGGCCAAGAGTAGCAGAGATGATGTACTGGGCAGAAAGGTCAGAGATTGTTTTTTTAAATGCTGTTGTGCGTGTGCATGTTTGTGGCATTTCTAGTTTGCCTTTGTGTGGAAAAGAGGGAGGGTTTCAAAAAAGGAGTTTGGGGATGGTGGCAGGACACCAGAAACATGTATTTTCTCTGTGGCCAGGGACATGGGGACACATGAGGGAGGGGGGTGAGGGTGGTAGGATGCCAGCTCTACCATTGGTAGGTGGGCAAGTGCATAAGGGAGTGTGGGCAGGGACAGGATGGCAGATCATTGTTTTGGTTGTTCTGCATAGTACCTTCATGCCTCCTCTCTTTTCCCTTTACAATGCTGGTACAGGGGAACATCACAGGGGTGGACAATAGATGCATTGGTGGGGGAGAGGGCATAAACAACATATACCTAAAGCTGGGTAGCTGTTAACTGCGAGATATAGTCCACCTCGGGTTCAGAGTGACATCACAGAAAAGTTGTGCTTCCGTTTCATTGTCTACCAGATGCCACTCCAAGTACCTTGGTAGTATATATCCCCTTAGTTGATCGCTACACATGAATGATTATATGTATTGGCACTGCTGGCAGGTGTGAAGCTCCAAGACACGCTGAGAGCATCAGAGTGCCAGGGTAACCATCATTTTGAGAATCTCTGTTTTAATGCCATTGCTTATGCACTGTGGGTGATAAGGCATGCTTTAAACATGCAGATAACAGGCCACAGAGAGTTGTCTTTGGATGTGTCACTATATACTTGGGTGGATTTGGGCACTGTTATTTAAGGGTGTGTCTGTGTAAATGTGAGTATGCGATATAGGGGTATACCAGGTATTGGACGCTGTGGCTCAATGTTAATAGAGCTGTGAGAAATATATAGCTGTAGACTATGGCACGACCAGCCTTACCCCTGCCTGGTGTATTATTAGAATGACGGTGGGGTGCCAGAATCAGTGCGCTGATATGCAATTTTATGACTTAGAACTTGAATTATTTCATTAATGAAAGTATTTTCAATATCATTGAACAGGTGAAGTTTATTGTCAATTTTATTCATTTCGTGCCATGCCAGGACGTGTTTCGACCTATGCGGTCTTTGTCAAGGCGAGGTTAACAAAATCTGTGTCTGATGTTATACCCAAACAAATAAAAATGGTACATTTCATCATCACATTGTCATGTGAGTTTAACACATTACTGGCTGTTTATAGCAATGCTCGCCAAACACGTTCTGTTGCGAAAAAGTGCATTCTGCTGTTCTTGATTGTATGGTTAACATAGCTCAAAGAGTTACTTTGGTTTGTGATGTTATTTGCACATCATGTCAGAATAAGTAATATATCCGGATCATCGTGCAAACTGTAAATGTCTCGATCCAGTAGGTCCAAAATATCTCTTGGTATGATGTTAAATGCGCATCATATCAGAATGCATAATATGCCCGATCATGTTAAAGAAGGTCTTGATCATCTGGTGATCCATGTGGAGCCCTAACATGCCATACATATTTCCTGGAATGTTACCATGTATAGGGATGTGCTCATCGAAACTTTTTGGGAATCATGATTGTTATCAAGATCTGGTTTCAACGCTGTTGGAGTATGGGGGAGCCGGCCCTTAGCGGCCTGTCTTATGGCTTGTGAATTTACCATACTCAGAAAGACCCATGTCATTCTTGATGATTGTTGCCTTGGATTTAATTGAATGAAAAAAAAATCCCAAATCTTCGTGAATTTAGGCTGTGCGATTGATTCACCGCCGAAATCGTGTTAGGCTCAACCACAGTGCTTTTATGATGAGAAAATGTAGACGTAATTCTAAAGCTTATAGTAATAGAAACTACAGTGTTTAGTCAATACCTATTGCTGACAACAGTGGATCATGGAAGCATTATAAATGAGAATGATTTTCAGTTTCTGTTCTGTCATAAGAATGTAGTAACTCTTTGAGCTATGTTAACCGTACAATCAAGAACAGCAGAATTCACTTTTTCGCAACAGAATGTCTTTGGCGAGCATTGCTATAAACAAACAACGTGTAATGTGTTAAACTCACTTACTTTCTCATACTTTTTTGTTTCCTCCCATCCCCATCTTCCTCCTTTCACCAGGTTATTTGCGTTATGCATTCAACGTATCACTTTGTTTGGGTTATCATTGACTGACTTATTGATTCCTTCCCTCCATTTCGTTTTGTTTTGTTTTCATTCTCCATATAAAAATGATAATGTGATGATGAAATGTACCACTTTTATATGTTCGGTTGTAACATAAGACACAGATTTTGTTAACCTCGCCTTGACAAAGACCGCATAGGTCGAAACACGTGTTGGCATGGCACAAAATCAATTAAATCGACAATAAAGCTTCATCTGTTTCATGATATTGAAATACTTTTAATAATGAAATAATTCTAGTTGTAAGTCATACATGTCTGTGTAATTGGATGTTACTTTAGTGACGTGATTATAAACACAGCTTTTTTGTTTATTTGCTTGCTAGTGCAACAATCTGTGGATTGCTTTTTGTTTCACCATTTTGGTTTCTTCAGGCGGTAGTGCTGATCCTGTTGCGTATATATGCAGCCTGGGTGTGTGTCGATTAGTAGTTATATACGGCTTATAGTTTGTTCCCCCGTTACTTGTGTTTCCTCACATGTGCTAGTGCAGTGTGTCTGTCCTCTATTGTACACTTTTGTTCGGTGTGGCAATGTCTCATGCCGACTGTGGAGTGCTGTGACCCCTGGAACCTCTGCCTGCATTGCTTCATATTGAGCCTGGGACTCGATTGGTGCAGCAAACTGTCAGTAATGTAAAGTGGGATGGAGGCGGTAGAGCAAAATGGGTTACTATTTTGGAAAATCTGCTGTTTCATGATCCCAAACGGGATGATGAAGCCTATGTCCCTGTCCCGCATGTGGGCCGAAATGCCTTGCATACACCAAGGTCTCGGATCTTCTGCCTGGAATGGCGGGAGAACCACATTTCTTAGTTTCTGCAGTTTCCTTCATGCTGCATTGTTTTTTAAGTATTGCTGCCCATACATTGTGGGTGAGAGGTGCAGAAGGGCACCGGGAGATGCATACATCTATGCATGCCTTCATTCAGTATCACAGCATGTTCCATGTAGGACACTTGAGCAGCCACAGCATGGCCCCCCGTGTTTACCGTGGAGGGGTAGTTCATTAAAAAGAGCATGGGACCTTTGCGGATGGAATTTCTGTTTTGTTGAAGTCAAAATAGGCTTGTGTGTTTCCTCATGAGGTACCGAGCCGACCTTGGGGGTGAGAGGGCGGGCGACCGCCTGGGGTGCCATGCCCCCCAGGGTGCCATTAGCCCCACCCCCCTCCACGCCAGGTCCGGGGAGTCTTTTAAGGTCTCCCCCGAGCAGGCGTAGTGAGAAAAGGTGTGGCAGGCGCCCTTTTGTTATTAAATGTGCCAGCGGCAGTGGGGCGTATTTAATAACAATAGGGTGCCTATTCACATGATGATTACCTCCCTGCTCCGAAGTGTCAGCCAGGAGGTTTTCATTGGAATATGGCGCTCATGCGTTAGCATGAGCGCCATATTCCAGTGATTAACCCCCTGAGAGGCGCCGGAGCAGGGAGGGACAAAACAAATGTGGCGCTCCTGCACCACCTCCTCCCCCTCTCCCCCCGGTTCTCCAACTGTCCAACAGGGGTGTGTGGGGATGGGGGGCGCCAATTGGGCCAGGGCGCTGCTGCCTCCAAGGCCGGTCCTGATGCGGTATATTGTTCATTGCGTGTTCATTCTTTTGTATATAATATATACACCACCTCCAAAATCGGTGCTTTCGACTTATGTATACCGATAGTAGACTCTTAAGATCTAGTTGTAATGATTTCAATGAACCAATCAGGGGCTGGATCTGTGAGCTGAGGACCATCTGAACAAATAAAGGAAGCTGTAAAATCCCTTGAAATAGCACAAGCGGTCACTGGTGTGTGTATAAAATGCGGCATCAAACAGATATGGGTATGTTTTATGCAATATAAGTGTGATGTTGACGAAAAAATATCCACACACAGATCCTTGTTCCAAAAATATGAAAGGAGCCTGGGACCAGTTTACAGAAACCTTGCACCGGTGCAAGTGCAAAGTTGCACAGTATCAGGACTAAGGGGTACAGACATCTTTTTTTCACTAGGACCATTTTTGCACCAGTGCTTACACCATGCCAAACTGCACTTGGCTTGGTGCAAAGTTTTCTGATATGCCCGACTTTTTTTAAAATAGGGCAACCTTTGATCTAGTGCTAAGAGTGTGCAATTTTGCACTTGCACTGATGCAAATGTTCTGTAATCTGACCCTCATGCGCAAAAATGATAACAAATTGAAGGGGTGGCTTGTTGACGCAAAGGCCTCAATGAGCATTTTTTCTGCAACTGTTTTACACACTTTTCAACCAAAAGGATTTTTGATCTGCCATCTTGAATTCTGCTGGACTAGTAGAAAAGAGGATCTACATTAACGTAAAAACAAAAAATTTAAACAGACAAATGCAGCCCAAGGAGTAAGACGCAGATTCCAAGGTGCAGTGTGATGTGCTAAAATTAGGCCTGTAAAGGTTATTTCTCAGCAATGATGAGTAGTGTTACAGCCATTTTGCCACTTTAAAAAAAAACAGCTGTTTGGACACAGTACAAATTCTCGGATCCTGAGGGTTAAAAAGAAAAGATAATGTTAGGGACAGGATTTGAGTGTAGACCGGGGTAGCAGATGCTACCTGTATGTTCTCTTTTGGTATCCCTGGCACTGCCCTTGCAACGCCTGGCTCAGATGGTATAGGCACAACAAGATGAAGAGAAAGCACAAACCGTGCAAGCCGTGTTGACTTTGTTGCATGTGTACAGTCCATCATGACATGCCTTGCGTTTTTTCTCTCTGAGCTTCTCACAGCGATCGTTTGCTATATGTGGACGAACTTGGCATATACTGGCAGGCATTGCCTGATGATGTGTTTACATATGACGACTATAACTGGCATCAGCAGCTGTACCTGGCATAAAATGTCAGTACTTAGGAATTTGAATCTTCACTTGGCAGGTGATGACAGTAATAGTGTATGTATCCTCTACTGTGCCGTATGAGGACCTCACATGCCACGTAACAATATAACTGGCAGAAAATATGTAGTACTTGGACATACACAGCTGCTCTTGGCATATGATGGCAGCAGCTGGCTATACAATGCTGTACTTAGCACACGATAGATATAACTGGAATTTGAGTCAATAACTGACTTAGGGTGGCAGGTATTAAAGTGATGTTACTGTTCAAGTTATGTGGTGTAAAATGTATTTGACTGAGAGGTAAAAAGCGTAAACCTCATATGTAAACGTTTCATTTTCTTATGTCTGTTAGGGAGTAAAGATGCAATGTATTGACCATCAATATGTAGTACCTCTGCGGTCCGATAGGACCAGGGTGCCACAAGACATGATGCAATCATTGCAAAGTGGTATTCAATGTATACCTCCTTCTTTGGCCCACAGCTCTGTAAGCAGAGTACCGCAGGACACGTTGTGAACATCCCAAACTCATGTCGTATTTACTGATTTCCTATATAAGTTCCCTGTTGTAAAGGAGCACGGGGTCGCCCTCAGGCCACCCCCACAGAATTCCAAGGGGCAAATGGCAGGAATGCCAGCGAGCTTTGTTTTTACCCATGTATTTCCCCTTCTGCCCATATGTCTATGGCTTTCAAGCTTCATGAAGGAGATGGCAAACCCACTGGACATCCATTCAGTTCACACAGGGCCGAGGGTCTCATGGTGGCCGCTCTGTGAGGATGTAGAAGGAGATTGACAAGGAGGGGTCATTTTGAGGGCTATAAACCTGTATTGTGTAACTCAAGAAAACCTATCTCTCCCTGCCTCAACCTAGGAAAACCTTAGTGAACTGTCAGAATGTCAGTCCAAAATAAATGTACTCCATCCTCCCTCAGAAACCAACTAATCTAACCCTACCCTTATGAACGTAAGTCTTTAACTAAAGTGAAGTTTGTGTTCCCTCCACCAGGAGAAAAACTCCCTTCTCCTTGCTGCTGCAGCCTTATTGTAGAAATAACTCCTTCAATGTCCCATCACAAGGGACCAGGGGAATTACTCCCTTCTCGTGGTCCTTCTATGAAAGTTACCCACAGTGGTATAGTATGGCATGGTATTGTTTATTTATATAGCGCCTACGCACAGGCAAATGTTTCAAAGCACTCAAGGAGGGTGGGAACATGAGCAGAAACAAACAGTCGCTCCGAGACATTGAATTTCTGAGACGATAATAGTCTGCACAGGCAAAGTAAGTGCGCAAAAAATACATTTAACAGTTTGGGAGATAGCAAATAGGCCTGACGTCGATTCTGCAGTTTTAACAGTGCAATTTAGGGTGAAGACAAGGGAGAACAGACAGTCTTTAAGCAAACTTGTAGAAAACCTGGATTAGTCCCTTTAACTCCTTACAGGAAGTGGAACAACTCATAGCCCTATTTGGCTTCCACTAACACTCTGATGATGGATATCTTTTCCAGGGTTCTCTGTATATTCTTTTGTATGTCTCTCTACTGGTTTGTATATCGCAATGAGGAGATTTCCCAAAGCTCTTGTGCTTTCCAATGACATTGGTTTTGCCACAACGATGGGGGCAACAACTCCTGATGCTCTCTGTTTTTACAGTGGTATTTGGTGAATTGCTGTGATGAGGGAGATGACTCCCGTTCCACTCTGCTTGGACAGCAGTATTGGGTGGACCACTGCAATAAGGAAGATGGCTCCCAAAACAGTCTGCTTTTTCAGTGGTATTCAATGACCCACTGTGATGAGGGACAGGACTCCCGATATACTCTGCTTTGGCAGTGGTATTGGGCTGACCACTGTGATGAGCAAGATGGCTCCCGGTGTACTATGCTTGGGCAGTGGCATTGGGCTGACCACAGAGACGAGAAAGATCACTCCCGATGCACTCTGTTGGGTCTCTTGCCAGACCCCATCCCATCTTCCCGTCGATCCAGTTACCTGCGGTAGCTTGGTGGCATGGCTCTGGTTCTTAACGGGATCGCAGGGGCCTCGCCTCCTCCTTCTTGCTTCCTGCATGGCTGCGGGGCAGGCTTGTATCTCGGCGTAGTTAAAGGACCTGTTCTTTTTGTCACCTTCCTCGAGAGACGTGACTGCTTCGGTTGATGTATTCCAAGTTTGAACTTCCCGGGCCTCATTCACGTATTCCTGGCTTCCTCAGTGAGATCTCCTTAGTCAGTTCTTGCCATCTACTTTATACTGTTGACTCTGCTCTGGCGTAACATCAACAGCATCTTGGAAAGTCTCTTTGGCACTCTGAATGCCTCCAGTGAGCCACCTCTTTACAGTACTTGGCTGGCTTTGCATATGGTTATTCCATATGCTTCTCACGTTCGTCTTCATCCAAGTATTTTTTACATTTGTCACAGTGGCTATACAATAACACATGGATTCACTATCAATGGTGGGAGAAAAGGTTGACCATGCGGATAGGAGGGTATGTGACAGGGTTTTAGGTAGACTTTTTTCCAGGTGGATTACCATATCCCTAGGAGGGGAGTCCCTCCCTATGACGTTCTCCAGCATATTACCACCCCTAGGAGTACTATTAGGTAGCAGCCTTACCTTCGTAGCCCCATAGAAAGGGATCCCCTCTGGGGAGAAGTGACGAGACCTGGCGAACCGTTACAACTCTTGTGGTTGACATGCCCAGGATGCCTTCCATTGTCCCATTCATGACATCATTCACATTTTATCACTCAGGAAACAACGCAATAATTCAAACTTGGATGGCTTCGATGACTCGGGTGTAGTGTATATGTTGTTAATGGCTGTGATACGTTAAAACAGACTTATTTGTGAATCGCCGTTACAAACAGAGGTTATGAAAAGCCATTGCACGTAATTATGACATGCGTAATGTATGGCAAAATGTAGATGCTTTGTGAGTCACCCTCTCAGCTTCTTTACTTATAATGTAGGAAAGTAATGAAGCTAAAGCAGAGTGCTGCAGCTTGTTTCCTGTTGGCGAGCACCTGTGTGCACTTTTAATTAATAGAACTTTTAATTAATTACTAGTCGTCAATTGATCATTGAGCAGCTGTTGAACGCAGTCTTCTAGGCAGTGATACCACTTTACTGTGTTGGCCTTTTCCTGGGAGCTTCGCCAAAGTTTCTTCTTCTCATCCACATTTTCCATCATCTAGATTTGTCATCAACATGCTGTTTTTGGAACTGAATCAAAAAGTCATGTTTTATTTTTCGCATTCCTTCTAGTTTCCAAAATGTGACACATTGGTTTTGACATTGTATTCTGAAAGCTGGTTACTTTTGGGAACGCTTGGTCATTTGTATTGACTGCCATTTTATTTCCTTTGTATATACTGTAAGGGTCCAGAAAGAGGAGAATGACACAGAGGTGGCATGATGATGTCTATAGACGTTTATTTGTTTGAGAAAATAAAGAGAAAACCCTATCTCTAAAGAGGGATTTCCCTGCCTCAACTAAAATACTAAGGGTGTTGTCATAATGGCTTTATACATCAATAGTCCACTGTCCTGTGTCAAAACCCGACTTCCCTCCCTTACACTTAAACCTAAACTAGATGTAAAGTAAATGTTCTTGGTCCAGACAAATGATTCCCTTCTTCTGGAGTGGTGATAAGATTCAGATTTGTTTTTTCTTATGGGAATGGCTCCCTTTCCCAATTCGAAACTGCTCGCCAGCACAAAAAGGATAAGCTTCAAACACTTCTTCTTCTGTCCTTGCACTCTATTTCAGCAAGTCTTTATAGTTTTGGCTAGCAGGAGAATTACCCCCTCCTCCTTGTATCTTAGTTTACCAGTTCAACACAGCCAGGAAGAATGACTCCCTTCCCTTGGTTTTGGTTACCAGGAGAATTACTGCCCTCTCCTCATATCTGGGCTTCTCAGTTCAAAACAACCTGGGGTAATAACCCTGTTCCCCTGGGCTCTTTTCACTCGATTACACAGTTCAACAACACCAGGAGGGAACGACTCACTTCCCCCGGTCATCGTTTCACCTTTGTAACATAGGTCAACAACACTAGGGGCAATTACTTCCTTCCCCTGGATTCTCATATCCTTTAGGCTTCTCAACAATAGAGTTCATATAGTGGTGTAGTCCTTGAGCCGGGTTCTTCCCCTGTGGCTCACTTGGTGCACTATCCTGCCAAGCATTGCAACGAGGAAGATAGCTTGTTGTTTCCTTCTGTTTTGGGTGCGGGTTCCAGACACATGCATCTATGCTATGCTTCTTAGATTCTGCAGACTTAGTTTACTCTCCTGCCACGTACTGCCATGAGGAAGATGACTCGTGTTCTCCTATGGCACTATGCGCCTTTAAGGTAGAGGGCCTGATCTATGCCCCTATTGGGGAACCACTTCACCTTATGGTTATCCCCACTTCACTCTAGCTCAGGGTTCGCATTGAAGCCCTTGAGTTTTAGATCTCTCCTTTTTATATGGTTGTGAGTTAACCCAGAAACTCTGCTGCTCCCACTGGCCAGGCCGCTCACTCTTGTACATTCTGGGACTTCTATCATGGGCTCCAGTCTACCACCGGGTTTGCCTTCACTCTGTTCTGATCTCTCCCGGCTTCTGCAGGCTTCTCGAGCACTGGGTCGGCTCCGCAGCTCCTGGTCTTCTGCAGTACACATACCCATTACAGACCACTTTGTCCGCTTCCCCAGTGAGGTTGGGTTACTGCTTCGCTGACAGTCCTTCAGCGTCAGACCTGCTGGGGATTGTAAAGAAGACATGGTATCAAAGTACAACAGACACAAGTGATCACAGTTGAAGGGTGTTTATTGAACTTTATCGGGTTGTGAAAAACACCTATCTAAATCTAAATCTAAGATAGGAGCAGTCTACCACCATCAAATAATAATACAGTCCTAGTGGAGTTTAGTCAAATAAAAAGGGCCTATGCTAAAAATAAAAGAATATTGCCAATCTTTACTGGTATGCTACAAAATAGTGTGGGATAATGTTCACAAAAAGAAAGAAGTGTTCACAAAATGATGAGTCAGGATGTTTGGGCCGTTGGCCTCCCTTCCCCACGTTTTTAGCACGGGACAAGGCTAGTCACTCGAGCACAACAAACTCCTGGGCTTCTCTGTCATGAGGTCACAGTTCCTTTCACCAGCACCAGGGCCTTCTGTGCCCAAGTCTCTTTTGTACAAAGTCACTTGCCTCAGAGGACCTGATGTACCAAAAACAACAAAGAAAATTCCTTTCTCAATATTCACGTCGGGCGATTTACTCTTCACCCTGGATCCCCCTTAGCCGAATTCCAATCCTTCTTTCACCGTTGGCCTCCCTCAGTTGGGTTCAGACCAACTTCAATTTGTAGGCATCCCTCAGTCAGATTCACATTTGCAACAACAATTTAGTCGGGTGTGTTACTGTTCACCCATGGATCCCAATCTTCCTGGCTCAGACCCCTTTTCTACAATTAGCCCCCCTCAGCTGATCTCAGACTACTTTCAGCTTACAGACAACCAAAGACCTTCGAATATGTACACAATTCAATGTAACCCGCTGTAGGATCACTTCAATTCCACAGTTCATTCATTCTTCCTGTTTGGTGGGGACGGCACCAAACAGAGGCCTTCAAGTGAACACCCACATGGCACCGGACCACTCTGTATCCGGGACCTGTTTCTATGTTACCAAGTTCAATTGTATACAAGTTCTCTTTCCTTCATACAATGTTGCCGCTTACAACCTTGAGCACAACACAGTTTTGTCTGCTATCGGTTTCTCAAACTCACTGGCTGTGCTGAACTCATTGGTGTTGCTTTGCTGTCGGAGTCAAGGACAGTACCACAGTGGCAATCGCTTCTCCCCGCCCAGACTATCAATTCAGGAGGGCCCCATGTACCTTTGACACATGCTATACTGCTAGTCAGCTGCAATCCCGTTGGTTCTGTGTTGAAAACGGAAAGGGTATTTCCCTCCTTTTCGTCCTCTCCGATCTCGCTGCCTTTCTCCTCGGTTTAAACTGCCATTCCCGAATTGCTGCTTCCCTGTGCATTTTGCCTTGCTCAGGGTGTGCGTTTGTGCTCTGCCTGTGGGGAAGTGTGATGGAAGTCAGGTGCATGTAATTATCAGTAATAGCCTGACTCTGCCTGACCCTTGTTTTCGGGCATGTCGGGTATACGGCTCTGGTGTTTATCTGTTGTCGCTCACGATGTAAAGTCCGTGAGAAAGTGTTTGTGTCGGGAAAGGGGGGTGTGAGTTTCAAGGTATCCTACCTTGTAGGATGGGGAAAAGGTGTTATTAAGAAGGGGATAACTCATCTCACCCTTTGGCGTACCACTCCCTGAAGACCCACAGCCAAGTGATCCTCCCTCAGTAGTTCACCCCCAGGAACTGTATCCAATAGCGGTGGCCGTGTCTTGGCCAGCTGGATGACAGATCCCTGGGGTAGTCCTACTATTGTAGGTGAGACGCCTTCAGGTTTTTCACAGGATTCTGTCTGCTCCTCTTTGGCATCCCAGACTGCAGCCACTTGGACATGCTGTGTCGAGCAGCTTCCTGGTCCTCTGTTCCTCCTGGGATGGCTAAGCCACATTGTAAGTCTTTCGTTGCTTCTTATCTGATCTTGAGATGACTAGAAAGCTCAGTCAAGTCACATGGAGCATTCTCTATAGCTCTGCACCTCTTCCTTGTCCCAGTACTTGTCTGGTACACTCCCTTCTGGTAATCCCTAATCATCTTCATCTCAGTATCTCTGAGAGTCACAGATTTACAAAGGTAAATGGGGGTACTGAGTAAAGAGTTAGGATCTAGGGAATATGGAGGTGTCTAGGGTGATGGATGTCATACTGCGTTCTCCAAAGATATTCTTCCTTGTCCCCATAGGGGAAGTCTCCTCTCATGAGATCATCCCGCTAAGTACAACCCCCAGGGCGACTATCGGGTAGCAACTTCACCACCCTGGCCTCATGGGAAGAGGCTCCCCCTCTGGGTGAAGTGACAATATTTTGGGATTCGTCACAATAGGCTTAGGGATGTCTCATTGCCAGCAGTGTCCTGCATAACATAGTGCCCATAACAATTATGCAAGAGAAGGCAGTTATTGAAGTTATTCTGGCACACAACTGATTTAATTTTGTAGGGGCGCCCCTAATCTAATTCCTTTTTAGTAAACAGTTCTCCCCAATTCTGGTCACGAAAGAGGTGTTTTGATCAAAACCCCAATTTATGTAAATAAATGAAGTAAGGGTGGTCCCCAAGATTTATGTGGGTGAAGTCACCACAATATAACACAATCACAGTCAACTTGTCCAAAAAAATTAAAATAATTTGCCTGCTTGCATCACACTATTTCTTACACACAAACATTCTTTTATATAATCAATTCTCTATATGTTTAATTCTGAATAGCGGTAGGCACTCTAGACCTAATTCTGCCACTTGTAGGCCACATCATCAAAACTCTTTTGATATAACGCATCTCAGAATTACACAAAGTTACATTTGCAGATGACACATAGAGCTTTGGTTTTCCCAATATCAGCAATAATTGCTGTTATCACGGAACTGTTTCCTGTTTCATGAACATGTGGTGCTGTGTTTTGCTGGTATATGTGTGCAGTTAAAAATATGCTTACAATAAATTGCATCATAATTTGTTATGTTTTTTGGGGTTACGAACTGTGTTATGGATTCCGAAGGCACATCATTTTGGTTCAACCGCCCAGTTTGGCAAACTGGTTTGATAATTTTATTAAACAGCGTCCCTACCCTCTCACCTCACTAATAGAATGTCAGTCTGTTGTTTCGCAAATGAGCGGGATACAGGATTTACATTTGCATCATTGCTAAGGGAGTAGAAATGACACAATTAAAGTTGCTCTCATTTCCCATTCTTTATTAAATAGCAATGACCTACACCGAACAAAGTTACCTAAGGGTTTGGTGTACAAATAATAAACAAATAAATAAAAATACACATTAACAAACACAACTTCATTAGGCTATGATTTGGACTTCATCACATCACAGCTTAGTGTTAATTATTTATGTGAACACACGTAGGATACAATTTAATGAGAATATAATTTACAAAGATCTGCACAGACTGCATACAAGGCTATCTGTATCAGTGTGCACCCATCTCAGAAATGTCTTTCAGGCTAGACTGAAATGAAATCTCACTTGAGTTTAGATCCCTTTTGGACAGGAGTCATCTCATTGGAACAGGAATCCTCTCTGTAGTCCTTAATTTGGTCTTCTCATTAGTCCATCCATACTATAGGAACACGTGGTGGTTTTTCCTGCAGCTTTTTCCAGCAAGAGAATCCTATCCCTGTCTGCTATGACTTTTTAAAGTGTAAAGTATTCCCATGCTCACGTCATATTTCACACAATTTGATTGGCCCAGTGTTTCCATTGGCCTACCTCATAGTTAGACACTCCTATTGGATACACCCCCCCCCAATCTCCACTGGTTCAACATTTGTGAGCACAAAAATGGTTAGGGGCCCTTCGGCTCTTAATACTTTAAATGGTAAATCATGTTATTATGCAGTTCACAATAACAACCTTTCACATCAATGAAAAAAGGATTTCTGGAATCTGTACTTCTAGACGTATGTCTGGTATAAAAAATTAATGTGTAGCATATTTATTCATGAATATGAATATTAGTATTGTAATGCTTTTTGATAAATGTATGGAATGCCCTTAAACACATTCTTCATTGCTGGATGAAAACAATAAAAAGACTCTTGTAGCTGCAACATGGATACAAAATAACTAGCAGATACACTCTGACACTTACTTAATTTTGTATTTTTTTATAACTAAAGCTCTTATGTTTTTGGTAGACTATCTCTGTGTATTAGCACCCTGTCGGGGGAGCCAGCCATTCAGATGGCTAGGAACATGGGCTTCAACCACCGGAACAAGCCCACCGCCAGCTTCCCCCATCCTCTGTCCCTTTATTTATTTTCAGCCCCGACCACACCTACTTACCTTATTTCAGCGGTGGCGGTTGCTGCCGCTGCATCTGCTCCTTCCCCCTGTTCGCGAAGGCCGCTATGGTAAGGGTAGCATGAGTCTGCTTCCCTTTCAATGGTGGCCATCTTGAATAAAGATTTTCCTTCATACAACAGGACGCCGCATGCGTCCTGTTGTAAGAAGGAAAATCATTTTACTTTAGCATCCGGCATACTGCTTTGGTAACCGGGGTGCTAATAGCCTTAATTCCTCGTTCCAGCCTTAAACCCCCATTCCAGAGCCCCCAGTATCTGCGCTTGTTTTACTCGGGCCAATAACTTGGCCTGCCAGACCGTTATTCCCCGTTCCAGCCACTGGAACGGGATTAACGCCATATTGTAATATTTATAAATATGGTTTGGTTGGTTGTGATTCTTTTTTTTTCAAATTTTTGCATCAATATTGTTAATTAATATGCTGTGTTTGGATGATTTTTTATTTTTATTTTATTGGATCATTTCTTTTGAATCCGAATAAAGAAAACAAACCATTGGTAATATGAAATATACAGTTAACCCATATTGTCAACATAAATCGTTAGAGAAAGTATAGGCAACAAGGTTGATCTTCTTAGTTTACTTTTACAAGCAACTGTATCAGCTTGTTGCCCAGGACGGAGTGAGGTTTTTCCATTTGCCTGCACTGTGAGGTCAGAATGTTGCATTTGACATATAAATTATTTCCACTTACACTAAAATGTATCAATACAAGAAGATGGGTGTCACATTTTTAAATTGGTTAAAACAGTCTACATTTCATGCACAATAATTTTTAGCATTAGATAAAAGGTCCGAGTTTGGCCTGGCTATATTTTTTACTTTGCATACTATATTTTTGGAAAATTTAAGTTGGAGAAATGGCCGTTAAGAGGGACAGAGAGGAGTGAAGAGTGAGATTAGTGACCCAGGTGCAAGTTGTTGGAACCCAAGTAGAAAGTATTTGATATGATCTGATGTGGCATTTATAATGCGCCTGTACACAAGTGATTCTAGGTGCGACAAGACAAGAAGGGGGGAAATAACAAAGGACAAAATAATGATTTTAATAGGCCTTTTGTCATTCAGATCGTGTAAGTGCAGGGAAGAGGGAAGGGGAGAAGTGCCAGGGGAGAGGGCAAGGGGGAAGTGCAGTTAACTCCCAAGTGCACCCAGCGGGTGGCTCGTAAGTGCAGAGAGCAGGGTCTGTAGGGTTGCAGATACAGACCCTTAAGTGCTTGGGATCCCTGAGTCAATGCGAGGGCAACTGGACATGCAATAGCCTGGGCACAAGTTCAGAGGGTGACCAGGTGACCAGTGCACAGAGCAGTTGGGTGCATCAGCAGAGGAGATGAAGAGGGAAAGCGGAAGCGAAAAGGAAGGTCTTGAGTTGCTTCCAGAACCATGAGTGGTTCTGCTCAAGCTTGAGAGAGGCAGGGAGGCTGTTCCAGAGGGAGGCCCAGCCAATGAGATAGATCAGCCCCCAACTATCTGCTTGGAGAAGCGTCTGACCCTCAGATAGTTGGAAGTGGGTGAGCAGAGAGCTCGAGAAGGAAGATGTTTTGTAAGAGAAAGTTGGAATTAAAGCCTTGTGGACAATGCAGAGGGTCTTGAAGGTGATCCTTGCAGCCACCGGGAGCCAGTGAAGAGATTTCAGAGCTGTAGAGATATGACCCCTTGGCTTGAGGCCAAGGAGAAGTCTTGCAGTCATGTTCTGGATAATTTGTATAGGTCAAGGAGTAGAGGCAGGAACATTTAGAAAGAGGCTGTTGCAACCTATAGCGGACCAGAGCTCTGGAGACAGTGAGCTTCTGGGGGAAGTGAGAAAAGGAAGAATACCTCTGAAGAGGTACTGCTGATAGTTTGAATTCTTATAGATGTCAGAGATATCTGGAGTGAAGGAGAGGGTGGAGTCGAAGATGAGACCAAGGTTCTTAGCCTCACAGGAAGGAGCAGGAAGAGGGCCCAGAGTGGGCAGCCAGAAAGGAGGGAACCGGTGTCCCAATGAGGAGGATCTCAGTCTTACTGGCATAAGGCAGAGATCATTGGCGGTACACCATTCCTGAATTGCGGCCAGCTGTCTGGTATGAGAGAAGAAGCAGAGGTGTCTGAGGGGAGCTTGAAAGAGAGCTGAATGCCATTCGCATAACATTGAAAATTGGAGCAGAAAGTAGCGATGCGGTGGGCAAGAGGTGCCAGGTAGTGGTTGAAGAGACAGGGATAGAGGTTAGACACCTGGGGAACACCACAAGTAGAGAGAGAGAGGGCGAGATAGAAGAGAGGAAAGACCCCAGCTGGACCCCAGAGGGTCAGTCGGTGATAAAGGAGGTCAACCAGTCCAGGGCCTGATCTGTAATACCAAGATTGTCTCAGAGACGATTGAGCAGGATGGCATTGTTGACCGTGTCAAAAGCAGAGGATAGATCAAGGAGAATGAGGACATAAGGGAGATTAGAGTCAAGATTGGAGAGAAAGTCTTCACTGGTGGTCAGGAGAGCAGTTTCCGTGCTTCTGGCAGCTCTGAAGAACGACTGGTGGTCATGGAGGCAACAGATTCAGTATGTAGATTAAGCTGGGAGATGGCCAGCTTTTCCAAGAATTTTCCCAGGAAAGGAGTGATGGAGACCGGGTGATAGTTAGCCAGAGAGGAAGCATCGGCCTGAGGGCTTCTTTAGAAGGGGTACACGAGAGAGTGCTAAAGGGGGAGGGGGAAGTTCCAGTGGCAAAGGAGTGATTGCAGAAATCGGCCAAGGCTGGAGCAAGGGTGTCAATGTGGTCCCTTATAGTACTGTATGAGCAGGGGAGAACCTGCTTTGATGAGACTTTCATAGATCGGACTTGTCTAGAAACATTGTCAGGGATAAACAGGGGAAAGGAGGAGAAAGGAGGATGAGAGATGGCCTCAGACATGCCATGAGTTATAGAGGAGGAGTAAGAGGAGGTAGAGGAAGAGAGGGTGGACAGGATGTCTGGAGTTTTAGTAGTGAAGTGAGAGGTCAAGGCCATGCAGAGGGTCTGGGAGGGAACAGGAGAGGTAGAGATTGCAGCAGGATTGGCCAGCTCCTTGCAGATTTTGAAAAGTTTGGCAGAGTTGTTAGATGCCGCAGAGATGTAGGCTTGGATGTAGGCTCTCTTTTTAGAGAGCACAGAGAGTCTGTCCTGCCTTTGCAGCAGGCGGCAGGCCAGTTGTCAGGGGGTGAGCCCGAGGCCCTCCACTTCCTCTCCACCGCCCTACACTTGTGTTTAAGGGTGGCAAGGTCAGAATCGTACCAAGAGTTGCACTTGGATTTGGGCTTCAAGCGGATCCTCATGACAGGGTCAAGGACATCCAGAGTGCTAGAGATCGAGAGATGAAGGTTAGAGAGGACTGTGTCAGGGTGTGAGTAAGCAAAAGGTGCAGCAGGAGTTGAGAAAGTAGCAGCAAAAGCCTCAACTGACACACGCTTCATGGGTCGGAAGACCGAGAAGGTAGGTGGCAGTGCTGGAGTCAGCTTCACCTGTGGTAAAAAGAGAGGGAGGTGGGAAGAAAGGAGAAAGAGGCCGCTACAAGAGAGAAGAGTGGTGAGAGGGTTAGAGCGGGGGAGGTCTGAGGAGATTAGAACATCTAGGCTGTGCCCTGCAGAGTAAGTCGGGCCAGAGGGCAGAATAGAGATAGAATTGCAGAGGTTGCGAAAGAGTCCTGAAGAAGGGCTGGTACCATCCAGGTGAATGTTCAAGTCTCAGAGAAGGAGAAGCTGGAAGGTAGAGGCATCGAGCGAGGAGGAGAGGTCAGATAGGAAGAAGGTGACCTGGCCAGGCGGCCTGCAGATAGTGCCCACAGTGAGAGAGAGGTCTGGAGAGATGGAGAACCTGCAGACCAGGCATTCAAAGGAGTAGTGCTGCATTGGAATGATAGAAGCAGGGATGGTTGGTTCTGGGTTCAAAGAGAATCTTGTATCCATCGGGAAGGAGAGTGTCGAAACCTGTGAAAGAGCTGGCCGTGAACCAAGTCGCAGTGAGACCGAGTGCATCTAAATCAAGCGCTTCCAGGAGATGGCAGATGTCAGAGGAGTTTTTGACAGCTGAACGAGAGTTAAGAGTAGCGATGTGGAGCGATGTGAAATGCCACATTTGAAGAATTTCCTTGGAGAGGTACAGGCCAGAGGTACACCCTGCGGAAGACTCATAAAGAAGAACTGGAGGCTCATAGCATTGGATCCACAACTCCATTAATTATTCCCAAAGCCTCCCATTATTGCGTACAAAAGAGAATGGCATTTTAGAGATCAGCTGGTCAAGGCTGATAGACCACCAAGGGACAAACAACAGACTTTAAAAAAGAAGAAGACGGGCACATTCACCTGCTTGATCTGCAATAACTGTGATAATGTGATGAGAGGCAGCCACAATAGACATCCAAAGAACGGTAATAAAATCAAATTGAATGATTATGCAACTTGTGACACTTAATCTATCATATACAGATTAAGTTGCTCTTGTGGGACCTTTTATGTAGGCAAAGCAGAAACCCACGAATGGTAAGAGCCATTGTTGGGGTAATGGTAAGAGCCATTCTTGGGGTTTCTGCTCTGTGTCTTTTCTGTTTCATCAGCACCTTGCGAGCCGCGCGTCTTTTGATTCATTCACCCGAAATGCAACAATACTTCAAGCAATGGGAACACGCATTGATGAATTAAACCACACCAAGGATATGTATCTTCTAGTCGAGCAATAGGACCTTGAGACCAATAGACCAAGGGCTCCCACCAATGAGAACTCTGGTATATGAAAAACACAAAAATTGTGGCCGCAATCTCCTAGACTCTACACATGGGAACCGCGACCGACATATACCGTAGCAAATCTGAGAATACGAATAACGAAGGACACCCTCCATCCAACCTGTTTGTCCATCCGGATGAAGGCCAACCACTCGCCAGCCACACTGAAGGGCTAATAAATTGGCTGAAACACAGTAGTGTTACCTATTTTTCAACTACCTATTTTTGTATATAGTGTATATTATCAACACTCAATTGTCTCTATACTTCACATACATGTTACTTGTTCACTGAAATCCCTAGATCTTTTAAGGGATGATACTGTCACAATCCCATTACGGGCCCAGCGCGGTCGGGCCCAGGGGAGAAGTGTCTTCCCCCATGATAGAGTAGGGAGGTGTTGGACAGGTATGTTGGCTGGCTTGCGTAAGCGGGTAGAATGGAGCAAGGCTGCAATCTGCACCAGTAAGCCTACCTAGAGAGAGGTTACGCCCGACACATGCAAAGGAGCGCCAAGCACGTGTGAGGAACCAATGTCCCTGGCAGTCTAACACTGACAGGGCATGGCCCAAGACTATTAAACAACGCCCCGGACCGCACCCTGTGCTTAGCGTTTCTTCTGCTGGTTGCAAGAACAGTGTCTCGCTTACCACTTCTGCTCTCAATGTATCTACAAACGACATGGATGGGAAGCAGTGGAAACTCACCTGAAGAAACTCACCTGAAATGAGGATCCACGCCCTCGCGTAAAGGCTTTGTCTCTGTGTTCATTTTAGTTTTTTCTCGAACAGCACCATAGTCGTCCTTTGGGGCTGCTCATCCTGGACATTATTTCTTCATCGCCTTCTCATCTTGGACATTGGTTCTTCCTCGCCTGCTCAACTTGGACATTGGTTCTTCATCACCTGCTCATCTTGTTTCGTCCTCGTTTCTCCGACTGTTGTCATTCCGCCGCATCCGAGGACCTGAAAAGCAAAGCAAAGCAACAGTGTGAGAGATCCCATTCTATTCTTCGACCACCACCCGTCCCAGTGCCTAGTGGGCCTAGTGGGCTCACCTGCGCTTTGAGTACAGCTCTGTTCCGTCAGCATCTCATTGCGGTGTCAGCCTTCAGTCGCTCAGCTCCTGTGAAGAAGAAAGACAAAGACATTGTGAAAGTAAGCTCAGAACAAGTTTGCAAGCACAGCAAGTCAGACACACATGTGTAATCAAGACTTACCTGTTCACCACGTTTAAATCAAGACTTACCTGTTCACTGTCATATCCTGTGTGTCGCAGCCGGCCTGGATATGCACCTTTGGTGAAGTGACTGGACGATGATACGTACTTGAGGACCACGACCGTAGTCGCAAACATTACGGTGAGCAGCGCTCGCTTCGTGCCAGCCAGCCAACCCAGGGTCTGAAGGGGAGGGGCAGAAGGGAAGGTCCTGCGCTTATACTTACCCTGTGCCTACCTTTAGGTCACCCTGACCCCCAGAACGATACAGCCCAAAAGTCCCAAAACCACCCAGGTCCCTCCCAGCCTCATGGCCCCCTGGGAGTTAATCCCCAGCCGACCAGTGGGGGAAGGAGTGGCTGGGGCGAGCGTCAGGGTGAAGGCAACCAGTGAGGGGGCTACACATCAGTACAGACCAGACCAGGCACACCTGCAGGGCACCAGAGGTAAGCATGATGGATAAATGTCGATCTGCATTCAATTCCTGTCAATATAACTGGACTGAACATTACACACAAAGTTTTTGTTATTAATGTGTGACCTGCTTCAAAAAACTGGTCTTGAAAATTACATTTTATGCATTAAAAGCTTAGGGGCAAAACACTGTTTTGTGCTCATACTGCAATTAAGAGTAACAATTTGCTTCATTGAAGGTCAATGTGATGAATGTATGTTTTTTCAGTCACCCTGATCACTTTATCATATAGTTCCAAACGTACCTAGGTAGATCAGGGCAGAGTCAGGAGCCCTTGTTTTTCTATTCCTCAGTAAAGACATGATATTGTAGGATAGCAGATATCCTCCTTGATATAGGTAGGATACAATGTATATCTTAATCATCTAATATATGCAACAACACAGCACCATTGCGCACAAGTAAACACAAGAGTGATGTCATCTCGTGGATACGTGATGACGCACAATAACTAATAGCGGCCATTTTGGAATCCCCGCTTCTCACGGTTCCACAAAACAATGCCGTGCCACAAAACAATACGGATCATAGCGAAAGACGGATAGAGGTTGTTTACTGGCCCACAGCAATTTCTGTAGAGGGGATATTCCAAATTTCTGTAAATAATCCCAGTACCTCAATAGCAAACTTCCTGCTTATGTCTGCAGGATTACACGTGGAATTGAGTCCTCAGCCTGTAACATTAGGTACATTAGGTAAAATTACAGCAAAAGCAAGGAGAGAGACATGAGGATTTGACTGTGAAGGCAGCACGGTGGTAAGCTTGACAAAATAAGGTATTGGTAAGCATTTTACCACACAAATTAGAACTGATTGGGAATTCATTTTTAATTGATAAAAACAGAACCCTCAGTTGGCATAAATCCACTTTTACCCACAGAGACACCTTGATCGTTGGTGGACGAAGTTATACTATCATTACACCAGAGCGGTGGAACCTCTCTATCCTATACAGGTAAATTACTATGCACTTACTGGAGGGCAGCTTCTCTGGTTCTTAACCGATAAGCAAATTAGTTATCAGCTAATTAGATATTATAGAGTAGTCATGAAGGGTGGAGGTTTTAATGATTTACAACAATTCTCTGATCTATAGGAGGAACCTTGGTCTGTTAAAGGAATCCTGAAATAAGGAAGATATTTAGAAATTGATGCAAGACAGAATCATCCATGTGATTATTTAAAGAGGACTCATGACAGATATATTTGATGATGTAAATAAGAAGTGAAGCACTGCACTAAAAATAGTACATGATTATCGTCCATTATCTATTGTAGATATGAAAAAGGATAACAGCATACGGAATAAACAGCTCCCGAAGAAGGAAATTATTTCCTGAAACGCGTAGAGCAGTATTCAAGGAATTGTGATGCTACCAAGATTATCTATCCATCTTTATGAAAATTTGTTTTGGAATTTTCTTTGGGAATAATTGTGTTGGTGTTTTCTAATATTCTGGAGAATGAAAAGTGAAAGAAATTATATTTCTAAAAACTTTATTTATCATGTATTATTTGTTTGAATATGATGTTGATATTAATGTTGTGAATATGATCCATAATGTATTATTTGAAATTAAGGACGAAGACACAGTAAACCCTTTTTTATTGAACTTTACATACCTAGTGGTTTCATTAAAAGAGTTTTATCACATAGTGAATGTTTGGTTGTTTTACAATACAAATTGGGCGTGCAGGGGACGGGAGAGTTCCACAAAGGTGTGGACATCTGCTGTTTTCAATTGAACTTTTGGCGGTGCCCATGGATGGGCAGAGGAGGAAGGAAAATAAGGCACGGTAGTCAGAGAGGGAGAACAGAGTGCCAGAGGGGTGGCAGAGGAGGGAGGCAACATATTGGCCAGAGAAGCATCAGGGGGTGCTGAAGAGGTGGCAGAGGAAGTAGGCGGCAGAGGAGCCAAAAAGGGGTTACAAGGGGTAGCAGGAGAGGAAAGGAAGTTGATAAAGCACGGGAAGCATCTATCAACGAGGAGGAGATTGGCTTGAGGGCCCTGGACCAAGATGGTGCCATTTAAGTAGATATTAATGATGGTCTTAGAGGAGTGGAAGGGGGCCAGGAGGGCCTCCCACTGGATGCCACCATTAATGGGAGAAGAGAAAAGAGGAGAGAGAGCAGAGACCATATGTGGTGGAGGCCTGGAGAGGAAACAACAAAGAGTATGTCAGTAAGGGTCTGTCTGGAGGAAGCACTGGTATAGGTATCAGCGATAGGGAGGCCTGGTTTGGAGACCAGCATGTACCTTTTGATCTTCTTCCTGCCAGACATAGTGAGAGGGATAGGATAGTCGATAGAAAAGCAGTTAGCATAGATAGGTGATACAGAGAGCACCATAGGGTGTGCAAGCAGGAAAGACAGGGGTATGGAAGGGTGGAGCCCAGGCAGGGGAGGGGTTAGGGGAGTTCACACAGGGGGGCAAACAGGAGGGAGGCACCAGGTGGGACACGAACGGGAGGGGGAACAAAAAGGAACAAGAACAACGGACCTACATATCAGATGCAGTACAGAACCATCAGAAAGAAAAGAGCACAACTGGGAACCTAGAAGAAGAGAATGCAGATGTACTACAGAACCAGGCAAAGCACAAATCACAATAGGGAGCCTGGAAATAAATGAAGTAGATGCAATGCAGGACCAAAAGCAAAACAGAGGTCAGCAGGGAACCTAGAAGTGAAGAATGCAAGCAATTGCAGTGTGATGCCACAAACCGTGAATATCAAGAACCGTAGACGGCAAACAGCAAGATAAACCTCATGCCCCCTATGAAGTGTAATTTATAAACTGAGAATATAAACTCACAGTCGGTCAAGAATGAACTGGAGTTGTAAGTAGGAAATGGAGGGCTCACACAAAATGATATGCAAATTATCATTCAGGCTCACAAACCTGAAATTAAGTGCACAAGAAAGAATTTAAAACATCAAGAGCCCTCATTATGTTTTCTTAAGAAGCCCCTCAGAATGCATCTCTCATACAATTAATTGAGCCAGAATTTAGATTAAAAAGTATGGACTCCACTAAGTCAAGCAGCAAACCAATTTCTTCTCCCTGTGCCCAGAGGGGAATCCAAATGGCTAGTGGAGAAACTCAAATTAAACCAGAACAAGGTTGCTTAGCCAATAGAGCACCTACAGTAGATCACAATGACACAGCCAAAGAAATCAAGTGAAAAAGCAGTTATTGAAGGGCAAATATTAAGAAGATATAGGATCGATGCTGGAAGTGTGTAGAACTGAGCCTTTGTGAGCCAATTAATGAACAATAGACATTCTGCCATTTCCAACGTGTTCAGGACTAAGAGGCTGGAATTATCGGAAGCACCCAACAGCACATACCTGGTGTTGCTGATGAAGTCGGCACATGGCTGTCTTGGGAGCAGCACTTTACATTCATAAAAATAATTTCTATTTCAGAGTTTGAGTCCACAAATTATTATTATTTATAATTTTATTTATTGTTATATAGGTATACAAAACAACCTTTAACAATTAGAAATACATCCACATACATACCAACAACTCATCTTACTAAGAGATAATTCATAAAACAGCACACAACATAACATTTCTCCTACAGAGCAAGATTTCATTTGGTTGATCAAAAATGGCGGAGAAGACAGACCATCCTCACATTCATATAACCTACAAAGTAACATTAATGTTCATAAATAAAATATGCAACAACAGCAATTCATCTTTCTATATTATAAAATTCATAAAATGACATGTATTACATCATTACTCCCAATTTAGCAGCAAAAGTGTAAGAAATCAGAGAAAAGCTATATAGGGAGTCAGATTCTAATTAATAAAAATGAACAGTGGCATTAACTTCCATACGTGGTTCTAGATCTAAAGAATTTAAAAACCCTACTACCGCCAGTAAAATGTATGTTGTATGACCCACTCGACAAATTTGCCAAGCAGTTTCCTCGTCATTCAAAGTGAATACATTCTGGAATTTACTAAAGAAATTATTTTTCCATCCAATGTGTTACATCCAGCCAGTAGGTGCTATAAGGTCTCAAGTTTTACCTGTTCCTTACAAAATTCTGCAATTCGCAGAAACACAAGATAACGTACCATATTTCATTAGTATTTCCTTTGTATAGAGTAGGTTCCATTGAAATTTTAGGAAACACCGCCCAATCTGTCTGTCTGGATAAATTGAGAGACATGGGGCCGAAACACCAGCAGTCTTATGGTCCGAAGATAGATGATTTAGCAGATTATATCCATGCACAGTTTCTTGTGTAGAAATCCAATCTAATTCAAACAGTCGACATTTCACTTTTCCTGGATTATCTTCAAGAACTTGACTAGATCAAACAATTTTCTTAAACAGGTTTAGGCAAAATTCAGCAAATCCACTCAAAAGTCAAACACCTTTAACATGTCTTTTAAATTTTAAAATAAAAAATCCTGCAAGGGAATTAAAACCTTATTATGTAAAGATTAAAGTTTCCAATCATCTCTACATGAAAGCAAATATATGCTGAGTTCATATCTTATAGCATAACCAGAATCCAGTTTGGAATTCTTAGGGCTCTCCTCAGAATCAGCCCCTCCAAACACATGCATTATTTTTTGTTCTAAAACCCACAACTTTTGTACTTCGATTCCACATAAAATCTTCGGTGCTATCTTTACATCTTAAAATTTTAAAACAGGTATTAACGTGAATTTGCCCTATCTTGCATCTACTACACCAAGCTGATTAGACAAAGAAATGGCATGACCTTTTACTCATCCCTTGACTTGCTATTGATATCGTTTGAAAGTGATAGGGAATCCAAGATAGATGAAACTATCTACCTTTTGTAGTATGTTGGTGCTGATCCACCATCGAAATGCAGATTTCTTTCTTTTTAGTGCAGTCCATAATTTTAGTCTTTACAGAATGTATTAAAACAAATTAGAAGTAGCAGAATTAGTAAAAACATTAATTAAATACTGCAAACCTACAATCCAAAATTAAAAAACCATTTGCATATTTATAGAAACCAAATGGTGTCTCACCTACTATTCCCCAGGGATCTCTCTCTTAGGTGGCCAGGGCACGGCCACCGCCTTTGGATCCAGACCCTGGGGATGAACTAGTGCGGGAGGATCACCTGGGTGAGGGGTCTTCGAAGAGTGGGGTTGAGGCGACCGATAGTGAGATGTGGTATTCCCCCCTTTCCCGTACACCTGACCCATCCTATTTTATAGGATTCTCTGATGTCCTAACCCACCACCCCTTTCTACTCAAACACTGGGCCGAGCAACTGAGAGCAAAGAGGCTAGCCCATACATATCTCATTAGTCATGCACTGGATACCAATTAGCTCTCCTCACACAAAAAAAGGCGTAACATAGAGACGCACTCAGAGCAAGGTGGAACACAAGCAGGAGCAGAACTTCCGGGGCGAAGGTGAACCTACTGGAGCAGAGTGACGGACAGAGGGACGAGCGCAAAGGGTAGAGAACCCCAGGAGTTGCCTGCTGGAGGTTGTTGTCTCCAAAAGAGTGTGAAAGACATGTGGAGAAGGCCAAATCCCAGACAAGAAGACTGCATTGTGTTTCAAGGATGCCAGCCACCCTGCCAGGTGAATCGCAGAGTTGGGGTGGCAAGGCAAAGCCTGTGGAATTAATCGTGACTCGTGAAATAAAAACTGCAAAGATAATAAAGAAATGCACACAGCCGGTGAGTTGGCAAGTGTCATGAAAGACTGTTGTGTGTTAAGGGAAGATTGACGTTGCAACAGTATATTGCACAATTGAAGGCTGCTTGCGTGTGGATGAGACACGAAGGAAGGCAGACCTGTGATGAACATTGAATTACCGACAGCTGTGAAACCAGCGATACTGAGTAGCAAAGTGGTCTGGCGAAGGGAAGTAGTCCACTCGAAAGTCTCTGTGAAAGATGAAATTATTTTCTGTGATAAAGTGAATTAACTATAAAAAGCGAAGTGATCAAAATTAACCCCGGCTAAAAGGGGGGGATGTAAAAAGGTGAACATTGAGCATTTGTGCTTATGACAAAGAACTACTCAGATCAAGAGACACTGGGGCAAATAACACGAGAGTGTGAGCTGAAGGGAAAGTTGATGTGGTTCATGTGGAGGTCTATAGTAAAAGCCAAGCACATTCGAAAATCTTTGACATCAGGAAAAGTTCTGAGCCCAACTGAGGGAGACTGAAAGTGTGATAAGTTAGGGGAAGGGAGCCCCTAAAGGATGCAAATTAAGCTTGGGGAAGGGAATCCCTGCAAGTGTTGTGTTTGAAAGGTCCGAGCCCAACTGAGGAAGACCTACATGAGTGTTTTGCTTTGGAATGTCCGAGCCCGACTGAGGTAGATCGACGTGAACTTATTGTCGAACTGTGTTTTCAAAGCTGCAAAGAGAGTCTTTAACGTGGAAGGCCAGGTGTGCCTCGATCTATGATTTGAACTGCCTTTGTTTTGAGAACCTGAGCCAGAGTGTGTCATCCTGTCTATGGGGCGTGCCTTACTATGTTATATGTGACGTGGGCAGGATAGCTGACTCAGCTACATTTATTCTTTATATTCTAACACTGATTTTCCTTTGCATACATGTTTTCCTTTACACACTTTTTGTACAAGAGATAGGAAAGACATTAGGTTTTGTTAGTGTAGGCCATTTTGATTTGATGGACTCAACTAGGACTGTTTTATTTATTATTTGATGGTGGAGACTACTCCTATCCCAGCCATAGGGTTTTTTCCTAACCCCGAAAGTTGAATAAAGGTTTTACAAACTGTACCTTTGGTGTCAGTGTCATACTTGTGATACCATGCCTCCCTTAAAATATGCCATCGATATGGTTTTTAAATTACTTATTTTGGGGGGATACAAATGATGCTGTATTCAGGAAATCACCTATGTCAGACATAAATAAGTTTAAAGGACAGGGCGCCAATAAGCAGCCCTGTCTGACTCCCTTATACATTGACAATTTTCAGGAAAAGGCCCTATTTTGATTTAACCTCACTTGAATATTAGAGTGATCGTATACACCAATTATCAAAAGCCCACATGGAATATCCCAATTTCTCAGTATAGTCCATAAGAAGCCTGTGTCAACCACATCAAATGCAGCTGACAGATCAATCTTTCGCTAAGAAAATAGATTCATAGTTTTGGGACCATGCCACAAAATGTACGCATTTCAAAATAAAACCATTTAATGAGATTCCCAAGTGTTTTCTAAAACCTGTCTGCCATTTTTTAATTCTCCTAGATTCTTTCTCCCATAATCTAGATACCCCAAGAACAAGGTAACAAACACCTTGATGTCAGCTTCCAGAACAGCAATAGGCCCATAGTTGTTAGGGTCCACAAACTATTACATTTTAGCACTCGGCAGGGGGGAGGTAGGTGGTGGCTTCCCAGCCAATCAGGAGGCTTGGAATGGGGTATTTACCTCATGGTAAAGCCCCCGCTCTGAGTTTTCTCAAAAGTTGGAGGACGCCATCTTCCCTGCCGGTAATGAGGTACCCTGAACCGCAATATCCACATCAACCTCTCACACCTGACCCCACTTACCTTTCGCTCCTTTGTCCTTCGCTGCTGCCGGGAACACACTGTGTTCCTGGCGCATTAATCTGTTGTGGCAATGGCTGCCATGGAAAGGGAGAAGGGACTACGTGTATTTCCCTTTTCCATAACCCATGCTGGCCATCTTGGTTTGCAGTTGTTTTTCAAGTTTAGAAACGGCAAACACTCCATTTCTCAACTTGAAAAAAATAACTATTAGCATCCCGGTATAGCATGCCGGCATGCTAACAGCAATAAACCCCGACGGGCAGGGGCTTTACCGGGCAAGGCAATGCCTGGGCCAGTAGAAGCTTCAGCGAAGTTACAATAGGAATCTGGTGGGCACCTTGAAATACTTAGAGAAACAGCAGGGGAAAACTCTAAACATAATTTAAAAAATTAAAACCCGGAAACTACACATTGAACTACTGCAGAAGGAGTCAGCTAAAAGCTGCAGACATAAGATAATATGTTGTCTTGGGAACATGTATTTCTTATTTTCTGATTGCGGTTGTGGCTTTCATTTTATCCACCTATTTCTTTTATATCCCAAAACCCTGAGATAATGGGCAAGACACATGCAGATCTATCCTTGCCTGCATGAAGAGCTGGCCTTGAATCTTATCAAACTGTTACAAGGTGTAACTCCTTTCTAAAGTTTGGCTCTGTAGTGCTCGGATCACTGTTCCCCTACCACCATGAATCCTGACTTACTTCAAAGCGTTCAGCTACCCTTTGATTCCCAGCACCCTTACCCTGAAGGCATTTATATGTGGGATATGGTCATGCACTCTCTTTCTATTATCTCATATATGCTCTATAGAAACCATGCGTATTCAAATGCAGAAAAGGCAGAATGTGCCAATAGAAACCTAAAATGATAAATGGCTTTGGCAGAGTAAAGGATGGATTCCAGAACATGGGTCTCAACCGACCGCTGTGAAGTTATGACTTTTAAGATGTGGCACAGACTGGCACTATTGGCAGGTTTTTTTGGCCTGGATTTTGTTTCCAGATCCCCAAATTCCCCGCTGAGTTGCTCATGTTTAAAAGTGTGATTCAGTAGTGTAATTCTCAAGAAAATGTGTTAAGAGGATACAATTAAATTAATAGTAATGTTAGTGAATTTAGTCACTTTCAAAGGTGAGTATTGGATAGCGCTTGTCCTGCATCACACCAACATCTGACAAAGTCGCCGTCCATGGAGGCATCCACAGCCCCAGAAGCAAATTTCTTGCCAAAAAACAACTGATGCACTGAAAAAGGCAAAGACTGAGAGACAGACCTCCCAGTCTGTGCCCGGAGACTGCGGTTAAGCACACCCATCCAATTGAGACTCCATCACACCTCCAGCTGAGACTCCACCCCAACCCTGCATCACATTTCCAAGTGAGACTCCACCCCAACCCTGCATCACACCTCCAAATGAGACTCCACCCCACCCCTGCATCACACCCCCAAGTGAGACTTCACCCCAACCCTGCCTCACACCCATCCAAGTGAGACTCCACGCTACCTTGCATCCGACCTCCAAGTGAGACTCTACCTTGTATCCGACCTCCAAGTGAGACTCCACCCCAACCCCGCATCACACCTTCAAGTGAGACTCCACCCCAACCCTGCATCACACCCCCAATTTGGATAAGCTCAAGACATATCTGTGAAACTAATATAGCAGTATGCCCGCAATGTATTTGTTGTTGTATTCATTGAAGAACTGAGTGTCATTTCGAACAAAGATGACTTAGAAAGTAAGCATTAGCAGAGAGCGGAGCCAGCCCTAGCATAAATTCATTGTTTTTTGATTAACGTATATTATATGGTGAAGGGGTAAGAGTGGGTACATACCAGGGACATGGACTGGAGGGATATTTTAACCCTGATGAGGCCAGTACTTGCACATGTACAAATAAATGAAGGGCTCATTACAAGTTTGGTATTTTGGTGGTAAATCCACTGAAATAATGCCAAACGGAATTACTATTACCCCTCGTGGTCCCATGGAATTACCACAGGATTACAAGTGGTGGTAATTCCTCATGGGGATCTCTGGTGAATTTACAGCTTGTGGAATTACTGAGCAGTAAATATGATGATTTCTAGGGGTAAAGTGGAGCATTTACCCCCAGCAACAAGCTAGAGGTGAATACTGCACTTTTTTTGCCCAAAATCAGCAGATTTACCGTGCGGTACATCCACCAGGAGTTATAATTTGGTTGTGTGGGAAAAGTGGCGCTAACTGAATAATCACTACTTTTTTCCTGCACTGCCAAACTTGTAATGAATCCCTATGTGTGGTCCTGAAGGCAGGATGCAGGAGAGGTGGGTCAGGAGGTTCCTTTGGATAGGAGGGTGGAAGTGTTTTTCTGGCTCCTCCCAACCTTAGCAGGTGCAGTTTGAGTAGAGTTTTGAAGAGTAGATAAGAGACCACACTCCAGAGCCCCCACTGTTTCCCTAACAGCCTGCTCCCGTTCCTTAATTCCACACCCTCCTCATAAGGTCCCCACTTGCTCTAGTTTTCTAAATGATTTGTCAGTCAGCCACTTGCTTACTTTTTCAGTGGGGTATTTCAGTGGAAAGGGACTGCGTGTTTGTCGGCCATTCTGGATTTGACTGTTGAGTGCTCAGTGCCAGCAGTGTTGAGAGCTACTCATATAAGTTATTGGGCCTCATTACAACCCTGGCGTTAAGGGGTTAACAGCGCCGTAAAAGGCTGCGGCGCCGTTAAACCCTTAACGCCAGATTCACACTTTAACGCCTGCTTTTTGTAGGCATAAAAGTCCAATGCGCTAAGCAACCTTGGTGCTAATTACGGCACCGTAATTTACGGTTCCGTAATTAGCGCCTTCCCCATTCCCATTGTGCCCTATGGGCCAAAAATGGGAATGGGGAAGGGGCCATGGTGAATGGGGAATTACCGCCCCGCCAACCTTGTAATGGGGCGGTAATTCTGCCATCCACCATGGCGGGAATCCGGCATGGACCATGGTGCTAATAGCACCATGATCCAACACCAGGGTCGTAATTCTGTCTAAAGTTACATTTGGTTGTGGGGGGATCAGAACTGAGCCAACGGATGCCAGGTTCCTGAGTGGGGAAAGAACATGCGCCGTCTTGGAGTGTCAATATCTGTGAATCCGATCAGCACCACAGGTTCCTTGATTTGAAAATAATCAGTTAGCACCACAGGTTCCTTGACTTGGAAATAATCAGTAATGAAGCGGCACATGTCGGCACCCTGTTGTAAGCCTTTGGAAATATTATAGGCATTTGCCATGTTGAGAGGTCCTTTCTTCACTGTCCTGATCATATGGCATTTCCAAATTCTCCCCGATTCTAAGATCTTTGAGGTACATCTCAGTGTCTCCTCCCATGTTGCTACCTCCCCTGGCTGCTTAACATATAACATCATGAGGAATCTTGCTTTACTGCCTCGTTCCTTGGCCTTATGTTACTGAAGAAGGTGGATCAAAAACACGCAAAGGGCAATTAAGTAGGATTATGTTCAGACAATTAAACCCAATGTGGTGCAAACTGTGCTGCACGGCATATGTAAATAAAAACCTCAGGTTAAGTGTTTCATTGCAATTTCGAGAGTGTTCAATTATAATCTGGCCTCATGAGCGGTTATAGTTAGAATATTTACGGTAAAATGTGTTTTTCTATTTTGCATTTACCCGTGTTTGCACATTTTTCCTGGGCGCACTTTGCTGCATGCTGTGATAACTAGAAGGTCGTTGTGTTTGTTGCATGCTGGATACTGAATATGGATTTGGGTGAAGTACCTATGCTATTACAGACCCAGAGGGAACACTGTCCTGCAGCATAATGTATTGTGACTCGAAAGCAACCTGCTGTGCACATGGACATCATTTCCTAGATCTACTAGTAGCTACAGTCTGTGTGCTGTTGAGTGTCTCGGTGATTTTTCCATTACTAAATGCACATAGGTGTAATGGAGGGAAATCCGGAAAGAATGTGCTTTCATTTGAACACAACATAGTTCACTATGTCCTCTTTTCCCTCACGTTTGTGAGGATAAAAGAAATAGAAATGGCCTACGGTGCCTCAAAATGTGCGTCTATTTTTCTATGTTTGCATATTAAAAGTAGAGTCAGCCCAGGCACTATCTCTGTAAAGTGTATTTAATTTAAGGCATTAGCTCATACATTGGGCCTCGTTATGACTCTGGCGGTAGCCATGCTGGTAAATACCGGCACGGCTGCCGCCGTAGTCATGAATTTACCGGCACCGAGCAATGGGGACTTACCGGGGCATTCCAGCCCTGGCAGATCCGGTAAATCCCCATTGACGGGTGCTGGTAATAATTACTCAATGGGAATGGGGAGGCCGGATGCACTGACATGGTCTGCTCGCGGGTGCCAGTCAGACCTGGCGGGCGGTAAGGAACCCGCGAGCAGAACTCTTAGTTTGACGGTCCGGTAACAACGTATTGTTGTTACCGCTCTGGCAAGCTTATAATGAGGCCCATTGCCTTTCAGATGATTCAAGGCACTAATGAGTGGCGGGAGTTGAAACAGAAATAGCATCTAATTCCCAAGGCTGAAAGTTGGTGTTAGCAAATTTAGGCTCTTTATGTGTCAAGTGTTGAGCAGCTGACCAGTGGAAGTGCAGGGAGCCAATTCATTCAGGGCATCCATTGACTATCAGGTTTGGGAAACAGATGAGCCTTAAACGGGAAGTTCTTCAAAAAATTGTATCATCTAAAACTATTGGTCATAATTAAAATATATAAAAATGGAAGACTAGGTTTCAATCAGCACTCCAGCAAGAATTTCAAACAATCCAATAATTAATCTCATATTCATCAATAATGAGGTCCAATAGGGGTGCGTGGCGAACTGGGAAACGATGCGGACGTGATCCCCTTCGGAACTCATGGCCGCCGTAATTATCCTGTAAAATTGTCTGACATCCACTGGATGCACTTCGATGGAAAACACACCTACCGAGTACTTGACTCCTGCGGCACAACTGTACGAAATTTGGTACCTGTGACTGCCCGCGGAGCGGAGAACTGACTATTTGGAGACCGGCAGGAAGAAAGCTCCCGAGAGCCAAGATGGCCCCGATGGACCATCCAAGCCCGTGAGCCCTGGTGGGACGAGCTGTACTGGAGGCGAAGAAGTAACAGAAACGCGGAGCACGAGAAATGGACGACCCTGGTGAGTTGCGATGCCCAGCACAACGAGAATGCATACTCACATCCAAAGCAGCCGGCAGTGCTCAAGGGGAGCTCTGACCCGAGACCCAGGTGTGGAGCGGGAGATGGTCTCCTCGCCTCCCAGGCCCGGATTACTGCCACAAAAGCGATATATATCGCAGCAAACTTTGTGTTGGGAATGAGATGAGCTGCCTGGATCAGGCACCCCACACCCACTGTGAAGAGGTGAGACAACGGATCTCGCGGACGTACTGTTTGGCGCTCCACAGAGCATTAAAAGATATATGCAGAGGGAGCCGCGGCAGAAAGCTGGTGATCGGCCGAACAGTGCTCCAATAGCTAGTGCAAAGGATTGGCCCTGCGTGAAGCATCAGACAGGTTCCAACCGTCCCGAAAGAGACACTACAAGACCCGAGGGAGCACGGAACTGTCCCCGCGCCATCTTGGATTCTACCCCGGAAAGGTGAAAAAGAGGCCCACTCGGAGACGCCGGGCGGCACAACTTGATCGTGAGGTACGGTGAGTGTATGGCAGACCTGGAGGTCGAGGGGCATAGGCGAGTCCCACCGTTGGATGGGCTCTAGAGCACGCACTGCAGTGACAGTGTAGTAATGGAAATATGTGACGCAGACACGCGACAGGCGATTGGGAACCAGTCCCGCACATAGACACCCCCCCTCCAGGGAGGCACTAAATTGCACGCCGTGTGGGGTCCCAGAGGCGGCAGCACTGTACCAAGACGGTTTGGACAATAGGACAACCTAGCAGTAGCGTTCATCCACAGCCAGCCTATCTTTGCAGGGACACTGTAACACATGGGACTGTGGTCTTGCCCCTCTGCGCTGTGGACAGCGTGCATTGGAACAAGTAGTAATATCTGTGGTGCACTTTGGCAGATCCACAGCAAGCCAACTGTACAAATACAGAGTGTACTAAGGAATGGTGTGGTGGTGGAATTCCGGAACACTGCTGCAGAAGCCCCAATACCAGTAGGAACGGGAAGTGAAGGTGTGTACTGGGGGGAGAGACACAAGTGATGAGTGGCCAGTCCTGAAGGCCACACTGCAGTACGTAACATTTCCCACGGCCACCTATGCTCACTACAACGTGCCAGCACCTCTACCCTGCAAGCTACCAAGAGCAGCACTGAGAAGAACAAGGGAGTAATACCTGGTGGCGTGTCTGGATCCCACATCAGCCGGAAATAAACCCTGGGAAAAGGGGCAACAGAGACCTGGTACCATTGCAGGACACTGTGGAAACCTTCCCCGCCCAATATTTAGAGCTAGACCTCTCAGGCGACGCCTACCTGCCACGGCCCTGTGTAGCCGCATGACAGATCACAATGACACACACAGCTACCCCAACAAAGGACTGCTTACATCTGACACAGACAAAGCCTGCATCTATCATGGGCAAAGATAAAGCCAAGAAGCACTCCGTACAGCATAAAATGGACCAGTACACCACATTACGTATGCAAAACCAGGAAGAGCCTGAACCGATCGCCATTGCCACTGGCGCAGAGGTCACACTATCCCTAAAGATGTCATGGTCGCCATTGCGGACTCACATGCCTCCATGGAGCAAAACATGAATGGCATAAGTATGGACGTTTCTCTCCTCTGCCATGACTTGCAAAAGATGACATCTCGTACCGGGGAGGCAGTGCAGCGCATTTCCGATGCTGAGGACGGAATAAGGGGGTTGCAACAACAGCTGGCTGGCATCAAGTCAGAACTTAAAACAATGGCCGAATGAGTGAACGAAGGGTGATGGCCAATCATGTTGCAACAATGTTAGTATCCTTGGCCTGCCCGAAAATGCAGAAGGCCCGAGTATGGAGACTTTCATCAAACAATGGCTCACTGACATGTTCGAACCAGACTCCTTTTCCACATTTTTCTCAATCGAGAGAGCGCATTGCATGCCATCTGGAAAACCAGTCCCTGGGGCATCCCCACCCCCTGAACTGTGATCGCAATCAGATTTACAGAGATTCGGACGCACTTCTCCAGAGAGCACGAGCCAAAGGCACACTAACGTACAACAGTGCGAAAATTGCTTTCTTCCCTGATTACACCAGGGAGGTTCAGAAAGCTAGACAGTTCTTTGACCAGCTTAAGAAACAACTGCAAGTCCTTATTGTTAAATACGGCCTCCTATTTCCGGCCCATCTTAAAATATATCATAATGGAACAACAGTCCACTTCACCGATCCGAAAGAGGCCTGGAGATGGGCAGAGCAACACATCGAAGGAGATTGGAGAAAGCTGCGAAACAGAAGAGAAAACCTGAGAGCCCAACAGGGCAGAGGTCCGCCACCTCCAAAGCAACAAGTAATAGCCCCCCAAGACGTAGAAATGGGATGACCACAAGTGTTAATCATTTGGTAGGAGGTACTTCCCCATGAGCAGGAAAGAAAAAGTAAGAACGAGAAAACTGTATATGGATCTGAATACTGCATGCTAACCAAGGATGGAAGACACTCTGGCAGCCGCTACGAAGGTGGCCCCCACCCCCTGCGAAATGTCTTAGGTGCATCACACTAAGAGAGAATTGTTTGTCTGATTGTCAGCCTACTTGGCTGGCATCAGCTGTTGTGGTTTTGGGCGACAGATGCTTCGAGTTGGGTGGAGTATAGGGTGGGGGATGGGAAGTTTAATTGCTAATAGTTTTGTTATTAAGTGGGCCTGGAAGTCAACTCATACATATCCAAAGAAAACCCTACACACCGCAATGCAACTGTTTCTGCACCTGCATGCAGTGCATGAGAAAACGCTCATCGTCCCAAGCCCTATATTGAATGGCCCCCATTAATACTGAAGTTAGAGCACTGCGGTTGCTGACCTGGAATGTGAACAGGCTGGGTGGAGGGATCAAAAGGCGGCTGGTTACACAGTTTCCGAACAGGCACACACAGGATGTGGTCCTCTTAACAGAGACACATTTGGCACCACATGCAATTTACTCAGGTGTACCAACTACAGACTAGCAATACATGCTGGCTTTACTATGGGTCCCTGTGGCGTGCTTATACTAGTACATAAATAATTGCCCTTCACCCTCACAAATGTGACACAAGATACAAGTGTCAGATTTGCATATATTACAGGGTCACTCTGGAACCAGACCATTGCAGTGTTAGCGGTCTACTCGCCCTGGCGCTGCTAACCGCGCTGATAGATGACATCATGCCCATAATCTCCAACAACGAATCAGATCTTATAATAATTGGTGGGGCCTTCAATGAAGTTATAGAAGAAGAGATGGAACGCACACATCTAAGAGGGAGAAACCCTTCCATCCGTACTAAGCTTGCCACGTTCACTGCGGCCTTAGGCCTCCGAGATGTGTGGCGAGACTTACACCTGGGCACGAGAGAATATTCGTATCACTCTGGGGTACACGCTTCATTGTCACAACTAGATTACTTCTTTGTCCCAGCACCAAATATCCATAGAGCATCCATGGCAACTCTACTACCCTGAGGTATTTCGGTCCACTCCCCCTTGCTTATTGAACTAAACACGACCAGACCGTACCCCCCCCCAGAATAACTATTATTTGGGTTTACCGAGGCTATTAGAACAGGCACACCAAGCTACAACAACATACTTTGAGCTGAACACCGGATCCGTAGATGACCCAGGAGTGTTGTGGGAGGCGTATAAACCGGTGCTACGGGGCAAGATCATCTCTTGGACCGCAGCACATAAGAGGAAGCACCGGCGGGAGTTGACCGGGGCTGAACAACAGGTTACACAAGCCAAGACAAACCACCTGACCCTTGACCGACCTGAGACCCACTGCTCACTGATGCTGGCTCAAAAACGCTTCCAGAATGTGGCCTTAGATTGTGCCAAACAAGCCCACAGAATGATGTGGGCTAGGATTTACGAGACTGGTGATAAAGCAAGCAAAATGCTAGCATTGTTGGAAAAGTGGAACGAGGGCAGTCACCAAGTCTGGATGATCAGACCAGAGGGTTCAGAGCGTTTCTAACTGATCAAGATATAGCCAAAGGCTTTGCTTCTTATTACGCAGAGCTATATAAGTCTCCCACGGCACCGATTGACATCTCCATGCTGAATGAGCTACTAGCGGGGAAAACACCCGGTCCAAATGGTTTCCCGATCGAAATGTGGCACAGACTGGGAACGAACAAGATTACCCCACATCTGCTGCGAATGTTCGTACATTCTAAAAACCAGGGCTGCCTACCGCCTCAGATCTTCAAAAAGCTGCAATAATAGTAATCCCTAAAGCGGATAAATCCCCAGACTGCTGCAGTTCTTATAGACCAATCTCCCTCATTAACAGTGAGACCAAAATCTTAGCGAAGGTACTCGTCAACTGATTACAGCAGGTTATAGCATCACTGATCCACCTGACCAATGCAGATATATGCCGCAGAGGTCTACCCGCATGAACATACGCAGACTACACTCGGCATTGGAAAGAGCGCCCACCATACAAGGTCCCCTAGCACTACTCGCGATAGATTTTGAAAAAGCTTTTGATTTGGTTCACTGGGAGGCAATATGGGAAATAATGCGTTGCATGGGATTTGGTCTGCAATACATGGGCTGGGTGCAACTCCTATATGAATCCCCCGAGGCAGAAGTGAGATTCAATGGGTGGCCCTCAAGACCTTTTAAACTGGGGAAAGGGACTAGAGAGGGATGACCCCTGTCTGCAATGATCTTTGCATTGGTGATAGAGCCGCTGGCGATACTGCTACGGATGTCACATCATGGTGTGGTTTTTGATGGACAGATGAATGGGAGGACAAAGTCTCCCTATATGTGGATGATCTGCTAATCTATTTGAAAGACCTGAATAACTCCTGTTCCACGGTAACAAGTCTACTAAATAGTTATGGGGCCTTCAGTGGACTACGAGTAAACTGGTCCAAATCAATACTATTTCCACTAGGTAACACAAGATTTGTGATGCCAGATAACTACCGATACCAAATCGTAACAGACCAATTTCGATACCTTGGCATATAGATTACAAATGTCCTAAACGATTACCTGGTTAAAAATCTCCACCCAATCACAGCAAGGTTTACAGAAGACATCTGACACTGGATCTCTCTCCCACTGACCTTGCTGGGCAGGGCACCGCTTTTCAAAATGATGGCCCTCCTCCACTTTTTATACATAATGCAAATGCCCCACTACACATCTCACTGAAAAAATTCAGAAAATCGAAAGCACACTTAGAAAACTGCTGTGGGGTGGGGGACACTCCCTTATTGATTGGGTACTCTCCAACGCTCCGTATGGGAAGGTGGGATAGGACTTCCGCGCCTACAGTCCTACTACTGGGCCAGCCAAATGGCTGTAGTCAATGATATGCTCCACAGAGACAAATTACAACCGCACATCAGGTCAAGGAGCGCAGAAGGGCAAGGCAGGCTGCAGCTCGAACATCTCTACAGGGCAACGAACCATGCATTCCCCAAACCATGCTGACACATGTTGCACTAGTGTGGAAAGCAGCTCATAAATATATGGGTTGGGATACAAATATCACCCCAATACAACCATTATGGAGTAATGGAAACCTTCCCGAAGTGAACAGACTTCCAAGATGGCACAGTTGGGGGAAACTTGAGATTAAAACAGTTGGAGATGTCATCGCAGATGGCAAACTGGTGCCCTTTGAATCCCTTGTGTCCCGCTTTCACCTTCCACCCACGGAACGCTACCACTATACACAATTACAACACGCACTGCAGTCTCACCTCCCGGAATTGGCGAATATGCCTGAAAGCACCCCTCTTGAAAGGAACATAGTCCAGGCAACAGTTGACACCAAGACGACATCCATAATGTATAATGTTATAACCTCCTTTGCCACCACAGAACTATCAAGTCTGAAATTGAAAAGAGATGTCGGGGCCATACAATCGGAGGAGTGGGTGACAGCCCTTATGTACCCCCAAGAAGTGGCTATCTCTGCCAGACACATACCTATACAGCTCAAAATACTACATAGCATATAGTATCCCAGGGTGGCACTTTATAAATTGGGTAAAACTACTAATCCGCACTGCCTTCATTGCAAAAGGGAGGAAGGGACCTTTTTTCACATACTATGGGACTGCAGCTATATCAAACATACTGGCAGCAGTGCTGCGATGAACTCTCAAGGGTGTTGGGGAAGGAGATGAACAGAAATCTGTGGGGCTCTGAGACAAGTCCGCAAAATGGGCGATGGGGGACAGACGTGAATATATGTATTGCGATAGAACGCAAGGGTGCACACGGCCAGCGGATGCCCGAGGAAAGCTGTTAAGATATGGTAGCGGTGGAAAGATGCGCAGTAAGCAAGGCATCCAATATGGTGTAAGATATAAAGTGCTGTGTGAAGGAAGCACTCTGATAAACACTTTACGTAAGCGATGAACGACTTTTCAAGACCCAACTCTATTTGTGTGAGCAATAGTTATGTAGGAAGGTCCCTTTGGACCAGACTTCATTTAATGTTTTTCTTTTTTTGAAGTGTTTCAATTTTATAAATGTCAAAACAACGAAATGTGTTATAAAAAAAAGTGAGGTCCAATAAATGGTTTTAAATTCAATCCTCTGATTTATTCTTAGTCTCTTGAGCCAATACATGTATCAAGCCACAGCTCTTCCTCAGGGCTCTTCACTGTAGTAGATTGTAATTCCCTGAGTATGCCTTCATTGTTATTGATCCGTTTCAAAATGATCCCATGAACTTGATAATTTTCATAGCACATCACCTCGAATTTAAAAGACCATAAGCATAACCTCGCCTTCACCACACTGGAACACATGGTAACGTTTCAACAATCTCAGCTGCTCCTGCAATGTGAAGCAGCCGGACCCTCACGAACAGCACATCAGTTAATTGAAATCTATATTTACTTAAAGTTCTGACTTGAGCCATCCATTTTGTATGCAGAAGCACTATCATCATGTGTTCCATACTTCTAAGAGGATATGACATTTTTGGTTAAGAAATCCTCTAGTACAAACCTGGTAGTCTTGCTTACCAAGTCTCTGTAATTGCAAGGAGGAGCAAAACGTGGATCAGTTGCTGTATGTAGGAGGGATTCATAATGGCATATTGGGCTTTGCAGAGGGTGCTGGCTGAAGATATGGTTATTTGCTTGTCTTTTAAGGGGTTGAAGGAGGATAATATGGAGGAAGTATTTTTTTTTGCTTGAGAGTTCATGTTTTTCCATGTGATTTTGGCCATAGGAGGCCCTAGTGAATGGAGGGAAGACTTGGCAATGGTTGTGGAAGTTGAAACTCGGATGTGGTGGAAGGGCAATATTCCCCCTGAGGCGAGACTGAAGAAGTCGTGGAGTCTATATCTGGACATTAGGATCAGAGTTGACTGAGATAAGGAGAGCAAAATAAATCACACTTTCTTTATGGACCATCATCCTGAGTTCTTCCCTCTTGCTTTATGTTCTGCCCACCTGGCAGGGAAGTCACATTTTAAGTGTCCCACACTTCTTGGCTAATATGTCTTTCTCGTCAGGATATTGTTCCTTCGCTTCTGATTCTAAATAACTTTGGAAGCCCCGCTGCTTGACATTACATCATCAGGATGAGACCATTTTTGTGATCCTGACCAAGATTTTGTTGGATCAAGGGTTTGGCATGGTTAACCCCACCAAATCAGGAGTCTCTGCAGAATCCCAGCTCCTGGCCAACCCTCTCTTTTCAATTTCTCTCTTATCTCTCATTTCCTTCCCTGTACATTGTCGCTCTCCTTTCGAGGTTCTCCCTATGTTTTCTTATCTGGAATGCCCCACCCTTTAGTATAGATCTTTTTACTGCCCCCCTGTTTTCTTTTCCACTTAAACTTTCTCATCTTTCTCTCCTCCTCTCGGCTATTCTCCAAATAGTATGTATCCTTATGTTCGTCTCCTCCACTCCTTTTTTCTCTGATACTTTCCTCGCCACCTGTCCTGCACACCTTATTTCCTCTGTCTCCCCTCCTCTCTGTGATGTTCTCACCCCACTGCCTTCCTACCTCTGCTCCTCCATCTTTACCTTCCCCACCTTCCTACCTTCCTACCTCTGCTCCTCCATCTCTTCCTTCCTCTCTGCTATCGTGCTCTCCCCTCCGCCTCATTCCTAGTTCTCTTCTCCTCACCATTGCAGCATGCGCTAACTCACTCCACTTAACCACAACTCCTTCCCTTCATATGACTGTTTGCCCCTTTTAAATTGTAAGTGGGTCGACCTGTTGATGTGGTCATTGTATGCTTAAATTCGGTTGGTGATTCACCATGAGCAAACTCCATGATTGGCCAGCTTATAAAGGAACGGCCAACCACCAGCTGTGCTTGCTTGAGATGGGCACATTAGTGTAGGACACAGCCTGAGACTTTGAAAATGGCATTTGCTATATGTTATTAATTGTAATATACAGTCGGAACGCCTCTACAGAGGTTCACTTTGTGCCATTCAAGCTAAGCAGTGGATGTTTTCATTTCTATGTTCTGTGAGGCACTTCACAAACTCCTTGGTCTGTGCATGAGAGTGTGCCTCACAGGTTTTCTCTCCAATCAAACCAAACGCTCACATTTCAATTTTTCAAGCTACCACAGTAATGACTAACAGAGTGGTTCTCGTTGTTGACCAAGCACATTTCTTTTCACAACAACCTCAGTCCCCCTTTCACCTGATATTTTATTATTGGCTGTTGCTAGCACATTAGTGGAGTGTGTGTCTTTACTACAGGAACCTTTCCCTTTACTAAATCTTACATGGGCTTCCAGTGTGAGGGTATTTTGTGTTAATCCCAGCTTTCAAAGCAGATACTGAACTCATAAGAACATACTTCTCTTCAGGGTTGCCTCTTATCTTTGCCAGGCAACCAGGGGAGCTCCATCATTAGTTTTATAAACCCAAAACGTTTACAAATTCTACTTCTCTTATTCCTTGGCAAGACACCTCCTTATCTGCCCATGCTTTGAGTGCCAGACCACATGCCCCCGGGGAGTCCATTATTCAACTTTATCCTAGTCTGCCTAAAGGTGTCTGGGTTTGTGTTTTCACAGGAGTTGTGGGACCCACGTTGATCTAAAGCTGGTAGTGGAGCACCTGGGAGCCTGGGTTATCCTGCATATTCCTTCCTTGGCTGTACATCACAGAGTGGGTGGTGGCACCCAGCCCCTGTGGGTCACCTCAATCCCATCGTCAAGCCTGTCACACCGGAATTTGTCATTTTTCCCATTTTTGACTAGTTTGAATGGAAGGAAATTTCTCTCCTAGTTTATTCATTTCATTTGCATAGCACACATACAACTCAGAGGCATTGGGTGGCGCAGTTGCAGGTACAGTTGGGAGGAAGAGATGCGTTGAGGGATGTTGGTAGTAAGTGTGATCTTTTGATAATCATTAGTTTTACTTTGGGTCTTTGTCTTTCCTCTGAATGTTATTAACAAGCACCATTTGTTCCATAGTGATTTTAAATCTGTGATATATTTTAGTGCTGAGACCTTTGCACGCAGGATTCAAGAGAAAGCCTCTGTTTGAAATAACTGCTAGTAGCTAAATCACCTAATCATCCTCATATTGCATCTGTTATATCAAGGAAGGTGAGTTTGCTCGTCCAGTGTTGCAACCTCAGGCCATACACACATTATAATGAGGTTCATCTGGCATGGAAATGTTGGTGAAATGCAATTGATTTTATCGACTGAAAGAATATTATGCAGATTCAAAGTGTGAACTGGTCGATTTTAATTTGGGCTATTAGATGGTGTTGAAAGCAATACCTTTAATCTAAAATGATTGTCATTAAAATAAGAGCTTTAACATAAGAGCTTCAGCTTCAAATATGGGCTTTGAATGAGGGTCTGTAATGATGTTCAAATGGAGATGACATTTGAGGAGGGATACACAGTTGTTAGGTTATTAAATCCCTCCCATTTCCTTCCCCTTCCCATGCTAATCCCTATGGCTATTCCCACCCATTCCTGCTTTTCTCTGAACTATTTGAGCTTTCCATGGAGGCAGCGATCTTGGATGAATGTCTCTAAGGAATCCCTCTGGAAACAAGCCTAAACTAGTGGCCATTCTTGAATAGGAAAGACACGATACATCTTCCAAATAAAATGATACATTGAATCATGAGAGTATAATATTTTTTAAAATAGCTAAAGTAATTTACAATACTTTTGACAGCAGTAATTATTTCTGTCCTTTCTGCATTTAATTTCCTGGCCTTTTTTAATATAACTAGGGCTGTTGCTTGTCCTTTTTAAATCAGTTTTATATGTATCAATGTATTACAACACACAAATCTAAATGGTTGTTCTCGGCTTTACACATAAATTGTCCGGCTCACTGCACCTCTATTTTTGTTGTTCGATGCATTCCCTTTTCATTGTTTTCCTTCCTCGCTGATTTTAAACCAACTGTGAAGTGTTCAAATAAGAAACTTGCAATAAGACATAAAACCCACAGTGCTCACGTCGGAGAGGATCTCAGATCTTTAGCCCTCAGATCCTCTCCAAAGTGAGCACTGTCCTCTGTGTGTTTGCATGATTTTGCTCGAATTTGGGATTTCTAGCTCCCGGCTGCTGTTATGCGCCGTGTTGCTGACAGCGTGGAGCTAGAAATATGAAGTGTGTGCAAAATCCTGCAAACACACAGAGGACAGTGCTCACGTGAGCAATGTCCTCTATGTGTTCACAGGATTTTGCTTGCACTTTGGATTTCTAGCTTCCTGCTGCTGGTAAGGTGGCGGCGTGATTTTACAATTGTTTTTCAATGGAAAAATCAATGTCTATGCTTCCAGAATAAATTAACTGCTTGTAGAAGTGCCTTCTTACTGCTTGGGAACTGTCATTCAAACATTCCACCTGCTTGAGAAATGGTAAGCAAGCATTTCTGTTGGTTTAGGGCAATGTCGACCTTGCTGGTTGTTTCCTCTTTTCTCAGCAAGCAAGTCTGTTGGCTAGGGCATTTTTTCACCTGTTCGGAAGCGCAAAGACCACATAACAGAGATGCAAGGTGTGGCTGGTGAGTATTGCAGGTAGGGCAGGGCAGCCCCCAGGACATGTTTGCAAGTTACGCTTGATTTCGTGTATCATTGATTAGCCACCTCCTTGATTGAAACATAATAGAGCTTACATGTTCACCTTCCCCTCGCCACCCGGTGAGCAAGGTGCCCCCTCATGACCCCAGGTGACTGAGAACCCGACAAAGGCATGAGTTTGAACTCTTGTTGTTTCTTTGCCTGAAGACACAGGAGACTTGAACTCTCCTCCAATGCCCTCCATGGGACAGTAGAACAGAAAGCCAGTAAAAGTGCAGGCTCAGCTCCAGGAAAGTATTTCCGGGTCACCCAAAGGTGGTTACTTGGCCATTCTGTGATGAAGCTAGGCTTTATGTCAGCTAAGTGTACTAACAAACTTGAGACTTGCGTGTCTCCTAGTGACCCCCCAATCTTATTGGCTTGCTTGTGCAGCAGTGGTCTCTGGTCTAGCCCTTTCTTGGAAGGGGTACTCTTATAGCAGACGCTTCATGCATCTTGGTTTCTCCTTGGCAGGAGAACACTCAGGATCTCAGGGCTGCTTTTGTTCCAGTCAGCAGGCATCATTGGCCAATCTGGAGGCTTGCTATCATTTTAGGCTCATGTCCAGCACACTTAACACCAGGACAGGAATGGCCCACACTGTCTCTGCACCATAGATCCTGCTCCAAGGCTGCACCCCGATAAGTGGACATAGATTAAGGACAACCAACATTGGACATTTGTAAGTGCAGTTGGGCAGTACGGTCAGCTGCACTTAGGATGCGCCCATGATGGATGACGTGCTAGAGTGAAGGCAGAGGAAGTGAGGGACAGAGGCAGTATAGAGGTGATAGAAAATGTTAGCTTTGCTAGCTAGGTTAGATGGCGGGGTTGAGCGAATGCAGCTGACTGAGCACAGAACGCAATCTACATGTCACATGTTTAAATCCCATTGAGGTTGAATCAGAATTTCATCCATCTGTGATTGACCAGAATTAGGACAATCACATTTCTGGATATTTTTTTCTTTTTAGTAGCGCAGAGCTGAAACTTGTTTTTCTTGCAGGAACAGCAGCAAAAGCTATTTTGATTACTAGCTTATCTTGCAGTCAAGCAGATCCCAGAATCGATTACTTGAATTTGCGGGTGCTTCAGTTTTGGTGCATTTTGTTATATCTCTTCAGATTGTGTGAGTACTTTATGTTGGAGGCTAAACAAAGCTTGTAGGCGTTTGTTTATGTGTCTACCCTACTGATGAGGTCCAACCAGACCAAAACCTGTGTCTGGGGTTGCTGTTGGTACTCTTGTTCAGAGGAGAATTGCTTAGCATTTCAGTGCTGGACTGACTGCCTTAGGGCAGGACAAAGACTGATATGTTTGGGATATTTCTTCTCTGTGAAAGATAGTAAGCTAAAGACTCTGGGTAAGTGTCTCGTAACCAGGACATATGTCCGGCAAAGGGACTCCCAGGATGCCCCTTGTTTTTTTCCCACCCATTTATTGACCATCTGTATAAAGTATTAGGCATTTCAGGGGCACTGCTATTAGATACCCACAAAAGTGTGCAGGTTGTGCGGCCTAGTTAAAAAGGAAATCCACGGAATTGTTGGAAGGTGGCACACACACACACACACACACACACACTCACATTCACACACTCGCACTCTGTAGTTATGGTTAAGTTGGCTTTCCTATAGGAAGAACAGTTTTGGGTTGGCTTAAAACTTTGGCACTGTTTGACAAATATGCCCAAACTTTGCAAATAAAATAAGGACCTGATGCTAAATTAATTCTTTTACATATTTTCGTTACAATTTTGTCAAAGTTGTAGGGTTTGTAGATTCCAAACTTTTTGAAATCTGGAGAGACTTGAAGGTGGAAAAAAACGTTTCTTGTGGCTAGAACCCAATACATTGGGCAGATTTACCAAACTTGCGCGAGGGGAGGCGGCCCGGTCCCGTAAGCATGCACATTTTGTATAAATCTCTCCAGCAGATTTTCTTTTGCATAAAAACCTCTGAACTGGCTGCCATGTTGGATTCACAAACTGCACACGTAATCTGCAAATGTCGCAGTAAGAAAACATTATGCTTGTCTTACAAATGAATCAACCTCTGGGGAGCTGAGCGGGGTGAGGATCAGGTGGAATATGTCTAGAAAAAGGAAGAAATTTCAGTTTTTTCATCTCTGAAGTACACAAATATCTCGATGATGCCATTTTTAATGTCATTATTGATGCACTGGGTTTTAGTCTGAGCAGTGCATGGTGGGGGCGTGAGTTCTTTCCATTTTAGATTTTGCGCAGCAACCATAACATCCCGTTAGCAATGTTTTTTTCATTAAATTCCACAGGTTTGTATTAGAACAACTTCACCATAATTTCCCTTTAAAGTTTTTTCATTGGATATATATATATAAATATGTATTTATAGAGTGAAAGATGATACAATGGTAGAATAGTGTATTGTTGTTTTACAGTGCAACATCTATTGTGGGTTGTAAAGTATGAGCTAGTTTAAAATGTAGTTCTCAGTTCTGACATTGGTTTGTGGTTCAATTTTGCATCCTAGTTATTCTTCATTGATTGCACAGTTTAGCACTAAAATCTCAGGATTCTTCATTGTGCTATAGCTGGCCCATTAATGACCTATGCATGTGTTTTGTTACAATGGCCCTCATTACGAGTGAGGCGGTCTGGAATTAAGGTGCTGGCAATGTTACCGGCTCTCTCTGAGTCTGTCGGTAGCTCCTGTGAACTATGGGCAGGCCTGGCCTGACATGCCGGTAGTTCAGGCCCCTACCGGCAGATAATTCACTGAAGCACCAGAACCGTTAACAACGGTGCCGGTGCTTCAATGTTCCCATTCCCTTTAGGGGAATGGGAACTTACCCTTCTGCTGCCGCCCGTAATATCCCAGTATCACCAGTATCACTGGGATATTGGGTGGCGGAAATGGTAAGCTGAGGGTGCCGGTAGGCCGCCTGTGCTATCGGTGGTTTACCGGCAACCTCGTAATGAGGACCAATGTCTTTAAAACTATTAGTCTCAAAGATATATTATAAAATGGTAATATATCACCACCTTTATTTGTATACCTTATTTGTAATATTATTAGGGTATATATTGAGTGCAGACCTAGCTGTAGGAACCAACAGAGTGCTTTACAAGTCATAGGGGAAGGTTCACAGTGAGGGGATATACACCAAATTTAACTTGGAGCTTCAATTTAGCCTGAAGGAGACCAAAAGGATGATGGTGATGAGTCAAACCCTGATTGGTTAGGGATGTCAGCACAGTATGCAGAGTGGATGAGAAGAATCTTAACCCTGATGATTTCCTGCCAAATTAAACAACTGTTGTCGCTTGCTATGAATGTATTTTTATTGACTGGAGCAGATGAGCTGTAACTTTTTTATACCATTGGTTGGAGTCCAAGAGGTAACGCTCACCTCCATCTGTCTCATTAGGTTGCTGTGCGTGTCTTGAAATCCTTCTTCTCTCTCGTTTCATTATTCCCTCTTGGACATGAGTTGGTACTGGGTAACAATGTTCTCTGTGCTTGGAACTACTGACCACTAAGTCTCAAGCTCTCTGTCTTGGTTATTCGCCCACTGGAATTGAAAGGTTTCGTTTATGGTATTTAATTTCAGTTTACCGCTTTCTGGAATCTTCAATACTTGATATCTGTTCTCTCTCAGACTCAAGGACGTGAGCCAATTATTTCTCTATGCATCTTTCTTAGACTGTCAACCAATTGATCAATTCACGTAACAGTCTAGTTGTAGACATTTAACAATTGATCTTACTGTGGGCCTATTGAATCCCAACAAACTATTCAGTTCCCTTTTACGTCTTATTGCAGACTTGGAATAAATGATTGACTTGCTCCCTTACTTTTCACATGTTTGGAAGAAATCCTTCTCATCCCCCCCTTTTGGAAAAGTTAATCTTGAATTGAATTTCAGTATCCACAGCTTCCTGCTTGCAATTCCTTTGATGGATAGCTACGGTTGACTGTTTTGCTTGGACTCCATAGCCCAACATACAACTGGGTAATTTTTGATAAAGTGCTAGATTGTAAACTTTATTGAAGGGAAGAGGTGGAGGGCCTTGTGAATGGCAAGGTACAGTTGTCTGTTTGGGGAACCTAGGTATGCTGGCAGAAAGGGCACACAACGTAAATGGAAGAGGCATCAATGTTGTGAGTAGCACAGGGGTGGGGGTGGGGCATGTGATCTCGATGAGGGAGAAACCCCATTTCAGTAAAGACACTATATTAGGCTTACCCCACATCCAGGAATAAGAGTCGAGAAATGGGGACGATTAGCCAACCAAGTTCAGAGGCTTAAGAGAGAGAGAAGTGACCAGACCAATACAGCTAGATGGGAAGGGAAGCACAAACAACTCTACCCAAAACAAACAGGCTGGTTCCAAGTCGCATATCCTAGGCAGCCCAGCTGAGCTGATACCTCATTCAATGCAAACATCATTTGTAATAATTAGCAAATACATTCCAAAATGTGTGGCATTAGCACACCCATTAAATATCACTGGGGAAGGGCACAGTTAGATTTATTTTTCCCTCAGGAAACAAACACATTTAGTTTGAACTGTCTGCCACCCTTTCATTGGCCTTAATCATTATTAAATCAACTCACATAAACTGTCTCACATGGATATTTTATGTGAAGTTAGGAGAATAAGCGAAAAGTATGTTTTTGAATTGGTAAAGTCAACAGTCCATTCAAACTTTACAGTCTTGCTAATGCTTTTCCAAAATGTTAACACTGTGGCGAGTCAGAAGAAGGATGCAGACTCTGATGATTCATTTTACTGATTTCTTTATCAAAGAAAACAATAATGGTCTAACTTTCCCTATACGAAGAGGCATCCCTACCTAACAAAACTAGCTAAAGTAGTCATCAGTGAAAAGTCTAAAATGAATCTGTCCACCATCCAAACTAACCGTCTCTGGTCCACCCATTAACCTAATAACTAAGAACAGAAGAATGACTCCCTTCATTCAACTTCAATTCAATATGTTATCTTCTAATATTTTCTAGTGACTACTTATATACATTTGCACAGTTCATTTTTCTTCCTGGGATTTTCTCCTCTTTTTTTTGGTTATGGTTTTCCGTTCTCTTCTTGTCTTCCTTTTGACTTTTGCTATCAATAATACTGTTCTCCTTTTCCCCTGGTGGGTTGTCCAATATTGACACATTTCTCCCTTTATACTTTTGATGTTTCGTGGTTTCTCTTCTTCTCTTAGTCTCTCCTCATCAACCTGAGTATGAACATTCCAACGCTGATTCTCATTGTCTTTTCTGGACATTATTTTGATATTTCTCTCTCTTTCACTGGGACGTGTATGAGTGTTCCAGTAACAATTTCCATTTACTTATCTACACAGCAAAGTGAAACACTCGTCTTCTTTACTGGTATGAGTATGAGCTCTCCAATAATAATTCTCCCAAGCTTGACTGACTTTTACTGTTATAGTCTCTTTGGACAAGTATGAGCATTACAATAATGAGTCTCATGAACTTCAAAGGAAGGCTTTTAATGTTATAATCTCTTTCTCAACAATAGTATGAGTATGAATGTTCCAATAATGGTTCTCCGTCCACCTCCCGGGTCCATTGTCTTCCCTATTATCTGTGACTTGCAGGGATAACGTCACCAGGTTCTCTGTTTCCTCCTGCTCGTTTGTCCACTTTGTCAGGTTGGCCTTTGATGTTTCTTTTACATCTTCCTCTTCGGTCACCATGGCTGAAAGCTCTCTAGTTTACCAGTTCGTTCAATTTTGCCTGAGTCGTATCGGCATTGTTAACAAGGCCACAGATCCACCACTGGATTCTTGTGTCATGACATCACTCTCCCTATCATTCCTTTCCTCGTTTCTAGGACAACATGCGTCCAACGGGTCTTCTCTCCTGCTCATACTTGCGGGGCACCACCTGTCTCTCTCCAGTTCCTGCTCTCTCACAACTAGTGGAGGCAGAGTGTCTAGCCTCTGCTTAATGCTCTGTGTGCGAGCCAATTCGTAACTGGCTGGCTTCTCTCACAACTTGTGGACGCGGCACTTCCAGTTTCTGCTTAACGCTGGCATGCAAGCTAATATGTAACTTGTGGGCTTATCGCTTTCATCTCCAGGCTCCTCCCCTTTGATGGGCTACATAGACATGGGACTTCCAAGGCGGAGCTCCGCAGTGCGTTTTTTCTGTTCACCATAACTTAACTTCTTCTCCACAGATCATCCTCCTCATCCCTGTCAATGAGGATTTCCTATTTAAAGGAACACTTGCAGTTTTCTCTTGAGAATAGCACATATTGATATTTTCTTTGAGCAACTCTTTACAGGTTATGTTTGAAGAGATGATATTGATATGTTCTGTAGGGAGTTCCTCACAGGAAAAAGAGTCCTTGTCCCTTTAGGGGGAGTCTCTCCCACTGATGTTACACTTGTCCCTATTGCGGGGGAGGAGGGTGGGTATTGAGGAGCGGGCTCACCTCCCTAGCCTCACACGGGAGGGGGCTCCCCCTTGGGGAGAATGGACAAATTCCCTTGATTCGTCACAATACCCTTGCAGTATAAATTCCCTTTTTTCTAATCTTCTTTGCGTAACTTCAACACTGCATTTGCTTTTACTACATCGCTGATCCAAATTAAGAAATGGTGACTATTGGGGCCAATTCACAAAAATGACCATTTACATGTCTTCCTGTAACTGGGGCAAATGCCACTGCAGCGAAACACACATTGAGCATGCATGAAGAATCACAAAGAATAACACATGGGGCAGACACATTTTGTGGCTTTTGCATCATGGCCCCACCCATAAATCTGGTTCACACCGAAAAAAAGACAGACTGAAGTCCCTGTAAAAATTAGTCTTCTGAGAGTTAATTGGTTAATTGAAGCAGTATGCGTGTCCACAGCCGAAGTCCTGTTAAAAACTAGCTTTGTCAAATGTAACAGTTTGGGCTTGTGTGTAGGAACTTGCCAGGCTTTGATATTATATGCCCAGACACTTGCACCATTTTCCAGCAGCTACCATCAATGGCCAGCTAGCACCATTAGAGCTGTGCCTGGCGAATGCCTATCCCATACCGACACAAAATACAAAACTTGGAATTGCCAATGTTTGGTTACCCACCCCTCCACTGCTCAAAAATCCTTCCCGTTTTTCCTCTTTTACACTCCTCTCATTTCATCAATCTTTTTATGGCTTTTATTGACTTTTTTTATTCCCCATCCAACTTACACATGTATTCCCTATGCCATCTTTTTTGGGAGGGAGAGAGAGAGTTGTTCATGCTCTGTGTAGCGATGTATAGTTATAGTGGCATCACAATGTAGTGTGTGTATGGATGTATGAAGATTGGAGCCTCACCGTGCAGTGTGGACTCAGTGTATGGATGTATGATTATTGATCTGCAAAGAAAGGAAGTGGGCACTGGTGAGTCCCTCTCTTATATTAATTACATTTAGGATGAAACTGACACTGGGTGACATATTTTACAACATTTACATCACAGCTTTTCCAGTTTTAATTGTGTATGTTTTAAAATGGCCTGTAGGACAGTTTTGTGAATGAGGTGCAGATTTGTAGTAGTACATTTGCACCGGTAAACATGCTTTATCACTGGCTGTTATGTATAGATGCGTGAATACATTTTGTATCGATTTTTAAATACACAATAGGAAGCATGTGTGACAAATCTGATGGAGTCGTCACCATTTCCCCGGGGAGAACCTCCCCTCATTTGGCCAGGGAAGGGAAGAAGCTACCCGACTCCGACCCTGGAGGTGATCCTCTGCGAGAGGACCAAATGGAGGGAGATCAGCCTCCGGAAATAGGGGCGACTCAACATAAGAGACATGATATACCTCCCATCTCTAAGTGATAATGACATCCATGTATTTCCATTTAATCTGTGTATGGAATACTGTGAGATAATACATCCTAGTGAAGGTAAGCTAATCACACACAGGTTCTATACGTGGGAGAGCAATAATGTGGATACACTTGACCAGAGTGGAGGGGGGGAGCGGGGTGTTGGAGTCAAGGAGGAAAGTTCCTCACCATACCTGTCCCTAAAAGAAAAACACCCTGTCCTTAAAGGGAGTGCCTAGCCCTAGGTTGCGTGTATGCTGGCGCCTGTCTGGCAGAAATAGGGGAAAGGGCTAGCCCTGATCAACTAGACTGGTGACTGGTGTGGAAATTCAAAGCACATTGAAACGCATAAAGAGTAGAGATTTTTTATTCCATCTTCAAAATAGTAAAGAACTCTAAAGTTAGGGGCGATTCCAAATTCGTGTTTAGTTCAGCAATGTCCAGAACTGTGAATTAGATTCTGTGGCTGGCTGGATGTTGTTGAAAAGACCTAGGAAGAGGTCAACTGTCTGTTATTGCTTCTCTTGTATCAATTTTAATATTTGTCCATAGGTCGCATGAGGAGGAATTCCCAGCAGTTCGAATATTGAAAAAGCCTTGGAACAGGTGAAGGTAAAAAGGCCATGGGGCCTTGGGATGTAGAAAAGGCTCTTATAAAAATACACACTTTCACCATGAGTGTGCGTGAAACCAATTGCATGGAGCAATATCCGTTTCTTCTTATTGGAGATATTTGTCATAGGTCATGAGAGCCCTCATGACCTCTGGGGTCGACCGGTTTCAATGGCTTATCTAGCTGCAGCCATCTTCTTCAGGACCTTAATTCAAAGATGTGACCAAATCCGGGAGTTCAGAATGGCTGAACTGGATCGGGCGTCTCCTGCAGAGGCAGAAGAAGGGGTGAGGGGGGACAAGAAGTACACATTTACGAATTGCAACTCCAAGTGAGTTATCTATATGATCACATGCCCGTGCAATCTTAGATACATCGGCATGACGACGAGAGCAGTCCGTACACGCATGATTGACCATCGCTCGTGCATACGTACCAACAAGCTGATGGCCCCCTTAGTTCAACATTTCACAGCAGAAGGACATACTGCAGACACCTTCAAATGGACCATCATAGAGAGAATCAAACCGCCTACCAGAGGGGGTAACTTTAACAACATCCTCTTCAGACGAGAGCAGCAACGGATCTACAGACTGCTCACATGTTCGAATGGCCTCAATGAAAACATCCAGTGGCATGACCTAGCCGTGCTCACATAGGTCCCCCAGGAATCACGATGTGTTTGGTCGTGTTTTTTTGATGTACGCTGCTTTGACATACCTTTTTTGGCTCCCTATGTTTGGAGCCCTCTGGCTCAGAGACATCTGGCTCATTTTCCGATTTCTCTTGGGCCCTGCCTCCAGCCTATTACACGTGAGCAATTTTCTTGCTCCTAGCATCCCCCTCCCCCGCCGCCTCTCCTTTCTGAGGGGCCATCGCCTGTTAGACCCCCCATTCGAATGGTCCACTCATGGATTTCCTCCACTTCAGCAAGTCCCCCAGCTTTTGTCTTCCCCTCTTCCTCTTTCCCCTCTTTCCCCCCCTCCTCTGCCCTGCCCCCAACATGTTGACAGTGTGATTCGTCTTTGACCGGTTCGGGGCTTTTCCGAGGCCAACTTCTGGCACTCCACAGCCTGACACGCATTCAGGCTTGTTTTTCTACAACAGCTGATCCCGACGCGCTCTCTTGGGCTTTCGAGAGGCAGTCGGGCACACGTAGCAATACACGGCATCCACCGCTCATTGCGAGCGTTGCCGTAGAGTCCGCAACGTCATTCCGATGCTTGCTAGGCGTTGCCTTGGCGGCCGCCACGTCGTTCCGATGCGTGCCAGGCATGCGTTGATCGCTTGTTTCTTTAGGCGATTGGGCGCATCTTTTGCTCATACGCATTGCAAAGTTGTACACTGCTCGGTACACCGCTCGTGAGCACTTGAAGTACCCGCTGAGGCTCCTGCAGATTTTCTATTTCCAGGTATGCACCAAAATCCATTCGGTTTGCCCCTAGCCTGCCTACTGCCCTCATTTGTACCTTTTTTGACAAGATCTGTTTTTTGTACTTTTATTATCTACAGTGTTGTCTGCTAGCACCTGATCGGAGGACCTCCTCCACCAATTGTTTTTTGGTACATAGGTATTTTACCTTTTATTTTTGCACACCGTCAGCATGTTGTACACTATGGAGTGGGGATCCAGCACTCACCCCATCGCAGCCCATTACACCCACACCCCTGATGATGAGTTTCTGTGCACCGGTGATCAGGCACCTATACCTTCCTGTAGCCCTCTGACCAATTGGTTTGGTTTTGATTTATTCTCTACACCGCCTCTGAGTGGTTAGGCGGCCCTCATCCTATAAGGCCATTCTCGTGTGCCAACGCCCCATTTGTACTTCTTGTCCCCCCACACCCCTTCTTCTGCCCCTGCATTAGACGCCTGATCCAGTTCAGTCATTCTGAACTCCCGGATTTGGTCACATCTTTGAATCACGGTCCTGAAGAAGATGGCTGCAGCTACATAAGCCACTGAAACCGGTCAACCCCAGAGGTCATGAGGGCTCTCATGACCTATGACAAATATCCCCAATAAGAAGAAAAGGATATTGCTCCATACAATTGGTTTCACGCACACTCATGGTGAAAGTGTGTATTTTTATAAGGGCCTTTTCTACATCCCAAGGCCCCATGGCCCTTTTTACCTTCACCTGTTCCAAGGCATTTTCAATATTCAAACTGCTAGGAATTCCTCCTCCTGCGACCTATGGGCAAATATTAAAATTGATACAAGAGAAGGAATAACAGACAGTTGACCTCTTCCTAGGTCTTTTCAACAACATCCAGCCAGCCACAGAATCTAATTCACAGTTCTGGACATTGCTGAACTAAACACGAAATTGTAATCACCCCTAACTTTGGAGTTCTTTACTATTTTGAAGATGGAATAAAAAATCTCTACTCTTTATGCGTTTCAATGTGCTTTGAATTTCCACGCCAGTGACCAGTCTAGTTGAACAGGGCTAGCCCTTTCCCCTATTTCTGCCACACAGGCGCCAGCATACACGCAACCTAGGGCTAGGCACTCCCTTTAAGGACAGGGTGTCTTTCTTTTAGGGACAGGTATGGTGAGGAACTGTCCTCCTTGACTCCAACCCCCCACCCCCTCTCCCCTCTGGTCGAGTGTATCCACATTATTGCTCTCCCAAGTATAGAACCTTTTTGAGTCACTTTTTCCTACAAAACCGTTGTTTTTGTGATACTACGTCCATCCTGTTAACGGTTAAAAGGATCCCAATGGCTTGCCCGTGGTTTTTCTTCATTTTTACATTAACTTACCCTGTTTGTTGTTATATAGAGCTAATTACACATACATATCCTTATGAGAAGAATTTGATGAGGAGGAGGGATTGAGTAATGAAGACTACTACAACCGCAAAGAACAGTGTGCATACTTGTTGGGAACATGTGACCACTGCCATTAGCTTCAAAACCGGCAGTGGAAAACCAAGATGGAGAGAAGGAGAATACATTCCCAATGCCGGTTGGGCCATGAGAAGGAAACAGTTGGTCTTTCTGAGTCGCGGCAAACCTGGACACGGCATCCAGAGCAAAAACAAGGGAGGAGCCTTCCTGTTTCAGCACAGTGACCAGAGAAGGCTGCTGGAAGGAGGCAGAGATGGACCGGAGGCCCAGGGAGAGACGGAACCGGTGTACGAGAAGGACAATAAAGTCGCCAAAGAAAGCTTGTGAGCCCATGCAGAAGGGTTGGGTATTCCGGGCACTTTCTCCAGTCTACCTTGTACCATACCAAATGGAAGCTGGGTAAGCTCAGACAGGGAGATATGAACTCTGGGACTGTATGTAAAGGTACACGACCTGTATGGAAAAAAGACTGAGAACCATTGTATTATTGGAAAGCAAGTTGAAGCTAAAGGCAATATACTTGGCAACGTGGATAGAAGTACATTTATAATTTGGAATGGCCTGGCAAGGAAGTGTATCAGCACTGGAAGAAGCAGGTCTGGGACTCACAGCCAATTGTGAACTGTGCAAGGAGAAAATATTGAAACTATAATTCAGGAGAAAGGAAAGTCCCTGAAAATTCTGAAATGTGAATTAAAGTGTTACAGAGTCCCGGCAGGAGAGTATACCAGGGAACCAGTAGAAGGACATAATATGTGTATGAAGGAAAATAAAGGGAAGACCAATGCCCCTTTAAAAGTAGATAACATTGTAATTGTAATCCAGGGAAAGGGTAAAACCCCTGAAGGTATTGAAGTTCTTTTGTATGGAATTGGTACAAAGTCCTGGCAGGAGAGTGGAAACTAATGGTGAACCTTATGAATTGAATAGAACTGAGAACATGATAGGAATTGGGAGGAGAAAGCCTCTCCTGAAGGGGATGGAACTTTGATTCATTTGCTTGCACCTTTTGGAACTTTGCTTTGAACTGCTAGAGAATAGCTGCAGGTAGCAGCTAAAGATACTTTGCACTTTTCACATTATATTATGTTTAGCGTGTGCAGGTTGAGTCAGCATGAAATCAGTCTAAGGAATTGTTTGCAGTCATTACGTCGTTTTCCTCAACAGCTCGCTTTACTCCCAGACTGTTCCCTATGCAAACCCTCTTTACCTGAGTTTTTCATCACTAAAATCATGGATATTCATGTTCACATTCATTCAGAATTACTGAACACTAATAACACTAGCCCTGTGGAGGCTTTGGCTGGGCGCTGCACTCATGGTCCAGCGTCCCTGATTTCTCCTCAGAGTTGGTGCCTAGGGCAGTTAGTCAAAACCAAAGAGGTGATGGCTGGAAGGTTTAGAATGAATCTTAACCACTGGCATTGCTCTGGGCAACCCTCCAGACCATCGTTCTTCACCTGCCAAGCCATTACAGAAGGGGAAAGACCATATGCAAATCAGGCTTGGTCCCACCCAAAAGGGGCAGTCCAGCCCAAACTGCTAGGTCACATCCCTTCTGCACGACACCACAAGCATCCCCAAACATGTTTCGGCCTTGTTGGGCCTCATCAGTGAGGAGTGGCTTGGGTGTCTAGGCCCAGCAGGCACGGGACCCACGTCTGGGCATACCCGTCCCACTCGGGGTGACAAAGCAAAAACAAAGAGGTGATGGCTGGAAGGTTTAGAATGAATCTTAACCACTGGCATTGCTCTGGGCAACCCTCCAGACCATCGTTCTTCACCTGCCAAGCCATTACAGAAGGGGAAAGACCATATGCAAATCAGGCTTGGTCCCACCCAAAAGGGGCAGTCCAGCCCAAACTGCTAGGTCACATCCCTTCTGCACGACACCACAAGCATCCCCAAACATGTTTCGGCCTTGTTGGGCCTCATCAGTGAGGAGTGGCTTGGGTGTCTAGGCCCAGCAGGCACGAGACCCACGTCTGGGCATACCCGTCCCACTCGGGGTGACAAAGCAAAAACAAAGAGGTGATGGCTGGAAGGTTTAGAATGAATCTTAACCACTGGCATTGCTCTGGGCAACCCTCCAGACCATCGTTCTTCACCTGCCAAGCCATTACAGAAGGGGAAAGACCATATGCAAATCAGGCTTGGTCCCACCCAAAAGGGGCAGTCCAGCCCAAACTGCTAGGTCACATCCCTTCTGCACGACACCACAAGCATCCCCAAACATGTTTCGGCCTTGTTGGGCCTCATCAGTGAGGAGTGGCTTGGGTGTCTAGGCCCAGCAGGCACGGGACCCACGTCTGGGCATACCCGTCCCACTCGGGGTGACAAAGCAAAAACAAAGAGGTGATGGCTGGAAGGTTTAGAATGAATCTTAACCACTGGCATTGCTCTGGGCAACCCTCCAGACCATCGTTCTTCACCTGCCAAGCCATTACAGAAGGGGAAAGACCATATGCAAATCAGGCTTGGTCCCACCCAAAAGGGGCAGTCCAGCCCAAACTGCTAGGTCACATCCCTTCTGCACGACACCACAAGCATCCCCAAACATGTTTCGGCCTTGTTGGGCCTCATCAGTGAGGAGTGGCTTGGGTGTCTAGGCCCAGCAGGCACGGGACCCACGTCTGGGCATACCCGTCCCACTCGGGGTGACAAAGCAAAAACAAAGAGGTGATGGCTGGAAGGTTTAGAATGAATCTTAACCACTGGCATTGCTCTGGGCAACCCTCCAGACCATCGTTCTTCACCTGCCAAGCCATTACAGAAGGGGAAAGACCATATGCAAATCAGGCTTGGTCCCACCCAAAAGGGGCAGTCCAGCCCAAACTGCTAGGTCACATCCCTTCTGCACGACACCACAAGCATCCCCAAACATGTTTCGGCCTTGTTGGGCCTCATCAGTGAGGAGTGGCTTGGGTGTCTAGGCCCAGCAGGCACGGGACCCACGTCTGGGCATACCCGTCCCACTCGGGTTGACAAAGCAAAAACAAAGAGGTGATGGCTGGAAGGTTTAGAATGAATCTTAACCACTGGCATTGCTCTGGGCAACCCTCCAGACCATCGTTCTTCACCTGCCAAGCCATTACAGAAGGGGAAAGACCATATGCAAATCAGGCTTGGTCCCACCCAAAAGGGGCAGTCCAGCCCAAACTGCTAGGTCACATCCCTTCTGCACGACACCACAAGCATCCCCAAACATGTTTCGGCCTTGTTGGGCCTCATCAGTGAGGAGTGGCTTGGGTGGCTAGGGCAGTTAGTCGACTTAAATCTGCTGCACCCTTTGATCCCATTCCTCTGTGAGTACTCAAAGAGATTATGCTGGGCATGATCCCCTGGATTACTAGTGTCAGTCTTGCTCTATCCCTGTGGAGCTTAAACAGACCACAATTATTCCTTTTTCTAAAAAACCTTCTTTGGATTCTTCAGTGTTAGCAAATTTTTGTCTTATTTCTCTCCTCCCATTTTGCATGAAGTTGCTTGAGTTTTTGGTTTCACGTCTTCTCGCCTCATTCCTAGAAACTTGTTTTTTTCTTGAGGCTGAGGTGTTGTTGCGTTTGTGTGAGTACCTGGTCGCCTTGAAGGGCTGGATGAACAATAACTGGCTTAAACTCAAAGGGCACAAGACAGAAGTTTTGGTGGTGGGTGCTTCACCCGATTCTATACTTTGGACTCCTTTCTTCTGGCCATTGTCTCTGGGTGACTTTCCTATCCTGGTGACTGTGGTAAGAAATCTGGGGTATGTCTATCTTCCTCGTTGTTGATGGCTCGCCAGGTTGGGGTAGTTTGTAAGACGGGTCATTTTCTGTTGAAAGTGCTTTGCATGGTCCTGCCATTTTTACCTGCTTCTTTGCGGTCTTTGGTGGTTGCCTCGCTAGTCACTAGTCATATAGAGTATTGCAATGCTTTATTTCTTGCTCAGCCTTTTTCCTACATCGGCTGCAGCTCTTGCAGAATCTTGCTACATGGGTTGCTATTTCCTCCCCTATCATTCTCATATTAGTCCAGTGCTTCGTTTGCTCCATTGGCATCCAGTGAGCAAGACGATTTTAAATATCTTTGGTCCACCGGGCATATCACCATCAAGGAGCAGACTTCCTACAAGATGCGTTTCTGCCCTACATCCCAGGTCATACTCTTCGTTCTGGCAGTGCTGGTCTTGTGATGGTTCCTAAAGTTCATCTTGCTAGGGTTGGTTGTCGCGCCTATTCAGTGTCAGCCAGTAAACTCTTGAACGATCTTCCTGTTGCTCTAAGAAACATTGAGAACCACCTTCAGTTCTGACGTTCTTTAAAAACACTGTTATTTTAGGCTCTGAGTGCTGGTGGGTTTGTCTGAGTCCTTGCTCCAAGATGCCCCTTGAGGTGAACGTGCATGATATAAATAATAACAGGGTCAGGTTAGGCTTTTGGACACAGGACAGAGGACTTCTTTTACTTTGGACATTCTGACGGTAACCTTAGTTAGTTTTATTGAGGGTGGGAAACCCCTCATAGAGTCGGGGAAAGCTAGGAATTCATCCAACCCCCTTTCTTTTTTTGTTTATAAAATAAAGGTCTGTAGCGACTAAAATAATGCCTCTGTGCCTGATTCTTACTCTTGATGCCTCGCACACGTTAAGAGATTGTGTATATGCTATATGGCTCATTGAACCGTGGAATTACTCAACTATCCAAAGATAAGTGGGATGTTGTTTCTGAACAGTAATCTGCACATATCGTGCAATTCTTAATATACACGGTCAATACTTGCAATTAAGTTCAGACTTATTTATGTGATTTTGATCAAATTTCAAATTCATATCTGAGTTGTTTAAATGATGAATCAACTTTAAATATGTGTATGTTTAGTTACATCCATTATTGAGAATTATGTGCACTGCCACATAGTGGATCACTGAGATCAAGAAGGACACCAATACCAAGGACTCAAAGTTCAACACATTATTAGGGAAGGGTATGCAATTGGAGCGAATTCAAAAAATAAACCACAATGATCTCAATGAACTGCAGGCTTAAGGGAGACCTAATCCTTTTCTTCTGCTCAACTGAGCCTAGCTGCTAGCTCTCCAGGGTCCTGTAACCACTGTCAAACCTAGTCTCTAATATCTTGTACCAGTTTCTAAGTCTCTTGAAAGATTACATTGGGATCGTCTAGGAAAGTTTCCGAAAGATCACTCTCTATTTCTCCCTGAGAGTCTTTATTCCCTGCCCAGCTTCTTTCTGCAATTAACTCACTGCACACAGCTTGAACCTCCTAAACCATCTGGGTCTACCATGGGGCCGACTAGAACCTTCCTGCTGTGTCTGACTGGACTCTTCCTAGACTTTTGCCTCACTGAGCAGCTCTTTAATAAAGGCCCTGCCAAATAATTATAAGGCTCTGTTCCGCCTTGCATCACTTAAGCAATTGAACCTGAGGAGGGGGGAATTACCGGTAGGGTAATGCACCCTGGGCGCTAGTTAGACGCCAGAGCTTAGCAAGGCCTTTAACGTAGCCCAGGGGCATTACCCAACTGGTAATGCCCCCCTCCAAGGGCTCTATTGCTATTAGTATCCCGGCACGTCATACTGGGGTACTAATAGCATTTTTTCTCGAGTTGAGAGACAGTGTTGTAGTTGTTTGTCAACTTGAGAAAAAAAGAAGAAATAAAATGTCCGCCAGGGATCGGGAAGAAGGGACTACATGAAGTATTTTCTCCCTTTCCCTGGCAGCCATTAAAATATAGAAAAGAAAGTAAACAAACAAAATGGCCTCCATGGAAGGGGCCAAAGGGGGCGAAGGGTCTACATATAGTCCCTGTCCATGGTGGTCAGGTAGCAGACACGACAGGTCCGACAAAGGCTTTGTCAGGCTGGTAATGACCCAGCGAGGGCCAATGACCTTGCTTGTTTCAAGCTCATTGACCCTCACTGGGTACTAATCTAAGATAATGCTGCCTACTCACACTCCTCCCCAATTGTCCAACTATAATATTCTTTCACCTCACTTTCAAGATTATCTTCTGATAACTTTAGCAGACTTTCAAGAACTGACACAAAGTGATTGTGAAGTGTAGAGCAGAAGTAGCCCGATCTCATATAGCCTTCCTAAAGGCCACATGGGAGTCTATGTTCCTAATGGAGTTGGGCAGGGAATTCCACAGTAAATGAGCCTGGTATAAAAATGCACAGCTTCCCATCTGAGTTTGTTTGAAACAAGGGATCACTACCAGTCTCTGTTTTTGAGGGTTCCTTCGGGACTATATATGTGAATTTTATCCAGGATAAAAGGTGGTCCCACTTGGTGTATGGCTTTAAGGACAATATACATAGTTTTGAATATGAGGCCAATGCAGGGTCTTCCACAGTGGAGAAATGTGTTAGAAACGATTGGTGTTAATGGTCAAGCAGGCCACCACGTTTTGGGGTCATTGAAGTTTGTTGATCAGGAATTTAAGTGCTCATAGATACATACCATTAGCATAATCCAGAAGTGAGAGAATCAGGGAAATTGCTGCATGGGTTCTTGCAGAGTTGTGTAAGTAGGGGAAGAGTTTGCATAACTGAAACAGCAAAAAGAAGTATTTTTTAGTTGTCTGGAGGACCTATCCTTCCAAGGAAATTACACCATATTAAAGTTCCCCACATTGTTTACAAAACTAGATGATTGATCTCAGGACACCAGGGTTGGAATCGATGTAGGGTAAACGTCTAAGTGAAGAGAGCCTGCAACCAATATTTTTGTCTTTTGTGGTTTAATTTCAAAATGTTTTTATTCATCCATTGATGTAAAGCCGTATGAAATTTTCCGAAACTTGCTTCGATATGCAAGAGATAAGCCAACTGAGATTGGAATAAAAATCTGAGTATCGTCTGCACAGTTCTACATTTTCAGGCCAATGACATGTATAAGTAAGAAGGTGTGGTAAGCAGTGCACACCTAATATCTCAAGGAAAAACTAATAAGATTTATTCAATCCAGCAGATTATAAATGTTTAGGTGCGGGGGAGGAGAAAAGGCCTTGGCACAAAGCCCTACTTAAAAAAGAAAGAAGAAGAGAACCCAAATTTGGTATCCTCCCATGCCCTGCACACTTTCTGCATGCGCCCAAAGGGCAGTCAAACTTATAGGTATTCAAACATCATACACATTTTAAATTGCAATTTGATTCAACAGAGTTATGCAGTAAAATATCTCTTTAAAAACAATGATTTATTGCAACAAGCGTGATAAATGCAAGGAAAAACACATTATACAAACAATAGTGTCCAATGTATATTGGCCGACGCGTTTCGAGGATTCCCTCTTCTTCAGAGAGGGCCTAATTGGACTGTTGGATGAGATCAAAAGAAAGAAAAAAGTAAGACAAGTGGATGTAAGTTCCAACCCATTTTAAACCCAGTCATGGATATACAATTCAGATATAGAGAGGTTGAGCCATGATTCCAAAAACGCTAACATTCAAACATTTACATAGGACAGCTGCGTGAGTATTCTAATCAGCCCAGTTCACAGCATTAGACTAATTAGCAGCATTAGCCCAATTAGAATGCTATCAAACCCCAGTATGAGACCCATAGTGAGAGTAAAAGGACTAGAAAAGTCAATGAAGTTCAACAGGGGGACCTATTGGTTCAGCCCAGAAGTCTAGGATGTATAGGAAAAAGCACAAGAATAAAAGTTATAAAGATTTCAAGCAATTGCCTGATGGGGAAGTGGCAGATGGAGACTCATGATAGCCAGGGATGTTCAGGTAACACTCACTCGTATGTGTAGCTCCTTCTGGAGGTACAATCAATTTAGTAAGGTAAGAGGCATATGAAACTCACCAATAAAATAGACGTTTCATGGATTATCCAGCTGATGATGTTGAAATGATATAGCAATGCTTCTCGACCTGGAGTTGGAAAGAGATGAATATCAAGTCTGGCAGGTAGTGACATCATATTCTAGTCTCGAGTGCGAGTCCACCGTTCCTTATGCCACGCAGAAGTGGGGGTAATAGTCATATTAGGGTGTCACTTAAATGCCATAATATATAGCAGAACCAAGGTGTGTAAACACAATCTCTGCAATTATGTCAATATTTGGAAGCAAGGTCACCCCTCAGTGTGGCTCTTATTGAATTATCTCATACTCCTCGTGTGCCCCCAATTGAGTATCTGTTATAAAAACCTATACGTTCAAAGGACGAAGCTTACTACATTTATGGCCGCATGCGAGTGCCAGTTCTAAAACATGCTAATAAACTAAAAGGCTCAAAAGTCATGTGACATGAGAATCACTCTAGAAAGATTAAAAGTATGTCAATATATGTGAAATTACATCATCAACAATAATAATGCAGTGCAAGGAACGTATAGTGTTCCCCAAAAACAGAAAGGGAATGACCAATCATGGCTGGAGCCGCTAGCCCGCTATGTGGACCGGTATCTAATAAGAAAAGAGATAAGCCATAGTAAAATCAATGTACAGTAGTGCCGCCTTGTACAGTTGAAGAGATGAGGGTTTCCTCAGTGTATATCATCTAGAAAGGTTATAGAGATGATAATTCCATGGGTAATTACCTCGTCAAAGTTATTAGGTCAGAGGCGGTTGTTCAGCCGATGTTCGCTGTTGTAATAAGGTCGCAAACCATGCAATCCTGTCAGGGGGCATGTACCCGATCTACAGGTAGGGATCTTGTCAAGGAAGGTTGAAAAATGTAGACAACTTAGTGTTAAGTAATCGCTATATGAAAGTAGTGATTTCTGACATAAGGAGATGAAAACAAAGAGATAAAGAGGCTGAAGTACCTCATGATAGCGTGTCCCTGAAACTCTGGAGCAATTCCTGTAGCAGTTGTCTAGGAGACGTGAAAGCGCATCATTTGTAAGCGGTGAGCGGCTGCCAGATTCTGTGCAATCGGGTAACCAAGCCATGCAAAGAAATATATGTTGCATTAGTCTAATTAAAAAGAAAGGATAAGTATTGGCTCATGTGGGAATACAGCGGAGCCTGAATGTAAAAAACCGTGCCAGTCAGTCTGAAATGTTCACAGCGAAGCTGCGGTGTTCAGAGTCTCTAAGAAGAGCGTCGCCTAGGAAACGGTAGATGCGCCGAGTGCGTGGCACCATATTAGTAAAGTGTTTCTTACTGGTAGAAACTAAAAGAGGACCTCGCTGTAGTAGAGACAGCGTACAAGTACAAGGTTCAATATCAGAGGTCTGTGGTCAACTGTAGCTGCAATAAACTTCACGGGGTCCCCCTTAAAAAACCATCAGTAAAAAATAGTGTAAAAGCATGAAGTGCGGACCCTTGTGCGGTGAAAAAACGTAGTGAGTAGTTAGTGGAAAACGAATCATTAGGTAATAGGAATTGGCCCAATGACTCATATCCGACTTCTATATCGTGCTGCATAGGATCAAAGGTTCATGTGTGCTATATCCACAAGGGTGGCACTAAATTTGGAACATTGAGTGTATGTATACATACATGGTTATAATATGAACTTTTCTCCAAGAGGTGTCAATGCCCTTTGAACATTCAATGTGTATATACATACACAATCATGATGTGTAGATTCTTTACAAAAAAGATACCATTGTCTCCAAGTGGTGTCAAAGCCCTTGGAACATTCAATGTGTATATACATACATAATCATAGTGTTTAGATTCCTTACACTAAGGATACATATCACAGAATTAACAATGCCATAGGAAAGCAGTTTTTTCAAAGCAACAAATGAGTGTCAGTGCAATTCTAGTGAGCAATATCTGCAAAAACTAAATACACATTTCAAAATGTGCATTCCATTGCCAGAAGGTAATGGTGTATATTCCATTATATAACTTTCCCTCATGGTTGCTCAGGTATGCAGAGGTAAAAGAACTTTGACAAAGGTATGTATAAGTAAGGTCAGTGACTGTAGATGTAGATTAAATAGGATTATCGAGACACCAGAGCCCTGCGGCACTCCACATCTCACTGGTAGACTTGACGACTGAAGGGGTGCAATAGAAATGTTTTCACTGAGAAAGGATTTCAGCCTGCGGAGGAAAGCCCCCTTCACTCTTGCTGCATATAATTGGTCCAACAGGGTATTATGATTTAGAGAGAGAGAGAGAGAGAGAGAGAGAGAGAGAGAGAAAAAAAAAATATAAAAAAAAATAAAGCATTGGTGCACCAGAACAAGGTTTATCCACTGAGAGTCTAAGATTGTGGCGTGAAGAAATGAGCACTGATGCTGTGTCTCTTCCCAGCTTGAAGAGAGTACGGTAGATCAATTTCCTTGACAAAGGATTGAAGCTGATTGATCACTATTCTCCCTAATAGCTTAGAAACAAAAGGGAAGTTTGATATGGGATGGAAATTACTAAAATCTGATAAATCAAGAAATGGCCTCTTTAGAAGTGGTGTTACTGCAGCTAATTTAAATGAGACTGGGACTGATCTAATCCAGACACTAAGGCAGGGTGAATGAATGTTATTACTGAAGCTTCTGCTGGGAGGTCCAAAACTTTCCAAAAGTAGTCCGCTGGTAATGACTCATTAGAGGAATGTGATGATTTGCTGTCTGGTTATAGTCTAATGGCATTCTGAATATCTAAATGATTGAACCCAAGGTAGATGTAGTGTACAGCTGCAATATCGGCATATAGTTTGTCTGTTTTTCCCATGAAGAAGTTTGCCAGAGATTCACATAAGTATTGGCTAGGCATGAGAGGGTTGGAGATTGATTTAGGTTTATGGAAGTCGCTTAGGATCTCATATATTTCACCTGGTGTGGAATTGACTATTCTAATCTGATTGGTGTAGTATCCTTTTTTCGCTCCATATGCCATCTTTTTGTAATGAAAATGTGAACACCTCTATATCATGGTCAGTCAAGGAACAAGACTGCCGCTGACGTTTTTCAGTAATTTTGAGCTTTTTCAAGTTTTAGCTGAGCTGTGAACCGCAAGATTCTTTTTAGTTTTTTATGTAGATTTGAATTTGAAGTGGTAGTGTGTCTCTTCAACATGAGAGATGTATTGCTCAAATTCTGCTAGAAGGGCTTCACAAGAGACATTTTCGTTAACGTGCTACCTAAGGCTTAAAAAGGTGAAGATAGTCTGCCAATTTTGGGTGCTCTAATGTTTTCCAAGGCCTCTCCCAATGTATCAGATGGAATGTTCATAGATGTTCTGAGAGATTGGGAACTAATAAGAAAAAGGAGACTAGTATTTGCTCAGACCATACTAGAGGGATGACATCATGGAATCGCAGATCTTCAGGGATTGCATTTATTAAATCCAGCAAGTGGCCTTTTTCATGGATTGACACTGGAACATGTTGTACAAGCATTTTGTGTGTACTCTATTGTTCTCACTTTTCCGGAAATGCCATCACAGTATACATCACTGTATTAAAGATGGCTGACTTACAGTGGCTAGCCTCGTCCATAATTACTCTTTAGTAAGTGATTTTCCCATCTTCCCTCCTGAGTATTCAAAGCGCGTGCCTCTATTGACCAATGTTTTTATTGATGGTGCAGTTACAGACTCTGAACCTCTTCCAAATGCCAATGATGTATGCCATTTAAGTTTTCCAAACTGCAGTTGTCTTCCTTTTGGAAATATTCTATTCAATTCCCCTTTATTTAGGTTACCAATGAACTCTGCCTCCTCACCACCAATAATCCATTTTTCTCCAGGTAAATTTCTAGGAATGCACCTTCGCCACTTATAATCTGCCCTACTTCCATGCACTTCCGCAAATGTTCCTGTCTTTGGACCTGTTGCTTTGATTTATTGCACCTCCCTAATAATGATCTTTGATCATTGGACATCTGTTTTATGCCCTGCAAAGTCACTTTTACCTCTTTGCTTTCTTTTACCAACACCTTTGAAGCATCTGCACCCATACTTTCACAGCATTGTGACTCTTTATCCCTACTTGGACCATATTTACATAGGTGCTGCCTTGCCCCTCTCGTTTCTAAAACTGTTCACTATTTGTAAAGCACAGTGTAGCGTGTTCACAAGACGTTTTTCTTTTGATTGTTGGGAAGCAAGCCCCCATTTACTCCTGTATTTAGTCCCCAAGATGAAATCACTGGATAGGGTAAGCGGAAAAGCGTAGGCTACAATGCAAGGACAACTCTCTGCATGACTGAGGCAAACCGTCCCCTATGTAAAAGCAACTCCAATATGAATGAAATGTAAATGGCTAGGGCTGACTAAAACAAGCTGCACCATGTACATTGCTTGCATGGATACATGCCACATATGAAGAGTGCGTGAGTGTCTAGGCGCGTTACCCAGAAGAACCCCGGAGGAGAAGGTCTGGTGAAGTAAAACAGCAATCTGGGTTTAAAATTGCCCTCCTCTGATAGGGCGTTGCTGTTGGTGGTATGTGAAACTCTCCCTGCTGTCAGGTAATGGGGCAACTGAGCTTGGCTGCAGAAACAGCTGCTATCCCTCAATACAAGTTTGTAATATTGGCATTCCCCAAAAGTTTCTGTGGCTCTCCTGATGTTGTGGACTACGACTCCCATGATCCCTCATTGATCCTCAGGCTGACAGGAGTTGTACGTTTTCCAACCCCAGCCCTATTAGCAGCAGCGTCCCTTTGCACTTGAGAGTCTGCTATATCTGTGTATTTAGTGGCACACATAGAGAGTCAAGACTTACTTTAAACTAACAAGTTGAACATCTGCGTAATTGCTGGCAATTTATTGACAATTATGACTTTTAATTGTTCATTTGATTCTTCTTCTATTTTACCCAATTGTAGAAGAGAGCCGCGCTATTCTCATTTAGCAGCTAATTAAGGCACAGATTGCTCTGGGAGTGAGAGCATTGCTGTATTTATGCCTGCCAGGGGAACCGAGAAGCTCTTTCCACGACTGATTTATTACATGGAATGGAAGTTGTTTACTTTGTCGCCCCTCAGCTTCCAATAATTTATGTGGTGTGTTGTCAGGGTTCATTATAATTTAAGTTTCATGTAACAATATTTAGGTCTTCTGCTGTTTTACTTCACCAGACCTTCTCCTCCGGGGTTCTTCTGGGTAATGCGCCTAGACACTCACGCACTCTTCATGTGTCGAATTTATCCATGCAAGCAATGGACATGGTGCAGCTTGTTTTACTCAGCCCTAGCCATTTCCATTTCATTCATATTCGAGTTGCTTTTACATAGGGGACGGTTTGCCTCAGTCATGCAGAGAGTTGGCCTTGCATTGTAGCCTACGCTTTTCCGCTTACCCTATCCAGTGATTTCATCTTGGGGTCTAAATACAGGAGTAATCAATGCTGCCTCTTATATTCCCAGGGCCCCTTTAACCGAAACCATTCTGGCGGGTTGCCCTTTTCTTGTCCGGTGGGGTTCCATGTGTGGCATTCATTACACAGTTGTGCATCATGACTGTCATTAAAACAGCTGCAATGTCCAGGATTTTGCACTCGGATTGCAGCATTATATAGTGAAACATTGTTACAGCCGTTGTTCTTCTATACGGTCGGGTTCTGGATGTTTGGTTTCCTGTCCTTTGTCCCTTCCAGGCTTCCAGAAATACAAGAAATCGAATCCAAAGGCTGCATCTTAAAGCACATTTTTATAACTGTTATTTTGTTTCTTTTTGATTTTATTGTTTACAGCACGGATCGAGGTCGAGAGCAGCGGAGCGCTGTACAGAGTGTGGGTAGCCAGCATTTGGAGCGTTTTGCAGAGTGGGGGTAGCCAGCATTTTGAGTGCTTTGCAGAGTGTGGGTAGCCAGCATTTTGAGTGCTTTGCAGAGTGTGGGTAGCCAGCATTTGGAGAGCTTTGCAGAGTGTGGGTAGCCAGCATTCGGGCTGCCATCTTTTACCGGTAGCACAGTACTGCTGCGAGTCAAAGTCTGTGCCTTGGAACGTGCGTCCATTGGAATTACTCATTGGTCAGGAGTTTCTGAAAGAGATTTGCGAAATTGGAGAATTGTTGGGGCGTTCGAGCTGACACCGGAGAGTAATTTTGTACTATATTGTAATATAATAGAGAAATTAATATAGGGGAACTCATTCTGAAATGCAATACTTAAACGTGTGGCACCACATCCTGAAACAGTTGTGTTGCAATGCAGCAAACAATACTTGCTGTTCCCTTCAGGAGCCTTATGATTTGCGCCTCAAATGGCTGTTTTGCGAGGGGCGGGCTGGGGAGAAGTCAGCAATGTGATCAGCAGAATACTGTGGCAAACGGTGCCACCAGAAGTGCAGATGCTGTCCCCGGTTTCAAAATAATGAGCATCTGACTCACAGTAGGCAATGCCACCGATGGTGAGTACTTCGTGGTTGTGCTCAGGCAAGTACTGCCTAGTCTAGATGTTGCACTGGCACTAGATTGGCACAGAGAGAGGAATGGACATGTGCAACCTTTGGCTCTCTGGCCACGGTCCTCTTCCCCTCTGTCTTGCCAAGGAATCCCACAGTGCCTTCAAAAGGAATTCTATAGCACGCTGTAAAGTATTCCATACAAAACAACTCTGCTTGGAATATTCATGAAGGGAAGAAGTAGTGAAAGCTGAGAGAGCACATGTGGGGTGCGGTAGTGTCACAGGTGGCCACACAAATACACCAGGTCCCAAAGTCCGTGCAAGCGTTTTCATTCTGATTTGTAGAAAAGGGCAAACTAAGGGATATCCTTCTCTAGTTAACCTAGGGAGTCAGTCCTAGGGAGTCAGTCTACTTAGATTAAATAGATTGAATTATATCACTGGAAACGAAGAGATTTGGTTTCACACCGTCCTAGCTGTACTCACAATGTACTCACAATGTATTTGGAAGGTCTAGGTCTCACAGATCGGGTCAAGATGGCTTTGGTTCTGGTTTCGCCCGGGACGGTCTCTGCGCAAAGCGTCTGGTCTCTGCTCTGCTGGTCTGGTCTGACACTGCTCCTGGCCCGGCTCCTGGATCTCTGGGTACAGCGTGTCTGTGCACAGCTCCTGGATCTTTCTTCACAGCTTTCTCTGGACACAGCGCTGATCTGCACGGCTCCTGGATGCTGCTACCGCTGTTAGGTTTGCTGGATGCTGGGGCCTGTTGAGAAGAGTTCTCAGTTTGTGGGTTTAGGCCCTTGCTTTGAGTTCTGAATCAAGTTCTTTGGAGTTTTAAAGTCTAAGTGTTGGATCTGGTATCTTCTGGATGTTGTGTGGTCCGGCAGAGCGCATTGCAGCAACTGGATTTGAGTCTCTCTACCTGTCCCAGCAGTCTCTTTTTATGTGTTTTGAAAATGGGTGTGTGCCTGGGCCTAGCTAAGCCTGCCCCTCTCTACTTGTCATTGGCCCAATTCTCCCCTCTCCCATGATTGGGGGAAGGAAATGTGAGTCAGAGTGATGCTGTAGGTTTTATGGGTCTGAGGATCCTCCCCTGGTCAGTTTGCCCACAAATCTATATTTGATTCAAATACATATTGCACAGATACACAGTTGTTTAAAATTACATGCACCCATCACATATCACATGAGGTATACTCTGTTCAAACTCTGCTCTTCCTGGGGGCTTGCATTCAGAAATGGCAACATTTTGCACTTTTTAACTGGTTTTGCAATATCGGACATTTACCCAAATTTACACACATGTGCGCAAGGAGTGTGGACATTAATTGATGACGTGTCAGATTTTTAACATGCAGACATTTGGAGTGACAACCTCTTTTCCGCTAGCAACCCCCCAGATCATACCACCAGGTCCTAAAACCTCTTAAAATGTGGGCAGAAAAATCACAAGAAATATGGTATCATTTAGATAATTTTGACAAGTCCGCACCATGAGTTATACATATTTCTTAAAATCATATTCTGGCCAACAGGGGTGTGTCTTCCCAGGTCACATGGTGGAGAAACCAGTCTATCCACTTTCTTTAAGCTCAGCCTGTCCTCAGAGGGGCTGCCCCTCCCCGTTTCTGCCAAGAGGAAGCCACTTTATGACCTCCCCTATAAACCATCTGCCTGAGTCAAGGAAGGGCTTTGTGCAAAAGGAAGCCATTTACGACCACCCTAATAAACCATCTGCCTGGGCCCAGGACAGGCCTTTGTTCAACTCCCTGTAGCTGCTCCACCCCTAATCTAATCAGAGCGGTGAAAACTCCTTTTGGCAAGGGGAAGAGTGGCTGAGCAGGTTTTAACTCCTGTGGGGGTAGATGTCAGGCAGAATTCAGTTTCATTAAGCCAGGTTTCAGATAAAATGTCACTTTTTGTCCCCCAGTTTAAATCACTTACGATTTTTACATACACATTAAATAATTACTTCCTTCAAGTCATTTCAGAGTATAGTTTTACATTGTATCCACCTCTTAGCAAGTCCTTCCTTGGTCTGGTTTTGTTTCATTTGTTCAGTTTTACACACAAGTCTGGTGGTTTTAAAACGCCGGCTTTCTGATAGTGGTGAGTACTGGTAATGCAACCATTTTTGGGATTTAAGAAAATGAATTCCCCACAGTTCTAGGTTGCTTTTGGCAATCAGCATTGCCATTCCCAATGGTTTCAGGCTACTGTGTGGGTAGCCCAATGGTTGTTTTAGGCAGTGCCCTCCTGTGCTCACAACCTAGGCAAAAATGGGTGGCAGCCTATTCTTCATGCATTTCCCTGTGCATTTTCTGGGAAGCTCTGGCCATCATGATGTTTTCAATGCCGCTAATGCACAGTTTTTTTTTTTTGGTAGGGCTCGGATGCATGGATAAAACCATCCCACAAGCCCCCCTCTTGCGATGGCCATTCTGTTTCACTGATGGAACTCGCAAGATCTGGGATGTTCTCCTCATCTTCTTCCAATAGATGGCACAGTTCAGCATCTTTTTCTCCATCCGGTCGGATCGATCGGTTCTCCTCGCCGGTCCTGATGGGAAGATTGGGCGGTACCCCGGGCCCCTCGGGTCTCTGCTCCCGGTCTCCGGATGGTCCTCCTTGGCCAGTCTCCAGGTTTTCTTTCTCCTAGGACGACAAAGGAAGAGCGACAATACCTATTCATGGACATTTCTCCCCCACCATTGATATAGTGGGGTGGCATATATATTTTAGAACTCAACAGATATGAACATGCACATTTTTTTAAATTAAGAGACAGGAACACATAAACTTGAGAAACACAGAATTTGATAGGCTATATGTAGGATCTTTTAGGGTTGGAATTGAATTACTCTGGAGCGGTACCCTCTGGGATTGCAGAGGACTCCTCCAGTTGCTGCAAAGTGTGCCTGGGATGGCAACACTTCAACTGGTTTATGTGGACCCACTTGTCTTCCCCCTCTGCCAAACCGCCTTTGGGGATGTGGATCTTGTAGGCCACAGGGGAGATCTTGTCTATAATCTCAAAGGGTCCCTTCCATGTAGGCAAGAATTTTCGCTGTTTTGCCTGGTTTCTTTGGAAGTTGTATAAATAGACCCGATCCCCCACCTGATATTCCTTCCTGGAAGTTTTCAGGTCATAGTGGGTCTTCATACTCTCGGCTGATCTTTCTAGATGCCGCTGAGCATAGGCAAAAGCATGCTGAAGGTGTTTCCTTAAATTCTTCACATACTCATGAGTTGTGGAGGCATTTATCAACGTTTGCTCTTGGGTTCTGTAGAGCAAATGCTGGGGAAGCACCATCTTGCATCCAGTCATCAACTCAAATGGTGACATTTTGGTTGCAGATGAAGGGGTAGATCTGATGGCCATTAGGACCAGAGGTAATCGGATGTCCCAACTTGGCCCAGAATCTGCCACAAACTTTTTTAAGATGCTCACAATGATTCGGTTATATCTCTCCACTGCTCCAGAAGAAGCTGGCCTGTAAGCAATGTGTAGCTTCCTTTTAACCCCCAGTATCTCCCACATCTTTGTCATTACTTCACTGGTGAAGTGGCTACCCCTGTCTGACTCAATCCTTTGAGGTTGACCAAAACGGGAAAAGATGTGGTTAATCATCAGGGCAGCTGCTGTTTCTGCCTTGCAGTTTGGGGCTGGGAGACATTCCACCCACTTGGTAAACAAGCATGTAACGGTCAACATGTACTTGTTTCCTCTGGACGAGCCGATTACAGGGCCTACAAAGTCGATTTGCAAATCTGACCATGGCAGTGTCATCCCCCTCTTTTGGAGAGGTGCACGGTGCGTGAGGGATGATGGCTGAAATTGTGCACACACAAGACACCCCTTCAAGTATTGGTCAAGGTCCTGCCCCATGTGTGGCCAGTATGTAACCTCTCTTAAGATTTCCAGTGTTGTGTGAAACCCCCTAGGACCGGCGGTGGCCGCATCATGGGCGTGACTTAACATCAGGCTTCTGAATGAGGTAGGAACCACCCACTGATCGTGGCCAGCTTTGGATTTCCTTACCAGCAAACCGTCATGGATTCGGAACATTTTTGGACATTTCATCAACACTCTTAGGTCCTCTTTCCCAATGTAATCGATATCCGTCAGGGGAAAGTTCTCAGGGTCCTCAAGGTGTTGGTAACACTTACCAATAATTGGATCCCCCTTCTGAGCTGTAATTGAATCAGCATCAGGGGTCTCCTTACTCCATTGTGCAGTTGGAAGATCATTGTGAGCATTTGTCTGGGACCTAGTGATAGCAGTGACCTGGATTTCCCCCAACAGGGACTCTATTTCGATTAGATCCCCTTGGATGGCCCCGGTTTTGGCCAGCTGATCAGCTAAGTAATTTCCAGTTTTGTCTGGTCCCTCTACTTTGGAATGACCCTTGATCTTTTTCCAGTAGATGGTCATCCCATTCGATGTGACCAGATCATCAATGTTTTGGATTAACTTCCCATGTTTCAAGGGTTTGTTATTAGCACATAACATGCCTCTGGTTTTCCAATTAACCAGGTGCTCCACGAACCCGTTCCGTACATAATCCGAATCTGTGATTATGACCAGTTCATGGAGTTGATGCTGGACAGCAGTGAGAATGGCCTGTTGCACAGCCATCAATTCTGCCACCTGACTACTTCGGGGACCAATTTTGTATCCAGCGGAGGGTTCTGGGAACTCCTTCACCCATGCATTCCCTACGCCAGCCACCAGTTCTTTCTCCCCGTCGTTGTCAACATGGTAAGAGCATCCATCCACATAGACAGTGGCCATTCCCTCACACTTTTCTTCTTCAAAGACTTTGTGTGGGGAATTAAGGTATGCCTCCGTGTTGTCCTTGATGTTTAGACTTTCGTCCTCGAGACAGTTTTCTCTGGCACAATCATGCAAGTCAGCCAGACCTTGCGCGAGGGGACTCTTCTTGTTTTGGCCATGTCTGACCTCCACAGGAAAGCCATGCATTGACAGAATCCAGGAAGTAATTCGGGAATTACTCACATTCCCGGCCCGGATTCTGTCACTTTGGAGATATTGCAGAGGCTGGTGTGGAGTCTCCACTATGATGTGTTCCCCCTGGATAAACGGGCGGTAATTCTTCAATGCCCACACCGTTGCCAGGAGTGCCTGCTCACAATCGTTGAATTTTTCCTCCACAGAGGATAACGTTTTGCTCGCATAGGAGATTACTTTATTGACCTTGTCATGCTTTTGATATAATACTGCCGTCAAGCACGTATTAGAGAACCCTGTCTCCACGAAGAATTCCTTGTTTCGGACAGGGTAAGCTAGGCAAGGCGCTTGTGAGATTCTTCTTTTGAGTAGTCTTACTGCCTCGGATTGTTCTGGACCCCATTCCCACTTGACCCCCCCTTCAAGAGATGAATCAGGGGTCTAGTGATCTCTGCGTAGACTTCAATGAACTTTCTGCTGTAATGAGTCAGTCCAAGGAGGCTCCTTAGTTCCCGCAGAGTTGTGGGGTCTTTCAGTTTCTGGAGTGCTTCCACTTTCTTTTCTTGGGGACAGAGACCCTGAGGAGTAATCTCATGCCCCAAGAAATTAACACGGGTTCTACACCACTGTGCTTTCTGAAAGGAAAGTTTTGCTCCGGCGGCCCTCAACTGTGTCAGAACATAACGGATCTCCGCTATGTGTTCCTCCACAGATGAACTTTTGATGAGGACATCATCTACATAAGCCAGGTTACCCCTCGCACCCAGGTCGGGCATGGCCTTATGTAGGAAAATGTTGAATTCATTGCCGGAGTTGAGTTATCCGAAGGGAGTCCGGGTCCATGTGTACTGCTGGCCCCCAAAGGTAAAAGCCAGTTTGTATTGGTCCTCCCTACTGACAGGCACGGTCCAGTATCCATTGGTCAGTTCTATTGCAGAGAATACCTGTGACTCCTGGATCTGGGCCAGCCCTGGGTCAATGTAGGGCAGAGGCCATCGGGAAGTATGGACCCGTTTGTTGAGCTCCAATTCCCAGCACCGGATTATTGAAAGTGCTGTGGACTGGACGGATTATTCCCCGGGACTCAAGGTTCTTAATTATTTCAGTAAGGGACTCCATTGATGCGAGAGGCAAGCGATATTGCTTCACAAACATTGGAGTCATGCCAGGGTCCGTGGGGATTGTTGTTGTGTGGATGTCAGTGCGACCACAGTCATATGAGTCTACCGCAAAGAGATCTTGGAAATCCAAGAAAACATGTTTCAACTTTTGCTTCTGTTCCAGAGTCACACAGGCATCAGCTAGGTTGACTCTCTCTTCCACCATCTGCCTGAAGCCTGGAAAGACTTCTGGTTTGGCTATTTCAGCGGCCTCCTCCAGCTGGGTGGAGAAGTCCCTGGTCAGAGTGCTGATTTGGACTGGAGGCTTCAGGTGGGAAAGGCAGCCCTCATGGACCTGGAAAATCACCTCATCCCTCCTGAAGTCACAAGTCACATCTTCCTTACCATAAGGGCAAGAAGTGTACACCAGGAAGTTCCCCCCATGCCGGGTGAAAATCTTGTTTGGTGTTGTGTTGTCATCACTGTCACCATCAACACAGTCCTTGGGGATTGGTCCTAACAGTTCATTTCCTAGATCAATGGAGAAATGTTGGTCATCAACCGCCATTCCAATAATGATGCCTGCGGCTAGAGTAATATTCTTTAAGTCGCTGTTATCCACCTCTATTGGAATGGTGTCATGTTCTATGTTGACTAATGGAGTTGGTTTACCCCCAGCCCTTGCTGTTGGAGAGAAGCATTTAGATGTATATAAGCATCAGGGTTTTGCAATTTTTGTCCTCTTTTAACTTTCACTTCCAGGGAGAATTGTCGGGTCCTTTCTGGGATGGTGACTTCCTCTTTGATCTGAATTTCAGCTGCATAAGGTAGCAATTGAGCTGACCTAAATGCTTTTTCTGGATCATCAAAGCCCATGGGATTATCCGCTAATCGGGACCAAGCTTTGAAGTTTATTAGGTCCAAGCTAATGGCAAAGCGATTGAGAATGTCACTGCCTAAGTAAAAGGCAGCAGTGACGTCTCGCACGACCCAACAATTATGGACTATGCTCTTGTTGCAAATGGAGATTTTGAGCATACACCTGCTTGGCAGGAGATGTTTGGAATTAGGTGCTTCCAGGTCCATTTCCCATTTGTCTATCAGTTTGAATGTGGGAATGGCTGGATCTTTTGGCAGTTGGCGGAACATGGCTTCGCTGATGAAGCTCTTACTGTTGTTCACACACACTCGAGCGAGAACAGAGTCCTTCTCATCATTTAACTGAACAGGGATGAACAACTGCTCTCCAATTTGCTGAATATCAGCCAGGCTCTGAGCTGATTTCACATCTTTCTGGACTATAGGAGTGGGAGTTTCTGATTGTGGATTGGTGAAAAATTTCAGAGTGTTTCCTTCCAGTGTGGAATACCACCTTAAACTGGAAGGAAGGTTGATTTTCAGAAATAGAGAGGACCCCCCATCACCAGTCTGTTGTCCTACTGCTATTACTGTCACGTCTGGAGTTTGGTTGTTCTGGAAGTGAAATTCTACTTGGTCAGATTTTTGTTCAACCATGTGGCAGGTGCCGTTTAAACTAACATGGTTGACACTCTGTTTTAATTTTATTGGTCGGCTAGTCTGGGTCCAGAGGACCTTGTTTACACAATCTATAAGGGGTGACAACCTTCTCAGGAGGTCATTCCCTAGTAAACAAGGGGTGCCCTCTGGAGTCACTACTATGACCGGGTGTTTCACCTTGTGTCGCCCAATTTTAATGTCCAAGTCTGCAGTCCCCTCAACGGGAATTTCCTTCCTGTCAAAGTTCTGCAGTTGTCCAGGAAGAGAGGTGAGAGGAATTTGGTAATTCTCCCCCCTTCCTGCATTTAGTTCCTCAAAGGCCCTTTTGGACAGAAGGGTAGCTTGGGATCCAGTGTCCACCAGTGCCAAATTTGTACCCTGCCCCTGTACTTGTACCGGGGCATAGTATCTTCCCTCCTTCTCCTCAAGGGGGCACAGATAATGCGCATTTTTGGACAACTGGTGGGCTAACTTTCTGGTTTTGGACATTGCTAGAGAAGAGATTTGGGCAGAATTATGTGGAGAGTCTTGGGAATCTGAAAGAAAAAGTTGGCAACTGGAGATTAGAGCCATTGTGGGTTCCCCTGGTTCTGGTTCTGGGCCGCCCCCCCTTTTTAGAGGCAGTCACCAGGATGGGTTTGAACCAGGGGATTTTGGTATTGTGGGTTCTGGGATGAGATGATGGGCGGCGGTAGCTCAGTCTCCATATCTCCCCAGTCTGGATTGGAATCCCTTGGGACCCATTTTTCTTTGGGAGGAGTTCCCCCATCTCTGAAGGAGAAGATCCTTTTCCCAGGATCTTCTGAGGATCCCTCTCCCTCAAATTGGAAGATCTGTACCTCCTCCACAAAGTGGGTCTGTTTGGGTCCTTTGTTTCTCCCACCCCCCCTCTGCTCCTTGGGAGGCAGGCTTTCAGGGGTAGGAGATTTTGTTTCCGGTTCCTGGTTTTCCAGTGGCTGTTTACAAGTTGGGAAGGAAGCTTCCTCCAAGGCTTTACACCCCCCTTCCCCTTGTGCCTCCTCCCTGGGAACCGGTGTGTTATCGGGGTGCTGCCCCCGTCATTGTTCTGGAGCACCAGGTCCAGAGTTTGGGGCATTCGGCGGTGGCATGCTCATCTGAGGGTTCTGTTGAGCCCTCAGTATGTGACCCAGATCTCGTGCCATATTTTGGACCTGGCGCTCAAGTTGTGAAACCCGCTCAGGCTGATAAGGGGCTCTATTTTCTCCCCTGGGCTGATCCCGTGAAGGGTAGCTATCCCTTCTCTGGTAGTACCCCTGGTTGGGAAGATTTTGGTACCCCTCCACCCTTGGCCTCCCCTCTCCCGGATTAGGTTATCTGGGCTCAGGGAATTGGGGAAAGAAGGATGGATGATTTTGGGGCTGGAAATTGGGTGGATACCTGGGGAAAAAGTTCTGCCCAGGATTTGGAGAATTTCTGCCCTCCTGTGGGAAGTTGGGAGGGAAGTTCCCTGGGTTAGGTGCTTGGCCGGATCCCCCCCCTTGGGCTGGAGGAGTCCACACATAACCCAGGATTGGTCAGTTTCCCTTGTAGCAGGGACTTACATAGTCAGGGGAGCGGTGGACCCCATTTGTGGGACTACCTCCTCGACTCCCTGTCGGTGACTGGCCCGAGGGCCTTCTGGGCTGTGAATTATTTGGTGCAGGCAGGTTTTGAGGCCCCCCCATCTCCAAATCTAAAACGGGAGCAACCTTTACCTCTGCCACCTTGGCAGCAGCAGGGGTGCTGTTGGTTTTGGGGTTTTTCGGCGCGTTATTTTTATTTTCGATAGGCTTCTGCACCTCATAGTTCCGGGTAGCCTGTTCAATGACCCAGTCTAAAGATCTTTTCTCATGAAAATCTCTCACGAGCTGGGTCATTATATATTTAGGGAGAGCATGGAAAAATGTATTGACAAACTCTTTGCTGTCTGTGCGCACCCTTCTGGTGGTCTGTGCAAAAGCACGCTTTAATTCTTGCACAAACTCTTGTGGGACCTGATCCGCCCCACATTGCAAATTGTAGGCTGCCTTGCGAGCCTCTTGAGGATTTCTGTGAACAGAAAAATGTTTCAAGATGGCCGCCTTATAGGTGGACCATCTTAAAAGATTTTGGTCCTCCAGCCCCGCAAAGAAACTGGAGTATTCTGGGGAGAATGTCCATTTGACGTACTGGATGCAGCTACTGCTGTCCTTCAAATGGAAAGTCTCCATCATTTGCTCATAGAGCTCCAAGTGTTCCCAAACGGAATACTTGCCGTTCTTATGATAAGGCGTGATGACACTCCTTATTGCCTTTATTTGCTTCAATGGGTCCTTAAGCAAGGCCCTTTTTGCCTTATTGGCCTTTTTGGTTCGGGTAACCCTGGTCCATTCATCCTCTGACTCAGAGGCACTGCTCCCATAGGTTCTTGTCTGCTCTTCCAGGTTTTCCCAGATTCTGCGAGCCTGGGAATGGCTGGCAGAATGTGGGGACCTGGTCTCCTGTGTCCTGCGCCGTTCAGAGGAGTCTTCAGATTCCTCCTTGCTGCCAGGATTTGATGGGTACCCCCCCCACTGACCTAACTGGGCAGAGGTTTTCAGGATGCCCTTAATGGGCCTACTCTCCTGGGGTTCCCCACTAAATTGCACCGTGCTTGGGTGCCCATACCCGGATTCCCGCCCCTCCATTCCTGGGAGGTACTGGCCTATGAGCCCCATACTTCTGGTTGGATAGTAATCTGCCAACCCCGTGGCCCTGGGCTCATGTGTGCGAGGGAACATGGGGGTGGCAGAGTCCAGGGACTGAGAGATATGAAGGCTTCTGGTACTAGGGCTCCTGAGGTTATGCTCAGGAGTCTCCCTCTCCCAGCGAACCTGGTCTCTATCCGCCCCTGCTCCCTGTTGCAATGCAAGAGCCTGCGCTTTCAGTTCCTCAGTTAAGGCCTTACTCGACTCTATCAGTCTCTCCTGCATCACTACCTGTTGCTGGAGCCTATCATTGTGCTGACAGAGAGCCTCATTTTCTCTCTGTGCCTCCTGATTGGTCCTGGAGTACTGGGCCAGTCTTTGCTGCAGGAGGGTTACCTCCTGAGTCCCTTCCCTACTGGCCTGCTCCTTTCTTGCCAGAGCCTCCTCCACCCTTCTGGTGTGCTCTAACAAGTTCTGGTGTTCTTTTTGGAGGTCACCCAGTCCCTGGTGGGCCAGGTGATTTTCTTCCATTTTCCCTTTTAAGTGGCAGACTTCCTGGCCTAAGGTATCCCTTTCCTGACTAAGAGCCTGCATCTGTGCCGCCAGGTCGTCCCTTTGCCTTTGGAAGGAACCAGCTTTCTGGTGCTCCTGATCAAACTCTGCCTGGGTATCCAGGTCTTTCAGAATCAATGTATTGCTTTCCTCTTTCTCTCTGTCTAATCGAATTTGCAGGGTGGCTATCTGTTCTGTGCATGCCCTGTTGAAGTCCAGTTGTTGCTCCAGCTTTTTCTGGCTCTGCAGAAGGGAGTCCAACCCTTCTTGGTACTCCTTCTGCAAGGCCAGAAATCTGGTATCCTGTTGCAGTCTATCCATGTCCTCTTTTATTTTAATGATATACTGCCTACTATCATTTTCTGACTCCTGGCTCCCCTGCGGCCTCTGCTCAGAAGAGACCAGGTCAGATTGGACCTTCTCTAACGCCATCTGTCGCTTATTCGCCAGATCTTGGCTTTCAGTACATTTAGCCTGCATGTCTCCCATATATAGGTACAGGTATGCCGCTATCCTGGCAATCTTATTGTGTTCATCTTTGGCTTTAGGAGCCATATATAGTTCACTCAGGGCCACCTGTAATGGTCCCTGATCTCTCCATATGCCTGACCCTGTTTCAGTGACCTGTTGCGCGATGGCCTGCAACCAGACCGTTTGGTCCTGGTGAGTCCACTCACCTCTCACAAATAGCTTATGTAAGAGGTGCTCCCTCGCTATTTTCATGTCTACCAAGGTCGTCATTCTAGACATTGATCTCTGTCCTGACTTACAGAAATTAGTATTTTAGTTTTGCAAAACAGAACTTTTCCTTAGAGTGTCCCTTTGAAGAGTGCTTTACAGCGTAAAACAGCGTGGTGATCCGACCGGATGTATGTATCCCGTCAGTTAGCACACTGTATTAAGCTGCACAAGTGATAGACCTAACCCAGACGTCCGGCTCGAGCCCCCACTTTGTAAGAGGATTCAATTCAACACTACAGCTAAGTCAATGCCTAGTCTGGGTTACTGAATGGAAACCCTTATTAATATATCTTTATGTCCAGTTCATGAGTTCTGGATGACTACCCCTATATAACACCCATCTCTTAGAATCCCCCTGGCCCCACTGAGCCAAGAAGTAGTTCTGTTTTGAAAGTTTAAAAGGTTTATTTGAGAATGTAAACAATATATATATATCACACTTTATAATAAATTAATAATTGAATTGAATATCACACTTAATCTGAGCAGTAATCAATATTGAATAATGTCCTACTAGTAAACTGATTTGGTTACCCAGGAGTAGTATAAGGATGAGGTAGCACACTTGTGAATAGGAACAGAAGAATAAGGTGGTAGAGGATGCTTTATATAAGTTCAGATGGATGCAATGTTGAATGAAACTGCAGTACAGAAAATACTCAATAAGATTTCAACAAAACAATGTAATCACTTTTCTCTGGCAATCCACTCCCCCCCCTCCTTATGCAATGTAAGGAAATGAAGAGTAGCCCACAGTTCTCAGACATGCAATCAAATGTAATTCAGTTCACCCCAGCAAGCTTAGACTACAGATAGAAGTTGAAACACAGGCCCAAAATGCTTTTATATGTGCTGGCAATGAAGTGAGGAATATGCTGAAAATGGTTTTAATTCCCTTTAGGAGGTTCAGGGTGAGTGAAAGATACTTGGGATGAGCTCAGGCTCCCTTTAACAATGCTCTAGGAGTAACTAGCAGGTTAAAAGAATTTTTGGCAAAGGAAAACAAGGAAGCTGCTGTTTTCACACGTGGCTGGATTTTTAACCAAATCGCGAATCGCTGCGAAATTCGCGAATGCGTGAATCACGATTACGGCAAAAGTATAAGGAGTAGCAAGTCGGATCTAGGTTCGTTGAAAAGCTAAGATTCTAAGCAAGTTTCTAGCCCAAACGGCTCCAAAGATATGAACGATTTTATAAAGGTCGTTTTTTCGAATTTAAATTAACTCAAATTGACAGGTGACAGCTTTTAAAAATGACAGGTGACAGCTATGCAGCTGCAGAATTGACAAGTGACAGTTAGGAGGCACTTCTACTTAGATTAAATAGATTGAATTATATCACTGGAAACGAAGAGATTTGGTTTCACACCGTCCTAGCTGTACTCACAATGTATTTGGAAAGTCTAGGTCTCACGGATCAGGTCAAGATGGCTTCGGTTCTGGTTTCGCCCGGGACGGTCTCTGCGCACAGCGTCTGGTCTCTGCTCTGCTGGTCTGGTCTGACACTGCTCCTGGCCCGGCTTCTGGATCTCTGGGTACAGCGTCTGTGCACAGCTCCTGGATCTTTCTGCACAGCTTTCTCTGGACACAGCGCTGATCTGCACGGCTCCTGGATGCTGCTACCGCTGTTAGGTTTGCTGGATGCTGAGGCCTGTTGAGAAGAGTTCTCAGTTTGTGGGTTTAGGCCCTTGCTTTGAGTTCTGAATCAAGTTCTTTGGAATTTTAAAGTCTAAGTGTTGGATCTAGTATCTTCTGGGTGTTGTGTGGTCCGGCAGAGCGCGTTGCAGCAACTGGATTTGAGTCTCTCTACCTGTCCCAGCAGTCTCTTTTTATGTGTTTTGAAAATGGGTGTGTGCCTGGGCCTAGCTAAGCCTGCCCCTCTCTACTTGTCATTGGCCCAATTCTCCCCTCTCCCATGATTGGGGGAAGGAAATGTGAGTCAGAGTGATGCTGTAGGTTTTATGGGTCTGAGGATCCTCCCCTGGTCAGTTTGCCCTCAAATCTATATTTGATTCAAATACATATTGCACAGATACACAGTTGTTTAAAATTACATGCACCCATCACATATCACATGAGGTATACTCTGTTCAAACTCTCGAAAACTCCTTTTGGCAAGGGGAAGAGTGGCTGAGCAGGTTTTAACTCCTGTGGGGGTAGATGTCAGGCAGAATTCAGTTTGATTAAGCCAGGTTTCAGATAAAATGTCACTTTTTGTCCCCCAGTTTAAATCACTTACGATTTTTACATACACATTAAATAATTACTTCCTTCAAGTCATTTCAGAGTATAGTTTTACATTGTATCCACCTCTTAGCAAGTCCTTCCTTGGTCTGGTTTTGTTTCATTTGTTCAGTTTTACACACAAGTCTGGTGGTTTTAAAACGTCGGCTTTCTGATAGTGGTGAGTACTGGTAATGCAACCATTTTTGGGATTAAGAAAATGAATTCCCCACAGTTCTGAGTTGCTTTTTGGCAATCAGCATTGCCATTCCCAATGGTTTCAGGCTACTGTGTGGGTAGCCCAATGGTGGTTTTAGGCAGTGCCCTCCTGTGCTCACAACATAGGCAAAAATGGGTGGCAGCCTATTCTTCATGCATTTCCCTGTGCATTTTCTGGTAAGCTCTGGCCATCATGATGTTTTCAATGCCGGTAATACACAGTTTTTTTTTTTTGGTAGGGCTCGGATGCATGGGTAAAACCATCCCACAATGCTGACCCTACTATTAACAAAATAACTAAGGCACAGGAGAATTACTCCTGTCTCCTGTGAGAGGACTTCTGTAACAGTTCACTTTAATAAAGTATTCAAAGGTACTTCTGGGTGACTACCTTGATGAAATCATACAGTTCATCAGTGAAATTCTTCCACTTCTCTCTCAGGCTTTGCCCTCTTTTGCTCCTTTATTGCCTTTTTTATTAGTCTCTCTTGGTTCCCGTTTGTTGCTCTTCTATTCAACACATTTTAAACACTCTCTTGATTCACTGTCCAAACTTTTTCTTGTATGGGACAACTACTATTGTTACAATTATCAGGTTGACTCTTCTGATGTATTTCCCATAATGAGCTTCTACCAATATAAGGGTATTTGCTCATGTAATGAGTCTCGCTCTCCTTCCACCCTAGTTTGTCAATGGGACGGTTATGAGAAGTCCCATAATGATTCTCACACTCTTCTAACACTGGTACTTTCCTATTCTTCTTTCACACAGTCTCCTTACTTGTAGTCAGTGTGGGTGGTCCCGAGATCATTTCCACTATTTGCATATATCTGTTCTTCACAGGGATGAGTCTGAGTAGCCCTGTAATGAGTCTCCCTTTTCGTATGTGTATGCTCCTTTCTAGGAGGAATATGAGTAACCCAGTAACAGTTCTCACTCTTTCTGTATACTTATTCCATATGGGCAAGAGTATGAGTAGCCCAGCAGTGATTCTTGCTCTTCTTATATACTGGTTCCTTAACGGGACGAGTATGAGTATCCCAGTAGTGAGTCTAGCTCTTCTTATATACTGGTTCCGTACTGGGATGAGTATGAGTAGTGTAGGGAACTCATGGTGGCAACAGTAAAGACAGACCAAGTGATCACAGTTCAAGGGTGTTTATTGAACAATAAATGCAGGGTGGAAAACGCCTAACCTAAACCTAAATCTAAGATAAGAGCAAGCGTCGACCATCAAATGGAAATTAAGGCAGTCCTAGTGGCTTTGTGTCAAATAAAAGGGCCTATACTAAAAAAAACTGTTGCCAAATCCTTAGAACTAATTATAGAAAGAGTGCAGGATAGGGTTTTCAAGAGAAAGAAGTGCTAACAAATAATAAGTCAGGATGTGTTTGCCAGGGGTCTCCATTCCCCACATTTTGAGCACGGGTTAAGGTGGGTCTCCTGAGCGTAGCAAACACTCAAGCCTTCCCAGCACTGGTCGACAGTTCTGTTTCAGTTATCCGATTCTGAAAGGCCAAGTCTCTTTACTCTCAAAAGTCTCTTGCCTTCGAAGGCCTGAAGCGCTCAACAAACAAACACAAAGTTCTGGTCTACTTGTCTCTCGGGTGATGGGTTCACCCTTGGGTCCCCTTCTTCCGGGTGCAGACCCCTCACAAAGTTACTTTATCTCGATGGACCTAGGGTGATGCATTATCCCCTGAATGCCCCTCTTCTGGGCCCAGATCCACCAACAGTTTCCTGTGATATCAGGAACTTCGGTGGACTTTGGGTGTTGACTTTCACCCCGTGATAGATCTCCCTCTTCCGGGCGCAAACCCCTCTTGTACGTTAGCCTCCCTCTGCCGTGTTCACTATGGCTTTTTAGGGTGATGGTCTTTCCCCCCTTGGGTCCCCCTCTTCTCGGCGCAGACCCTTCTCGAATCTCAGCATCCCTCCGCCGGGTTCACTATGGCTTTCAAACAAAAAGTTCTCTTTCACAAATCTTAACGTTTTTTTAAACAGTTCCCGTGGACATCCCTCTGCCTGGTTGACCTTTGTCAACACACTGTTTCTTGGGACTTTAGGCTTTGCTCCTCTTTATCGGCATCCCTCGTCCGAGTTCACTCTTGCCATTTTCACTTTTAGCGGGATTCATTCCCAATTAAGTTCTCAAAGGTTTGTTTATATTCTCAAGGTTTTCTCTTTTGGTGCAGGATTCACTTCCCTTGCTTTCTCAACAATCTGCTGGTCAAAGACTTACATTTGTACAGGGAATTTGCTAGACCTCCTGTATGACCACTTTGACCTATCTTGGTGGCTCTCCCATGGCCTTCTGGTATCAGTAGTTCTATTCATCATGGGAGCAACCAGAGTTTCTCGAGTCAGCCCCCACTTGAGCCAGTCCCCTCTGCAGCTGGTTTCCCCTTTACTAGTTGACGTTCTTTGCTTTGAGCTCTTCTCAATCTACCTCTTTGCGGGTTTCACTCAACACAGTCTGGTTTCTTATTGGTTCCCCCCTTCGACTCACTGGCTGTGATGAACCACATGGCTTTCGTAGCCTCTGGAGTCAAGGCTGGTACCACGGTAGGAGGGGTCACCCTCGTTCTGGTTTATTAGCGTAGGCATGCTCCGAGTACCGCTGACACCTGCTGCAACAAATTTGGGCTACCTTTCTCCTTCTCTTAAACTGCTGGGTCTGGATAGCTGTCTCCTTGTGCGGCCTGCCTTGCTGGTACTGTACTCTCTTGCTCCACCTTTTATCCCTGTGCGGAAAGGAAAGCGCCGTCAGGTGTGTGTGATTCTGGTAAATAGCCTGACTTTGCCTAACCTTCTATTGGGACATGTCAGGTACACAGCTTGGTGGTACGTCTGTTGTCTTTTTACAGTGTAGAAATGTGTTTGTGTCAGAAAAGGAGAGATGTAGAGTTTCAAGTATTCTGCATGGCAGGAAGGGGAATAGGTGTTATGGGGAATTACAGTGTCTGTACCAGAGGGTTTGATAAACTTAGACGGGTGAAACTGATACGATTTGTGAGACAGACGGGACTGACTGGGTTTACTATCTTGACATAAACAAGGGGGGTTGTGGGAACAGTAGTGTTTAGTCCTAGTAGACTGGGTGTTCGGAAAAGAATAACCAGAAGGACATGGAGTCGAGGGATGGGGAGTATTTGAGTGGAAAACATGAAAACAACGATTCTGGGGGTTGTGGGTTTTGAGTGCAACAGGGTTTGGACTCCTAGGGCATGTATCAGATACAGAGGGTTTGTGGGAATGGAATAATGGAGATATTTTCGATGAAAGTGAGGTTGAGTGGGTGCAACCTATAAAAGCTTCAGGAAGCTCATCTTCCTCCATCCCTTTCTTTGGCATAATTGTGCGTCTCACCTTGAATATTTCCCCAAGCATAACCCCGCGCTCCCCTACCCAGGTGCTCCTCCCTCGCTCATCCACCCCCAGGGTTGGATCTGAGAGTGCCAGCCCATCCCTGGCCACCTGAATTAGGGACTCCCGAGGTCCACTTGGGAGAATACCCTCTGATTTCTCACAGTAGTCCATAGTGATTCTCGCTCTTCTTACAGGCTGGTTCCTTACTGGAGCAAGTATGAGTAGCCCAGTAATGAATCTGACTCTGGTTATATGCTGGTTCCTTAATGGGACAAGTAGGAGTTGTTCAGTAGTGGTTCTTGCTCTTCTTATATACTGGTTCTTGAAATCCCTCCTGGTTCTCCAGCCTTCCCAGTTACCTCTTTCTCTTCTGGTCAGTATCACCTGGCCTGCGGTCACGTTGGAATCTCCTTCTCTTTCAGTCATGTTGGCAGCTTGCAGCTCTGCTTCCTTCTCTCCTTCACTCTGCATGCTTTGTGGTACGATTCTGTCTCAGCGTTGTTATCTGACTTCTCTGACCACTGATTCACGGTCAGGCCACCACTTTAGGTTAACTTTCCCTTGGTAGACTTTGGTCTTCCCATTTCTCTCTGTGCAAATGATTCTCCACATGTGGATACCTGTGTTTCATCTATAGGTCACTTGTTGCATTTTAATGTATGGTCATGTCTGGCATGTCACATTGTGCATTTTAATGTATTGCATGATTTTTCATTTCCACTAATGCATTCTCATTTCACACTGTATATGACTGCACTTGCATAAAAATAAAAATGACTCTTCATCCCCCAATATATGTTTCATCTTGTAAACTTGTTCCCACCCCAGGCACAGCTAACAGCTGCCTGTTTTCTGACCAGTAAATCACTCTTCCCCTCCCCAGTCCCTGCATGTGCACCCAGCTGTCCCCATCCTGTGACCTCCTCCTCCCCTTTCTGTCACATGGACTTTCCTGCTTCCCCAAGTGGGCCTGCCTATACTACACTCTTTGATTCCCACCCCTGCCTCCCTCGACTCATGAGAATAGCTGTGTTCACTACAGGGGCGGGTGAGGGGAGCCCCTCCATCTCTTTCCTTTGCTTTTATCCTTGGATGTTTGCCCACCTGTCATGTCCCTGCCCCCCTTCTTCCTTGGTCCCTTCATCCCTCTTCCTGGGACAGCTGTGGAGGAGGGGGGCTGTGTCTGCATGTGTAAGCCTCCCCCATGTGAATCTACACCTTTTTCCTGTCACATGGACTCTGGGAAATGTTTTGACCTTCTGAGAAACTCTTCTCCTCCCCTGTGGAGTGGGGGAGGTGAACGCTGTGGAGGGGCACCTGTGCCTGCATGTGTTATCCTATACCTTGTCATAATCCCCACCTCCTTGGACCCTGTGGGCGGGCTCTTCAGAGAGGGAGAAACAACCTTATAAATGGATAATGAACCAGGGCTGGGGCTCTTTTTCTTGGCTGCAGTGCTGGACATGTGGGTGGGGAGAAGGGAGCTACAAACACTGAAGTAGGTACACTTCTTCCAACCTGGCCTTTTCCCTTTCCATCCTCTTGTTCTCCCTTCCTCTGCCCCTGCCTCTGTCCCTGTGCCCTTCTGCCTCTTTCTCTATCTCTGTCTGTCTCTCTATCTCTCTCCCTGTGTCTCTCTCTTTCTCGTGCTCTCTCTATCGCTCTGTCGGTGCCCATCACTCTCTGTTCCCCTCACCCTTTGCCACTCACTCGCCCTCTCTTGCCCGCAATCGCCCTCACTCTCCTTCTGCATGTGCCTAGCCAGTATTCCTCTCATCAGTCACCTCCTTGTGCCACTGGACAGTGCAGCCAATCATCCATGTCTTGTGTGCCTAACTCTGCTGGCAATGATCCTACTTCCCTGTCTGTAATAAATGTGTTTCCTGATTTCTGCAAAGACGCTGGTGCCTTCTTATGTGTGCTCCCTTTCTTGGGTAGCCTGTATATTATTGCCAGAGGGGGGACCCAGTCTGCATACACACGCACACCTCACCAGGGTCTGTTAATGTGCTGACCCAAAACTGTGGCTCTGTGTGGGGTCTCCCACATGGCTCTCCCATTTTGACCTGCTTTCCACTTCCACAACTCGCTTTGTTTTTCCTCTGGGTTCAGGTCTCACTCCAGTTTTCTTTGCATGCTTACAAACTTCATGTCCCTCTCTCTGTCAGCTTCACTCGCACATATAATTTCAAACTCCAAGTCCTCTCTCTCAGCGCAGATTACTCTGGCTTCATTTATTACGTAGTCTTGGGACTTCCCTCGCACAATATCATAGTGCTTCTTCTGTGTTCTATTAGCAATCAGTTTTACTCCATTGGTCTTCTTCATCCTCGTAGCAGCGAAGTCCTGTTTTTCAGGTTTCTTCACAGCTCCTATCTGACTATAACAATATCGACTTGTTCTGCATGTCTTCTTCCGGTAGTCGTGATTAACGCAGGATTGGAAGTGACTTAGGAAGTTCCTCTCCCGGTGAGGTCTAGCTTGCCTCTACCCCAGGAGGGTATTGCATGGTGAGGTAACCTGCCTAGCCTCACAGGGAAAGGCTCCTTTCTGGGGAGAAGTGACTGTATCCCACGATTTGTCACACATGGTACTAAATATGTAATACTTTCTTCACATCGTGAGCATAATACTTTAACATCATTTTCTATTGTAATTATTGTATCATGCCATGTTTGTTTGCAATAAAGTTTTAGATTCATCCTGGTTTACATTGACCTCTTCGTGCAGCAACATTTAGGTTTATATGCCATACCTGATTTGAGCGCAGTCACACTTAAGGCATATGAAATTGGGGCACGGCACACCTGTATTGTCAATCTTTACCTGAAATTATTGTTCCATGTCAGGTCTAACCAAAGGTGTTATACTCATAGCTTTAGATGCGATTGTAGGTGTTATTTTATCAGCAAATGTCCTGGATAATACTGTGTTCTAAAACGCTCAGAAGATACCTCTGGTTGCTTTAAGCGCCGAGTGGGAGGAATGGGTGACTGCCAAGCACAGAGTTCAACACAATGAAAAAGTCCTGCAAGCTTTAAATTGGTCCAGGCTTGAAAGGAGTGCAGCCTGGATTCAATCAGGAACTGACAAAAGAAAGACAGCAGCCCACAGTTCACAAGTTAAAAGGTTAAACATTAAGCAGGAAGGAAAGGAAGGAGACATGGAACAAAGCCCCCGAGCTATCTATGAGAGCAGTTATCCGGACCCGGTTATCTTCCCATCAAAGTATCTATTCAACACCATTTGCAAAAGGACACGGGCTGGTTTCCTTGCCTTTGGTTTCCTATTAAATGATGTGGATGTCCTATGAGAGTTTATCCTCATGTGTAATGTTCTTCCATGGAAAACTGATAAGTTCTCATTAAAGAGGCAAATTAGAGTTACACTAGGGTCTGCAACCTGCAGCTCTGCAGGTGTTTTGGGCCATGACTCGTATTACTCCTCACCAATACATATTGTTAGGTTTGATTGGAGTAGTAGCCGAAAACATCTGGAGACTGAAAGGCTGTAGAACCTCAAGTTACACAGACAATAGGTTGACAAAGTCTTGCTTAATGGACCTCACTTCCCTTGTAAGATCTATCTTAAATATGTTAGTGATTCTCACAGAATCACTGGATCCTGTCTGTATTGAACCATGAAAGCAGTTTGTGTTCATTGTCTACAAAATATTTAGATGACTATTTAATGTAGTGATTTATTTTGAGAATTATAATACTAGTTGGTTTTAAATGTTTTCACAGTTTTTTTCCCAGATATCAATAGGGCCCATTCGTCTAGATTGCACTGGAGAGTATACATGTGTGTCAGGCTGGCTAAGTGGGTTTCATGTACACCCTGTAGGATTCCAAAAGTGACATCAAACATAAGAGATGCTTGTGTTTAAAGGGGACATTTTAGAGGCTGGAACATCTCCTGTCATAGAGTATCTGTGTCTTTAAAGACCATCTTTGCGGATGCGCCCTGAGATTCTTTGGCTTCAATGGGATGACAAACGGATGAATGTGGTCGCTGGTCCATTTCTCTGTTAAGAATGGCCCTGTCCCTAAGTGTAATAATCATGAAATCGAAATGCTGCTGGAGAATGTGCGACCTTTCTCCCAAACCCACCACACAAGCTATTGTCGAAACACCTTTGTACAGAGATAGGGTGAAGAGGCGTCGGGCCACATGCAGGCTCTCCCCCGAGCAGAAAAAGAAACAATGCAACAGGGGTTAGACATGGAATTCTGACCTGTTGTGGAAAATGCGCCAGACTTCTCTCACATTGCTTTGCGCCTAACCAGGGCACAACATTAGGTAGAGTTTGAATTAGGTTACAAAGTCTTTCGACCAGGCAGTGACTCCTTGAGAACCGGGAAAAGAGGAAAAAGGCAACAAACTCCAGTGGAGCTGATCCAAACAGCACACAAATGATAAACTGAGGAAAAGAAGACGGAATACAGGTACCGTACAGGGTCTATAGTTCCAATCCTCTTCCAGAAGAACCAGGTACATTTTCACAGAACATTGTCCAAGCTGAAATTCAGACAGGCAAATCCAATAGAAAAGCTGGGATAAAATAGGTCAAGTTCAGGTAACCAGAGAAAAACCATAATGTACTTAATCATCGCAGCTGACTTGGACAATCCAAATGGAATCCCAGAAGCAATAGCGAAAGTCAGATATTGAGGAAGCTGAGGCCGATAATTGGTAACTGTGATTAATTCTTGGATGGCGTCACTTCTCCCCGAGGGGGAACCCCTTCTCGTGAGGCCAGGAAGGTGAGATCGCTACCTGATAGTCCCCCAGGGGGTTGTACTCAGTGGGATGATCTCATGGGGAGAGACTCCCCCTCTAGGGATAGGGACAAACATCCAAGGGAAATGAGGTATAATAATCCTCACCCACCACCCTATACAGCTTCCCAACTTGTAAATCCCAGTCATACACCTAACTGGCCCATGTATTTATGAAGGTCCAGAGATTTGAATTATACTGAGATGAGAAAGATTATGAACTACCCAAGGGAGAGTAGTAATAGAAGTACTGGGATAAATGATAATGATGATGTGTTATTTTATATAGCGACTTAATCGAAAACGCTTTACAGAGCACATATTTACATACAATATCACCCAACCGAAATTGATACTCATTGTCAGGATTAGTCAGGCGAGTACAAAGGCAGCGAATATGGCAAGGGAAATGTGCACTAAAACACACAGTGAATAGCTTCGAATTAAACTACGTGCACACAGGAACAACGACTCATGTATGCTAGAACCCAGGAGTGCAAATAGAGTGTGATAACAAAACCACTATATGAAAAGGGATGTGGGGTAAGCACCTGACCGCGAGGAAAGTCGGCAAGTGCCTTACCCCCAATTGCTGTTACAGGTACTGACAGCGCTAAACCCACGTGGAGGGCAAGCAATGACAGGATCTGTGAACTAACACTCTTGATGGTATTAAATAAGGGAACTAAAGAACTGTACTCACGAGGACGAGATAAACCTCTTGAATGTCAGCTAGCCCATGAATCCTGTTGATGAAACTGGGACCCAGAAAGGCTAGAACAGCAATGGGAGGAAAACTAAATACCTAAGTTGGAATAGTGATTACAAATTAGTGAGGAAAACATAAGCATTCACACAGGAGCTAGCTACAACCGCACACCACACCTAATAATCAAATGGGAAATAAATGCAGAAGTGCAATGGAAAACATGGAATGGATCCCAATAGAAAGTTAAGGATCAGGAGCAGGGAAAAACGAAATAACCAATGCAAACTTCTCCCTACCCCTCCAAGGAAAAGACAGGAAGCTAATCTAAGAGGAAGGCTAAGGCATACGGGTTTACAGCAGCAAAGGACAGAGTCAAAGAAATATAGAACACAGACAAACTGGGCTGCATCTAAAAGGCGAAAGCACTGAGAAATGCTGCCTGCAAACAGAGGAAGACAAAAAGGGAATCAAGGGAGCAGAAATCAATTAGCGCATGAATCCGAGATTCAGGGCGGAGGAACAAGAAAACAGGAACTAGGAACTAGGTACAAAGGCAAGGAACAAGGGACTAGTCACAACAGGAACACTGCAAACGATGACCAGCGCTGGACTGAAGTAAGACTGAGGCTTTTAAAGCTGCTTAACGAGCACACGCCTCAGGTGTGCTGATTGCTGCACCTGCAGCCACAGCTGTTACCTATCCTCCACCCAACCTTGTCCTGCAAGGGTGGAGGTGGAGCAGTGGGCCAGGCATTCTGGGAAGCATAGTCATTTGGTTAAAGAAGCATGCTGGCTGCCAAAAACCTGGAATGGATCCGGAAGGGAAGTAGCTTGGAAAATAGGGATTTAGCGCTCCCAATTCATCACAGCACTGTAGCATAAGGTTCGGAGGAAAGGTCCAGTAGGGAATAAACCCCAAATCATGCCCCCAAGTGGTGGGAACGGGAGCGAAGGGAGCGAGTCGTGACACTCATTTATCATCCTCGGAATGATGAAAGTCTGAGTTTGCCTTCCTGGGATTCGAACTTGCAACCTGTAGATCACGCTGAGATCGCAGCAGCGAGCGCTCAACCCGCTGAGATATCTTACCGGCTGTGAAGAGGAGGCGCAAAGGAATAAAGATCGAAGGGCCAAAGACACTGAAAAGGTACTCAAAATATATTGCCAACCAGCCAATATAATGATAGACAAATGACTCTGAGAAGAGCCAGCCAACCAGAGAGGCAGTGCAGCCCCAGAAGTTCAACGTGAGATCAGAAAGTAAGCTGTGAGCAACCAGCTACCCAGGCCAGGAGTCTGAAGAGGGGGTACCCTTGGCCCGGTAGTATGGAGCCACTCTGAAGCAGAGAACAACGCTGTGGCTGCCAATAATATCCTGCCACAGTAAATGAGTAATTTCATGCCAGAGGTCAAACAAATTCTTCACATTAAACCCTTGAGGACTTCTGTGTGCCATCCTTGGTGCGATTACCTGGTTGAGCCCTTTAGTAAAACACTTGTGTGTTCCTTGGAAGCAGGTAGAAGCTGATGGAAAGAATTGGGATATGATGGTCCCTTGGCCCTATTCATCATCAAGATGGCCCCCAAGCTTCTCTTGGTTTTTCAGCCTTTGAACTCCTTTATGGGCGTGACCCCAGAGATGTCCTAGACATGTTAATGGTGACATGGGCAGAAAGTGGGGAGGCCATATTGCCGTTATCCTAAACTGAACATCAGATTAAAGAACATATGGCTGTGTTAAGAGATATTGTCCACACTCAATTAGCCAAAGCCCAAGAACACCAGAAGGCCCATTATGATAAAGGAACTGTCACTCAATCTTTTTCTTTTGGACACATGTTCCTAATACTCTTACTCACATGTGAACATAAAATGTTGTCTCACTGGCACAAACCTTATGAAGTATTAGAATAGACTGGCACTTGTACCTATTGTATATCAGAACCCGATAGAAGGCTTAAGACTTGGATATACCACATTAACCTCTTAAAGGAATGGAAAGAGGACCCAGTGGAATCCTCATCTGTGGTAATGGCCAATCTCTTGTCCAAAGAGGCAGATGGATCCAATTTAGTACCAGCAGACCTTCCACCATCCCAACAACAAGACAGCCAAGATCCTTTGGATGAATTCACTGTTGTCTTTAGCTGTGAACCTGGGAGAGTGAAGGGGATTTACCATTATAAGCGCATTCCTCCCGGGAAAGTCATTCATCTCAAACTCTACCGTATCCCCGAAGTCCAAATGGAACTAGTTCTCTAAGAGGTGGAGAAAATGCTGCAGGCAGATAATTTCAAGCCATCAAAAAGTCTGTGGTCCTCGCCAATAGTCCTAGTGGCAAAACCTGATCGATCGTGGATGTTTTGCACAGACCTCCGAAAACTCAATGCTGTGTCTCAGTTCGATAATTACCTGATGCCTCAGACTGACAATCTTATTGATCGACTGGGCATGGCCGTCTACCTCTCCACAATTGATCTTACCTGGTGCTATTGGCAGGTCCTATTACACCTGGGGGGCAACGAAAAAACAGCATTCTCCACCCTAGCGGATTATTCTACATTAAGTCCTTCCATTTGGGCTCCCTAGCGCTCCCACCACTTTCCAGAGTTTAATGGACCAGATTTTGCAACCCTGTGCCAGTTTTTGCAGCGCATATCTGGATGACATTGTCATACAAAACCTGGGAAGAACATATGTACCATCTGTATGAAATTACTGGAGCCCTAGGAAAAGCTGGCCTAACTGCTAACCCTAAGAAATGCCACTTAGCACAATCAGCAATTAAATATTTGGGTTTCTTTGAGGGGAACGGGCTGGTTTAGCTGCAGTTAGAAAAAGTCAGTGCAGTTCAAGACACGCCGGTACCCAAAATCAAAAGGCATCTGAGGCCTTTCTTAGAACTTAGCGATTACTCCACGGGATTCCTCCTGAATTACTCTGCCATCACCTCCTGTCTAACTGATGAGTTGAGGAATGCTGAACCTCAAACTAAAATGGCAAAAGAAAGATCAGTCCTGTTTTGATACCCTGAAGTATCTGTTCTCTGCAGTAAGCCTATTTTAAAGACCCCTAACTTTAATAAGAAATGTCTTCTCCAAACCAATGCCTCTAAAGTAGCGATAGGTGTAGTTTCATCACAAGAATATGTTAGAGTTGAGCATCGGGGTCTTTGCATTAGCTGAAAACTATTCCTGAGAGAGAGGAATTATGCTACTATTGAATTAGAAGCCTTAGTGATAAAATGGGCCTCACAGGTAGAAAGTTGTTGAGGGACCACTCACCCATTACGTGGTTTAGTTTTAGAAAGGACACCAATCCAAGGGTAATGCGCTGGTTCCTTGATCTTCAACCTTCTGTTTTAGCGTGGATCATAGAAATGGAAAAAAGGAATTAAAAGTGGATTCCTTGTCCCGCTTTCCTTTAAAGGATGAGGAAGCCAGCAGCACTAGGGGAAAGGTATATGACGAATTCTTGGATGTTATCACTTCTCATTGAGGGGAGCCCCTTCCAATGAGGCCAGGAAAGTGAGACCACTACCCGATAGTCCCACTAGGTTTGGTACTCAGTGGGAGGATCTTGTGTGGGTAGACTCCCCATTTAGGGACAGGGACGGACATCCACGGGAAACACAGTATAATCACCTTCACCCACCGCCCTGTACACCTCACAACCTTGTGAATCTCAGTCATATATATCTAACCAGCCCATATATTTATATAGGTCCAGAGATTTGACTTCTACTGTTACAAGGAAGAACGTGGACTACCCAAGGGAGAGTAGTAATAGACATACTGGGACAAAGAGGAGGCACTGAGGAATACAGATCGAAGTGCCAAAGACACTGAAAAGGGACTCAAAAATATATTGCCAACCATTGCCAACCAGCTGATATAAAAATAGACAAAGGACTCTATGGGAAGTGCCAGCCAACCAGCAGGACAGGCAGTCCAGCACGGGAAGTTCAACGTGAGATCGCCAAGGAAGCTGCGAGCAACCAGTTGCCCAGCCCAAGAGAATGGAGAGAGGAACCCGTGTCCCGGTGGCGTGGAGCCACTCTGAAGCAGAGCTGGAGGTCAAAGGATGATAGTATGACCCAAAACAGGTGGACCAGGTGTCCAGAGAACAATGCTCGGGCCCACAATAATTTTCTGCCATAGAGCAGCGCAGGATCACCAAGAGCAGAGAATAGCAGCACGAACGAGGACACGCTGATCCTCAGAGATCCAGTGAAGATCTCCCAAGAAACAGATAACATAAGAGGAAGAAAGTCTGGATGGGGAACGGGTGTGAGAGCCGTAGTCAAGAGTGAGAAAGAGTGCATCAGGAATCATCTTCCTCGGCACAGTGGTTGGTCGCAGAGCACATTTGAGAACAAGAGTGAGAAAAAGTGCATCAGGAATCTTCTTCCTCAGCACAGTGGTTGGTCATAAACCATTCCCAAAGTAAATAGTGAAAGAAAGCACATTGGAAGTTGTTTATTTCGTGGAAGTACCTAGCAGGAGAGTGAACCAGGTCTGCAAAAAACAAGCTATAGAGAAGTATGGGTCTGGGACAAGTTTGGGACTGGCACCCACAAGAAAAGGTTACAAAACCCTTTTCGTGTCATAGTACTTGACAGGAGAGTACACCAAGTACAGCTGGAGAAAGAAGAGATGGCCAAGGGAAGGAAGTAATTCCCCCTGGTGTTGTGAACTGTGAAATAGAGCCTAAGAAAGGCGATGGGAAGGGACGCATTCCCTCTGGTGTTGTGACCTGAGAAAGCAATTCTAGGAAGTCCAGGAGAAGGGAGTAATTTGTCAAGCAACCCCGCAAGGAGGATCAAACCAGAAATCCAGGGGAAGGGAGTCATTCCTCCTGGGATATACAGTATTGAACTTTGTGATGCAGATTGTTGGTGGATCTACATCCTTTTCTGTTCATTTGTGAAGTACTGGAAACAGGGGAAGGGAGCCAACGCCCCTGTAGGAGAACTTTCAGCCGGAACTCAGCCACCTATTCCAGGAGAAGGAGTCATTCTCCTGGACCAAGAACTTTGGTGCAACTGACAGAGATAAGGACATTTTAACACAGGACGCTGGACTCTTTATGTTACTAAGACATCCTGAGAGATTCATTAGCACTTCAGTTGAGGCAGGGAAATCCCTCATAAATGTAGGGAGAGGTAAGTTTTCTCTTTTATGTTCATTTCAAATAAATGTCTATAGCAAGCACTATGCCACCTGTGCATCGGTCTCCGCCTTCTGCACCCCTACATAACACTGCTCATTCCCACAGGCAAGTTGAGAAGCAATGTGATTCTGAGACATAATTACTTATTTCCGCATTTGACAGAGCCGTAGTTTGGCAGACGTGATGATGTCACCTCTGTGCAGCCTCTTAGGTACTGTAGTCCCTATACAGGTGCTCATTCCCAGAACCGCCAGCAAAGCCACCGTGGACTTGGCTTCACTATCTGAACTATCTGTTTAGGTGATGGGATCATAACACTAAGCTGTGCATTTCTTATCTCTCTCTCATGAACAATAATTCCTTACATGCAGGAAACCCTGAAATGCAAGATTTCACTTTTGTTCTTTACAAAACATTTTTGAGAATGGAGAACATTGCAATATACTTTCTACTTTTCTAGCTGAGGGCAGCAGCTGGTTTTGGGGCAGGTCGTTGTGATCTCTCTTGGTAGTTTAGAAAGTAGCTCTAGAATAGTCAAGTTCATAAATTAGGTGCAGGTTCAATTTTGATTTGAGATCGTTTGTCAAGATCTTTGCTTTTCGAGGGGGAAAGAACATTCTTTTTTTATTTATTGAAGTTTAGCTGAATTTAATGAACTTTTTTCAATTTATATTACAACAAAAAATATATTTCACTTAACAAAGCATTTTACAGAAAGAAGAAATTGAGTTATTTACACAAGTAAAAATGAAACTTAGTAATCAGGATAAAATCAATATAATAAAATAACAGACTAAGCCATAATCATTGACATGTGCTTGTGGTTGTAAGATATTAAATGGTAATTGTTAAGGCTGCTATTCCTGTATTGATTTATTTGACAATTCATTTCAACATGCTAAAATATCAGTTTCATTCATTCAAAAGTAGGGCACTAAGAAAATTCACCAAAGCTATACTTAAACGCATGTTAGAAGAATTAATAATGAAAGCCCATCTAAGTTCGGGCATAACATTTGCAATTACGAATATATGCTTCTCATAGAATGTATTTCTCAGACTAACTAATGCTGAACATTCTGTGACAAGATATTCTAAGGTTTCTTTTATTGCTGGGTTCTTGCAGAATCTGTAGAAATTCTCCACCTCACTAATTTGCCTGCGTTGGATCAAAACATCTCGCGTGAGCCACAAATTAAATCTCATTCCTACAATCACCATGCATATTTGAAGTGATGGAGCTTTTGGATAGATAAGGCTCAACAACCCCCATTTTCTTGTCGCCGTAGCATTGGCTGTTAAAATGCTAACATATTGAGTGTGTGTTGATCCAATCTTGTAAGAAGATTTTCTTTTTGCCCTTTCAGGGTTCATGATTAAAGTTTCTAAACTGATATCTGCCACAACCATAGCTTGATAAACATTTTTGGTCCATTTTTGGATGAACATATGATTAGATGAAATCATGTAGGATGATAGAACAGCAAGGATTGTCTCTTCTTTAGTATATACAATGCATTTATAAAATAAGGTGCATAATTGCCACTGGTATTTTGCTTTTAAATAAGTAAGACCAAGCTCATATCTCAGGCAAGGACCAGGTGTGGAAAGTGGTACATTTAGGATTTGTCTCCAAAATGTAGCTTCTAATTTATTCAGACAATCAGATGAAATGATGTCTCTTGTCTCCAAGCCATATAGTAACAAAGGAGATATTTTTTGTCGCCAAAAAGGTAAGGCTGCATTGATGGTAAATTTGCCATATTTATATAAAATTAACTTGGTCTGAGATATGGGTGAGGTTAATTTATTTCGTATGGTCTGCAAGTGTAAATCAAATGAAGAATTTCCTTCAAAAGGTAAACCTAGATATTTATAGTTAGGCACAATATTTAAGCTAGTATCTTTAACTCTCCATTCGAATTTATTTTTGTTAGTAGATTTAGGAGTACAAACTACTATTTGTGATTTTTTTAAATTCATGGTGAGTTCATTGTCCTCAAAGTAAGTAGTGAGGGTGGATAGTAGCTTTTGTAACCCAGTCAGAGTTTTTGAAATATGAACAAGGTCATTTGCATACCATAGTGCTTGTATTGCCATCATATTCATTTTTGGTGAATCAGAGGCTATGGTGAGGAGAATTTCTCTTACGTCATGAAAAAAGAAATTGAAAAGGGCTGAAGCAAGGATACAGCCTTGCTTCAGCCCTCTTGATGTTCCTATTACCATAGATAGTAGACCCATGGTGGAGAGTCTGACCTGTATAGATGTCGATGAATGTAGCATAAAATTGATGTCAATAAGACTTGGTGGGCAATTTGCTTTGATCGATTTTTCAATCAATTTGACTCTTGAGACTGAAACAAAAGTGGCATTTAAATCAATAAATGCAAAGAACAGTGAGGTTTTTGTATTTCAAGCTTGTTCTTTCAGGGCATTAAGTGTCAATAAATTGACAGCTGTGCCATACCGGCTACAAAACCTGTTTGATTTCTTGTACGATGGTTGTTAATTTGTGACCATTTGTTAAAGTCTCTCAGGACTAATCAAGACAAGATTTTACCCGGAGAATCCAATAGGGCTATAGGACGGTAGTTCGAAGGGTTTCCTCGATCACCCTTTTTAAATATCGGAACTGTGAGAGATGTACGCCATGAATCCGGTATTTTTTGTGAGCTGAGGATGTACTGGAAAATGTTGTTGAGCATGGTAGTCCATTACTTTGGATATTGTTTCAGCATGTGGTTTGTGAGACCATCAGGTCCCGCAGCCCTGGAGGATGATGACTTGAGTATGCATTCTTCAATTTTGGTTTCTGAGCATTCCAAGAGCCAAGGTGATTCGGTTCGAGTTTTATATTGATATAAGTCAAAGTTTTTATCAGCATAGAGGGCTGAGAAATGTGTTACCCACTGAGTTTCTGAAACTCCATTTAATTGAGATTGGGTTTGGTTGTGTCCTGAATTTTCATTTAGTAGTTGTCAAATTTGTGAAGCATTTTTGTTGAATATTGCCGCAAGAAAGGCTTCACCAACTTGTTGGAACATTTTACTTTTGTGGGCTCTGGACCAGTTTCTGAAGCGGGATTTGATGACTTTACGTGCATGTATCCTTTCAATGAACGGAAGTTGATTGGTAGATCTCAATTCTCTTTGGTATGTTGTTTTAGCCTGCTGCATATGAAAATCAAATGCGTGTTTATGTTTCTTCATAGTATGATTGTTGGGAACATATAGATTTTGAAACAATGACAATGCTCCTACATAAGAATGGGCTTCAGATGACCTTTGCTGCACATTCAATACATTGTTTAATGATGAAAGATTGTTAGAAGTCCACTTGAAGCATGATTTAGCGTTATTAATGCTTAACGCTTGGGACATCCATTGTTGCTCTTCTTCATCTGGAAAGATATTCCTGGGCCATGTAAATTGAACATGTTATGGTCACTCACAGTTTGAGTTGTTATTTTAAAACTTGTTGCCAGCATGAATAGAGTTTCAGATAAGTATATATAATGGATAGAGCTATTAGAAGCTCCTCTCTGCCATGTAAATTGCGATGCAATGTCACCTGGCAATGGATCATTGGACATTTTCAAGCCGGCATCTTTTATGAAGCTGTTCCATTTATTGATTTCTTGTTTTTTTCCCCCTTAGTTGATTTAATGCAGTCGAGATTTAAGTCACCAACCAAGATGATTGATGCAATTCCATGAGATTTTGCAATTAATTCAAATAACATGGATAGATCTCTGTAAAAGGTTCCATCCGAGATGGGAGCAGGGTTTCTATATAAGTTAATAAGAGCTAGATCTTGAACGCCGTCAGAGATTCTGACAAGTTGGATATAGTTATTTGGGTAAGCCCACGGATGTAATTTTAGGCCAGCACTGGTCTTAACTGCCACTAACACGCCCGCCATGGGGCGTCCTTTTTGTGCTGATATCGCCAGAAGGAGAGCTATGTCGTGATCGTCCCACTCAGGTGTGGCTGTCATCCAAGTCTCCTGTAGGGCTACTATGTCAGCTTCGTTCAGGTAAATGTTCTGTCCCCATTGTAAATGGCTATTGCCCCTGGTATTCCAACTTGTAAGTAAAAAAAATGTTTTTTAATCTTCTGGTGTAATGGTTATGCTTGAGCATGATTGTTGTTTCCTATCTGTGTTTTTTGTTCCAGAATGCAGTACGAGCATCGACATTCAGTAGGGCTGGTTTTTCTGGAATTTTGTGGTTCGGATGTTATTTCTTGATCCTTACGTTCTGGGTCTTGTGCCAAAAGGAATCCCATTCTAAACAACTCTCTTTGCTCGCCACAATGTGTTCAAAACTAAACCAGATTTCATCCATACCCGTACTATGGATAAATTTGCATCGCATATACATTTGACATGGTCAATATCAGCTGACGTGAGATCTTCTAATTCATGGATGTCATTAAATATGTTAAAGACACTTGTTCTTGATAGATCGTATTTTTGATGTGGAGCCTCGTGAGATATCAATATCAACGTGTGATGGTTGGCAAACCTATTCTTTTTGTGATCCACCTTCTGATGTTTGTTGTTAAGGCCTTCTGTTGAAAATTACTTTCTTTTGTCGGGACTATTTGTTGTTGGTTCTTCATTGGAATAGGTGTCCTCTGTTGGGATAAGTAATCATTGGATGACACACTGTTGTTTGCATGTGCAGCTATGTGTCCATCATCTCTTGGTCGAGCGCTGAGCTTCATCCCATTAATATGCTGCGAAAGGTAAGCATCTATAGCTGTTTTGATTATGTCATTCTTGTAATTTGTGTTTTGTATAGACTCTTTTTCTTTTGACAGTGATGAAGAAGGATCCGTTATAATTGTTTTGACTTTTCCGTTGCATCATGCAGATTCAGTTTTGACTGATTTTCGATTTCATCAGCTTCTCGAGAGTTTATAATTATTGCATTTTGTCCAGTCTCTTTTGTTGAGGAAGTTGTCTTTGCTTTGTTAGCGCGTTGTAGAAGATACGCTTCAACTGCTGCTTTAATTACGTCAGTCTGCTCATTTACATTTTTAGAGTCTTTTGTTTGCTGTGAGATCAGAAGCGAGGGTGCTGATGTTACTGAGTGCTTAAGTTTCTCCTGACGTCCTTGCAAATTTCATCCATGCGGTCGGGTGCATCTGCCTCAAGCACAGAGATTAATTGATTTAGAGGTGAGTGGATTGCTGGTTGAGGCAAAGGCCTTTCCTTTTGTGTTGAAGACTCTTGGTTTTTATTTGTCTGATTTTCTGTATTAGATACTTCAACTGTTTTTAGACATGATTTTGTTAAATCAATCATATGTGTAGGTGGATGAAGGCTGCTTGCTTTGTTTGCTTTATTGTTAGTTTGATAGGGTTTAGTAATCAGATGTCTTGCTTTTCCTTTGATCCGAGGCCGTCTGCTAAACACTTCATACGCCTCTTTATTTGTCTTTTGACTGACAGTTGTTAGATGATTTTCACCACTTATCCATGATGAATCAGGATCCACTATTATGGGAGTGTGACTTTCAATCGGGCGATTAATATGGTCGAAGGAAGGTAGTGTTTGTACTGACACAGTTATTGCAGGTTGAAGAGTTGTTGTATTTGAGGTAACTACATAGTCATATTATCAACCGATGACTTTTGTGATGAGGGCGTCGACCGATGATGAGGGTGAGTTTCAATCCAAGTTGTTATCTGGTATATTTGTACTGATTGTTGATTGATTTTTAACTCGAGAGCTTCAAATAGTTTAAGTAAGCTATGAATTGTTGAGTTTACCGCCACCAAGTAAATTTCAATTAACCCATGATTGGCTGTCGTGGTCAGTTGCTCTTTAGAGGAAGTTCATCGCCTAGGAGTTGGGAGGATGTAGGAAGGCGCAAGAGAAATGGAAGAATCCATTGAGCAGCATAGGCGATAATCCGTTGACGCAGACCTAGGGGAGGAGATCACTCCTCTAGTACTTGCATGAATAGAAATTTCTGAGAATACTTCTTCACTTTCCTCGGTGCCAGAGATTTCCTCAATTTGGGTTAACTGTGGTCTAGATTCTTTATCTTTTTCTATTATCTTTATAAAAGCTACACTAAGAGCAAAACACAAAAAAACTACTTTGTTTACCTACAAATCAAAGTCCTTTGGCCTCAGCTCCGCAGCTTTGCGGCTAAGCGGCCAAGCGGGACTTGAAGGGACTTGCTTGGGTACGTGCAGTGCGCGCACGTGCCAGATTATATAGTACCTCCCCCAAAATGGAGTTCAGCTCTCCTAAAGAACAGAGAAAATAAGTGCTAATGACAATGTCACTGAAGTTCACCTTATGGATATTGTAGTCCTTGCAAATCCGAAAAGCTTGAAAGTGTGCCAACATAGAGCGAGTGAATTCACAAGCAGGAAATCAGCAACAGTGTCTTGCGGCCAAGCGGGACTTGGAGGGACTTGCTTGGGTGCACGCGCGTGCCAGATTAGATAGTGCCTCCCCCAAAATGGAGTTCAGCACTCCTTATGGATATTTTAGTCCTTGCAAATCAGAAAAGTGTGAAAGTGTTCCAACTAGAGCGAGTGAATTCACGAGCAGGAAAACAGCAACAGTGTCTCGCGGCCAAGCGGGACTTGGAGGAGAACAATTATCTCTGTTGTGGAGCAAAACATGACGATTAGATTCAGATGAGTCGATAATAAATAAGAATTTTAAGAATATGCCTAATTTTAGTGTCACAAAATATGGCTATAATTTTATGACACGTCCATAAAATATAATTACCTACCCACATTGGAGATGGTTTGGGGATTTCAAGTTGGATCACAGTTAAGAGGCTATCTCAATTCTTCTTATGACACCATACTAGAATCACTCTCAGAATTTCGTGAGTGTGTCTGTAGACTAAGTAACAACATATGACTCAATCTCCAACTCATATCTTCAATGGGTAGTAATCCAAAATCCAGAAATTTAGAATTGTCTTTACCTTAGCATTGCATAAGCTTATATCTGGTCTACATAACCTTTTTACTTTTAATGATGTGCATTTTCAAGCATAATTCTCAATATTGGTCTCATACCTATGTGTCTATGAAGGACCTGTCCCATTATCCCTTGTTTACAGTGACATACTTGTCTTTAAGGAAACATCCCACAGGTGCTGAATCAATAAGAAAGGCTTGCATGTGCCCCAATCTTGAAAATGCTCCTTGACTACTTGAAGGTTTCTTTTCACGTTGTGAAAAGCTGTTTCATTAAAATGCAGTTAATATCAGGGCTGTCCTCAACTATATATCTTCATGCCAATTGTCCTTAACTGTAAATGCAATGAATTTCTATTAATTTATGAAATCATACACCGTTTTTAAAATAACTTGGCAATTCTAATTTATATGCGACGCTATATAACTTTGGCTTAAGGTGACCATTGTATCATATCGGAATGAACTGACCAGTTCCAAAGTTTTTCTTACAATCTGCAAACTGTGGCTATCTACAGCTCACTATTGTTTATTAAGGAAGGCACTGCTGGATGAATTGTGAACTTGCACAAACCATTCTTAAACTGTGTATTAGCCTCAGGAATAATCATTTTGCCAGAATAGTTTACATATTTATGCCCCTGCAACTGCCATTTCTTAGAGCATCAGTATAATCACAACAATGGGCTAATAGTGCACATATTTAACCGTCCTACAAGTCACACTAGAGATCCATCAACACCTGTCTGAGTGACCTAGGAAAAGTGTTGACCATCTACTTTGACGAACTAAGCCCAGAAAGAAGTGGCGTTCTTTACATCAACTGGCTGTCATCCTCCTCCAACTTTCAGCCGAGATGTGGCGCACTGTGTCCACTCAGTTTTCTGGTGAACTTTGCCAAACACATAGCGAAAGCAGCCGCAACATCCATTTAACCCCTGCTATGTTATGCTATGGTGCTGCCAATTCCATCCCAAACATGTTCGAGACAGTTTCTCTGCTCATCTCAAGAGTGAAAGTTAATACCATCCACCTTAGAAGCAAGCAAAGATTTCAACAGTACCACTGAAAGGTGTCTAATTGGTGTTGGAGGCACATTGATGAGATGCAATTTAGCATTATGACCTCTAGCCTTTGTGTCCAAATACAAAACATGCATGATTTTCAGTGTGGAGAGGTAGTGATTGATTATTATATATTTATACGAGATCTTAGCAACATGTTTCCTTTATTTGCTTTTTGCCCTTTATTTTGTTCATACGACTATTAGAATCAAGAATGCATTGCATGCAAATATCGCCACCCAACCATATGTCAAAGAGTCTTCTGCTTAGATTCAATTTTATGAAGTTTTATTCAATTTAAACAAACTGGTTATTATGATAAGTTCATTTCCTAAAGATATGGAACAGCTCTCAAATATGTGCAATTCATTTCTGTCACCATGAATGGGACCCAAAATCAATCAACTAAAGCACGAGGTGATGAAGACCTGCGCTGCTTCTTCAAGTGTGACATATATGATTCAACAGTATGGAGAAATGTTGCGCCAACAAAGCAAGTGAATTGGCCCCTCCTTATGCAAAGGACACCGCCTGCCACAAGACATGGTGAATGCCTCAATAGAAAGTGAGAGGTGCCGAAGTAATGCATCACTTATTCTATTCAATTGGCCATGTTTAAGTTGCAAAAGGATTCTTATTTAGAACATCTTGAGCACAAAAAAATGAAACCATTGAAATGTTGTTTGATGGGAACGGCTTGCACTTAGTCATTACAGAAGAATAAATAAGCCCGTTATGCAAACAAAATTATATGAAGTTTAAATGTGGATAAAAGAAGCAGATTTAAATTTTCCCCAATCCACGCCTGGCTATCTTCTGACCATCCTGTCCTGTTGGGAAGGCTCATTCATCACATCAGAAAAGCTCATTACATTCCCAGAATAAAAAGCAATGTGAACAGGCCCTTTGGGTTAATGAGAACCCCCAACCTTTGCATGTCTCTCCAAAGACATGTTGTTCTTATAAGTACAATTGAAAATTCGAAGAAATGTGATAGCCATCAGGTCTGTTTTTCCCAGGGGCAAGCTTCAAACACATCTTCTTTCACTGAGTAGATCACCTTTGATATCAATGAAGGCATAAAGGCTGACTAGAAGAACAGCCAAATGCAAGGAGAACAAAGATACCTGCCATAGAGGACTCAAATCAGTCAATGACTGAGAGGCCTGTTAGCATTGGTTACATTGTACGCAGAAACTAAACTATGGCTGAAACTCTGCAGGCGAAATAAATGGACTCTTTAGATCAACATTATAACTTGCCTTTAAAAATTATTTTGCTTATTAATCTAGCAGAAACGTACCCATTACAAACAAGCTGAATAGTGCATTTTAAAGCTGGGAAGCTCTTGTTTCAGGTGAAGATAAATTCGAATTCTCCATGTGCGTTAATTCTTAAAATTCTTAATAATCATCATTTTTCAAATAAGTATTTGCTGACGCATATGCGGACGTGTGTATGGGCAACAGGATTGCAGAAATCCATGTTTTATTGATGTGGCATGTTGATTCAGAAACATATAAAAGAAGACAACTAATTTAGACTTCAATGAAGGAAGAGGCAAATCTCTGAGTAAATGCCCACAGCTTTTTCTTTTCAAACCCCATCTTTCACTTTAAAAGAAGATTGGGGTGTGTATTCTGTTGGAATGTCTGACTATGAGGCAAGTCGACGGAAATATTTGACCAATATTGTGACATGAAATAAGCATGGGAATATGGCACATTTGAAAAGCAGGAATATACAAGGAAAAACTGTCTGACTCTAACTAAAGCTGCAAGAAAGAACAAAACCTGTTCCTATTGGATGAGTGTGGAATATGGATATTATCTAAAGATGGCAAGGCCTTATACATGAGGGAATTTGAACCAACTTAACCTGATGCACACCTGCTTCCCTTAAAAATGGAGGAGGGGACCAGAAGGGGCCTTCTGTCTAGGACTTCCCTGGAAATACTTATCAATCTGACTTTTTGCCTTAAAGAAGATTGCAAAGTGACTATGAAAACTCCCAAATGTAATATATAATGTCCCTAAAATTATTCCCTTAAGTCCCTGAGGTACAATGGAATTTGGGCTCATTTCCACTATGTGTTGCTCATTCCAAATAGAACAATCTTGGTATTGTGTGTAAATTGCAACTGCATGTAGAAAATATAGCTTTTCTGTGTGCAGAGTGCCGATGTTAACACATTGTTTTTCATGAAAAGAGAATGGGATATGGTAGTTTGATAATATGAGTCCTGTTTTCGTTGTATTTAAAGCTAAGGAAGATTACATTTCAATAAGGACACAAATGTTCTCTGTGTGCCACGTAAAACAGCCAATAGTTTCCAGTGCCGACAGTGAAGCGTTTGGTAAATGATAGCTAAATAAGAAGAATCCTTGCATTCTTTTTAGATAGTGTCAACATCGGGCTGTGGATTTAATGCACACGCACCATAGCCTAATGAAAAATTGCTTGCTGTTGTGTGATCTGTGAAAGCCATAGATACTTAAAATGAGTTTGTGAAGTGAAAGGGAGTCTAGCCATCCTTATCCGATTCCCATAGATAATAATGCAAATATAAAACACCATCTCCTCTCTCTTGATGTTTCACAGCGTGGAAGAGGGATGTGAGATGGGTATTCATCCTTGTATTAGAAAAGTGCAAAACCATTCTCTAGGTTGGGTGGGTGAACCAATAGTCTTGGCATTCTACATTAATAACACTTGATTCCCTACCCCAAACCTGAAAAACTCACATGCAATGCATAATAACCTGCATTCAATTACATGCACCAGCTAGTAACCTACAACCCCACCCTTACACGCACAGTAATGACTAGAAGCAAATATGTGTGCTTAAATGTCATTTTATATGTGACTTTTCTCTTGTACCATATACTGGAGAGAAATAAAATGTTTTGGGATTTGTTAATGACTGATCGAAGTTGATTTGTATAAATGCAAACTGAAAAGAGCTCTAATATACTGGCCAATAAGCGGCATTGTGGTCACAAAATCAAGTGCTGTTTAGAGGTGGCCTTGTATTATTTAGGATTAGGAATTCTTAGAAATATTATTAATAGTTATGTTGTGTGACTGAATGCATGTATTATGTTTAGTAAAATTGTCACAGCCTGGTCCAGTTTAATTGGGTAAATAAGCTCATGTTATATATACCCCCAATGTCTTGTGATGACTTCCCCTGCATAATGTAAGGAGATCCTCTTTGAATTTATTTTGTTTAATTCATTTGATCCTGAGCAGCCTGCTTCCTGTCCCAGAATTATTGTGTGGGACTATCTATCAGCGGGTGTTCGATCTGGGATGTTCGTATAGTGAAAGGAATGGTATATTAAAATGTATCTCTACATATCACTCATTAAAAAGATCCTCAATAATGACTGGAAAACTTGCCAATTATTGTATTTGCCCATTGTGAAATGATCAATTTTGAAACTCCCATTGTGTAGCACTATTCACACAACAGGAGTTCTGAAATGGATCTTTCGCTCTCTCCCTCTCCCTGCTTCTCCCATCTCCTTCCCACTCCACACTCTTCCGCTAGTCATTATCCAGTGGAAATCCCCACAACCGCTGCAACTCTCCTGCTTCTCCCTCTCCATCTCCCGGCACCACCACTCCCTCCGGTTCCCAGTAGATTTCACCCTCCCATGGCTAACCCCTCCTAGCTCCCTATTTACCACTCATCCAGCCGCCGCTTTTGCTTCCTTGATTGCGCAGTCGATATTTTGCACAGGCTATGTGGGAAATTTTGATTTTGCAAACTGGGAAGCACACCACGTAATGTCTAACCCCGAAATTGTTCAGTCCACTCATTACTTTGCAGACATTCCATGGCTTCTGAATATTCGTTCAGAACACTAGCCAACATATACAGTAAGTGGTAAGATCTGTGTTTTGCCTAATGGGGACTTTCAACCTTATTTTCGATGAGGTGAAAGCGAAAAAGAGCATGCAGAGGCAGAAAAAGTAAGCAACTCCTTAGAATTAATTTTAAAAAGGGGCTTAGCCCACCTTGTCACTAAAGGTCAAATAGACACCACGCTCACTCAGTATAAGATTGTTCACCCAACTGAACTGTATGCATGCTTGTCTGCTCCAAATTATTTAGCCTAATCACAGTGCTGAAAACTTCCGTTTATTAGCTTCCAGCCCCTAGAGAAAAAAGCAGAAAATAAGTCACGTATGGTGTTTCTAGGGCGTGGCATAGTCTATATAACTAGTACAGATATAAGTCATAAATAATAAGTCAAGGTTTGGGGCCTTGTCTGGTTCACTGTGTGCATGCTGCATACCGTTTGTCCAGAAACACTGCAGAACGGCAGGCCGGTAATTGGTCTCTGTGTGACTCAGCACAATTTAAGACATCAAAGGGGGGGAGCTGTGCTGGGACATAGCACTCAGGTGATAGTTATACTATTTTATTTAACCATTTTGCAATCTTCTCTCTCCCCACATTTCTCTCTCACTTTTGTATCAGTCTATCCTTCCATCCCTTCCTCTTTACCTGATCGTCGTTTGTCTTCCATTTCATGCTTCTCTGGACACACAAAACTCCAATGGAACATCACGAACATTGATAATGTTGGGGTTTCCCGGGAATTCAGAAGGGATCCGCTCTCAGCAGAAGTCGCATTCTAGAGCTGTCACTTCAGAACAGTACAATACATATCTGATGTACACCTAGCTACTTGCTTCATATGTTATTTGTGCTACAATTCCTGAGTGAGCTAGTGTGCAGCCATTATAGCGAGCTCCTCCTTATGGGCTCACTTGTGGAAATGGCCAAAGGATGCAGCCTGTCACAAACAGACATTTGTGAGAAATTGCATGGTGGTCCTCTACAATATTGATCAATGACAAAGGTAGACTCAATAGAATGATTGGGCCCAGCATCACGTGAAATGGGGGCGTGGTGGGAATATCAATGTAAGTGAAGGGGCGTAGCAACCATCCACCTAGAGTTGGGAAGCAGCTAACCTTGAACTGTTCCACGACCAGACGGAATGATCCATAAGAAGATATTGCAACAATCTGTCTTCTGTATGTCCTACTCCACACCCACAGTGCTTCGCTTCCCTCCCCATAGCCTCCTTACCGAGAATGAATTACTGTGCCTCTAAAACGGGTCCTTCCTTTTCCAAAGTGTTGTGGGATGTGATCTATCATGGGAGGACTTTGCAATCGGTAGGGAAGGATACAGTTTAGGTCGTAGGTCAGGGGAATGCACGTGTCTGGAGGTGGAGATTTAGCTTCAAGCACTGTGCCACTCTACACCACCATTGGGACTAGGCATGTGTTTTTTGTCGTCATCCTGAAGTGCTTTTTCAGCATTGTACTGACGAGTGCCATGAAGCTGCCGGATGACTCTTCATTTTGACTCAGGTGAAAGGCTCAGCTGTACGAAGTACTACACCAAGAGGGCCATTATAAAGGTATTCCCTTTTGAGCTTTTCTTTGCTATGCTCTGGGTACACGGTTTTGCGATCATTGTACAACAGTTGCAAGCAAAATAATGTTTGTTGAAGAGGGTTGCTTTTTTACTCTGATACTGTTTCTAATAATCTTGTTGCATTTATTTTGGCTCCAGGGAAAAGCAAGCGTAGGGCTAGGCACAGTTTAGAAAGTTTAAATGCGAGAGAGAATTTGTGTGGTCTTAAAAAAGAGATTTCTGAATGGCTCTATGTGATATTAACGAAAACCATAACACCGAATCACATCGAAAGGGATTCGATTTGTTTTTTAACTGCACTAACCACCCTCTCCAGCATATGTTAGGACTGGTGCGATTATATAATCAACCTCCAGTCCTAGAATATTTGGGGAAAGTGTTGGATAGTGCCTTTAAAAAAAATGCGATTCAGTGCTATGGTTTTCGTTAATATCACTGGATCCCATTCTGAACGTAGCGATGTACATCATCTTCTCATCTGGTCTTTGCTTAGATACTTCCTCTGGAAAGCGTCTCTGTTGATTTTGTGCTTTTCCTATGTCTGTAGAGTAGGCATCAAAGGTAACCTCTAAGTAAGAGTTTTCTAGTGAACTAATTAATCCTGCTGCTTGCTGAAAACCTTCTTGGTAAGAGGTATTGCAATGTAGGCATACAAATAACCAGTAGAAGTGCTGTCACAAAGACCTTTGAGTGGACCCTATCGTATCTCAGCAGGGCCTAAACATCAGTCATTTTGGTGTACTGTTTCAGTTGCATATTTCCAAATCAAAGATTAAAAATATTCAGATCCAAGAAATACAACTCTTCAATACTGATGTTATGGGTAAACCGAAAATGTATGTTGTGGGTATTCAGCCAGCTGCAGAACATGTTGGATTTATCCTCTGTAACAAATGCCTGAATGATTCTCACAGAGTCTTCCTCTGATTTCAATAGTTTATTAAAACTCATAGTAGAAATGTTGTGTGGTCCTTTGGCAGATCTGTATGATGGCAGGACAGACAAGCAGTTGTTGCAAAACATAGGTTTATGGGCTGGAAAAGGGGTCAGGGAAGAGATGCGAAGAGTCGTTCCTCTCTCTCTTTTTGCTCCCATGCTATTTCCCACCTTAGCCCAGGCGACCCTAGGCACTGGTAAGGCTTTGGTAAGACTTACTGTCTGTTAGCTTATGAGGAATTGCCATCTGGCAAGGGTGGAAAGCCCTGGCTTTTTTGATTTTTACTACATACAATGATGCAGATGATTACTTCTCCAAAGGGGTAATCTGCTAACCAGACCCACCTTTGTCACAACTCCTTACGAAAAACATAGTGCACTTGTGCCCTACTGCAGCAGCCGGTCTGCTTGTGGCGCAGAGTAGGTTCAAAGGTCAGAAGATGACCACTCGACCACTGCAGCGACAGCAAAGTCACTGCTGCACAGGGGCGACATATAAGATATGCCTGCTGTACCCAAACTAAGATGATCATGAGCCTCCCATGCTGGTGGCAGGGTAATCTCTAAGAATAGGCTAGGCCTGAATTTAGACATAGTGCATGGCAATAATAGCTGCTATATCACAATTGATATTGCACATGTTTAAACACTGCTGTAGAAGGAAATGTGTATTCGGGTCAGATGTGCCAATACTGCCACACTGCCGGACAGACATCCAGGGGGCCCAGCCTCCCTTTGTTTCTCGTTGTGAGGGTCAGTAAGCCCCTCCCCCAGAGACAGCCGCACAGCAGTCAGCTGTCTTGGGCCAAGGAATCAAAGGAGCACACCCATTCAGGACTAGTAGCCTCGCACCAGGGTCTTTGTTGTCAGTAAGAGGGCAAGGGACAAGAGTAGGATAGGCAGGATTGCTCTGGACACTTGAAGAAGCCTCCCAGAATCTTGTTTATCACTGTCTCTTTCCCTTTCCTTTCTTCTCCACTTCTTCAGAAAGAAAGCACATTGGCTGCACTACCAAATTGGCAAAGTCCTCTCCCCACAGGACCAGGGATTGGTCCCCTCAAGCAGGCTAGCTTTAAACCAATCCCCTGAGGAATTTTGACTTTAAAAGAAGGTGTTTCACACCCCTTGAACAGAATTCCCTCAGTTCCTCAAGTATCTTAAGGCCGAAGAGGCCTTCAGAACATTCTCACCTGAGCTTCCTCTGCTGGAGGTTAAGAAGGAGCTGTTCAAGACAGAAGGAAGATCTGTCCCCTAACCACTCCAAGCTAACATTGGAAGTGACAAGTGCTCTGGACCAGAAACAAACATCCTTCAACAGGTCTTCTGTGCCAGAAGAGCAGACCCTGAACTGGAGTACCCTGACCTTGAGTCCTTTTCAAAGGCCTCACAGCAACTGGAGGGCTGGACCAGCCGAAGCTCCCTGTTCTATTGCATGGAACCGGTCGATCTGTGTTCCCCGCAACCTGACCCATAGGATATCGCTATTGCTGTTGTTTGCGTTCTTCCAACCAGCTGGACTATTGCACTGAATCTAAACCAGCTGGACACTGCATCGTGTCCTATCCAAGTACGTCACCTGCTGGGCCCGAAGCGACTGCTCAGTGCCAAAACCAGACCAAATCTCTGGAGGGTCACTCGCCGACTCTTACTGGCCTATGCCAGCTAGCCGAGAACTGCCACCTCCTTGATAGCACATTGACACACCCTAGAACACTACTTCGATGACTGTAGCCTGCAGACTCGAACTGCTGGAGCGTCACTTGCCAACCGCTTCCAGCATCTAAAAGCTGACTCGGCCTGGCCAACTGCATAACGTTCTTCAGACCACCCAACCTGCATCATTTAACCGCTGCCAATCAGCCACACAGAGCAGCCACTTTGCCCCTACTCAGCGCCCACTTACTGCCAGGGCCAGCACGACCCTACGTGCCAGATTGAGCCTTATCAGCCTGCATCAATCTTCGAACCTGGGTCTGATCCGTCAGCCCACCAAGAACTGCATCTGGGTACTGTGACACTGAACTGCCCCCAAGGTCCACTTCGGCCCTAGAGACTAGTTTGGTCACAATCGCTACTGTTTTCAACCCAATATCCTTTTCATGGTAATACCTTACCTACAACCCCTGAAACTACAGTGCTACTTTTTCCAGTCTATCACATATTCTCTCTTCTTCCCTTTGGGATGGGATCTTGTACGGTAATCTCTTTTCGTTCTACTTGCAGATGGTGTGTTTTGTTAAAGTGTTATATTTGTATAGAACCATGATTGGACATCTCATTTATTTTGCACTGGGATGCTGTGCTGTTTGGGTCACTGCTGGTTCACCTTCACACCCTTCTTGAGGGTATAGCCTTCGTTTGGCCCAAGTGTGAGGGCTGAGTGGGCCATTTTACCTCTACTCATCCATGTGCTCCTATGAGGCAGAATCCAATTTGTCACACTGGTGGCAACAGTGGGATTTGAAACAGACTGTGCCTACAGCTCAGCCAGACAAAATAAGTGTGCAGTTAACATTAGTTTTGACTGCCAAGGCATTTTCACAAACATGGAACTCGACATGAGCATGGTGCAGACACTGACAGCAAGTGTCTTGCGTGACCTTTGTTGAGAGAGGGGTTCCTCTCATGGTGGTAAGGTTAAGAAGGCCAGACCGCTCACAAACCTCCAAGTTTAGCTTTCGAAGAAGCTCAGGGGATGGAGGGCTGCCAAGGGACCAGCAACAAGCTGTATACCTTATCCCTATTGTCGACACACCTAGGGGCATGTAAACTACTGAAGAGAGTGACAGCGATAACGCTACTCAGCATTCCTCTCACAGGCAGGCGCAGTGCTCTCCCAAAGGTTACAAGCCTCCCACAGGTTGCACGCATTTAGGGATTACCGAGCATCAGCCGGAAACCTGGGGCATCTTGCTGTAATCAACCCTGACCAGCTCAACCTTCTGGAATAAAGGCTAGTAGCCCTGGAGGAAAATAACTGTGTGATGCTGCGCAAGATGGAGCTTGAAGCCCAGAAAAAGGCCACCAAGACTTCCAGTGGAGAAGGAAGAATCTCCAGCGGTGGCTCCCAAGGAAAACCTAGGCAACACCTCCCTTAGGACTTAGTCCTACTGTATGTGGAGGGGAAGGATATTTTGACTGGTTCAAACATCTCGAGTTATCTTTCCGCCTCCAGGTGGTGGAAGAGGGGTTGTGAGTTGCAGCCCTTGTGGGACATATACAGACGGTTGGAACTGCTGTTGTTATTCCAAGATGAATGCGGTGGTGCTCTGGAAGTTCTGCAAAACCCCAGAATAATAATAATTTAATAATAATAATTTGGCATTTATATAGCGCTACGAACCCTCAGGTATCTGAGCGCTGCTTATTATTACCCACAGTGTGTGGTGCTCATTTATCGACCTCGGAAGGATGAAAGGCTGAGTTTGGCCCTGCCGGGATTCGAACCTGCGTTAGCAAGCTCTGCACAGATGTCAAAGCGAGCGCTCTACTCGCTGTGCCACTTGACGGGCTAGAATAGTAACTCAAGAGCTTTCAAGAGCTCACCAAGAAGGGGAGTCAAACCTTTGAGGTGTTTATGCATCAATCCCTGAAGTGTCTGAGTGGTTGGGTCACAGGTAACAAAGTTGACACATTCCTGGGCATGTTCAAGCTGATTACATATTGAGAGTATGCTTAAACAATGTGAGATGGAGTTACACCAGCATTTAATGGACAGGACTATCATGGACCCACGGGATCTTGCAAAGTCGGCCGACCGGTTTGTGGCTACTCGAGTAAAGGCAGTGGTTAGTGTATCCAAACCAGATGACAAGGGGGTATAGAAACATAAATCAACAGAGAGTAAGAACAAAGGTTTGGTACCCCTAGCACTAGAGCATCCACACTCACAGCCTCTCAGGGCTGCCTTGCCTGCAGAGTTTGAAAACATAGGAAGGTAGATCCAACCTGCAAGGGTAGACCCAAGATGGCCGTAGTTTGCACTATGTTCATCGAAGAGGTAGGAGGAGGAGGAGGAGGAGAGAAAAAAAATGTGGGTATTTTAGATGATGAATTCCCAGTCGGCCTTGGGTTGGCCGAATGGACCCTAATATTCCTTAGCTGGAAAGGTACTGGGTCTCCCACTGAGGTCTGGTTTCCACTAACACATAGATATTTTTGAACCATGTGTTCATTAACCCCAAAAGAGCAAGCCCCCAGCACTTTGTTATAATGCTGCAAGTTTCACCGCTGTCTGACAACAGTGGGTGCAAGAGGACCAGATCATCCATGGTCCTACCAGATTGGTCAAGGCATTCACTGGTCTCACCTGATGCCCACTAGTCTCACCCGATGCCCACTGGCTATTTTTTTCTAAGCAAAGGGTGCTTGGGAGTGAGTTCCACACATGGGCTGCCCTAGTAGGGAAGGCCCTACTAAGTTCTCCCACCTTTTTAAACATAGGAGATCTGATTGTTCCAGTATTAGCCGACCTGAGGGTGCGGTTGGGGATACAGAGGAAAGTGCATGTTTTTAGATATATTGGCGCTTTTCCATATAAGCACTTGTGCACTAGTGTGGCTGTTTTAAAATGAATACGGGCTGAAATAGGCAGCCAGTGTAGGGATTCCCTCCCTGATGATATATTTTCGTGCCTAGGAATACCCTTGATAATCTTGACTGCATCATTTTGAAGAATTTGCAAGTGGTGGATGCATTTTTGTCTGGCCCCAATGTAAAGCGAGTTGCAGTAGTCGATCCGTGAAACATTAATGGCTCGACCAATCGAGGCACAATTTACTTCTGAGATAAAGGATTTAATGTTCCTAAGAAGTTTTATTTATTTATTTATTTATTACATTTGTTACTCGCCCAGACGCTTAGGTAGTAGCTACAGTTTTTTACTAGGTAACTAGTCTGTGTTTCAGTGCTGAGTGAGGCGTTGAAAAACATCTCCAAATCCTTCACTTTTTCCGCTACAGCTATGGGACTGTCTTTGATGAGAAATTTTTGATATTCCTTCCCTAGCTTTGTCCTTGCCCCTGGGCTGCCAAACAATAGAAGTTCCGTTTTTGCTCCATTGAGGCAGAGCCAGTTTTCATTCATCCATTGCTCTATCACCTCATAGATTGAAGTCAGATTCCTAGTGTCAGTATCGCAGTCCCTGCTAATTTGTAGGATCAGCTGGGTATCGTCTGCATAATTGGAAAATGTGACACCATGTGGTTCCAGCAGGCTACAGAGAGGTCTAATATATAGATTGAAAAGTGTTAGAGAGAGAAATGCTCCCTGTGGAACTTCCCAGAGGATGGGAGTTGAACAAGATGAAGCACCTTCCCAACAGACCGATGATTGTCTCACAGATAAAAAGGACTGAATCCAATTTATGGTCTATGGAGCACAGTTCCCTGTGCTAGATAGTGTGTCAGCCAGACGATCGTGATCCAGCAGATGAAAAGCTGCAGACATGTCGAGAAGGACCAAAAGCCAATTTTTCCTTGCTCCGTCAGCTCTAACATGTTGGTTTGTAGGTCCAGGAGAGCCGTCTCCGTACTATGATCCGATCTGAACCCCGACTGCTTGTATGGAATATAAATGCTGACTCTAGGTGGGTTTTAAGCTCTTTTGTATCCAGGCTGTCTGCGATCTTCAACAGAAAATGTGAATTGGTGATGGGATTTAGATGTTTTGCATCCTTGGAATTCAAGCCTACTTTCTTCACCAGCCGGGTGATGGTGACCACCTTCATTTTATCAGGAACTGAGATTTGATCAAAGGATGAGTATACCAGTCTGGAGAAGAAAGGAGCACATTCTTTACCATTGTCCATGATGAGTTTCACTGGAATGATATTTTCCCTACAAGCGGTAGGGTGCATTGAGACCAGAATCGATTCAGTCTCAGGGATAGTTACATTCTTGAAGGCAAAGTGTGGTTGTCCCGTCAGCTGTTTATGGACATCTGCGGGCTGGATCTGTTTATTTGAACTATTGCTTAACTCACTTTTGATTTTATCCCGGGCGATTTGGAATTTGTTTGCAAATGCCTGTTGGACGTTATTACAATCTTCCACTGTGGGGTGAAAGAAACAAATCAATGCCTTGGGTTTCTCTAGCGATTTCAGCATTTCAAAAAAGCTTCTTAGTATTGTTCTCAGCTCATGTAATCTCTTTGTTAAAGAAGTCCCTTTTCTTTGTAACTATTTTGGCTTCATGGTCTTCTAAAGCTTTCCATGCCTCTATTTGACGCTGATGGAATTTTAACCATGCACGTTCTGCGCTTCTCTTCAGTTTTTTCAGGGTTGATAGGTCGTTTGAAATGTGTTCTTGTTTTGCCTCACTACTTTCCTGTCTTGGTCAAGATGTTGTTGTAGGTTTCTACCTGGGTCTCTGGCTTGTCTAGTCTGTTAGTAGATAACATAATTTCCTGTAAACAGCTCTTGAGGTTGAGGGGTTTCACCTTAAAGTTGTGATTGGTTTGGAGGAATTTTTGCTGTTTCTTTTAGGCAGATGGTAAACTCCACAATGCAATGGTCAGACCATATGGATGGGGTGGTGCTTTTCATGGATACGTCAAAATTTCTAGAGATCACCCAGTTGAGAATGTTTCGGGAGATGGCAGTCGGTTCATTATTTTCCACTTTACAACCCAGGTCCCGGAGTGCTTCTTCTAATGTGCTGGCTTCTTTATCACTACGATTATGGAGCCATCAATTTAAGTCCCCCACTACTAATGTAGAACAGTTTGGACCATTAATAGATTTAATAATTTGTTCTAGGTCTTCATTAAAATTGGTCATGTCTTGTGGGGGCCGGTATACCAGAATCCAGAGGGGGTGATTTTTAAATGTAAAATCTTGCAGTCTTTGCAAGTACTCCTTCTGTTGAAGAACTGAAAGCTTTTTTTTTTAGCAATCCCGGCCACTGCTCCTCCATATTCCATGTGTCAATTTTTACAAATGATAAAATATCCTTCTGGAACTGCCTGATCGATGGTTGGACCACTTGCATCAATTAACCAAGTTTCGGTCAGACAGAGAATGTCTAGGTTGTGGGAGATAAGGAGATCATGTATATATAATGCATGTTTATTTAAGGATCTCGCGTCCAACGGAGCAATTTTCACCTCCCAGCCATCAATCAGGCTCTCGGGACTGCTCGATATGGGAGATTTTCCCTGCGCACTTTGTGGCCAAAAAATGTCATTAGACTTAGGGGGGCCTACTGCTCCATGAGAGAAGAGGTCCAATCTCACATCCATAGGTGGTGTACAGACTTGTGTATTAGGTATGTGTGAATCAGTTCTCACTTGTGTAATGGGAGGTAACACTTGAGGGTCAGAGTCCTTCCCTACCTCTGCCCGGGTGTTGGTATAGTCAGGGGAGGCAGAGTCTAATTTTCCACCCCTCCCACTACTACTGCTCTCCTCTCCAGGAAACTCTGGTATATGGTGACCTGCTCACCCTTCCACTACTCCTGTTCTCGTTACTCTCGTACCCTCCCCACTTCTCTGCTACACCCTGATCCTTGCATCCCACTTTTATACCCGTCTTTAATGTCCCCACTCTCTCCTAACACTCACTCCCTCTCACGCTCACCCCTACACTCACTACCCCACTGCTATCTTGTAAGTGGCTTCAACCCAGTACTCCAACTAAGTCAATGCCTAGTATGGGATGCCCAATGGAAACACTTATTTATATATTTTTATGTCAAAATTTCTTTTATTTCTGGATGATGTACCCTTATATAACGCCCTTCTCTTGAATCCCCCCGGTCTCACTGAACCAAGAAGGTGGTTTGTTTTTCAAAATAAAAGATTTATTTGAAGAATTGAAAAATATATATATATATATAGATCACGCTTTTATAAATATCAATAATATCTGAATATTACACTTATGAATATTTATGCAATTATCAGCAATGGGTAATATTACAATATCAACAATCTCTTTAATCAATTAGGAGTAGAAAGAGGAAGAATAATGTAGCAGAGAATAACTTTGTATGGGTTCAAGAAATGCAGTGATATGAAAGCATGCAACACAGAAATAAACTTGATATGAATTCCACCAAAGACAATGTGATCACTCTGCCTCTCTGTCACTACTCACTCCCTCTCAATGTGCAATATGAAGAAATGGAATGAGGGCACACAGGTTTCAGGAATAACAATCAACAATTTCAGTTTCAATCCCGATTCCCCCCCAGCAAGCTTAGAGAGAACAGGATGATTTTCAACAGGTCAATTGCTTTTAGATGTGGTTTGAAATGAATGGGAAAATGCTAAAAATGATTTTAATTCGCTAACTGGGATTCAGAACTAGTGAGAGTTGATTTGGATTGGTTCAGGTCAACACTAGCAATGATTGTAGAATGATTAGCAGATGGAAAACGAAATTCAGAAGTTAGAAGCAAGAAACAGCTGTTTTTAAATGTGATGAAATTGAGCGAAATGCAAATTTGCGGCAACTTTTCCACGTGCGAGAAATGCGATTACGGAAAAACTATAAGGAATTGGAATGTTTGGGTTTGTTTGAAAGCTGAGGATGTTAGCTTCAAAATGACATTTAAATTGATTTCCTAGCACATACGGTTCAAAAGGTACAGAGGTTTTAGTCAAGGTCAATTTTTCTCAAAAGAGTCAAGATTTCAAAATGAAAGATACGCTGTTGAAGATTTGGAACAAAGATTTCTTAACACTAGGGAGTCTATGGAGCCGCAAACCACACGGACAGCATAGCCACCTATCCAGAGGCGCCTCCGGATGGTTTCTATCTGCCTGAGACAATAGCCTTTCTCCAGAAAATATATATTAGTGCCAAGATGATCAGAAGTATCAGAGGATTATGTGGATGAGAAAAGAATTTAGGATAAACAAATGAGATTCAATAATGCAGTTATGGATATATTGGAATGTGTAGTATTGGGTTACTTAATACTAAGAGGTTACTATGGACAGTTCTATGCTAAATACTCACTACTATGGCTTTGGAATGGAATGGGCCCGTCAAAGATCTGGTCATAGGTTTGGACTGGACTTCGCTCACTACCGGACAGGATTCAGGGCACCTGGACTCTGCAAGGCACTCTGGTCTGCATGGCTTCTTGGACTGGATCTGATGGGTTCTGGGTTACAGCTGTGCTGGACTGATCTGGATCTTGGGTTCTAGCAAGGGTTCTTGGCCAGAGACAGCCAACACAGCACAGCCAGGTTGTTGATTTGGTTAGGCCCCGTGGAAGTTTAGGGGTTAAAATCAGGTTGCTAAGTTTTAAAGGCCTGCTGAAAAGAGTTCAGCTTTTTGGGTTGGGCATCTGCTTCAGGGTTCTGGAGTCTGGTTCTGGATCTGGAGATGGGTTCTCCGTGCAGAGCGCTTCGCCGGTAGATCAGTGATGAGTGAATGTGTGTCTTTCTGGGTCCTCAACAGTCCCTATTTATCCATCTTCCAAAGGGGTGGGGAGGCTGATTATACAATGCCCAACCCTCTAAGGATCTGATAGGTCAGAGAATTCCCCCTCTCCTGATTTGAGAAGGGAACAGTGTGTCATGGTGTGTCATCATGTGTCAGAGTGACAATGTGTTTAGGGTCCAGAAAAAATCCCTCCCCTTTGTTCTTACCCAGAAAATCTATTTCTCCCAAAAAACATATTTCCAATGTGCACAACTTGTTATTAATACATAATTACATGCCAGATTGACTAAGGTACGTTTCTGTCCAAGCCTCATTCTCCTACGAGTTTTGGTTCACAAATGACAGTTTTTCACGCTTTTGGGCGGTTACTCAGTGTCAGTTTTGTACCAGTTTTTACACATGCATACACATACCATCTGGGCATATTCCTGGAAATTTTCATGTTCCTGACATAATCACAATTGCTAGAATATGAACTTTTTCGCGGTTCAGTCTCTGAATGTCGCACATATTCCAGATTAGTTTTAAACTGTGAGCGAACTTTTCATTTTAATAACCTATAAATTCCATATTTTTACCAGTTCAGTACAATTTGCTATAAGTCTTTTTCTCAAACATACAGTTTCTTCAATTTCAAATCCACATTTTCAGTCTGGCCCGCCTCCAAGGCCTGGCTGAGTCAGGGAGTCACATGGGCTTGTCTTCATGGGCAGTTGGTGTCAGTCACACCCGAATTAGCATTTTCATTCAGCTCAAGGGAGTCCATTGTCTTCACTCAGAGCAACATGCCAGAATGCCCCTGCCATTTCCTTTCACACTTGCCTGTCAGATACTCAGCAGAGCACAGGGGAAAATATTCCTTTGTTTAGGGAGAAGGCGTGGAATGTGTTTGAAGCTCAGTGTGGGAATCCTCTTGGAGTTTAGCTGAATCAGGTTACCTTATGGTCAATTGCGACATTGTTCCTTGTGAAAAATTACAGTTACAAATTTAAAATAAGAAAACATATCTTCAATTCCAGTCTTTTTCAACATGAAAATCAATGTGTGGCACCCTATATTGCATTTGATGGAAGTCCCTTCTTTGGCATATTTAGCTTTTGAGACACAAGTTTCACCTGTCAGATTTAGAGATCGCCAGCATCTGACTGAGGCGAGTAACAGTATTGCACCCATTTTTGACATATTTCTTTCCAGCAACCATCTTCAAAAGTGGATTTTGTTCTGATAACATATACTTCTGCTGACATTATATTTATGTGGATTCTTGAAGTAGAATGATGTTCAAAACCCAACAAGGAGGTTGGATCTTTTGGGTGGTTTGTGAGCCATGATTTTTGCAAATTTTACAACCATGAAAAACAGATTTCCACACAGTTATGTGTTTCTTTTGCAGTTATTTTGCTCTGTGGGTAGCCAAATGATGGGTTTTGGCAGTGGTCTCTTGTGTTACCACTGACATAGGCAAAAGTGGATGGCGGCCTATTTTTCAGATTTTTCCTGCGCACTTCTGGCTGATTTTTAGCAAGCAGAATGCTCTCCGGCGGCCATTTATGATGTTTCTGCTGCAAGCAATGCACAGTAATGTTGCAGGGCCTGGACTAGTGGTGTTAAAACATCCCACAAGCCCCCATCCTATCTTTCTCTCTGACTCCCACCTTTTAAACCATCCCTTCCCACATTCTGGACTACAATTCACTACAATACACACCAGTGATACAACTCTCCCTCAAGTACCTCACCTTTTCAAAACACTACCATCAACTCTTTCTCCAGCACTCTGCTCCACCTTCCAACCTCTGCCTGGTCTCTTATTCCACCTCCAGCTCCTCCTGCAACCTCGCTCATACACCCCACACTCTGCCTTTCCTGCTGCATGTTCCTATACTGCAGGGCTGGTGGTTCAGTGTCTTTCTCCCCTCCCATTGGTCTCAGCACTCACCTGATCTCCTGCACCACTATGTGCTGCCTCTACCCCATGAGGAGGGCTACCTCGCTGGTAGGCTTTAAAACCCTTCCCTCTTTTCTAGCATGGGTTTTCTAACAGTCTCTGCTGGTTTCCTGTCTTACTGGATGGCTAGAAATTCAATGTTACGTTCACATGGTGAGTTTGCTGGTTTTCAGAGGTGCTGGTCACTGTTGGGATAAGGTGTTGATACACAGTCTGCATGAATTTCTACTCTCTGGGTTTTCTGGTTGCTTGGCTCTATTCATGTTTTCCTGATGGCTTGCTGTTGCATTCTGGAGCATGCAGTCCTGAAATAAGAATAAGGGAACTGTGGCAAGCAGTTTTAGTTAGGCGTATTGAGATAACATGAGCGGTATCAGTGTTGACATTTTTGGCAGAAGGGGAATTTTTCAGGGATTGGTAACCCCCAACACCCAACTCCCACTTCACATATCTGGGGCAGGGCTTGATATGACGTTTTCCTGCCCCAGGGTGTGAGGAGTCACAGGGTTGACCGCATCATGACCCACAACCTGTCACACCTCTGTAACCTGTCAGAGTATAAAAGCTTTGTCGATATATCTCTTTCATTTAACAATCTGAGGTGTGAATGGGTGGTTGCTTTGCAGATGAACATTTCATCAACGCACTAGCAGACATGTTGGTGACATTCTGGGCCTTACCAGAAATCTGTGTGCACATGCATCTGTTGAAGTAAAGTTCTCTGTCAGTGACATTGTTTTCAGGCCGACTAGTTAGGTGTCGCAAGTTCTGAAGTAGAGTTCAATTATCTTTGGTGATTGCTATTGGGCAATTCAAGTGGACAACGATTCTATAACCCACCCAGTCAGTAGATGCTATCCTTTAATTAGTTGGACGCCCTACAGATGGTATGTGCTCTTTCCTTTAGGTACACATTTCTCAGAAGAATATTCTCTTTGTAAAACAAACCAATGAATTTTGGGATTCTCAGATGGCGCTTATGACTGAACATCGGACGTCCTGTTGGATCTGTCACATTCTTGTGGATTTTAGAGAGGAAGCAAACCCCTTGGGGCCCTGTTTGCTTCTGGCATAGAACATTCTCCTGGTAGGAAAGCTACCCTCTTTCCCATGCTTCTGATACCTTTGATTTTAATTCTGCACCTGTGTTTTAATCCTCTTTTGGATCATTACTCGATGTTGTTTAGTTATCGGTGGCGGGCAAATGGCCCTTCCATCGTGGTTTGCCCAAAATAACCCCCACATCCCCTTTTCGGTGGTGCGTAATTATGTTCTTATTCCAGGGCCAGGTCTTGCATCATCTCCCGTCAGTCCCTTGTCAAATGCTGTGACAGATATAGTTCACTGCTTTCAAATCCTGAAAGACTGACTCTCTGCATGGTTCACAGTCCTGGGTGATGGACTGGAATGGAGGCCGCAATCTCGAAGGTTTATATAATGCTATGATCTTATTAGTAGCATGGGTTGTGGTGTTTCCAGTATATTGGCACAGGTATCTGAAAGTGGGAGGGATCATGGTAATGTGTTATTACAAATCCTTAAACCTGTACTCTGCTCAATTTGGGACAGGGTTTGTTTTGGCAGAATGCTCGCCATTTTGTGACTCTTCCTGTGCTCTGTTTTTATTGCTGCAGGGAACCCCTTTTGCTTGAGACATTGGCAAATCCAACAGTGGTGGCTATTGTGAAGACATGAGCATTTTTCAGGCACTGCCTTCATCTACCTGGCCAGAAGATGGCAACTGCAGTGCCTAGCAAATGCATATGGAATACCTATACACAAGCCAACACTGTTGGCCTTGTCATTGCTGGTTATTCTAAGGACTTTGATGTAATCGAAGCCCCTTCGGTTACCAGCCAAGTACGCGTGAGTAGGTTTAAAATGTATGTTTATTTGATAATTACAAGGTACGCTGTAAAATCACTGGGACGTCCACCCGGGTAACAGCTCATGTCCAACTGTCTGCTGTAGAATGCCGCACCACACACATACACAAACATTCTACATACTGATGAAGGACCGCGCAACCAAACTGATGCCTGCAACGACATCACCGCACACACACAGCCCCACCAAAATATTTGTATTTGTATTTTGTTTATTTGTAAAGCACAACCAGGCCCATGGGCAACCGGGCGCATCATCTTACATACAGGTTACAGTTGTTACGTTACAGTTACATACAAGTGATCAGTATAAGTACAGTAGAACAAGGCAGGAGAATCGAGTTCACAATCTTTACAAAAGATAATGGCGATGCAAATAAATAAGTAAGACAGGTACACAGAGAACAGTAAGGCAGAAGACAGGACTGAGGAGGTTAGACTGTCATGGTGTCCATGTCCTGGAGCCAGTGTTTAGTATTGCGCTTGAATACATGGAAGGAGGGTTCCCGATCTGAGAGAAGCAGGGAGTGTGTTCCATAACTTATAAGCCAGTACAGGGAAGCTAGCACCTCCCGAGTTCTGGAGTTTGAATCTCGGTATGGTCATTGTTTGTACTTGGGCCGCTCTGAGTGGTCTTGAGGATGTATGTGAGGTGAATTGATTCGTAAGGTAGGCAGGAGCGAGGTTGGCCCTAGCTTTATGTGTTAGAGCAAGAGTTTTGAGGGATATTCTGTGCTCTACCGGAAGCCAACGCAGGTTGCGTCTAGTCTCAGAAATATGCGACTTCTTAGGGATGTTGAGGGCTGCCCTGATGGCATTATTCTGAATTACTTGTAGTTTGATAATATTTTTGTGGCTAGTACCTAAATAGAGGGTGTTACAGTAATCAATTTTGGACAGAACTAAAGTTCTGGCAAGTGTGATGCAATTAGGTGTGGTAATGAACGGCCTGCAGGCGGTGATTAGTTTACATGTATAAGCGGATGATGCTGCTACCGCGTTGGTTTGTCTGGAGAAGGATAATGTGGCATCAAGGTAAATGCCAAGAGTTTGTGTTGTTTGAGACTGTGATAGAGTTACCATCTATAGTGAATGATTTGAAGGCAGAGTTTAGATTCTTCAATTTAGCATGTGTGCCGAGGATTAGTAACTCAGTTTTATCGTCGTTAAGACAAAGACCGTGTTGCGCCATCCATGCTTGTATCACTGAGTAGATGTCGTTAAGGGTTTTGCTGTCAGTTGCATAGTCTCCAGAGATGGGAATGAGTATCTGGGTGTCGTCCGCATAGTTAGTATACGTGACACTAAGATAGTCAAGGATGTCAAACAAGGGCTTTGTAAAGACATTGTAGAGTGTAGGGGACACGCAAGAGCCTTGCGGAACCCCACAGGGTACCGGGGAAGGTTCAGCAGAATCAGTAGGGGAGAAGACCCTCATAGTTCTGTTCGCCAGGAAGGAGCTGATCCAGGAAGTGGCAGAGTCGGAAAAATGGGCTGCAGATTTCAAATGGTGGCAGAGCGTTTGGTGATCGACCAAATCAAAAGCTGCTGACACATCAATCAGTACGAGGAGTGCTAGTTTACCATTATCTTTTAGCACTTGAATTTGTGTGGTGAGATCTATCAAGGCAGTTTCTGTGCCGTGTCTTGGACGGAAAGCAGATTGCCTCAGTCCCAATAGGTTGTTAGACTCTAAGTAAGCCTGTATTTGCAGATAAGCTTCTCTATCCAATATTTTTAATAAAAAGGGTACCGTGGTAATAGGCCTATAGTTTGACGGATTGGCAGGGTCAAGAGTCGGTTTTTTGATTAACGGAATGACCCAAGCGTCTTTTAAATTATCAGGCACTACTCCAGTTTTAAAGGAGGCATTGATAAGGTTAGTAATAAACGGCGCTAGATCATGTGCAGCTGCCTTGATGGTCGGAGCAGGGCAAGCGTCACCTTGGCAGTTACAAGGTTTGAGTTTCCTAATGATATTCTCCACTTCCAAAATTGACGAGGGGGAGAATTAAATGGTTTGCACGTGGGCTCAACGGTAGGAGTCTTGCTAGGATATTGTTTGTAATCAGGATCAGAGAGTAGCATACATTTTTTCGCGTTGATTTTAGATTGTAGCCGTGTTATTTTATCCAGGAGGGCCTTCTGGATGTTAGTGCACAATAGTGCATCTGTGATGCATTTGTCGACAGGAGCGATAGGCAATTCCAATTCTTTTAAGTTCTTAAAAAGTTCTTTTGTGTTCGATTCCGTTTGTAAGATCCTTTTGTTTTAAGTGTCTTTTTTAGCAAGTATAATGGCCTTTTTGTAGTTGGATGATGCTAGTGTCAGCTCAATCTTATTAGTTACCGAAGGGCACATTTTCCAGTGTGCTTCTGCAGTTCTCTTACTTTTGCGCAGTTCCCTTAGGTGTGGCGTGAACCACGAGTTCAAATGGCGTTGAGGTTTGGATTTCCGGAGTTTTAGGGGGGCGATGGTATCCAGTGCTTTAAGTATAGCCTGATTATAAATATCCACTAGGACTGTGGGGTCCGATGTGGGAGTATTGTTGAGGAGAGGGAGTATTATAGGAAGGAGTTTGTCCGGCGTAATGTCTTTCTTGTTTCTGGTGTAGGTGGGTGGGGCAATGATAGGTGCAGGACATGGTGTGGTGGCTTTGATAGAGAAAGTTATTTTGTGGTGATCGGACCAAATGCATGGTTCATTGGATAACAGATCAATAGTGCAGTTAAGGTTAGTGATCCAGTCTAATGTTCTTCCTTTAATATGTGTAGGCTCGTGAATGATGTGGGTGTGACCAAGGTCTGATAAGGTGTTGGCTAGATCAATGGCGTTTGTACTTTGTGAATTCGGTTTGGTATTAGTAGATATAAGGGACACAATGTCCTCTGTGAATGTGGAGATGGGTCCTGGTGGTCGGTAGATGAGGTGCACTGTTGCAGTATGGTTAGGTGACAATGGGAGTTTGATGGACAGGGATTCAGCAGAAGGGATTTGTAGGTCCTGAATGATTCTAATGTCGATGGTGTTTTTGAAGATAAAGGCGAGTCTGCCTCCCTTCACCTGATTGGTGTTTCTATCACATCTGATGATAGTATAGGCATTAGGTATGGCTAGGGCCAAGGAAGGGCCGGATGCTGCATTTACCAAGTTTCAGTAACCGCAAGTAGGTCAAGCTTTTCGGTAGTTATAAAATCAGCAATATCCAACTACTTTAATGGCAGTGTCTGTTGCAAGGGTTTTCTGCGTTGGTGGGGGAGTGTCAGGCAGAGTGTTAGAGGCTGGGCTAATATCAGGATCATTAGCCTGGTTAGCTAGCTTGTTTTGCTGATGCATACGTTTATTTCTCTTGAGGAGGTGGGGCTGAGGAGTTTTAGTCCCCAGTCGGGCTCCTAATCTGGTGTTTCTACATGTAATGCTTTGGTGGTAAGAGCGTGGTGTGGTTTGAGCATAATTGCTTATGTTATTGTTGGGAGATGATGATGCGCTATTATGTAGCTTAGAATATGAGCACCGTTTTAAAGGGGTGGTTCTGGAGTTCAGTCTAAGGTTTCTGGTGGTAGTAGTACAGGGTTGATTTGGTGTTGGTTTAGTAGCAAAGTGACGTATCCAAACTGCAGGATCATCCAAATAAGGGTTAGCACAGACCATAGTGTTAAACCGCAATGCGTGGGAGATAGCTAAGTCGGGAGTAAAGGTAGGCGTGTGGAAGCTAGTATGTAGATGAGATAGAAGTGTCCAACGTCTGGTGTAGATGTACAGTAAGTGAAGAAGAGTAGTTAGGCACCAATACATAATGGAAGTATGAGAGGTACTTGTTAGCAGGAATTGTGTGTTAATACTCTGGTGTACAGATCAGATGGTACGCTAACTAGTATGATACAGACAACCTAAATGAGAAACATTTTACATACCCGACATTATAAGTTTTACAAAAGCTTCTGTAATAAAGGATACGAATGGCAGAAACACTTAAGATAGTCAATATTGCAGTCAATATAGAGTATAGCTTGTTTGAGTTACAAAGCACTGCAAGCAGCAGAATCAGGGAGCAATTCTATAAGCACATAATGTCAAATGTGATACAAAGCGCTGCAAGGCAGCAGTAATCAGAGTGCGCTTCTAAGAGCACACAGTAACAGGTGAAGTGCTGGGCTCTGCTCGGCAATGGTAATCAGGACGCACTTTTAAAGCAAGTATAATATAAGTTCCGCTGGGCATCAGAACAGGATACGAAAGTCATAAGCAGGCAATATAAGCACAATATAACACACCTCCCCCCTTAGAACTCTAAAAGTACACCACAACACAATGCTAAACGCCGAACTCAACACAGGGTAAGCATAAATGTTGCTTTCAACCCAAAAGTGCATGTCCAACATAGCACACCGCAACGCTAACACAAGTGGAAAAGGAAACGCCTCCCACACCTCATACATAACGCAGAGAAAAACAACTAGAAGAACCCCTGCAACTAAAATAAAGGAGGAAGAAAATACAAAAGAGATCCAAAGCAACTCCATAGACCCATGGTGAAACCAAGAAAAAACATCTCCCACACCTCATGCATAACGTAGAGAAGAAACCTTAAAACAACCAGAAAAACCCTACAACTAAAGTAAAGGAGGAAGAAAATACAAAAGAGATCCAAAGCAACTCCATAGACCCATGGTGAAACCAAGAAGTCACCTCCCACACCTCATACACAACGTAGAGAAGAAACCTGAAAAACAACCAGAAAAATCCCTACACTTAAAATAAAGGAGGAAATACAAAAGAGATCCATAGACCCATTATGAAACCAAGAAAACCAAACACAAGTAAAACCGCAAAAACAAAAGGAAAATACTACTTCCTAGTCCGAGAAACGGATCAATGAAACTAGAAAGCATGAAACACCACCTATAACACCGTAGATCCCAGTTAAGTCAAAAGGGAAACTACTGCAGCCCCTCACTGCACCTTAAGGCAGCACCTAACTGCACCTTAAATCACCTTAACGCAGCACATAACTGCCCTTAACGCAGCAACTCACTGCTCCTTAAATCACCTTAACGCAGCACCTAACTTCATCTTAAATCACCTTAAGACAGCACCTCACTGCACCTTACGACACAGAGAAAAGAAACACAAGTAAAACCGAGAAAAATGAAAAGGAGAAAAGAGAAATGCAACCGATGCAGCCCCTCACTGCACCGTAACGCAGGACATCAATGTACCTTAAAACCACAACTCTCCAAAATGCCTGGGCACATGCATCACCAGGCATAAATAACCATTTGAAAATGACGTGTGAAATTACCGAAACAATGTCTAACCACAACATAACCACCAACAATATCGCACCCCAACCAGGAAACTTATCCAAAGTTGTCCCGATTCCACTACAATCATACAACAGATTTAGAGTCTCTCATATATATCTCATTTTCTTTTCACAAATCCCTTGCGAAAACATGCCCCACCTGTAAAGGAAAACAACAATTACGTAATTACAGTTGAGCTTTGAAACATGAAAAGACATTAGAATGGTATTACATTTCAAAACCACCCCCATCCGGAAGTCCCAAGTCCATAAAACACAGTTCCAGTTTCCCTTTAAAACCACGACAAAACATTTGGAACCACCCGCCATGCAGAAAGCAGAGGAAGTCCAAAGTGCAAACCCTGTCCCCACCTGAAAATGAACATTTAAGGTTATTGCATAAATTCACCAAAATCATGAGAATTTCACTGCCCACCCACAAGTCCAAAAACATCGCACCTAAAAATGAAAAGGAATGAACAGGGCAGCACAACATAAGAAAATGTCAAATAAAACACTCACCACCATCTTACCCAAAACGCTCAACATCACGCACATCTCACCCATAACCCAAAGTACCGAGAACCATAGAACCTTCGACAAAAACATTACAATTCTGTTGAAGATAATCCCTCCAGGCCGGCCACGAATTCGACCAGGCCTGGGTCAAATTCTTTCGCCTTCTTAAGAATTTGCCAACATCCCTGACAACAGTTCCTTACCCCACAATACAAAGAGTCCCATAAAGCGCAAACTGAAAGACAAGCCCACTTGGAACGAACCGCAACCGTCTCATCATCTTTGTCCACATTGGATGTAGCACTCCTCTTAACAGCACAGCACCATGGACTGCTCGCCCCAATACAGTTGCGTCTGACTATATAAAACTGACTACACCTTGTACTTGCGTCCATAACATGGTAGGCACCGGAAATACCTCCCCAAATGCGTGCAGAACAAATACCTCCACGACCACATGGCTATCATAATCAACGCCCACTTCGGGGTCAGGAATATCAACACAGAGATCAGAGGCATCCGTACTATTGAAAAGCTCGGACTCAATGGAAACTTGCAGGGTGACAGAGCAGTCACACAGATCGACTTCACCCCACACATCTTCTGACTCCCTGCAGAAAACTCCAGGGAAAACTTCTCCCACGATGCTCACTTCCTCATAAAAATGCGACTCTTGGACAGTCACAGACACCCAACCAGGAGCCTGGAGGAATACACCATCGCTCGTTGCTGACATGACAGCTCTGGCCAGCGCTACAAAGCGACTCACTGCACCATCTGCGCCAGGCACCATCTTTCCATCTGTGCCTCGAGCCCTGCGCCGGTCAACCTGCCAGTTGCCATCGCCCTACTGCACCAACGCCGTAAGGACCTCAGCTTAAATGGTGACAAGTTGCAATCGATGCATGCCCCAAAACCAGTCCAGGTCTGACACCAACACCAGACTGCCGTCGAAAGGACCTGGTTCCAAGCCAACGGGACAGCCTCCACGTCCCAACAACCAGGCTGCAACAACCCTGGGCAGACGTCACCATTGGAGGGCAATGATACTGAAAACTGCTCCCTCCCAGAAGGATGTTTTTGAAAATCCTCGTCGCCAGTGATGTAATCGTGGTCCCTTCGGTTACCAGCCAAGTACACGCGAGTAGGTTTACAATGTACGTTTATTTGATAGTTGCAAGGTATGCAGTAAGATCACCGGGACGTCCGCCCGTGTTACAGCTCATCTCCAACTGTCCGCTGTAGAATGCCACACCACACACATACACAAGCATTTTACATACTGATGAAGGACCACGCGACCAAACTGATGCCTGCAACATCACCTCACGCACACAGCCCCACCAAAATATAACACGCCTCCCCCACTTAGAACTCTAAAAGAACACCAACACTTGACAGACTTCAGTGTTTATCAATCAAGTGGGTGAAGGCCCACTTGGTTAAGACATTTTTGTTTCACCAGGAGTGCATTTACAGCTGCAATTAAGTGATTAACTGTGAGAAGACTGCTTAGATCTAACACTGGCAGATATTTACATCAGGACGTGTGTTGCTGATTGATAGAGCTAGCTGAGAGACCACAGGAAGATGTATTTTGGCAGGGAGTGGCAGGTCGTGAGTGGGTACGGCCGTAGGTATTAGCATTGCCAATGGATGGGTGAATAACCAAAGAAAACCCACAACCTGGGGGGCCTTCCTCACATCCATCTCTCTCCTATGTGTTCCCCAATCAAATAGTTTGTCCTTATAGGTGCCGCATAAGCACCCCAAATATCCACACTGGAAAAGACTTGCTTTATATTTTTTTACAAGACATCCCTGATGTATACAGCAATAACTGTGAGCCTTCTCAATTAAGTATACAACCTGCACATATATGAAAAATGTTCTGTCACTCTAAGTGAGCGACATGTGGCAACCATCCTGTTGGTTTCAAAGTGTATGAAATTGTTGATAAAGTTAGAGTGGAGCTGGGCACGTGATGTTGGTGGCAGCGTTTGTGATGTATGTTTTATGCTTCTGAAGAGCTATAGTGGGTGGCAAGTGATTACATTGAACCTTATGCTAACAAATTAATCCATATTTCCCTTCTTGAGTTCTCCTTTTGTTGCCTTTCATTTACTGAGTGACATCCTGCTTTCATTCCCGGAGTTCTCCACCTTTCTAATGACATAGCTCTCAACAATTTGTGTTGCAAAGTGTAATATCTTGGTACCTGAAGTAACACCCGGACCAGCAGGTAAGATATTTGTAGGTTTATTGCATGTTACTTGCCAGGAACAAACATCGGCACGTCCCTCCTTGCCAGTTAGACCTCAACTGGCAAGTATGGAACCTGCATTCACAGCATAACAAGTCAACACTCCATACATACTGACATCCCCACGTTCCACACATACTGACATCACCACGTTCTACCCTTGGTGAGGTCAGCATTTCAGATGCACATTACAACACAAAGGCGGGTGAAATCACCCGATTTTGTTTTTGGCGGGTGAGACGACCAATGGAATGGATGGGCATGCAGGAGTTTTGGCGGGTGAGTCTGTACTTTACGAGGCGGGTGACACCCGCCAAAAGCGTGTGAGTTGAGAGATTTTTGATTGATTGATATTTTATTTCTATCGTGCTCATACACACGTGTTTCAGAGCTATGCTAATGGCCAAGTAAATGCTGAGTACTTGTCCTCACTGCCCTCTGTACCCCGACCAGTCAGTGGGGCAGCTCCTGTTCTGGGCTAATAGAATTTCTTTTGAGACCATGGGAATTCATTTTATAGCCAAGAACACCGGCAGTAAAGATCACTCAATTGAGGAACCCCCTCCCCCACCACACTATAACCAAAACAATATTGATATCAACTATCGCTGCCACATCTGTCAGAAAATGCCGCGTGGAGTAATTACTGGCAGTGATTGAGATAGAGCTGGCAGAATAACTATTGTTCCGCTTTTCGAGCAGCTAATTAAATACAGCCCAGTGTAATAAAGAACAAATAAATATCAAGTACAAATAATTGATGGCAGTCATTTATATTGGTAAATAAATCGGAGATAGAAATGAGCGACGGCAGTGTCCTATTTAATTTTCTGTGGCAGGCAGAGAAAACCTACACCACAAATGTAACCCAGATGACACATTGCAACAACTGATGAGAACGTGTACATTTGTTTAAGATTAGTTTGTGGTTGACCTTAATATGGGTGGCAGTTTCAACCATAGACCACTGGTATCTTGATAGAGACTGGCATAGTTACAGTTACTCTGTGGTGGTACTGGGTGCACTGCCGGCGCTAGCTGTACCACCAGCGGTAGCCTAAGAAAGCAGATCTTACTGCCATGGAGTATTCCCCCCTCTAGTGGCTGCATTGTGCTACCGCCTCTCATTGCCCATTACTGCTGGTGCTCATGTGGCTGCCTAGGTCATAATGAGCGCCTAAATGTTTTACATGTAGGGGATCCATTGCCTGCATGGACATAATTCTCAACCCTTGTAGAAATGTTTCGCTTGGGAAGCCTCACAGCTAGACTTATGTTTTTAATGTCTTGTGTGGTACAACATATATGACTATTTGTATGACTATGGCTAAATCACTGGACATTGATCTACAAACAGCTTTAAAATAAACCCATTTCGCATCCATTTTTTGTTTTGGCTATTAGCCTCCCAGTTAACTTTGTTTTAATGTCTTGTGTGGTACAACATGTATGACTATATTTATGTCTGTGATACGGTTATTTCAATGGACATTGATGTACAAGCACATTCAAAATAAAAATCCATTTCTCACCCATTATTTTTGTTTTGGATATTAGGTGATGCTAAAGCGCCACCTTTACGAAAATATTGCACATGTTCTTCTGGGCACTCTTTGAGATAGCTTTATCAATTCGCAACATCAAACATCGTGCTGAAAGAACCCGTCAGTGTTATTTCAATGCAGTGTTAAGGGCTTAATTGGAGCTTTAAACACTCTGGTGTACCAACACTGCCTTGACCAAGTGTTTTGTCCTGTGAATATGTTAGATTACTTGTCCATGTACTCACACCATTTTACATCTGCTACCATTAATGCCCAGTTAGTACCACTATGGCAGTGTCTGGCAAATGCCTATCCCATGCCCACTCAAAAGCACAAATTGTTGGCATTGCCCAGGTTTGTTGCTAAAGTGATATGGATGCGTATCTATGTTAGCTGCCTTTCTGATGAAATAATCACGAATTAGTGAAAAGAAAACGTCCCGCTAAACGGATATTGAACGCGTGCATTCACAGCACATTCTGGAAAGATGGATTAAATAACCTGACATAGAGGGGGGGGACGCACGTTACGTCACCCTGCACCAGAGCAGTGCTACTTAGGCAGCACTGGGAGTGAATAAATATTTCACACCCAGGCTGGTGTTTACGTCTTCACAACCAGCCACCTGAGCAGGGAAATGAAGACTGCTGCCAACTCCAGAGTTCAAGGGGAGGTCAGACGTTTGCTGAACATAAACCTTATGACTAATTGCTCACAGGGGCCACAGTCAGTGAACGCGATATCCAATTTTGGAATCCGACATGTTTCAGAAGGCACGCTATTTAACACAAAAAAACATGACTATAGCATAGCAGAAAATGTGGAAACGTGTTTTGTAGAATTACCCAGGCAGTTCTTACCATTTTGGAAATCATAGCGCATTGATTCAAGAAAAAAATAAAAAACAGTCATTACAACAGTGATGCCACCCTGTTTGGGAGGCTTTCAGGCGGTCTTGATGTGCATACTCTGCCAACTGCTTCCGGGGCACCAGTGGTCCAAGGATGAATATTGGTTTTTAAACCATCAATCAGCCCCACACCTCTAGTACACCAGAAGGGATCCGAACAGATTGAAGTAACAAGCGAATTATAATCCTCCTTGTCCAGTTTTGGTAACGTGGACGGAACAGAAGGCTTATATCTGAAAGATCATGGATCGTTGGTTAGTTGCAACACAGCAGAAATACAATTACCCAATGATAGAAGGGACTGTACAGTCAAGGTGTATCAAAAATATCTACTTTATTGTTCAAAATAGACACTACGAAATATAACCTACCCTGTAAAGGAATGCAGAGGACAGACAGTTTCAAAGAAGAAAAAGCGATGCGCTATGGATACTGACAAAGAGGGTCGTCGGTATGCTTAATAACCGCAACAGTTTTTTAAGGTTTCTTGGCTTTAGCGCAAAGAGAACAATGGGTATTAAAATGTCTCTAGGGGCCTTTTGAGAAGAACCATGGGGACAGAACCACAATGTACCTTGTGATGTAGATGTTCTTGGTGTCGGTTTCGGGGCATTTTGCAGGCTTCTATGACGTTGTTCAAGATGGGAGGCAACTGCGGGTATCAGGTGGCATGACGGTTTGGCGAGCGAAGATGGCCAAATGGCTACAGGTTAGCTTAAAGGGCTGCTTGGGGTCAAGAGTCGCTGTCCCAGTGCCGATCACCGGTTCTGAAGCAGTGGTTGAGACGTCTCAGATATCTTTAAACAACGACGACTTGACAACGGCCAGTATAGGAACTTGACTGGCTCATAAATATCCCTTAAGCCGGATGGGGATAGATGATTGTTGAGGCTCTTCTCCCAGCTTCTTCAATGGGCTCATGTCGTCCTTTAAGGCGGACAGCCCACAGCTGTGTAGTGAGTTGCAGGCAGCTCCCTTGTCCTTGGTTGTAGGTTCAGAGACCTTCTGGCACAATCCTATCCAGGAGGCTTACTGCAGAGCCTAGCAGGGCACGTTGTGTGCTGGCTGGGTACCGGTTCCAGAGTACCTGGAGGGTCCTCTGAGTTCTGTATCCCACTCTGTTCCCTGGGAGGTGTTTAGGGAAGGGATCCTGCTTCCCTATTTGTTCCCTTTTTGTTTATCCTGGCCTTCCTTCACTGGAGGAAGCTGTACCTTCCTCCAGAGTCCAAGGATGAGTTCTTCTTTCTTACTTCTTGTGAAGTCTTCCGATGATCTGCCAAAAGAGAGGCTCTATCCCTAATTTTAAAGCCAAGCGAGCCTTAGTGATTGGTGTAGGCTAAGCTTACCCTAATGAACCAAACCTGGGGTCCCTACCAACAATCTCCTGTATGCGTGAGGTCATAACCAGAGTGCTTTGCAACAGGAATGGTAATTATCTATGATATGGCATTTATAATGTGCCTGTACACAAGCGTTTCTAGGAGCCACAAGACAAGGGAGGGAAGACAAATTATATGATATTCCAGCTTTTCCGTTTTGCATCGCAGGCTGAGGTGTTTGTGCCACTTATCCACGCGCAAAACAGACATCCACGAAACGAGGAACACCATTGGTGGCCCCCACCACATTTCTACAGCAGGTAGGCCTGCAATGCTGCATTGCCTGAGGTGCACGTAATTCTTTCATGAAATTGATCACTGCTGCACACCAGGGAGAAGCGATCACCTGCAGCCCCTCACCCTCATGAGCGCACCATTGTGCGACTCATTAGCAGCATTGTCGGCACATTCTCAGCATTGGGGGTCATTTTCCAGCATGGCTTCCACGTTTTTCCAGCCCTTTGTTGCCTTTCCCTGCATCAGGCCGAGGCAACTGTGATTGCCTGCCTTTGATTCAGCCAACCACAAAGCCAGCAGGCGAACGTGGGCCCACCAGCCAAAGGCCCACTTCCTAAGGCCCCTGTCTGCACCCTGTCTACTTCCGGTTCGGTGCGTGAGGTCTCCCTGGACCCTTTCTATGCACCCTGAAGATGGTGGTCTAACTTTTTCCTGGAACAATGAACTACCTTGACACTATCACCTCTGCAACCATGGGTTAGTCACCCCTATCTCGTCATTCTACACCCATGACTTTCTCCACCTTCACCCCATCTCACCCTTTTTCCCACGCTCATGGCCTGTGACTGGACTGGACTGTGTTTACAACGTTTGCTGATGTTTGAACTTAGCTGTTAGTAACATTTTCTGTTGTTGTCACACCGCGGCCGTGGAAACTCTGGGCAAGATGGAGGCGATATTGAGCATCTTTACCGGTCCGTTTGACGCTCTAGTTGTCTTGGACCGGCAGGTATAAGAGGAGACCACGCCCCCTGCAACTCGTGTTGCAACTCGCATTCGTCGGTCTATTGACTTTCGCTTTGCTGCAGTGCCTCACTTACGAGTTTTTCCCTTGAATATTGCCTGTGCCTTCCCTGGTTATCTCCTCTCGTTCATACCCCTTTTTCTCCTGTCCAGCCTCTCTCACGAGTCTCTCTTTCCTTCAGTCTGCCTTTCCGCGGTTGTTTGTTTTCCGACTTACACTTTTAGAGTGCGCCTTCCGACTTTCGGTTCCCTTAATTTCTATCTCGGGGTCTAGTGGGCTCTGCTTACCATCCGCTGTGTTTCTCGGGTCAGTCACATTCTTTTCGGTGTTTCACCCACCTTCTATTCTCTCTCGCTATCTCTCTCTCTCGCTCGCTCTCTCTCTCGCTCTCTCTCTCTCTCTCTCTTGCTCTCTCTCTCTCTCTCTTTCTCTCGCTCTCTTCTTCCCTGGATTTCTCGGGTACTCTCACCTGCTTGTTATATTCATCTCTTCTTGTTTTCTCCAGAGTCCTATGGAGGCTATCCTTACCTCTTTAGCCTCCGGTATCCTTTTCCATTTGCCTCCTGTTTGGAATTGTTCCTTGCTTCCAGCGAGCTGCCGAACCCCATTCTCTCACAGAGCATCACTTGGAGCGAACCCTTATCCAGGAGGATTAGGTCTTCGTTTAACTTGCTGTTTCACCTGATACGGAACTACACCAGCCTCTCCAGTCTTCCCATCGGATCGACCAATCACATCGATTAACACACAGTGTTTTTTCTGCCATCAGGCTTTTTCCCTGTTTGAGGAGCGGACTCCCCTGGGTTCACCTGACTGCCAGATCCATAGGCGGGCAAGGTGGCCTCGGGGGGAGAACGTCCCTATCTCTTCGAACGCAAGAAGGGTAGAAGGACTATCAAGTCAAGTGACGAAAGAGAGAGTCCCCAGACGGAAAGAAGAAGGAGACCGAGGCCATCGAACCCCACTGAAGAACCAGGTGAGGAGTCTCAGGGGGAAGGAACTTCATCATATTGTGACAGATTGCAACGCCACACAACCAGCATGGCCTCCTTGGAACAATACCAGGAGATGGTGACTGCTATTCAAGGCCTTCAAGCCGAGGTTCAGAATCTCCGAACCAAGAACGCTAACCTACGCCAACAGGTAACGGCACGAGAACAAAACGAGGCGATCTACCTCCCCTGACTTTTTCTTTTGGAAAGTATGATGGCAATCCGAAACTCCTAAAGGAATTCCTGAACGCTTGTATGATTTATTTCACGTTTCGACCTAGGGCATATGAACTGGATAGAGCCAAGGTAGGGTTTCTTGTTTCCAACCTTGCTGGCAAAGCATTGGCTTGGGCAACCCCACTGATAGCACTCGCAGATCCTGCCATATCGGATTACTCACAGTTCACTCAACTGCTGCGTTCCAGATTTGAGAGACCAGAGGTCCAGTATTCTTCCTATGAAGCCCTTCTAGATCTCCGTCAAGGCAATCAAGATGTACAGACTTATGCCTCTACTTTTACCAAATTGGCCACAGACTCGGGATGGCCAGATTCGGCCCAGCAGACCCTTTTTCGTCGAGGCTTACATGATGAGCTCAAGGATGAGCTAGCCAGGATGGCGCGTCCTACCGCCTTTCAAGAATTGGTTACGTTATCCCTGCAACTAGAGTACAGACTGCAGGAACGGAGGTTAGAAAGAAGGAGATTCAGACCACATCCCTCAGGAGGGATTCCCACTGCTAGTTCTTCTAACTGACCCCAACAGGAAGAGCCGATGCAGATAGGGACAACCCGAGGCCCTTTGACCCCCGAGGAACGCAAGAGACGCAGAGATCTGGGTCTTTGCATGTACTGCGGATCTCCGAAACATTTGCTCCGGAATTGTCCGGAGGTACCCCCGAGACGCCCGGGAAACGCGCCTCCCCGGTCCTGAGCAGGGAAAGGAACCGGGCAGAATCGAAGAATCCCTGCAACTCCACCCACCAGGATCCTTCTGCGGATAATAACAGCCTTATGGTGTTTTCTGTGCGCCTTACCTTTGATTCCTCTCCATCTATAGAAGCCTTAGCCATGCTGGATTGTGGTGCGGCCGGGAACTTTATTGATATCCAGTGGGCTCAAGAACAAGGCATACCCCTGCGTCGGAAGGCCTGCCCTTTGCCTGTAGAAGGGGTAGATGGAGCTCCCCTTTCCTCCGGTCCCATCATTAAGGAGACAGTTCCGGCTAACATGTTCTTGTCTCAGCACCAAGAACAGATCGTCTTTGATGTTATAAGAGCAGCTCATTTCCCAATCATCCTGGGCATACCCTGGCTACGTAAACATAATCCCAGGATTGATTGGTCTGCGAATACCGTCTGTTTTTTGTCACACTACTGCTCGAAGGAATGTCTATCAAGACCCCCTCCTTTGATGAGGAAGGGGATAGCACTCTCGACTTTCACGACAGTGGTCCAAACGATTCCACCGCGTTATCAGGAGTATACTGCAATCTTCGAAGACAGACTACCTCGTACTCTACCCCCACATCGAGCCGAGGACTGCGGTATCGATCTAAAGCCTGAGGCATCTGTTCCTTTTGGTCGTATGTACCCTATGTCACTACCGGAAAGAAGAGCATTGAAGGAGTATTTGGATGCCAATCTGCAAAACGGTTTAATACAAGAATCCCGTTCTCCGGCAGGGGCCTCAATGTTCTTCATTCCTAAGGAGGGTACTACGGAATTAAGACCGTGTATAGACTACCGTGGGCTTAACAGCCTGACTATCAGGGACAGGTACCCTATGCCCCTCATAAAGGAGGTACTTGAAGCAGTGGAAGGAGCCTCAATCTTTACAAAGCTAGACCTTCGAGGAGCCTATCATTTGTTGAGAATAAGGGAGGGAGATGAGTGGAAAACGGCTTTTAGAACTCCCTTGGGACACTTTGAGTATAGGGTGATGCCCTTCGGACTAGTGAATGCTCCTGCCGTGTTCCAACGTTTTGTGGATAAGATCTTCTCAGATATGCTATTTATCTCGGTGGTGGTATATTTAGACGATATTTTGATCTTCTCTTCCTCCCTCTCTGAACATCGAAGGCACGTCACGCAAGTTCTTCAAAGGTTGAGAGAACATCAACTACTGGTTAAACCAGAGAAATGTGTTTTTGAAGCCTCCTCAGTATCTTATTTAGGGTTCATTCTTTCTAAAGAGGGGGTACAGATGGATTCGGAGAAGGTTAAGGCAGTTCTTCAATGGCCCACTCCAAGGAATCCCAAGGATATACAGAGATTTCTGGGACTATCTAACTTTTACAGAAGATTTATTCCTAGCTTCTCGGATATTGTTCTACCAATCACCCGTTTGCTTAAGAAAGGCCAGAAGTTCGAATGGGATAAGGAGGCGGATCAGGCCTTTCTATTACTCAAGAGGACATTCACCACCGCTCCTATCCTAGTGCAACCAAATCAGTCTCTTCCTTTTGTGGTGGAGACGGATGCTTCCGGAGGTGCCATTGGAGCTGCTCTCCTACAATCAGGCAAAGACGGAGCAGAACATCCGGTAGCATATTATTCCAGGACTCTTACACCTAGTGAGAGGAACTACTCTGTGTTGGAACGAGAATTACTGGCGATTCGTCAGGCATGCATTGAATGGAGGCATTTACTTCAAGGGGCTGCCCATCCATTTCTGGTTCGCACTGACCACCGGAATCTTAAGGTTTTGCAACAGATGGAATGCCGCAATTCTCGTCACGCCCGATGGGCGTATTTTTTTTCCCAGTTCGACTTTGAGATAACCTACCTTCCAGGAAAGGAGAATGCCCTAGCGGACGCTCTATCCCGCAGTCTGGAGCCCAAAGAAGATCAGGGCCTGGGTGAGATGCTCTCTGGTAAGAGAATCCTAGGAATGGTCAACTCCTTCATACAAGAAGTAGAGCGCTCGACCAGTCTCTCTGAAGTCTCTCCCGACCATATGACCCTCATGGAAAGAAGAGGGAAGCTATAATTTCATCGAGGATCACTGTACTTACCATCGGAAAAACTCCAGACGCAAGCCTTATTCTGGTGCCATGACCTTCCTTCGGCAGGACATAAAGGCCATGGGGCAACACTGCATCTGATATCCAGATATTTCTGGTGGCCGACTATGGACCAGGATGTCAGAACATATGTGATGGCTTGTCCGGTACGTGCGGCTAATAAACCCATCACTCATCGGCCCATGGGGTTGCTCCAACAAGAACCTCTACCATCACAACCTTGGGAACACATTTCCACTGACTTCATCGTGGATCTCCCTCTCTCTATGGGATCCACAGCAATCATGGTTACGGTGGATACATTGAGCAAGATGGCTCACTTCTCTCCCTTGCCTGGCCTGCCTTCTGCATCCGAAACCGCCGAAGTGTTCCTGAGAGATGTAGTAAGATTGCATGGTCTACCTCGGACCATAGTTTCCGATAGGGGGTCCCAATTTACATCCCGATTCTGGTCAGCCTTATGTAGTGCTTTGGGTATAAAGAGAGCCTTATCCTCTGGTTATCATCCCCAAAGCAACGGACAAACAGAACGTCTAAATTCCACTCTCGAACAATATCTCTGTTGCTTTTGTCATCAGGAACAAGATAAGTGGAAGTCCTTTCTAACTTTAGCAGAATTTACTTACAACAACACCAAACATTCGGCAACTGGCTTCAGCCCCTTCTACTTCACCTACGGTTATCATCCGAGGCATATACCTCTCTTTGGGGTTCCTCCAACTTCAGTCCCTTCGGTAGACCAGCGCCTGTTTGATCTTCGATCCATCCAGAAGGAAGCAGCTCAGAAGCTGGAGGCAAGTAGGATTCGATACAAGAAGTATGCTGATAAGAAGAGATCCCCTAACCCCAAATGGGAAGTGGGGACTAAGGTCTGGTTGTCAACCAAATATCTCCCACGGTGAGTTCATCCTGGGAAATTCTCAGCCCGCTTTATAGGCCCATTTCCCATTTTATCTCAAGTAAACCCAGTGGCCTTTCGATTACGTCTGCCTTCCAGTCTGAAAAGGATACACCCTGTTTTTCATACCTCCCTCCTGAAGGCTTATCATCCAGATCCCATGGGCCGTCGTATACCCTCCTCTACACACCAAGATCCCGAACCGGAAGAATATGAAGTGGAGAGGCTGGTTGATTCACGTTACAAGCATGGGACTATACAATATCTGGTCCAGTGGAAGAGATATTCTGTAGCAGAACGGTCTTGGGAGCCCAGATGTCATATCCACGCCCCACGACTTCTAAGACAGTTCCATCGCCTACATCTGGGAAAACCCGGGGGAGAGTCGATGAAGAGAGGGCATACTGTCACACCGCGGCCGTGGAAACTCTGGGCAAGATGGAGGCGATATTGAGCATCTTTACCGGTCCGTTTGACGCTCTAGTCGTCTTGGACCGGTAGGTATAAGAGGAGACCACGCCCCCTGCAACTCGCGTTGCAACTCGCATTCGTCGGTCTATTGACTTTCGCTTTGCTGCAGTGCCTCACTTACGAGTTTTTCCCTTGAATATTGCCTGTGCCTTCCCTGGTTATCTCCTCTCATTCATACCCCTTTTTCTCCTGTCCAGCCTCTCTCACGAGTCTCTCTTTCCTTCAGGCTGCCTTTCCGCGGTTGTTTGTTTTCCGACTTACACTTTTAGAGTGCGCCTTCCGACTTTCGGTTCCCTTAATTTCTATCTCAGGGTCTAGTGGGCTCTGCTTACCATCCACTGTGTTTCTCGGGTCAGTCACATTCTTTTCGGTGTTTCACCCACCTTCTATTCTCTCTCGCTATCTCTCTCTCTCGCTCGCTCTCTCTCTCGCTCTCTCTCTCTCTCTCTCTTGCTCTCTCTCTCTCTCTTTCTCTCGCTCTCTTCTTCCCTGGATTTCTCGGGTACTCTCACCTGCTTGTTATATTCATCTCTTCTTGTTTTCTCCAGAGTCCTATGGAGGCTATCCTTACCTCTTTAGCCTCCGGTATCCTTTTCCATTTGCCTCCTGTTTGGAATTGTTCCTTGCTTCCAGCGAGCTGCCGAACCCCATTCTCTCACAGAGCATCACTTGGAGCGAACCCTTATCCAGGAGGATTAGGTCTTCGTTTAACTTGCTGTTTCACCTGATACGGAACTACACCAGCCTCTCCAGTCTTCCCATCGGATCGACCAATCACATCAATTAACACACAGGGTTTTTTCTGCCATCAGGCTTTTTCCCTGTTTGAGGAGCGGACTCCCCTGGGTTCACCTGACTGCCAGATCCATAGGCGGGCAAGGTGGCCTCGGGGGGAGAACGTCCCTATCTCTTCGAACGCAAGAAGGGTAGAAGGACTATCAAGTCAAGTGACGAAAGAGAGAGTCCCCAGACGGAAAGAAGAAGGAGACCGAGGCCATCGAACCCCACTGAAGACCCAGGTGAGGAGTCTCAGGGGGAAGGAACTTCATCATATTGTGACAGTTGTTTTGAACTTAGCTGTTAGTAACATTTGTTGCTCTTTTGAACTTAGCTGTTCGAAACATTTGCTGCTGTTTTGAACTTAGCTGTTAGTAACATTAGCTGTTGTTATGAATTTAGCTGTGCCCAGTGACTACCCTGTGCTACCCCTTGCTGCTTTTCCCCACATACTGTCCACCTCCACCCTCCCTCTGCTAGTCTCTTTCTTCCCCCTCCTCCACGACACCTATGGGACTCTCTGTCTCTCCCATTTTCTCTAACTGTTTCTCCATTGACTATCCTACCCTTCTCACTAAGACTGGCAGAAAGAAGTTCAAAAAGGATATCTTGACCTTTAACCCTGGTCTCCCTATCGCAGACACCTACTCCAGCGCTTCGTCCAGACAGACGCTCACCGACATCCTCTTTGTCGTTCCTTTGCCGGGCCTTTGGTCTCCTCATATGGTCTCTGGGCTCTCTCCTTTGTCTTCTCACCCATTAATAGTGGCACCTGTTGGGAGGCACTCCTTTCCCCTTCCACTCCTCTATGGTCATCATTAATGTCTACCTGAATGGCACTCTCATGGTCCAAGGTCGTCAGACCAACCTTCTCCTCTTTGACAGATGCTTCCCATGCCTCATCAATTTCTTTTCTACTCCTGCTGTCCCATCTCTCCCTTCTTCTGCCTCCTTGCCTCCCCCCTCTGCCTCCTCCATGGCTACCTTGCCCTCTCCTGCTTCCTCTTCTGGCCGCCCTCAGCCTCCATCTACACCTCCACAGGGTGTATGTCTGATTTGTACCCTTCCCTGGAAGTCCTTCAAGGATGGCAACCTTTTCCATATTGCCACTCTCAATTCTCGCTCAGCTGTCAAACACTCTTCTGACATATGCTGCCTCCTGAAAGAACTTGGCCTTGATGGCCTCAGTATCACAGAGACATGGTTCACGGCCAGCTCTGTCTGCTTTTACACTCTCCTCCCTGATGGCTACAAGATCTTCTCTGCACCCAGACCCAACTGTTCTGAAGGGGGTGTCGCCTTGATCTTCCCAGAGTGGATTCCTGTCTATTTTATTCTTATGCAGGCCTACTCCTCTTTTAAATGCCTTGTCTGTAGGCTCTCCCTCTCTCCTGGTCACTCTCTTACTGTGGCTATTATCTATCGGACACCTAGTTAGATCTCCTCCTTCCTCTCGGAGTGGGCGGACCTCTCCTCCTCCCTCATGGCCTCAACCACTCAACTACTCCTCCTTGGAGACTTCAACATAATCTGGATGCTTCCTGTCCCTCATCCGGACTCTTTCACGACCTCTGTGACTCTTTCTATTCTCCCCTCTGGCCTGACTCATTCTGCAGGACATACTCTGGATGCTCTGATCTCCTCAGAGCTCCCCCTCTCTACCCCCCAATCACTCCTCTCTCCTGGAGTGATCACTCTCTCCGTTCCTCCCATCTCTCCCTTGCTACCCCTCAGGCAAAGCCTATTCCAATACTTCCAACTACCTTCTCAGTCATCTGACCCATGAAGCGTGTGACAGGTGAGGCTTTCACTACTACTTTCTCTCCCCCTCCTCTACCTCGGGCTGACTCACATCCTGACATAGCCATTTCCACGCTCTACTCCTCTATCTCTGATACTCTTGATGTTCTTGCCCCTGTCATGCAGATCCGCTTGAAGGCCAAAGTCAAGTGCAACTCTTGGTACGACTCTGACCTAGTCACCCTTAAAAGCAAGTGTAGGGCGGCTGAGAGGAAATAGCAGGTCTTCTTGTTCATCCTCTGACAAACTGGCATGCCGCCTGCTCCAAAACCAATATCAGCTCCTTGTCCGCACTAAGAAGAGAGCCCATATCCAAGCCCACATCTCTGCGACATCTAACAATTTGGCTGAACTATTTAAAATTTGCAAGGATCTGGCCATCCCTGCTGCAGTCTCTACCTCTCCTGTCACCTCCCGGGCTCTTTGCACGGCCATGGCCTCTCATTTCATCTCTAAAACTCAGGATATCCTGTTCATCCTCTCATCCTCTCCTCCTCGCCCCTTCTCTCTCCGATTCGTCTAGCCCCCCTGCAGCCGCCTCTCCTCCCCTTCTCATCTTTTCCCATGTTCTTCCCCAACAAGATTTCCAGACAAGTCTGATCTATGAAAGTCTCATCAAAACATGTTCTTCCCTGTTCGTCCAGAACCATCAAGGACCACATTGAGATCCTTGCTCCAACTCTGGTCGACTTCTGTAACCATGCCTTCGCCTCTGGAGTCTTCCTCTCCCACCTGAAGCACTCTCTTGTGCACCCTCTTCTCAAAAAACCCACAGATGACCCCTCTTGCCTGGCTAACTATCGCCTGATTTCCATGCCTCCTTTCCTGGGCAAACTCTTGGAAAAGCTGGCCATCTTTCAGCTTAATCTTCACACTGAATCTGTTGGTTGCTTCCATGACCATCAGTCTGGCTTCAGAGCTGCCAGCAGCACGGAAACTGCTCTCCTGAACATCCATGAAGAACCTCTCTCCAACCTTGACTCTTACATCCCTTCTGTCCTCATCCTACTTGATCTCTCTTCTGCCTTTGACACGGTCAACCATGCCATCCTGCTCAACTGTCTCCATGATAACCTGGGTTTCACTGATCAGGCTTTGGCCTGGCTGATCTCTTTCCTCTCTGATCGACTCTCCCACGTCCAACTTGGGTCCTTCCTTTCCTCCATCACACTCTCTACCTGTAGTGTTCCCAGGGTTCTAACCTATCTCCCTGGATGTTCAACCAATATCTGGCACCCCTTGCCCACCGCATTGCTGCTCTCTGCTCCAACTTTCAGTGTAATGCGGATGACACTCAGCTCGTTTTCAGACTTCCCTCCATGACCTCTTCTCCCTCCCTCATCTCTGACTATCTGTCTGCCATCCAGGAATGATGTGCCGCCAATGATCTCTGCCTTAATGCTAGTAAAACAGAGATTCTCTTCATCGGCACACCTGCAATCTTCTTTCCTGTCACTCTCTGGCCGGCCTCCATTGGCCCTCTTCCTGCTCCCACCTGTGAGGCTAAGAACCTCGGGGTCATCTTAGACTCCACACTCTCCTTTTCTCCTCACATCTCTGACATCACTAAGAAGTCAAACAATCAACTGCGTCTCCTCAGAGGTATTCTTCCTTTCCTCTCCTTCCCCCAGAAGCTTACTGTCTTTAGAGCTTTGGTTCTCTCTAGGCTAGACTACTGCAACAGCCTCTTTGTAAATCTGCCTGCTTCTACTCCCCCCCTCCCTGCACCTCATCCAGAACAGGACTGCGAGACTTATCCTCTCCAGCCCTGAAATCTCTTCATTGGCTCCCAATGGCTGCAAGGGTTAAAGTCAAGACCCTCTGTATTGTCCACAAGGCTTTCTGGGGCCTGGGTCCAAAATGCCTTCAACTCTCCCTCCGTAAATACCTGCCCACTCAAGCTATTTGCTCCTCCACTTCCAACTCTCTCAGGGTCAGTCACTTCTCCATGCAACAAGTTGGGGGTAGATCTCTTTCCTTGGCTGGACCTCCCTCTGGAACAGCCTCCCTGCCACTCTGAAACTTGAGGAGAACCATCTCCGGTTCTGGAAGCACCTCAAGACCCTCCTCTTTGCTTCTGCTTTTGCTCTTCCTCTCCCCCGCTGATCTGCCTGTTCTGCTCCATGCACCTGGCTACCCTCTGATTCGGGCCCAGGTCCCTGTCCACCCAGCCACACACCCGCAATTCCTCCTGGCAACCTTTGCACTTGGGCCTGTATCTGTAACCCTACAGTCCCCTTACCTGCACTTATCAGACACCCCTTTTCTGCACTTTAAACCTTGCACTTTCCACCCTTCGACTGCACTACCAGTTGTTTTTATCTCTTGCTCAGCACTTTCCACCTCTCCCTTGCACTTTCCCCCTTCCTTCTCCCCTGCACTTGTGCCTAGTAAGATAGTTGTTTTGTCCTCCATTGTTCCCCTCCCTTGCATCATCACGCTCCGAAACATGTGTGTATGAGCGCAATACAAATAAAATATCATATCATAGGTCATTTATAATGCGCCTGTGTAAACAATCTTACTAGGTCTTGTATCATTCAGATCATGCAAGTGCGACATGAGAAGTGCAACAGGAACGGAGAGGGGGTAAGTGGAAGGGTGAGGGTAGGGGGAAAGTGCAATCATGGCAGCAGGCTAAGAGTAATTGCAGTTAGTGCAGCACAGCTCTGGGTAAGTGTAAGGAGACAAGGGAGTGAAAACAAGAACAAGGTGTGCCCCAGAACAAAATGTCGGAAACCTTCTCCAGGCATAAAGATCTCTGGCCACACTTCCTTGTGATACTAAGTCCCACCCATCCTCCTGTCTCTTTTTGATGAGAGTCTCTCTGTTAAAGTGGCAGGTCTCCCTTGAAGCTGCAGCAAAACCAGACTCTCAGGCTCCTGCAAACCACATTCTCGTACCATTTGAATGGGGTCTCCCTAGCAGGCTTGCCTACTGTACACAACAGTCCCAGACATAACTCACTGTGATTGATACTAAGGGTGGCAGCTGGCTTCAGGTTGACACAGTTAGACATGAAAGGTTGTTGGGTTTCCTGTCTTCTTTGTTAAAATCTGCAGCCAGGCCCCATGTGGGCCTGTCTGAAGTACCCTCTATTGGTATGTTAATTGCTGCCACCAGATGCACGGACCAACAAAATAGTAGGGCGGATCCATGAAGCCTTTGTTAGTAAATCAGGCTGGCCATGGCAGGGGGAAGCTTGGTTCTCCCCCTTCCTGGAGATGACCTGTTTGGCTGGCTGTCACATTCCAACTTAATATGACAGGGCCAACTGTGCAAGGCTGTGACCACCCAGAGTACACAGGTCTATGTGTTTGTCATGGTATGAGCCTAGGAACATTTGTGTGGATTATCCCCTCACATTTTCCTGAGGTTGGTCTACCATCATTCCATTTAATTAAACATTTCAAAAAGCCCACGGAAGCACATGCCCACAATTGTGGATGGTCGAATTCCTCACATATTTACAAAGAGAATTACCTCACTGCCTACCTACATATTACCTCTAACTTGATTGCTCGTATTTTGCAACAAAAGTGAGGATCATCAATTCATTTGAAGTGTTTTAGGTTTATTTTTTATATGTTATATTGCACAATCTTCACCCGGGGCATCATAGCACAGTACAGCTTAAAATACAATTTTTAAATACAAGCAAACAGAAAATAACTTTCTACAGTGATGGAAGGTTTTTACAAAAGGCCACTGAGAGAGAATATTCTAAGGCCCTTCCTGAATCAAATCTAGCAGGGAGCTAGGTGATGATTATCTGGAAGAGAGGTCTATAATGGCAGAATAGCAGCTGAAAAAGATTGCTCTGCAGTGTGTCTCTTGGGAACTTTTGGAATGTATAGACGGTGATGGTATTTGCTCCTGGCGGATCTGGCACCGCCAGAAGTGTGCTCTTTATTAGCTATGTAGGACATGGTTGGGTGAAACAATTACCGTCTAGCTGATGTGATCGCTCTTTAGAGAGATGCAGCATCCAGGCGAAGTAAGTGTATGTCAGCCAAGGTAGGCGAGATGTGGACAAATTTCCTACTGCCGAAAACAAGCCTAGCAACCGCATGAAGTACGGATCTCATGGGACGGAGTGTGCATTTGAAGCTCATATAAGGATGACAATCTTCCCATCGATATGTGCCAGGACCAGAGATTGAGTCACTATTCTATAATGATCTGGAGGATTCACAGTTTGATTTTCATGAGCAAGGCCAGTTAGAAATTGCTAAACTTGATCCTTTTTGGTTGTATTTTTCTTCAAACAGAGCTTCTCGCCAAGCAACAAACCTAAAGATTTTGCTGACTGGGCAAGAGTTGTAGAAAATCCATCTTTAGCCAACAAAGGAATCCGGGGATGAATAGTTCTCCTGATGCAAGAGAGCAAGTCAAATGAATTCTGTCTTTGCAGGGTTGAATGTATGATTTGCAGCAGACTTCCAGCACTCAATTTTGGTGCAGCAATCGTTTTGCCTCAGGATATCGTCAAATTGGCAATACCCAGTCAGCGAGTTTGGTATCATTAGCATATTGATGAATGCCGATGCCTTGTCCCACATGCAAATAAAACAAAAACGGGCATGAAAATTGAACCCGGCGGTACACCACATCTAACGAGCAGAGGCGCAACCTGAGCCATACTGAATGTCCCATAATCCGTTAGTTAATCTGGTCTGGGACCACTCTAGAACTTGATATTATATGAATCAGGGAGGATATAACAGAAGAGTTCATGACTGACCTTTTTCGAAAGCTGCCGATAAGTCAAACATCATTAACATGCAAGCGCCACCAGTGTCTGTGATTCCGAGAATCTTGGCCATCATTTGGAGTGTTGGCAGCACAGTTTTGTGAAGTCTGCAAAATCCTGACTATTAGATGCAAAGAAGAAGAGCGCGGTCTGAGGGGGCAAGAAATTGATTAGAGACTTTTTCTAAAATATCATGAAAACAGTTGGTCGGTAATTACTCAGGACCTCTGGGACTGGTGATCTTTTCAGTTGTGATTTGATAAAGACAGAGTTATAACAGGATGTACATGTTTCTTGAGTAAGAGAAAGATTAGCAAGCGTGTACCAGTAACCTGCTTAATTGGTTTAGACACAAATACATAATCTTTGTAAAAGGTGGGTTGAACAGAAACCATAAGAAGCGCCAGCTCCTTGGGTAGAATACGCTGAAGGGATTCCCATAGAGGTCGTGCATTGGCCAATGTGCCCACAAACTACAGACAACATCCAGGTTGACAACACCTAAAGTTGAAATAGCGCATGTTCTTGACAATATTGCGTGCTCAGGGTGAAACAGCAGAATATGCTGCCACCGCCCTCCCCATGGTACTCAACTACTTCACTCCCTCTATGAAGTCAATAAAGTATTTAAATTTAAATAATGTTTTGTTGAATTGTACTTAAAATTAATAAGTACACAATATATGCAAAAATATTACAAACAGTAATTAATGTTCACTGTCCCGTGTATATGTACATTGTCTAAAATGCTGAGATGCTCCCACTGAATAAGCGTATATGTTGCTTCTGCGTAATACATTTTTCCAACAATTTTCCTCTGAAATGAAAATGCAGCAAGAGCCAAAGGCTCTCTTAAATTTGTGAATACAGCGCCCAGAGAACTTCCCAAATACTCCAGCAGAAGAATGGAAGATGGGTTTGGAATACATGGAAAGAGTTAGGGGTGTCGAAAAAGGAGAGAGTTCCCAGCTACCTTAAGTATAGCTAGGTTGCAGAGAGTGCCTTGAAACTACTTCAAAGTGATTTGGTTAAGGCCATAACAATAGGTAGGCTATGAGGTGAAACAGTGATGTTACCAAATGATCTGAGAACCTAGACAAGTTATAACAATACCTGCCAAATGGTGTGAGTTCATGAGCTTTTAATGGGAAAACCTGGTATATGATGATATGTGACGCGCCTATACATAAGTGTTTCAAGCCACGACAAGACATGGGAGGGAAGACAGAGGGAGGACGAGACAAACAATTGTACTAGGCCTTGTGTCATTCAGATTGTGCAAGTGCAAGTACTTGTGTTGTGGGATGTTCTGACCCACTAGGCTCTGCCCTGCAACATCACTGTGTGCTGCTTTCATCAGAAACAACAGAATGGCCGCCAAAAAGCCTGATGTGCGCTAAAAAATCTCTGAGAAGTGCGCAAAGGAAAACGGAAAAATAGGCTGCCAATCCATTTTGCCTATGTCAGTGTTAAAACAGGACACCACACTGCCAAAACCTGTCACTGGGCTGCCCACAGAGTGAAATAGAGCTGCTTGAAAAGGCAGTGCTGCATTGACAGGAAAAAACACAAGTGCTTTAAAATCTGTTTTTCCTTGGCTGTTGAAATTGCAAAATCATGTTCCCCAAACAGCAGAAAAGATCCAACATCCTTGTGGAGTGTTTGCCATCACCTTATTTAAGGAATCCCCATAAGCACAATGTCAGGAGAAGCACCTTTCATCACAAAAATATCCCCATTCAAAAAGGTGCTTGCCTGGAAAAACCTGTCAGATATGGGCGCAGTGCCGGCGCTCGCCTGTATCAAAGCTGTCATTTACTTACCTTGTAGTGCAAACTTGTACATTAAAATCAAATTGTGGAAAAGAAGAGACTTGCCATCAAAAGCAATATAGGTTGCTACAATTCAATTTCTATGTTAAAAAGACTGGAATTAAGAGATCTGTGTGTATATTTGTTGAAAATATAAGGTTTATTTTAGCAAAAGACAATTTTGAACAAAGTGTTTTACAGTGAACTGAGGCCAGCCACACTGGACTTCAAAGGCACATTCCACAGTTTGCCCCAAACAAAGGTGCCTTCCCTTTTGCTTTCTGCCCAGGAACTATCATTTAGATGCTAATGAAAGAAGGAGGGGATTTTGCTCTGCTTCTCTGGGAGAGACAATAGGCTTCCTGGACTGAACGGGAATGCAAATTCAGGTGTCAACAGAAAACAACTGCCAGCAGGAAGAGAGCCCTGGACTGCTCTGGGCCCAGCAAACCATGGAGGCGGGACCAGACAGATTTGTGTATCTGAAACTGTAGAAAATATCTTTTTGGAAAAAGACTCATAGAGAACTCTGCAAAACTTGTAAAAATCTGTAATTTATAGGTTGTTAATATGAAAATTCTGCTCACAGTTTGAGACGACTCTGAACTCTGTGCGATGTTCAGAGACAGGACTACCGAAATGTTGATGTTGTAGCAATTGTGATAATGCTAGAAATATGAAATTTCACAGGATTATGCCCAGATGTCATGCGCATGTATGGAGAGAAATGTGGACAGATCTGACACTGGGTAACCAACTAAAAGCGCAAAAAACTGTCAATTTTGAACTGAAGCTCTCACTGAGTTGGGACTCGGACAGATAAGTACGCTTCTAAATCTGTGATGTGAATATGTATTATTAGCAAGTTGGTGATATTGTAAATATGATTGATGTGAAAAATAGATTTACTGTACTGAAACAAAGGGGAGGTACTCCCTGGATTGTAAAATGCCACATCGTCATGAAACCATGTGTTCCTTCTCAAATCAGGAGAGAGGACAGACCCTAACCAATAGGATTCCTAGAGGGTGTGCTAAGTATAATTTAGCCTACCCACCCCTTAGGGAAATACATAAATAGGGACAGTTTAGGACCTAGGGGAACACAAAGATTCACCCATCAACTGATTTACTGGCAAAGGACTCTGCAGGAGAACCCATATCCAAGACTCCAGAACTTTGAAAGCAGAGAAGGCCCAATTCCAAAGCTGAACCCTTCTCAGCTTGGCCTTTAAAATCTTGAAACCTGATTTTAACCCCAGGCTTCCAAGGGGAACACAACAAAACCAATAGAACAGCCGGGCTGTGCTGATTCTGCTTTCTTGCCAATAACTCTTGCTAGAACCCAGAGATCGAAACCAGTAGAGCAGAGCTGTAACCTGATAGCTGCAACCCAGAACCAACCCATCAGATCCATTCCAGAGGCCGTGCAGTGTCCCGAGTGCCATGCTGCTTGCAGAACCAAGCGCCTGAATCCTGTCCGGTGGACTAGCAGAATTCCAGTCCAAAACCTTTGACCAGATCTTTGACGGGCCTATTCCAAACCATAGTTGTTATATATAGCATTGAATTGTCCATAGCCAATCTCTTATCCTTAAGTAATCCATTCCAAAACCATTGTATCATATCCAGAACTGTATTGTAGAATCTCTTTTGTCTTTTCTGAATCTTTCCCTCATCCATATAGTCCTTTAATAATTGTAGTGATAATATCATCTTTGCGCTAATATATTTGCTGAAGAAAGACAAGCATCTCAGCAGGTAGAAACCATCCAGGGGCGTCACTGGACCGGTGGCTGTGCTGTCTTGTAGCTTGTGGCTTCATAGATTTAGACTCCCTAGTGTAAAGAAATCCTTGTTAGTAATTTCAAAAATGCATCCTTTATTTGAAATTTTGACTCTTTCTGAGAAAAACCAACCTCTACTTAAACCTTCATAACTTCTGAACCGTGCATGCTAGAAACCCAAAACCGCATTCCAACTCCTTGTCGTTTTTCTATAATCGCGTTTCTCGCGTGCTGAAAATTTTGCCGCAAATCTTTCGTTTGGCACAATTTCATCACGTGTAAAACAGCTATTCTTTGCATCCGACCTCAGAATTCAGTTTTCAACCTGCTAGTTATTCAATCATCAGTGCTAGTGTTTACCTGAAACTATATAACGCGGCTCCCACTAGTTTTGAATCCAATTTAAAGAATTAAATACATTTTTCAATGATTTATCCCATTCATTACAAGCCACATTCAAAAGCATTTGAACTGTTTTGAAATCATTCCTGTTTCTCTCTGCGTGCTGGGGGTGGGGGCACTGGGATTGAAACTGCATTGGTTTAGATTGTTTATTCCTGAAACCTGTGTTCTCCCCTTCCATCTCTTCATCTTGCATATTAGGGGGGATTGAGTAGTGTACAGGGGAGAAAGTGACATTGCATTGTTTTCCTATTCATATCAAGTATTATTTTTTGCTGCATTGTTTTCCTATCCATATCAAGTATTATTCCATGCTGCATTATTTTTCTTATCCATATACATTCTGATTAAAGAGATTGTTGATTGTTGTGACATCACACAATGGTGATATTTGTATAAATATTAATAGTGTGATATATATATTGTTCAAATTCATAAAAATAAATATTTTAACTTTGCAAAACAGCCTGCTTCCTGGTTCAGTGTGACCAGGGGATTCAAAGAGAGGGGTGTGATATAAGGGTACATCATTCAGAAATAAAAGAACTTATAGACAGAGATATATAATTAAGGGTTCCAGCTGTGCATCACATGCTAGGCAGTGACTTAGGTGGAGTGCCGGGTTGAAATCACGTACAGTGTATAGGATGGCAATACCTGGGAAATGGCATGAGTACTTCAGCATGCGATTGCAATAGCTGCGTAATGGTGACAGTACCTGGGCATATAATATTAACCTATGGCAAATAGTTGCATGCCAGATGGGTAGCTCATGAGAAACATAGGGCTAGTTTATGTGACAGATGTGAAACCCTGGTTAGGTTGACTATGCCCTTCTTCATTCTGAGGATAATGCATAAAGTACCATCAGACGTTGCTTAAAATAGAGCTTAGAAGTGGTCCATCTGCATGAAGCTCTATGAAAATTAACAATTGATAGTATGCAAGTGAAATGCCACCTTACTGAAATGCCTGTAAATCGTGCTGGTTTTATGGCAAAAGCTGGCAATTCGTGTGAGTTAGGCAATATGAGTGCCTTACTGTATGATAACAATATTTATAATGGGTTGTATGTTAACATTTCCTGGCAAAACCTATAAAATGATGGTAACTTGGACCTGTGATTGTAACACTAGGCAAATTATCAGTCTACATGGGCATGTGATCTCAATACCTACAGGAGCAACAAAGAGAACATTTGCACTTCATGCGAGTCAAAACTGTTGGCTTTGTAGATGCTTGTTTTTTACATGTGCGCGTTGATGCTTGTTTTTTTTACCTTTGCACGTTCAATTCTTTCACAATAAATAACACACACAGACATGCCCAATATTGCTCGTGGACACATACAACAGGCCAGAAGAACAGCTCAGGGGCAAAGCACTCATTTTGGAAACAGGATAGCACTGAGCAGCATGGTTTTGATACCTAGTCCCGCGCTTAGAGGTTAGAGTCCCTTATGAAGCGTGTTATAAAAGAAAAAACAATGTACAACACCAAACCAAGGAAGCAATCGCCTCAACGTACACACCTTACATTTTTCCAACTCCTGGACCCTTTACTAAAACTTGGAGAGTAGCAGGAAGCACAATGGTTAACAATATTGGTTTTCCTTACTTATTCAAACTTTATTTTACCTCTCCTAAACAGCATAGTTTGGCAAGAGGCCTCCATGTCACGTGGACATTGCTCTCCAGTCCAGGGCTTACATGTAACAAATCAATGCATTGTGGGAGTTGTAGTCTTTTTTTTGTTTTTTTCAACCGGATTAAAATACTAGAAAATAATGACACGTTAATGTAGCAGTTTTTTAGGCCAAAAATGTTTTCAACATTGGTGATTTTTATTATGATGTTGTTGATAACCTGTTCTATTTTTTCTAAATTGTATTCATCTTTTTGTAAAGGTTTTCTTGAAACCATATACAAATAAAAAATGAAAATTATAAAAAATAATGATTTTTTTAAAAGAAGCCCTAGCGGTTGCTCACATCGATTCACTCATTTGATAGCCTTCCTTAAAACATTTCATAAACAAGAAAATGATACTGTTTAACTGCTACAAGACTAGAAATAAATGCCAATTACTCCTTTTGTGATATATTAAAGCTTCCTTTGGCCATCTACATCGTTCTTCCACCATTGCTCCTCCAAAATCCCTTTTAATGCACGATAATCCCCAACCCTCCATTCTGGCACACCTGAGCTATGCAGGAATTATCACACTGACTACGGCTGTGGGGAAGTTTAAAAATGTTTAGTTTAAAAAAGAGATGCAATTGGAAAGGTTGGGTCCTTCTTAAAAACCTCTGAACAGTGTGTTGGGCTATTTGCTGCAGCATGAGAATGAGTAAGAGTGCGCGGGGCCGGCGCCTGTCCGTGCAGAGCTGCTGCCTGTTAATGATGTTAAAATGCAAAGGCTTGCTGCTCCCCCAATGTAACAGTCAGTCCCCTCTGTTGTCCTTAACCCTCTATCTGTGCCCCCCGGACCGTTGGGCACTTTGCACGGCCCTAGAAACGGCTCAATGGCGATGTTCTGTTCAGCTGAGATAAAAGTAGAGACCGATAAAAGTTCAACTGAAGTTTGCATGACGCTGTCCCCACCAGTGCCCTTGGAATGCATATCTTAACCGAGAAACGGACAACTGCAGTTATCATAAACACACAGGTCTTGATTAGATTATTATATAGTGACGTTTGCGATTTGTGAACACACACCTGTGGCAGGGCAGTGGTTTTTCCAAACACCCAAAAATGTAGGTTTGATCAAACAGGATTGAAAGCCTATCAAAGTCTCTAAACATGAAAACTGTAATTGCTTGAAGGTGCAGCTATTGTTAGACCAAGACCGGAAGTAGACCACTTGCATTCCTCACTTATAAGAAGCAGTTCAATGCATTCGGTTAAGCAAGACCTGTTAAAATGCGTGCATAGGCAGTCTGATAGCATAGCGAGTAGAGTGCTGGCTTTGATATCTGTGCAGAGCTGCCGGCGCAGGTTCGAATCCTGGCAGGGCCAAACTCAGCCTTTCATACTTCCGAGCTCGATAAATGAGCACCACACACCTTGGGTAATAATACACAGCACTCAGATGCCATTATTATTATAGGCCAATGGCTGCCAGTGCGCCACACAATTAAACCCTTCAGATGCTAGTATCCTTAACCGGCTGCAACTGGCCTATTGGCTTGTTTATTTGAGCTCTTTTCAAGTGGCACCCCTAGTAACAAGCTCGAGCATATGCCCAGGCTTATGGAAATGGTATACAGTGCTTCACATCCCATGGTAGTCGTTAGGTACTCTGACCTCAGATGTGTACATACCCAGCACGTTTCAAAATAAGCAGTGCATGCACCAAAATTATGGCGACTGGTAGCCCTTGCAGTAGCAGGACATATGCATAGGACCTATAATACCTGCAGCATTTCCATACTTTGCCCATCTCCAGGCACTATGAAAAGAATTAACACAAAATGGAGAATGTATGTAAAATGCTACTGGTTTTTCTCTTGTTACGGATTTCCCCCGGAGTTCCGTTCTAGGCCATATCATGCCTTCTCTCTGCTGGTGGCACCTGTGGCTCAGGGCGTCCTTCTCAATGGCAGCATAGTCTAACGGCATGTCTCCCGCCATTGGTGTCACCAAAGACTAGAAATGGAAAGAGCCACGCAGCGTCAGCCAACCAGGCCGAGTCCAGTATTATGGACTCACAGCCAATAGCCAATAGCCAGGGCCGCAGCGTTTTTCTTTCCAATGGTGTGCTAACCGATGCGGGTAGCATCTTCAACTGCACAGAACTTTTTTTGATCCCACATAGGACGCAATCGAGTCTTAATCTTGGAGTCTATAATAATTAACCATCATGAAAGGTTAATTAGAGCAAAGCTGGAAGAAGAGGATCTTAAACTTAACATCACATATCTGGAGAGGGAGGGCAGGGCAGGCCAGGCCAGTGAATTGGCGCGTGTATGTGTAGCGGTGTGTGTCTAGGGGTGTGTGTAGGGGTGGGTAGGTGTAGGTGATTCTTGGCCGTTGGGTCGATAGCCCACCAAAGAGTATATTTTACCAGACCATGTTGGACATGTGCAACATTTATTTATTGAATTGTAAAATGTATCACATGTAACCATTTGTGGGTACAGGGGAAAACATACACTGAATAAATATTTCGGGATAATATGTTAGTTATTGCAGGCATTCATTATTAGTTGTAAAATAATACATTTTATCAAATTGAGTCCGATTTTAATTTTGAGTTAAGAAATTAAGCATGCTTTTTGTTTGTAAGGTAAATGGGTCGGTTTTTGGATGTAATATGAAATATTTATTTCGCTTGTGTTGTACTGTTGTAACTTAGCATTTAAGTTTTTCGCTAAATCAATGTATGCTATGTTTTCTGCCTGCTAGCATGTTGGACCTGTTATCCAGGCACAGCAGGGAACACTACAGGCCTGATTTAGAGAAGCCTTTTTGAATAGGAAAGTCCCACTGGAAAATTCTCTGTAAATCAGGCCTGTATCTTCTGCATGCCCCTGGCAGTGAAGGGGTGGATCAAAATAGGGGTAGTCCAAGCTCTGACTACTTAGCGCTAGGTCTCAGCTGGTGATGGTTGGAAAGATGTAGTACTGTTTAGGGTAGCAGTATTTCTCATGCAATGAGACGCTTTACCCACTTCACCTTAGGGAGGCTTGACGCTTGTTCTGGGTCAGTCAAAACCATCTATCGACCTTCCTCTGCCACATAGAATGTATGCTGAGAGAATACCGTGGCCCGCAGGGTTCACTATGATTTTATTGCAGAAACAATAGTGATGTACAACTACAGAGTGTAATAAATATCGCAAGATAAATATCGGCATGCCTTTTACATTGACCATTGTAAAAATACATTTTTTTGGCGTGAGCGACCCCTGAGGCTCCCTTACCTCTCCTACTCCTAAACTCTCCTTTTCTCCATTCCTTTTATCCCAATTTTAAACTAAATCTGTTGTTTTTTTTAACACCTACAACACACCCCTATCATTACATTTTCCTGTCTTTATTTCGATTTTTTTCTACAGGTAGGAATGTTGTACCCACTGTATTATTTTTGCAATATTTTTTCATCTTTGTAAATGTATTCTTTATTATTTCCTGCAATATTATCACTGGATACCAGAAACCAGTAGTGTCTCTTTACTGGTGGGCTCTAATCCCCAGTCCTTGCTTCAAGGCACATGGAGTGGACTGCAGCACAGTGGGTCTTTGTTAGGCAGAATTGCATGCAGTAGCCCCTGGGACCACTACACACAATTAGGACTACAGGTGTTAGCCAAACCAACCTTTGGTATAAGTCTGTACCACACAGTTTTTGGTAGCGAGCTGAGCACCCAGGCTTATCTCAAGAGTGAATGTGAGCATTACAAGTGGTTACACAGAGGCCCTTCAATCACAGTGGTTCAAGTAAACACTTATACTCAAGGTTTCTTGGTAAAAACACTTATTAATTTATTACACAATCATTTAGAAAACATTTCACTAGAAGAGGCAACTTAATATTATAAACCAATACACTTCAATACAAAATTCTAAGGTTTTGAGACAGTTTGAGCTCTCCTGAAATAGGAGCCAAATGGCAGTTCAGTTACTTGGAAAGGAGCAAAAGGCACAAGGTAAGTAGAATAGGTCATATATACTTTTTAGACACTGCAAATATTTTCAGTTCACCAGAAGAGTTCAATTCAAGTCGATAGGCCAGGCCAAAGTCAACGGGCTAATGCTCTGGATAGGGAAGAGCAGTTCTGGTATCAAACGGTAAAGTCTTTGCGAATGTTCTTAGAAGTAGTTTAGGCGAAGAAGAATCATTTGTTGGGTCACAAGCTGATTAGGCCTGCAAGTTGGGAAAGTTTCACAAAGTTTCACCGCTAGAGTGGCATTCTCTCAATCGGGTTGGCACAGTATCTTAGTGTGAAGAAGAAAATTCAGCTGAAGACGTTGGTTTCTGGCAGGTCCTGCAGATCTCATTGTTCCTGACCCTCAGTCGTGGGGACAAGAGGGAGGACGTTGGGGTACTACTGCACTGCACAGGATCATCGAAAAAGCAAACAAGATGGAGTCACTTCAGTTCCAGTAGCTGTAGATTAAAGCGCACAAGCTGGTATCCCTCTCCCTGGTTAATCCTAATCAGCCTTGAGATTGGTATCCAGGTGGCTTAAGAGTTGATTGGTCCCACCAACTCAAAGGAAGAAGTCGTCCTTGAAGGGGCTTCTCTGTCAAGATGAACTTGGCAATTCGGACCTGCAGCAGGGCTTTACCGGGCAAACCAATGGTCCAGGGGTTGCAGCAGCCATCCTCTTCCAGCTCTTCTTCGGTTCTTTTGTTCCAGTGGTCGACTCTGCTTTCGCCTTTTAAACAGTTTTTCTCCCTTTCATTCCAGCCTAGCTGTCACTCACCCAGCAGGGTGGCTGTCCTTGCCGGAGAGTCAGCCAGCCAATCACGCCAGAGTGCATTTGGGTCTCCTAGTAGACAAAGCACAGGGAGTTTTGGGCACCTTTCTCACTTCCTGGCCACCTCAGACGCCAGAGGCGGTCTTCAGTTCTGAAGCCCACCAAAGGCACACAAACAAAGGGACCAAACCTGGTTTGGCGCGCAGAGACAAACACTAGAAGGACCTTTCCAATAGGAAATGGCAAAAAAAGAAGACCAGAACCTGTTTCAACAAAGAGGCTTAAGGCACCATCTTGAAAAACATGGATCACATGATTTTTAGCTACCAGTGTTCGCGGTCTGGAAAAATCATGGTAGTTTGTTGTAAAACCACTGCCACCAGCCCTTTCAATAGGAAAGGGTAGAATTTGACTGCTACCTGAGTATTTAGACAGAGGGGATACTATGTAACCCCTCCAGCAGCACTCCCTTGTAAGATGGTGTGTGCTGGGTCTAGGAATTTGGAAAGACTAGTGAAGTCAATTTCACTTTACATTCTCTGGGAAACAGTAGTTTATCACAGAGAAGAGTACAGAGAAGGTATTTAAACCTTTGGGAAGTCTAAAAAGACATCCCTGTGTCACTGCACTGAAGGTGCCATGTAACACACATGAAAAGATGCCTATGGAGTTATCTTAAAACTCCATAACCAAAAGAAATAAACACAGAAAACAAACAGATTTAAAATGTACAGAGTCCCAAAGTTCAGCAAAAGAGCTGGGGGTCTCTAAGGTAGGGAGGAATTAGCACATTTTGAGAATTCTCCCTAACAGTCTTTAAAGAGAGCTGTAGAAACATTGGTGTGCGTCCTGTTGTGCAATAGAGATGAGATGACAGTTTTTAGGATATACTTTCAACGCGTGTGTCATACCAACATATCACCTTTCACCCACCCCAGAGTATATACTACATTTGGGGAGAGCAGGAGGAGTGTGCAGAGGTCGGGATATGAAAGTAAAGATGGGAAGAGTGGGAAGAGGGTTTAAGTGGTGAAAAAAAAGTGAAAGTGGCAGGGTGACAGGTAGGAGGCCTAGATGATTAGACTAAGGTGAGGGAGCAGAGCGGTGGAACGGAAGTAAGCTAGATGATGGGGCTGTAACGAAAGGAAGACGATTAGGACGGAAAATGTGATCTTAAAAGGAAGTTAAGAGAGAAATATTGTAGTCAAGATGCACTTATTAGTTTCCTATGCTTTGAATCACTCAAACATGCTTCTCGTGGGCACGGTGAATTCGAATTAGCAGAGCGACTTATCGTGAAACAGCATAAAAATTGCAAGACTTTTAAAGGCCGGCTCTTTGTTTAAATGGAGACTCTAGTACTCTTCTACTGTCAATGTGTATGTATCTGAGGCGTCCTAGGTTCATGTAGACCTCTCATCTCAGTGCTTTCCGTTGTACCATATACACATTGCTCATCTAGAGCTCTGCATTATGGTGGCCCCTTGAGCCGTAGGAGCAGGCGCTGCATGAGTTTGCATATTTCTGAGTTAGCCATCCCCCGAAGCAGTTAGTTGTTTTGAGGGAATAAATAAACGTGACTAAACCAACTCATAGTTTTATCTGTCAGCTTAGGCCTCTTATCTGAGGACTAAACTTAAATCATCTTAAAGGTTAGCCACAGATATGAGTAGGCCAAATTATTGCATAATTTCTGCAAGATCCTAGACTTTTTTTGTCTGGCTAGGGCTGTGTTCCTACCCCTTATTATTTCTACCCAAACATGTGTTGCGGGACCCAACTGAATGTACCCAGAACAGTTGCTCTCCAGGCAGGTCTATAATGATTGGCCGTGTGAAGCGGTCTGGTTCAGGGGAAATCCCTCACGCCATGAAACGGAAAAGTCCAAAAATTTGACAAAATCACTGTTTAGTAAGAGATCTCACAGACATTGAAAGACATGGACAACTCAGGAATTCCAATGCTCTCTCTGCTGGTTAAAGGCTTGTCATCAGGTTTCAACAGGTTATGATGTCAGACATGACACGTTATTATACAAAAACCTAAGGCAGGCTGTGACTGGCTATGTGGTTGGTGGGGAAAATTACATATAGAATACATATGGGGTTAGTGTTTTGATTGGCTACAAATTATCTGGTGGTTTCACCTGCGACCAAGTGGCCCAGAGATGTGATGTTATCAGTGATGTCATCAATGATATTTGTGATGTCATCTTTCATGTACTGGGTGTTTGTCTTAGCAGTGCACTGTGGTGGCGTGAGTTATGGTTGCATAGCTTACCCTAACTAGCACATTTCTGGGTTTTTTCAGTTTTACGTGTAACAATAATGTCCCTTTAACAACGTTTTTTCATTGAATTTCATAGCTTTTTATTTAGTGCAACTGAACCATAACGTCCCTTTAACAAAGTTTTTACCAGTGTACCCTAATTTGCTACAACTTAATATTATAATACTTACCCCAATATAGCAACATTTTTCTCCAATTTAGAAAGTTTCACCTTAAAACTCTGCCATTCCACACCTTGTAGCATCATTTTTAACACTTCTATAACTTTTGCAACTTTTTCACTTTTTTTGTGTTTGCCGATGTTCGCAAACGACTGATGTCATTGCAGACTATTCAGACAGTGTCACGCGCTCTCATGCCGCATGGTGACATGTCTGCATTTCGCGAACGGGTCCGTGCTTTGCGAACAGTTCGGAACTGCATTTTTCAGCTTATCGAAGCTCAACAATGTACCCTTGCACAGCTCCTACATCTATTCTTACTCATTATACAGTAGCAATCTAGCACAAAGCACATATCTGGAAGAATATTAGGAAAACTACTATTTATGTTAAAAATGGCGTCAGCTATTGCCATCCCTCCTCCCCAAAAGCCACCACCACCACCACCAGCTGGAGGAACTACACGACGATAGAAGCGCAGTACTTCAAAAGACAATGGCCCTCATTACGACCCTGGCGGAGAACCATGGTGCAATTTGCACCATGGTCCATGGCGCTAAGCTGCCAACTCCGCCATGGTGGTTGGCGGACTTACCGCCCCATTCCGACCTTGGCGGGGCGGTAAGTCCCCAATCCCCATTTACCCTTCCCCATTCCCATTTTTGCCCCATAGGGTATAATGGGAGTGGGGAAGGCGTTAATTACGCCACCGTAAATTACGGTGGCGTAATTAACAACAAGTCCCGTAGCGCCATGGATTTTTCCGCCCGGAAAAAGCAGGCGAAAAAAGCACCATGGCGCTACGGGAACTCGTAGTAAGGCGGAAAGGTACGCCATGCATTACGCCGGCGTAAACCCCTTTCCGCAAGGGTCGTAATGAGGGCCAATGAAGAAAACCAGGAAGATGAGGTAGAAGAAGTCCCTACCTCTAACACCCAGAGAGAATCATGGGTGTGGCAGTTATTTACCATTGTTGGAAAGCTACCAAAGTGAAATGCACAAAGTCTCGGACAACCTGGGCAGTTCTGCTACGGGACCACCTTGATGAAGCGCCACACCAAATCCAACCACTGCAATGCTCTCAGAAAGGCTATTCCTTTCTTAGGAAGTAGTAGGCTGTCTTCATCTGCCTCATCTTCCTCAACCAGTGAGGTAACCACACAGCCTACTTCTGTGGGACACAAAATCCCACCAGCTACCTTGCAAGCGATAAGAGGCTGTTGATCCATATCTTTCGAAGACAACAGTACTCTGTATATACTGCAACACACCACTCTGCAGGGGGGAGCAATTTCAAAGTGCTTTTGAAGCTGTAATCCAGGAGCGGGAGAAACACTGCCCCCTTAGATGTAACACACACTCAACATCTTCCCTGTCCACCTGCCGCTACATATGTGCGGTTGGTGCCCTTCCCTCATTTCCCTACTCACCTTACTTTGTGGCCCTTTCTGCAAAACGAACAAAAAGAGAAAAATCTGAACGCGGGTTCCTTTAGGAACCACTGTTCAAAGGTAAAAAATAGAACTAAAAAAATAAGCTTAAAGTCTCTAACTACTTTACATTTTTCAATAAAGTAGTTCGATTTAGTAAGAGTCTTCATAGTTCCCATTAGCATTTTCTACTTGCTAATGGAAATAATGGACAATGGTATACCAGAGAAAAAGAATAAAGCAAAGAAACACATTTCTGTCCGAAATTCCTCTCTAGTATACAATAAACACCATAATCCATTGCCCTTTATAACTATCCACAGTCTCCACATTCCCCTGTCTAGCCCATGCCTTATTAGAAAACCCAAATTGCACATCCACACCATCAAACAAAACAGCCCTTCTGCTCTTTGTAGTGTTGTGCTTGTAACACCCCCTCATTGCCTGCTATAAACCATACACACATATATCCACCAACCAGTAAAAAAAACTCTACATATATCAACATATTAAACTTTCACCCACCAACTAACACTCAACAAAATGTTCTAGAAATCTTTTGAATCTACATTTCCCATAAGTATACCAAAGGTTTGTACATAGTGCTTCTATAAATGCACATATTTTAATTGTATTCTTTTATTATTTTAAATTTATAAAGTGCACTAGCAGCCCAAGGGCATCAAGGCGCTGGTCATAGGCATATGTATTGTGCAGTGACAGAAGTGCATAAACAAAAGGGGCAATATGGATGGACAAGTGCTCATGGGAGCACAGGAAGGAAGTGTCAAAGGATCCCAAGGTGGGAGGCCAGTAGCTAACTGCTGGGGCAGAGGAGTCCCAAGGGTGGGGTACATCTTAACCGTAATGTCCCTTTAACAGATTTGTTTCTGTCAATCGAATAGGTTTTTAGAAGCGAAAATGTTTCATAATGTTACATCACTGTATATAAATTATTTATAATTCCTCTTTTAACACATATGAAAGAACTATAAACCTTCTTTAACAAACATATTTTTTGCAACACATACTTTTGTGAGTCGTTATCAGCTGAGCATACCCCAATAGGCAAATTAGACATTTGTACTTGCCAAAGGCCAGGCTCTTTGCCCACGGCAGCATTTATATCACTATTTTTTGTACTTAAGTTTTGACAATCCAAAAAGTTAAGCAAAGGACAGATTTCCAAAAGCATCCTTTCATGTCCTCGCTGATGTTCCTAGCACAACTTTGCTGCAATCCCGTCCAGCACTGTGGGCTGCAGTCGCAAGTCAATTGTTTTTTTCCATTTAAACCTACAGCTTTGGCCATGCCGCATGCCCTAATAAGTAAATCACTGTAGGCATCCGTTCTTGCTGAAGGCCAGGCCCATTGGCCATGCACCAAACTTATGTCACTATTTATTTGTGACACTGCCCACAGCAGAAAAGTTATATCACTATTTTTTGTACTACTGCCACACTTTCCAAAAAAATAAGTTTGGCAAAAGCATCCTTTCAGGTCCTGGCTGATGCTCCTCGTGCAGGTTTGTTGTCATTCAGTACAACACTTCAGGCTGTAGCCGCAAGCAACATTTTTCTTCCCATTAACGTAGGGTTCGGCCATGCTGCAGGCCCCATTAATCAAATCAGAGTACACAATTATCAAGTAATTGCAGGGCGGGAGAATTGTTACATCACTGCACTTCATCTAGTACTTTAAACAGATTACCCAGCTACTGGTGATGGGGTTCTTTTGCGAAGGAGCCCTTCCTTCTTAAAGATTTAGGTTTGGAATAGGAGAGTGAGCCCTGTTCACCTCAGCATTGAATTATTCAATATGTACATGATTTCGTAATAAAGCAGTCTTCAAAACCATTCTATATTTATTGTTAGAACTCAGCTGACACGTCTAGAGTCTTTCTCAAGGCATGTGGATTGTGGGCCAGTCATTGCTGCAAGGTTGTGGAAGTGAGTCCAGCATCCAATCCCAACATCTTGTTCCACTATAGTCTCACATAAGGGTGGGAATTGATTTCAAGGGGTGGCCTGGTGACCACGTGGGCACTTGGTTCAGGGTGCTTGTTAATTATCTGCGGATTAGCATTGTCTCAGAATCTATCTAGCGATAGTCGCACCGATCTGTTGATGCAATCCTGTGGAGCACTTTGTGCTGTAGCCACAGACAGAATTTTTTCCACGGGCAGAATTTATTTTCCCATTCAAACCTATCCCGATTTTGAAAAACCTCACCATATAGCCACTCCCTGCTGGCCATTTCCACTTTAACCCCATTGCCAGTCTCCTGTGGTCATGGCCAGAAGCCATGACTCGTATAATCTGGCCACTGCCCATGGCCACAGGTCATGACTCGGGCAATCTGCCCACTGCCACCAGCTATACCTCACTCACCAATGGTATATCACAGTTTATTGTACCTACATTATGACACTTTTCAAAAAATAAGACACGGACACAAGGGAGAGTTAATATCACCTCTGATAAAAAAGGTCCATATCTTGATAATTATTCACACATGATTAAATAGTCTCATACATTGACAGTAGCCTAGCAGCATTTCTAGTCCCCCTGGTGGGTCATATATATTTACCACCAGAATACGACAACCTTAACACAGCCAGCAAAATGTTAGGGTTACCAGACGACAAAACTTTTTCCCCTCGCCTCCAAAACATTGGAACACAAGGTCAACAGTCCGCCAAATGGTCAACCTTTACTACCTCTTCTGGTGGAAGTTTTGAAGCATGTATAACCATCAAACAAAATATCCCCCATCAACCAGGTTTACTGAAGTAATATATTATGTCTGAATTGTGAAGGTTACTATACAAACCACCTTCTGAGAACAAATGGGCATGACCTCGCGAGTTCCATGAGCTAAGCAGTACATTACTTTTAGGTACGCTGACTGGGAACCAGTAGAAAAGAGAGAAGCCACTGCCATTGAAAATTTGCCATAAAGTCCTCCGTAAGAGTTTCTGCAGGGAACTTTGGTAGTAATTCTACAGGCTTACTCAGATTCTCAACCCTTAGCGTGGGGGGTACCACTGTATTTTTAGCACTTACTGCATGTTTCCCCCTCAGATCTACAACTTGATCTATATCATAGCCCCATTTTAGTAGAGATGTTGCGTTGCTTCTAACCGTCCTCAGGAATTACACCATCCTCTTTTGAAGGCTGATATTCTGGTCTTTGTTTTTGTCCTCAGAATTCATTAGCCAAGAAGTTAAATGGCCGGTGCTGTTCTTAGTTCTTCTTTGTCTCATTGCTGCTTTCATTGCATGCCTTCTTTTGTAGCGGGGCAGCTTTAAGCATACCCCTGTGCAAGAGCTATGGGGTGGTTGTTTAGAAGAGCACTTCTTGGAGATGTTTTCCTTAACATCCTTCTGTCTTTTCTGTCTTTCTTTCCTAGACAGAACCTATTCATAATTAGGCTCAGTGTCCATTGCCAGCCCCTAGTGTCTACTCGTTTCTCCACACATTTTGCCTCCAATGGCGTTCCTCTGTAACCTATCGGTCATAGGGAGGATCAACAGGTGTCGTTGAATTTTGTACTTTAGTCTTTGCTTTCATTTTACTACCATTACTAACTTTAACATATTCTGAATTAGCGTTTGCTCTTAGTGACATCTGTTCCAACATATATGATTGTCGCTGGGTCTAGTTCGATATAAATTGAATCATTTCAATAACATTTTCAAGGCAAAGGTAATGGCCTAATTTTACAAATTTACCATCATTCCCTTCAGCAATAACAGACCCATTTGGCTTGTCATATTCTTCCCCCAAAAGACTCTGGCTTATCACGTCATATGCCGAGTCATTAATTAGTCCTGTTAGGTGTGGAGAGCGCGACAACCTTTGGCTAACAGGCTTAACCATACCATTGTCCCTTGTTGTGTTTTTATCCATACTCAAACCATCAGGGGGCTTAAGGATATTGGAACTAGGAAGTTGTTGCACTTCCGCTTGCAGCGAGAGGCATAGATTGAGCAGAGATTTATTGTTATCTCTCTCTGTGGATGCGTTTCCTATTCCGACATGCGTACCCGAAGCAGGTACAATTATAGTATCTACTTTTTTTTTTTTTAAATTGGTTTAGTTGAAATTCAACTTTTTCAATCTGTCACATCAAAGTTACACATGTTATGACATAAGCAAATATGTAAAAACATACATTTTCATTAAGAACATAGCAAGATAACACATTATGGATTCAAAACAGTATAGGCCATCATAAAACCATAGTTTGATAAAAGAAAATTAAAAATGCCTAGATTAAGAAAATTCTTCATTTCAATAGGAAATTATGACGGTGTTGTTTTTTTTGCTAGATTCAATTCATCAAGGTAATGAACAGTGGCTATAATTAGTGAATCTTTTGATGTGTTGAATATCTCATACCATAATTGTTCTTTAGTGAGTAATACTCTATGTTTGAAAAACTTAAGAAAGTGTTTTATCCTTAATTAGAGCAGAGAAGGACATTCCGAGATTAGATGGGAGAGTGATTCCTCATTCGCAGATATTTTACAGAATCTACAGGAAGTACTTAACGTTGAATCTTTGGCATATTGTGCAAGTTTGATGTTAGTTGGCAATAGATTTAGCCTAAAACGTAAAAAGGTGTCCGCATAGAATCTGTCTGGAAATGTTGAGATATATTTCGGAATATCATTCAGTGCTTTCACAATAAAAGGACCTGCTTTAAAGGATGAGTAGTGGAGACATTTTTCCCTTGTAATAATCCAGTCATGTCTAAGCAACTTGAGTTTGGCTTTGTCTGGAAATTGAGCCAGATCATTAAAAGAGATATCTGCCTCCAAAAGAGCCTTTTTACACTGTTAGACCCAAGAGGAAATTGGATTATTATTTGTGGATTGCATCATGTCCCTTACAGCCGGGAATACATTTTTTGCATGATCTGTAGTAAGAAGAGTTTTTCGATATAATGCTAACATTGCCCAAGTGACCACCACGGATAGAGAAGACAGATCGAGTTCATAGTGAATTATGGCAATTGGTTATCTTAGGGGGACTGGCAGTATTGATTTTGAATATAAACCTTCTATGTAGTCCCAATTTACTTGTTTGTCCATGATTTTGGTATGACTTCCATATGTAATTATGGGAACGGCTTTCTGTAGATAAAACATGCGCGAAGGTATCAAGGAAAACCGACCATACTTCCTTTTCAGGGCTTTTGCTTGGATTGATAAAAGTTTGATTCTATTGGTAATTTCGTTTTTGTAGGGGATGTCCGCTATAACAGAATTGATGTTAACTCCAAGGTATTTATACTGATGTATTATGTCAAGTGGGTAATTGGTGATAAACCAGTTGAATTTAATTTTGTTTTTTTTTGCTGAATGCTGAACGATTAAAATTTCCGTTGTTTTTATGTTCATTTCCAGTTTGTTTAGTTCAGCATATCGCGATAGAGCAGCCAGTTTCCTGGAGGCCTATAGGAGTTTTATCAACAAGAAACATATCATCTGCATATAATAAATAAGGTATAGTTAGGGATCCTAAACGTGGTGAGAAACACTGCACTTCCATCAATTCTTTAAAAAGTCACAAATATAAAAATTGAAAAGAATTGAAGCGAACGTACAGCCCTGGTTTAGCCCAGTGTTTGTTCTTATTGTGTTTGACAAGAGACCGTCAGTTGTAAGTTTTATTTTTATGCTCGTATTCGAGTAAAACAATAAAATCAAGTTAAAAATATAAAAAGGGCAGTTGGCATTTAAAAATATTTTCCATAGCAAGGATCGAGAGATAGAGTCAAACGCTTGTTTGAAGTCGACTAAAGCAAGATATATTGGTTGTTTCTTGCAAATAGCTTGAGCTTTGAGTATGGCAATAATAATTAGATTTAATTATGTACCTATGCCCGGAACAAAACCAGATTGAGAGGGATCCATTAATTCCTGCTCATGGAGCCATTTTGTGAAGTCTCTAACCACAAGTCTTGCTAAGATTTTTCCTGGCACATCCAGAAGCACTATTGGGCGATAGTTGATTGGGCATGACCTATCCCCAGATTAAAAAAATCGGGATTATAATGACCTTCTGCCATGATGGAGGAAATTTATTTTGGTTTATGACATTTTTAAAAATCAAGTATAGAACATCAGCACAGGCTTCCAATTTCCCTAAGAATGGCATTTGTTATCATGTCAGGACCAGGCGCACGCAAATTATTCAGTTTCTTGATTATGATAGTTGTATCCAGAGCGGCAAATTCTAAGACTTTGATATCAGGGCTACTTTGATTCTTAGCGACGAGATCTTCTTCAGGTTTAAATAGAAGTTTCTCATAATGTGTTGACCATGTCAGCTGGTCAATGCAATTTAATAAAGTAGATTTCTCAGCTGTTGTTTCTGATCTGTTTATTATTTTCCATATTTCTCCTGCTTTTTTGGAGAATAGGGCTTTTAGCATTGATTCAGCATTATTTTGTTTTGTTGTCGCTATTATTTGCTTAATTTGATTTCTGTATTTATTTTTTATTTTTTGTTTTAGAATTTTATTGTCATATAAAGGTTGTAGTCTTATATCGCGCCTTAAATTTGATCTAAGATTGGCTATATCAGGGTTCCATCTGTGTTTATGCGCAAAGCTCGGTTTGCCGTATTGTGTACTTGATTGAATAATGATATGAATTAGATCATTGTAATGAATATTATCCATCTCCTCTTGTTTTCAATGCAAGAGTTGTCGAAAATAATTTATACAAAAGGGGGTCCACCAAATTCTTGTCCTCGCGTTGTTTATTTCGATTGGGGCCTTGTAATAATCAGAATTTAATTTAGTATGTGATCTCCAAGATATTTTCACCAAATTATGATCACTCGCTATAGTTTGTGTAATTTGGAAGTTCGCTATTGTTTTTATTGAGTTATTGGAGATAAAGACGTAGTCTAGAATTTAGACGTCGAACAAGTAGGTCTTGGGGGTACATCGTTAGGAAAAGTACCATTTAATATTGTGAAATTTCTAGTTTTCATTAGCAATAGACAATTAGCTGGTCTCGAGTTACTTGAATTGTCAGAGGATTGTATCAGATTCATGTTAAAATCGTCGGCAATTATTGTGTTGGTTATTTCTGGTTCAAGAAGAATTTGGTCAAGAATTGACTCAATATTGTCAACAAATCTGGAAGAAGTCACAGAGGCTGGGTTCCAGTATATATTTATAATTGCAGTCTTAGGAAAGAATGGATGATCTTTATTGGAAGTCGTAATTAAGACTGGTTGGATCCCAGGATCTGGGCTTTTCCATGCGGTAATACATAACTGGGAGTCAATTCTTACTGCTATAATAAGACCAGCTGCTGGTCTGCCCTTGGCTGGTTTGGAGGCATTGATTGCTACAAGTTGATGATCAGGCCAAAAAGGGGTACTGGACATCCATGTTTCCTGTAACAAAGTGACATCATAATCGTCCAAAGTGTGGATCATGGAGTTCCCAGGAGACTGTAGTAGAAAACAAACAAGCACAGGAGCCTCCTGCAGTGACTGCACACACCTTTACACACCTTCTTTTTACTGTTTTGTGTTACTGGGTATTGTGTGCCTTAGTAATCTGATACAGGAAACTAACTAAATGAAGATCACTTCAAGGGAAACATTTTGGACATTTGGCAATGATGGAGCAACACAGTCATGCACTGCGCTAAGCACACATGTCAGCAGACACACACACATGCTCTCTCACACCTGTCTGGCTGCAGGATCATTGTCCTTGGCACTGGAACTGTGGCGTTTGGCAGCAGTGAAGCAACAGGTGCCTGTGTGCCCTAATGTGTCTGTTTACGCATGGGCATAATTGCCAAACATTTTGTCATCAGGGTTTGCAGTGACATAATTTCCATCAAATGTTTGTGTTCTTCGACTCGTTGAAAAAACTGACAGGTTTCCTGTAAGTCTTGTTTATATAAACTTTATTTAAGTTTGACAAGCACATGTTGAGTACACATCATAAATCTTACTGCACAATGACATCATATATTTACTATACAGTTTTCGCGTAATGGATGCCATGTAGCCCACAACAGTTATAAGCCAAACAGCACAGTTAAGCATTTGTCTTTAGCAAGGAATGGCCGAATGTCACTCCAGATGTCCCTGGGTCTCGAGGACATTGGCTGCATAGTGATATACGTGTCCTCACATTCATTGACCCAAGTCATGTCCCTTAACCATTCACGTTTACTTGGAGGCAATTGTCTTTGCATTGCTGGAGGATACAGCGCTTCACCAGCAACAGGCTACATTTAAAATAGCCTTCAGTCACTTCTCCAGAATCCCTTCCCACAGATATCCTGTAAGTCTGTCACAATTTGCAGGCAGTCCAATGAAAACCCTAAAATAAGGCTAAGAATTTGCCAATTATGATGTTGGTGTTCGGCTGGATATTAAATGACAATACTTCTTACTCATATGTGTTTGGATAATATAACTTTGTCAATGCCCTTAATTGGAGAATCTATATTGAGACAGCCCTCCACCTGGGGAGTTCCTTCCCACCCCCATTCAGGGTGCACTGAAATGCTTGCTTAAGTTTTTTATTGGTGTTGGCCTTACTGAAGACTCATATATAGTAACACACATCTCCCCCCTCTGCCCACAGTGAGCCAAGAACCAGGCCGGGAAGAGGACATATATTTGTATTTATTGAAATTATAGGTAATAGAAATCACACTAAAATACACAAGCCACCTTCTGTGTGGCTCACAGTTAACTGCTTGTTACACAAGTGAATCACACCAACGGGTTAGGAAAAACAAATTAAAATACTTTTCTTTATACAGATTTCACTTCAAGAAATAATCAGACTAGTCAATGAACACAAGCAAGCTACATATATAGTATATGTAGTGTGCAATTTCGATTTTCCTGCACACTTAAAAGGCTATCAGTTGGGTTTAGAGATTGGTAAAAATGCCTCTGGCAATTATGATTTCACCCATTAGTGATTTTTCAGTCCCCCCTTACTCTGGTCGGAGTTGGGGAAGTCAGACAGAAACATTGGAATGATTGAGTAAGTCAGCATTTCAGACCTACCTCCACTTAAAGACCTGTGTTGAGGAAGCTGTACAGTACAACTTGGGTTGATTTGAGATTTTTGCATTTCAGACCCCCAACCACTTAAAAGCCAGTATTGGGGAAGCTGGACTGAAAAAATTTCAAATGAGTAGAGGATTTTGGATTTCAGAACCTCTTCCACTTAAAGGCATTTGTTGGGGAAGCTGGATGGTAGAATGAGGTAGATTTCTTTTTTGTTTGTTTGTTTTGGTTTAGGAACAAAGGCACCCTAAAAAAGTTGATGTTAACAGACAAATTAGGGTTACTCAATTACAGTCTAAAGTCTATAGTGTTCAGTGCACACTGGGAATTAACTTTGTTAATTTTGAATTTGAACACACATTTATATTTTTTTATTTAAATAGGCTAATGATCTAAACAGCCCCACCCTCCCACTATAAAGGGAAAGGATTTAAGGCAAGCAGACTCGCCCACCTTTTGGTTTCACAGGGCTCAATTTTACTTACATAGAAAGCCGCTGTTTAAAGTTCAGACAGCTGCATTTTAGGTCCCTCTTGGGAGATTGGGAAGGGGTCTGGTCACTCCAATCTAAAGGACGGCCACCAGCATTCCACCATAGGACAAAGTCATATTTTAGGCCTTTCCAGAAATAGACAGCTCCACCCAGAAGAAATCTCAGCAATCTCCTTTGGTGATTCCTTGCAGCTGTCAGATGGTACATTTCAGCAGCTCTCTCCTTTTTTAATGGTGCACCCACTTTACATAGCAGCGATCATACCACCAAGTTTACAATCTTGGGGAGCACCCTGCAAGAGTTCTCGCAAATTGGACAGTTACCCTCTCTCTCCTCCCAACTCCTGCCCATCTCTAATGATTGGTTTAGGAGTTTGGAGTAGACACATGGCAATTCCCATTTGTAATCGCCATTTGTTCTCATGTCAAATTTTTGGCAAAAACTAGTTTTGTATTAAACACTTTGTGATCTAGTAGTAACTGCCATAATATATATTTTTTCTGATTCAGCTAATCAGAGGGAATTTAATAAAACAACAGCCAGGTCCGCACCATGTTGAATGGCTGTTTGGCAATTTTCCACCGTTTTTACAAAAAGCATAGTAGTTTCGAACATGTCATTTATTACCCATATTCCTAATTTCCTCACCCCACCAGCAATGCCAACTCTCGCATTTAGAACATTTTCGGATCTGCCAGAAACCCATCTTAAATGGCCATTACAGTTCCCTGAGTCACAAGTGGATGAATTTTATATCACCAAAATCACCTGGAAATTATCTGAAAAATGAAACCTACATGTAATCAGTACGATTTATAGTTGCTGACAAAAAGTACTATGTTTAAATAGTCATTTTAAATTATTAGTAAATCTTCATGTTGGACAAATGGTAGCTCTCCTGCTTCCTGGCCATTTATCTCTCTGGGCTCAATGTTTTTATTAGTCTCTTTGTGTTGAAAGTTTTGCTGTTTGAAGTTGGGGGCTACAGATCGTAAATGGAAGATGCATTTGCTACATAGAGATCCCTATTGCAGATGAGCCGCACCGGCCCTCTGATGTCACTAGGCCTGTGTCTTATCCGAAGAGGACCACCATTTCAATCTGAAAGGCATCTATTTCTTGTAGTTCTTTCAATGTTCAGCTGCTCTTAATTGTAGCCCCTTTTCTCACTCCTTCCCCCTACATTCTGGACATTCATCTTTTATGCTCACCTGGTATCTGCGGGGGTGTTGGGGCACGGTTGCAGCCCTCCCAGGAAACAGAACCCCTCTGCCTACCTTCTTCCTCTGCAAACAGGCTGTGGGCTGCGGTGAACTGTAGCACTGCTCCTGCGTAGATATGAGAGAACTTGAGTTTGCCAGCCTGTGACTGATTCCCCTCTCAAACCCTTCTTCCCATAGCCTGGTTTCCGTGAGCATCCACCGACCCATTAAGGCTCACCTGCTGATTCTTAATGGCAAGCTCTCTGTCCTGCTACTTCTGGCTCTGGCAGGGTCGCTTTTTGATAAGGAACGAGTTCCTTCACTGGCCCTTTGCACGTGGTTGTCCAGTCCAGCTGCGACTATTCCACACCTCTCTGGTAAGTGTATTTCATTTTTCTTTTTGTCTCCCCTTTCTCGTTACCCTTCGTTTGTCATGATGTATTTGATTTGTCTTGTTCTTTCCACAACCCGTTGTCCGCTCGTTATTAATGTCTATCTCTGCTTTCTCGCAAATAGGTGTGATTGCGGCCCAGCAGAGCTATGGAGTGCAATTCAGCGCCAGATGAGAAGGGGATGCTCCCGCGTTGGTCCAGCAGCAGGTAAGTGGGTGTTTAAGGATGAGCACAAAGAATTATTCAAGCGTGACCTTAAACTGAATGTTTGTTATGTCTAACCTTGTCTTTCGTCCTTTTACAGGGTCTGCCTTCGGAGATGAAGAATGCGTTGTGCTACGGTGTCAAGATCAGGATTCCTGTGTTCCAGAGGATGAAGATGATGGAAGAATGGACATCAGGTTTGGCTAGTGAAGAATGCAGGTGAATGTTGGTTCCAGGATGCAAGCGCGTAGACAGGAGACTGGATTCCCAAGGTAAGTCTGCTTTATCTCAGGAAGGCGGTGAGCGTTATGCTGCATGAGAATGCAGATTAACGCGAAGCTCTGGCTTTTGGATGGGAGCGGCTTATATAGTTGAGTTTGTGAGGCCACGCCCATCAGGCCTGGCTTGCCTGCCACACCTAGCCACTCCCTGAATTAGCCCGTGCACAGTAACTCAGGGAGGCCACACCCGAACAATGTGCACATGGAGCTGCTTCAGAAAAATGATGCTCCAGAGTAAAAGCATTTTTACACATAATAAAGTGTTCTTGTTCACTGACTTTCATGAGCCAGGCGCCAAAGGCACCAGGACTGTGTCCACCCGGGCCCCCTGTGATTGTGACCCTTTGTCCTCATCCCCTGATGGCACGATGTCAGTGTCCTTGGCCCATTGGACCAGTGACCATGACACCAGCCAAGGTAAATTGTCCTGCAGAGACAGCAAGTTTAAAGAAAGTTTGTTTTGCAACACCCCTCAGCAGGACACCTTTTATTTCAGTTGTAAACAGTTGAGATTCAAGCCTGGCTTTCAGTGGGGGAGTTCTTTGTAAATTTTTGCCTAGACGCCCCCCCCCCGAATTTTCCTGGGCTCAAATGGACTCACACATTGCATTTTCTAACATCAGCCTTGATTTCTGTACATACAGTGTCTTTTTGGGGGCCATTTCACTTTTTTGCTGAAAGTACAGGGCTGTTTCTTTCAGTCATTAATAAAGTACACTTTTAATTATCTGCTATTCGTTTTCTGCTGAAAAGTGAGTCTGAATCGGCACAGTGCACCACCTTCTGATAGGTGCCAGTTTCAATGAAAATACTGCATTCTATTTCTCAGCCAGTAATGTGATATGCTTTTCCAATCTGCACTTGGATTACATTTTTATTTTAGCCTCTTCTGATTTTCCCTTGCAGAAAGACACCTGCATAGTCTGCCTGAATTGGCCTACAGGAACATGTCATGGCAACCAAACAGGCTTTTCTTTTCAAATGTTTTGTCAGTATTTTGCATGTGAACCATATTCTACATTAATTTTTGTCAACACACACACCATGTCTTTTCCCTGACATCTTTGTAGAGGGGAAGCCAAGCGCCTTTACCGGAAGTCCCACCCCCATTTTGCCTATATGTTGGAAACCGGAAATTGCGACATGCACGACGCCAATAATGGTCCCTATACCGCTAAATGTCCTCAAAACAAGGTATCCATTGAGAAAGCCCTATATGATGTACCCACAGAGAAATGGCAGCCTTTTAAAGGAGGTTCTGGAAGAAGTGTGAAGATGAATGAAAGAGAGGAATGGTGACGTCACATGAAGCAGAAATGATGCACCCAGAAGAGATGCCAATGAAGAGAGTATATAGACCTTATAGAATCTGATGGTGAAGTAAAGAATTGAGTGATATTTCATGTGCGAAATAAAGATTGTACGTATGGAAAGCACTGAAGAAAATGAAAGCCGTTTTTATAATTGTACAGATGCTGAAATGCAAGTAGACGAAGTAATCATGAAGGCTGACTATATGTAGTGAACAGACTGCAGGCGGTGCCGCCATTATATATATATATATGTGTGTATAGAATCTGGATGTTCCACAATGTATTTTAGCAAACTAGGACTCCATAAACAGTAGAGCTGAAAGTGTGGTGCAGTAGAAGAAATAGCTGACGATGATGGAAGTTTAAAGAAAGGTTGTCTGGCCCAGTGTCAAGGGTTGGGGCAGCCAAGAAACTGGTTATCTATTCCAGAAGATACAAAGAATGTGAGAAGCAAGACGAGTTCCTATAGTTTTAAATCCAATGAAACGTTGTGTATTCATGCACTAGGGTTGGGCATAGCTGTCCACCTGACCTTAGAGATCCAGTCACGATCCTAGCTGCCATAGAAAGTATACCTAGTTGTCCCCCTTAAGCCTATCAGAGTCTCACATAAATTTTCTTATTTTGCCACGTAGCATGATGTCACGTATGACTAGTTTTTACTATATAAATGTAATTTTTTATGAAATGCTTTGAGATTACTCTTGAGAGAGATTGAAGCGCAAGTCCGTTGATGTCAGTTGTGCTCCCTGATTTAGATACTTGTTAGTAAAACAGCTAAAGATTTGCCAACTTCCTGAGACTTTCTTATTAATGGTGTAAGAATGAAATTGGCATCCCCATCCATCCCATAGAGCGCTCCCTCGCTTAAAGGGCATACAGGTTCACATGGTAGCAGAGGGAGGATGGTTTATTCCTATCGATTAGTGGGTCTCAACAGTTTCGGATAATCAGACGCCCTCCTCCATTCAGCTGGAAGATCACAAAGTTTCCTGTGGAGAGCGGGCAATATAGAATTCTTGCAAAAAGATTGAAACAGGTGGGACGGGTCCCTCTTTGACGAAATCCCTCCTGGTTTCCACAGGCGCTGAGCAGACTCATGGCGGTCTAGAAGGAGTCATTTCAAAACCCCAAGGGGGTAAATAGGCAGGACATAAACAGGTTTATGACTCAAACTCCAATTGGGGTATTTTATGGGCTACGAGAAAAGGAGTACCATGGTGAGAACGTGAAAAGTCAACTAGTCTGTCTGTTTGTGTATTTTGTAATTGAAAAGAGTTGTCGAAGAGCGAGGAGTATAAGCCTGTGAGGTTAAAGAAGAGATTAAAAGGTGGTTATCTATTTTAGGTCATTGTCAACGCCGACTGAACAGACATGTTGAGATAATTAAGAACTAGAGGCTTTGAGCGCTCATATTTTGTTGTTTTTCTGAAACGTATCTGTGTAACTAACAGTAAGTATTGACAGTCAATTGAGACTTATCACAATGGGGGATGTTACTCCACTGATGCATCTGTGCAAAACACTGCCAAAACATGTGCCTAAACTCAGATAGTATACTGCAGAGCGGTTAAAGGGCACAGCAGACAAAATGTTCATGGAATGGCCACAAGGGGGGTCGAAGTCTAAGGAGGTTTTGCAACACATGAAAACATACTTGCCCACTGTGTACACAGGGAAGAAATTGGAAAAGAGGTTAGCTATTTTAGAGTTCTGGAAAATGTACCCGGAGGAGCGGGAGGATCCGCCTCCTGAGGATTGGATGCTTAATCAGTGTAGGGAGGAAGGTGTTCAGTCTTCTGCTCCCCTTAATTCACCCTAAGTAAATGGTGATAGCACAGAAGATATAGGATTGTATCCGTTAAAGAAACTTAAAGCGGCGACAGGCTTTAGTAATCCGATTATATGAACCACCTGCCTACAGCAGTGACGATAGTCCAGAAGAGACTAAAAGAAAGGAGGAGATCTTTATAAGGAGGAGAAAAGTGAACAACCAAATATATCAACAGAGATAGAATGAGAGATTGAGAGATGGAAAGGAGAAAAGGATAAAGCTGATGAGGAAACACTCATACATAATGAATGGGTGGGTGGATAGATATTGCTCTAGCTTGATTGGAAAAATATTGAGGAAGTTATGCAATGGGAAGTACAGAGGAGCAAAGGAATTGTGACAACAGGCAGAGAGCAATCAAGGAATGAGAAAAGAAGAGATAAGAGGGGGAAGCACAGAAAGTAAGGGATAAAAGAATACAAAGACGAAGGGAAGAAGAGCTTAGAGCAAATGAAAGAAGGGAAGAGAAAACACAAGACGAGGAAAGGGTTAGACAGGAAGCAAGAAAGCAAAGAGAATTAGATGAAGAAACAGAGCAAAATCAAAGTCAAAGGAATGTGATATTAATTGCATTCAGAAACAGTTAATGGAACCAAGTCCAGTAATATCATTGGGCAATATAGAAAAGTTTGTCTCGTCGCAGGGAGCAATGGCAGCACCATCTAGGATAAAGGAGAATTTTGACATACAGAGCATTGGAGAGAGAATCGATAAAGCCTATCAAGACTTAAGAGAAAGCAGCAAATTGGGAAGCCGAGGGAAGGGAGAACAATCCCTGGCCCTCCAACCATGAAGCGAAGAAAGAGACCCATTCAGTCTCGAGAATAGAGCCTTGTCCTTAGACAGGCTGACTTTAAATATGGGTGATGGGGATGAAAGCCATACTAGCTCGGCACTAGATATGTCAGACAAAGAGAGAGAAACCTTTTGTGGGGAGGAGGGAGAAAGTACGTGGGGTCCCAAGGGATGTCTGCAGACAGACAAGGAAGTGAGATAGTCTAATCTAGAGCAGCCTAAGGATAGGATGCCAGATACTATAGCATGCCCAGAACGTCCTAGAGAATGATTGTATAGCGAGAAGGGAGAGTCACCATCATAAGTGAGCAGGCTGAGGTCATTGCCAGGCAGAAGACGATCGGAAACCATTGTCCCCACTATGGATAGGCAGACGATGGGAGCCGATTGCGGCTTTGGGTTCATGCAGTTCCCTTTATTGGAGAAAGGAGGGGCCAGATTGCAGTATATTCCCTGGCCACAAATGGATAAGGATAATTTAAGATGCAAACTTCCCAGCTTAATAGCAGGTTTGGGGAAATGGATTTATGAATTAGAAAAGATGAAATACTTTGGCAATAGGGGTCATTAAGGGTCTCCTAATAGCCATTGTTGGGGAAAGGGATGACATTTGGACAAGAGCAGGTTATTCAAGTGTCGCGGCACAGAACACTGCACACAATGGGGCACCATTTAATAATTGTAGAGCAGATGTCTGGTGAGCGCTTTGGTACAATATTCTGATACGTCAGATATGGGTGCAATTATGGCCTGTAAGATTAAAGATGATGAAGATCCGCTTGCTTACATTCAAAGTATTTAGGAGCGGTGGACTCTTGAAACAAGGGAGCAATGGGGGAAATCAGTGCCAGTATTTCACCACATTTTGTGACAGGGATTGCCAGAACAGTTACAGAGACTGCTCAATAAATGAGTGGTAATGGAAGCGAAGCCATGGGCAGAGATACAGTTGACTATAGAGCATCACTACCGGCTGTTACAAGAGAAGAGGGGAGATGCTAGAAAACTTGAGGAAGCCAAGTTATTTTAGAAGAAATTATCAAAGTACACCATAGAAGGGGCGGTACTGACAAGCACAGAAGGATTGTGAATGCAGCAAGCAGTGGGTACATTGCAGGTGAATAATCAATGCCAGATGGATCAAAGAGGGAATGTTGTGTCCAGGGCGCTGCATGACTGAACGCTGCAACCATGCATGCTGTGACCTGCTGAGCAAGAATCATTGTGTCCCTGCAACTAGTGTGTCCTAGGAGCTGCATGGCTGCGCGCTGCAACCCTGCACACTGTGACCTGCTGCACAGGAATCATTGGGTCCCGGAAGCTTGTGTGTCCTATGCGCTGCATGTCTGAGGCTGCAAACCTGCGCGCTGTCACCCTGTTTGGAATACAAATCTTGCAGACAGCCCTTTGATGCAAACACCACTGATTGCTTTATAATATGTAATTATCTGTAGGCTAGATTGTGACTACTGTTAGGAATGCTGACTGAATCCATTATGCTTATCCCTTCTGGCACTGGTTTGTGGTGGTGGACAGTTTGATTTGGTGTCCTGGGACTGATAAGCGCTGCGATGCCTAAGGGCTGCCTTTTCTTCGGGAAACACTCTTAGGAAGAAAAGACTACTGTTTCCATGCTGAATACATGATTGGATCAAGGATGACGTGTGGGTGGACTGGGCCCTGGAAGATGGGCCTAAGCATTATAGCAATAGCTGCAACGCTTGGGATAAAGATATTCTTTGAAGGGACATACTTTTCTTGTGACTGTCATATAGTTTTGCAAGCTAAGTGCCTGCTGCTGACCTCCATGTGCAACCTAGAGCATCAGATTTGAATTCGGTCTGGTTTGGCCCCAACCAGTTATCGAGTGCCAGATAAAATTCACTTTGTGGTGTACACTATACAAGTGTGAAATAGTTGTATACATCGTGTGAGTCATCAGCAATCAAAAGCAGCAACTGTTTAAAGCTGGCTTCACTCTCCTCCCCAAGAATAAGTGCGAGGTGGCCCCCCAAATGTGTATTTTCATTACACAAAAGGCCTTGTAGTTTACATGAGTGTTAAGGTAAAGTTAGGCTGAAATCATGGTGCTACTACACAGTACAACTGAGTCGGGCTTTCAAAATGATTAACAAATTTATGAATAGTGTATTCTGTGTTTAATTAAATGTACGGGTGAAGCTTTTTTCATCGGGCATCTTACCAGAATGCCCTATTACCAGGCACCTCCCATTTCCTTTAATGCTAATATTCTGGTTAAAAAAAATACGGATGACAAAGATTTCAAGCTGGATCAGTGTTTAGATGAAGGGCCAGAAACGTTTGATTCTCTAGATGTGTTGGGCTGTAACTACTGCCAGCCCTAACTGCCATAGTCAATGGTGAGGCATCATGGGAGTTGGAGTCCAATACATCTGGAGAGACGCGGTTTAGATCCTTGGTCTTGTTGTAAGAGAGCTGGTAAACAGAGCAAAATACCCATAAGCTTTATCTAGCCTTTTCCTCTACCAATCAGTAAATGGAGATTCGGTTAGACAGCATATTTGCTTATCCAGCAACATAAGTTTACTGTAAAATGTTCTCATACATATTCGTTGTCGATACCTTTAAATTGTGACTCTATTTGACTATGTGCTGGCTCAGTGAGGTTGACAACCCACACCACGTACGGTGCATAAACTGAAATACAGCTTTTTGGAACTATGGCAAATTCTTATAATTATGACGTTTATACACAAAATAGAGTTCAAAATGATTTTTTTTTATCAAGATATCTCAGGTGATCCGGTACTGTAAATCTTCTGGTTAACCGCAGTTTGTTGTACGTTTACTTAGGCTTTGAGTGTCTTGATTAGGGACTTTGCCTCCAAGTTGCAGGATATATATGTATTCACTGAAAAACAGTTAAAGTTTCATTAAGTTAGCCAAATTTATCGCAACAAAACCCCTGAAATTCAGAGCATTTGAGAAGTCATGACTGGCTTAACGATGTCCCCCATAATGTAATTTACCCCATAATGCCATTTTGTATGTCATTGTGAATCCCTTCTCTTACAATATGTATGTGCTCATGGGCTTTGCAACAGGAACGCGATGAGTGAAGCTGGCCATGACTTCCCAAAAGCACTGATTTTTAGGGGGTTTGCTGCAATACATTTGGTCAACTTAACTAAATGTTAACTAAATACAAATACATTGAATTTCAAGGGTTTTGCAATACCAATGTATTTTTCTACACCACTGGCCACCATGCCAACTGTTTATTTTACAAAATTACCAAGCCAGTAGCCACAGCCTTTGGCCGGTTCGGTAATATTACCCCCACACGAATGGTCACCATACATAATGTTGCCTGGAAAAGGCTGCAGCAACATTATGTATGGGGACCATTTGTGAAGGGAGCGAGCTGTCCCCCGCTCACCTTGGGGAAAAAATAGAAATAAACATAAAAAAAATACTTGTTTCAAAAACAGGGATTGCGGGGGTGTCCCCCGCAGGTTCACAGTGATAATGTCACTGCAAACCACTGCCTTTTTCCAGTGACATTTTGCCACACAGCCTTTTTGCAGGGACATTATCACATGGAACCCCTTGGCCATGTGCCCACTATATATTTTACAACACTACGATGCCACTAGCCATGGCCTTCGGTCATGCCCACTGTATATTTAACAACACTACCAGTCCATTACCATGCCCTTTGGTCATGGTCAGTGGCCACATCCTTGGGCCGTGGCTACTATACATGTGTATCGGGTCCACTAGCCAGGGCCTTAGATCTGGCTAGTGAGCACAGCCTTCGTCCGTGTACACTGTATGTTTTAGAAAATTACCAGGCCACTAGGCATGGCCTTTGGCTGGGTCCACTGCATATTTTACATTACAAGCTGGCTTTTGGTTGTTCCCACTGTATATTTTACAACACTACCGGCCTTCACCCATGCCCACCCTATATTTAAAACACTACCGGGTCAGATTTTTCACCCCATACCTCACCGTAGCTGTAAAAATGTATATATTTTGTTTACTTTTTTCTCATAACCGTGGGTATAATAATGTACTACTACATTTAATTGTAGTTGTTAGATATCTGCAGTTGTTAGGAAAAATGATGAACAAATGCTTCCCTCCCATCGCAGGCGCTCACCAAGTGCCCCCCGATCTTTGCCTGCTACCCGAGTCCCTTCAAAGCCTCCTCGCCTCCCCACCCCTCTCCTATTTGCTCCCACCACTCGTTTCTGTGTGACACACTTTCATTCCCCCTTGTGTTTTCTTATATAGCTGCAATTATCCACAGCTCGTTTGTACGCTTAACGTGACCCCTAGCCCACCTCCAACTCCCAAATTTAACATGGTGTCCACAGGTTTTCCACTTGGCACTTGATTTAACTGCAACACAAAGTTCTCTTCCAAGGTTTCTTCCAAGGTGACTATTCAGTGTTCACAATTTTCTGCTTAAACAAAACTTTCACTGCCTGATTCATGGAATTATTTGCGTGAAAAACGCAGATTTGCGCGCCTTTCTGCCGGAAAATCCCCATACTTCAAACAGGGATTTTCAGGCAGAAAGGCACACAAATCTGCGTTTTTTCACGCAAATAATTCCATGAATCAGGCTGTCAATTTTCCACTCTTCGATTGTTAAATGTTTCTTCCTTCATGTACAGCAAGATTTTGTCAGGATGAATTTTTAACACAGTTCAAATCATCACATTCTAATGGCTTAGCCACTTTTCACCACAACCTTCAACCACAATTGCAGTACTTCAATGTCTTCTGTCTGGCCCACCAACCTGCCAGGGCTTACTACTGAAAAGTCCCATTTCTGGTTACAGTCGCCTGCCAGGACAACACTCCTACTACTACTACTACCAGTACTCAGTCAGTGGTGAGGTTGACTTCATATCTCATTAAAAGGTTTTCAACTTTCAACAGCATTGCGATTCACAACGTCTTTCAAAAGGTATTTAATAAACATTGACGTCTTTTGTTCCTCTGACTTGTTTGCCTCATGCAAAGCAGGTTTATTTCCTCTCCCCCTTGATAATGATTGCAAGGGGGGCGTCCTTTCTGCCACCTTTGGGTTTCTTCTGCTCCACCTATTAACTGTGGATAATACTTTTGCCTTAGTTTTCTCTCTCTAGAAAAGCAGGCTTCCCTCTTGTTTATTATTGCCTATCTTTGGCTTAGGCAACGCTAGTGCTCTAGATCACGCATTGCCCCCTCTTTACTTTGACATTAGTCATTATAATCTTTCATTGTCACATTCCTCTGAATGTAGAGATTATTCCAAAAGTAATTTAATTCATTAGTTCGGTATTTAAAATATCTACTTCCAGACAGTGGTCTCTCCTGGAGCACCCTGGACTCACCTCGCATAGGTAAACTCGCTGGTCGTCTTCTGCGCTTCCTTCCAACCCACTGCCGGTTCCACTTCTGCTTCCCTCGTCAGGATTTAAATGCTTGACCGCTCTGGTCGCACCTCCAGCGTTCGTGCCTTTTGTGCAGCAAGTCCTCTTCATTCCTCATGTACTCCGGTGCTCACCATCCACCGTAGCACCTCACAGAATGGGAAGAGCTCCTCTCTCCCTTGGGACAGCTGGCCTCCACACTGCTTCCCGCTGCATGATCTCTGCGCCCTAAGGACACAACTTCAACAACTCTTTCAGGACTGTATTATCTGGAAAATGCGCAGAGGTACCAGCGTATCCTCTCTGCTTCTGCTGCTCACACGGCTGATGAGTTCTCTTGGCTTGCACCTGAGGGGGTCTTAAGTAGTCACAAGTCCTGCTCAGATGTGGGTCATCAGAGTCATTATAGAGTGTTTCAGATTTCTGCACCTCTGAACTTCTCTTCCTTATCCTAATACTTAAAGCATGATGGGACTTGAAGTCCATAATGTTCTGAGTTATTTTGTCTTTATTCACATTGTCCTGTTTAAAGATTTTATTAAAGGTCCTTTTCAAAGATGGATTTATTGGAACTACTGTTTGGTTCTTAGTTCTACATCTTCTATTCAAAGGTGAAACATAACCCTCAAAAATGATTGTATTGAGTCCCTGATTATTATACACATCATCCCTAGGCTGATTACAGGGGTCTTCAGCACTAATACCTTGTGTGCTTCTGTAAAGGAGAACCCAACTCTGACAATATGCCATTAGGTATGTTGGCATAAGGGAAATGTCACCTTCCAAGGAAGATGAGTACCTTGTTTCTCCTAGAGGAATCCTCCCATTTTCTTGGGGCTCTTCTCCTCCCAGGTGATCCACCCGGCTAAACTCACCCCTAGGGTTAGCATCAGGTAGCGATTGCCTTCCCCTGGCCACCTGGCAGGAGATCTTAGGCAGGGATTCTGTGAGGATGCCTTAGGATTAATCACAGGCCAGTGTCCCTATGTCTACCACCTAAACTTCTGCCCATGGCCTTACCATAGTTAACCATGATTGCAAGATTATTCTATTTCCTGACAAATATGCTCTGAGCTGAAATCCCCTTTCCCCATTTGAAATCATGCACTTGGTCTTCAATACTGTAAGAGATTTTGTCTTATTGGGGTAAATTCAGGATTTGGCGGTATTTTCTTACCGTAAACATATTGGCAGTAAACTAGTATTACATTTAGAGTTGGTCTGGTATCACACTATTTTAGTGACCATAGCTTGTCAGCTTGTATTGCAGTCATTGTAATGGTATCTTACCTTGTGGTATTTTCAGAATTATCTTATTCCTGTGGTATAGTGGTGATCATGTTTTTTTATACTATAACCCCATCATAAAATAAACATTTCCTTTCTATTAGAATGCCTTCTAGTCACCTGTAGAGAGCCCCAGACTTAGAACACTTCAGAGAACCCAATGAGTTTATTCAAGGCACCACCTATAGTTTGTGGCTGATATTACTGGCTTATGTACATCCAGTAATCTAACGGCCGGATTAGGCACCCCTTCCTTTCAGCTTTCAAGAAGGAATCACTCATAACATTGCACACAATTGCCTACCTTGTAGATGTCGATCACTGACTTTCTCCTGTTTGCTATTTTACCTACAATGATAAATTGGTAAATACACTACTGCACTGGTATAAACAGCACTTTTGCGCCTCATATATAAATGATTCACAGATGCATGAATGACACCAAAATCTCAGTTTTTTTATCTGCACTTTGTGTTACAAACCAGTTACAAACCACAGAATCTTACCACATGATATTTACAGCATCACCTGCAAGATATAAACGAACAGCAGAAACAAACATGTATTTTGCAAATATAAATTTATGTTCTTACACTTTGAATATATAGAGAGAAAAATAAACATACCATGATTTCTAACTTCTCTGCACTGCCAATGAATTCTAGCATCACTCGTGCACCATTCTCCTTTTTTTTTTCTCACTTGGCACAAATCTCTTAACAAGGCCAGTGATCTGAGATCCCCGCACGTCTTTTGCAGTCCCAGTCCCAGCGCGAAACTCCTCCGTACATGTGCGGGCAGCGCCAACTGATTAGATTCAAAGTCAGTGCTCGACCCTCAGAGATAGAACCGTCTGTCTGTCTCCTGAACCCAGCACAAACTCCCAGCTCCCTCTTTTTTCTTCATTAGCAAAACTCTCATTCAGCCCCCTTGTTGACGTGGCTTGTCTGCCTACAATCCCTACCAATCAGGGTAAAAAGAATGTGCCCTGTGCTAGCCTTCATTTTCAAAACAATGAAGACTTCATGCCCAGAGTAACTGTTTCGTTTTGCTTCCTACATCTTACATATTTTCTGTTCTCCACAAGCTGAAGAAAACACTAGTGTGCATTTCCTCACTGAAAAATGAATTTCAAACAGTGCACCCAAAACATGGACTGTACCTCATTGTGCATAGAAGACTGCATTATAATGTTAGAGAATTTGAAATTAGTACTTTAGTTAGGTTAGTAATGTTAATCAGTCGTGTATTCTAATGTAGTCTTCACACATGAAGCATCCACTATAAATTGTGCACCTCATTATTTTAACCTGGCAGCACACTAAGCTTAAAAAAAATGTATGTGTGCTCTGAATGCCTGCAGTTCCAAACTGGGCCTGGCTGTGTTTTCTAATGTATATTGTATGCTAGCAAAACTACTATATATTGTATGCTGGCAGAAATGCTATATATTATATGCTGGCAAAAGTCCCATACATGTACTTAAATTGCCCTCCTTTTTTCAACAATTTTGGCTAACAAACCCACAATTGGAGGAAACTTCTTAAAATGTTCATCTCTTTTTTTCCATCATATGAATCACAATTGAAATATTAGCAACTTAATAAACTGAACATTACGACATTTCACAACAAAGCACTGCTTAATCATAACAAAAGTAAAACAGACCCCAAATGAGCCCATAAGTTCTCAAAGAAATATTGTACATGTTTCTTTCCAACTGAAGTGTCCACATATGTTTGAATGCCTTTTTAATCACGGTCTTTATGTGCGTGTGAAATCAACATTTCAGATATGACAACAAAATAATAAAATAAAATAAATAAATAAAACAATTAACTAACATAACAAATCAAAACAATTAAATAAAATAACAAATTTGTGACTCGCCATCACCCTCACTTTCAGTCACATAGGATGATACTATGCTCCACCCGCAACGCTGCACAATTAAGTTCAACTCACTAGTGTTCCATGGATGGCATTCATCATCTTCATGACCGCACCTCTGAGATGTCCTGATCAACAACTTTTCATCATCTGGTTCATTTGGTGAAATTCTTTCATTGTGGCGCTCTTGGGTGCTTTTCCATAGAAATCATCTCTTTAGGCACCCCAGTCTCTTTGTCGTCACCTCCATACTTTGGTCCGGAGGCTTTATTTGGGCTTCATCCCGTGGACTCCATGACTCCATCATCTCTCGCGGCCTCCAGTCCTGCAACCTCTGACCCCAACCAAGGTTAGTTATTTCCTAAATCAAATAGAAAAGGAACAGATTAAGTACATAGCACAATACTAGTTTCACCCTTTCTACCACTTTGCGAAAAACAAAATATGGTCCAAAACATTCTGATTTCCTCTTCCGAATACCTGCAACTAATCACATGCATGAGAAAACAATAACATACATTTCACAGTATCATACATACAAACACATTTTTTTTTCCAGTTTTTTTTTTACCGTTGCCAAAAAAAGATTCTTTATTAACAATATAGCCAAGAAATGGAAACAGAGGGGGGAGGTGCGGTGCTGCTGCAAGAAGGCAGTTTGGTTACACAAAGTGCACAGGACATGGAAGAATGCAGAACTGTCAGCTGTGAGAGAAAGCACACACTCCATTTATGTAAGGCAACCATTATCCCTATAGTTGATGAAAGAGAGTAGTGCTCCAACATCATAAATGGTGTAAATCAAAGTCATATGGCAACCGTTGAAAGGAAGAGTGCAAAATCGTCAAACAATGGGCCCTTATTATCAGCAAATATGGCTTCAGAGCATTACAGCTTCCAGGGTGTCTGATCCTACACATCATCCATCACTTTCGCAGAGAGGGCATTGCTTCTTCAGCATAGCTGCCACCCGGCCCCAGGCCACGCGGGTCACCTTCAGGTTATTCTGGATTTTCAGCCGATAAGGCTTTGGATTCTGGCACTTGTAGTTTGTAATTTAGAGTATAAATCTTTTATTTTACAAATGCAAAACACAGGGTACAACACTCAGAAAACAACATAAGGGGTGCCAAGTAGTAGAAAGGTACACAAGTGTAAAACACCACTATAACATTAATTCCCAGACAATATCCAGACATTACATTATTCCAGGGGAGGGAAAGAATAGTTTGTGATTTGGAACTAGGAGGATGGAGACTTCCGAACATGCAACGTGGTTTGAGCTAAAAAAACAGGACTGGCCCATGATGACATTCATGATATTGGGCAAGTTGACATATTGGTGTGAAATACTTTTTTCAGTGGCTTTTGACTCGTTTGAGTTTCAATGTCGCTTTACTTTTTGGATTTCCATCCCGCCATCATATGTGATTTCCAAGCTGGTGTCGAAAAACGATGCACAGGACTGCAATTAGCTGCTGTAGAAAGCAACATCTTTGGGGTGTTGCTCTTTCTGTGGGTTGCGATGAGGGAATCACCTCTGTTTATGACCTAAAAGACACATTCATGCATAATACAGAATTAAATATTCTGATAGCTTGAAATAAGTTTCTAAGAAGTTTATTTTCAATGCCCTGATGTTGAAATAATAAACCGTTCTTTGGCTTTACTGGTCAAACAAATGTGGCGCATCAGGAATAAAGGGTTAGCCTGTATCCTTACTTCAATTGTGCTTCAGTCTCTCTTAATGATAAAGAATTCTAGAAGGACACCTTCCCAGTTGGGGGCAACTACCATGGAACTGCTCCCTCCAGGAGGATTTGTGTATGCTGCAGTTGGTGACTGGAATTCGTTTAGTGGCTTTAAGATCTTGATTTCCATATGGGTGACTGAGCTGCTGTTTGGGTTTGATGTTTTGGTCCCTCCTCTTTCTCTGTTCAGTGACCTTGCACCAAAGGACTATAGAACAATATGCAATGTGATGCTGGTCATACAATTACCAGAGCTGGGAAAAATGTTTACTTTCTGATTTGAAGTGAAGTGGTCTTTCTGAAATGATGGGTGCAGGCCATATTTTGGTTGGTTGTACGTTGATGTGGAGAATTATTCCCTCGACAATTTCTTGGCGATTATTTCCATAGTAGTATTTTGTGATGATTTTAACCGAATGTTGGTATTATGATGCATTTTTTGCTCTTTGATTCATTGATATTTTTTTCCTTCCCTGCCATACATATAAATGTACATACAGTAAAAAACAAAATCACTAAAGGAATGTTATACTTCACAGTGCAACCAAACACCACTGCACATTCACCCATTATAGTAAGCTAAGCAAACATAACTCGCGCCATCTACGTGCATTGCTAAGACTAACATCCAGGACATCAAAGATGAGATCACAAATATCATTGATGACATCACTTTTTTTAAAAAGACGTAAAATGTTCGCGAACAGCGCGCCTGTTCGACCTATCAGCAAGGAATGGAGTGTGGATGCTGTAAAGGCAGTACACCTACCCTTACTAATGACAAATAAGATGGAATGGATATTTGACTGCACCATATGTTGAAATTGTGCATACATAAACAGAAATGGGTGTCCAAAGGATATTATACCTCGCCGTACCGCTTGGAAGCGGGATGATACATGTTCGTAGAACACACTAAATGTCCGGAATGGGTGTAAATGAGAAAAATGGGAGTGTGAGAAGGACAGTATAGCTGTCCGTATCGGGCGCAGCCAAAATGGTGCCGTCTGTAGAACTTGCGCAGTGGGCAGCAAGTACGTAGGCAAACAAAATGGAGTTGTCCTAAGGACACTGGAACTGTCCGTACAGTGAACCTAGCATGCATGCACATGCGCAGTACAAACATAAGTATAGCGAACAGCGCGCCTGTCCGTAACTGTCCGTCTCACTTGTGTCGCACTTTGAATTACTTTGAGAACCTGAACACTGTCCGCAGGACACTTGCGTGCATGCGCATGTTTAATTCTTTGCATTTGCTGTCCAGGGGACTTTCATTACTGGCGCGGATGTGTTGAGGACGTCATCATGTGACCGCACCCAAGCTGTGCGTGGGGACTAATTTGCGCGGTTGGTGTGCTTCCGCAACAGTACAAAAGAACTTGTAGAAACAAGACAAAGTTTTGTAGAGTGTAAAAATGTAATTTCACATATCCCAAACAATGGCTGACCTCAGGACTTGCTGTGTAAAGTTTTCGTACCGCTGTGTAGGGATGAAGACGGTCACGAGGCACACCGCTCCACCCCTACAAATGGCCACACCCCGAGCGCATCTTCTTTGTCCTTCTAGCTATAGCAGATTGAGGTGTACTGCCTTTACTGCTGTAGTGACCAAAAGGAAAGTAATCGGTATGGCTTCCATGGCTGCTGTTGGATCATTAGCCTCTGCACCACCCCCAAACCTGCCACCACCACCACCTCCCCAAGGGCCTGCAGAGAGATATATGGGTGAGGATGTAGAGAGCGAGGAAGAAGAGGAAGAGAATGAAATGGAGGAACCCCGCACTAAGAGCACTCAGCGGGAGTCATGGGTGTGGCCGTTGTTTTCCGTTTATGGGAACGTACCAAAAGCATGTGCGAACCTGGTGAAGTGTAACCAGTGCGAGGTGGTGCTGAGACGCGGGAGATTTGGTGCATACAGTTTTGGTACGACAACCATGAAGCGACACCTCACTTCGTTCCACACTGCAGACATTCGCAAGGTGGTGCCATGTGAAAAGCGTAGTCGATTGAGTTCCTCCACAGCATTCTCCGTGTCCGATCCTCCCACCACAAGAGACACTCTTGTGGTGGAGCGCCTCCCTCCAGCTGTCTCACAAGCCATTCGCAATGCTGTTGACCCTTACCTTTAAAAAGTGACAGTAGTGTGCATGTATTGTGACGCAGTACTCTGCAGGGGGGAGAGTTTTCAAAGTGCTTTTGAGGCTGCAGTCACAGAGCTCCAGAAGATCTGCTACTTACCTAAGTAAAGGTCAGCCTAAATCTTTCCCTATTCATTTGCCCTTTCTTATCCCCGTGGCTGGTGTCCCTTCCTTACCCTCCTTTGGCCTCTTCACCTAGTGTGCCGTGTGCTGTTAAGCAATAAAGGTGAAAACAACAAAAATGACAGAAAAGGCTCTTTTCAGAGCCGCCTTTCTCATTATAACAAAAGAACTATGAAGTAACGGTCGTAGACCCCCGTGAAGTTCTGAAAAAGTTTGAGGACAGTCATAGGGGAAAAAAGGGAGGGTGCAAGCGGAGCAAACACAATGAAGTGTACGCTGGGAGTAAGTGGCGGCTCTGAAAAGAGCCTTTCGGTGGTGTGTTGTGTGGGTCAAAAACTGTGGATTGGTGAAAATGGAATGTCAGATAGGTTAGTGTGATTGCAAAAGAGGGCGCAATGCATTTTGTAAATTGCGAAGAAAAATCTGATTGCCAGCATATGTGAGGTGGACTCCATATTTACGGAAAATGAAAGTGCTACGAAACAAAATGTTTATATTGTGGAAAGAGGATTTACCAGCATCTCTTAAAAATGCACACACAGCCTTATGCACATTGCGTCTCGCTTTCTCCATTTGTGGACCAAACGCAGAAGAACAATGCCATATTTGTCTTTGGGCAATACGGGAAAAAAGTATTTGACAATTTGGAAACATGTCCATGAGCTTTGCGAGTCCTTCCTTCATTGTAAATTGCAAAGAAACCCCAGATACATGGCCTAAACTGTTTCCTCTGCAATGAATGATCAGTAAATCTGGAGGATGCTCTGTCAGTAAAGTAACACAGAGAGGTACCAAGTCCAGCCATCTCATGCCACGCACGCCATGCCAGTGCACTTCCACATGAGGAAATCCAAGATTTGTAGATAAACTGCAGCTTTCTGCATGCACCTTCAACCAATGTATCCATGAGTCTCCCAAAATCCAGATAATCTGTTTTCGAGCATGGAAAGCCATGGCTGTGTGGTCTCCTGTGAGGTAGAAGACGGTCTTACTAAAGTACGTCGGTCAGAACACACCTACTAAACTTTATCGACCAATCCCTAGCTCCGCTCATTCTCATTTACATACGTCTCCACCCCTGAATCCCCGTTGGTGATATGTGCTGGCTGCAAACTACTGCCATGTTCGCAGACATGTAGAGGATCAGAGCGTGACAATGGTACATTAAAGTACTATTCTCCTTTTTCCCCTGTAAGGTAGGCTCTGAAAAGAGACGTTTTTTAAAAATGTTTGGCCAGATACCATACAGACATCTGGTATTTTATGTATTTTTTTGTATTTTTTGTCCTTGCTTTACTCTTGCAAACATTACAGAACCTTCTCTAAAGCAAGCCTTACGTTCCAAAAGAACATTGCATTTCCCAAAGAAGATAGCGCAACACCATCACCTTCAAAGTAACCCACATTGCTTGGAGCAATGTTATCGTGGCAGCAAAAAAACATACAAGCTCGTAGCATGAATGCACGCATGCCGCGATTGATGATACACCTCCTGATGCTTTGATCTGGACAGAAAACAGAATTGTTGCTCCATTGTACTCTAGGGAGTAAAGCAAAAAAAAGGAATTTCTTTGTTGGGAAGATGGTCATGAGTGCTTCAACCAACTGTGCCCAATCTGCTAACAAAGTACGTGAAATCACGTATCCCAAATGGCAAGCACCATAGTACAAAATTACCACATGAGGAGTGGTCACTGTAGGCATCTATCTACAAACTTGCAGAATTGCCGCAGCATTGAAATCAGTGTCAGCGATCCACACTACCTCCACTCCTCTCACATCGAAATGGTGTGCCACATGCCTAATCTCGGAAAAATGTCTCCAAGCATTAAAACCCTGACCCTCTCCACTTCTGCCATCTTCAGTGTGCGCACCATCTTTCGACACAAAAGAGTAATGTGAACATCTGATTGGCTGATGCCTACAGTTGCCTTTCCATGCAGGATTTGCTGTAGAAACCCGTATGTGACACGCCCTCCCAGCGGACAAGCGTTGCCTACGTGAGGCACCTAAATCTTACCCAGTCCTTCCACCCTTTCTACAGCGGTACCAAAGCAAGTCCCTCATTGGACACAGCTAAGCAGTCGCACAATCATCCACCAAACACATTGAACATCACTAATTTTAACTCCGTCATCAACATTGCGCACTTCAAAATTACTGTCGATGATTCTGAATGGAAGTCGCATATCATTGCAAAGCACCTACTTGACAGGCTACTGTGCAAATATTACAAATTTCTACGTACAGCTCCATGCATGTGCACATGCATGAGTATAGAGAACAGGTATGTATATTTTAATCAGATAACATGTGGAACCCTTATGATTTAATTTAGACAAAATGATGCCGCTAAATCTCAAAAGGGAATACATAACAATGCTCCTCCTTTAAAGTGCAAGATGTCCAATTTGTCATTCACAAATCGCACTGTCGTCCGCATAACCTGTACATATGTTGCAAGCATGCCTATTTAGGGCAGATCTCAATTTTGTATGTGAAAATATGGGAGTTGTGTACTCTGTATGGCCTATAGTAATGCTACTTGCAATGTGATCGTATGAGAATAAAAAGCGCTCCCGATTGCGGTGGTGACATTTCCTTCTGAGGGTCTCCTGATTTTTCGGCATTGTGCTTTTAATTTACAAGTAGAAAATGTTTCCCCATCTAGTACTATGCCCTATCGCTTACAAACCTCTCTCCTATGCATAGTACACTTTGTAAACAACAGGGCATTTCCATACCCTTAAAGGTTTTAGCTATTTTCAAGGACTTTCAAGTACCATATTGCAAGTACCACGCAAAGAATGCACAGAGTGAAGTGAAATGTACACGTGCACTGGGTTGAAATATGAAAGTTGAATGCTCTGACGAAAGAAGCACAATTAATGTGTGCAGTATCATCACTGCTGCAGACACACAAAGTAATTGAGTTTCTTTTTTTGAATCACAGTGAAGACTACTCTCCTGAGAATCAACAGCATCTACAGTGCATACGACATATCCGAAGAAACCTGCTCATCTTGCACAAAATAGTAAGTACAGTACAACCTCTATATTGTAACTACTCCTGAAAGAGGCTGCGTGTGTTATTTTTTTTTTTCTGGGCACCAAAGCAAGCATTGACTTGTAAACCATTCTACCTACAAATATCCATTTATTGAACAAAGAATAACAGGCAGAATGGCTGACAAATCCCTGTGTGTTTGGTACTCAAATAACATACGTAAACCTTAGAAGGTTAGATTGTGAAAAGAAATTGCTGTAGCAAGTTTTTGGCATTTTGGTTATTAATAATGGTTCTCGTCACAAGTAGGCCACTTTGCATTCTCATCTGAAGCACATTGTAGTAGTATACAAACGGTAAAGTAGCCTTACCAAATCATTGCAGGAGTTCAATGCACGTTGACACACCATGAAAAAGAGCTTCCCCATCAGACTCATGCACACTGCACACATACATTGGACAACAGACCAAAGTATATATTTTTTGTCAACAGACACCAAAGAATGCCTACCAAAAAGCAACTGTGCAGAAAGGAACACAGAAGTAGAACAAATAAAAAATAAAGGTGTCCAATGTAGGCATCTACCTGTTGTACAGTTTGTACAGAATGTTGGTACAACCAGCTAATGCAGTTGGGTAACATAAAGGAAGTCTCAACTACCGAAACTGTACCTCCTCCATCAAAAAGTGTCACAAAACACAAAAATGTTGTCAAAAAACGCCTACCAGTACAGCTAACAATGTTCCTAATAATCCTGACAGTGTAAGAAGAACCCATAGTAAAAAAAAAAGTATTTTAGCAAAAATGTTTCATCACAGAATCCTTCAGAATCTACTAAGAAGAGGACCGACATCATCCTCACCCCTTAAAACCTACCGTAGAAAGCTAATCCTACAAGCTCTCAAGTACAGTCCAATCCTTCTCAAAAGGATTTTGTTCATATTAGTGTTAAATAGGATGAAAGCACTAACAAAAGTAAGTACCAAACTACAAAAGAAAATCAGCAATAAACGGAATGTGAACAAAAATAATTTCTTACATGTTTGTGGTGGTGAATAGAGTCACACAACAACCATGGAGCCATATTTTAATGAAGAAGCATACAAACAAAATTAAACAAACACAATTGCCATCCATAGCAGTGGACGAGGGTATGAGAAAATCAATACTACCATTATGGAACAAGAAACTCTGCTTACAAAACTATCCCCTGAAAACTCAGAATTACCTTCACGATTCAGCATAACCACACCGTCTAGTATACAAATGGCCGTGCACATCAATGTGTGCCATTCCAAACAAAGCTTTCAAATCTTTACGTCAGTTCCTGAATCAATATGCAAAAGGTAAAGATAAAAGTAAAATGAAAGTGCTGCAAAATATGGATATTTGTCCAGTGTGGAAAGACACAGGACTAAAAGGACATTCATTAGCCTGCATTTCTGGGCCCTAATGGCAAAAGTACCTTCCATGATATCAAAAGAATATCAATACATCATTTCAATGTAAGAAATTGAGTGTATAAAATATACTATGCAAAAAGTCCAGCTTCCGAATTAGGCAATTTAAATACCACTCTTCTGCATGGTACACCCAAATACTTACAAGAAGAAATTGACCGTATTCAGAAAAAGTATTTTGGAAGTGAGAGCCACTTACAAAATGCAACAGTTTTAGAACATAGTAGCAACAATTCTGCACATATCAACCTTCTATTACACACATACAGAAAAGAAATAGTAAAATTTAAAAGGTCATCGGCTAAAGTACCAAACCATGTGTGTGTGTGTTGCAGCAGAACGTTTTACAAAAGGAGCACAAAAAATGTGGACATATCATACAAAATAGAAGACAATGAAGACTTTAAATGGTTTGAATTAGCTTTGTACCTTTTAGCTGAAAACAAATATGAACTAACTGAACGCCTAATATATTGCAGTTACTGTACTGCAAAATTAGACAACAACCACACTCCTTCACATGCTATTACAAATAATTTGGAATTGTTTCCATTACCAAAAATCCTGCAACAGCTCAATTTGTATGAGAGCATAATAATTCAAACAGTTCACCCATTTCAAGCAATTATACGCCTTCATCCAAAAACACCTTCCTCTGAATTGGTGAACGGCATTCGTGGCAAAGTAGTTTATCTGCCATTAGATCTAACGGAAAATGGACACACTCTAGGAGTGGAACGTTCAATAGAGCATTCTTTAATAGTCTTGGTAAATTGAGTACCAACAAATGACAAAAATATTTGTCAACAATTAGTGAACTTACACAAAGTTAGACAAGCATTGCAATATCTAAAAGACAATAATGAGTGCTACAAGGAAATAAATGTTGATGAAAGTTTAAGGGAAACAACTGAAATAATTCAAGAGCCATCAGAAACTGGACAATTCGAACTTCTGGATCCAGCTACAGTATCCACTCTTTTGGACCATTACAAAATTCATCCATTGCATTCCAATGAAAACATAGATGATGCACTAGAAACTTACCAAATGCGACAAACCGAAGGGTCACCAATGAGTATTTGGGAAAAAAGTATAAAAGCACTTGCTTTTCCACTACTATTTCCTACTGGCAAAGGTGGAAGATATGATGATAGACCCACTCAGATTGGGGCATCAGAATAGAGCTCATTACGAATTTATTTGCAAGATCCCAGATTTAGACAAAATGTGGAATACATATTCCACCTACTCTATGAAAGTGAATTAGCAACACTATGTTATGGAGTTGCACACATTCTTAAATCTGGAACCCACTTTCAAAATATGTCAGCTACGCAGTTAATACAAAAAGTACAGGAAAAAGAGGAGGTTTTACAATCAAGTATAACACATTTGTTTGCAAACATGTGTGGTACAAAGGAATGCTGGTTCAGACGGCACAGAGACGTGCGTTGCATAATCAGAAACCTTGGCCCACCGACCTGGTATGTTACGCTAAATTGTGCAGAATATGCATGGGAAGATTTACATGAGTTCCTACACATAGCAAACAGCAACAAAAACAACAGATATATTGACACCTGGAGAACCTTGCTCTCTATATCAAATTAATATCTCAAGATATTTCCATCATCGTTTCATTGGCATGCTACACTTTATTTGCAATAACACTTTTCCTCCCCTTGGAGAAGTGCAGCACTTCTTTTGGAGAAAAGAATATCAAGCGAGAGGAGCCCCACATATTCACATGCTTTTATGGATCAAAGGTGCACCAAAATTTGGGCACAACAGTGATAGCACTGTTTTGCAGTTTATCCAAAAATATGTCACACGTGAAATCCCTTCACAACAGATACATAGTGAGCTGCATGGGCAGATTTCACAATTTCAAAGACGGAAATGTGGCAAATATTGTCGCCGCAAATACAAAAACAAAGGTAAATACTACACCAAATGCCGCTTTGGTTTCCCTAGACCAGTTATAAAAACAGGTGAAGTAAAAAACTTCATGTCTTCAGTTCGACAAAGTGTTAAAGGTAAATCACCGAGAAAAAAGTATTACATAAAAAGAAGGGAAGAATCAAAATATATCAATGATTACAATGCAATTATTGCCCTCTTATGGAAGGCAAACATAGATGTGCAGTACATTGCAGACAGTTCAACTGCTGTTGCACGATATGTTACAGCCTACTTAACAAAAGCAGAAATACAGAGCTTCAAGACCTCTGGGATAACCTAGCAACAGACAGAACATCACAGAAATGGTACAGCCAAGGCATAAAAATGCTCTCTCATAGAGAATGTGGGGCCTATGAAGCAGTAGATCGTTTAACCGGCACTGCTTTGTATGGAAAATCAGACAACATAGTATGGCTCAGTCTTGGTACTGCAAAATCTAAAAAAAGAGTGCTAAAATCATATGAGGACATACAAACAATTGCCAGAAATGATCCCAACAGCCAAGACATTCTAAAAAACAATTTACTGGACACATACTATCCGAACAGGAGTACCACTCTGGAAAGCATGTGTCTATACCACATAGCTCAAAACTTTGCATACAAAATAATGTAAAACCCGATGAAAGCAAACGTAGATATAGAGTGACCGATTGCGAAGGGAATTTAGTGAAACTTACCAAACGAAGCTTAATTAATCATGTGAAATTGTCATTAAAAACTCCTCAACAGAAAGAACTATATTACATGTCTCTGTTACAACTTTTCAAACCATGGAGAAAAGAGGAAGACATACGAGATAATTATGACTGCTATGAAGATGCTTTCAAAGCACATGAAAGCACTATCACCGATGTGAACATTACGCAGTACAAAACAATGTTACACAATGAGCAGCAACAAGGAGAAGAACTTCAGGCCCAACTAGATAAGGACACTTCCAACAGTAGTCAACCTTCTGTAACAGGAAGTCAAGAACCACTTAGACAACCACTAACAGCAAATGAGGCTGAAGTAGCTATGGCAGAAGTAGAAAACACCAAGTATCAGTATCAAGAAGATACTGTACAACAAGCAAAACTTAACAATGATCAGCGCACCATTTTTGAAGACGTAACAAAATAAATTGTACATGGTGTACAACAGGAAAATAAAGAATGTACCTGTCAAAATTACAAACCTATACTGCTGTACGTCAGTGGTGAAGCTGGATCAGGGAAAACATTCTTAATCAAAATCATCAGCAAGTTCCTTCAACAATTGACAAACAACAAACTGTCAGCTATTGTAACGGCCCCCACAGGTTTAGCTGCCTACAACATAGGCGGTGTGACCTTACACCGATTACTACTGCTTCCAGTAGAGCATCAAAATAAATTAGACTACTACAAACTTTCTGCAGAAGCTGCAATGGAATTACGTAGAGTATTGAAACAAATGAAAATGCTACTAATAGATGAAGTGAGCATTGTCTCCAACCTAATGTTGGCTTTGATTCATCTCAGATTGCAAGAAGCACTTAAAAATAATAACAAAGAACTCTTTGCAGGGAAACACATTATTGTTTTCAGAGATCTTCTGCAATTGACACCAGTGAAAGGTGAACCGATTTTTAAAACCTTAGGCCACAAACTCTGCCGGAAAACTGTTGGTAGCATAGGTAATGTTAACCTTTGGCAACATTTCCAATGCAGAGAATTAACTGAGAACATGCAGCAATCTGCAGATCTCACTTATGCCAACATTTTAAAAAGTATTAGAGTTGGTGTATTATCGCAAGAAGCACAAGTTGTATTGAAAAACTGGCATATACATGCAGTTTATGGCGATAATGCATGTGCAACTGATGTTATGGAACAAATAGCGCACAAAAATGTCAATTGTATGGGCTTAATGCCAACTCTTGCAAGCTGTTTCAAATTCAATGAAACAATGTTAAAGAAAGAAATGCAACCAATAATAGAAATTAGCGCCACAGACAAACTAGACGTACATGGTATGACAGTACCCATGTGTGAGCAAGCCACAACAAGACTAAATATTTTAGAAAATTCAATCTCCAACACAGCTGGGTTGGAAGAAATATTGAAATTATCCTTAAATTGTCGAGTAATGCTTAAACGTAACCTTGACGTAGAGCAAGGGCTAGTTAATGGAGCACTGGGCACAGTTTTGGCTTTCAATCATACCCACGTGATAGCAACATTCAGTTTGTAAATATTAGCTTTGATAAAGTTTCAGAAGTGAAAAGGATAGGGCGCTCAATTGCTCGATTCCTTCTCTTCAAAGACATGTACGTACTTAGAGAGCAATTTTCTCGCATATGCAGTTACCATTCACAAATCCCAAGGTCTTACCCTAGACAAAGCATTGATAGATATAGGAAACACAGTGTTTAAGGAAGGCATGAGCTACGTAGCATTATCACGCTTACGTACGCTTGACGGTCTATTGCTAATAAACTTTGATTCAAGTAAAGTCAAAGCTGATATTCCTTGCATTGTAGAATACAATAAATTGTGTTCACTGTACACCCCTCATCTGAAACAATATCCTGTGCCAGATAAAGTGAAACGTGGTAAAATAAAAGTAAATGAAACAGAAATGCAACAGAATTCAACAGCAAATTCCACAACGAAAGGAAAAGAAGGTAAAGTGTCATCAATTGCCGCATACATAGAACAGGAAATGTAAACCAGGGATGTCGGCAAAGAAGCAACAGAAAAAACAAAAAATGCACTCAGATACAGAACTTGCTGAGCCATTTAAATTTGTAAATGAAAGTGGGGTAAGTTGCTATGCAAATGTATTAATGAATATTCTATTTCAATTGCCACCAATTGTTAACAATAATTACCTGCACAGTACAGACCAATTGTGTTTGCAAATGTTAGTGCTGCATAGAAATGCAACAAGCAATCCTGACAACACATACAGTGTTCATGGAGTAAGGCAACAATTGGACGACTGTGCTGGAATGGTAAGATTCACTATGAACTCACAAGAAGATCCACAAGAATTTCTAATGTACATACTATTAGTATTGGAAAACAAAAGCATACCTGTAAATGAAATCTTCCAAATTTCGGACATGTGGAAACATACATGCACTCTCTGTAGCAAAGTAATACAGGAAGAAATCCCAATTGAGCGATTTGTGTATGTTTCCATACCAAATTGTGAGAGCATTCCATTTCAGCAACTTGTACAAAATGCAAACCATGGCAGATGATGTAGTATTTGCAATTCAGACAATCGCTCCACCTTACTGATACAATCGCATAGTGCCTACATAATACTTAATGCTTCTACGTTATAATGCAGATGGTACCAAACACAACTGCAAACTGACTGGATTCACACACGGTCAAGTGTCACTTGGAAAGAAAACCTTTACAACAGTAGGAATGATCTACCATGCAGGAGCTACAACCAGTGCAGGTCACTACATTGCATACATTAAAAAGAATTATTGATGGTTCGAATGTAATGATAGCACCATTACTCTAAAGCAGAGATTGCCAGCTAACCTAACAAATGCGTATTTAATGTTCTTAAAGCCAATATTTATGAAATAATGTGTGCTTCAAGATTGTCAACAAATTATGTGAAAGAATACAAACAGTTAGAATACTCCCACAGGTATCTAACTACCTAACAAGATGGAAGAATGACACAAATAAATAATTATCACAAATCGTTGATAACAAATGCAAAGGTAGAATACGCCTACAGGTATCTAACTGTTGTTAAAAATTGGCAGGAAGGCAACAAACAAAACATGAATGGAAAAGATGAAGGAAACAGGATATAACAACGACACAAATGAACAGTGGCGGCTGCTATCACAGGGCGGAAGGGCGCCGCCCCCAGGATTCCCCACCAGGTGTGAGTGTTAAACAGATTCAGAAGATTAGATTAAGTTCTTCTGAATCTGTAGCAGTGTGGAGGCGCTATCGCGATAATTACCTTCCTATTGTTGCAGCCAGTCCGGCTGCAACAGCGGGACGCATCCCATTTGACATTGTTCTTGCCCATAGTAAAGAGCGTGGAGCTCATAGCTCCACGCACTTTACGTAACCTTTTTAAGTAGGAGGCTGGCGAGGCACTTCAGCGGTGGCCCCGCCAGCATCACTATGTGCGCAAACAGCGCACCAAAGATCTATAGTCTCCCTCCCTCCAATAGATACAGTAATGTCATTGGTTATTTGCCAATGGCTGGTGAACAGCCAATGACATTACTGTATCTATGCAGGCGGCAGCCAATCACTTGAGTGTGGGGGTGGGCCGATGATGACTCATGGTGCATGAGCCACCCACGCTTCTCTCATCGTCGTCGTGATTACGTGTTGGTGTGTTTGTGTTGTGCTGCCCTGCCGAGCCCATGTTCCACCTGAGAGAAAGGCAGTGCAGGCCAAGTTTGCCCTCCGGCTCCGACTCGCAGTAAGTAATTTTTTCAGTACTGGCCCATTATTACTGGGCCTGGCCATGGCAACATTTAATTGTTGCTTGCCCCATTCTTGGCCTACTCGTAGTGTTCGAGTCGAGTGGGCTGTGCGCCAGAAGCCACTATGCTTGCCCACGAAAACATAATTGGACGGAAATCTGCACCAAATGTCCCAAACGTGTCGGGCCCGTCAGGGGAGTCCCGTGACAGGCCCGACACGTTTTGTTTAAACAAACACAGCCCACCTTCCTTTCACCAGTCCCAGCAGGTCTGTACCCTGACTGGACTGACACACAGGTCTCCAACAGGGGGATACATTGCAGGTGCTGCAATCCCCAGCCCTGCCAGCACCCCAGAGTAGGTATGCTTTCTGGCCCCTTGCACCAAGGCACACCGATGTGCTCCAGGCTTGAGGGTATTTTCATCTGTTTGATTAACTTAACGGGAACCGCGACAACAACTCTCAGAAAGCAATATGCAGCCTGGGACACAAACCAAAGACTGTAAACACGTTGTTCCTTTGATATGGAGTCGTCTTGTGACCTCGCTTCAGAAGCACTGGCCAGACATCTTGCCGGAATCTCCGCCACGACTACGAGTCTGAGGCGAGCCTGCCATGCCCCAAACACTACACCTGTTCTAGTGCCATCCTCAGCCCCACGCACTGCAAGACTTTCAGAGGAACCAGCCTCTCAACATATAGCACGTTCGTTATTGTTTATAGGGACACATGTCAAGCAACCCACACCAGAATGCCAGCACACATCTGACATTCACCCTGTGCCCAGGAAAGCAGTGTGACCACCATGGTAGATGCATGAACTGCAAAGAAGCCTGGACTTGAAATAGCTGCGGGGAAGTGGGGGGGATACAGGTGCATGGGGTTCTGGCCATACTGCGACACCAGCCAATTACACTGTTACTAGCCACTGAACCTCACTTGCGAGCCACTCCCTGCTCCCATTTGGGACCCACCCATATGTAACATCCTCTGTAAGAATCAGACTTCTTTTTGATGTGCCTCACATTAATGTTCTGTTTTCTAGGAACTGGACATAGAATTTGGACTCATACACGTCAAATACAAAAATGTGGATGATTTGCATTAGTGTTTGTCGTTCACAATGCTTTTAAGGATCGATGTATGTTGCGTGCGTTTGCAGCAGGGAAGCCTTGAGTTTTGTTGGACTTCTCGCGTGTCTTCATGCAGATGCGTGATTATGTGAGGAGGAGTGAGATGTAGAAATACGAATGAACGAACTGATGAGTGAGATGCAGCATGACTGAGACGTGAGCAAGAGATCCGAGAAGGAGAATTCTGTCAGTTTTAGGACATCCTCATTTCTCCCCCTCACTTGCACCTCACACTCCGAGTGCTAGCTGGCCCCCTCCCTCCCTGTTCTAGAAGGCTGCAGCTTTGTGACCGCTTTCCCCCACACTGGTCCCAAGAGAAAGAAAACAGCAACTCATCATTCTTGCTCCAGGGCCAAGGAAGAGCCTTTGCAGTGTAAAGAACAGGCACCAGTGCACAGATAAGGCAGAGTGACATAGTCAGGCAGCTGCGCCTGCACCTCTCTCTCTTCATGACTGCGCGAGAGGTGCGTTTGAGACAGCTTCGCCGAAGCCGCTTCGGCTTTTCAAGGTGGAGAGAGGTCTGTCTCAGAAAGTGCACTGCTCACGAAGAGCTACATGCTGCCAGTGGGGCAAGATAACATAGTCATGGGGATGGGGTCAACATCCTGTTCCCATGCCCTGTGTAGTGCTGCACTCTGTTTTTACAATTTGGGGACTATGATTCCCAGAATGCATATTGGACTCGTAGTCCTCAAATTGTAAAAACAAACTGTGAGAGTGCAGCACAGTTAGCACTGTCAATCCCACACTTGAAACACAGTTTAGGATGGGACCCAAACCCATTTAGAACTGACTCGGTGGCTAGTGCCATGCATCCTGGGAGCAAACCTTGCGGCCCCCCCCCCCGCACTGTGGATGCCGCAAAATTCAAGAAATCCATCACAGGGCCTTTTTACTCTCGGGTCATACGTATACAAACTGCTCAAAAAGAAATTGCACGCTGGGTTCTTTGTTTCCTCATGCAGCACGAGGAAACTGAAATGCATATGTATGCATATGCTACACCCATAAAAACAATAAGTGTGTACCAGAGATTATGGGAAGAAAAACCGACAACTGTTCTGACAGTTCCAGGTCATGAAGAAGTATGATGGTAAACAGAGCCTGGCATAGAGAAATACGTCGACAGGCTCCAGATATGTGTACAATGACCAAGGTTGCTTGAGCTAGAAGCTGATTTATTCATTGAATGCATATGCACTTCGAATTCTGAATGTCAGCATAACATGTTCCGCCTCCAGCTGATAACAAGGCCCGTCATGGACGACGTTCAACAAATATAGATGACCCCCCCTGCAAAGCAGGGAAATGTGGATTCGAAAATACGCACACACACACCCGCACAGCAACAATATGCACAATGTTAGGCTTTTCTTTTACCCCTTCAGATTGGGGCCTGCTGGCAAGGGATCCCATAGAACTCAGGCACAGCCTACTCTTTCCCAATAAGAAAGGAGGACTACAAGTCCCAGCAGGCAAAGTTAAAAATCAGGGCTTTGCATGAACCTACTAACTGGTATTACATGAATCATGTTGGCAAGTACAGTACACTTTTTGTACTGTAGAAAACAAATACCTAAACACAACCAAGCCAGCCCTCTCAGACTAGGGCGAATGTAAAGTCTTAGTCACATTGCAGCCAGACACTTCCAGCGAAGAGCTTTTTTAATTGGGTATTTATAATGCGCTTAACACCCAGAGATTTCTAAGCACTGACCCAAGGACTGAACCTAGGTTGCTTGTTCCGCATCCTAGTGCTTCCAAGACTAATGCGTTGCCCCTGAGCTATCCTCCCGGCCCATCGATGACGGTAGGCTCTGTTCTTAAATGTAATCCCATGATGAGAGTACATCACACAGCATAGTCTTCAGCAGTCACCATTCAATCATCATCTTCCCTAATCAGAGAATCAATCATCTTTCCCATATACATGAAGGTGTGCTATTTTTCAGGGAGAAAGCACAGAAAAGGAATCTAAGCACCCGCTGTACTAAATATGGAAAGTTGGCATGCACAGATACTCCCACCTCCTACAGCCCACAGACCACCTCACTGACACCACTATTTCTGTTGCATTTTTATCCATGCAGTATCTATGTGCTATTTCTGAGACCTGTGCGTTCCACGTGTTTCAACTTTGAGCAACTGAAGCAATGACAACTCAGCGAGGCAGACAGCCAGTAGGAGGACAAATGTTGCATTAAGTGGTTAAAAACTAAAAAGTAATATTTTTTAACTTAGTTTCTCCCCCCTTTCAGAAAATGGCTAAAATCCCACCTTAGTAAGAGGATGAACGCATATGAATGCCAGTAACAGCATGACAGACGTATATGTTTCCATTATTACTGACTATATAAATGAATTTCTTTATGCATGCACCACAAGCTGCTGTAAAATACACCATCATACTTGCACACGTAAGAATAACGTACCACCTTTAGTATGTAAAACCTACTGCTTTCTGTCATATTTCGGTGGGTTTTTTGGACAGTAAATTGCACATTTTGAAGGCCATTTTTCCAAAAATTTCCCGGGGGTGGGTGGGGGGGGGGAGAACCCACCCGCACCCCCTTTGGGTGGTGTTGACTCGCACGCTGCGTGCACTTGCTCAAATATTTACGCCCCACCAGCTTTCAAACTCACCAGCCGCCACTGCAAATAAATGAGTATCACAAATCTGTAGGAACAAATGCACAGTAAGAATACGCCTACAGGTATCTAACTGTTGTTAAAAATGGGCAGGAAGGCAACAAACATAACATTGATCCGAAAGATGAAGGAAACACTCAAAGGATACAAGGAAGTAGTTAGTACCATAGAAAACAAAGGTTTTTTTTAATCCAACAAGGATTTTTTTCCCCAGACCCAAGGATTAGAAAAGCAAACACAGAAACTGAGCGCAATGCACAGTACACTGGTTTGTAATCTAAATATGAGGGTAAAAAAAAGGTTAACTGTCTATTATGCAATGTAGTAAATTTTCAAAAAATGCAAGCACTAACGCACCTTTTTCTTTCATCACAGAAATGAAAAAAGTGATACTTCTTCCAAGTACGATAGCCACTTAAAAAATTAATGTGGATTCTGAACAAAGTAATGAGTAAGTGTATTGGCAGTCATTTTCTACACATGGGAATCTACACGCCTAATCTATGGTACTAATATGCTGCAGTGCCTGTAGGCTGGCCCTTGCATCTTCGGTGAGTAACCTACCACCTACGCCTTACGACTAAGGTACAAGGAGTATAGTTTCTATCCACAACCATCGCTGCATATCAAAACCATGGTCCTTGTAAATTAGCTACTTATAAATTTACTTTTTGGTCCATCGTCTGCAGCAATGAAGCTAAGACACTAGGGCGTGAACACAACTAGTGCATTACACCACACCCATATGGACTTGTAACTCCACTGCTTATGACTTCAGTCTTGGGTGCATGGGCTTTGGCCATGCACCCAAGAGTGCAGGGTCTCTCCACAAACACCTCTGTGATGTGTGGTAGTGGCGGTTTTTCTATAGGTGTGATATCCTTCAGTGCTTCTAGCCAGAGGCTTCACTCCTATCTGTATGTCCATAGATCTTACATGGGATGGGTGTGCAGTGGCTTGCACGTCTAGTACTTATAACTTTGTTCTTCGGTGCATGGCCATGCACCCAAGACTGGACGTACTCCCCACTACTGTCAATTTCAATGTTCCCTAACACCAGACATGTCCTTACAACAGTAACAACTTAGGAAAAATTATAGCAATTACGGCATAGTGTCAATTTCAATATTCCCTAACACCACACGTGTCCTTAAAACTGTAACAACTTCCCCGTGCACTGCACGGGCTGAAATACTGGCCTTATTGGACCCCTCATTTTCTGTGCATACAAGGAGGCCATACAACATACCACATTAAGAAGATCACTCCACACAACTTGCCAATCAAAACGCAATACTACGGGTGTATGCATGGGTGGCACATGCTATGGTGGTTGTGTCCAGGGCCTAGAGTTTTGGAAGTAAGGCCTTCGGCCGCCGGCCATGCTTCCAAGACTCTAGGCCCTGGCTACAACCACCGTAGCATGCGCCACCCATGGCGGCGTACTGATGAATTCAATAACCATAGGATGCATCCAAGACTCTAAGCCCTGGCCACAACCACCGTAGCATGCGCCACCCATGGCGGTGTACTGATGAATTCAATAACCTTAGGAAAAAGTATAGCAATTACGGCATGCTGTCGATTTCAATTTTCCCTAACACCACATGTGTGTTTACAACTGTAACAACTCCCCCGTGCACAGCACGGGCTGAAATACTGGCCTTATTGGACCCCTCATTTTCTGTGTGTAGAAGGAGGCCATAGAACATACACACAACTTGACAATCAAACCGCAACACTACGGGTGTATGCATGGGTGGCATATTCGGCGGTGGTTGTGGCCAGGGCTTCAGTCTTGGAAGTAAGGCCTTCGGCCGACGGCCATGCATCCAAGACTCTAGGCCCTTGCCACAACCACTGTGGCATTTGACACCCATGGCAGCGTACTAATGAATATAATAATAGCCATCGGAAAAAATAATGCATTCACGGCATGTTGTCAATTTCACTGTTGCCTACCAATACGCGTGTGCTTTCAACAGTTACAAGTTTCCTGTCCACTGCATGGACTGAAGTGCTATCGTTATTGCACCCCACATTTACTGTGCGTACAAGGTGTCCATAGAAATTACATCATGAAGACCGACCCCTAGAACAAATGCATTGATCACCCATGTCTTACTGTCTGAACCTTTCCCAATGCTGTGTGACACAGCAAAAGAGTTTCATGAATAGAGCATGTGTACGCTGGTTGTTTCTTCGCTTTCGGCGGATCCAAGATGTCGGTCGCATCCAAACAATCTGACGCAGAACACGTCTCGCAGCAGCCAATGGGCAGAGATGCCGCATGTCCGCGGTCATGACGCCAGCCCCTTAGCCAATCGGTATCATGTTTGTGGACCGAACAGGGAAGTGTGACCGCAGAGCGGACATAGATATCACACATTTTTTCAGACCTACTTTTTGATAATTATAAAGAAAAATACTGCACGGCTGGTCACCAAATTTACAAAAGAACGCTTTCTGGACCAAGCCCCTGTACCTGCCGTAGATTTTGTCAAAATCCGTCTAGCGGTTTGACCTGTAGCCGTGCGCAAAGTTTTTCCCCCATTCAGTCTATGGGAAAAAAAGATGCTTTGGAACCTCCCCCCTATTACTTTTGTCCCCCTGAACCAAACATCTCCAAACTTTGCAAAACAAATCAGAGTGGCCCATATACTTTTTTTGCTAAGTTTGGTGAGGATTCGTCCAGGGGGAGAGAAGTTATAAGCCGCCCAAAAAGTGCTCTTCCTATGGAAACAGCAACTTAACCATAACTACACGGCCACTACTGTGGCCTTGTAATATATATTTTTTTTAACAAATCTCTACAAAACTTTGCATTCTGGAGGTAGGGGTGCAGGTTTTTAATCACTTTCAAAATTTCAGCCAAAACCATTACTTGAATCAAAAGTTATTCACTATAGAACTTTGAGGGGTTCCTATGGGAGTGCGACTCATTATTTATACATATATATCCTTTTGTGTAAAAGACGGCCAGCGGTCTGAGGATTTTGAGTCCCAGTGGTTCAATGGATGAAATGATGGAAATGTTTTATTTTTTCAGCAAACCTCGAAGAATGGGATTGTTTACTTCAAGAACCAGTTTTCGTTAAAACAAGGGAAGACCAAAATCCTTAACATGGTATCAAGGCTGGAGAGAATATCCGGCTGTGACAAAGGACATTTAAGACTGAGAACCAGCCAGGGGTAAACTGGGCCAGGCAGAAGCCTTGCTGAGGCTAGTATACAAAGCCTCTCAGTTTTCCTGTTTTTTTTAGGTGTTTTGTAAAGTGTTAAGGCCAGTAAATTGGATAGGATTTGGATTAAGGTCTTTATTTTGGACTTTAACATACATTCTTAGCTTTTGTTTTGCTAGGTCGTCGTTCTTCTAGTTCGCCACAAAGCACAGGAGACAAATATTTGTGACACATTACTGAAGCACAAACAAGCCCAAATTCCAATAATACATCACATGCCAATAGAAATCACACCAATTGTAAATAATGTGCCATACTAAATAATGGGAACCTTTTGAAATGCCAGGAGGTATGTAAAAACACTGCCTTGGTCCTGTGCCGGTTTGAAAAATAAAAGGACCATAATGCAGAGATGGAAACTAGAACTGAGGAAGCTAATCATGCATTCGATGGTGCAACCTCAGAGCGAGTCCTCCATCGGCCTTTGGCATAATCTGCCCCCCCCCTTACTCTTGTTTGCGACAGGGAGGCCAATGTTTATGGGATTTTGTAAAGTGCAAATCTAGCTGGGAAGCAATGGAGCACTGTAAAAAGCAAACTCACCGAAGGGGTTACAAGTCGGGTGCTGGGGGGTAGCAGAGGAGCTGGGATGGGAAGGCGGAGCAAATGACGTAGCGGCACGAGTTTGTGAGGTCTGGCAGATTCATCTCTACCTAATCGGCCCCTTCAGCCAATTTAATTGGGTTCCTGATGCTAACAGGGTAAAATATTCAAATATCAAACTAGTGACCGATACCATTTGAAGAATGTATGATCATTCCTCTGTTATCCATTTGATTTCCTAAATCACAGTTGACAACTAATCTTGAGTAGTTAAATGGATCTATGTCAATACTGCGAAAAAATGATGTCAAAGCTGAAAATACTGATTTGTTTTTACCCCTTTTTACCACAGATATATGCAGGGGGAGATTACCCTTTCAGCTTTTAAATGTACTTAGCACGCCCCCCCCTGCACATATATATGTGGTTAAAGAGAAGTCTCGAATTTCGGTATTTTGTTCTTCGACATTATTGCATTCTCTATTTTCGTATGATCCTGTTAAAATCACATCTATTTCACCCTGGCATTATAGCCAAAAGCTTGATGCATATTTGGACTTGTAGTTTTGCGTTTCCTTATTTGCATAAATGCTCTAGAAGGCAAATGTCTTTGATTAGAAAGTGGAATTGGATAAAGGGGATCCTGATGATTCGTGGCCTTTTAAGAGCCCTAGATCTGGCGTGCAGTGCATTAAGGACATTTTAGCAGAAAAACAAATAAAATTTAATGTTTTTACTTGTATTTTTTTATTGTTACCAAGCAAGCTTTTCACGACTATAATAAGAGATGCGGGTCAAGAATTAGAGTATTACAGAAATCTGTAAATCATAGTACCTTAGCCGTGCATTAGTAACACTGTAGAGCGGTGGGTTCTATTTTAAAATGAGTTGTCAATAGTTTGGCATGTATGTACTAAACCATTTTCAATGTTTATGCAACGCTGTGACGCAGAGCCAGCAGAAGCAGATACGCAGATGAAAAGCGGGCACAAAAGTTGTCACGATTTAAGTCGGGGCTTAAATCATATATTTACAATATTTATATAGCGCCTTTATCCATGGTTCTGTACATAATTTACAAAGTACAAAAATCATAGTAAAATTAACACTAATGCATGATAAAATTTAGAGCTATGGCACAACCAAAGGTCAGGAGATATCATGGTTAGGGAAGGCAGACTGTAAAAGATGGGGTTTAAGTCGTTTCTTAAAAACAACAACGTTAGAAGCATGCATGTAGAGGAAGAGAGTTCCATATCTAGGGAGCAATTCATTTGAAGTAACGAAAACAAGAAGAAGCACAGGGGGATGAAGAATGGCAAGACGGAAAGGAGATGAAGAAAGAAGAAACCAAGGAGGAGGATGTAAGAAAGCCAAATAGTCAGGAGCCAAACTCTGAACACAGGCAAATACTAGACAAAGAAAATGGAACTAAAATCTGGGTCTAGTTGGAAGCCAGCAGAGTTGAATCAGAAAAGGAGAAGATTTAGGAGAGCATTGCAGTCCAAACAATGATCTAACTGCCGAGTAAAGAACAGAACGTAGAGGAAAAAGAGCATTAGCCAGAAGACCAATATATATATATATATATAGAGAACCGCAATAGTTAGGACGAGACAGAAAACACATTTTTAATAATAATTTAGTGGAAGAAAAATGTAGAAAGTCACAAATGTTCTTGATAATGTAGAGCTAGAACTGAGGAGCAATAGTAGATATATGATTTTGAAGAGAAAAGGTAGAATAAAAAATAAAGGCCAAGTTGCCAGCATGAGATGCTACCGGTTAGCTAAGAAGTGGAAAGAGAATAGAGGACGGTGAAGTAATACAAGATTTTAGTTTTCTTTGGGTTAAGACACAGGAAACGCAAGGACATCCACATGTTCACACCCAGAAGGCAAGCAGACATTGATGGATAATGTCGTCAAAAGAAGAAAGGATAGGAAAATGTAGTGGTCGTCAGTGTAAAAAGGTGCGATAAATGCGGAAGGGTCTCTGGAATGAATTAATATAACCCTGTCCTACTAAAATTGAATGACCGAAATGCAGGATTTCACTGTGGCCTCTGGCCTCTGTCACCCCCCTGCGCCCCTTCAGCACATGTTTGCCTAGTGGCTTATAATATCGTGGTCGTCTGTGTTTATATATCAAGCAGTGAGCCAACTTCAGTTTAGGCCTCAATATCCGCTCACAGAATCTGTCTGACCAGAACTGTAGCTGCCTGATCATCAGCAGACGTCCCCAAAAGCCTATAGCTTATTTTGGTGGCTGTGTCTGTCTTTCACCTGTTTCTGATCAGCGTGAAATGGAAGTAGTGGTATATGGATATGCGTCTTATTTTTTTATAAATTAAAATAAATTGAAATCATTGTGTGTCGGTTACTTGGCTTCTTCAGGGAGCTTTAGTACAGTGCCCAGCCTGGGGTACGTACCCATACACAACGTCTCTTCTGTGTGCTGATGGATCCATGCATATTCAACAATACTGGGGTCAATGTCGCGGCATTCATGGGTGTTTTTGATATCTTCGAGTGAAGCAGCACTATACGCAATGTGGTTTTCAGCTGTTTCCTGATTTAGTAAGGTTGGCCGTTTTGATTCGAGTCTAATTTATTTATTTATTTATTTGAATTTGTAAAGCGCACTAACAGCCCACAGGCATCGAGGCGCTGTTGCAGAAATTGTCTTGTTTGCACATATTTTTCTTAGTTACGTAGGTATGCTTGGCTCATGGTTACAGTGAGCATGAACATGAGAAAGCATTGTTGCGCATGGAGAACTTAATACAGGAAACATGATTTAGCTCTTGGTTCCAGTGAGCGTGATATATTTCTAGTGTACAAACCAGCAATAGGCTGATATGACAAAACAGCCACATTGATGGGGTGAGGGCCTTAGGTGAACAGCAGGGTTTTGATTACTTTCCTAAAATCAAGGTGCGATTCAACCTTTCTGGCTTGGGGAGGGAGGGCAATCCAGTGTGTTGCTGCCAATACTGGAAAGCTGGATCCTCCTGCTCGCATTCTCTTAGTTTTCGGAACAGAGATCATGTTGGCATAGGCCATTCTGATGGGTCTGGGGGGTACCTGCTTGACAACTCTTTGAGCTAGGTATAGGGGGGCATGGTTGTTAACCCACTTGTGTGTTAGAGCGAGGGCTTTAAAGACTGTCCTCTTTTTAATGGGGAACCAGTGAGCTTGCTTTCTGGTCTCAGAAATGTGTTCCCTTTTGGAGATGCCAGTAGCTGCCCTAAGGGCATTATTCTGGACTGTCTGCAGTTTGGAGAGGTTTTTGTTGGAAGTCCCTAGGAAGATGGCATTACAGTAGTCTAATCTGGATCCGATTATGGCTCTTGCAATGGTGAGACAGTTTGTCTTCAAGAGATATGGTCTGGCGGTGTTAATTAGTTTGGAGTGATAGGCGGAGGTCAAGGCAATGGCATTGACCTGCCTATTCATAGAGAGGTCTGAGTCCAGGTAGACACCCAAGGTCTTTACAGCTTGTGATACTGGGATTGACGAGTGGTCAATTGTAAAGGAGCTGTATTATTCACGTGATGTCCCCTTTGTTTTAGACCTATTAAATTGGAGATCTGGCAGCTGCAATTTCCGAACCCATGTGAACATTTTAAGATTCATTTTGAGCAGTGTGAGGCTAGTTTCTGTCGTTTTTTAATAACAGCACTTGCGTCTAAAGAGACATTAAGTATTTTTTCTGCACTGGGTGCCATTCTTTTTATTTTACGCTTCCTTTATGCACTTGAGTAGAGTTTATTTAGAGTGAGCCATAGTTTGGCGTTCTCGTCACATGCGTGTTGGATCTCAAATATATATGTTTTGATAGGCTTGTGTGCCTAGAGTTACAGCGGATGAGTGTGGGCCATAATCAGTCCTCTTGTACGTTCAACCCTGCGTCTGTCATGCTAGTGCACTGTATGATCCCTTCATGACTACATTTCTTGTGATATGAAAAAGATCTTCCAGATGAGTTAGTGTTGCTGGTTCCTCCTGCTGTTTTTGATGCAATGCGACCACTGTTGGGTTATTTTTTTCTCGGAGTTTTGTTGATCAACATGAGGATGGATGTACAGCATTACTAGACCACTCACTCCTTTTAAAGTGTCATCATTATTTTTTACTGAGGTCTGCATGCTTTGCATCATGATAGGGAGAGTTTGAAGAGGTCCATTGTTTTTGAATCTGCTTTTGGTGTGGCCTTTTCATGCTACTCACCCACTCCTTCATAACCTCAATATGGTTAGAAGACCCATGCTCTTTTAGACTTAGAATGTATTTAATATAGCTCAGGTATGGCTCCAAGTAGTAAACAATCACTTCACGCCGACCATTGGACTGCAGCAGAAGAACCTGAATGGCTGTGCACAGAAGAGTATGGTGTGTGGCGTACAGGAGTGCCGGTGGTTGGCACATTTAATTGTATGTGGCAGAGTCTGCTTGTGATATGGAACTATGCAGTGGTAGAATAGCTAGATGTTACACATGTTCCTACATTCCACCCAGCTTTGCTTGTTAACGTGATCCCTCAGAGGACACAACATAGGTACAACATGGTCTGACACTATTTCTGCAAATGTTGGTCAATATAATTCTGCTCTTAGAGCCTCTAAAAGATGTCATATTGTTCCGTCAAGGTTTAGCCATTATTCCTAATTTCAACACAAGTAGGTAGATCACTGCACCACCATCCTTTTTAAGACCACTACATTGAATTCCAGATGGACTGGGACCACAGGTGTCCCACGTGGTATCAATAGCATCTGTCTCCCATTAGTGCCTTACAATAACAGAGGAGAAGGTGTGTTCGGTAGCAAAGTTGTTTTCTTCCATAACAGAGGTACTGGGTATTAATTTTAGCTTCTTCACATGATAAAAAAATGATTTCATTCTGGACCTTGTGCCTCTAGGAAGATCTATGTGTAATGTAAATATGGCAATGCAGTTCCACACTGTGCTGTCCACTATTCATCCATTTTGTTTTGCTACAGTTAGTCACCCTGACTGGGGCGTGTGTGCGCAGATGGGGGTCCCATGACTGCTGGGCCTAGAGACCCAAGCTACCCCACACTGATGAGGCCCAGCAAGGCCGAAGCATATCTGGTTATGCTTGTCTCGCTCAGAAGGCATGTGACCAAGCTGTTAGGAATGTAGTGCCACTTTTCGGGTGGGACCAAGCCTAATTTGCACATGGTCTTCTCCTTTTGTAATGGCTTGGTATGCGAAGAAAGACGGTCTGGAGAGTGGCCCAGAGCAATGCCAGAGGTCAATGTTAATTCTAAACCTTCCATCCATCACCTCTTTTGTTTTACCATTCACCCAGTAACACGCACCCATCCGCCTCACTAACACAGCCTGGTCTCAAACAGACTCCACATTCAATACTCTACCCTGGATCACTGTGCCTGAGGAACTTCCACTGCAATAAATGGCTCGGGTGCTCCATGGAGCTCTGTTTGTGCTATTGTTCAAATATCAATAATAGCGAAAATAAACAAACCGTTCAGCACCAGCACCATGGAAAACATGGGGTGGATTAAATACTACGAAGTTTGGTTGAGAGCTTTTATTACATGGGTTACACACGTGATTTAACAACTGTAGGACATGCAAGCACCCTGATGTCAGACTGCACGCTACAAGCAACATACACTACTATGAGTGTATGTGCATCGCAGGATATTATCACGTGGAAGCCATTATTGACCGCCTCGGCGCCAACCACAATTCTCTGAATGCAGACATTAACCCTTGTTATTGACTGCAGTCTGATCATTCTGATTTCAAAAGGAGCCGGGGAACAGCAGGAAACACAACTCTGCAATCAACAAACAGCTAAGCAAATCCCAGCAGGATTTTTCAAACAAGGCACCCCTCCACCCTTGAGAGTAAATGTTTCCACTGCATCGTCAACAAGACAAGAAACCTCAAAATTAAACAGAAAATGTTTTTATTTTCCTTTAGAGAATTCTTTCATATTTACATTACACCCAATGTAGCTCCTGTTAAAACCGTTCCAGTCTAACCAAGCTTACAATTAAAATGCTTACTTTATAAAGACAACCTTGCTGTTTAAATGCTATAACATGAAACCAAATGTAATGTTTTATCATGGTTTAGTTAGTTTACTGTGAAAATAGTGTTTTTTACATTACCACTACAACTTCAAATCCTATGCTACTATTGTGCTAATGGCCTTCTAGAACTCTGAAGGGTCATTATTGCTTGGGAGAGTAACCCTTCTCCACCTTATGGCCCTGTCTGTCTCGGGGCATAACTTGGTGTCAGCACATGATCCTGCGATAAAGGCCCCTCCCTCACAGGCTATATTATAAGGTCTACTTTTCTGCAATTACACCCTCTAGTCATACTTTTGAATAACTACTTTTTCTGAGCATTTAAAAGATGAAAGTAATGTGATGCTATTTATCAAATACAAAACAAGCATTTTAAATATCCAAGTAGATAGAAGTTATATATTTAGTTGCTAGGGCTTGACAAAAAAAAGCAGGACACATGAATGATCATCTCTGGTCTTTAGCTCTGAGTAGTAACATTGTACTGCATTGACATTTGCTAATGTGAGGCGTTTGTAGAGCCTGGTTATCAAATGATGTTGAGAATGAGTGGTTATAGTACATTCTTAAATCAGAATCCTTTTTATAGTGCATATTAGCTATTAAGGCAGCCTCGCATGTTAAGCGCTCTCCTCCGATATATTTTGAGACCTACAGTCCCAGTTTCAGTCCCATGTTCGGTCCCAGTGGAGTGGAGCTAGAGTACCATTAAATTGTGTTATGACTGCAATTATTATAGTGCTTAGAGTAGGAGGAATCCAGCATGAAGAGCTATCCAAAGTCCTGATGCTATTGTTAGTATTTAATAATAAATGTGCAGCCTCGGCCAACTCTGGCTGTAAAGCACTTTTTACTTTTGTGATCACAAAAGTTATTCATTTTGATCTGCAAGCAATATTGTGTGGGGTTTATTTGCAAAAAGGAATGGCTGATGATGAGTTGATGTGTGAAATCCTGACTGATTCATTATGTGCTCAGGTTTCTCTAATGTGAGTGCACAGAAAGATTTTGAAATACACCGCCTGTCTGTAAAAATCACCACGTGCTTCACAGTCTGCGTGTGCTGGATGTGTGTCCTAGGAAGACCCTTCACGCATAAAGAAACATTCACGCCCTGGAAACTAATTGACAGTGTTCCAAGAGGAACGTTGCGTCCATTGTGTGATCCCGAGACTGACCCTTTATTCAAAAAGCAACACCCACACTTGGTAATCAATCATAAACCCTTTCTACAGCCTGCAAAAGTATAGATTAGTATCTTTATAAATACACAGCAATATATCTGATCAAGGTATGCTGCATTGACACAACTGCATAGTGACTATACTCGGTGCCTAGAGATGGCCCTCCTCTGTGATATATATATGTGCTTAGATCAGCGGTATTCAAACTGTGGGGTGCGTCCCTCTCAGCCCCCGGGGGAGGCAGCCTCATTCCTAGGGGGGCACGAGATTCCAGGCTGAAATGTAAACAAATATATAAATAAACATATATATATATATATATATATATATATTACACGGCCACAGTAGTGGCCGTGTAGTTATGGTTAAGTTGTTGTTTCCAAAGCCAAAGGCCATGCACCCAACAACAAAGTTATAACCTCTTCATGATGTATTTTCTATGGCCACCTTGTACGCACAGAAAATGAGGGGTGTAATAAGGGTAGCATTTTGGTCCGTGCAGTGCACAGGGAACTTGTAACTGTTGTAAGGACACGCGTGGTGTTAGCGAACATTCAAATTGACAACATGCCGTAATTGCATTACTTTTTCCTATGGGTATTGTATTCATTAGTACGCCGCCATGGGTGTGACATGCTACTGTGATTGTGCCCAGGGCCTAGAGTCTTGGATGCATGGCCGCCGGCCGAAGGCCAAAGGCCTTACTTCCAAGACTGTAGGCCCTGGCCACAACCACTGGAGGATGTCACACCCATGGATACACCCGTAGTATTGCGTATCCATTGCCTTCTAAGAAACTTCTAAGCACTGGAGTTATAAGCTACTTCACATCCATATATTGAAATGTATGGACATACACCTAATATTTTAGGCCCTGCCCACAACCACTGCAGCATTTCACAGCTACAGAGACACCCCTAGCATTGAACATCACTCAGGTGCACCCAACAGCACAGCTATATGTAGTGTACTTACAAGTCACAATGGGTGTGATATGGTGTGGTAGTGCATCACTCAGGCGGCTGTGGGCAAGGGCTGCAGTCATGGGTGCATGGCCGAAGGCCCCCAAAAGCACATTTGTACGTAGTGTAGTTATATGCCCCAATGGATGTCATATGGTGTGGTAGTAGTGGCCAGGATGTAGAGTATTTGAACAAAATAATAAGCACTGCAGTTGTAAGCAACTATAGATTTTATATACTGTATACCCATACATTGATAAAACTATGGCCTCACACTCACGTCTGTAGCCTGTGGCTACAAACTACTGCAGCACATCACAGCTATAGGTACACTTGTACTATGCAACATCATTAAGATGGTTGTGGGGAGGGCGTAGCGTTTTGGGAGCATGGCCAAAGGCCATGCTCCCAAAACCAACTTTGTTTGTAGTGAAATTACAAGGCACAATGGTTCCAATATGCTGTGTTGTTTCTGCCCAAGACCCAGAGTCTTGCCTGCATGCCCAAAGGCCATGCACCCAAGACTGAAGTCATAAGCCGTGGGGTTATAAGTGAATATGGGAGTGGAGTAATGCGGTAATTGTGTGCACGTCCTAGCGTCTTGGCTGCATGGCTGCAGACAATGGTCCCAAAAGTTAATTTATAAGTAGTTAATTTACAAGGACCATGTTTTTGATATGCAGCGATGGTTGTGGGTAGGAACTATACTCTTTGTACCTTGGTCGTAAGGGGTAGGTGATAGGTTACACAACCAAGATGCAAGAGCCAGCCTACAGCCACTGCAGCATATTAGTACCATAGATTAGACGTGTAGGTTTGCATGTGTACAAAATGACTGCCAATATACTTACTCCTTACTTTGTTCAGAATCCATATATGTTTTAAATGCCTTTAGTACTTGGCGAAGTATCCTTTTTTAATTTCTGTGATAAAAGAAAAAAGTATGTTAGTCTTTGCATTTTATGAAAACTTACTACATTGCATAATAGACAGTTTACCTTTTTTTTTACCCTCATATTTAGTTTACAAACCAGTGTACTGTGCATTCTGCTCATTTTCTGTGTTTGCTTTTCTAATCCTTGGGTCTGGGAAAATCCATGTCGGATTAAAAAAAAAACTTTATTTGCTATGGTACTAACTACTTCCTTGTTTCCTTTGAATGTTCCTTCATCTTTCTGATTAATGTTATGTGTGTTGCCTTGCTGCCGATTTTTAACATTTAGATACCTGTTGGCGTATTCTAACTGTTGTAGTCTTTTCCATAATTTTTTGGTAGTCTTGAAGTACACATTATTTATTAAATTTTGGCTTTAAGAAGATTAAATACGCATTTATAAGATTAGATGGCAATCTCTGCTTTAGAGTAATGGTGCTATCATTACATTCAAACCATCCACATTTCTTTTTAATGTATGCAGTGTAGTGACCTGCTTTGGTTATAGCTCCTGCATGGTAGATTATACATATTGTTGTAAAGGTTTTCTTTCCAAGTGACACCTGACCGTGTGTGAATCCAGTCAGTTTGCAGTTGTTTTTGGTACCATCTGCATTATAACGTAGAAGCATTAAGTATTATGTAGGCACTATGCGATTGTATCAGTAAGGTGGAGCGATTGTCTGAATTGCAAATAGTACATCATCTGCCATGGTTTTCATTCTGTACAAGTTGCTGAAATGGAATGGATTCACAATTAGGTATGGAAACATACACACATCGCTAATTTGGGATTTGTTCCTGTATCACATTGTTACAGAGAGTGCATGATTGTTTCTACATGTACGATGATATCTGGAAGATTTCATTTACAGGTATGCTTTTGTTTTCCAATACTAGTAGTAAGTACATTAGAAATTCTTGTGGATCTTCTTGTGAGTTCATAGTGAATCTCACCATTCCAGCACAGTAGTCCAATTCTTGCCTTATTCCATGAACACTGTCAGGCCGATTCATGGAATTAATGTGCGCTGAAATTTTCGGCGCAAGCGTGCGAATCGCAGTGCAAGTGCGAAAATCGCAGCGAAACCCGCGCACAGTAATTCATGGAAGTCCGTGTGTGTGTAAATCCCTGGATGTGCCCTAAAATTCTGCATGGCGCACGCTGGCGCACACGTCTCCAAACAGCGTGCGCTAAACGCACAGCGAAAGCGCACCTAGCGCAGCGCACACAACAAAAGTAGGCGGAACAGGGGGCGTAACACGCGGAATGGGGAAGAACGCGTGAAAATGTGGGTGTCACGGGGGAAGTACAGGAGGCAAATGCGCAGAACGCCCACACGCGTGTCTACAACACGTATTCATGGATTCGAACGGGGCTAATGCGTGCGCCAAAAAAGACGCGCTAATCTGGATACACGTACGCCAGCAGGAAGCAGGCGTACGTGGACCCGCACAGCATAAAAGTGCACGCAAACAACAAACAAGCACAGACGCCAAGATGAATATACCATTCCTAGCAGCAGTGGTCGTGGGATACCGCAGGAGGAGGAGGAGGATAGTCAGGCCCAGAATTTTTACACCCAGAACCAGCCTTTTTGGGATGCCTGATGACCAGGTGTATGGGTGGTACAGGTTTCCACCTCACATAATACTCGACCTGGTGAGTGAGTGGGAGGATGACCTCACATCACCTACCCTGTGCTCCCAAGCACTGAGCCCCCTGGAGAAGGTCCTCAATGTACTGCACTTCTTGGCCACTGGATCATTTCAGCGGACAAGTGCTATAGTGGGGGGGTGTCACAGGCCACGCAGTCATGCTGCCTACACCAGGTGTTGGCCATCATGACTGCACGCCCATCATCCGCAGGCACATATACCTGCCCAGAACACCTGCAGAAAGGCAGGCTGCCGTCCAGGATTTCTATGGGGTGGCATAATTCCCCAAAGTGCTAGGTGCCATTGACTGCACACATGTGGCTCTACGTCCCCCCAGGGCATCAGAGCAGATCTATAGAAACCGCAAGCACTGGCATTCCATCAACGTGCAGGTAGTATGTGATGCCAAGGGAATCATCACCTCAGTATATGCCAACTATCCAGGGTCCACCCACGACAGTTTCATTTACAGAATGTCAACCCTAAACCAGGACCTAGAAGCTGGGCGGCATGGCGATACATGGCTGCTTGGTGAGTATAAATGCCACTGCACATGCATGCATGTCAGATACTGAGTAATGTCACAACCCCACTAATGATACCCATCACCACCTCCCCAGGGGACAGTGCCTACCCTCTGAGCACACACATGTTGACGCCAATTCGGAACCCCACCACGCCACCCGAGGTAAGATACAACACAGCCCATATTGCAACCTGGGGCATAGTGGAGCGCACATTCGGAGTGCTCAAGTCACGCTTTCGCTCCCTTGACCGCTCTGGTGGGCAGCTGTTATACCTCCCCCAGTAGTGTGCAGGATCATAGTGGCAGCATGTGTCCTGCACAAGGTTGCAACACACTGGGGCCTGCCGGTGGACATGGTGGTGCCTCCACATCCCCAACCACATGCACGCCCGCTGCGCATGGGAGGGGAAAGGGCACATGGTGAGGCAGCCCGTACGCAGCTGGTGGCTAATTACTTCACCTAAAATCACACCCCTGTGGAGTGCACACAGCCCTGGCACATACCAGCAGACAATCAATGATGATGACATAAGGGACACTCAACTGTCACAACCATACCATCCTGAGATTGGTCACCTGGAAGTGTTACATTGTGTGTATCCCTACCTACCCAAACACCACCAATGCTGTGTCATCAAAAGACATATATCTATGATGCGAAATTCATTACCCCCTTGCTAAATACAACATGAGAACAGCGCCATGTCAACCAACCCCTCCCCAGCTCCACCACCAAAAACACCATGGCATGTCATGCAATGTGAAAGCAAACAAAGCAATGCACAAGACCTGACACAAGTGTCACAAAGTACACTGTCCCTAATGGAAACTGCCCACACACAATATGCTCCCAGTAATGTATAACTAACTAACAGCACACATTATCAAATACTTACCACCAACACAATGCTGCAACACAACATGGAAAAATGCAAAAACATGACCGTACTAAGTTCAAGTAGTGGTAGTCTTACGACCTGAATATGCCAGCACATCGACCCCTTACGACTGTAGAGTGTTGCTGACACGCAAAAGTCTCAGTGTACTGCATACAACATGAACTGCATCTGCAAAGTAGACGGCCTTGTGAAGACATGAGGAAGGAACCTGCAGATTAGGAGGAAGACATGGATGCACAAGCACATATCAATACACCATGCAGTGTACAATACAACAATAATATCCACTAGGGATGTCTACACAGTATTGACTACAGACTGCCCACACAGCTCATGGGAGCCCAACGTCACTGTTTAATTCACTGTCACTTGGTCACACCCTTTGCAAGCCCATGGAAACGGGAAGCAGGAGGGGTGTGTGTCTCACGAACCCAAGCATCTAACCCAAACTCAGGACAAGCCTGCATGTGCCGAGCCAGAATACAGTGGATGCCCATGGGAGCCACACAAGGCAACACACTGTTAAAAAAAAAAAAGAAAAATGGCCATGTGGGGGCCAGGGGAGGTGGGGGAGGCCACCCAGGAGGTTCGAGGACAGGGTGCACACCAACACCCACCTGCGTGGATGTTGCAAAAAAAAAAAACCTCCTTGGGCTCATGGCTGCACGGCTATGCCATTGTGGGAGAACTGCTGTTGCTCTGCTCATCCTCTGCTGCTGCATCAGGTTGGGAGGCAGCCCACGCAAAGCACTGGTATGGCCCTCCATGGCAGCAAGCATGCAGGTCTGGAAGGTCTGATTCTGGAGGATTAAAGTGCAGAGATCCCCATGCAGCACATCACGGGTTGCCTGCATTTCTGCTCGCATGGCCTCGCGTGATGCCCAGATCTCCTCACGTGTTCTATGCAGCTCAGCTGAGAGCGAACGTGTGAGCTGTTCCAGCTGCTGTTCTGCCCTAACATTTCGGGAAGCCTCAAGTTCAAGCAGACTCTGCCTGAGGTTATGGAGTTCTACCCTCAGGGCTTCCCTGTGCCCCTGGGACTCTATTGATATGAATCCGCGCAGAGTCTCCAGTCCCGCCCGTCTGCCCCTGTTGGACGCCAACATGTCTTCCCTGTGTGATTGGCAAATGAAGTCTGTTGCCTGCTGTTGTTGCTCCATCTGCCTTTCAGGGGGGATAATGGAAGTGGCCACCCTCTCCATTGCCTGAGCCATCATTTCTACTGATGCTGCCTGTTGGGTTGCCATACCGTACATGGAGTTTTCCCATACAGAATTGCCTGGTGGTGCACGGCACCACACCTGTTTGTGGCAAGGCGATCTGCACCTTGCTGTGCTGGCACTGCCTGAGGCTGAAGGACTGCATTCCCCCTCTGATCTGCTGGCCCAGGAACAGAATCAGATGCTGTGGAGTGTGACACTGCATCCGTAACCGCCAAAGGTCGACCTACCAACACTGACATCCCCATAGAGGGTTCTACCCCTGGTCCAGGTGGGTTGGACAGAACAGAATCCCTGCCAGAAACACTTACCTGCGACTGCACATAAGTCTCATCATCCGAATCAGCACCTGAATAGAGGTATGGAGAGGTGCACCCAGAGGCACCCCTGGACAGTATGGTCTGCAGTAACATTGGGTTTTCACCCACCACCACACCACGTCCCCCACTGGTGCCTGGTCATGCCTGAGATTCCTCTTGGGTCTGCACCATCTCCTCAACCTCAACAGCACCAAGTGCATCATCACCTGCAAAAACATGAAAAACAACAAATGGAAACAGGCATGAGCACCATAGCACACACATAGGCCATGACAAGCCAGAGATCCAGTACATGAATTACACATGTCCCACATGACTATAACCCTTCCATGGATGCACTGTCAAAGAGTTGGAAGTGGAGTCAAAAAGGCAGACACTGGGGAGAGCAAGATGGATATGCAACACATTTGCAGCATGTTGGGTAGCACTGGCATCACACGTCAGGCTGTGAGTGGCATGTCCAATACACATGCATGACACATGCCACCACACAGATGTCATGTTGCATAGCCACAGTAAATTACAAAACTACAGCAATATGTCAGTGAATGAGTACTGTCACACATCCATGTCACATCGACATGATGCGAAGATTAATGCTGAATAGTGTTGCAAAATATGCATGTGCCACACACTGAAACACATCCAGTGTCCAATAACACAGTCATTGTGGGTTGATCAATGGTTGGTCACTTTAACATTGCAGGAAACACCTGTCATCTTCCACATGCAAACAGGGCGTAATAAAAAATGTCTGCAGCCCAATACTCCATCGGCCTGAATGGTGTAATCATTAACATAACCAGGTAAAAGCAGTGGCCCAGTGTGGGCTGTAAACAATGACTGAAGCATATCACATATGTTGCAATAGGGCAGAATAATGTGTACTAAAAATGGGAGAGTGGAAACAATCAGCCTGAATGGACACTTACAAAATCTGAACAATGTAATTGCAAGGTAACAGTTCAAGGTAAAGTACACTAATCTGGGTGTAATTGGCAACTGTGGGCAGAAGGGATACAGTCATACCCAAATCCAAGGCACGTGAATGTATGAGAGGAAGCAAATGGGTGACCCATAACACTCAGGAGTACACACCCTCACCTGGCACTCAATCAGAACCCGTCACCCAAACAACATACACATGGATTACACACACATGCATGGGCACTTACCGGACAATGCGTCGTAATCAAGTAGATCTCCCACACCTTGGATCTGTTCCTCTGTGACGAAGGTCCCAGCATGTTCAGTGAGTTTGTTGTCCTCTTGTGGAGACCCACCGCCAGTCACCAGAGTAGCGGCATGATTTGAGGCCAGCTTGTTCTTTTCTCTGTGTTTCAGGTCATTCCACCGCTTGTAGCAATCATCAGCTGTGCGCCTCACAAATCCAGGGGCACTTATGCAGTCCGCGATGGTCTGCCAGTGTGCCCTACGTTGACCAGGTGTGGTCTTGCACCCTGCAATCACCAACATTTCGTGGCTATGTGCCGACACATAGGTCACAAGTGCATCAAGTTCCGGGTCATTAAAGCTAGGCTTCCTTGACGTGCCGGAGTGTGTAGCCGTGTCTGGGGTCTCAGCCTGTTGTGCCAGAGCACCCTTCTTCCTTTTTTTAAAAGGTGGAGCGGAGCCTGAGTGGCTTACGCCGCTCTGGTCAGTAGGGGCAGAAGCACCGGTGGACTGGGTAGTAGGAGTGTGCGAATGCACAATGACCGTAGGCCTTGGTAAAGGCATTGGCAGAAGTGTGATGTTGGCAGAGGGAACGTCAGTTTGATGGACCTACACCGACACTGTCCTGGCTGGGAGAATCAGAGCTGGGATGGATGGAGCTGCAGCTGCCCCTGCAGCCTTCCCACCCTGCCTACTTGGGGCAGCAGATGACATAGCTGCCCCATAATCCACGTGGCTTCATGACACCAACTTGCACCGCCACACGTGGCCTAGACTTGCTGACCTAGAAGTCAGCCTGGGAGTCAAACCCTTTGCCAGGTCAGGTGCCACAATGGGCTGGTCCACACCATCCCAGCTCAGCCCTTAGCTGGGATGGGGTCAGCCACGTTTCCCTCAACCATGTCGAGGGGGGCATGGGTGTCCCTGATTGGTCCTCCACACATGGGGGTCTAGGGGCACCCTGCAAATCCCGGCCACATCCCCTACCGTGCCCACCATGCCCACCTTTTGAAAGTCGGCCACCTTTGCCTCCCTTACCGCTTGGTCGCCTCCCAACCATGGCACTGATGTTGTGCGTATGGGAGTAGCAGTAAACTATTGTCCTGGGCAATTGGGGGTTAAAGGGGTAGGGTACTAGATGGAATTTGTACCCTAGTGCTCTAACAAGGCTGTCTGTGACACCTGGGGGAAGATGACGGGTCACGCAACGCACAGGCAGACCAAAATCAAAAAATAACGTGCACGCAACCCCTCGTAGATCACGTGCATGAAAAAATGAACCTGCACTACGCTGTGGCACCCAGAAACACAAGAATAAGCGTACACGTAATACACGCAGCCTCCAATGACCTCTGAAGGGGTACGCGACACACGGGGCAAGCACAGTTGGTAAATACGTGCGCGTCTCACTGTCTGCCTGGAAAAAGAACGTGAAAAAGATGCCCCCCCCAAAAGAAGAATTGTACGCTGTCTGAGGAGACAGGACAAAAGAAGAAGTGAACGCTGTTTGAGGAAACAGGCCCAAAGAGAATAAAGAACGCTGTCAGAGGTAACAGGGAGTATGAACTTGAAACGCTGTGAAGTAATCGCGTGTGAACCGACAAGAAGTACAGAATTCACCCACTCGCTCTCCACGAAAAGCATGTACAAGTGAATGGGGTCCTACAAGTACCTTTTAAAGCGGCCCACACGTACAGCGTCACTTACCTCCAATTACACGAGCTGACACTCAGACGTGCAGTTTTTGGACATGTACGATGAACATGCACCCGTGTTGATGGAAACGCCCGCACGCATCACGTCACTTACGCTCGTAGGCCCTTTCCTCGGATTACATGCATCCACATGCAGACGTGCAGTTTTTTCACACGCACTGAACCACTATGCCCACGTCACAAGGGAAACGCCCGCGTGAGTATTGTCACAGAAGCGCCTATGCGCTAAGGGCCTTTGGTCCAATGAAACCGCGTACGTGTACTGTTGCGCTTACGCGCGTAGGGCCTTTCCTCAAATTACACGCTGACGTGCAAGATTTTCACATGCCAAATCACTCCGTATCAAGCTGGCCACGCAACAACACACGGAAGACCACGCTCCTGCCCAGAAGGCCGAATTACTGCCCCCCAGATCCCGAGCACGCTCCCACCTGCCATCTGCTGCTGCCTGCCTGCTTGCTGTCCACGTGCCCTGCTATTTGGTGCCTGCACGTCAGCCAGGGTTCCAGTTGTTGTGTCCACCACTGCTGGAACAGAAGACTTCCGACTGGGATACCATCGCTCCACAGCCCAGCCCCAGGATCCAGTTGCCCACCCACGCCTGCCTCGGGGGTCGCCATGTCGGGGCAATCACCATCTGAGACCACTGGCGACCCCCAGCCAGAGAGGCAGAGGGCCACCAGCTTCAGTGTCAAGGAAGTTGGTGTCCTGGTGGAGCATGTCCTGGGGCATTTTGATGCCCTCTTCGGAACATCATGCGCCAACAAGGAAGGACGGGAGAGGATCTGTGACGACATTGTGGTTGCCATCAACGCGGAGGGAGTGGCAACCCGTGACATCAAGCACGTCAAGAAGCGCTGGGAGGACTTGAGGTCCAGCACCCTCTACAAGGCCCGGCGCCTCGCGGAGGGGGGCCGGGTCAGCATGAGTGACATCCAGATGAGGGTCCTGGAATGCGTAGGCCCAGCGCTCCACGCCCAGATCCTGTAGAGGAAGACCCGTCTGGAGTTGAGCGGTAAGTGGCCAAGCATTGGTGTGTGAGACAGGGCATGTTGCAGTGTGCTGGTAGTCTGATACTTGCCTGTATGTGTGACATAGGCCATGTATGGATGTGTGTGTGCAGGGACATCATGGTCATGCATGTGAGACCAGTAATGTGTGAACCACATGGTTGGTGCATGAGTTACAATGCAACATGGGTAGCTGTATGGCAAATGCACACATGAAAGCATGCCAGTGTCTGTTCTTGCACATGGTGGAGGTGTGAGGGATGGGTGCTGCTGTCATGTACATGTATGGTGCACATGTGTTTGTGTCTGAGTAGTGTGTGTTTGACTTAGGTACGCCATGTATTCATGACACATGTATATGATGATGTGTACATTCACTCATGCAGTGCGGTCACCGTTGTATGCACTGTGTCTATCCGTTGTGTCTGTGGTGTGCAAGGCATGATGCATGACCCTCCGGTGATGTGTGTGCATGGGATCAGTGTGAGCCATGATGCATGTGAGTTTGAAGGCAAGATTTTGGTTAATAGAGGCCCTTGTACATGGATGCTGGTGTTGATTGCAGGCGCTGTGCCTGTTCATGCATGTGTGTTGCGTGCATTCACCCATGTGTTGTGGAGGGACAGGATGGAAGTGACATGTGTTATTGCTTCCTGTCTAGGGGAATGTTGTACTGTACCCTGATGCTTGTGTTCTATGTCTCCCTCTACGCAGCGTCAAATGAAGAAGAGACAGCGCTGTGGAGCCAAGCGGCGGGGATGCCTCCACCAGGCGGCGATGCAAGGCCCAGCCACCCTCCCAGGACTTGCTATCATTCGGGAGCAAGGGGGCTGGTGCCGCGTCTGCCATTACGGCTGTGGCGGCAGAGCCGGGTGAGCCCCCACAGGGGCTTGCAATGGCGGAAGATGGTACGGAGACATCCAGGTTGGTGGTCTCCACAGAGGAGTAGGAGCCCACTACTGAGCCGCACATGGGGCCTGGTGAGGGTAGTACCACTGGTGCAAGTGGTGCAATCCAGGGCCAGGGTCAGGAGGCAGCACAGGTCACCGCGGAGGGGCCTGTGCATGTCCCTGTCCTTGACCCTGTGACTGCACCACCATGCACCAGCAGGGATGCCCCGTCCCAGACCCGCCGCAGGTAGGGGAGAGTGCCATGTCATCTGCCTCTCCACTACCTACGGACGAGGGGTCCCATGACCGTATGGGCTCCGTCCTGATTGGTGTCGCGTTGCGCACGCGTGACATTCGTGATGACGTGCGTTCGTCCTGTACGGAGAACGCACACCATCACGAACAGCAGTGTCGCGACATGGCACTGTTGGGAGGGGCCCTGGTCAGTGGGTTCCTACATGTGTCGCGCACTCTGGTGGACCTCTCCTCCTCTGTGGAGACTATGCACCAGTCGTTCTCCCTGCCGTCTTCCGGCCCAGATTCCACCAGGGCCCCCTGTGGACCTGGCCCGACCAACACAGCCAGCTTGGTAGATCTCACATCCCTGCCACAGTCGGGAGTCGGCGGTCCAGCAGGGGTGGACACCACAACTGGAGACCAGCTGATGGAGGATGTGCAGGCACCATCGGACAGGGCACATGGACAGCAGCAGCAGCAGCAGGAGCAGGCTGTAGGTGGGAGCAATGATGGCTCGGGGCCATCAACATCGGAGGGGCAGGCATCGGCCAGAGGGCAGGAGGACCCAGGAATGGGAGTGTCTTCCGTGTGGCAGCGGTTGTGCCAGCGGGTAGATGCAGAGCGGCGGCAGGCGGAAGAGGCGTGGCTCACCATGGTCAGGGCGGAGTTCTCCATGCGTCGGGCGTTGAGGCGGGCAGAGTGCCTCGAGGCAACTCGCAGGGAGTTGGAACAGGCCATGAGTGCCTCCCTGCGAGACCTCGGGGCCAGGGCAGAGGCCGCCTCCGGGACATCGACATGGAGTTCGATGATGCCCTGGCCCGGGACAGCACAGAGTGAGCCGCAGGACTTGCCCGCCGCCATTGTATATACTTAGATAGTGTTAGGTTTCCTTTCTGTTTTCATTTATTTTGGGGCGATGGACAATGCACCACGTTTTTCTATATAGTTCTTTATTAGGTCTTTTTTGTAGGTTTCATTTCATTTGTTGGGCTCATGGACCCTGGATTGGTGATTAGTATATAGTTGAATAGTGGATTTATTATAATTTTTTTTCATTTCACCATGGAGCAATGGATTTCACTTATTTTTTTCCCTTGGATTTACTTTGTTGGACTGAGACTTTGGACACATTTTCATTTGGATTTCTTTGAATTCTAATTTCATATTTTTGATTATTTTCTGGACATGGCTGCGTTTTATTTCTTCTTCACATTATTGTGTGTTTTCTTTTCATTACATTCATTTTGGGTTCATAACATTTTTGTTTCATACTTCGATGTGAGGTATTCTCTCATTGATTTCATGCATGTCATGATGTGGGTTATCACATTCACTTGCACCCATTGTGTGTGTGTGACGGACATGTGTTCATTTACGTACTTGCCATTCGGGTTGTATCATGTAATGGGATTTTCTATGTGGGTGGATGCAATACTTGGTTGGGTCTTTGGGCTGGGGAGGCGTGGGGTGTGATGTGGCTGGCCATTAGGCCCATGATTGTGGATCGTCATGACGTGGGGGCAGGGGACATGTGTGGGACATGAGCGGGGGCCTGCTGGCAGGTACCCTTGACTGCTTGGGGGTGGTGGTGCTGGGGGACATGTGTGGGACATGAGTGGGGGCCTGCTGGCAGGTGCCCCTGACTGCTTGGGGTGGGAGTGCTGGGGGACATGTGTGGGACATTTGTGGGGGCCTGCTGGCAGGTGCCCCTGACTGCTTGGGGTGGGGGTGCTGGGGGACATGAGTGGGGGCCTGCTGGCAGGTGCCCCTGACTGCTTGGGGGTGGGGGTACTGGGGGAGATGTGTGGGGGCCTGCTGGCAGGTGCCACTGACTGCTGGGGGGTGGGGGTGCTGGGGGACATGTGTGGGACATGAGTGGGGCCTAGGGGTGTCACGGTATTAGTTTTCTGACGGTACAATAACCTTCTTGCCAAATGACGGTATATCATGGTTATCGCGGTATAGCAGGTGGAGTTAACTAATCTTAACAAATATTTTCTAAAAGGTCATACATTGACAGATTTATCATCACAAACAAAACCAGGCACCTAGGGCCAGTATTGGGCATTTCAACATACTTTCCACTGAAATGGCTTGCTTCCACCAAACACAAACACACGTGTGGTTAGGGGGGGCTGCTGCAACTGGCAAAGCAAACTGAATAGCTTTTCTTGTGGTCATTTAGGCGTTTTGCTCCCCCACTGGCTACTGGTGAAAATGAACATGTTGCCATCTTGATAACCTGCATGCCACAGATCAATGGAGGATGATGGTAGTATAAGCTTGTACACACACACACACATACACGCGCACGTGCACACGCACACAACACGTTACAGCCTTTAGTTTTGGTACGGTAGCAGGGAATACCGACGGATGAGTGAATTTCGCAGTGTGACTTATTATATGTAAATTCAATGATCGAACCAGGGAAATCCCCCATTGCCATATGTTTAGAGAACATTATCCATTTTAAATATATAAACCCAAAAGCCGCCACCCCAAAGTAAACCCTTTTCCTTCTTGGCACTGTATCTATTCTTCCTATTGCTAACATATTGATTTTGTGTCAGGCACGTGTGGTTTATGGAATGGCATTAAAAACTGCTCTAACTGAAACTACTTGGCAGACGGCACTGCAGCCTTTCCAAATCAGATTGAAAATCACACTTAACGGTATGAACGGTATAACGGTATGAACAATGTGACGGTTATTATTGTTCAATTAAGTGGTTCACGGTATCTTTAACGGTATACCGTTATACCGTTACATCCCTAGTGGGGCCCTGCTGGAAGGTGCCCCTGACTGCTGGGGGGTGGGGGTGCTGGGGGACATATGTGGGACATGAGTGGGGGCCTGCTGGCAGGTGACCCTGACTGCTTGGGGGTGGGGGTGCTAGGGGACATGTGTGGGACATGAGTGGGGGCCTGGTGGCAGGTGCCGCTGACTGCTTGGGGGTGGGGGTGCTGGGGACATGAGTGGGGGCCTGCTGGCAGGTGCCCCTGATTGCTGGGGGGTGGGGGTGCTGGGGGACATGAGTGGGGGCCTGCTGGCAGGTGCCCCTGACTGCTGGGGGGTGGGGGTGCTGGGGGACATGTATGGGACATGAGTGGGGGCCTGCTGGCAGGTGCCCCTGACTGCTTGGGGGTGGGGGTGCTGGGGGACATGAGTGGGGGCCTGCTAGCAGGTGCCCCTGACTGCTGGTGGGGTGGGGTTGCTGGGGGACATGTGTGGGACATAAGTGGGAGCCTGCTGGAAGGTGCCCCTGACTGCTGGGGGGTGGGGGTGCTGGGGGACATGAGTGGGGACCCGCTGGCAGGTGCCCCTGACATCTTTGGGCTGGGGGTGCTGGGGGACATGTGTGGGACATGAGTGGGGGCCTGCTGGAAGGTGCCCCTGACTGCTTGGGGGTGGGGGTGCTGGGGGGCATGAGTGGGGGCCTGCTGGCAGGTGCCCCTGACTTCTGGGGGGTGGGGGTGCTGGGGGACATGAGTGGGGGCCTGCTGGCAGGTGCCCCTGACTGCTTGGGGGAGGTGGTGCTGAGGGAAATGTGTGGGACATGAGTGGGGGCCTGCTGGCAGGTGCCCCTGACTGCTTGGGGGTGGGGGCGCTGGGGGACATGTGTGGGAAATGAGTGGGGGCCTTCTGGCAGGTGCCCCTGACTGCTGGGGGGTGGGGGTTCTGGGGGACATGAGTGGGACATGAGTGGGGGCCTGCTGGCAGGTGCCCCTGACTGCTTGGGGGTGGGGGTCCTGGGGGACATGTGTGGGGGCCTGCTGGCAGGTGCCTCTGACTGCTAGGGGGTGGGGGTGCTGGGGGACATGTGTGTGGCATGAGTGGGGGCCTGCTGGCAGGTGCCCCTGACTGCTGGGGGTGGGGGTGCTGAGGGACATGTGTGAGATATGAGTGGGGGCCTGCTGGCAGGTGCCCCTGACTGCTGGGGGGTGGGGTTGGGGGACATGTGCGGGACATGACTGCTGGGGGGTGGTGGTGCTGGGGGACATGTGTGGGGGCCTGCTGGTAGGTGCCCCTGACTGCTTGTGGGTGGGGTGCTGGGGGACATGTGTGGGACATGTGTGGGGGCCTGCTGGCAGGTGCCCCTGACTGCTTGGAGGTGGGGGTGCTGGGGGACATGTGTGGGACATGAGTGGGGGCCTGCTGGCAGGTGCCCCTGACTGCTTAGGGGTGGGGGTGCTGGGGGACATGAGTGGGGGCCTGCTGGCAGGTGCCCCTGACTGCTGGGGGGTGGGGGCGCTGGGGGACATGTGTGGGACATGAGTGGGGGCCTGCTGGCAGGTGCCCCTGACTGCTGGGGGGTGGGGGCGCTGGGGGACATGTGTGGGACATGAGTGGGGGCCTGCTGGCAGGTGCCCCTGACTGCTGGGGGTGGGGGTGCTGGGGGACATGTGTGGGACATGAGTGGGGGCCTGCTGGCAGGTGCCCCTGACTGCTTGGGTGTGGGGGTGCTGGGGGACATGTGTGGGACATGAGTGGGTGCCTGCTGGCAGGTGCCCCTGACTGCTTGGGGGTGGGGGTGCTGGGGGACATGAGTGGGGGCCTGCTGGCAGGTGCCCCTGACTGCTGGTGGGGTGGGGTTGCTGGGGGACATGTGTGGGACATGGGTGGGGTCCTGCTGGCCAGTGCCCCTGACTGCTGGGGCGTGGGGGTGCTGGGGGACATGAGTGGGGGCCTGCTGGCAGGTGCCCCTGACTGCTGGGGGGTGGGGGTGCTGGGGGACATGTGTGGGACATGAGTGGGGGCCTGCTGGCAGGTGCCCCTGACTGCTTGGGGGTGGGGGTGCTGGGGGACATGTATGGGACATGAGTGGGGGCCTGCTGGCAGGTGCCCCTGACTGCTTGGGGGTGGGGGTGCTGGGGGACATGTATGGGACATGAGTGGGGGCCTGCTGGCAGGTGCCCCTGACTGCTTGGGGGTGGGGGTGCTGGGGGACATGAGTGGGGGCCTGCTAGCAGGTGCCCCTGATTGCTGGGGGTGGGGGTGCTGGGGGACATGTGTGGGGTATGAGTGGGGGCCTGCTGGCAGGTGCCCCTGACTGCTGGTGGGGTGGGGTTGCTGGGGGACATGTGTGGGACATAAGTGGGAGCCTGCTGGAAGGTGCCCCTGACTGCTGGGGGGTGGGGGTGCTGGGGGACATGAGTGGGGGCCCGCTGGCAGGTGCCCCTGACATCTTTGGGCTGGGGTGCTGGGGGACATGTGTGGGACATGAGTGGGGGCCTGCTGGAAGGTGCCCCTGACTCCTTGGGGGTGGGGGTGCTGGGGGGCATGAGTGGGGGCCTGCTGGCAGGTGCCCCTGACTTCTGGGGGGTGGGGGTGCTGGGGGACATGAGTGGGGGCCTGCTGGCCGGTGCCCCTGACTGCTTGGGGGAGGTGGTGCTGAGGGAAATGTGTGGGACATGAGTGGGGGCCTGCTGGCAGGTGCCCCTGACTGCTTGGGGGTGGGGGCGCTGGGGGACATGTGTGGGAAATGAGTGGGGGCCTTCTGGCAGGTGCCCCTGACTGCTGGGGGGTGGGGGTTCTGGGGGACATGTGTGGGACATGAGTGGGGGCCTGCTGGCAGGTGCCCCTGACTGCTTGGGGGTGGGGGTCCTGGGGGACATGTGTGGGGGCCTGCTGGCAGGTGCCTCTGACTGCTAGGGGGTGGGGGTGCTGGGGGACATGTGTGGGACATGAGTGGGGGCCTGCTGGCAGGTGCCCCTGACTGCTGGGCAGTGGGGGTCCTGGGGGACATGAGTGGGACATGAGTGGGGGCCTGCTGGCAGGTGCCCCTGACTGCTGGGGGGTGGGGGTGCTGGGGGACATGTGTGGGGCATGAGTGGGGGCCTGCTGGCAGGTGCCCCTGACTGCTGGGGGGTGGGGTTGCTGAGGGACATGTGTGAGACATGAGTGGGGGCCTGCTGGCAGGTGCCCCTGACTGCTGGGGGGGTGGGGTTGGGGGACATGTGCGGGACATGACTGCTGGGGGGTGGTGGTGCTGGGGGACATGTGTGGGGGCCTGCTGGTAGGTGCCCCTGACTGCTTGTGGGTGGGGTGCTGGGGGACATGTGTGGGACATGTGTGGGGGCCTGCTGGCAGGTGCCTCTGACTGCTTGGAGGTGGGGGTGCTGGGGGACATGTGTGGGACATGAGTGGGGGCCTGCTGGCAGGTGCCCCTGACTGCTTAGGGGTGGGGGTGCTGGGGGACATGAGTGGGGGCCTGCTGGCAGGTGCCCCTGACTGCTGGGGGGTGGGGGCGCTGGGGGACATGTGTGGGACATGAGTGGGGGCCTGCTGGCGGGTGCCCATGACTGCTGGGGGTGGGGGTGCTGGGGGACATGTGTGGGACATGAGTGGGGGCCTGCTGGCAGGTGCCCCTGACTGCTTGGGTGTGGGGGTGCTGGGGGACATGTGTGGGACATGAGTGGGTGCCTGCTGGCAGGTGCCCCTGACTGCTTGGGGGTGGGGGTGCTGGGGGACATGAGTGGGGGCCTGCTGGCAGGTGCCCCTGACTGCTGGTGGGGTGGGGTTGCTGGGGGACATGTGTGGGACATGGGTGGGGTCCTGCTGGCAGGTGCCCCTGACTGCTGGGGCGTGGGGGTGCTGGGGGACATGAGTGGGGGCCTGCTGGCAGGTGCCCCTGACTGGTGGGGGTGCTGGGGGACATGTGTGGGACATGAGTGGGGGACTGCTGGCAGGTGCCCCTGACTGCTTGGGGGTGGCGGTGCTGGGGGACATGAGTGGGGGCCTGCTGGCAGGTGCCCCTGACTTCTGGGGGTGGGGTGCTGGGGGACATGAGTGGGGGCCTGCTGGAAGGTGCCCCTCACTGCTTGGGGTGTGGGTGCTGGGGGACATGTGTGGGAAATGAGTGGGGGCCTGCTGGCAGGTGCCCCTGACTGCTGGGGGGTGGGGGTGCTGGGGGACATGAGTGGGGGCCTGCTGGCAGGTGCCCCTGACTGCTTGGGGGTGGGGGTCCTGGGGGACATGTTTGGGGGCCTGCTGGCAGGTGCCCCTGACTGCTAGGGGGTGAGGGTGCTGGGGGACATGTGTGGGACATGAATGGGGGCATGCTGGCAGGTGCCCCTGACTGCTGGGGGGTGGGGGGTGCTGGGGGACATGAGTGGGACATGAGTGGGGGCCTGCTGGCAGGTGCCCCTGACTGCTGGGGGGTGGGGGTGCTGGGGGACATATGTGGGGAATGAGTGGGGGCCTGCTGGCAGGTGCCCCTGACTGCTGGGGAGTGGGGGTGCTGGAGGACATGTGTGGGACATGAGTGGGGGCCTGCTGGCAGGTGCCCCTGACTGCTGGGGGGTGGGGTTGGGGGACATGTGTGGGACATGACTGCTGGGGGGTGGTGGTGCTGGGGGACATGTGTGGGGGCCTGCTGGCAGGTGCCCCTGACTGCTTGCGGGTGGGGGTGCTGGGGGACATGTGTGGGACATGAGTGGGGGCCTGCTGGCAGGTGCCCCTGACTGCTGGGGGGGTGCTGGGGGACATGTGTGGGACATGAGTGGGGGCCTGCTGGCAGGTGCACCTGACTGCTTGGGTGTGGGGGTGCTGGGGGACATGTGTGGGACATGAGTGGTGGCCTGCCGGCAGGTGCCCCTGACTGCTTGGGGGTGGGGGTGATGGGGGACATGAGTGGGGGCCTGCTGGCAGGTGCCCCTGACTGCTGGGGAGTGGGCGTGCTGGGGGACATGTGTGGGACATGAGTGGGGGCCTTCTGGCAGGTTCCCCTGACTGCCTGGGGGTTGGGGTACTGGGGAAATGTGTGGGACATGAGTGGGGGCCTGCTGGCAGGTGCCCCTGACTGCTGGGGGGTTGGGGTGCTAGGGGACATGAGTGGGGGCCTGCTGCCAGGTAGCCCTGACTGCTGGGGGGTGGGGGTGCTGGGGGACATGTGTGGGACATGAGTGGGGGCCTGCTGGCAGGTGCCCCTGACTGCTGGGGGGTGGGGGTGCTGGGGGATATGAGTTGGTGATCAGTAGTGCAAGTTGACATGTGGCTTGGCTGGGGGCATGCCCATGGTGGATGAGCTGCCTGCGGGACATGACCAGGGGTGCAGGGTAGCCCCCTGTGGTGTGGGCTGCCTGCAGGGGCCATGGAGGGTGTAGAGGGAACACCTGGGAGGACCCACACTGCCAATTCACATGTAGGACCCCCGCGCACCCCTGAAAATCACGTACCCCGCTCTGACAGCAAAATCGTGTTTGAAACTTCCCGCGCACCCCAGGAATACACATACCCCACTCGCGCAGGGCCTATCGCGTGTGAAACTTCCCGCGAACCCCCGAAATACACGTTCTCCTCTCCAATCGCGTGTGAAACTTCCCGCACACCCCAGTTATACACGTACCCCACTCGCACAGGGCCTATCGCGTTTGAAACTTTCCGCGAACCCCTGAAATACACCTTCCCCTCTCCAATCGCGTGTGAAACTTCCCGCGCACCCCAGTTATACACATACCCCACTCGCACAGGGCCTATCGCGTGTGAAACTTCCTGCGCACCCCAGTTATACACGTACCCCACTCGCACAGGGCCAATCATGTGTGTAACTTCCCGTGAACCCAAGTAATCCACATACCCCACTCGCACAGGGCCAATCACGTGTGAAACTTCCCGCGCACCCCAGAAATACATGTACCCCACTCGCACAGGGCCAATCGTGTGTGAAACTTCCCACGCACCCCAGGAATACACGTACCCCACTCGCACAGGGCCAATCGCGCGTGTAACTTCCTGCAAACCCCAGTAATCCACGTACCCCACTCGCACAGGGCCAATCGCGTGTGAAACTTCCCGCGCACCCCCGATTTACACGTACCCCGCTCCGATCGCGTGCGAAACCTCCCGCGCACCTCAGGAATACACGTACCCCACTCGCACAGGGCCAATCACATGTGTAACTTCCCGCAAACCCCAGTAATCCATGTACCCCACTCGCACAGGGCCAATAGCGTGTGAAACATCCCGCGCACCACAGGAATACACGTACCCCACTCGCACAGGGCCAATCGCGTGTGAAACTTCCCGCGCACCCCCGATTTACACGTACCACGCTCCGATCGCATATGAAACCTCCCGTGCACCCCAGGAATACACGCACCCCACTCGCACAGGGCCTATCACGTGTGAAAGTTCCCGCGCACCCCCGAATTACACGTACCCTGCTCCGATCGCGTGTGAAACTTCCCGCAAACCCCAGTAATACACGTTCCCCGCTTGCCATGTGCTGTGTGGCGGCGCTGTATACTGGTATAGGGTTAGCGCATCCCTTTGCGCTGGATTGCGGATTTTGATGGCTTTTCCTTGCACAAGGGGCGTTCTTGGGGGCGTAACTGGCGCTGCTGCAGGGTCACCGCGCCACTGTGCGCCACGGCTGGTTTTGGTAGCTAAAATCCATGAATACGCTGTGCGCGGAAATGGATTTTAGCGCACGTGGCTGGAGCAGAAAGTCGCACGCACACACTGTGCACCAGCCACGTGCGCCACTTGTGCGCTGAATTCTATGAATTACCCTCTGTATGTGTTGCCAGGATTGTTTGTTGCATTTCCATGAAGCACTAACATTTGAAAACACAATTGGTCTGTACTGTGTAAGTAAATATTGTTAAGAATTGGTGGCAATTGAAATAGAATATTCATTGCTACATTTGCATAACAACTTATCCCAGTTTAATTTGCAAATTTGAATGGACCAGCTAGTTCTGTATCTGAGTGCATTTTTCGGAGTTTCTGTTCCTTCTTTGAAGACGTACCTGGTTTACATTCCCTAATAGGTTCTTCTTTGTTTGTGGTAATTGATGAAGCTTTAGCTACTTTTGTTTTCTTTGAGGGAGTTGCTGTTGGATTCTGTTGCATTTCTGTTTGATTTAGTTTTCTTTTACCACGTTTCACTTTATCTGGAACAGGATATTGTTTCAGATGGGGGATGTACAGTGAACACAGTCTATTGTATTCTAGAATGCAAGGAATATCAGCTTTGACTTTACTTGCATCAACATTCATTAGCAATAGACCGTCAAGTGTACGTAAGTGTGATAATGCCAACTAGCTCATGCCTTCTTTAAAGACTGTGTTTCCTATATATATGAATGCTTTGTCTAGGGTAAGACCTTGTGATTTATGAATGGCAAAGAAAATTGCTCTCTTCGTACATACATGTCTTTGAAGAGAAGGAATCGAGCAATTGAGCGCCCTATGCTTTCACTTCTGAAACTTTACCAAAGCGATTATTGACAAACTGAATTTAACTCAATTTAAGGATAATTTTTATATTTTTTCCAACCCAGCAGTGTTGGAGATTGAATTTTCTAAACTATTTAGTCTTGTTGTGGCTTGCTCACACATGGGTACTGTCATACCATGTACGTCTAGTTTGTCTGTGGCGCTAATTTCAATTATTGGTTGCATTTCTTTATTCAACATTGTTTCATTGAATTTGAAACAGTTTGCAAGAGTTGGCATTAAGGCCATACAATTGACATTTTTGTGCGCAATTTGTTCCATAACATCAGTTGCACATGCATTATAACCATAAAGTGCATCAATGTGCCAGTTTTTCAATACTGCTTGTGCTTCTTGCGATAGTACACCAACTCTAATACGTTTTAAGATGTTGGCATAAGTGAGATCTGCAGATTGCCGCATGTTCTCTGCTAATTCAAAACGATAATGTGTTTCCCTGCAAAGAGTTCTTCGTTGTTACTTTTAAGTACTTCTTGCAACCTGATGTGAATCAAAGCCAACATTAGGTTGGAGACCATGCTCACTTCATCTATTAGTAGCATTTTCATTTGTTTTAATACTCTGTGTACTTCCATTGCAGCTTCTGCAGAAAGTTTGTAATAGTCTAATTTATATTGATGCTCTACTGGAAGCAGTAGTAATCGGTGTAAAGTGACACCGCCTACGTTGTAGGCAGCTAAACCTGTGTGGGCATGAACGCAGGACGTTCTGTTTTTCACCACTGACCACACCAATGAGACTCGCCCTGATGAAGGAAATAATTTCCGAAATGCATTGGCTTTTTTAGTCTAATACATGTGGATTGTGGCAACTGCTTCCTCACTAAGGATTATTAGTGATAGCTTTTTGTTTGAACTATTATGGATAAATCATTTTTGATATGAATCAGAAAGACTCATTTTCCTTTCTCTAAGAAGTATGGTATATTATGGATACTTGAACATATTGTCATGAATCAGATATAAATACGTGCCCATCTTGGGCCCCATATGAGAGCGGTTGTGTGACCCAGTATTATTACTTGGTCTCCAGCGTGTGTTGCTTTTGCAAGTAGGCCCAGAAATGCAGACTAATGAATGTCCTTGTAGTCCTGTGTATTTGCTCACTGAACAAATATCCATATTTTGCAGCACTTTCATTTTACTTTTGTCTTTCCCTTTTACATACAGATTGAGGAACTGACGTAAAGATTTGAAAGCTTTGTTTGGAATGGCACACATTGATGTGCATGGCCATTTGTATACTGGACAGTGTGGTTCTGTTGAATCGAGATGTAATTCTGAGTTTTCAGGGGATAGTTTTGTAAGCAGTGTTTCTTGTTCCATGAGGGTAGTATTGATTTTCTCATACCCTCGTCCACTGCTATGGATGGCAATTGTGTTTGTTTGATATTGTTTGTATGCTTCTTCATTAAAATATGGTTCTGTGGTTGCCGTGTGACTCCATTCACCTCCACAAACATTTAAGAAATTATTTTTGTTCACATTCCATTTATTGCTGAGTTTCTTTTGTAGTTTGGTACTTAGTTTTGTTAGTGCTTTCATCCTACTTAACACTAATATAAACAACTTCCTTTTGAGAAGGATTGCACTGTCCACGAGAGCTTGTAGGATTAACTTTCTACGGTAGGTTTTAAGGGGTGAGGATGATTTTGGTCCTCTTCTTAGTAGATTCTGAAGCACTCTGTGACGAAACATTTTTGCTAAAATACTTTTTTTTACTATGGGTTCTTGTTACTATATCAGGATTATTAGGAGCATTGTTAGCTGTACTGGTAGCCGATTTTTTGCCACGCTTTTTCTGTTTTGTGACACATTTTGATGGAGGAGGTAAAGTTTCGGTAGTTGAAGCTTCCTTTGTTTTGCTAAACGACTGCATTAGCTGGTTTGTTCCAACGTTCTCTACAAGCTCTACTACAGATGGATGCTTAGATTGAACACTTTTATTTTTATTTGCTCTACTTCTGCGTTCCTTTCTACGAAGTTGCTTTTTGGTAGGCATTCTTTGGTGTCTGTTGAAAAAAAGAAGGCATGCTTTGGTCTGTTGTTCAATGTATGCGTGCTGTGTGCATGCGTGCATGAGTCTGATGGGGAAGCTCTTTGTCATGGTGTGTGAATGTGCATTCGACTCTAATAATGATTTGGTAAGGCTATTTTACTGTTTGTATACTACTACAATGTGCTTCAGATGAGAGTACAAAGTGGCCTAGTGGTATTGAGAAGCATTATTAGTAAACGAAATGCCATAAACTTGAAACAGCAACTTCTTTTCTAGAACTAACCTTCTAATGATTCTTTGTTATTTGAGTTCCAAACACACAGGCATTTGTTAGCCATTCTGTCTGTTATTCTCTGTTTAATAAATGGGTATTTGTAGGTAGAATGGTTCAGAAATCAATGTTTGCTTTGGTGTACAAATTAAACAAATAACCCACGCAGCCTCTTGGAGGAATAGTTACAATATAAAGTTAGTACTGTGCTTACTTTTGTTTGCGAAATGACCAGGTTTCTTCGGATATGTTGTTTGCAGTGTAGATGCTGTTGATTCTCAGGAGAGTAGTCTTCACTGCGATTGAAAAATAAAACATTAATTACTTTGTGTGTTTACAGCAGTGATGATACTGCACACATTCATTGTGCATCTTTCGTCAGAGCATTCTCCTTTCATATTTCAACCCAGTGCACGTGTGCATTTCACTTCATTCTGTGCTGCCTTTGTATGTTACTTACAATATGTTACTTGAAAGTTCTTTTGAATTGAGAACAATTTTAAGGTTATGGTAATGCCTTGTTTTTTAAAAGGTATACTATCTATAGGAGAGAGGTTTGTAAGCGATAGGGCATAATAGTAGATGGGGAAAAATGTTTCTACTTGCAAATTATAAGCACGAGGCCGACACATAGGAAGACCCTCAGAAGGAGATGTCACCACAGCAATCGGGAGCGCTTATTTTTCTCATACGATCACATTGCAAGTAGCATTACTGTAGGCCGTACACAGTACACAAAATCGAGTTTAGCCCTAAATAAGCATGCTTGTAACGTTATGCGGTTTGTCAATGATAAATCGGACATCTTGCACTTAAAAGGGGGAGCGTTGGTATGTATTGCCTATGCACATTTAGCGGCATTAATTTATTTAAATTACATCAAAAGGGTTGCACATGTTCTCTGATTAAAATATGCATACCTGTACTATATACTCATGCATGTGCACATGCATGGAACTGTACGTAGAAATCCGCAACACTTGCACAGTAGTTTGTGAAGTAGGTGCTTTGCAATGATATGCGACTTCCAGTCAGAGTCATCGACCGTACATTTGAAGTGCGCAATGTTGATGACGTAGTTAGATTTAGCAATGTTCAATATGATTGGTGGATGGTTGTGTGACTGTTTAGTTGTGTCCAATGAAGGACTCGATTTGCTACTGATTTGGAAAGGGTAGAAGGACTCGGTAAGAGCTACGTGCCGCACATAGGCAATGCTTGTCCGTGGGTAGTGTGTGTCACATACGGGTTTCTACAGCAAATCCTGCATTGAAAGGGGACTATAGGCATCAGCCAATCAGATGTTCACATTACTCTTTTGTGTCAAAAGACGGTGCGTATACTGAAGATGGCAGATGTGGAGAGGGTCAGGGTTTTGGTGCTTGGAGACATTTTTGTCCATGGCTTACAACACTATGCCAAGAGTAGGCATGTGGTACACCATTTCGATGTAAGAGGAGTGGAGGTGGTGTGGAGCGCTGACACTGATGCCAATGTTGCGGCAATTCTGCAAGTTTGCAGAGACATGCGTACGATGACCATTCCTCATGTGGTAATTTTGCACTACGGTGCTTGCCATTTGGGCTACGTGAGGTCACATACTTTGGTGGCAGATTTGGGACAGTTGGTTGAAGCACTCATGAACATCTTCCCAACAACAAAAGTAATTTTTTCTGGTTTACTCCCTAGAGTAAAATGGAACAACAATTCTGTTTTCTGTCCATATCAAAGTATTGGGAGGTGTATCATCAATCGTGGCATGCATGCTTTCATGTTACGAGCTGGTATGTTTTTTCTGCAGCCACGATAACATTGTACCAAGTAATGCAGATTATTTTGAAGCAGATGGTGTTGCGCAATCTTCTTTGGGAAATGCCATGTTCTTTTGGAATGTAAGGCTTGCTTTAGAGAAGGTTCTGTAATGGTTGTAGGAGTACAGTAAGGACAAAAAATACAAAAAAATAAACAAAATAACAGATGTCTGTAAGGTATCTTCCCAAAAACAAAAACAAAAAAATGGCTCTTTTCAGAGCCCGCCTTAAAGGGGAAAAAGGGGAATAATACTTTAATGTATCGTCGTCACACTCTGATCCTATACATGTCCGTGGATATGGCGGTAGTTTGCAGACTGCGCATATCACCAACGGGGATTCTGGGGTGGAGACGCATGCAAATGAGAATGAGCGGAGCTAGGGATTGGTCAATAAAGTTCAGTAGGTGTGTTATGAACGGCGAGATTCAGTAAGACCGTCTTCTCCCTGACGGAAGACCACACAGCCGTGGCTCTGCATGCTCGAAAACAGATTATCTGGATTTTAAGAGAATCATGGTTACACTGGTTGAAGGTGCATGCAGAAAACTTCCGTCTATCTGCAGATCTCGGATTTCCTCATGTGGAAGTGCACTGGCATGGCGTCCGTGGAATGAGATGGCTGGACTTGGTACTTCTCTGTGTTACTTTACTGACAGAGCGTCCTCCAGATATAGTGATCATTCATTGCAGAGGCAACAGTTTAAGCCATGTCTTTGGAATTTCTTTGCAATTTGCAATGAAGGAAGGAATTGCGAAGGTCATGGACATGTTTCCAAATGGTCAAATACTTTTTTCCCTTATTGCACAAAGACAAATATGGCTGCGTTCGTCTGCATTTGGTCCACAAATGGAGAAAGCGAGACGAAATGTGAATAAGGCTGTTTGTGCCTTTCTAAGAGATGTTGGCATGTCCTCATTCCACAATGAAAACATTTTGTTTCGCAGCTCTTTCATTTGAGATGTCATCTTTGATGTCCTGGGTGTTAGTCTTAGCAATGAACGTAGGTGGTGCGAGTTATGGTTGCCTAGTTTACCAAAATTTGGGAAAGTGCAGTGTTTTTGGTTTCACTGTGAAGTGTAACATCCCTTTAACAAAGTTGTTTTACTGAATGGACAGATATGTATATGGCAGTGAACGAAAACAAAGGGGCTAAACAAGTGATGGCATCAGTGATGTCATCAATGACATTTGTGATTCCATCTTTCATGTTCCGTTTGTTAGTGTTAGCAGTACACAGTGGTGATGGCAGGTATGGTGGTATAGTCTACTATAACTGGCGAATTTCAGGGATTTTTCGGTTTTAGTTTGAACCATAGTGGGGAGGTGGGAAAGTTTTTTTTAGTGAAGTGCACAGGTTTTTGGTAGGGCAACTTAACCATAACGTCGCCTTAACAAAGTTTTTTTTGTAGTGAATATATATTTTTTTTACAAAAACGGTGGAACCAAAATGCATGGCAGGGGGTGCCATGGGCAGGTGTGGCTCGGCCATAATGGGTGAGGGGGCGTCAACCCAGTGGATCCCTCACTCATTATGGAAGAGCCAGCCCAGTGAAACACTTAACACTCCCTCAGCTTCTTTTTCCAGATAGGGAGGTGCTCCTGGACTAGCTGAACTGTCAAAGGGAAGCATTGTTTCCTGTTGACAGTTCAGTTCCCCAGCCACACATGGTCAATGAGCCATGCAAGGCTGGGGGTGTTTTGCTTTGCCAGCCTTGCATAGCCCATTGGCAATGCTGGCTGGGGAACTGCATGCCTGTATGTGCAAGGGGGAGCTCCTGTGCCTCACAGCACATACAGACAGAACAGGCTGGAGTGGGGCCTTTCACCACCCAACTCAGGCCCCTGCACGCATTTGCAGGAACCGGGAAGCTCTCGCTTTCCGATTCCTATTCATGATGCAGGAGCTCGAGCGCTGGGGAGGAAACTTCAGAACCGGAGCAGAAGATACGTTTATGTTGATTTATTTTTTATTTAAATATGTGTATGCTTGTGTTATGAGCGACTGAATGGTGATGGTTGCCCGTGTGAATAATAGAGTTCTTGCTGTGGGAATGCTGTGTGAGCGTGTCTGTGTGTGTGTGTGTTTGTGTTGGTCCTTGAGCTGATTTTGGTGAGTGGGAGGGGGGGGCGAGGATTGTTGCACAATCCCCTACCCACCTGCCGAAAACAGCTCTCCTTCTGAGGCACTGTGGAGCCCAGGGGACAGGGATGGTATTTATTTACTGGACATCTATCATAGCTGTCCAGTAAAACATACCATGCTTTCCCCCTCAGCCCCCAATGCCTTGCATATGCACATAATCACGTTGATTGTGTAAGTGTGAGTGTGTTAGGCGCTGTGAGGCCAAGGGGACAGGGATGGTCTCTTTTTACTGGTTATCTATCATAGATGTCCAGTAACATAAAATACCATGCCTGCCCCTAGGCCCCCCAAAGTCAATTGAAAACTATTCGGCTTTTGCCCAATTTTTTTAAAATTTAAAATATGCTCTAAAATGCAACATTGACCATTATTTAAAAAAATGTCCCGGGGGAGAACCCCATCCCCCCACCGCCACAAACCACGCTTGATTGGTTCAGACTCCATTGCTATGCTTGGTCGCTGTGGCATGTCTGGGGGAAATATGTATGCCCCTATACTTAAGAAATTCAACAGCTGCCACTGTCCCTGGGACTGTGCCTGGAGTAATCTGGGGGAGCTCAGGGACTGGGGTGGGAGCAGGATGGGGTATCTCAGGGACTATACTGGTAGTAGAGTCTGGTGACGGTACACAATTGTTCATAGCCTTTTGGAGTTACTGAGCATTTGGCATTTTTGGGGGTGCTGGCCTGACCACATTTTGCTCAGGGGGTCCCAGGCCAAAAAGGTTTGAAGTCGACTGGCTTAAATATAAGTCATTTTGATTCTATTTTGAGAACAAGCAAATCAATCCTAGTGTGTCTCGAAAAAACAGGCATTTGTTCAGTCTAGGATCTTGGACTGTAAATTAATACAAAAATAATTTAGTTCAAAATATGAACTAATATGGAATAAAAACTGTTAGTTTCCCCTATTGGTTAACTTGTGGGCACAAAAGAGGGTTAATGCAATGGTATATGGTAGCTCAGACCACTTTGAAACATGACCAACTACAGTTTTGTATTTGCCACACTGGGAAAATTAAAACCCCAGTCTTTCTTGTAGTCAAGTCTGCTATTGATATGCTGTAGCAGCAGCCATTGCCTCTTATTGTTGAAAAAGGATAGTGCATTGCTCGGTTAAATCCATTGGAGGTACTTGGTAACAGGAGCCATGACGCCATGCTAGGTGCCACTGGTCATTACTCCACTGTTTGAAAATGAAACATGTCATGGCTGTTCCTCTTGACCATCCCCTTCATGTTGTCTCTTTAAATGTTGCCCCCTCTCATTTCTTCTTTAGCTGTCCCACTGTTGCGTTGATTTCCTCCGCCCCTTCTCGCACACTCTGCAATTACCCATCATTCTTCAGCTGTGCTCTAAAAATGCACATGTTGATTTAACGCATTTTGGCATTATGGAACAAACATGCAAAGATGGCCATAAGGGATTCAATTCTCTGAGTGAGAAGAGAGCGGGCGAGGAATATACAAAGGTGGAAGGTTGGTCAGGGAGTTTATGTCTCTTCTACCAACCATGATCTGTGCACAGAAGATGCGTGAACTACTGGGACGCCTTCCCAGCCCACCCTCTCACTGCCCTACACGGTCTACCACTCCCCTGACGTGCTTTACTTGATGAATCTCTTCAGTGACTCCTAGCACCTGTCAGTTGCCTATCCTGGTATACACGGTAAGCGGAAACTCTTCACTTTTGCGCTATTCTATTTGTGACTGTCTCAAGATTGCCAGGCATACCGCCAATAACTTCCTTTAGGAGTTTTTCTTTTCTGGTAACACTTGCCACTTAAAAAAGCCAGTTCCAGCATGAACAATTATCTTGGCGTAATCTTCTAAAGAAATAAACAGAAGACAAATGTGTAACAGATTCTGTTTGTGCAGGAAAAAAACATAATGTTCCTTTCAGCTGGGAACCACCGTCCAACAACTATTAATCCATTCCCAGCTCGTGTTGCTAAAAGTGCGCCTCCTCTAGAGCCGGCAGAGTGTCTCCTGTAGTTATGGGATAATTGGTCAAATCTATTACACAATGCTGTTCAATTAGGTTTCTGTAAGTAGTTGCCGGCTGCCTTTTCAAGTGTCCTAAAATGGCTTTAAGAAAGCTGGCAGCTGCCCTCGAATGTAGGAGAAACAGGAATCTATAAAACATTAGCACTTCACGCCGACATTCGCCGGATGTAATGGGGGATGGGAGATGGGTACCGTAACCGAAGCCGGCGAGTCGGAGGAGATTCTGTGAAAAGTCATAGTTGATCAGACTTCGCTTATGAGCAATCACTCTTTTCTTTGAACATTGGAGGATAAAGTCCTTGCTTTGCAATGGAAACCCGGCATATCAATTGGTACTGTTATGTATTCTCTCATGTAAATGCACAGCAGACTGTCGAGTCATAAAATTATGTTTGATAAATCACAGGTCTATAAATAAACATGTAATGTACCACAATATCAAGAAATATGTTAAATACATATCTGATAATATGCTACACATCAGTATTAGATAAGGATTTTATTTCTTATGTACTGTGCTGTTTAACTGGAATTATTTATCTGTGTATTTTTGTGTTTTAATAAAATACTATCTTTGTAAGTGGACATTTTCCAAAGGCAAATCATGAATTGCTCATGAACCCGCTGCGTCTCATGCCTGGATCTCACAAGCGGCGTGGCAGTCTGGGGCTTTGCACACATCATGGCAGGCCTGGGCAAATGGTGCAATGCAATGGCCCCAGTTGTCAGGTGCAGCATGGCAGTGTGGGAGTGTTGGTGGTAGGGTGTGTTGCTCGGAACTGCTGCCTGGTCCGGCATGGTGGTCTAGTGTTGTGGATGGATATATCTGGACAACACATACGTGGCCAAATAAACGCTTACAACTGTGAATATACTTTACAATTTTCTGCAGGAGAAATTAAGGTGATATATGTGTAGAAGAAAAGAAATCAATGTATTGTTAAATATACTGAAACAAAATTATAATGCACTCACAATTTGTGTTTAGTTTCTATATTTCATGCACACTTGTTGCATTCTATCTCCCAAGCTCTGGCCATGTTTGGAACGAGGAACGCTCCAGAGATCCATTGAAGGATGGTTGGTTGTGAGAAGAGGTCGGCTGTCTGCCGTGTCTCTGCAGGCCCGCAATATAGAAGCCGAAAAATACAATTTACGGCTTTTGGTTGATCCTTTCACTGGGAGATCCCTAAATCACGGGAAGTCAGCAACGCCACAGACTGCGTCCTCGAGAGAGACTCGAACAGGGTGGTGAAGCCAAGAGCTCTGAATCACGGCTGGCATTCACTCTGGCCCTCAACACCTCTCCTACACAGCAGCTGAAATCCACAATGGAAAAGGTGAAGATAAGAGAGGGCCCATAGAAAAGTAACTTAGCGCTTGTGTGTTGGAGGAAAGGACCCACGAGCGTCAGGGAAATGTTGTGGAGAAATGTTGCCTAGACAACCAGCCAAACAATGCTCTCACATCAATAAAGAGAGTGCACCGGCGGCAGAAATACAGTGCAGCACAACACAGTAGCAACAGAAAGACAGTGCATTAAAATAAATAAACCCAACACAAAGACAGTGCATTAAAATAAATAAACCAGTGAACTGAAACAAATATGGCAGCTGCAAGCATGGCACCTCAACCCCCATTTTTAGCTGAGCCTGGCACCCCAGCATTCAGGTTGGACAGGTGGAAGAAGTTATTTAACACATACTTGCTGGCAATTGGAGGAGAGAAATTCACATCCACCAGAAACAGGCTGTACTGCTACATACTTTGGGGGCAGAAGGGCGCAGTGTAAACGATGGACTCCCAGAAGGGGGAGAGGCTAGATAAAGAGATATGGATGACTATACATTGGCTGTGCAAAGATTGCAAAATCATTTTGAACCAAAAAAAGTATTACTTTCAAACACCACACATTTTCTGAAAAGTCACAAGAACCACAGGAGCCAGTAGAATGTTCTGCTGCAGCATTGAGAAACTTAAGCCACACGTGTGATTTCGGAACGTTGACCAATTCTCTTATCAGGGATCAACTAGTATGATGGACGAACAGTAGAAAGTTACAAGAAAAACTACTCTCAAAAGACTTACCTTTGGACCAACAATGGAAGTCACGGGGGGGCATGGAACAAGCAACTCGTTACATGAGAAGCATGAGATCTGAAAAACAAGTACAAGAAGTGTTAGCTATCAGACAACCCAGGAAAACAAATGATGGCAGAGATTTCAAGTGCTATAAGTGTGGCAGCAATAAGCACCTCGCATCCAGTCTGTTTTGTCTAGCAAAGAATGTAAGCTGTATCAAATGCAAGACGAAGGGATACTATGCTTGAGTGTGCCGGGAATCATTAGTAGAGCCTATAGAGTCAGGAGGACGACACCCGGAACAAGAAGAAGCTTAGGTTAATTGTGGCCAAGTGATGACACAAAACAAACATGTTCTGTAAGTCAGTGCTGCATCTGCAAGAAGAAAAAAGGCCAACTGATGTTTTTGTGATAAAGGGAAAGGTAGTAACCATGAAGGTGGACAGTTGTTCTCTGTGGATAATAATATCACTAGAAATGTATAAAGAAGGCTTTGAAGGGAAGGTGGAAAACCTACTCAAAAAGGACATAGAGCCATATGCTTATGGTGATGTAAAAATTGAACTAATAGGAAAGTTCATAGCAATGATAAAATAGAAGGGTCAAAGTTGCATAGCAGAGATGTATGTCACAAACAAATGATCATTACTCTTAGGGTGGGATGAACAATACAATTTTGGAATTTGCATCCAAGCGAATGCGTCCACACCAGTAACAATAGCGGAAGTGAAGGATAAATGGGAGAGAGAATTCCCAGAGGTGTTTCCAGAGAACTTAGGTGAGCCTTAAGACTTTAAACATTGTATCAAACTCAAGAAAGAAGCGACACCTAAAGTGCACAAAGTGAGATCAGTCCCACATCAAGTAAATGAGAAGCTAAAGGAAGAACTGGATTCTTTACTTCAGTAATTGAAAGACTCGAGAGTTCAGAATGGCCGTCTCCAATGTGATTGTTGCAAAACCAAACTGCAACACCAGGGTCTGTGTAGACCTGATGGATTTAAACCGAAACATTTGGGTAGATCGTCCCCCATTGCCTGTCATTTCAGAGGCTCTATCGACCCTGAGCAATTTCAAACTGTTCTCTATGATTGATTTGTCGGCAGCCTATCATAAGGTCCAGCTCACGCGTCAGCATCTCACAGCCTTTATCACGATGGAAGGAACTTTTAAATACTGTCACATGCCTTTTGGACTAGCTTCAGCAGCAGCAGTCCTCCAGAGAGTAATGTAGAAGGTGTTGGAATGTGTCCCAACATAATAGTGTTCCAAGATGATACACAGTTCATGCAGCTTTGCCAGGGGAAAATGATGAGCTGTTGAAAATGGTATTGAGTAGGTTGAAGGGTGCAGGTTTGACTGTCCGACAGAAGGAACATCATAAAGCTGTCGAAGGTGTCAAAAATTTAGGTTCAGATATCAGGAAGTGGAATCAGCCCCCAATTGAGCATTGTGAAAGCAATTGATAAAGCCCCCGATCTGAATGATAAGGACCAGCTCAGATCTTTTCTGAGTTTGGTAGAATATTACCACATGTTTGTAAACGACTTTGCTGTTATGACATTGTGAAGGCACCTCGTTGGGAAAATTCTGCACCAGAGACAAATGTGTTATAACAGTGGATGCAAGTGTTTTAGGATTAGGAGAAAAACCTACACAAAGTGATGGAAACATGGAGGAACGTGTAATTGCTTTTGCATCGAGAACACTTAAGGGAGCCAAAAAGAACTATTCTGTTGTTGAAAGAGAAACATTAGCTGTGTTCTGGTCTGTACTACATTTTAAATACTTTTTGTGGGGCAGAGAATGTATTGTTATCACAGATCATAAACCATTGGCTCAAATGTTTGAATGTGAAAACTGGGGTTCAGGGTCACCGAGGATAACTATGTGATGCTTCGGTCTCCAAGGTTACGATTTTAAAGTTTATCAGCCAGGAAGACAAAATGCGGTTGCTGATTGTTTATCACGGATGCCAATTTATGCAAGTGAAGAGGATTGCGGTGATTGGAATGAGGAGGTCATTGTCACCAGCATTGATTTAGGGTGTGTAGAGAAATTGGAATGGGAAAATTGTGAGAGAGTTGATGAGGATTCGAAAATTATTAAGGAGTGGACAGTTTTGAGCTGGCCAAGTAAGGAGATGTTGGATAAGAGGTTTGGTGGGAAATTAAAGATCAATTGTGCATCTTTCATGGCAGACTCGGAAAGGGGTTCTGCGTTGTCCCCACAGAAGGACTCAAGACTAGGTTGGTTGAGATAGCTCGCCAAGGACATTTAGGAGTGAGTAGCATAAAGAGGAGATTAAGACAACGTTTTTGGTGGCCTGGAGTGGATAATTTGGCAGAAAAATTTGTTAGGGAATGTATTCCCTGTTGTTTGCGTGATAAAACCAAAGTAGTAAGTGAGACTCCATGTATTCCTAAGTTTGTTCCTGATCAACCTTGGAAGAAGATTGCTGTTGATATTATGGGACCAATAAATGGATCGGAGACAGTTTGAGGTTTTTGTTTGTAATGTTGACCTTCGCACCAAATGTGTGGAGTGGAGTGCTGTTAGAGAAGTGACTGCAAGAGATTTAGTTGTGTTCTTAGAGGAGGTTTTCTTGAGGGAAGATTTTCCCACTGAGATTGTTAAAGACAACGGAGTACAATTTTGTTCCGAGTTCATGGAAGGATTTTTAAAAAGTTATGCCATTGAACATATCCGCACTGCATTGTATCAGCCCAGAGCAAATGGGGTGTTGGAAAGAGTAAATAGATTTATCAAGGGTGGTTGTCAGTTGGCTCTATGTCCTTAATCATATGATGTGGGGTTATCTCACCACACAACCCTCTGTGAACAAGGTATCACCATTTGTTTTATTGAAAGAGAAAGAGCCAGGTACAAAGCTTTGTCTGGGATAGTTACGTTTAGCCAGTTCAATTGCTGTGGATAGAAATTCCATAGTGGACTGGATAAAGAAGAATCGGAAACATAGCAAGCAAATGTTTGATTTGGGAGAATGAGTAAAGGATCAAGTGTGGAAGGTGGGAGATTGGGTGCTGATACGTAATCCCAGGTCCACTTACAAGTGTTTGGAGAGTAAATTAATTGGGGCAAAGAACATTTCTGCAGTAAGGAATGGTGTGGTAATCATGGATGGTGGTAAGGAATGGTCAATGGGTCGGTTGGTACCTTGTGGGGAAGGTCAAGGTAATGCTTCATCAATGGAGTGAGAGAGTGAAGGTGTGTCAATGTGAACCCGTGAAAGTGATGGAAGCTTGCTAGCCAAGAGAGTGAGGAGAGGGCCAAACCTGTTGAAGGATTTTGTGTGTGAGTAGGTGCTACCTTGATATGTCAATCCATTTTTGGGTTGTCATCATCCTTTAACTCTTGTGAATATTGATATATACAATTCTTTTGCAATATTTTGTTCTTTCAATTGCTTTTAAATTGTTTCTTCACACATGTATTCAAAGTTCTCTTTCTTTTAAGAGTTTTGTAATTTGCATAGATACATTTGATGTTAAGAGTTTATTGACTGTTGCTTGCATTGTGAAAAGCGGGGATGTGTTGCATTCTATCTCCCGAGCTCTGGCCACATTTGGAACGTGGAAGGCTCGGGAGATCCATTGAAGAACGGTTGGTTGCATGAAGAGGTTGGCTGCCTGCTGTGTCTCTGCAGGCACGCAATAAAGAATCTGAAAAATACAATGTATCGCTTTTGTTTGATCCTTTCAACACCCCTAAACAAAGGGTCTTGAACTTTTTAGTCCTTCTGACTGCTGCATGCAAATCTCTTGGCCTTGTGTACAAGAATTTGGATTTGGAGGACTCTCGGAGCCAAGCGGCTAGCGGATCAAATGTGGAGCATTGAGTCTCCCTAATGCACAGCCACGTGCAGTGATTAATTTCGCCAAGACCAGTCCAAATGACACTGGTCCCTGTCAACACTCTGGAAGCAAAGGAAGACATCAGGAGGCTTATTTTTAAAAATAATAATTTTTCTTGTCATTTTCATCATTAATAACATTGAACCACATTTGGCAGCATAGGTACACTTGGAGTAAAGGCCACACAATATCTACAATATGTAATATGTCAAGCACGGTTTCACATTACTGTCGTGATTTCTCCTACTTCGAAGGCGCACAATCCTCGAATATTCTGCATTCACTCTGCATTCGCTACTGTAGTCATGCTGTGTGGGGTAGATAACAGACAGTTCTGGTTGGCGGCCCAAATATTAGATGGTTGAGCACACACTGGCAGCAACCACATGTATGCTGTCTCCATGTCGTACAAGTAGGCTACATCAGAGGAGCAGTTCATGATTTTACGGGCCTGTGTCTTCCACCAGGCCATTGCAACTCTTTTGGGAGCAAAAACCAGTAGGAGTCCCACTAAAGTTTGTGAAAAGCTTGCAATATTCTTGGTGAGTCCTAGCATTGCCACTAGGTCAGCTCTGATAATGGCACCTATAGCCGAGAACACCTCTTACAGAACCTCAGTACAGTTAAACAAGACACCGCTAAATGCAGAAAGTATGCATGCACACATTTACATCGTACACTCTCATGTGAAGACTCTTGATAATACCGATATATCCTTTTGGGCGTGTGATAGGTTTGATAAAGGTATTTAAAATGTGTCAATTTATATCTCGTGTTCAGGGAATCCCTCTTCTTTTGTCAGAGAGACACAAGGAGTATGAATGTATAAAAGGGGACCATGCTTGTGGAGGATCCCTAGTGTTTTATGGTTTGTAAAAGATCCAGGCCTATGCTAATGTAGGGACTGTCGCGGCTCAGGGCTAGCTAGCCTTTCGGTTGCAGCCCCTGAGCTTCTATGCAGGGCTAGAACCAAAAGGCACAGGGCTACATCGACCCCAGCCCCCCTAGCAACGCCTCTGCCAAGAAAGATGAAGTCAAATCATTTTGGGGGTTGATCCTATTAACATCAATGAGAAATGGGGAGCTTTTTGGCAGGATGAAAAGGAGTCTGAGATTGTTGACACCCTCTAATGAGTTTGGCATTATGAGGATGATCCTGGCGTGGTGGAAGGGGTGCAACTCTGCCGCAATATACTGAACAAAGCGTGGGGGAAATCTGTGCTTGGGTGGGGTGAGTCTGGTCATGTCATGCTAAAAAGTGTTTAAACATGAAGCTGAACATGGTAGGGGTGAAAGGCAAGGGCAGAATGTAAACATGTGAGGAACAACAACGTGGCATGCAGGAGAGCAGAAACCATTTGTACGTATGAAGCTGACAATAACACAAGGAGAGGCTGAATAAGTACTTGTGAACCTTAACCTGGCACTGGCAGAGGGGAGGCCACATTTGAACACGACAAGCTGAACCGGGCATTACGGATTGAAGTGAAGCTGACTCTGGGACTGAGTCATAACATGTGGTTGGGGTTGCAGTGAAGCTGACTCTGGGACTGAGTCATAATGTGGTTGGGGTTGCAGTGAAGCTGACTCTGGGACTGAGTCATAACATGTGGTTGGGGTTGCAGTGAAGCTGACTCTGGGACTGAGTCATAACATGTGGTTGGGGTTGCAGTGAAGCTGACTCTGGGACTGAGTCATAACATGTGGTTGGGGTTGCAGTGAAGCTGACTCTGGGACTGAGTCATAACATGTGGTTGGGGGGAGATTAAGCCAGGTGAATCTGATCATGTGGGGCTCAACAAGGCGTAATTTGTTGGAGCATGGGCATGTATGACTGAATCGGGCATATAATGGTGTGAACATTGTGAGGCAGTATTAGTCCTTTTTTTAGCACCACTAAATACTCCCTGAGCCTGCCAGTTAGTGCGAATGTGAAGGGGTAGGTCTTTTGGGGGCACTCTGACACGGTCATGGTTTCTCCAGGACAATATAAAATTGGCGTGGAGATTTTGTGGAGCAGTGCGATGCGGCCTGCATGCAATGAGAAAACTGGCAAGTGATTTAGTGGGCCATCGCTATCATGTCTCGTTTGAAACTGGAATTTTTATATCAGGCAGTTTGGGTTTGGCTTTCAATGCAGAAATTGCCTTGACAATGTTTAAACTGAAATATTGCTGGAACTCTGGCCTATTTGAAAGAAATGTGCACCACATTGAGAATGCTATTAGCGGCGCCCTAGAATATTTGAGCAATACCCTGATGTCATAATATTATTTAGAAAATCCCTTAACTGCTAAGGGTGAGTATGTTCGTCCTGACTTCCCATAGGCAATCATTGTAGGCTCCACCCACTATCGCAGTTAATTGGATATTTATAAGGACATCACAATGTATACAGTAAAAACATGACATTTCTGTCATACTGCACCTGTTGCAGAAATATTGACCCCTGTATTAATAGGTTAGGTCTCTCTAACATATCTTCTGTTACACAAAATAGCTCAGTTGGTGCAGCATTAACTGAGGCAGGGAGACAACCCCATTCCCGCCATTTGCATATGTCTGCTTCCATGTCTTTCCATCCCTCTCTGATGCAACGGCCCTATTCAAGTCACTGGGCCTCATTACAAGTTGTGCAGAATGTTATGTAATGGTGCCGGCGCCGTTAAACGCATTCCGCACTATTACGAGGTACTCTCGCGGGACCCGATGTGGACGTCTGTTTTATCCAGACGTCCATAGCGGGTCCCGCGAGGGAACCAGGGATCTAACAATGGGCCCTCTTGTAATGGGCCCGTTGTTAGCTCTCTCTCCCCATTCCCATTGAGCCCTATGGGGGCTCGAATGGGGAAGGTCCGGGTTACCTGAATGGGGAAATACCGGGCCTTCCATACTAGGAATGGCCCGGTATTTCCCCATTCAGGGAACCCGGACACGGTTTTGGAGGCAGCCATGACGCTAATAGCGCCATGGCTACCTCCAAAGTCGTAATGAGGCCCAATATGTTAGTTTTTGCTGATTTCTTTTGCATTCTTTATCTTATCGTATTAGATATTGTGCATCTACTTTATTTTCCACTCACTATTTTGACCTAACACTCTCGGATTGTATTTTATGTTTTGCAATACTGATTCTGATTTACTAGCGAACATTGGAATAATTGTGTGCATTGAATTTGGAGGCATAACATTTGAACCTGGCGAATTTCTGTTAGCATTATTCTGATTAGTGCTTTTGCCCAGAAGTGGTGGCACACCTTATCAGCCTTCAATGATGTGCCACAAATCCATGTATGTCTACATTGCATCTAGTGGTGTTGTGATGGGCAAATACATATTTGGTGCGAGGAAATACTCATGTATACTGCTGCAGACCTGGAAACTAATGCATTGATTAATAGGTTAGGTCTCTTTATAACATATCTACTGTTACAGATAGCTCAGTTGGTGCAGCATTAACTGGGGCAGGGAGACAACCGCATTCCCGCCCTGTGCCCGTGTCTGCTTCCATGTCTTTCCTTTCCATCCCTCTCTGATGCAACAGCCCTATTCAAGTCAATATGTAATTTTTTGCTGATTTCTTTTGCATTCTTTATTTTGTCGTATTAGATATTGTGCATCTACTTTATTTGTAAGGAAATACTCATGTATACTGCTGCAGACCTGGCAACTAATGGATTGAAGTATCACGTGAGCGCTTAAATAATTTTTCCTGAAAACCGTAATATGAAAATTTGACACATTTTTTCAGTATGCTCTTAATAAGGGCCCCTAAGCCCCTTACTGGGTACTCGGGTTGGGCTAGGTTGCTTTGTATACTCACTCACACCTATTAAGTTTTGATATTTACACCTCAACCATTTAAAAATCAATATCTGCCATTGAGTTAGTGTGAGGAATTGCCATAGGAAGGGTAATCTGCTAACCATATCCCCCTATCATAAGAATACCAAACAACATGGTGACCCATGTGCCCTGCTGCATCAGTCTTCTGATGTGCTGTCCCTACAGGGTCGCCCTTTTGGTGGCCTTTTGACCTTGGTGAAATCTACCCAAACACTATCCATCATTGATCGTATGAATCATCTTTATGGTATTTTGGTAATACGTGTACGACTAACTGTTGATCAAGTTATCGATATACTAATTCTGAATGTCTATTGGCATGCGGGATGTTGTAACAAATGTTTTCATTGACCAGATTTCTGGTTGTTTTAATGAATGTTTTGACAATTGGGAGGACAGGTCGATTTTACTCTTAGGAGATTTAAATGCTTCATGTTTGTCTCTGTGCCCTGCGGTAAACTATTACCCAAACCAACGGGTAAGGAATACTATGGGTATGTATGGTCCACATATTTCACTGGGATTGGCTTAATAATGTTGAACGATGCCATTAGTCGTGAAATTCCGAGCCATTTTACTCGGTATAGTGGCACCCAACAGTCAACATTGGACAACATATTTACTAGTAGAGATCTGTTTGAGAGATGGACCCAGCTTTCTATCCTTCCCTCTGATTATAGTGATCACTGCACTTGTTGGCAGTATTTGAATTTGGAGGGATTGCCAACGGCGGGCTTGAATGGATTACTGGTGGCTTACAGGTTAACACCGCTGGAATCCCCAGAGAGTTAATCTGGTGAATACAAATCTTTCTGAATATCTTAATTCGACAACATTGGATTGCCAACATTTCTCATTTTCAGTGGATAATTTTTAAGGCTCTATTAAAGATCTTATAGATCATAGTCTCTTCATGACCATATTGCCTAAAGGTACGATGAGGCAAAACGTGCATCTCTATGATGGTGAGGGGAATCATGAGAGCAGAGGTAAGAGCTGTGAACAAATCCCAGACTTTTCTATTAAAAAATAAGAGCATATAAAAATACAGCAGGCAAATAAGAACTGGACGAGGGACAATCAAGCATTGAGGAGCCAAACAGAAGGAGAGCATATGCTTAAAATCATGTCTTATAATAATTCTCAGACTTTTTGGTGAGTAATAATGACCCCGGAAATACCAACTCAGTTGGTCAACAAAATCCTATTGCAGAGAAAACTTGGGTTACACATTATAAACCCATATTTGCCCTGCGTGCAGGTCAAGTTGACAGCAAGAGCTGGGTGTTTAAATTGCACGATACTACTTGGAAGTTTCCAGTGAACTTGCACTAGAAGAGATCATTATAATAATAAGTGCTTCACATGCTCCATATAAATGTCTAATTTATTATTTAAAGGGTCACCACAGATCTGGGCAGAACTTATAGCTATATCATTTGAACAAATTGGTTCAACTTACTGGTTCCATAATACTTGGTCTAAAACCTATAGCCTCCGAATTTTTTAAAAAGGGTTGGCTACTATCACCTAATTATCATCCTATCGCCATCTTGGATGTCAACGGGAATGTCTTTGCGTCCTTGTTGTTGGAACACTTGGAGGAGTGGCAGCCCAAGATTGGCAGGATTTCTAAAAGACAGACCGGTTTTTGTAAACATCTGGGTATATCATTAAATGGCCTGGTTTTAAAATGTACTATGAGCCAAGCATGGTCAACCAAGTATGTTTCTGTCTTCCTTGCAACTATAGACCTCTCAGCCACTTTTGATGCAGTCGATAATGGTCTTTTGTGGGCAAAACTAGAGAAATGGGGTATTCTAGACAGGTTAGTATGCTTTATAATCGGCTGATGTGAAGGATCAAATGTGCAAATTAGATTGGACCAGGAGGGACGCTTATCCCGTAGGATCAAGACATTTAGAGGAGTTAGGCAGGGCTGCTTGCTAGCACCCTGCCTATTAAACCTCTTTATGTCGGATATTGGAGACACCTTATCTCCCGCTACATTTGCCACCCCTAAAATGGGTAATCTGAAGGTGATGTCGTTATCATATACAGACGATTTTCTTTTATTTGACTACACACAATTAGACCTTCAGTGTCTGATTACTGCATTTTCTCATATTGCAAAAGACTCATAGTTTCAACGTGAACCCAAATAAATCAAGGTAATGCAATGCTCCTTGCGTAAGATCCCCCCACTAAGTTTAAATGGAGTATTGGCACTGTACCCATAGAGCTGTTTGCTCAATGGATTTACTTGGGTTTCCCTATTACAGCGAAGCCGCAAAAACAATACATCAAGGAATGGTTGAGAACTCGGACAACTCGGACGACCAAACTGTTGAACCAGATGTGCAGAGTGGATTCAAAGTTTTGAAAATTTACTCTGATTCCTGCATTGAAATTTTATAAGGGAAAGATTGTCCCTAAACATGTATACAGGTGTGAAATTTTGGCAGCATGGGTCATTGATTTTTCTACTTGTTCTTCAAAGTATGATTTGGAGGGCGATTCTGCGACTTCCCAATAATGTTCCCATCTCTGCCATCAGGTACAAGCTTGGTATCTATTCTTTAAAAGCCAGGGTCTGGTGGAAATGTCTTTATTATTTTATTTTCAAATTTGTTTATTGGCATTTGTTATCTTACAGTAAAACTTCTCGGCCTGCATTCAATAGCAGGTATAGTAATACTTGCTTAATAAACAGTACATTTTTTTTATAAAGTAACGTAACAACATTTAACTGTCTCCTTGTTTCAACTTCTTTGTTCAAAAGTCTTGGCAAACATTATGGTGGGATATCGGGAGCAGGGGGTGAGGGGGGCTCCAAGTTTCAGGGGCTGGGCGTGATCTGTGTCTGTCTCTGCCATGGGTGTTGTGTTCCTGCGACGCGGTGTTGTCGGGTCCTGTTTCATTCATGGGGGTTTATCATCCGGGGAGGAAATCATGCTAATGGTTATTTCCTTCCATGCCTCCAAGGTAGAGCTTGATTCGTCAGTTGACCTGTTGACGCTGTCCTCCCATGCTCTTGTTTCCGCGTTAATCCCCCTGTCTAGTTTATTACGCCATGCCTTATAATTCGGGCCTGCAGGTTTTTTCCAGGCCATGGCAATTTGTCTTTTGGCCAGTATACAGGTCAAGTCCTTGAGTTTCACCCAGTGCTTAAGTTTGGCTTGCCTAGGGTGTGTTCCCAGAAGGCACTCCTCGGGGGACCACTTGTAGTTGGGGGACCCCGCTTTTTCAAAGGTCTGTTTTATTTTCATCCATAGGGATTGTGATTTGTTGCACTCCCAGAACATGTGAAGTAGATCTGCCCCGCCTGCGTTGCACCATGGGCAGCGAGCTTCCTTTTGCTTGCTAATTTTCGCTAGCTTGCAGGGGGTCAGATATGTCCGGTGTAGCATGCTCAGTTGTATGAATCGGAATCTATGGTTTCTGGACACAGCTTTGGGGTATGCTAGTGCTCTGTTCCTTTCACCTTCTGAGAGTTCCCGTCTCAGATCTGTTTCCCATCTCTTTTTCATTGTCTCACTTTTTGGGTTGGGTATGTCGCTGAGGTGGCCGTATACCTGAGAGACCGCTCTCTGTCCCTCTCCCAGGTTGTATAATAGCGTTATAAGAGGGGCTGACTCTGGTTCCTCTGGCCAAACGTCCCATTTTTCCTTAGCCGTTTCCCGTATCCTGCGGTACCAGAGGAATTGGCCAGCTTGTATGTCCTCCTCTTTTTGTAGTGACTCGAACTCCCTGAAGGAGCCTTCGTCATACAGGTCCCCCCAAGTATAGACGCCTTTCCTCTCCCAGTGTCTAAGGTGGAGTAGGTCCGTACTTGATTTGCACAGGTCTTGGATTAATGGGATTTCGGGACAGTACGGGTGTTTCAGATGGGTTATCTCCTTCGCCCTTTGCCATATTTGCCTCCCCAGGGTAGCGATGGAGGGTATGTCGCTCAGTAGGTGTTGTGGGGCCCATATGAGTTCTCTCAGGTATATAGGGGAGATCATGGATTGTAATAGGGGTGTCTTGGACGTGGTGTTGTCGGCTAACCATTTGGACACAAAGCTGAGTTGAGCAGCTAAATAGTATTTTTCAAGGTTCGGGAGCTGGATACCGCCTTGCGCGTATGTTAATACTAGTGTAGAGTGTGCTATTTTGTGTCTGGCCTGCCCCCAAAGGAAGCCACGAATGATTGAATCAAGCAGACGAAAGAACTTAGGTTTGATGTAATATTGTACGTTCTGGAATTTGTGTAGGAACCGGGGGAGGACAATCATTTTAACTACTGAGGCCCTGCCCATCACTGATAGGGGAAGTTTTGCCCAGAAGCTCATTGATTTGCGTAGTGCGGGTATCGCCGCCACAGTGTTGTGCTCATGCAAAAGCTCCGGGGTGTGCATTATTTGGATTCCGAGGTAGCAGAATGTCGTGGTTTGCCATTGTATACCTAGTGCGGGGAGCTCCTCCCAGTCTCTGCTTCTCAGTCCTGCGCGTGGGAACAGGCAGGACTTAGCTCTGCTAAATCGTATGCCTGAGACCTTGGAGAAGTTGTCGAGGACCTCCAACATGGTTGGAATGTTAAGGTGCGGATCCCTGACGTACAATAGAACATCGTCCGCATAGAGCGAAATGATGTGGTCCGTCCCGCCAAGTCTTATCCCTGCATCAAAGAACTGTTTCCTGAAATAGATTGCGATGGGTTCCAACCCGAGGATATAAAGCATGGGAGACAGCGGGCATCCCTGTCTTGTGCCCCTACATATGTCCCATACTGCTGATACATGTCTCCCAGTTTTCACCCGAGCCCTTGGTCTGGTGTACAGTATTTTGACCCATCGAACAAATCCCGGACCAAAACCGAACTCCTGTAGGACTGCTAGTAACCATTCCCAATATATAGAGTCGAACGCCTTGATGGCGTCTAGCGACAGCAAGGCATAGGGCTCGGGATTCGCGTCTGTTTGTTCGACTATGTGTTGTAGTCTGCGTAAATTCATGGTTGTGTTGCGTCCCGGTATAAATCTGCATTGGTCTGTGTGGATAATATCGCCTATAAGTCTGGAAAGTCGTTTGGCAAGAATTGTGGTCAGTAATTTGACGTCATAATTAAGCATGGCTAGGGGTCGATATGATTCGCAGTGTTCTGCCGGTTTGTTTGGCTTGAGGACTGGGATCACAAGGGTTTCCCTCATGCTGTCAGGTAGGATACCTCGCTCGTATGTTTCCAGGAAGACTTTGTGTAACAGTGGGACCAGGGAGGAGTCATATGACTTATAAAATTCTGAGGGCAACCCATCAGTGCCCGGGGCCTTGCATGTAGCCTGTGACTTAATTGCCTCAGTTATGTCTTCCGCAGTGATTTCAGCATCTAAGGCTTCGGCTTGTGTAGGGAACAGCCTGGGTAGTCCTATTTCGTCTAGGGTGCCCATTATCTGGTCTAGGGGGATTTCAGCTTCGTTTGAGTACAGGTGCGCATAATAATTTTTAAAGGTGTCATTTATGTTATGTTGGGCTTGATGTACGTTGCCGTCCTTGTCCTGTAGAGAGGTAATTGTGTGCCTGGGGTGTTCTTTCCTGCAGAGCCAAGCCAACAGCCTACCAGGCCTGTCAGCTTCCGTGTGTGCTCGGTTCGTTCTGGTGGTATAATCAAACTTGGCCAGTCTATCCCAGGCCTTCGTGCATTCAACTCTAAGGGCTTTGAGCTTGTCTTCCCGTTGTTGTGGGCTTAAGGGACTGTTATCGAGCCTCTCTATCTCCCTTTCTCTTTGTGTTAGTTCCTCTTTCAGCTTCTTTCTCACGCCTCTGGCCTTTGTCATAATTTCACCCCGTATTACTACTTTTAGGGCTTCCCATATGGTGCTCGCGTGTTCTACACTCCCTGTATTTAGCTCCATGTAGTTGTCTATTGAGTCCTGGAGTTCTTCTTTAAAAGCTTGGTCCCTCAGGGCTTCCACCGGCATTGTCACATGGGAATGGGTGGTCGTGGGCCAGCATGGTTCCACTCTATCACCAATGGAGAGTGGTCAGAGATCGTCCTACCCAGGTACCGTGCCTCCTCCATCTGGGGTAGGTGTTCCCTTCCTACGAAGACGTAATCTAGTCTCGTGTGGAGGCCATGGGGGGACAAGTAGTAAGAATAGGTGCGTGTCTGTGGATGTAGCTCCCTCCATATGTCCACCAGATCTAGTCTGTCCGTTACTGCGTTTAGTGAGGTTGTGGCTGCTGATGGGTTCCTAGGCAAGGGTAGGGATCTGTCTAGGTCTGGATTGTGGGTGCAGTTAAAGTCCCCTCCCCAAATAAAAAGGCCATCTCTGTGTGGTGTGACTCTAGCGTACATTGAATCGAGGTGGGCTGGGACATTACTATTGGGGAGGTAAGAGTTCACTATGCAAACTTCTTGCTGTTCTATGCTTCCGAGCAGTATCACGAACCTGCCCTCTGGGTCTTTTACTGCTTTCTTTAATTGAAATGGAGGTTGGGGATGGATCCAGGTATAGACCCCTCTAGCGTACTTGGAGTAAGCAGTTCCGTACCCCTGCCCACCCCAGTGTTCCTGGAGTTTGGCGGTGGATTCTGCAGTACAGTGTGTTTCCTGTAAGAGTGCTATCATTATCCCCTTTCTGTGTAGATAGGACTTAATTCTGTTCCTTCGAAGGTAGGTGCCGAGGCCCCTTACGTTCCATGTCATAATTTTTATTCTCATCGCCATGTCATGGGGGATATTGTAGTGGTCGCGGTTTTCCAAGCGGGCTCTCGTGGTCGGGGTGTTTCTGGTAAGGGGTTTTGTCTATGCGCCCGGGTTCCTGGAGCATGTCCCCTCCTCCCGATTCCCTCCCTGCAGTTGGCATAGTGTAGTATGGAGACTTATCAACTTCTTCAACTGTCATTCTAATGAATGAGCTAACTGAACCATTTAACTGTGAACTGCCCCCAGCAGTTGCGTAGAACTTGCAGCGCTCGGGGGCTCCCGAGCCTTCTGGGCCTCTCCAGGCCTTCCGGTGCGGGCTGCGTGTAAGCATTTGACTCACACATCTCTTTTGGGGGGCGCCCATTGGCGTGGTCGTGTGTGGTGCCTCGTGCTTCTGCCCGATAATGCTATCGTTGTGTTACAGTCTAAACTGGCGGAGTTGTACCTCTGTGTGGAGTTGATGGCCGGTGATGGCGTTCGTGGCTTCCTGCTTTATCCGTTGTTAGTCCTTGACGGGTCCTCTCCGTCGTCCGCCAAGTTATTGTGCTCGAGCCACATGTTTGCTGCGGCTGGGGTCTCCAAGAAGAGTGCTTTCCCTTTGTAAAGGACTTTGAGGCGAGCAGGGTAGAGCAGCATGTATTTCAGATTAAGTTTGCGGAGTCTCGCTTTTACTGCTATGAATGAGTTTCTGGCACGCTGTACTGCGGGGGTGTAATCTGGGTATATGACAATTGACGAGTCTTGTCTTTTGATTACACCTCCTTCCCTGGAATAGCGCAATATTGTCTCTCTGACTTGAAAGTTTAAGATTTTTGCAATGATCGGGCGCGGGTGTGAGCCCGGTGGAGGGCGCTTTTGAAGGGATCTATGGGCGCGTTCTACTGAGAACCCTTGCGCGAGATTTCCTGCGCCAATTTCTTGTTGCAGCATTGTCTCTATAAATTCTGTGGGATCCGGGCCTTCCATATCTTCGGGAACACCTAGGATCCTGATGTTATTGCGCCGTGCTCGGCCTTCTGCGTCTTCGGATCGCGCTTCCAGCCTTGCCACTTGCTGTTCTAAATCTAGGACTCTCTTCTTCAGGTCTGTGGTGTTCTCGACACTGACCTGTAGAGTGGCTTCATTGGCGTTGACCCTTTCGGTCAGATTGCGTGCGTCTTGTCGCATGAGCTGCATATCCACTTTAATTTCATCAAACTTGCCTTCAATAGAGGCGCGGAGCGCTGCAATGGTTTGAAGGACTTGCGTATCACCAGTTGCCGCTGCCGCATGTGATGGTTCCTCGGTGGGTATAGGGTCTGACTGTGGCAGCTGTTTAGGCCTGACCGTCGTGTAGGTGTCCATTGTCATGGATTTTGGTTTGGTTCTAGGCGGAGACATCCTTTCCCTCTGGGCCGCCGTGTCAGCCTCCACTGTTCGTTGGGTGCCTATCCCGGTATTAAGTTTCGGTGGGGAACCGGAGCTGGGCCCCCCCCCTCTTCACGCGTTATTGTCACGTCTAGTTAGATTCAGCCTCCGGTGATGTTGGGGGGGGTGATCCTGGCAGCGTTGAGTCTTGCCCCCCGTGTGGTGTGGTTCAAGCAGTTCAGTGTCGCCGTAATCGAGGATGTCTTATGTTGAGCAGGGCAGCTGGTCCTGGTCTCCCTTCCCGCAGGCCCCGACGGTAGCAGTGCGGGGGGGTGGGGGGGTGCAAGGCAGCCACTCACTGTTATCGGCGTTGGGGGTCGTTGTTGTGTGTCGCAGGCCTGTCTCCGCGGTTCAGTCCGTTGAGGTCTGGCCCCAGAGCCGTGCCTCTGGAGAGGGTCGATTCCTTCCTCCTCGCGTTCGATCACTGGTGGGGCCCAGCGCCTGTGTTGTCAGGCAGCGCAGGGTCCCCGCTTGCTCCAAGCAGTCGGCGGTCCGCGGTCTGCAGGTCGCGGCGTTGAGCAGTTCCACAGTGGGCCGAGAGCGAGCTCAGGAGCTGGGAGTTAGTTCGTCGAGGAGGGGGCGCCTGGGATCACAACGGTCGCCACCATCTTGGATCCCCAGGGGCGTCTCTTTGCTCGCCTCGTTCAGGGTGTTGTCGACTCCGATTTTGTTCGGAGGTCGGATCTCTGCAGCGGGGAGAGGTTTCTCTTTCCAGTCGTATATTTTGCAGGGAATTTCTTGGCCGTAGTTGCCTGTTGCAGTAGTCCAAAAGGATCGCGGGCAGGAGCTTCGCAGATGCACGTCTTTACGGCATGCGCGCTGGCCACGCCCCCCATGGAAATGTCTTTATTATAAAGGTTTAAGTCCAAAATATAATTTGCTGTTTTTAGATCTGCAATTAATTTTGGTTAGTAGGAGGGACAAATATGCAAATGACTTTTGCGCATTCTCCACTGATCTGTTGATATCAATATGGTCTTCTGATGCTGAATTGACCGCTAACCTGGGAAAAGTGAAAATGTTGGTGTATCGTTATGACTGGTCTTCTACCATTGACACTTTGCACGCATACTGCTCTAGGAGTCACTTGAGTGGGGACTTTAAATATGTGGGTATTCTTGACCCATTCCTGGCTATACATCCTGATCGGAAAATCAGATGGGGTTTCTTGCGATTTTGCTGGAATCTATATCTAACCAAGGAACTGCTAGTACAATATGGGCTGTTGCAGCCCAGTACGGGATGGTGTTGATTCTGTAAAGATGAGACTGAACCAGAAACATTGATACACTCATTACATTTTGTGTAGCGCTGCATGGTAGAAGGTAAGTTTATTTCACGAGATATCCAAACTTGTTTGTTTTGAGTGAACATTAGAATATTTGGCACTATTGTTTGTCTGGTAGAACTACCTCAATGGTTCTTGCAGTGAGTTGTTTTTTTAGATTATTTCTAGTTGGATTCAGCTGAACCTAAATGGTGCAGTTTAGAAATTGTTACCATTTACCTTTTTTTAACCATATCTAAAATGAAATGTATTACTAATCTATTAGTTCAGAAGCAATTTAATTGGTAGAACTGCATCAATGGTGCTTGCTGTGAATGGTTATTTTTTTAGATTCTTTACAGTAGGACTCTGCTGAATCTGTGTGATGCACTTTAGAAAATGTTACTTTCTGTTAATTACATTTGTAATACAATTCATTTAAATATATCTACTCTTTCAATTTTAGTGATGTTTTACTGTAATATATCTTTTGTCTGACGTGCCTTGTATTTTTTTATTCCTTAATTTGTTAAGTTATTAATTTAGCCATAAAACATAAAATAAATTTAAAAAAATAAAAATTGATATCATACATGTGTCAACACTGTGACAGGCTAGCTGTAAAGGGAGCATGTGTATTCTGGTCAAACAGCATGGCTCTTGTGCAAGACACTGATGAACTGTGACTCTCCTTTGATCCTTTGTGAGGTATGATATCTCCTCTCTCCAGCAGGACAGCCTCTCAGTGGGAGCTGTCCAGTTAAACAGGAATCAAAGGGCACACCCTACACAAAAGGTCTAGCCTCACACCAGGGTGTTGCATACTGTGAAGGCATCATGAAGTAAGACACAGACAACAGACTTAAAGTTCAAAGAAAAGATATGTATTAACGTAAATGTCAGGATGGTTGAAGGCCTAGCCTGACCTATGGTAAGGTGGGATTACCCTACCTGAATGAAACTAAGGTAAGTCTGAGTCAAAGAGCTCACCTTAAAAGTCTGTCTGTGTCTAACAGCTATTCTTGCCCTCACAACTTCAGCTAAACAATGTGTAGGGATATCAAATTCAAAGGAAGTAGTGTTCAACTGAAAGTTCTGAATTCCGTTCAGTACACAACATTATTCACCTACCCCTTCTCCAAGCACAAGAAATTTCATGAAAAAGTCTCACGAGTACCTTTTCCCAGTTCAAAATGTCAAGGTTCAAAATCACTCATTGGGGTTCCCGTCCCCAAGTTTCAAGTAACATAGTTCAAAATAAAAAGGGTCTTTAGACTCTGTTCTCAAGACAAAAAGTCTGGTTCATCTGCAATCGTTTCATTGGGCTGTTTCACAGCGTACTTATTTTCACCATTCAGGTCTCACTGGTCTAGGCGTAGTTGTTAGATTGCACGGTCCACCTATCACAGGTCACGCAACCAGTCTCCTGGGACTTCACAACCCACACACGTTCCTTGGCACTTGCTCCTGTGCATCAACTAACCTTCACTTATTTGTTTTTCTAGGCCTCTTGGCTTTGTGTGGTCTTGCACTCCGTTGGCTTCTCTTTGTAAGCCATTGTGGCTCTTCCGCCATGTGTCACACACCTCTTGCCAATTCATGGCCTTTCCACACTGCAATTACTCATCAAAGTTCACTGATGTACTTAACTTCAGAGTTTAAATTAAATGTTGGTGCAACATACATTTAACATTGTTTAGTTTCAGTTCCGTGTCCCATTTGCACTTATGTTGCTCAATTGCAAAATCTCATTAAGTTTGTTATTTAATATGCACTTATTTGCTCCAAAGTCCAATTTCAATTTAGTGCGGTATTCAATATGCATATATTGGCTTCAAAAAATGTCCATTTAATTTGGTATTCAATATGCATGTATTGGCTTATATGTATAGAATGTTATTCACTTGCTTAAATGCCCTGCCTACACTCACCAGCCTTTTGTAGGTCTTCCTGCGACTTCCTCTTGACTTCTGAAGTCAGAAAACCCACCAGCGCGAGTCCAACTCACCTGCAGTGTGCTTCTCTCTGCACGCCGGCTCTGGGACTTCTTCCTGGACATGGACAGTGTCCTCTCTGCACCGGCTTCTCCTCCGCAGCTCCTGTTGCTCGCACTTTGAGAAGGAGGCGAAGGAGGCTCCCAGACCTGGGGAAAACACACAGCCCTTGGGTCCCACAAGTCCTCCCGCAAGTCCTCCAGGATAATCTCTAGCAACCTGGCTCTGCCTCTAGTCCCACCGCAGCTGCCTCCTCATATGGGTCTCCTGCTGATTGTCCACTTGCGCTCTTCCCTGCTGGACTGGTCTCTTTTATCGACCTGCAGCCCCTAGACAGGCTGCAGGTGTGGTTGTCCAATCAACCCTGCCTGACTATAATCAGAGGGACATGCCTGATCCTCACCTCTCTCAGCAGGCATCTTCCTCATCCTAGTACCAGAGTGGGGAGAGTGTGTGGTGTTCATTACTCTGTCACCTCTTCCTCTTCTCAGTAATGTCAATTGTTATGTGTGGGAAAATGAGAGGAGCTGGCTTATAATAGCTGATAAAAGTTGGGGGAGGCTTAGGTTGGTTGTCAATAGGAAAAGGGGATACCATGTCTCACCCGAGGGTACCCCAATCCTGATCCTCAAGGACCATGTACCCTAGTGATCCTCCCTCGCTTCTCCACTCCCATGGTCAGGATCCAATAGTGATGGCCTTTCCCTGGCCACTTGGGTATAGGATCCTAGGGGAGTCGGAGTGGGAATATCCTCAGGTTTCTCACATATGCTAACCCAATGAGGGTTGGACCAGGGTTCTTCACAGAGAAACCGGGAGAGGAAGTCTGCGTTACCTTGTTCTCAGCCTTTCCGGTGTTTAGCTATGAAGGTCCAAGAACCACTCCATTACCCATGGGTTGGACTCCTTCTTCTGACTAATCCAAACTAGACGAGAGTGGTCTGTCACTAAGCGAAACTTGTGACCTAAAACATATACGGATAAAATGGATTATGGCCCATTTGATTGCCAGTGCCTCTAACTCAATGACTGAATAGTTTTTCTCTCTGGGAAAGAGCTTTCTACTGATGTATAAAATGGGATGTTCCAACCCATTATAGTTTTGCAATGGAACAGCTCCTAGTCCGATTAAGGAAGTATTAGTCTGGAGGATGAATGCTTTGGAGAAGATGGCCATGCTCAAAATGGGGCTCTGGCATAGGGCCTGTTTCAAGATCGTAAAACAGATTTCATCCTCTTCTTCCCACCTGATCTTTTGGGGCTAAGCATTTTTCAATTTGTCTGTCAGTCTCGATGTCTTGCTATAGAAATTCTGAATAAATCAAAGGCCCTCAGATCTTTCTTAATTTTTGGAGGGGGTGTATCCAGGACGGCCCTCACCTTCTCCTGTTGTGGTTGCACTGTGCCATTACGTAGAAAAAATCTATATATTTTACCGCTCATTGGGCAACCTTGCATTGACTTGGACTAGCGGTTAATCACGCTTTTATTAATACTCTCATGATGGTATAGAGGTGGTACAAATGATCTTCCCATGTCTTGCTATCTATTAGGGTGTAATCTATATAGGGTCCACAAAATTCAGAGTACGGTTGTAAGATGTTATCCATGAGTCTCAGGGATGTTGCAGAAGCACTATGTAGCATAAAAGGTAGGACTTTGAATTGGAACAACACTATGAGAGTGGCAAAGGCAGTTTTTTCTTTATCAGGTCTATGCAAAGGAACATGCCAATATCCCTTTGTGAGAGCAAGTGTTGCAAGGTAGACACTATTAGCCAACTAATCTATCGGATCATCAGTACAGGAAAATGTGTAAGTGTCGAAGGCAGAGGTGGCGTTTAATTCACAAAAATCTACACAATCTTCAACTTCCATCAGTTGTTGGCACCAACACGACGGGAGAAGGCCAAGGGCTATCAGTAGGTTCAATGATGTTAGCCTCTAGCATGGTTTTGACTTCCTGAATTATGATTTATTTTCTAGCCTTAGGTAAACGATACAGTGTCAGGTGTACCATTTTACCTATGGGAGTACGGATAGGATGATAAATACCCTTTACTCTTCCAGGTTCTTCCCTAAACACATCAGTGTACTGCCTTATACGAACATATAGATCTTGCTACTGATTGTTATTGAGGTCAGATGAAATGAAGGCCTTACTTTCTGTATCTTCTGGCAAGAGACAAGATAAGATTACGGCAGGAGACTATGTGGGATCTTCATTCCACTCCTTTAATACATGTATGTGATAGATTTGTGTTTTAAGACGGCGGTCGGGTTGGGAGATTTTACCATTACGTGGATCTGTTTGCTCTATTACTTTGTATGGTCTATGCCCTTGGACACAAGGTGATTTTCCAAAGTAGGCAACAAAACAAGTACTTTTTGACCCATTAAAAAGTATCTGAGGGAAATTTTTTGATTGTAAGTGGTCTTTTGTTGCTCTTGTGCCTTAACCATGAGTGCCTGTACCAAAGATCTTACAACCGTTGTGTGTTCTTTCAACCTATTTGCAGTCTGGGAAAGGGGAATTGGAGCTTCCTCTCTCCTCCCAAGTTTCCTTCAACATATCCAGGACATCCTGTGGTTCTTGCCCATAAAGGAGTTCAAATGGGGGAAAATACTATTGAGGCTTGAGGGGTCTTCCAAACTGCAAACAAGTCCAAAGATATCATTTGATCCCAATTTTTACCATCTTGTTTAACTAAGTTTCGGTGTATGGTCTTAAGAGTCTTACTAAATCTTTCCTCTAGGCCATCCATCTGGGGATCATACACCGATGTTCTGAGGGTGGCAATGTGCAATAGTTCTTTAACTTCACCCATACGCTTGCTCATCAAAGTTGAACCCTGATCCGTCAATATCTCCTTTGGAAACCCCACTCGCGAGAAAAAGGGAGCAGGTGTTTCAGGATCTGCTGTTTTGTGTTTTATCCCAGGGGGTATGCCTCAGGATAACATGTGGCATAATTTACAATAACTGGAATGTATTTGTTCCCCAGTTTAGTATTAACTGGGGGTCCCACAATAACTATACCAATCTGGGAAAATGGAACTTCAATTATTGGTAATGGATTCAAGGGGACTGGTGGCGGTATATGTGTGCTAGTTTTCTGGCAGACTGCGCATGCTTGAATTGAGGTTTTAATGTCAGCATAAATTCCGGGCCAGTAGAAAGTGTTCGCTATATATGCTTGAGTCTTAGACTGCCTAAGATGTCCTCCCTTCAGATGTGAATTCGCTTTCTCTAGTACCACCCACTAATGACTCTTGGGGACCACCAAGTGAGTTTTAACTATACCTTCCAAAGTGGCATCTCCTTTATAAAGAAGTCTGTGTTTCAGGAACAAGAAGGGTCCTCCTTTCTCACAACCCTCTGTCTCTGATTCTACCTGCACAAATGCCTCAGCCAACAATGCATAGGTTGTATGAGCAAAAGCTAAATCGTGAAGTGTCTCTAGCTCTTCCTCTATAGGTTTGCTAAGTTCTGCTTTGGGAGGACCATCAGTTGTTTCATCAGCCTCCCTGAAGCCCCGATTCCCCCTGTCTAGGCTTTTCTCCCCAGATTTCTCCTTAAGCCTAGGGAATACTGCTTTTTCAAACCTCCCTTGAGCTACCTTATCCCATTGATGAATCTAAAATGGGTAATTTCCATGGTTTTGTAGCAATACCTTAATGTTACCTCTAAAGTCTGGGTCTATCACTCCCACTAATACATCCATTCCAAATCTCCAGACTAACCCTGACTTGGGTTCTAGTCTAATGTATGTATCAGGGGATGAATCAATATCGGATTAGTGGGTATCAATATTCTTTGACCTGGAAGAATTGTTTAATGCCTACTACTACCGATATCAAACCCAATAGGACCATTGGTAGCGACTGAGGGGTCTAATGCTCTGGTGCTTAGCTTTTCAAATTTGAGGGTCCCCCAACTTCTATCAGTTGAGCTGCACCCACTCCTGACACCATTTGTGAAGGCATCACAAAGTAAGAAACAGATAACAGACTTAAAGTTCAAACAAAAGATATTTATTAACTTAAATGTCAGGATGGTTGAAGGCCTAACTTGCCCTATGCTAAGGTGGGATTTCCTTACCTGAACGAACCTAAGGCAAGTCTGAGTCAAAGAGTTTAACTCAAAAGTCTGTATGTGTCTAAAACCTATCCTTGCCCTCACAATTTCAGCTGAACAATGTGTAGGGATATCAAGAAAGTTCCATGTAAAAGTCTCACAATTACCTTTTCCCAGTTCAAGATGTCACAGTTGAAAATCACTCCTTAGGGTGTTCCCTTCACCAAGTTTCAAGCAACAGAGTTAAAAAAGGGGGTCTTGAGACTTGGTTCTTGCCACACTGCAATCACTCATCAAAGTTCACTGTGTGGCTCCCGTTAGCCTTTGATGAACTTAACTTCAGAGTTTAAATTAAATTGTGGTGCAACATACATTTAACATTGTTTACTTTCAGTTCAGTGTCTCATGTGCACTTATATTTCTCAATTCCTCTCCCTCTCTTTCTCCTTCCTCCCACACACTCAGTACATTACTAAGAAGTCCCACTTTCAACTCTTCCTTCTCAAAGGAATTCTCCCTTTTCTCACTTACCACCAGAAGCTCAATATTTTCCGAGCTCTTGTTCTCTCTAGGCTTGACTATTACAACAGCCTCCTCCTCAATCTACCTTCTTCCACTCTGCAACCTCTTCAGCTAATCCGGAATAGAGCAGCAAGACGTATCCTTTGCCTTAAGCCCAGGGACCGCATCTCTCCTGCCCTAAAAAGTCTTCACTGACTCCCGGTTGCTGCGCGGATCAAATTCAAATCCCTCTGCATCATCCACAAGGCTGTCTGGGGCCAGAGGACCACACTATATGCAACGCTTTCTAACAGGATACATGCCTTCTAGACCTCTACGTTCCTCTGGCACCAACTTCCTGTGTGTAAAGCATTTAGCTAGACAGAGAGCAAGAAGTCATTTGCTTTCCTCAGCTGGATCCCTCCTATGGAACAGCCTCCCCCTCCCCCTCCCTCTGCGTCTTGAGCAGGACCTTCTTAAGTTTCGAAAGCACCTCAAGACTTTCCTCTTTTCCTCCTCCTTCCCTTCTTCCCTCCTCTGCTTTTCTCACAGTTGCTGTGATTGGTGTTATGCATCCTCAGGGGACCCGATCACTCACATCCAATCTCCCCAGCTTCTGTCTACCTCCTTCAGCACTTGCCTCGGCACACCCTCTGCACTGCAGACTCACACTTTTCCACCCAATGCAGCTCCTGGCTGCATAGCACTTACCATACCTTGCACTTCATCTGTGGCTAACCCTCGACCACGGACACCCCAGCACTTACCACATTGCCCTCTTCCTTGCTGCACTTGCACTTTCTGAATACTCACACGGCATAGTAGGTTCGGCCATCCCTTACCCCACTGTATTTTTTATGTATATTTGAATTGTACTGCAATCCCACGTTCCCTCCCTGTTGCCCAGTGGGAGCTTTGAAATAGAATGTATTGGCTGTATAAGCACCTAACAAGCAACCAATAAATAAATTGCAAAATCTCATTAAGTTCGGTATTTAATATGCACTTATTTGCGTCAAAGTTAACTTTCCATTTAGTTCGGTATTCAATGTACATGTATTGTCTTATATGCACGGACTGTTATTTACTTGCGGTCCCACAGGTGCTTCAATACCCTCCCGACACTCACCTGCCTTTTGTACATCTTCCCAGTGGTTCCTGCGACTTCCTCTTGACTTCTGGAATCAGGAAATCCACCGGCACTTCTATCTGCACGCCAGCTGTGGGGCTTCTTCCTGTACGAGGTTGGTATCCTCTCTGGACCGGGCTTCTCCTCAGCAGCTCCTGCTGCTCGCACTTGGAGATGGAGGCTCCCAGATCTGAGGAAAACACACGGCCCACACTTTTCGGGTCCCACATGTCTTCCTGGATAAATGCTGGCATCCTGGCTCTGCCTCTGGTCCCACCACGGCTCCCTCCGTATAAGGGTCTCCTGATGCTCCTCCACTCGCTCTCTTCCCTGCTGTGCGATCTCCTTTTATACTTGCTAGGCTGTAGGTGTGGATGTTCCCTGCCTGACCATAATCAAAGGGACATGCCTGACCCTCACAGCTCTTAGCAGGCATCTTCCTCGTCCCAGTACCAGGGTGGTGAGAGTGTGTGTTGTTCAGTACTGTCAGCTGTTATATGTGAGAAATTAAGGGGAGCCGGCCTATAATAGCCCACCTGGTTGTCAGTAGGAAAAGGGGATACCATGTCTCGTCCAAGGGCACTCCACTCCTGTCCTCAAGGACCCTCCACCCAGGTGATCCCCTCTCGCTTCTCCACCCCCATGGTCAGGATCCAATAGCGATGGCCGTTCCCTGGCCACCTGCGCATCGGATCCTTCGGCAGTGGGAGTGAGAATACCCTCAGATTTCTCACAATACCAACAGGTTTTTGATGCTGTGGGTCTGGGAAGGAGATGGGAGAGCGCTCAGCACAAGCGGGTGCGGATTCTCCAATTGTGTTTCTCTCTGTACCTCTCCTTCCTATTTGCTTCACTTCCTTTAGAATAAATAACTTTGGTGTTAATTTACAGTGTGTTGGATGCTGAAATCCACCAAATGTCTGCCACTGGAATGAAGGCTCTTCTGGCGGAAAATCGTCCATGCATTGCAGTGGAGACCAGTGGATTTTCCAGCAGCTTTCTGCCAGCGGAAACCCAGTATAATGTTGGTGGAGTGGTATAATTAAATCACCTTTATTACGCCGGCAGAAAGCTGGCAGATTTCAATCTGTGCTACACTCTAAAAAAGCCTCTTTGGGTATGATCCAAAAAGCTAAAGACCACCTGTAACAAGGACAGTGATTGGACCCTTTAAAGAAGGCTTGCCATTGTTCAATCAGCTGTCGACGTGTGCCTATAAAAGAGTGTTTTCCCACTCCTTCTCTGATTAATCTCTGGACTTAAACACTTCAAGAAGAATTTGTTTGGGCCCAGTTGGGAGAGCATCCCTTGTAAAGTCCTCCATTGTTCCAAGGCAGAGTCAAGATCTGGTTGCTAGTTATACCAAGGGCACATTGGGTGTGACCTGTAGCTAGAGCAAAACCTGCCTCTCTCCCAGCTACACTGGTACCCAGGAACTCACTGCAGGTGAAGGACACCTGTAGTGTTTGTCAGCCGCACCCCTGTATGGGAGAACAAAAACCTATATTTTTCCTGAAAACCTGGATTGAGACTCACAGCAACCTGGAGCCTCATAAGCAGGATTCCTTCGCTTCAAGCGGTATCCAGTCTTTGCATTGACAACCCCAAAGCATCAACAACCAAACCATCTAAAAAAAGCATCTAAAAAAAACATCTAATGCATTTGTTTAGATGGTAAAGGGTTTAGTTTATTAAAAATTGTTTTTAAGGTTATAAAAAGGGTGTTTGGGGGGACCTCCCCCCCATTAAAAAATGTTTTTAAAAGAAATGCATTAGATGCTTTTTTTTAGATGCTTTTTTTTAGATGGTATGGCATTAGATGCTTTGGCTGTCGATGGAATTACTATAAACCACTTCAAGCCATGTTTCTAGCATTGTTCAACACATTCGAACCACCAGGATCCTCCAGTGCTGCTTGTAGCACTCACCCGATCTTCAAAGTGCTTGCCCAGGCCAAGAAGCTTGGTTCTTCGCTGCTGTACCGGCAAGAACAACAGGAAGGTACTATTTACTCATTGCCCCTTCTGATCCAACTTTGGGCCCTAAACATTGGCTATGTCAATTTTGAACCCTTTACCATACAAAAGACACATCCTTTTATGAAAATTGTGGTTATAGATTGCCTTTCACGCCTGCTTCATTACCCAGAGTACTGCATCTTTCAGTCTTTGCATATTTTTTGTTCCTTCCCCACAGTTGTCTTTTGTAGTGTTGTTCTTTTGCATATGGTGTGTTTAAGGTATGTACATTTCTGTAGAACCTTGATTCAACATTCCTTTATTTTGGACTGTTGTACTTAGCTGTTTGGGTTGCTACTGTTTCCCATTCACACACCTCTTGAGAGTATATCCTGGCCTCGGCCCACGTTACCGCAAAAGGCAAAGGAGGTATATTCCTTAACTGTGCCCGTTCCACCTTTATGATTGGGATCACTCTTGTTTTGTAGAAGTGTGAGGGTTGAGAAGTTGGTTTAGCCACTACTTATTCATGTACTCCTGAAGTGACAGAAGTCATTTTGTCACAGATATGAAACTGAACAGAGAATCGGAGAAGAGTAATTGGGTCCTGGATGAGGGAGGATACCTCGTCCATGCCTAAAAGAGAAACCACTGATTTGGCTATTAGAAATCTGCAAAATAAGCTACATAATCCACTTCACCCTAGCAACGTGTAGTAAGACTGTGTTTGTAAACATTGTGGGGTGGAAGATGTCCATACTGAGTGCCTTTGTGATAATATGTCTTATGTGGGTCATTATTACCATATGTTTGAGGCTCTGGATCAAAATTACACAATGGTATTGGTGGACAACTGAACCCGGTAAAGGGCAGAGGTCAGGCAGGTAGGCCGGGAAAACACAGATCCCCAACAGAGACTAGGCTCCACCCTGCAGAAGACACTAAGGAGATATTAGGCTGGTATTAGTGAGGAGTTCCCAAGAGTCCCTCACCTACTCTCTCCCTCCCCTCCAAATGTAAACTCACACGCACAACAAAAGTACTTGCCGAACAGCACGAGGTCTAGGCTAAATGGAAAACTGAGGCGGAATCGGGCACCAAGATGTACAACAGTACAAAGAGGTCATAGAGACCGAAAGAATAGTCCACTGCGATGCAGTCCCGCCTAAAGGGTGTCATCACACAGTTCCACGTCCAAGAGCAATGCAGCCAGATGGGAAGACAGCAGAGGAAAGTCCAGGGACCGGCTTAAGTTCAGTTATATGGAAACAAATGTGTTTGCAGCACTAGCACAAGGGATCAGGCGGACAGAAGTCGAGGGGAGGCTGAGGTTTGGTAATTCAAAAGCAAACAAGTTTGCAGTTCAAGCATAAGGGAAGGAAAAGGTTGAAGCAAGTCCAGGCCAATGTTCTGTAACATAGAAACAAACTTGTTAGCAACAGATAAAACAGGACAATGCAGAGAAATGCTAGACCAAACCAAGCTTATCATTGTCCACTGTTTTGCTCAGCCTTCAATGCAGTCTAATATTTTTTTTAATTATGCTTATAGCTCAAGGAGCTTTATCATAATATAAAAATACAGATTTAGAAATCGATTAATTAATTTGATGTTACAAACATTACTTACATAATCGTGTTTTATGTTACTAACTTTAAACTGATAAACAATGTCATAACACAAGGCACCAAGACAAATAACACATAATTCTACAGCTTGGGGTCTGGCATGGATTCACATGCTCATGAATATTCCCATCGTCAGACTGGGAATCCTCAGTAAAAGAAAAAACTGTTTCACTTTCACTTTAAAAACTGTATTTCTCCTCTAAACCAATCACTGTCTCTGGGTCATACTGCCCTCATCCAGTGACAGTCCTCTCCCGAAGACCCGCCTCTGGCAGCCATCTTCAGATTTTTACTGCACGCTTCAGTGTTGGGAGTTCTAAAGTTGCTCTCCGACCTATGTGTACATTTTCTTCCTGTTTGTTCATGGAAATGTTAGATTTTTGTTTCACCAGGGCCTGTGTGCTCTATCCTTATTGGCCGGCAACGGGGATCCTTTGTCAGTGATGTTTTGCGCCCCTCAAGGGCGAAGATTCGATCAAGTTTCTGGAATGCCGTCTTGGGCCTACTTCGCACCTTGCGACGAAGACAGAGGAGAAAAAGGAGGGAATTACCCTATTCAGACCCTGCACCAAATGCAGGCTACGGAACGTCTTCATGAAGGACAAACATCTACAATGTTTTTACTGCCTGCACCCGAACTACAATGAGGTGGGGTGCGAGATATGCCTGGGCTTTACCAAGAAGTCTATGAAAGACAGGCATAGCAGGCTGGCGGCATGGCTCAATTCAAACAAGGCCTCTGCCCCATGCTCCGAGCAGGCTCATGCCTCGCCCAGGACCGACTGGTCCGAACAGCGGTCTCCCTCTGTGAAGAGATGAAAGTCCTTTGAGGTCGCCCCATCCATGGGTGTCCAAGATAAGTCCAAGTACTGCAAGTCCGAGTCCACCGGGTTCGCAGCTGATGCGTGTCCCAGGTTGGATAGGCCGTGATCACTATAGCCGTCTGCCTCCTTAGCCAGCGTGTCATCAAGCTCCTCCTCAAAAAGGAAGTCATCCAAGTTACAGGAGAAATCAGAAAAGCCTAGGCCAGAAGTCCTCGTCAACCATGTCGTCGACACCTGGTGTGACAACCACAGTGGCGGTAGGTGCCGATCCAACACGGGTGCCTCGTAAAGCCCAAAGGGTAGCCCTGCCTCGAAGGTGTGACACGACTGCCGAAGCAGCGGCAAAGGTGGCAAGCACCCCCGGGGAAGGAAATGCACTGGCCCATATCCTGGTTCAAAACCCTCAGGGAGGAAAAAGGGGTGGGGTGAGGAGGCCCTAAAACAGCCCTCCAAGGCTGGTGTTCAACCGATGGACATCTCAGCCACAGACGATGACGACCAAGAGTCTGTCCATACGGTCCACGAGGACGATGACAGTGGTGCAGGGCCTAGCAAACCATTGTTCCCTTAGCAGCCAAGGGACATATCCATAGACATCTTGTCAACTCTCCACACCCTGGTGACGGATATCCAGCAGAGGTTGCCCCCAGGACCGACAACTGTGGTGCCACAGCCCCCTGATCAGCCATCCACGTAAGCAGCAAAAGCACCATCCGATGACTCCAAATCAGCCTCCTTCACCATGTCGGGCCCCGACTCCACCAGCAGACCGGATACGCACACGGACACTGGTACGGCCATGGGAACCGACGAAGATGAGGTCCTTATACCGGCAGATGATGAATCGCCGCTCCTGGACGCCCCTTATTGAGTCTCTCCACCAAACGAGGTGGAACCATTCTACTCGATCTCCTGGGTTCCAGCTGATGCCCGAGGGAACCAGTAAAGAGGGGTTCTTGTATCAGCAACAAGAGTCCAAGCGGAAGACGATAGTGGCAGTGCCCTTTCTGGATGACATTTGGGAGGAAGACCTTGCCCTCGTGAAGAACCCATGCGCGGCTCCAACCAAGCGAGACGGGTTGGAGAAGAAATATAGGGTGCCGGACACTGCACCCAAATGCCCAAGTGCTTCTGGTCACAACCATCGCTGGACTCAGTAGTGTTGGCTGCCGCAAGGAAACGTTTGGCTAACCCTGCGAGGCGACGAAGTTGCACACCATGGGGAAGAGTCATTTACACAGCGGCATACACGATCAAGGCTAATGCTCTGTCTGGACCCAATCTTGGAATTCCTCCCCGACAACAAGAATATGGAAGCTCTCACCCTTTCAGGAAGGGAAGGCGGGGTCGGACCATGCCATTACGGTGGCAGTGGACATCGTCGACACAGGTTTCCGGCAGATGCAAAACGGAGTCTGCCTTAGTCGGCAGGGATGGTTGAAGGCCACAAACTTTCATCTGAACGTGCATACGAGGGTGCTGGACATGTCCTTCAACGAAGAATATCTGTTCTGGAAGGCAAATCCCTTCAATCCATAAAGACATATATGGAGATGACACGGTCTCTTGGCACTCTTCAACAGCATCACCCGTTGTATTTTTGCTCCTCCAGGGGTAAATCGAGCAGATCGTCCAAGGGATTCTCCACATCATACAGACAACCTCCCTGATCCTCCATGCAGGAGGTCGTTCCCAGGCCTATGGTAGCAGAGATCAGCATCACCATCACCCAGAGGGCAGCGCGTCACTGCCCAAGCAAGCCTGAACCAGCCAAGACATCGGGTCCCCACTCATGCTCCCTTGTGGGAGGCCGGCTGACGAGGTTCGTCAGAGAGTGGAGGAAGATCACCACTGACAAATGGGTTTCTGGATGCTCTTGCCCAGGGGCACACCTTGCATTCCAATGCAGGTGCCCACGTATTCCACTGGTTCCCCGTCGGGAGCTCCATGTCCATCAGCTCCTGGAAGAAGTGCGAGCCATGTTACAGAAGGGGATGATAGAGCCTGTTCCCCAATGACTCCGGGGATTCAGATTCTATTGCAGATACTTTCTGGTAAGAAAGAAGACAGGGGGTTGGAGACCCATCCTGGACCTGCGCCGTCTGAACAAGTACCTGAAGTCCCAAAAGTTCAGGATGGTCACATTGCAGCATGTGCTCAGCCAACTGGAGGAATGGGATTGCTTGACATTGTTGGGCATGGAGGACGTGTACTTGCATGTCCCCATACAAAGGAAACATCAAACGTTTCTACGGTTTGTGGTGCAATGCCAGCACTACCAGTTCAAGGCCCTACCATTCGGCTTGAAATCGGCCCCAAGAGTGTTTAAAAAATGCCTGGACCCAGTGGCGGCCCAACTGCATCTGCAGGGCATACACGTATACCCACACCTGGACAATTGGCTGATACACGCCCACTCTCAAGATCTGGCTGATGAGCACATGAAGGAGACCGTTTGACTTCTGATGAAGTTGGGATTCTCTGTAGACTATCCGAAGTCCTGCTTGATGCCATCGCAGAATCCTCTGTTCCTCGGCACCCGACTCAACACAGTGACTTGCCTGGCATCGCCTTCCGAGGAGAGGGTAGCGGCCATTCAAGGGAAGGTGCAATGACTGTCTTCGGCAAAGACAGCCACAGTGTGGGCCATCCAGTTGTTGCTGGCCATGATGTCATCCTGCATCTACCTCGTCCGCCTCTTGTATTTGTATTTTATTTCTTTATATAGCGTGCCTGGCCCAACGGCATCTAGGCACATTTCTTGAGGTTACAGGTTAAAGATACATAGTTATGCAAAAAAACAAGAAAGCAGTACATATTATAATGAACTTACAGGATATATACATATTACAATAAACGTACAAGATACAGCGTGATGGTCAATTCGGCAAGGCCGGTATTGAAGGTCAGGCAGGTGGAAAGCAGGACTTGCAAAGCCCCTACCTGTAATAACCTATATTACAGGTAGGGGCTTTGCAAGTCCTGTTCTACGAGCCACATAGTGGCTTTGTTCTTAAATGAATGGAAGGAAGGTTCAGATCTGACAGGATTAGGGAGTGAGTTCCACAGTTTAGAAGTGAGAACTGGGAAACTGGACCCCCCCTGCTTTCTGAAGCTTGAACCTCGGCAGTGAATGTCAGTGTACTTGGGCTGATCTCTGAGGGCGGTTGGAGGTGGGGCCTCTGCAGGTTGCTGATGTGACCACTACAGTTATTCTTGGATGCACATTGGATACAAGTGTCCAGAGGAGAAGGATCTGCACATCAACATCCTGGATCTACGGCAGTGTTCTGGGCCCTTCAGTCTTTCCTGCCTGAAGGGCAAGGTGGTGAGGATCTTCACTGACAACACCACCACCATGTTTTACATCAGGAAGCAAGGGGGCACTTGATCCCCATTGCTCTCCAAGGAAGCTCAGGACTTGTGGCGCTGGGCCATCGGACAGGGGATGTAGCTCTCGTCCCTCTCCACCTGGCAGGCATCAACAACACCATTGCAGACTTCTCAGCAGGGAACTGCACTCCTGCCACAAGTGGGAACTTCATCAGGATCAGGTGGACTGCCTATTCATCAAATGGGGTAGACCCCAGACCGATCTTTTTGCCATGGCGGCGAACTCTAAATGGCAGAGGTTTGCCATTCCACCAACCGAGGAGCTTGGGGGACGCGTTCTCCTTTCCGTGGAAAGGTCTGTTTCTGTACGCTTGCCCCGCGTTTCCTCTACTGCTACATGTCATCAACACACTCCAACAGTATCCATGCAAGATGATATTCATCGCCTCGGCTTGGCCGAGGCAGAATTGATATCCAGACCTACTGAGCCTGTCAGCGTTGACTCTGGTCAAGTTGCTGAAAGTGCTCACCAGAGAGGGAGGCGCAATCCTTTATCATGACCCAGCATCTCTAAACCTGAAGGAATGGCACCTGCAGTTTTAGAGTTTGGAGGTTATGAGCAGCCAGTTCACTGCAGTGACATCCTCGCCAAAGCCATGTCGCCACTGACTCTAAAGTGCTACAGCCATAAGTGGAAGTATTTTGCTACATGGTGCTGGTCACAGAAAATGATCCCTCTGAGGGTCTCGGCCCCACAGATTCTTCCTATACTTGCTTTCCTTGGCAAAAGCTGGGCTGGCTCACACATCCATCAAGGTAAACCTGGTGGCAATCTCATGCTACACCAGATCCCCAGGAAGATCCTTGCTGTGGGCTCACAGACTCGTCAAGGAGTTTCTCAAGGGACTTTTTCGATCTTTCCTGTCGGTAAAGGCAACTGCCTTAGCATGGGAACTCAATGTGGCCCTGCCAAGACCACTAGGGGCACCTTTCGAACCTATGCATCAAGCCCCACTCAAGTTTCTCTCGTGGAAGACGGCATTCCTTGTGGCTATCATCTCAAGCCAGGCAAGTGGGTGAGGTTCAGGCCCTATTCTGCAAGCAACCGTATCTACTTTCCACAAATCAAGGGTGGTACTGTGTACACACCCCACTTTCATGCCGAAGATTCCGTTGGAATTCCACCTCAACAATCCTTTGGTGTTGCCTGTTTTCTTCCAGAACGCTTCGTCGCCAGCAGAGAGGACCTTGCATTCACTGGACGTTGATCATCCCTTGAAGTTCTATGTGGCACGCACAAAGAGATTTCGGAAGACCTCAATTATTTGTGAACTTTGGACCTGTGAATCACAGGAAGGCCTTGTCCAAGGCTTCCATCTCAAGATGGCTCTCCGGCTGCATCATGCACTGGAGAACCAGCCTCTCCCGGGCCGTCCGAGAACCTACTGTATCAAAGCGATCGATGTGACGACAGCATTCTTTTCTGGTGTGCCCCTGCTCAACATCTGCAGGGCTGCAACATTGGAGGTCCACGCATACCTTCACAAGTTTCTACTGCATCGACAGGGATTCCAGGTCGGAGTCCAGAGTCTACCAGGCAGTGCTATGCAAACTGTTCACTTGAGGTGAGTCGGTTCAAGGGGTAAGTGTTAAATACTTTTTTTGAGCCTTGGCACCTCCAGTGGTTGTGTAATGTTGTACTGCTGTGTATATGTTACTCATGAGCATGTGAATTCATGCCAGACCCCATGCGGTGCCCACCTCTGAACAAGAGGCACGGGTATGTAAATCCACAGGGCATTGCAGGAAGACCCGATAAGTGCGCCGAGCTGCGGCACTTCGCCAGACAGACCCAATAATTCCAGTGAGTGGTGGCAGGCTTCGACAAGTGAGGCACACCATCCCTGGCAAACTCTCCAAAACATTGTGAACTCCGGTCAGATAGAGTTCACAGGGAGAGAGCAGACCCAATCACCAGGAGATGGGAAAAGAAGACACAGGGCTTCCATGCTGCAGTGAGGTTGAAAGGAAGGGTGGAGGAGCTCTTTGGAATCCCGTATGTGGGATGGGGCGGGTTTGGGGCTCAGCAGCCCCATAAGAGAGGAGAGACCACCAATAAGATAGACGAGGAGTAGATAAAAGGAGGAAGAGGCTGGGTTAATGGCGAGACGTGTTTCCTTCTCACTGTGCTGCCGCAACTGCTGGGCAAGCTAGAGGGAGATGACATAGAATATACCTGGGACTATTGACGGCCTCCTTTTGACCAGAGAGGGAAACCCAGAGGACCTGGCTAAGTGCAGGAACTCTGAGACCCACCCACCACGTTGGTATTTTGAAATGTTTATAAGATAACGCTATTTAATAAATTGCTCTTATAAATCTCACCTGTGACGGATTTTCGTACAAGAACCACGCTGCTTCTGATAAAGCTCTTCTTATACAAATATCAAAATATTGATGCATTTACATTCTTAGCAGCCTTTAAAACAATTGTGTGAAAATGGAGTCCATTGCATTTGAACAACAAACATTGTGACCCACAGACTTCCCGTTGTAATAACGGTTTGTGTAGTGCATTGTGCATAGATGTACTGTATATTCAAACAATTATTGCATCATAGCCAGTTCTCAACTGTTTCTAGAAATAACATTAAGGCACCACAACATTTTGAGAAGTCTCTCTCCTCTGTAATTTTTCAAACATATATCTTCTAATGCCATGTTCTTTATTATTTTGCTGTCCCACTCCTGAAATATAAACACCCTAGCCATTTTCAGGTTTCCGCTCATAGAAGTGGCTTTAGCTAAAGCAAGTGGAGCAACAACAGCTAGGATAAAATGTGCGTGATAATGCCTACCTTTTTAAAGTGTCGTTATTCTCCCCATTTTTATGTTCATGGCATTATTGTGTATGGCATTCATAGGGAGGCAAAATGAACTATTTCACTTTTTGAAGACTCTGTCATCCTACTTTGTTGTCTTGACAGGGAATTATGGAATTCAAAATCAACTGCAGGTGGAAACCACATTTTATCTGATAGATGTTATTTCTCCTTTTTTCGGTCGCTGTTGGATGAGCAGTGCCCTGGTATTTGTGAGGTTTTACATATATTCCATGTGCCTCCCCCTCTCATACCCCTGCAGTACTAGTCCATGGGGACAGGGAAAGGGTGGAAAAGAGGTGTGGGGGGTGTGACGATCTTACAGATAGCGTCACTTTTCCGCAGAGGGACCCTTCTCTCCAGGAGACCAGGGGGGGGTCCCCCTGGGGTGGTGCACAGTGGGAGGATCTCCCACAGAAAGGCCCCCTCAGGGAAAGTGGTGTAGGTCTATACCAGGGTTCTTGTTATATCAACACCTGAGATCCAAAACCCTTCGCCTATTCCTCCTCAGTGGGCAATATAGTAGAAACAATGTGTTTTTGTAAAACTTCGAAAACCCTTACTTTGTCAAATATCAGGATGAGGAAGAAACGACTAAGTCCAACGAGTAAGGAATAACAGCACCAATACAGCTGGAAGTCAGGTGACTAACGCTAAGCAAAGGCTGGGCTTCCTATTTTATCCAGAAAGCAAAGAAGGACTGCGTTTGCTAACGTGGAGCGTGCTGGCAATAGTAAAGGGCATGAGAGGAGAATGAAGAACCAGCACCAACACAACTTGTCAAGTTCATGTTTTTCCTCCAGTCAACGGAATCCTACCAACCCCTGCTTGCCTACAGATACCAAAAGTTTGAATACCTGTGAACCTCGTCAGCAAATGAGCCACTGAGAGGTCCAAACGAGGGCAGATCGAAATGCGCACAGGCGAAGAAGACGTATTGGTGGGACCCGAGGAGGAGAGTGGACCATGCGATCCGCAACTGCGGCCAAAGCTACATCTTCCAATGTGGAGCAGCAGCAGGTAGGCGAGACCGGGCATGGTGGCCTATGAACATTGGATGCAGAATACAACACTACAGCCAACATCGGCCGCCAGGCGACAAGCAGCGAATTGTTAAAGATGGACAAGAAGCACCATGCATAATCTTGCATTTCCTCAGACCCGAGGAAGAACCGGTGAAGAACTCCCAGAATCCACATGCTTAGGAGATGCTAAAGTCCAGGTGGGATTGTTAACATAACCAGAAAATACCCCATAGTGTAGATCACTTTCAGTCCCAAGTACCTGGCCAATACCACAAAAAGGTCATCATTGAGGGAATGGATGTAGGGCCACTGCTGCTAAAATCCTTACTGTCCCAGGCAGAACCACATAGACTTTTAAGTTTGTTTGCTTTGGAGAGTTTTTGTTGAAATTTGATTTCTACACAAGAACACTTTGAGTCTTACTTTTCATTGGTACTTTTTGTTTTGTCACAAGAAGCCCAGTTTGTCTCTATGAGGAGTCCGCTGGGGGGAGGGAGACATCCTCTCAGGTTTATACGGACTTTGTTTTGAGGCCTTCCCTTTAGCCCGATAAACTGTCCATTTCGCTGAGGGGGAATGTCTCACCCCCTTGGTGCACAGAGGATATTACATTTTCTGTAGCATTAGGGATAGCAGGGTTTTGACAAGGACTGTTTATTTTAAGAGCTCGACTGACCTGACCACCCAACTTTGTCTTTTGTTAGGTAGGGAAAGCACCTTAGAATACAGATAGACTATTTATTTTTGTGTAATAATAAAGCATTGTAGAGCATGCCTTCTCTTGGTCAGTCTCTTGCTTCCTCAACTCCACAGGGGGGCATACACAACATTACCCTAACTGTGAGTACCTTTGAACTATGAATAGTGTACTCAACCTTCAAGGTCTGAGTGACAACATAAAACGTAAGCTTTGCTCTCGTTGTCTAGCAGATGTTACTCAAAACCCAACTGTAGAATATAATCCCCATAGCAATTAGCTACTCATCTATAATTCTGTGTGTAATTTGCTAAAAGGGAACCTTCTTTGGGCTTATTTTGCTCTATGTGTCTTGTTTGATGTGTCTCCTTGTGTTTTGTCAAGTACCTTTGTGAAGTGGTGTAGACATTATTGCTGGCCTGGCATGATGTTTGTGGGGGCATCTGATGCCTTAGTTGACATATGGCAGGCAGAACCTCTTGGATTTGCCTGCACTTCTTGTAATTGGCAGTTCATTGGGAGTCTTCTAGTAATACACTGTGATTAAGTCGAGTCAGTGTCAGTCACGTGTTCTGCCTGCCATCTGGCTGACTATTGAATCCTGGAAGAGGGGCCTGCTCCACAGAGTGCCCCTTGAAGTCCAGAGGAGGGGTAGAAGAGCACCTTGGGGGACATTTGATTCAGTCAGGCCAGACAGAGTCTTCAGAGGTCTCAAATTAGACGGTATTGGTTACAATGTATGCCAGACTCGCACTTTTACTGGCCCATCTCTTTCATCATCAAACCTAATGGCAGGTGGTGCGAAGGGCTTTAAGTAGCCTGCCACTGCACTGGCTCACCTTTGCTGAGCTGTCCTTGCAAGCACTTTTAAAAGGTTCACTGTTGTTTCAGCCTGGCAGGGCCTAGGGTCTGGGCCATCAGGGGCAGGAGATGGCTGCAATCAAAGGAGGGCTGTTCATGCTGTACGGGAAGCACATGAGGAGGGCTCATTTTGGAGAAATTGTCATATGGGGTCCTTGGCCACACACTGAAGGCAGCAGACTTCTAACATGTTCTCATGTCATATTATTTATACCAGAAGGGCAACTCAAAGACTGCAAGTTAAAGTTAAAAGCTGGACTATGCGATGTACCTGTGCCTGAGCAGTGCAACCAGAGAAATCTATATCACCGTTTGTAGGAGGGCAAAAGAAATGGCGCTCTTATGGCCCAGGACACAGCAGGCGTGTAGTCTTATTTTTGTGCTCATGCATGCTATTAAGGCAGGGTTTGAAATTGAGGGGAGCTGGGAGCTATTTAGCTCCTGCTTGAAAACTGGTTAGCTTGACATTGAACAGCTACCAGGAGCAACATTTGGCTCGCCACACCAATTGATGCCAAACAAACATACCTATGTGACATTAACTCGGTGCATTTGGGAAATGTATAAATTAGCATTAGGATACCTCTATATGACATAAATAGACGAAGGTGGGAGGAAGCGCAGACAACTCATACAGTAAATATAGTAGAAATATATGGGTTTGAGGCTACCTCATCTTTGAGTGGGAACCTCATGAAAGATAGCATACTCTCCTCTACAGCCCAAATAGTCGCATACTCTCCTCTACAGCCCAAATAGACACATGAGGCGGGGGAGCAAGATGAAAACATTCAAGAGGTTATCATAACAGATCCTTCACTGACCTTGAATAACAGGTATAACAGCTATGGCCCGCTTGATAATGTGTGTACACCTACCCAAAGCACTCAGATCGAGCTGGCGAAGCCTGCCAAGATAAGTAGGATAAAAAAGCAAAGCAGTAAGTGCATTAAGGACAGATGTGCCTGAAGTAAATGCAGCACCCTTCCCTTCCCTTGAAAACAGTCATGGAAATTAAAATAAAAATCATTGGCACCAGAGATTTTATCTCTAGATGCCACGGATGCGGTTGGGCCCGATTTAAAGGAGTATTTTGAGGACATCAGAAACTTAATTGTGAATAAAATTGGGAAAACCGTATCAGAACTTCTGAGTGAAATCTAAACGGTTAAAGAAAGTGCTGCTGCCTTTCTTTTAATGCCAAGCTTCCTGGGAAACCATGCCCCTCAAAATCCTCTTTTTACAAAACTGATGCTGGGGAAGGCACACTTGGAAAAGAGAGTGCAGGCACTGGACCAGTTACGAAATCAACAATCTAGCCCCCAAGTAGTGAGAGAATAAACATCACCCCTCATCACCAACTTAGTGCAAGACACAACTCAGCCCCATCATTGGTTTCTAGAAGTTACTCCATTCACTTTGGTCCTAAGAACTTATGTAATTATTAATAACTTGGCTCCACCTTTATTGCATGATGGACAGCCGGTTACGTATCAGTCCTTTCCCCCAGTACAACAAATGGGATATATAATGACCAATCGCTTTTCCGGACATCAAACAGTCCTGTGCTAGTACCAAAGTGCGCAATGGTAACTTCAATCTGCATCTGTCTTCTAGTCATGCTTCTTCTCCATTTCTTGCCATTATCAACTCCTATTGACTCTCTCCGCTTCCTACTCTTCCTTCTCATACTTCGGCCTCCTCATTGGATCTTATCTTCAACTCCTCAATGTCTACCTCGGAGGGCTTGTTCTGCCCGATTAATCCTCTAATCATCACTTGCTTCTATTTTCTATTTTTGCTTCTATTTTCTATTTATCCCCTAGTTTGTGACATTTATTTAATCTCCCCTGCTCTTACCCTTTCTTTTTTCCATCCCAATCTTTGTACGTTCAATACCTCTCTCTTTGTATCTTCTTGTATCTCTACTCTCCCATCTCACTTAGCTTTTGAAGCTCTTTCAATGGATGAAGCTGCTTCTGTTTTTTCTCTCTCTCCTCTTTCAAAATGTTCTACTTCTCGTAAGCTTTCTCAGCCTTGGTTCTCTCCTTATCTTCGCTCAATGTGTAGAGCTCTCCGTCGCCTGGAGCTTCGCCGGCATAAATCTCGATCTGTGTCTGACAGTGTATCCTTCTCTTCCTACCATACTTTATATGATGAAGCACTTCTTTCTTCGAAACATCTTTATTACTCTGATCTCTTGCACTCTGTCCTCCCACCCTCGTCTTTTACAATCCCTCTTTCGCCTATTGTCTCCCCCTGCCTGATCACTCCCTTCTTTTCACACTTACTGCATTTGACTTTGGTAATTTCTTCACTTCTAAAGTGAAGTCTCTCTGTTCTGCTGTTCTCCTTGCTCCCCCAGTCTTCATCCTGTTCTGCCCCCCCCGCTGTTGTTCTTACTTCTTTCTCATCTATCTCTAATTCTGACACTTCCTTACTCATCTCCCGGGAACATCCCACTGCTTCTCCTAAAGATCCTGTTCCATCTGCTCTAATTTCTAAAATCTTTCCTTCTCTCAATTCTTACATGACTAGTCTTCTTAACATTTTTATCACTAGTTCCAATTTATTTTTCCTCTTGTATTTAAACATGCATCATTCTTCCTGTTCTGAAAAGACCTTCTTTGGATCCTGCCATTCCTTTGAATGTCCATCCTATTTCTCTTCTGCCCAATCTTTCTAAATTGCGGGAATGTCTCATCTACTCTCAGGTTTCTTCCTTTGTCACTCTTAATTCTAATCTACCTCGCTTTCAATCTTATTGTTGAGCTCTTCACTCTAAGGAAACTTCTTTTATTTGTTTTGCAACTCTCTCCTTTCTGCCCGCTATGCAAAAGACTCTTCTATTCTTATACCTTTGGACTTATCCGCTGCTTTTGACACAATGGATCACTCTGAAGTGGGAGAATGGAAAACCAGGCTCCCGTCCTTCACCTCTCGCGCTTGGCCTAGAGGGTCACGACCCAAACACCCGCCACGAGAAGAGTTTGCCCATTTACCAGACGACCAGATACCCTGGTACAGGAACATACGGATGTGTCCATCTGCTTGCCCAGCAGCCCGCACTGGCCATGCCGACACCTGCGGCGCGGATCAACTAGACTAAAATCTACACGTCGTTAGAGATGCCATGACGACCTAGACAACGGGAAGCACATCTGTACAAATATACACACTGGACATTCCCACACCAACCTACACGAAGAATATACTCCGTGCTATGACGTAGGCGACAGGCATATTCACGGACGTGCATCTTTATTATTTTTATATAGGCTTTCAGAATGCAGAAACGCAAGACGCGTCATGAACTTTTTACTAGCTTGCTCACGCTTCTCTTTGAAACCAGTTACCACCATGAGAAATATAATAAAGACAATACTGATTATGGAATTATATGCTCCTATAACCTAAAGCACCTGTGCACCAAACGGACAACTTATGCACCGGGCCAAAGTAGGCCTCAAACAAGAGCTCCCGTGGACATCAACAAGACAAGAGTCAGTTGCTGATCCTGCAGAATGAGCTTGGCGAAGCAACCAGCCAAGGTCGCAATGTTGCAAACCCACGTTCCAAGAGCAAATCATCAAAGGCACGATGTTGCAACCTCGCACTCCGCGCACCAACGTTAAAGTCACACCGACAAATTAAAGCAGACGCGCAGTAGAAAAACAATATTAATTGTGCAGAATTATGCCTCTTTCACGGTCCCTCCCCACGTGATCAAGCCGAACCTGACGAGATGCCAAACCCGGGAGAACAGAGGCGTCTGGATCCCTCGCTACGAGACACTGGCAGATACACTTGAAAGGCTCAATGGACATCTGCAACAGTGGGAACGGTACCCCGTCTAGCTATGAATAAGTCCTCACATTGTCTGCATGTACCCATAGTGAAACATTGTTGCAACTTACAGGTACACCGAGAGCTGGGAACGACGGTGGTCCCAGGCTGGGAAGCTCACGGGCGCACCAATCAGAACATGGGGCTCTTATCACTGACGCCAGCACATTTAGCCAATCCTCAGGAGCCTTCATGTAACAATTTTCATGTATCTAATTGTAGGGACAACCCAGATATACCACCTGACTACACCTTGTCCACTAATATCTTTCTCTATATGTGTGCTATACTAACCCTACCACTCGAACACCCAATTAAGAGTGGCGATAGGTTTTTTGTTAACTTTCTGAAGTGACGCAAGTAGCGCGTCATAATACAGTAAAAAGGGCCTGCGAGCCCCACGATTGAGTGTGTGTCAGGACGAACGCGTGCGCTCCTTGACCCATCCCTGCCGTTTTGTCTAATAAACAGCAGAGTCACCTTGCTCCTTGTGTGCGTCTCATACTCTATCTCATCTTATCTGGGATAACACACGGGAGGAGTTGGGGCCTCCCTGCCTGGAGGTCTGCGGACGGTCCGGCCGACCCCGGCAGAATTTCCCCCCCGACAAGTTGGAGGCACTGCTGAGATCTGTTTAAGATCGACTTTTTATTTTTACTTTTTCCAGGCACTCCCGTTGCGAGGAGGCCCGGCGGCGCGGCCCCCTCTGCCGTTGCCCCCTTCTGAGGACTACAGGACCATCGCGGAGCTGCGAGAAGACCGGACAGCGCAATCCGGATATTGGCCCTCGGGAGCCGGTTGAGAAGTATCCCGCCCGCGGTTGGCGAGTGTCCAGACGTGGTCCAGACGAGGGGAGGTGGCGAGCCGCTTGGAGGGGTGCACGCAGTCGAGCGGCCCTGCATCGAGAGAACTTGGTGAGCATGACACACACAACGAGCAATGCGAAATTGTGAGGGAGGGGGGAGGAATTAAATAAGGGAGGAGGGAGGTGTTGCACAGGTGCGCGGCGAAGGTTTGACAATATAGTGTTGGCAATGGAATGAAAGGGAGTGAAAAGAGTGCGAGAGCAGTCACGCGAAAGAGGGGGGCGGAGCACGAAACATCACGTGTGGCCGCTCGTAGACACTGATTGGCCTAAATCGCGACTAACGTGTAGGGGTGGGCGTGTGTGGTTTCCTACGATTTGGCATTTATTGATCAATGAGTAGATGAGGTTCCCTATTGTTCGAGCAAGAAACTCGATAGGTAGATGAGGTTTCCTATTGGTCGAGCAAGAAACTCGATAGGTAGATGACGTTTCCCTGTAGGGGGTAGCTAGTTGCATAGTTGCCAAATACGGAAGATAATTGGCTGGTTAAGCCCTCCTGTTGAGGGGCGTATCACACGCGAGGCGACGCAGCGTGTGCAGTCCGATTATATTATTGATGAGATTACCTTGTTCCAGGAGAGACAGGAAGACAGCTGTAGGGTTAGCGGGGGTAAATTGCAAGTGTATTTTGAAATTAATAATGAGAATGTACTAGTAGCGTAAAGACATCGGTGACGTCACCAGTAGGGATTTTATAGGATATCACGAGCACAAGGAACATTGAGTTTTGAAAGTGGTGGGGAAGAGAAAAATGATGAGGGAGCGGATACGAAGATAAACAATAAACGAGTGGATTGGAAGAGGAGAAGGGGAGAGGGGCGTGGCTGAGCACGGAGAACGCCGGCCACGGCAAATGTAAAAGGGGGAGGAGAACGAGGAATAAGGACGACTGTATAAGATCGTCGTAAGGGGTACGCAGTCACAGGGGGCTGCGTGCGCTTCGGCCGCAGGGGGCCGTAGGGGAAGGAATATACAATACAAAATTATACATATATATTTTTGTGTTTTATTATTTTTTGTTTTTTTTTAAAATTATTATTATTGCATACTTTGTAAAGGATTGTCGTAAGTCCCCACACTTACGGGGCCAGGTAAACAATATAAGGTTGTAAATTGCAAACTGATAGCGAAGGGAGGAGTAACAAGTGGGGCACAACTATGTCATATGGGACAGGGTCGGGAGGGTGGGGGAACACCCTCACTACCCCACTACAACACATATGCACCACACTGCCACCCCATAGGGAGAAATTAATTAAGTACAGCATAGAGTGGACCCAGGGGACGGATAACAAAATGTTAACACCATGGCCGCCTAATGGTAGTTTCGATCCATATGCCCAACATTCATTGCTAAACCATCTGCACAATACATACAAGGGGAAGAAGTTGGCGAGCCATATGGAGGTGTTTAACTTATGGAGGATGTTCCAGGGATCCCGACCAGGACCAAATGGAATGTTTTCTATGGGAGAAACGCCGGAAGTAAAGGAGATTATGAAAGAGGGAACGGATGGGGAAAAGGGGTGTGAAAGGAAAAAGAATGCGGAGAATGAAGGAGAGGGAAGAGAAAAGATTGATAAATTAGAAGACATAAAAAAGGAACCGAGCAACGAGATACCCATAACACCGGGAGTGAAAACAGAGGGAGAAGGGTTGTACCCTTTAAGAGAACTAGGAGAAATAGAAGGACAGTTAAGGGCGGCTGAAGGATACTCGAACCCGGCATACAGCCCTCCACCATATGTGGCTCACAGGAAGATAGTGGGGGAGGGGAGGATTGGAGAAGAGCAGATTGTAGAGATAGGACATGATGAGTGGGTAGCTGCACAGATATTATTAAAATTACGGGGTTCACTAACGGGAGAAGAAAGGGAGGCAGTAAAGAGAACAGGCGAGGATAGTACAAGGGAGAGTGAGATGAAGGGGGAGGAGCTACTACGACAAAGAGAAGAGATTTTGGAGGAAAAATTGGCAAAGCTAAGGGATGAGCAGAATGAATTACTAACACAGCTTGAGAAGGGGGAAAAAGAGAGAGTGAGGAAAAGGAAAGAGGGTAAAAACGAATTGGACAAATTAAGGGAACGAAATGAGGAGCAAAGGATAGAAGATGGAAGGGTAAGAGCAGCAGCAGAAAGGGTGTCAAGAGTAGTGTTGAGAGAAAAAAAGAAGGAAGAAGAGGACAAGGAAAGGGAATTGGAAATATGGAGGAGGAGGGTAGTATCAGAGGCAGCTAAGAAATATGAAGAAGAGAAAGCAATAGAAAGAGAAAGGGTGAAATGGGAAAGAAAGAAAGAAGATGAAAGAATATTGGAACAGATGAGCAACGAAGTGATGGAGGAATTAAAAAGGAAAAGGGAGGAAAATAGTAGGGAAATGGAGGATAGGAGTGAAGGGGAAAGAGGAGGGAGAAATAAGGAGAGTGAAAAATGGGGGGATGTATATAGAAGTAGAGAAGTAGCAACAACATCAACACCAGGGGGAACAGTTGGTAACAAAGAAAGAGGAGAAATGGAGCTAATAGACTTAGAAACAGTAACAGTAAAAGGGAAAAAAACAGAGTGGGGGATACCATCTATGACCGATTTTTGCAGTGAGGAGGAAGAAGGAGTAGAGAGGGTAGGAAGAAAGAGTGAAAGGGAAAGCTTAGATAAGCTGTACCTCACTAGAACAAACATAGACTCGCCATGGATCCGTAAGAGAAGGGAGGAGCTGGAACCAAGTGAGGAGAGGGTGCAACAACTAGTGGAAAAACAAACCCATGAAGCCACACCATCGCCATCTCCATCACGCCCTCCCCCATCGCACCCTACATGCTCAACCACCACACGCACGCTGCGCACAATAAAGCTTGCGCCCTTCATGGACGAAGTGACTCCCTATGCATGCCGGCTTAGAGACCTCCCTAGCCGCAGGCAAGGCAGACAGATAAACATACCCATATTAAACACAGGAGATGACGAAACAAGGGGAAGGGACGGAGAGGTAGGTAGGAGGAGGGGTAGTAAGGAAGAATTTGAAGTGGTAAAGGAAACGGGTGAGGAGGAGGGGTGTGAGGACTCAATATTATGGAACATAAAGGGTGACACAAGACACAACTTAATGCCACTGTTGGAGAGAGGAGGGGTTAGACCGCAGTATGTACCATGGAAGCATACGGATAAAGAAAATATAAAATGTAGGCTCCCATCACTAAGTGGAGGTGCGGGTAAGTGGATATATGAAATGGAAAAACACACCGCAGGGCAGAAACTAGCAGTAGGAGATGTGAAAGGCCTGTTAATATCAATATTAGGGGATAGAGCGGACGACATCTGGAAGAGAGCGGGATTCCATGGGATAACAATAACGAACACATCGCATGATGGGGCGCCATTTGCAAACTGCAGACATGCGCTATGGCAGGCACTGAGAGTACAGTACCCAGACACATCAGACATAGGAGCAATCACTTCCCGTAAGATGCGTGAGAATGAGGATCCTGTTGATTATATCCAGGATATTCAAGAGAAGTGGCGCATGGAAACTAGAGAACAATGGGATAAAACACCAGCCATATTTTATCATATACTAGTACAAGGGCTCCCAGAAGGAGTTCAGAAACAACTAAAGAAAGTAGTGGGAATGGAAGTAAAACCATGGCCTGAAATACAGCTGACAATAGTACATCACTGCAGGATATGGCAAGGAAAAATGAAACAAAAGGAAGAGGACAGGAAAACAGAAGAGGCCAAACTAGTACAGAAAAAACTAACTAAATACACAATGGAGGGGGCACTAATAACTGCGCCCACAACAATGGCCCAAAGCCCCACACAAGTAGTGGCTGCACAAGATCCAGCTCTAATAGCACCTCCACAAAGTATAATACAGCAAATGCCGCCACTACAATTACACGCACCAAACGTGGGAGGAGGGTACCCAATGCAAGGAGCTGGGTATTATGGTTATAACAGGGGGAGAGGAGGATTTATGAGAGGGAGAGGATACGGATATAATACCCAACAGCAGGTGGGGGGAGTTGGAAGTTCCTACCCCACAGGGCAACCGGTATACCAGGACAACACAGGGAGCTTCCCATGGCAAAACAGAGAACCACCCGTGTGTTGGAGTTGTGGACTACTAGGACACATGTCACGCACGTGTAGGGTCAGGCCAGGAACACCAGCATGGAATGAGCAGGCACAGCCTAGGCCACCACAAGAACAGCAGGGCATACAACAACAGCAATTAACACAACAACAGCCACTGCAGCAACAGCAATTAACACAACAACAGCCACTGCCACAACAACAAGTAGTGATAACACAACAACCCCAAACTGAACAAACGCAATTGGGTAGGGTGACGGTATTGGGACACAACCCTTACACAGGAAATGGCCAATCATTGTACCCCCAATAGGACAGCCCACAGACGGCCTTGGTGTGTGCCATCCTGTCAGTAACACCTAATAGTGCGGAGGAGCCACGCATAGAGGTAACGATAGGTGACAAAAAGTTATCGTTCCTTGTTGACACCGGGGCAACCCGGTCTTGCATAAGGGAAGGTAAATTTAAGATGTCAGGCGAAGCCATGAACACCCAAGGATTTTCTGGGGCTAAAGGATTGGTTCCTTTTACTGATAACGTTCCCTTATCTATCGGAGATTACGATCTGTCAGTTCCACTCTTGTATTATAGTGCCTCACCAGTAAATATACTGGGGAGGGACATAATGAATAGGTTAAATATGACAATCTCCTTTACAGAGGATGGTATAATTTGCTCTACTCCAGGGATTAACATGCTAGCAGCACGACAGATTATGCAAGCATACTGTGGGCAGACAGCAATTAGGGCGGAACCAGTAGATGGCGAGATATTCCAGTATGGAACAGACATGGCATTTGCATGGATGCCAGGGATAGAAGGGAAAATATGGAGGAGGCCAGCAGCTTATCTGTTCCGACCAGAAACACCTGTTAATGAACAAGAAGGAAAGGTGTTTGCAATAGACATTGAAAGCATTATTACAACAGCTGAGTATATTGCTGTGCACGCCCAAGACAAAGAAGGAAGAGCATGGAGGGCAGTGATAGCACTAGCAGAAGGATGTAGGTTGACCCAGGTGTCAGATGAGGAACTGTTTTCAGAAGAAAAGGAGGAGGGGGAAATGGTGTTCATGATGAGTGTAGAAATATGGTTACGAGTGGCTCACAAACAAATAGCGCAGAAAATTGCTATGGCACTTGAGGCACCTGCATGCACCCCAGTCCCTTTCTTTAAGGAGGATATGTCAAAGGTGCCCAAATCATTATGGACCATTAGCCCTTATGACGTAGGATGCATTAAAAGCATAGGGGGTGTACGGATAAAATTGAAAAAAGGTGCAATACTACCAAGAGTAAAACAGTACCCATTGTCAAAAGAGGCAGATGAGGGCATATATGAAACTATAACGGCCCTTATAAACAATGGCATATTGGTCCCCTCAGAATCACCATGTAACACGGCTGTGTACCCAGTGCGCAAGGCTAAAGGGGGGTCTTGGCGCTTCATACAGGACCTAAGGCCCTTGAACAACATAGTGGAAGCAGAATATCCAGTAACAGCAAACCCGGCCACAATATTGTGTGGCATTCCAGCAGAGGCATCACGATTTACAGTAATAGATCTTAAAAATGCATTTTTCTCAATACCATTACACCCCGACTCACAAGATTTAACAAGTTTCACTTACCGAAATACTAAATGGAAACATACCAGGTTACCACAAGGGTATTGTGAATCACCCTCAATTTTCAATAGAGTAATACAGATGGATTTGGGTAACGTTGAGGTGGAAAGCACAGTGTTACAATATGTGGATGACATAATAATTTGCAGTATAAACGAAAGTAAATGCAGAGAGGACTCGTTAAAAATGTTGACTATATTGGCTGAAAAGGGGTATAAGGTAGACATGGAAAAAATACAATACTGTCAGGAACAGGTACTCTACATTGGCCAACTGATATCCCAACATGGAAGAAAGATTGCACCACAAAGAGCACAGGCCATCTCAAGCACTCCCATGCCACAGACTGTGAGAGAACTGCAGCAATTTCTGGGGTTATGCAACTACTGTAGAGCATGGGTATTTGATTACAGCTCATACATAGGACCCCTGCTTGAGGGGTTGAAGGAAGCAAATAAAGGGGAGAAAAGGTTGGGGTGGACTATGGAAATGAGGGAGGCATTTGACGAATTGAAGGACGCGATATCAACAGCTCCAGTACTGGCATCCCCAGACTATGAGCGACGATTTTTTATATTTTCACATTGCGACTCAGCAGTAATGAAAGCAGTATTGGCCCAAAAAACAAGCATGGGCTATAAACCAGTAACATTTTATAGCGGTCACTTAGACCCCGTGATGTTAGGCCACTTCCCTTGCGAACAAGGCCTCGCTGCAGCTGCTTTTGCAGTAGAAAAGGCATCAGCAATAACCATGGGGTGTCCAACTACACTGTTTGTGGAACATGCATTATTTGCAATATTGAATAAACCCAAGTCCACACTAACGACACAAAGGGCATCAGGTTATGAGATCATTTTGTCTAGGGCTGAACTAGCGATTGTTAGATGTAGCACTGTTAACCCTGCAAGATTTCTAGCAGAAATAATTGAGGAGGGAGATTACGCCCACGACTGCACCCAACTAAATGAAATATATTCATGTACTAGAAAAGTTGAAGAGAATGCACTAGAGGGAGGTGAGCTTTTGTTTATTGATGGGTCATCAACTATTGATCAAGGAGATGGGATACGGAGAACTGGGGCAGCAGTGGTAAAAATGATGGAGGCTCCGGTGTGTGTGGCTATGAAATGTGTACAGTTACCACAGCATTACTCTGCTCAAGCCGCTGAACTAGTTGCACTAATATTGGCATTGAAAGAAAGTTTTAACAAACGTGTAACAATATATTCCGACAGTGCATATGTTACATCCACTGTCCACTCAGGGCTAACAAAATGGAGGAGAAGAGGGTTTAGGAGAGCTGACGGCACTCCAGTGCAACATGCCCTCTTGTTGGCTGAATTAATTGAAGTAATAAACGACCCCCAAGAGCTAGCCCTAGTAAAATGCACCGCACACACCAATGGTGAAGACCACGTCTCAAAAGGGAATGCAGCAGCAGACGCACATGCGAAATATGCTGCATACTTTGGTGAGATATGGGACCCCACAGACTCACAGAGAGGGAGAGGGAGGGGAATTGCTAGGGAGATGTTAATAAGAGAAGGGTATACCCATCTCCCAGCCACACAGATTATGGAATTACAAGCAGCAGCACCAATGGCCGAAAAGGAAATATGGGTAAAAAGAGGATGTACAATGTCACCAACCGACGCACTATGGCGCCAGAGTGGTACTGGGAAAGTTGTAATACCGTTGGCACTTTTAAATACCGCCCTGAGCCAATTACATCACCCAGCCCATACAGGCAAGGAAATAATTGCAGCACGAATTAGAGATGATTGGTTCTGTCCCGAGTTAAATTCTCATGTGTCAAATTTTATCAGCAATTGTCTCACATGCCAACAGTTTACGGCCGGTCATACCCTAAAAGTGATAAGAGGTACCATACCCCGGCCAGAAGGACCTTTTCGGCACCTCCACATTGACTATGTTGATATGATCAACATATGTCAAGGTAATAGATACATGATTGTAGTAGTATGCCCATTTTCTAGGTGGATTGAAGCAGGGCCCTGTTCACACCCAGATGCATTTAGAGCAGCCAAATTCATAGTAAGGGAGGTCTTCCCCAGGTGGGGAGTGTGCGAAGTATTAAGATCAGACAATGGCCCACATTTCGCAAACGAAATGTTCCAACATATCACAGCCCTGCTGAGCATAAAGCACAAATTTGCATGTGCATATCACCCACAGGCTAACGGTGTATGTGAACGCCTAAATGGCTTATTGAAGGAGGCAATTGCAAAGATACAACAAACAACAAAGAAAAGTTGGTTGTATTGCCTTCCGTTAGCCTTGTTCGAACTGAGGAACAGGCCAGGGTCCGACCACCACCTCACCCCACACGAGGTGGTTACTGGACGTCAAATGCGCCTTCCCCTAACGCCAACGTCAAGGGCATTCACTGACCACGAAAGTTCAGCGAGTATACTAGGTGATGAAATGTATCAATATGTGTCATCCTTGATTACTAGTGTTGTGTTTGTGTCTCAACAGCTCGAGCGCACGCGGGGCGGGTCCACCAGAGATAAAGAAGAAGGCTCCAGTACAGAATTAGAAAAAGAGAACTTGTGCAAACTAGCCAAAGGTGACCACGTGCTACTTCGCAATTTCAATAGAAAGTGGAACGACAAAAGGTTCACCGGCCCACATCTGGTAGAAGACGTATCAACAAGAGCAGTAAAACTAAAGGATAAGCGTGCTTGGAACCATCTACATGATGTAAAGATATACAAACTGCAGACCCGCCCCAGCGCCAACGACAGGTCCATTGGAACAACAGCAACAACATCCCTGACAGCGGAAGGAAGTTCTACCACAGACAACGACCCAATTGTTCCCTTACCTTCTCACTACCCAGACACCCCAGAGACAACAACTGACGAAGAAAGGGGTGATCACTACACTGCCCACCCCATGGTCACACGTTCAAAGAGTAAAAATAATTACGCCATCTCCCCCCCGCCCATTGACTGCAAAGGACAGTTGTAACTTAAACTGAAAGACATTGGCCGCACAAATACACATGTAAACACGTGAATGTTCTCTTTTTACTCTCGCACATACAGGAACTGCGTATTATTGTATTATTAAGTAGAAAGCTAACTAACAAAGTCCACTGTCCAGGCGTAGATGGTACTCCCAGACGATAACTACCCAGAAGAATTGTCACACCAATTTGTATATGAAATAAAAAGGCCAACATACCTAAAAAGAAGAAGGGTACGTGTTTACTACACAGCCTTCCTCCTGGCCATAGAATATTACATGCCCCACCTCCGCCCATACTTGCCGGTCTTAAGAGACCAATCACTTAGAGTAGCGTGGGAGCAGCTCTTCGCCTGGGCACTGAATGACTATTTGATAGGGAGAGCTTAAACAAAACAAAACTAACATTTAAAAACGAGCATTTCTGAGAATTTTTAGGCGGGCAACTTTAACGTCGCAAGAATAAGCTGCCAGGACTGCAGCAAGGTAAGAGCAAAATGCCGGTGAGATTAGCAATTGTAATAAAAATAATAGGGATTTTGATGATCACCGGATTTTTGGCTGCTTCTGTATGGCAGTATAGCTGTGCTATCAATTTTGTTGCTGCACCCAAACCTAATATACCCCCGTTCCTTGCTGCAACAGGTGTTACGTCAGGTGGTAGTAGTAACATTGCACCAAAGAAAAATAGAGTTAAACGCAGCACATACTCAGACAATAAAGGTATTGATAATTATGTACAAGATTCAGCACACGTCACAAACAACATATGGTACCAACACATGGCCCGCATTGGTAAGCAGACAACTGAGGATAGCTGCTACGTCTGCTCATTAATACCATACGCCATGAGTGCTTCACGAACATTTGTTGCCACAGAAATAAATGAGAAGATAGCGCAGTGCATAATATACTTGGCACTGTTCCAGACGAAAGGAAGATTCCAAGGAACTGTAGTGCACATGACATGGAAAACACGAGACTCATACCCATATGAAAACAACTTCCTCAAGACCTACTTGAGTTATCACAAGACCAGTTTACATGCTGAAGCATTCAAATATATAACAAGTGGCCCTGCAAAAGGAGAAACACAGAAAGTAACACTGCAGTATCTACCATGTGATTGGTACGCCACTGAAGTTCCGGGTAAACAAGGATGCTGGGAGCGGCCGCTACTGACGATAACAGGAAAGGTGTATCTGGATAACAGCTGGGAGATAGGAGTGATTGGCAGCAACATGGTAACAAAAGAAACTATCTCAACCATCGAGACACACAATCACCGATGTTGGACGACGTGGATCAAGTATGTACCAATGCTCACGTGGGTAGAAGAAGATGAAGACCCAATAACGATACTACCGTTGACTGCGCCCAAGGTATGTTACCAGCATAAAGGAGAGGTGGACGTAGGATATAACACCAATTGCGCAAGTGTGACGGAGTTACCTGAGGGGGGAGCGGGAACAGCAGTAATAATGGACCATTATTGGGCCTGTGGAGAAAAGGCATACCATACACTGCCTCCCCTGTGGAATGGTGTGTGCACAATGGTACACGTCAATGTACCATCACTAGTGGTACCTAAGAAGCACGTCGATGTGGCAAAATTTCCTAGAATGAATGAAGGGGATAAGAGAAGAAAGAGATCTGCACCACTCCAGGAGGAGCAAGGGAACAGGACCAACAGCAATGACACTGTCCTAAATAGAAGAAAAAGACAAGGAGAGCCGCTGACAGGAAATTACCTGTGGGGAAGGTCGGAAACGGCACTAACATCAATACCGCCAGAACACAGACTATTCAGCAGAGCAGCAATGTTCTTCTCCTCAATAATACACCCGGGATTACAGGCTTACGCAAACGCAAAATGGCTCCAAATAACTAGATGGGAACTAATGATGACCATCAATTCTACAGTAAATGGGTTCAACGCAATAAAAGAGGAGCTGCGAGCTGTAAGGATGGTAGCACTACAGAACAGATATGTATTGGACCTTCTCACAGCAATGGAAGGAGGAGTTTGTGCAAAGATAGGACAATCATGCTGCACGTTCATACCTGCCAATGATGCTGACAATGGTACACTGACAGAAGCAGTTTCGCAATTAGCTCAGATGCACTCCAAAATGATGGATGCAAGCAATGGTGTGAACAAGGATGAGAGCTGGTTTTCACCATTATGGTCGTGGATGCCATCCTGGCTGTCAGATGGACTGAAAATAATAGTGGGCTGTACTATATTGGCTGGAGCTACCCTGATCATAATTAGATTTTGGAAGGCACGAAAGGCACGCACTACTGACGAGTTGCTGGAAATGGTGGGAATGCACCCCTTGATGCCAGCAGATGACGGCCAGCATACAGGTGTAATAATACAGGAAAGGGAGAAGCTGCGCACCCAAATAATTACCAACCATCTAGACCCACCATCAGTAAAGACCGAGAACCCAAGAAACCCCAGGAGCTATATAGGAAGATGGGTATACTGTACTCCTGGGGGTACCTGTGAATATATGTATTGGTCCTTTGAAGATCATGTAAACCACTATGGACATCTCGGAGGAATAACTAAGATATGGCGAGTAAGAGGAGATAACGAGAAGGATATGTTTGTGGTCGACAAGTCGACCAGAGGGGGGACTGAAGTGGGAGAATGGAAAACCAGGCTCCCGTCCTTCACCTCTCGCGCTTGGCCTAGAGGGTCACGACCCAAACACCCGCCACGAGAAGAGTTTGCCCATTTACCAGACGACCAGATACCCTGGTACAGGAACATACGGATGTGTCCATCTGCTTGCCCAGCAGCCCGCACTGGCCATGCCGACACCTGCGGCGCGGATCAACTAGACTAAAATCTACACGTCGTTAGAGATGCCATGACGACCTAGACAACGGGAAGCACATCTGTACAAATATACACACTGGACATTCCCACACCAACCTACACGAAGAATATACTCAGTGCTATGACGTAGGCGACAGGCATATTCACGGACGTGCATCTTTATTATTTTTATATAGGCTTTCAGAATGCAGAAACGCAAGACGCGTCATGAACTTTTTACTAGCTTGCTCACGCTTCTCTTTGAAACCAGTTACCACCATGAGAAATATAATAAAGACAATACTGATTATGGAATTATATGCTCCTATAACCTAAAGCACCTGTGCACCAAACGGACAACTTATGCACCGGGCCAAAGTAGGCCTCAAACAAGAGCTCACGTGGACATCAACAAGACAAGAGTCAGTTGCTGATCCTGCAGAATGAGCTTGGCGAAGCAACCAGCCAAGGTCGCAATGTTGCAAACCCACGTTCCAAGAGCAAATCATCAAAGGCACGATGTTGCAACCTCGCACTCCGCGCACCAACGTTAAAGTCACACCGACAAATTAAAGCAGACGCGCAGTAGAAAAACAATATTAATTGTGCAGAATTATGCCTCTTTCACGGTCCCTCCCCACGTGATCAAGCCGAACCTGACGAGATGCCAAACCCGGGAGAACAGAGGCGTCTGGATCCCTCGCTACGAGACACTGGCAGATACACTTGAAAGGCTCAATGGACATCTGCAACAGTGGGAACGGTACCCCGTCTAGCTATGAATAAGTCCTCACATTGTCTGCATGTACCCATAGTGAAACATTGTTGCAACTTACAGGTACACCGAGAGCTGGGAACGACGGTGGTCCCAGGCTGGGAAGCTCACGGGCGCACCAATCAGAACATGGGGCTCTTATCACTGACGCCAGCACATTTAGCCAATCCTCAGGAGCCTTCATGTAACAATTTTCATGTATCTAATTGTAGGGACAACCCAGATATACCACCTGACTACACCTTGTCCACTAATATCTTTCTCTATATGTGTGCTATACTAACCCTACCACTCGAACACCCAATTAAGAGTGGCGATAGGTTTTTTGTTAACTTTCTGAAGTGACGCAAGTAGCGCGTCATAATACAGTAAAAAGGGCCTGCGAGCCCCACGATTGAGTGTGTGTCAGGACGAACGCGTGCGCTCCTTGACCCATCCCTGCCGTTTTGTCTAATAAACAGCAGAGTCACCTTGCTCCTTGTGTGCGTCTCATACTCTATCTCATCTTATCTGGGATAACACACGGGAGGAGTTGGGGCCTCCCTGCCTGGAGGTCTGCGGACGGTCCGGCCGACCCCGGCAGAATTTCCCCCCCGACAACTCATTACTCCTTCTTTCTCCATTTGGCTTTTCTGACACTGTAATTTTTTGGTTTCAATCCTATCTTGCTAATAGTTCCTGCTCAGTATCCTTGGCTGGTGTTAATTCGGATTCCCTTCCTCTTCTACACGGTGTCCCACAAGGGTCTGTCATTGGTCCATTTCTCTTCTCTTTGTATACTTCTTCTTTAGCTAAGATGATCTCTTCTTTTGGGCTGTCTCATCACTTTTATGCCGATGACACCCAACATTTTCTATCCTTTTCTTCTTTCACGTCTGATATACACTTGAATCTTTCTGCTTGTCTTTCTACAATTAGAACTTAATCCATCTAACACTGAAGTTCTCTTTAACCCCTCGCCCCCCCCCTCCAAATGTCCCAAGGATGGGCTGGGACTCCTAAGGAGATCAAGACTCACTAAAGAACAAATACACACACTGGATAAGATATGTGAAGGGCTATGCTTCAATTATACGATCTGACATTGTAATGTGCAAGAGAGTCCACCTGCAAAGTGGGCCTTATGATTCTATTCAAGTGTTCCCTTCAACCTTGGGATTTGCTGGAGGGTCTACTGGCCATCGACTTCCGCACATATCCCCCGACAGGTTCTGCAATAAGGCTCAGCCCACATGCCCAAGAAAAAAAACAGCACATAACCCGCAAACAGGTACAGTCCAATGCCCGGTGAATATTGCATGGCACAGTGTATATTCCCCCCAGTTAATATTGATATTGACATTGATATTTTATTTCTATCACGCTCGTACACAAGTGTTTCAGAGCGCGACAAGGCAAGGGAGGGGAACAGGGGAGAACAAAACAGCGATCTTACTAGGCCCAGTGACATTGAGAACACGCAAGTGCATGGGAGAGGGGGAGGGGAAAGTGCATGGAAGGGGGAGAAGTGGATAGAGCGAAGCAGAGGAGAAACAGATAAATAACAATGAATAAATAATAAAGGCAACAAACAGTTTTAGTGCAGCCAGCAATTTGCAAGTGCTAGGTTTAATATCATAAGGGGATTGAGAACAGCAAGAGAGGCCGATTCTATAGATGCTGGGGATCTAGAAGCAGTTGATTGACTGAGGCTGAGAAACATCTGCCCAGCAACCGACTCTGCTTGCAAAATTCTCACATTTTAATCTGCAGTTGTAGCCTTTCCCAGAACTAGATAGATTGTCGGACGATCAGAATAGTGCTTGGGATCTTCCACTCCTAAATGCTGTGATGAATCTGACAGATACCCAGATCCCTCACTGAACCCCTGCCTAAAGTCTCCTCCCAGGTGGTCAGGGAAAGGCAAACACTTCCTGATCCTGACCTTGGGGGTGGTGTACTGCGGGAGGATTGCCTGTGAGGAGGCAAGGCCCAGGGTCCTGAGGAGGTCACAGTATTTTCCCTTTAAAAGGGAGAACATTTTAAAAATACCATAAAGAGTAATGGCATATTGTCATTATGATGTATCTAAACCATATATCAGATCTGTGGCTCTGAAGTCAAATGCTTTTAAACCTGAGCAGGCCTTAATAGCAGAAAGACCATGCAAGGTATATCAGGATACAAATCCTTACTACTGTCAAAGAAAAGGAATGTAGAATTGGTGCCTTTAAATACACTGGCCCTCATTACGGGTCCGGCAGAAACCGTGCCGGTAAAACCAGCAGGTAGCCGCCGGATCCTCTGCCTGACTTGCCGGAATCACCAGGGAATTATGACACCAGCATTCTGGGAAGTCAGGCACCAGTAAATGTTAATCCCCATAGAACTCAATGGGAATGGGGATCAAGGAAGCAGTGACACCATTAAGAACGGATTGTTGAGAGTGCGTTCAGCCTGAACAGCTGTTGCGAGCTACCTTGATGCTGTTTTGTGAGAGGTCACTGCACTGATATTGTGCTATTTGTTTGCTGCATGTGGAGCTTGGGACATTGCGGCTGCCCAATGTCATGAATTAATTCCTTGGAAAAATACCAGACTTCCACTTTTGCGCTCCAAATATAAATTTTATTTAATTGATTACACAGTTGATTCAGTACATTGTTTCTCAGTTGTGAGGGTTATAAGGTTCACCCTCAGTTGATTCAATACATTGTTTCTCAGTTGTGAGGGTTATAAGGTTCACTCTCTACACGTGTTTCACCTTGCTTGTGTTGGCAAGGATCTTCAGGAAGGATTTTTAACGTATAGTTATGCTGGTTGGAGCTAAAGAGAAAAAAGGAACAGAAAGAAAAAAGCAGCAAATCAATGCTTTATAGAGCAGATCATCATCAGGTTCGCCCTATTCAAGTTTATTTTTATACGGTACCTACTTACATATATTGGGATTTCCTTGTTAGTGCTAGCTTCTGATATTACATCAATTTCCTTCATCGTCTCATTTTTTAACACAAATTCGTTGTCTATATCCAAAGGTTTCTGAACAATCTACAAACAAAATATATAATTTTTAAATGTGTGGTTGATGTTAGCGTGGCTGTTTGCCTATTACAGTTGAAAAGTAACATCTTCTTTAACAAAAATAAGTTCTACCATTTAGAATATGCTAGGTTGCTGTTATTGGGCTTACCTGGAAGTGTTGTTTGGTTTTAGGTCATCTTGGCGGTCGCTTTCGAGGGTGTGCATCGGATACGATTGTCCGCTGCACCCCTCGAGAGCCGCTGCTTTTTATGGTGAGTCCATGGCGTCGTGACATGATCACGTCACCTCGCCGTGGACACAAACTGACATCACTACGCACCGTGTGCCGCGTAGTTGTTCCAACCATTTTGGATTGGGAGAAAACGTTGTATTAGTGCCGGAGGAGAAAACTCTCTGCCGGTTTATATTGAGTCGAACATAGGGAACTGTCTATACCTTCTGTTGTAAGTTATCACTATGAATTATAAATTGACATAATATTTTGCATTTTTCTACATTTTTTGCAATTTGTTTAGACATATTTTACATATTTTACAAAAAGTGTCCCATTTCCGTATCGGTGTTTAGACCTTTGTTGCAACAGTCCATTAAACAAATCCATTTTGCTTCATGTTACCGAAGTTTCTTTTCTTTATTGCCACCTCTCTGTCCCATCTTGACTTGTTCAATGCCAAAGTATCTTATCGCATCCATACTCTCTTCAGAGTGTTCCATTACGAAGTGTTTTCCCAGTGGGCATCTATTGTCTTTGTTCCTGATTGTGCGTAAATGTTCAGCAATCCTTATTTTAAGAGGTCTTGTTGTGCTGCCTATGTATTGTTTATTGCATATACAGATGATGGTGTATACTATGTTGCTCGTGTTGCAGTTCATGAGGTCCATTATATTATGCGTTTTTCCATTGGGTAAAGTTATAGATTTTTTGCCATTTTCTGCAAATTTGCAATAGTTACATTGTCCACACATGTAAAATCCTACTAGTGTCTCTGTTGACCATAATTGTGTTTGTCCTTGCTTTGATAAATCTTGTGTAAAATGCGATGGGCATAGAGTTTGTTTGAGATTTCTTGCTTTGCGATATGTGATCAGAGGGTGGTCATCAATGTGATCCTTCAACTCTTCATCCAATGTAAGCATATTCCAGTGTTTGTTTAAGATTTTCCTTAGAATTTTGTTGTCTGAATTGAAGGTAGTAACAAATCTTATTTTGTTGGCTTTTGAGTTTCAAATGTCTACTGAATTTGTAGAGATTCACATATGTTGAGAAAAAGTCCAATTTATTGGTTGGACTAAAAGACAACCCTTTGTTCAGTGCTGAAGAAAGTTCTTGTGTAAGTTCCATGTCTGAGAGATTGAGGACTAAATTATTTTCTGATTTGAGTTGTTTGATCTTGTCCACATTCCTCTTGAGTTGTCTCTTGTTGTTTCTTTTACTCCCCCTCTTGCCCCTTTTGGTTGGCCACCATTTGTGTCTTCCTGCTGCATATGTTGATTTCTTAATTGTTGTGTACTTTGGTACAATGGATAGGATCTTGCTTGTCAGTGTTTCTGAAATTCCTCTAAAAAAGAGTATGGGGTAATGTTTCCTGTTCTGGTTTCATCTTCCTGTGATTCTATAGATTTGTCAATGTCACTGTCTGGCTCTGATGATTCCGAAGTAGTTTCTTGTGGTTTTTTTGAATGTTGTGAAGCTGCTGATTTCCTAAATTGTGTTTTACTTCTTGTTCGTGTTCTAAATTTGTTTTGAAATGTGTATACTCGTTTAAATTTGTAGTCTAGTTCGTCACGTTGAAATGCCTGTTGTTTTTTTAATTTGATTTCTTTTTCATAATTGCTTAAATATTCATCCATGATTTGATAATTTTTGAAGGTGGCTTCGGGTAGATTTAGGTCTTCAATAATCTGTTTGATTGCTTCTATCTCTTCAAGAAGTTTAGCATGTATTTTTTTAGTGTACATGATGATTCTATGGATCATCTCTTTTGATGTTGTTTTGAGAAGTTCTTCCCAATCTCTGAGGTCTTCAACATCTTCCTCTTCAAACGGTGGGAAGATGCAAATCCGGAGTCCTCGTGGTATTCTTCCCACATTTAGATATTTTTCCATGGTGGTTATTTCCCACCAGCGAGAGAGTTCTTTCTTCGATAGGGCTTCCAGTTTTTCAAATGCCTGTTTAAGTGATTTAATTTGGGATGCATCACTAGGTTTTTGTATTGGAGGTGTGCCAGAAAAAAGATATTCTGCTTCCTGTTCCCTTTGTTTAAAGCGTTGTTCCATTCTAATGTTTTAGATTTTGGTATATTGCCTGGTGCTCAGCTACTGCTGTTGTTAATATAATAGATTGTTGAGAGTGTGTTCAGCCTGAACAGCTGTTACGAGCTACCTTGATGCTGTTTTGTGAGAGGTCACTGCACTGATATTGTGCTATTTGTTTGCTGCATGTGCATAAGAACGGTGCCGGTGCTTCTGTGAAAGTCTGCGGGCGGGTGCCGTTCTGCCCGCCTGGTCTGACCCTGGCAGGCGGTACGGTACCCACTCGCAGACTCGTAGTTTGCCAGTCCAGAAACAACGGTGCCGGTAAGCTTACCGGCACCGTTGTTTCCAGACCGGCAAACCTGTAAGAAGGGTCACTGTCTTCCTCTGTAACAACAAATTCTAATGGTTCATCCTTAAATAATTATAAGAGAAATGAATCTAACCTTAGAAATAAGAAGTTATTTAATAGAGCTGATTTTGTTTTACTGAAGTACTGAGACGAGGAAGAGGGCTGAAGTCAGGCTGTAGTCGTAGTTGGGAAATTAAGCCTAATAGGCCACACCTGAAAGAACCTGGCAGGCATAAAAGGCCCCCTCAGGTGCATGCAGTAAGAAGGAGCTGGAACTGTGACTGGAGTGTGTGCAGTAGTAGCAGAATCAGAAAGAAGAAGAAACAGTGTCGGCCATCGAGGCAAAAGTGGGAGAACCAAAGGGATGCCGGGATCCTGATGCAGCAGATTTGAGCTGCTTATCCTGTGAGGGTCCTGTTCCCCTAAACTCTGGTGTGCAGAGGCTGTGCAGCCGAAGGCATGCAGAAAGGCTGCCTTTCCCCATGTGAGCCTAATTGCAGAGATTGCGCAGCGAGAAGCTTGTCGGAGACCGTGTTGAGCAGTGGTCATGAAAAGTGGGTCTCGGGAGCGAGAGGTGCTCCTTAATTGAGTGGCCGGACTGGAGACACCTTCAGCGAGGAAGGGTGTGGGTCCCAAGTGAAGCCAGAGGTCGTGGAAGTGTTGCATCACGTGGAAAATGGAAAACTGAAGCCGGTGAGTTAAACTTGGCGTTCTGATTCCTTGCACGAGCACTGCCGGAAACAGTATCTAGATTAATAAAAACTTGCGTAAGAATAGAAGTGAGGCGAAGTTGGTAGTTCATTCTATAACAATCAGACACTTGAAATGTAGCACTCACATGTGATCGAGTATTTCTATTTCACTCACATGAAGAACAAACGTTAAGGAAAAACAATTGTTAAACCTTTAAACCATGTCAAATCTATGAAAAAGTGGTAGTGTATGCCAAATTAAGTTTCTCAATGGAAGAGTGAACGCTGATTTATTGTTCACAAAGACTACAATTGCTTCTAAAGAGATGTCAAGTGTTTAAACCATTGTATATGAAGTTGGAGAAAGCAAGCATTGCCCAAGCCAAGAGTATTCCTCTATTAAGACTAAAAGCTTCTGTCCCAATATGGACAGAAAGCAGTTTAAACAATACTGTGAGACTAATAGAACTTTAACATTGCCCGAGATACAAGTGTGCAAGCATTACCTGAAGCCAAGAGGGTGGTACCAAAGCTTCTGATAATTATCCTGGCTAACAGTTGGCAAAGGGATGAAGGCAAGGTTGAGGACGGGAAACTTCCTACTTATAAATATTCTTTGAAGCTGATACTACCTACATTGCCGGAGATTATAGATGGAAGAGAGAAATGTGTTCTAAAGGCAATTATAGGTTGGGGTGGGTTGCAGACAGACAACAGAGGCAAAGAGGCTACCCCTTTGAACAGGTATATTCAGAGGAAGAGTGCCATGCCAATTTGAATGTGTTGAAGTACCTCAAACTGAATCTTGTCAGAACAAGAAACATATTTGAAGTTACAAAGTACTGAAGCTGTAGTAGTGTATTTGGTTGTCATTAGATGCAAGACATCTTCAGTAACACATGTGAAGTGGAAAACTATGAGGCAAAGGAGTATGTCCTCATAGTAGATTCTTGTATCAGTTCAAGCTGTTGACGTGGAAGTAAATGTGCTGTGAAGTCATCCTGCCAAACATACCTACTGTGATTCCTAATCTTATCAAGAGCAGTATACTAATAACCAAAAACAGTGTTTTCACTAACATTTACAGAAGTTATATTTCTTTTGAACTGTGGCAAGTGTTCTTGAATAACTGGAAGTGGTGGCAAAGTATTGTGGCTGGGAATAACATTGATGCTATTTTGAGGAAGTGAAAAGTCCTTATTTCACCAAGAAGAACAGCTTTGTTGTTGTTGGAACTTTGGTTAACAGAACCTCACCTTGACATCAAGAACGGAATTGAGACTGTAGTACCTATGTAGATTTCCTTGTTTCTTTTTGATGAACATTAGAGCTTAATTTACCTTGAATCCTGGGGATCTTTGCGTCTATTATATATTATCCAACATGCTTTAAATGTCCCTTAGTTGTGCCCTTTATTCTTTTAGACACATTCCCAAACCTATGCAGTTAATATCACATAGCTATGTTTGTGAGGCACCACTGGCCTGAAGGGTCAAAAGTAGCTCCTGGTAGCTTTTGGTTTCAAGTTAAGCAGGCTAACCTGGGCTATAACCAGGAGCTAAATAGCTACCAACTCCTGGCAATTTCGAACCCTGAAAGATATTTGCAAAGGCCATTCTGTCCCAGCTTCATACGTGGGCTGATGAAAACAACATAATCAGTGACCTATCTGCTGGCTTTCAGAAACATAAAAGCATGGTTGACCAAACCTTTAGATTATTTTTATTAATTGAGAAGTACACCGTACTTAAGCGCATGAATTTATATGCAATATTGTGGACCGGAGGACCACTTTTGATGCAGTCTCTAGAGATAAACTCTGGCTGGTCCTTCAAAAAAGAAAAGCCCCTCCACATCTAATTACTGTGATCCAGGAGCTGTACAGCATCAATCGATAACAAAAGAAGGGGTTTATCGCTAGTGATGCAGATTTGGCGGGGGTCTAACAATATCATACATTTAATTTCCAAAAGACCGCTAGCAGAGTTGTCATTTTACCTGAATGATTAAATAAATTCTATTTGTTTTAATGTTGAGTATCTTTAGATATCTCAATTGTATTAATACCTTTTGTAGTTAAAGTGAGCAGTCAGCCGGAAAGAGGAGAGGAAAAAGAGAAAATCAAAATGTTTTATTTCATAATGACAAAAAGTGTTAAAAAAAAGGAGTTTTGTTGAAAAATATAATACAAGTAGTTTGAAAACAATAGTAGGGTGCTAATGAAAGTTCAAACGAAACTGATGTAGACAGTAAGATCCAAAAAAGGTTGTTCTTGTTTAAGAAAGTTTTGTTAAAGCAACCTGTATGAGCAAAAACATTGCATATTTGGACAACACAAGACAATAAAGCAACAAATAAGCAGTCTATAATATTGTTTGTACAGATTAAGTTGTTTTATGAGTATTCAAAGTATCTCTGGGTAGATTACTAGAACAGGTTTGCCTACGTGGAAGACAACAATTAGTAGTTGGCTTCAGGGTCAAACATGCTGTATTTCAAGTTCGTGAAAAACTCAAATCGTTTTTCTTTGCCGTTGACCTCTGTTACGTTTGGGCGAGACCACCTGTGGGGCCTGAATTTCAAAGATATGCCTTCCTCGGGGCAGTTTTTATAGGGTAACAATCCCTGTGAGGGAGACAAACACAGAAAGAAAAGGAAAAAGTTTTTTCAGAGGCTGCGTACTGACTGTGTTTAACTGCAAAGGTTAGTATTCTACATTTAATGTAAGCATGAATGTTGACTACTTGTTTCAGAACGCCTGATCAAAAAGAGAGTCTTGACACATTAGTTGGAAAAAGAAAAAGCAGGAGCAGTTTATCCCAAGACAACGACCCGTCGTTGCTGGCATGTGTGGGCCAGCATTTTAAACAGACATTGCTCGTGTATTGTTTAAAAAGAGTCAATTCTTCACCATTAGTCTGGATATTCTAAATGCAAAAAATAAATACCAAATAACCATGACATTGAGCACTTGGGTTGTGTATGATACTCCAAATTGTTGTGGGTTATTGTTACCCGGTAGAATTTTCTTGAAAGAAATGGTCGTATTACCATTTATTTCCAACGTCAGGATTACATCTGTGTTTGTTCAGCCTGAAACAATTCAGTTGAAACGTGATTCGAAATGCTTTTGTGGCATTTTTTTTTTTTTGGAGTCCGAATTGAGTGATGAAAAATTTATATCAAGGAAAGAATCCTGAAAAGTAATAGAGGAAAATACATATATAAAATATAATTAGGAATCAGAGTGGCGTGACCGTGCTGCTGGAAGTGGGCAGACACGGACTAGTGCACGTGGCATGGGCTGACTGATGCAGACACAATAGGATCAGTAGTCCAAAAAATGGTGCAAGCAAATATGCATGCCGTATTTGTTATAATTGTAAACATGGTTCAAAGAAACTATTATAGCGCCGTCCTCATGACTTTAAGAAAACCCCTTGCGAAAAGGAGCGGGGGACAAGGACGCCAATTGTCACTATTATTAGCACGCGATCTGACTGTTGTTGGCACGCGATCCGATTTTTAAGTAATCTACCTAAACGCTGAAATATACTGGTGCATAGGCTGATGCTTACCTTGCCGTCTGTAATCACGGTAGCTCAGACAATGCAGTAGTCAGTTGGGTGCAGTGGTCAGTCAGCTTGCACAATGGTTCCGACGAAACATCTGGAGTGCTTACTTCCTGGAGTGACGTGGCCTGCTTGTAATTCTTCTTCTTCTTCTTCTTAATTAACGAACGCGTGGGCGGACCCACGCAGGCGCTTCCCCATCCTAAAGGATGATGTGCACCACCTACACCAATCAACACACAGGCCACACTTCCACACAACCACCCGCAACCCCACCGCAAACAACCACACCCCACCAATCCAACACCAGCCACTCGCAATCCCACCGCAAACAACCACACCCCACCAATCCACACCAACAGACACAACACCCCAAACCCACACCACCCAGGGAGCCCGGAGACCGGCGCGCAGACCCGCGAGACCCCAGCCCGTACGCCTACACATGCGCTTCAGGCGAGGCACCGCGCGCTGCCGCCAACCCACCGCGACTAACCCAAGCGACACCCACACACGAACCTCCAGCCACAAACAACCACAACCCCAAAACAACACCTGCCACCTGCAACCCTACCGCAAACTACCATACCCCACCAATCCAACACCAGCCACCCGCAATCCCACCGCAAACAACCACACCCCACCAATCCACACCAACAGACACTACATCCCAAACTCACACCACCCAGGGAGCCCGGAGACCGGCGCGCAGACCCGCGAGACCCCAGCCCGTACGCCTACACATGCGCTTCAGGCGAGGCACCGCGCGCTGCCGCCAACCCACCGCGACTAACCCAAGCGACACCCACACACGAACCTCCAGCCACAAACTACTACCCCAAAACAACACCTGCCACCTGCAACCCCACCGCAAACTACCACACCCCACCAATCCAACACCAGCCACCCGCAATCCCACCGCAAACAACCACACCCCACCAATCCACACCAACAGACACTACACCCCAAACTCACACCACCCAGGGAGCCCGGAGACCGGCGCGCAGACCCGCGAGACCCCAGCCCGTACGCCTACACATGCGCTTCAGGCGAGGCACCGCACGCTGCCGCCAACCCACCGCGACTAACCCAAGCGACACCCACACACGAACCTCCAGCCACAAACAACTACTACCCCAAAAAAAACACCTGCCACCTGCAACCCCACCGCAAACTACCACACCCCACCAATCCAACACCAGCCACCCGCAATCCCACCGCAAACAACCACACCCCACCAATCCACACCAACAGACACTACACCCCAAACTCACACCACCCAGGGAGCCCGGAGACCAGCGCGCAGACCCGCGAGACCCCAGCCCGTACGCCCACACATGCGCTTCAGGCGAGGCACCGCGCGCTGCCGCCAACCCACCGCGACTAACCCAAGCGACACCCACACTACCACACGCACCACTAGCCACCCTACCACAAACCACACCCAGCCAATCCACACCAACAGCCACCCCACCACAAACAAACGCCCCCCACCAACTCACTCCCCGACCCCAGCTCCGCTCCACCCGCCACTACTAATCGCATCCGCCACCCGCGCAACACCCCTCAACAGCCCGACCACCGACCCGAAACACGCCGACCGCACTCCAACGTTCAAACCCCAAACCCCCGGGGGACCGCACTCCGTCTGCCGCCTCCGAAACTCAAGGCCTCGAAGCGCCACGAACTGCGTGCGCCCCGCCCTCCACCACAATTTCCGTGTGCTTGTAATTCGATTGTTACTGCTTGTTTGGGGCGTGTCCTTACCGCTGATTGGATGTTCATGTTGCTTCCTGAAATTACGTTGCGATGTAACCAAGGTGACATGAAAACACTTTTCGTTTTGTTTTTGAGGTGCCCGCCATTTTTGAAGAGAAAAGTATATCTTTTTCTTCATTCCGAATGTGTTTACAACAAAAAATAAATCTTTTTCTTCATTGCGGGTAGTTTTGGACAAACTATCTGTTTAGCAGTGTGTATGCAGCCCTCCATGTTATTACATGTAGCTGTTAGGCTGTACGGATTCCGATACATGCGATGAGTGCCGCTCATCGCCTTTAAAAAGAAAGATAAATCATTATCTTCACATAGCTCTCAACTCACCCGCTTTTGGCGGGTGTCACCCGCCAAAGCATCTACACACCCGCCCACCCGCCAGCTCATCTGTTTCACCCGCCTTGGCAAAGGTGGGAGCTACGATTCATATTTTTGCCGGGACCCGATTTCGAGATCCCGAAATCGGGTCCCGGCGCGACTCGTCCTGCGCGAATGGAGGCGTGAAAAGCAAGTGTCATGCTTTTCACGCCCCCATTTCCTCCCCCTTCCCCTCCCTGGCGCTCTCCTCCAATGAGAGGATTGTGCCTGGGAGCATTCCTCCCCACCCCCCTCCCGTAAAAGGTCAGCGACATAGAAGTAGGACTGCCGTTTCATGTTTTTACGGCAGTCCTACTTTTATGTTTATGGCCTTTCTGGGTTTTCACCCGCCTTGGTTTCAAAAAAGGTTGAGAGGTATGTCTTCATTGCTGGTAAAACCGGGTGTCAGTTTATGTAGCCATCCATGTTATTGCATGTAGTTATTGGGCTGTATGGTTTCAGGTTAATGCAGGGAGTACCGCTATTAACCCAATCATCATATAAGATCTTATGTATAAGTTGATTAACATGAAATAAACAGCTGGAATGACTTGGCTACTGTCAGCATAGGCAGCAGTTTTTTGACAAAGCTCTCAACTCACCCGCTTTGGCGGGTGTCACCCGCCAAAGCATCTACACACCCGCCCACCCGCCAGCTCATCTGTTTCACCCGCCTTGGCAAAGGTGGGAGCTACGATTCATATTTTTGCCGGGACCCGATTTCGAGATCCCGAAATCGGGTCCCGGCGCGACTCGTCCTGTGCGAATGGAGGCGTGAAAAGCAAGTGTCATGCTTTTCACGCCCCCATTTCCTCCCCCTTCCCCTCCCTGGCGCTCTCCTCCAATGAGAGGATTGTGCCTGGGAGCATTCCTCCCCACCCCCCTCCCGTAAAAGGTCAGCGACATAGAAGTAGGACTGCCATTTCATGTTTTTACGGCCTTCCTACTTTTATGTTTATGGCCTTTCTGGGTTTTCACCCGCCTTGGTATCAAAAAAGGTTGAGAGGTATGTTTTTGAGAGTTGTAGTTGTGCCGCCAATATTTTCCAAAACGGAAGAATTTTTGTTTACAATTAAGAAACAGTTTATTTGGATCAAAAAGGTGCAATTCAAATTCTCACTTGGAAGCAATTGCAGCTTGGTTGTCAAAGAAGTACCTGAAAATTTGGTAAAGGTGTTGATACCACTGCACTAACTGGCTTACTCAGAGGTTTAAAGGCTTATAGGGGTGGAATAAATTCCTCATTAAGCCCTTTGATATGAGTTTCCAATCGATAAATCCAGCGCGCTTCTTTCTCAAGCAAGCACCTGGATATGTTAGGCGAGTTTTTTTTACTACATCGAACACCCACCACATGATGTCATTGGGTGGGTGTTTAGATGTCAGGTAATGGTTAACAAGAGGTGCCGTAGTGGTTTTGCACCTGATGCGGGACCGGTATTCAGCTATTCAGATATGAACAGCTCGAGTGGTTTGTCTCACGTATCTAAGTCCGCATGGGCACTCGATACAATAAACCACCCGTTTGGTCTTACAGTTTGATAAAGTTGGCAGGGTCCATGTGTATTCACCAATTCGATTCTTTTTTTTATTTTCTTTGTGAAGGCACATGCAGAAAATGCTCCGCATGGATGCTGGCCTTGTATTGATCGCAAATCCCAAAGGCCCGCCTTAGGGGACTGTTTTTGATAACTGGAATGTACCAGTTTGTCCCTTATATTTGTTGCTCTTTTAAGAGCAAAACTGGGGTGAGGCTCATCTGGTAGGTTTAGTTTCACAATGTCCCAGTATTTGAGAATGATTTTCTTAATCCTGAAGTGTCAGATCCATGGGTGAGGACACATGTCATTTTGCTGTTGTCCAGTGTCTGTGTTTTTGTTGTTAATAAAGACTCTCTGTCTGTGAATCGGGCCCGCTTGTGTGAGCTGCTGATTCGTTTTTTAGGATACCCTCTTTCTTTCAGGCTCATGTCCAATTCATCTGCCTTTTCATAAAAATCTGAAAGGTTGGTGCAATTTCTTCTTATGTGCAAATATTGCCCATAAGGAAGAATGTCCTTAAGGTGGCGAGGGTGATTGCTGTTATAATGTAGTAGTATATTTCTTACGCTCGCTTTTTGATGGAGGCAACATTTCAGTTTACCCGCCTCATGTTTGATTATTAAATCGAGGAAGATAATGTGATGTCTGGAATGTTCCATAGTAAATTGAATGTTGCTGTCCACCTGGTTTAGCCAGTCCTTAAAGGAATACAATTCAGCTTCTGGACCTTCCCAGATAAAAACGATGTCATTGATATATCGTTTCCAGTTTGTAATGGATTTAAAGAAAAGGTTGGTTTCACAGAGAATATGGTCGCCTTCAAATTTGGACATGAATAAAATAGCCAAAATTGGGGCAAAAGCTGCACCCATAGCAGTTCCTTTCACTTGAAGGAAGAAAGTGCCATTGAATTCAAAGTAATTCTTATAAAGTGCAATTTCCAATAGTTCCATTAAAAAGTTGATAGGAACTCGATCCTGTGACCCATGGTCTGTTAAGTATTGTAACATGCAGTTCAAAGCGTGTGCCTGAGGAATGCTTGTGTAAAGGGATGATATATCCATGGTAACTAATATTTGTTTACCTGAATCTAAACTTAGATTTTCAAAGATCTGAATTGTGTTCATGTTATCTCTAAGATATGTGTTTGTTTGAATGCTGATGGGCTTGAGTAAAGTATCGATACATTTGCATAGGTGTTCCAGTATCGAGCCGCATCCTGATACTATTGGTCTTCCAGGTGGATTAGATGGATTTTTATGAATCTTGGGTAATGCATATACAATTGGGGTGCGCCCCTGGCTCGTAGTCAAAAATTCACATTCATTTTCTGTGATCCAGTTGCGGTCAGAAGCATATTTCACTGCTTCATTGATTTCTGTTTGAATTTCCTTCATTGGGTCTTTCTTTAGTCTCTTATAGCTGTCCTTGTCCTCTAGTAGGTTGTTAACCATTTGAAGGTATTGGGTATTGGTCATAACAGCTATGCCCCCACCCTTGTCTGCCTGTTTTATGATTATGTTTTTATTGGCCAAACCCTTGAGAGCTAGATCTTCTTCCCTGGATAGATTGTGTACAGCATCAATCGGGCTGTGATAAGATATGGTTTGTTTGGCAAGACCCCTTCCCTCTTTGCTGTTCATAGGGGTGTGAGACAGGGCTGAGTCCTTGCACCTCTACTTTTCTGCATATGCATGGAAGAAATCATAGCAGCTCTGTTAGAGGACAGCGTGGACTCCCCAAAGATGGGAAAGGATATATGTCCTGCTCTCCTCTATGCAGACAACGCAGTCCTGTTACCTACCACACCCCCGGTGGCTGAAAAACTGCATGGCAACTTTTATGAAAAAATGTGGTGAACTTGACCTACACTTAAATGTTGGTAAAACGAAAGACATGGCAATGAAGCCAAAATTTCCCAAGCAATGTGGACTGAATATCGAAGTGGAAGGTCGTCTTTTAGAACAAGTCAAATTTTATGATTATTTGGGCATCCGATTTAATGAAAATGGTCACTGGACCAGACAGGTAGAGAAGGCACGCACTACGTTAGGGAAATATGGTGGAGCAAAACTATCTTTTTTTAATAGACATGGGAGAGGGGCAGTCCACACGGCAATATGACTTTATGGAAAACAGGCTATTGCCGCCACCCTATAAGGCTCAGAGCTATGGGGTAACTCGAACATTATTAGCCTCACCAGGGAGGTAAATACATTTATGAAACAACTGTTAAAGCTCCCTTGTTCCACCCCCAATGCTTTTACACATTTGGAACTTGATGTGATCTGGCTTTTCTCTCTCAAACTCTGTACTGGGTAAGTCTTTGGAGTTCTAAGGAGCCGGGGAAGTATCTAGATGCCTTAAAACATCACTTGGCTCACAGCTAAGTGAGCCAAGTGAGCGGTTTTGCGGCTCCTTCCAGCAGAGAGTAGGGAGATCTAGCAGGCATCATTGTGGACACCTATAATTCAACCAGGAAGGACTATGAAACACTGGTCCTCGCACTCATGCTCACAGCTAAGAGAGCGGTTTTGTGGTTTGGCGGATTCGTGGATGAGGCAGAGAGGACCGTCAATGTATTCCGGGTAAACTATGCTCCCCCGTATTTAACAGTCTCCGTAACAGTCCTGGGTACCACTTGAACCCCTTTGTGGGACAACAATGTGTGTGTATGACAGCGGGCTGCGTTCCCTTTGAACACCACACATGGTTTTGATACTAACAATGGATTTACATAATGATACTATAACAATACGAACGTCCCAGGCAAGTTGAGCGGGACCTTGGCTGGGCCCTGTCTGCCCCTCACTCTCTGTACACCACATGTCTAGGCTGCGTAATGGAAAAAACTGGGAACGTGAACGGGTCAGAGAAAAGTAAGCAAGGCCAGACTGAAACCCTGCATCACCATAATGTCAAATAATCCATTGACAAATGAGGATTTACCAACCAGAATTAGCATGAGAGATGCAAGACAGCTCTCCCCAAAACAAGTGGAAATACATCCAGAGAGGATGGAAAATTCAAAGGGCACTCTGGAGCATCGGTATGCTCATCAGCATGCCCCACTTGAAGAAGAGGGTGGGAGGACTGGAAGATCACCAACAAAGGAAGTGGAACATGAGATGCCTTTTAAACACTTTCAACAAGAAGGTAGGCAACAGATTGCAGCTCCTAAACTCAGCCTCCACGCCCAAGGGAATCAAGAGGGTATGCACTCTTCCTCTTTTCAGAACAGCGTTGCAGCATCAGCTGGAAAAGATCACGCCAAGACATCCCTCTGAACAAGGTCAAGAGGTAACAAATGGCCGGACATCAGTGTGCACTTTTGCACAGATCCATCATGAAAGCACTAAAACTTGACAGTAAACTTCTCATGTTTGGCAATAACTCCCAGAAAAACATGAAGGACTTTTTTGTCAACTTAAGAGCCAGATCAACAAAAACAAAAAAAACTTGGAACCTAGGCTCAAAAGTGTGCAAGGGAATGACCTGGTGTTGGGTGTTTCTGATTGCAGTTTGCTGGAATCATACTGCTCGGCGGAAGATGACACAAAGGGCACATCAGCAGCAGGTCAAAACGAGGAAGTAGAGGTTAGTGCCATCTAGCAGGCTGAAGGCTCTGGCATTGATCTACAGACTGACCTGGCCTCATTTCTCACTAGAACCTCACATTTGAGTTAAGGGAAGAACAAATCATTCAGGAGCAGGAAACAACTGCATGAGACTTTAAAGAAAATGGATGACACGGTCAAATTATTGGCCCCTTCGATAACAGCGCTGAAAATAGTGTTCAGTTAATTCGTCAACCTATATGAAAATATAAAATACTCTGTATCCACCATAATCTTCCAATCTGCCGAAATAGACTTGGCTATTGAAATGATAAATGAGATGAGTTGAAATCATTGCACCAACCACTCATTTTTGGAGACCAAAATTGTAGCGTCCTGGGCAGACCTCAAACAAGAGATTGGCCGTATATATCAGCTACAATGGACGAACAATTGTTGTCAATTAGCCAAAGGTTGGATTTGCAGTTGGCCAGCGTAACTCATAAGATGGATCACCAGGTGCCTATGCCGGAAAAAATCAGATCAACCAGTTCAGGGAATTCCATGTCCCTCTAAGAGAGCATGATGGAACAATCATCCTTACCTGACTCTGGTGCTAAAGATCAGAAGGACGACATGGACAAGGATAATATCATAGAGGAGGAGGGCTCGAGGCCCTAAGGTGCTATGATGGAGACTTACCACAATGAAAATGAAATTAAAGACACAAGAAAGAGGAAACAAAATAGAAATAAGAGGAAAATAACAAGGAAATCAGATGAGAGGCTTGAGGAAAAACCTGAGATATTTGGACCTCACGGAAGAAGTTAACAATTAGGAGATAGCACCCAGGGAGGAACGAGGGGATATGAGATCAAATTGTGACCTAAATAATGGCTGTGTTAACAATAAAAGTGCTGCGATTATAGAGGAAGTGGAAGAAAGTGACTGTGTTCCTAGAACCAGCCACCAAACACCTGAACAGATTAAAAAGATTGGTAATAAGCAGAATAAGAGTGTGACTGCTCCAAGGAAGGTAAATATCCCACTAATTGGCGTTGAACATTTACCACAACCCTCAACCTGTTGAAAACATGCTGGAACAGATTGCAGAGGTTATGCTTGGATGGGTGAACAGGGTTGCAAATCTATTTATTTTAATAGCAGGGGATCTGACTGCCTGCTGCTCGATATCACAGAACTTTGGTTTAGGGTCAGGACCTACAAATGAAAGGGGAATGAAGTGGCTACTCTTTTGTTCAGACTGGGATCTTTTGATCTGTAATGGTAATGTTCTGGGTGACTGTCCCCCTAAGCATACTTAGAATAGGAATAACTGAAAGTCAATAATAGATTATATAATAGTCTCACAAAACCTTTTCCATGATTGCAAGAAATTTGAGATAAAAGAAACAGCTAATAGTGATCATAATAGGCTATGCTTAAAGCTTGATGTCGATACCATTGAAGAGTTGGGGGTTTACCCACAGGAAGTAAAGGATCAATGGGAGGGAAATCGCAAGGTGAGATTTAAGAGGAATGGGAAAGGTTTAAATGTGAAATTGGAAAGAGAAATTCAAAATATACCGTCGGAGGTGTTGCGCCATGAGTGCGCTCCCACTAATTTTGTTGATTTCTTGAAAAAACTTGAACAACCTGAACCTGCTGGTCTGGTAGGAAAAAGGGAGACTCGCACAATAGCCAGTTGGACGGGAATATACTGCACTGTAAAAGAGAGCTAAGAAGAGAAATAAGGTCCCTCAGAAAGCAAATTAGAGACCATGCTTTAAAAAAAGAGAAAAAGGCCATACTTGCTGCTTTCCAGAGATGGAATAGATCCAATAGAGCCGTTTGATATCAGCGCCAGGGGGAAGAGATGTTAGCAGCCCTTATTTCAAAGAACAGCCGTAATTATTGGTCAATGATGAATGGAGGGAAATCCTCTCAAGGGTGTGCGCAGAGTGTGTGTGTGACAGAGGAAGAATGGTGTACACACTTTGGGGAATTGTTTAGCCTACCATCAGATATAAAAGAACGTCTTCTGTATAAAAATGCCCCATGGATGAGGTGTGGTTTGCAAAGCTTCTCATCCAAGAGCAGCGGGCCCTAAAGGCCTCTCAAACTACTTATGTTATGTTATGTTATTTTGCATTTATATAGCGCCTTATATACCATTGGTATGGTCTGAAGGCGCTGGTAGGTTGAACGCCCTTGGGAACCGAAGTTCATATCAGTAGAGAGAGTAGAGAGAGTCAAAAGGTGCGTGTGAGCACCGGGTATGTGTACAGCTTGTGCGGTATCAGTGTAATAGCTGCTTTCTAGCGGTAGGTGTGGTGGTTGAGAGGTCAGGAGTATGTGTTCGTTCTGGCAGGATTTATCCAGATCGGATGTGGCTGCGTTAGGCCTGAGGAGAACGCCGCCCTGGGGGGTGTGTAACCAGCAGTGATTACTTAGAATGATGTGGAGTGAGCGGCGAATGTTGATATTATTAAAAGAGAACATAGACATCTGGTCAGCAGTGCAATACGAGCTCTTTATGAACTGCTTTGATACTGAACAATGCCCTCCAAGTTGGAAGTCTGCAGTTGTTGTGCTGTTATTTAAGAAGGGGTGACCGGGTAATTCCTGACAACTATCGCCAGATCGCCCTCCTGGACGCAGACAGATGAATTGGAGTGCTGGGATAATGAACATAACATGTTAGATAATGTGCAGGTTGCTTCAGGAAAGGAATGTCCACCACGCTGAATGGCCTAATAGTGAATTCTCTTAGAGATAATACATGGAGGGCTGGTTATGCTTCTCTATATGTGGTGCTCATAGATTTCACCAAGGCCTTTGACACAGTGAATAGGGCCTCATTATGGAGAAAGTTAAATAACTGGGGTATCCCCCTGGGCTGTTGGCAATGTTGGTATATCTGCACGAGGGCACAAACATTGTGGTTAGACTGGATGGCTCTGGGCATTACACTAGAAAGATCCCGACTGGAAGGGGTGTGAGGCAAGAAGGTATCTTTGGCCCTTTTCTCTTCAACCTATACCTAGCAGATATTTGCTGCTTTTGCAAGTCCTAGAGTGGGAACACCAAGGGTGTGCTGGCTGGCCTACGCTGACTACATCTTGCTTATGGATTTCACTCCAAGGGGAATTCCGCATCTGCTGGGCGCTATAAGTAAGTATGCCTCTGCTAACGAGCTGATAATTAATCTGGCCAAAACAAACATCCTTAGGATGGACAACCGGAAAAAAAAAGGCCCTGAAAAACACATGGAAGCTAGAAACAAGTAATATCAAGCCAGTTTTGGAAACTAAATATCTGGGCTTGAGACTGACAGCTTATCCCAGTGGCGCACTGCTGAAAAAGACCTTAGGGGAGAAAATTGATCAGCTTACGGTCCAATCGAAAAATATAAACATTGAATACTGCAAATGTTCACTGAAACCAATGCTTACATTTTAGAAGGGTAACATCATTCCTATCATTATGTATGGATTGGATATTGAATCATAAGCCTGGGACCTTGACTGGGACTATTGGGATGGACGAGTGTGGAAAAAGGCTCTGGGGCTCCCCCTGTCCCTGCCAATAGCAGCTCTGCGATATGAACTATGCTTAAAATCGCTGAAGATAAGCCCAGAGTGGAAACTATTGCAGCTATGCAGATTCATCAAATGCCCACAGGATAATACGCTCTTTATAGATCTAGCCCAGAAAGGAATAGTTTCATTAAAAACTTGAAATTGAAGGTAGAATCCATCCTGTCACAATCACAAAAAGAAATCTGAATCATAATCCTAAGGGCTGTAAAAAGGGCCATAATTGAGATGGATTGGATAATAACCATGGATAACAAGAGAAATTTAAAACTCCATGGCAACCCTTCAATCCTGGAAAAAAACCTGGGAGTGCTACTCGGTATCTGATACAATTCCCAGACAGTCAAGGGAGAGATACAATCCTAAGACTAAGTAACTATGTTACGGGCTGGTGAAATTCTAGCAAGTAGACAACCCATGAGACCAATGAAAAATAACTACACTCTGTGCAATCTATTTGTAAGCCAATCTTTGTATCTGATTCTGATAGTGTGTGTTGGAACAAGAGCTTTGAGAATCTGTAAGTTGTCCAGATTTGTGGATCGACCTGGCTGGTTAGATTCAGGCGACTGTTGGAATTGTTTATCCTCCGGTCATGAAACTCTTTTGTCCTTAGAATTGTATAAATTACTTAAAGTTTTGAAGCTGTATGAATATCTGCCCCTGGGATTGATGGGTTTAAATATAAATTCTTAACATTTTAAAAGAAATATGTAATTTATCATAAATCCTCATGATGGGGGTACCATTTTAGTGTTAATGAAAATGTGTATTGATTGTTTTTCTATGAATTCTGCATTTTGTATTTTGTAAAAAGTCAGCTGACTGACTGTAGCACAATATCAATAAAACTAATTTGAAGAAAAAAATAATCTCTTGGACCTTGAGGGTGGCAAAAGTCTTCCTTGGGTGGCCCATGTGAACAAAAGTTATGTCACACTGAATGAGGCTAGACTGTGGGAAGAGCCACAAAACATAGATAAGGTGGCCCACAGCAGAAAGAAGAGAGCAGCTATTGTCCTCTCAACGACAAAGTTGATTGAAAATGCAGGCAGATTGTACTGTGGTCCAATGTATCTTAGCTCTAAATTTAAATTTGGTCTAGAAAGTTTTCTTAACTACTTATCCCCCCCACCCCCCATATGCAAGATTGCTCTTTGTAAGCCTGCAGTTTGGGACTTTACCGATACTGTAACCAACCACTGAGCTGGGGTAGGTTCAAAGGTCTGCCGTGTTTGTGGTTCGGGAGATGAGACAGTGGCACATTTTTTGTTTCTATGCGCTGTCTCAAAACCATTGACAGTGAGCTTCTTATGCCCAATGATGAGGGATGCGGGTTCTACCACAGAGGCATTGGAACTTTGCAAAGGAACCCCAACCCCATATATTGTAACCTGTGTTGCCCAATCTGAATATAAAGCCTGGCTTCTGAGATGAAAATGGACTAGTACAATGAGAGAAGAAAACTGACATTGATCTTATCTGAATGCAAAATATGGACACAATTTGGCTATGTGATAAATTAACATGGACATTATTCATTGTTATTAACAAACGGTAGGGCTGCGATTATAATCTCCCTTATGGACTCTACATAGAGATTTGATTTGCTGTTTCCTTCTTTTTATTATGCACTTTACCATATGCATTCTCCTTGCTTTGTAATGAACTTGAATTGATTGTGTTTTAACATCTTTTATCTATGTATGTTTTTATCAATGTGACTTTTTATGGAATTTTTGCCAAACAAACTTTTCATTGATTGATAAACCATTAGCGGTCATAAATAATGCCCAAACGTTAAGTTTGTATTTTCTATGGGAGCCTTGATTTGCAGAAGGCTATGTACTAGCTCCCCAGTGGTAGCTCCTAGTCACTGGATAATGCAGGATACTGTGAGAGACCAGAAGGTGTCTCCCCCGCTAGTCCTCGTGGATCGCTATCAGGTGGACATTGCATGGCCATCGCCTTTGGATTCAGAACCTGGGTCTGGACCAGTGTGGGAGGATCACCTGGGTGAGAGGTCTTATGGGAGTCGGACACCAGATAGCGAGATGGGGTATCCCTCCCCCTTTAAAACCTTTACCCCACCAAACCGGGTAGGATATGTGGGAACATTACCCCCCCCTTTCACTTCACAAATACTTCCAAACGGACACCCCGCTCTGGGAGAAAAAGACTCACATCTGAGCATGTCCTGCTACAATGGTCAGGCAAAGTCAGGCAATTACTGACAATCACTCACACCTGACTTGTATTAAACTTCCCCAGACGGATAATCTGAGCAAGGTAAAGCTCATGAAGGAACAGTAGTTTCGAGTCGGCAGCTGAACGAGGGGAGAAAGACGGCAAACCAAGAAGGGTTCGCAAGGAGGAAAATACCCTTGTCCTTTTCAGCAATAAACCATTAATTTCAAGAAACATTTGAGACAGAAAGCTTAAGAGCCGGAATCCAAACTGAACAATCCTGCATTGTGTGTCGGAGATACCGGAAGCCCTCCCGCGTAACGGACCAAGGCGGGGATGAGCGGCAGCCGCTGTGGTATCTTAATTGGCTTCAAGAACAAAGAAGCACCAGAGAGATCAACACAGCTGGCTAGTTGGGGAGACCGATGAAAGACCGGTCTGTGTTGAAGTCAAGGTTGCAAGCGGCAATATTGTATAACAGGCACTGGAACGAACATTGTTAAACACGTGTGATGAAAGACGCGGGTAAAGCTAAATGGCTGATGAATGTTTGAACTTGAGATGGAAAGATACGATGCCGTTGAGAGAGTGGTCCAGCATCCTGAATGTGCTCATTCAAAGGTCTCTGTAAGGTATCCCGACCAAGAAGTGGTAGAAACGTAAGTAGAAGATTGATCAGAACATTGTGAAAAGTGAATAGAGTGGACCTGCGACGGTTTAAGCAAAACCCATCGCACATTTAAAAGTCTTCGATTTGGAAATCAAAAGGAAACCGTAGAAAGTGAGATTACATGGTCCAAGCCTGAATGAGCGAGACCAAATGTGAATATTGTGCCAAAAGGATCTGAGCCCGAATGAAGGAGATCCATGGTCTGAGCCTGAACGAGGGAGACCAAGTGTAAACATTGTGGTAAAAAGGGGGTCCCAGCCTGAAGCAGGGGAGACCCACGATGAACACTGGAAGCAAGAACTTGTGCATGTGAGAATCCTGATAAGAGTGGAACTTTGATATTTGTCTGTAACGACAGGCCCTCCGCAGAAAGAGACTGTTATTGGAAAAGAAGCTTTGGCAGAAGGCCCAAATACCTGTACTTTGAACTGTATCCTTGTGGCAGAGAAACCAGAGTGTATGCGAAGCTCAAACATGCTGCCTTGCCCCGTGCTGAAAACTTGGGAAGGGAAGCCAACTGCTCAGCCATCCTGACATATTATTTCCTGAACACTTTTCTTTTTGCATACACAATTGTTCCACACCCTTTTGTATTTAGAAGTAAGGATTGGCAATAGGTTTATTAGTATAGACCCGTTTATTTTGACAGAGACTCAACTAGGACTGTGTTATTAATATTTGATGGTTGGAGCTTGCTCCCATCCTTAGATTTAGGTTAGATAGGCGTTCAACCAACCCATTGAGGTTCAATAAAAACCCTTGAACTGTGATCACCTATCTGTCTTCACTGTTTGATACCATGCCTTCCTTACAATACCCCGGAGCTGCATTCAGTTCCTGCTCATCCAATCTTAATTTTGATCCCTGCGAGGCATGGTGTACTTCTATATTAGTGGTATTCTCTTCAGGTTTATAGTTTTTAAAATATGGCTATCACATTGCGGGGTGAAATAACATGTGTACAAACGTTGCTACTTACCCTGCATATGAGAGCATATGTTATTTATCATAAATGATAACATACTTGAATAGTATGATTCCTTCTAAGGGTATTGTATGAGTATATACCCAATTTCTTATTTTTATCCACATAAAATATCATATTGGTGTTGTTGCTGGAACTTTTCTTATTAGCAGCGTCATATTTTTGAGAATGTGTGAAAACCTATCTTGTGCAGTAATCTACATTGTTCCGCCAGTTCTGAGACAGTCAAGGGGAACATTTCAGTGTGGCTAATACTTCATGTGCGAATCATATAGAACCAATGGATGCAGAATCGGCACATATGTATACGTCTGTACTGAAAAAGCTACTAGCACACTGTTAAGTTGGCAATCATAAATTGTATTTGTGTAAATCATTGGAACAAAAGAATGGGACAAGCATCTGAGCATCCACTTTGTACTAAAGTCAATGGGGGTCATTATGACCCTGGCGGTAGCCGTGCCGGTAAATACTGGCACGACTGCCGTCTGAGTCATGACTTTACTGGCACCCGGCAATGGGGATTTACTGGGGCATTACAGCCCAGCAGACCCGGTGCATCCCCATTGCCGGGTGCCGGTAATTATTACTCCCCATTGCCATTGAGTCCCACTGGACTCAATGGAAATGGGGAGGACGGATGCACCGGCCCCATTCATGAATGGTGCCGGTGCATCATTCGCGGTCTGCTCAGTGGGGTGCCGGTCTGCCCGCCAGGTTAGACCTGTCAGCCGGAAAGGCACCCGCTAGCAGAACTATTTGTTTGCCGGTCCGGTAACAATGGTGCCGGTAGCTTACCGGCACCTTTGTTACCGGACCAGCAAACCTGTAATGAGGCCCAATGTATTAATGCGTTAACTTCATTTGAAGAAACATACACATTGCTGCTCCTGGCAATCAGCAGAGACAAAAGGTTCTCAATACTGTTGTGAACAGTCAGACTTCGGCACTCTAAGTGTCTAATTTATCCGGATACAGAAACTCATTCACACTTGGAGCTAGTGGTCTTAATTTCAATGTATTCCATTTATGGTCAAACTCAAGTTTTCAACAAGGCTTTGTGTCAAAAAGCTAAACAGTACACAGAATAAGTTATAGTATTTATAGTTGTTACAAAGGTAGCATGTTTCAAATCAATGAATTCTTCTTCAGGGTAAGTAATCATCTGTAAGCAGACCAACATTCTCTAACTCTTAAGGACAGTGGTCCCAAAGGAACAGAAAGTGATATCTTTTTTGTTAGTTTGTTTATTCATTTGTATTGCGCTCCAGACCCGAGGGTATCAGGGCACAGAGGTTTCAAGGAGATTTTCAGATTAGTTATACAATAGAATAAATTATACATTACAGATACATACGTGAGGCATACACAGGGATAGCAGGTAACATTAAATTATAAGTTGCAGAAACAAGCATAAACAAGCAGAGTCAAACATATGTTAGACATCCCATGATGCAAGTGGAGTGAAGCTAAGTTGAAGAAGAAAGTGGCAGCATTGGTGGCAAAGAGAAGTGGGCGCCATGGGGTGTACTGTGTTAGATCATGGTGGCCATTGTAGAGGACAGAATGCGAGGGGAGGTTGAAGTTTAGAGATCAGTAGACTTCAGCCAGTCAGTGCAGTTGGATCTGAAGTTCTGGTATGATTGATCTTCTCGGATTGAGGGTGGCAGAGATTTACAAAGCTGGGCCGCTTTAATAGCAAAGCTGCTGCCTCCCACCTTAGATAGTTTGAATCTGGGAACGTGGAGGCAATTGGTGTTGACTAGTCTGGAGGGTCTAGTGGAGGTCCTTCTGTGGAATCTCTCTGATAGATAGTTGGGGGCCACGTTATTCAAAGATTTGTGAGTTAGTGACATGGTTTTCAACTTTATTTTGTCGTTTGTGGAGAGCCAGTTGTTTTGTCCCCTGATCTCAGACATATGGTCTCTCCTAGACACTCGGAGGGCCTCTCTAAGGGCATTGTTTTGGAGTGTTTGGATTTTCCTGATGATTGCTTTGTTGGGGCCAATGTAGAGGGTGTTACAGTAGTCAAGCCTGGACAGAATGAGGGCTCTGGCCAGGATGATACAGCTATTGTTAAATAGGAACAGTTTGCCAGTTCTGATAAGTTTACAAGTGTAAGCAGTAGTGGAACCCAAGGTATAACTTGTTTGGTGAAGGAGAGGGTTGAGTTGAGGTAAAATCCAAGTGTTTTCACCTCATTGACCACATTGATGAGGTTGCCATCAATTATGAAAGAAGCCTATTAAAGCCCTAGTTTCTAAAGGTTAGAAGAGATACCCAGGGTGATGATTTCTGTTTTGTCATCATTCAGGCATAGACCATGAGTAGCCATCCATGCCTGAATGATGAGATAAACTCTATTCACCAAGGCCAAATCCTTAACATAATCCCCTGAAAGTGGGAGGAGAATCTGAGTATCATCTGCATAGTTAGTGTAGGTGATACCGAGATTGTCTAGATCATCAAAAAAGGGCTTAGTGAATATGTTATATAGCGTCAGAGAAACACAGGATCCCTGGACTACACTGCAGGTGATGGGGATAGGGTCCGCAGCAGCTGAGGGATAGAATACCTGCATAGTTGTTCCACTTAGAAATGACTCAATCTAAACTATGGCCTCCTTTGAAAAGTGAGCAGCTGAGTCTAGATAACTGCATAAAACCTTGTGGTCCACAAGGTCGAATGCAGCCGAAAGGTCAAAGAGGAGAAGGAGGGCTGATTTCCCTTTGTCCCTTAGCTCATCGACTTGAGTCTTCAGGTTGATGAGGACAGTCTCTGTTCCGTGTTGTGGACGGAAACCAGATTGGCGTGCTCCTAGGAGCTGGTGTAGTTCCAGGTACTTCTGGATTTGTATGTAGGCGACCTTATCTAGAAGTTTTAAGAGAAAGGGTACGATCGTGATAGGCCGGTAATTGGTAGATATCGATGGGTCAAGTGTTTGTTTTTTCAGTAAAGGGAGCACCCATGATTCTTTGAGGTTATTGGGGATGGCGCCAGATGCAAATGAGGCACTTTATGAGCTTGGAGACAAAGGGAGCTAGGTCCCTTGCTGCATCCTTGATAAACTGGCTGGGCAACGATCGCCCTGGCAGTTGGGAGGTTTGAGTGAAAGTATAACTTTTTCAACCTCAAGGATTGAGGTTTTAGAGAAGTTGAAATGAGTGAGTGGGGTGTTGGGTGTGATGGGAATCTTGGGGCGAGAGTGTGAGACATTAGTTGGAAGAGTGTTGGGAGGCAGTGAATTCAAGGACAGATTCAAGGATGCTTTCTTTGGGCTATTTTGTTCTGGAGAATAGCTACTTTGTTAGAAAGCGCATACTGGATACCAGAGCACCAGCATTTGTGTTTGTTACACGTGTCAGGAATGGAGGGGGGGGTTTCTAACTCTTTAAGGATTGTGAATAGCTCCTTCATACTAGAGTTAGCTTGAGAGATCCAGTTGTTGTAGGATTCTTTTTTGCCAAGGCAAATTTCTTTTTTATAAAGGATGGAGATCTTTGTTAGCTTCTGATGGGAGTAGTCGCCAGGCGGACTCGCAGATTCCTTTTTTTTTCCTTAAATCTTTTAGGTATGGGGTGAACCATTTATTCAGATGGGTTTGGGCTTGCTTGGTCTTATTTTAAGCGAGGCAATTATATCTAGTGATGTTGCCATTATTTTATTATACTCGTCGACCAGTGTTCCTGGATCAGTACTGTCTGGAAGGGAGTAGAGGGTGGGGAGGATAGCCGGGATGAGTCTATCAGCTGTGGTATTCTTTTTGTTTCTAGTTACTGTGGGAGGGGCGGTGGGGATCGTGATGGGGAGAGGTCTGGTGGTGGAAAGCGCAAATGACGCAAGGAAGTGGTCTGTCCAGGCTTGTGGGGAGATGGAGGTGATATTAGCACGGCAATTATATTCAGCCACCCAGTCTAATAGTCTTTCTTTGTTGTGAGTAGGTGCAGTGACTCTTTGGAGAAGGCCGAGTTCAGTCAAGATGGTGACAGTATTTATTGCATGTTGATCAAGAGGATCATTGAATCCCAAGTTGAAATCGCCAAGGAGTAGAACTTGCGATGTGTTTTTAAGATTGTTTGATAGTATAGTGCAGATATCCTCTTCAAATGTCCCAATGGGTCCAGGTGGTCTATAAATCAAGTGTGTGGTTAAGGTTTAGGAGTTGACCAATGGTAATTTAACCGTGAGCGTTACACAATATTGGAAGATTTGATAGGGGGCAAGTCTCATGGAGAAGATGGATTTGAAGATATATTATCGAAAACATACTTCTAAGTAAGGAGCTCTAACCTTTACATAATAACACATTGTATATTCCTGAAGCAGTGTGGCAGCATGCATTCAAATGAGGTTCTCCCTCATAGCGCCTATGAACCCTCTGTCTTTACAGTTTACAAAAATCATGTGATCTTGTCCTTTTTTGGTTTCGGTGCATTTCTGTTGCCGAGACACCAAAATATTGCCAACACCATTGGAACAGAGAAGAGAGATAAAGTAAAAGGGGGTGTGAGTTTACAGAAGTAAGACTCAGACAAAGTGGTGGCATGGTTTTAGGAAGACACCTTTATTATTCAAGAATGGGTTGGAAAATCCCTAATATCCCCAAAATTAGGAGGGCTTGCACTGCCTCAAAGAAACCTAAAGAATTTGTCAGAATGTCCAAAACTATAAGCTGTCATGTCTCAAAAAGCCTAACTCTGCCCGAACACTACCAACTGTGCAAGGATGATCTCTTTCCAAAGTCAAGTGTTCTTTGTAGACCCAACCAACAGAAAAGTTCCCAGTCTCTGGGGTAATCAAAACTGGTGAAAATAAAGACATATTCACAAATGTAGGACTCCAAGTCTAGGGTTGTAATCCTTTCACCTAGATCCCTTCTTATATGAATTTCTCTCCTTCTGAGCCTCTCAGGCCTGTATTTCATTAAGCATATGTCACTGGATAATTCACAGGAACAGGTTTCTTGAATCCACACTGCTTTATACCAACTACTTGGCACACTCCCTTTGCCATAAAGCAATATTCACGAATGTAGAACTCCCCGGTTAGGGTCATGATCTCTCCCCTAGCTTCCTTCTTGTGCTATTTTCTTTCCTTTTGGTCCTCTCAGGTCTATGTTTTCTTAAGTAAATGTCAATAGATAGTTCACAAAAATATGCTTAATAGATTTCTACTGTTTCATCCCAACAACTTGGCACACTCCTTCTACCAAGCATAGGATTGCTTTTCATTAATTACTCTGCTCTCCTTTTGGGTGTGGGCCCCAGACTTGCAATACTCAGAACAGTTTGGTTCAATCTCCTGCCAAACCTTTGTCTGTTTATGGACTTTGTCTATTCAGGACTCCTTGGTGTACTCTCCTGCCAGGCAATCTACCCTTTCTCATTTAGGTGCAGGTCCCAGACGCGCAACATTAAAAATGGCTCTGTTTACTCTCTTGTGAAGCACTTGTCCTCTCATGGACTGTCTCTCTTTGGGTGCAGGTCTCAGACTCGCAATATTCTGAATAGCCGTGCTTCTGGTCAGGTGTGTGTCCCAGACTCGTAATATTAGGCAATGCTTGGTTTACTTTCCTGCCAAGCAATTTTCCTCCTGTGGACTGTCTCTCTTTGGGTGCAGGTTCCAGACTCGCAGTGTTCTGAATGGCTTTGTTTCGGTTTCTCATGTGGGTGCGGGTCTCAGACCTGCAATATTTTGAATGGCTCTGTTTTTCACATGGGTGCGGGTCCCAGACTTGCACTCCATTCCCAGACCCACTTATTCCAGCCTCTGCCTTCACCTCCTTGCTTCCCTGGATCTACAGTACCTGTTTGCTTCTTCCTTGCATGTACCAGCATTTCCCAAGCAGCAACTACGTCTTTCAAGACTCTGGTACCATTCAGGCTTCTGGCGGCATGGTCTGCAGCCCCTCTGCAGACATCCGCTTCTCCCCAGCGCTACATCCTCCCTCTCGGATGCTTTGCCAGTTCCTGGGATGCCCAGAGGTTTTACTCGGTAGCAGCCCAATCAGTCCTTCCTTCCTGGACTATGTTCGGGCTCTCCTTTTCTGCTCACATCTTCCCCTCTCCTGGCTCTTCTCTCCTCGGCCGGTACACTGTCTCAGGGGAGCTCTGTTTAAACTCCTGCAGTGGATAGTGGAATTGCTTTGGGACAATCAATACTGTGAGAGGCTAGAGCATTCACTCTGTTTCTCCAGAGTGATCGTTGGACTCCTGGCCATCTTCTTCTCTGTACTCCAAATAGAGCCATATGCCGCATACTTGGTATTCTCCAATGTTTTAGTTTTGTGTAGCATATTAAGTCTGCCAATACTTGAAATAGATTCATATGCAGCATACTTTGCATTCTCTGATGTTTTGATGTTGTTAGTATATTAGGTTGGCTAAATTGACAATAGCACATATTGGCCCTATCAAAAGAAGGGGAAGGAGGATTTAACATTGGAGAAGGGTGTAGGTGTATTGACTCGGGAGAATACTGCGTTCTCTGGGTATGATCATCCCCAATTCCATAAGGGGCTTCCTCCCCCATGTGATCCTCCCTCGGTGCACCACACCCAGGGGGACTGTTTTACTGTGGACGCACCGTCCTGGCCCATTGTGAAAGGTCTTCCCCAAGGGGAGGAGGGACAACATCCCCCGATTCGTCAAAGGGACCAGAAAGCAGATTTTGTGGCTGGCATGATCACTGGAAATGCTGTGGCATAATCTGCCAACACACTAAATTTCTTTCTTCTATTTCTTGTTTCCTTACACAAGTGTAATCCAATAATGACTTAACATATTTTCTCGCAATCGGGAGTACTGTAACATGTCAATTGTGTGTGTCAATTTAAAAGCTGGGGCGGCATATTGATCTTTCTTTTCAGAGTCATAGTGAATTGGGCTATATTTGAGCTACTTTCCTGGCTCTTTGGTCTACACGTAGGTTTCTCTTTACAATACAAGCATTGTTTTTTGTAGAGGTGCAGTACCACTGACATCATCCACTGACATCATACGCGTGCACCAAGGCAAGGACTGGAAAGGACCACTTTCCCACAGATGTCTGCTCCGTTGATCCTGACTTTCCCTCGAGCGTTTTTCACTTGGACTCATTTGCCGTTTTCAAGGTGAACTTCTATCAAGAACATATTCTTTGTTAATATATATATATATATATATATATATATATATATATATATATATATATATATATATTGGACTTAAGGAGAGCCCTAAATAACATATATATATTTACTTATTTTAGAGTCATTCACTTGGCCACGCCCCCTTTTTCAGCGTAGAGGATACATTTGGAATGTGCGCGCACCAGCGCATGCGCACCGAGGCAAGGACTGGAAAGGACCACTTTGCCACTTCACAGCGGCGCCGTGGCTTTGTGCTTTGTGCTTGTATGCCTTTTTTGCCTCTCCGTCCTTGATTTTCCTCTGTTGTGGGCTCCACGCAGCCATTGCTCAACACTTTTTGGCTGAGTTGTTCAGGGAACTGGTAGTTTCCAGTTTGTTTTCGTTTGAAACTGTCTGAAACTATCTGACGTTGCCATTACTCACACGTAAGTGCGCTTAGTCTTACAAGGCTTGTTGTTCTGTTTGGCAAACTGTTATTATATTTCTTTTGATGTTGCAGCGCTTGTATTCCCTAAAAACTGACATGCCTGTAGAATTACTTTCCTCACAAAGGAGGGGTGGGGGTGGAGGTGGTCCCAGGGGTGGCAGCGCAACACGAGTGTCTCGTAAAGTCATCACTCTAAGACCTGTGACTCGCTGCTCCTTGCTCACTCCTACCCGCGATATTCGTACATTTTTTCCAGACACCTTTCCGTCTGTTCATACAGTAAACTTACCTATGTGCAATATTAATCAACCACCTTCTATGCCTCTGAGCAATCATGCTCAGTCCATACAAGCGCCCGAAACAATAAATTCTAAAATAACTTCAGATAAAGTTGTTGTTGTCTCAGATGAAACAATGTTAGGGAATACATGGCTACCCACTCTCTTACCTCCAGCAGACACGCCTGTGCCTGGAGTAGTGGATGAAAGTCCAGATGCAAGCTATGTCATCCCAGACATTTCATTACATACGGGCGATTATGACCTCTCCCACAATTCTGAGGCTTGTGCTGCCTCCACGCCATGTGCTCATGGTTCGACTTCACCTGCGTCTCCAGCCATTTCTTTTGTGTATCCTACTCCTAGAAGACCCACGGTCCCTCGAGAAGAGCCACATGAGCCAACTTCTGTTCCCGCTCCCCCCACCATATTGGAAATCACATTGGCAGTGGTGAACATGACTATTACTAGTCTCTTCAAATTGTATGAAACTCTAGAGATTAAGCTCACTAAACAAACAGAGCTCATCCAGGGTATCTCAGACTGGATTTCAATTGAACTAGCATCTAACCAGAAAAGCCACCGTAACAGACACGACCCGGTTCTTAACATCATTCCTGCTGATGCAGCCAGACCCAGGACGCGATCGTTGGAGGAGATTCCATCTGCAATACCTTACATTGAACAGGTCATTAAACCTGTCTTGTCACAGAACATGCCACCTGACAAATGTACAGATCCTAATTTGAAGAAAAACAATTCCTGGATTAGAATTGAGCAAATCTCTCAGGAAGATATACCAGATCCTGATCAAATACACATTGTTGAAGAACATTTTGACATCTTTTCTAAGAACAACGATAATCCGAATAAAAAACAAAAGTTATCTGTGAACTTGCGCAAGTCAAGACTTGGAAGGAAAAAATCACAACCCTTGATTAAGTCACGTGTGACTAAGCCACTAATAATGCCAGCACAACTTGAATCTGCTAAAGAGGACCAGGAAGTCATGTATGATCAGATTTCGGCAATAGCCCATAATAATCAAACACTAACGCATGCCCCATTAAATGATTTAGTAGAGGCTTTAAACAAAGGCGACCAGCGGGTAAATGAGGAGCTACCCATTCCTCCAGCAACAATGGAAGCATGTCCACTAGTCAATTCTAAAGAAAAGAAGCTTGCTGACCATCTTGTGAAAAATATCAGACATACCATGAGTTCTACAGATAATTTACTTCTCGAACAACGGAGGCTAGACATTAGGACTGAAGTTGCAGCTTATTTAAAGAGTCTGGGAACACAGAGTCTTCTTTCAACCCCAATGTCAGCAGCGATGGCCAGTGCGACCCCACTCGCAGCGTGTCAGGTCAAAGGCAGTTTTCATTGTGCGAGCCCAAAACAAATTCTGAAAACTGCAGCCATCCTGAAATTCATCATGAACAACCTATATCTTATCAATTCGATCATCGAAACCACCTCCCTCTAAAAGTGATTCAAGATCTTATGCAAGATCAACTTGCTAGGAGGAAAGAGCTACAAACGGACCAACGAGTAGCATCTCAACGCGGAGCGCTTAATGCCTACATGAATCAACAACAACCAAGAGGAACTGCCACTCCAGATCAACAACTGTATATCACTTGCGGTGCTAACTCAAGGCAAACTCAACAAGTGGAGACACAGGCCCTAATTGTTGAAATTAATGAGTCATATCCGAACAAATTACAGTCAATGTCAAATAAATCACGCCCGGAACATAACTGTGATTTCTCGAGAGAGAGATGGGTTGATTTCATTGTTACGTCCAATGAAGACATGACCAAACATCATTCCAGTCAAGGCTCTAGAGACGTGATACAAGAGCAAGTACGTATTGAGATGTCTATAAAATTGTGCTTTGATGCCTATTTTCGGAAAATTGAACCTCAGAGCAATTCCGAAGTCTTCCATCAGAATATTACAATGAGATCGAAAAATGACAGTACTTTGCAAAAACATCAACTTGGTCATGAAGAGTGACATAACACAAATCCTCGCAAGGAAGAAAGTGAATACGCTTTGAGTTATAACAACCAACACTCTCAGAATAAGTTAAGAAATAATTCAATTAAAGCAAACAGCAAAGAACCAATGGTAACATAATGATGGAAAAAAGATACTCACTCATTATGAAATGTCGTGCAGCTCCATACCCCATGTTTGATCTGTGCAGGACAAGTGTCTTAAACATCTTCAGAGATATTCCCGAACTAGAAGACTTATCCTCAGCTGACATTGATCAAATTGAATTCTTGAACGACGAGGATCTTTCAATCATTCATTTATGGCTACCCTCAAGAGTTGTGCTAAACGCCCTATGGAAAGCAAAGATGGAGATTTTCAAATTAGGTTTCATAATTGCTCAAGACCCGCATGCAAAAGGACAGTTAGAACCCGGAGCATATCAGCTCCCAAAATATGTGCCACAAATCTACCAAAAACCAGTGCAAAACACTGTAGTGAACCAGAGTACATAACAATTAAACAATCCATCTCAGATTATCTCCCTGGCCCCTGGAATACCCATGGACACAACCACCTTCAGATTGAAAAAGGTAACTGCTTGGAGGATTATGATGTCATCGCCTTACAAGAAACGTGGCTGAGGGACACTCCTCTTTGGAACAATCACAAAGTTTCCTTGGTACCAGCTATCAAAGCAGCTAAGGGTAGACCAACATCTGGATTATTAATAGGAGTTAAACTGAGCAGTGGATTTACCATCAAGCCCTGGGCTGCACCAAATGCGTTTCTTCAGTTGGTTAGAATTAACTTCCAACATTTGTCTTTAGCATTAATAAATATGTACAGAAATCCTGTTGGTATCTCAGATGATTTATTCTATGAAGCACTGTCCTCCTTACTTGACCTGATTTTAGCCTCTACAGACATCTCGGCAACTATTATAGTAGGAGACATCAATCTCAATTGCATCTCAAATAAAAATAGGCATCAATCGGGACAAGTAAATAGATGGATTCAGTTCATGGCTGATCGAAACCTTAGAGTAACCAATGATTCTCTTCAAGGAGATATACCACCGAGAAACACCTGGCATCGTGGAGATTCTGGCAACATCATTGACTATATCTATGTTGATGAAAATCTATTCAACATAGCTTCCAAGTTTATGATCGTAGAACAAATCAACAGCGATCATCATTTGCTTACGTTAACCTGGCCTTGGTTTGTTAAGCAACCTATTGCTTATCTTAGACAAATGAAGCAAAGTGTGCTGGTCAATAACGCAAGGACAAGATTCAGATGGACTGATAAGAACCTATATGCTCTTGGAAATGACTTAGTCAAGCTAGATCAGAATAACATCTCATATGTAAACATCATGAATAAATACAGGACAATCTTCTGGAGAAATGATCAGCACGCCTTTTCCCATAATCATCTTTTCGATCAAGAACTGAAAGTTCGCAAGATCGAATTAAGAAGAGAAAGAAGAGACATTAAGTTACTTCCACAGGAACTACAACTCCAAGCTTTGAGAAAAGTTAAATCAAGTTTAGGAATTGGACTTGTGCTAGAGCCTCAATCCTGTTTCAGAAAGACACTGCTTGTATGCTGCAGTCCATCGCCAACAAAAGCACAGCTGAAATTTAGTCGCTACTCAATAATGCTCAATATGACAAACAAAATCATAGTCAAATAAACGGAGTAATGGAGTGCCAATGGATACACCACTTTTCTAACCTTTACAGTGACTCGAGCCCCTTAGTAATAAACTATCATTCACCTGAAGCGGCTAAATGGGACCTAATATTTTCAAAAACTGATATTGAAGAGTTAATAAAACGCTCTAGTGGATCAAGAGCAGCTGGACCAGATGGTTTAAACAATGCAATGTTAAAGGCAAATCCAATAGCTTGGGCGGCAATACTTGAAAGAATTTTTAGAAACATCATACATACTAGAAGGTTACCAGATTCCTGGCGCACCTCCATCGTAGTACCTATTTTCAAGAAGGATGATCGATCTCAACCCAGCAATTATCGACCAATTGCACTGCTCGACGCTCCAGGCAAGACTTTTGCCAGACTAGTGCTTAGAGACTTTAACTCGTGGACAAATTCAGATGAGAAGCGAGACCCGAATCAAACGGGGTTCGTACCAGGTCTGGGCCCCTCCATCAACCTAACATGCATAAGTGCCATCAAGAGCCAAGCACGAACCAGCAAATTACCCCTTTACTTGGCCTTCGTCGACTTTAATGCCGCATTCGATTCGGTCTCTAGATCACTGTTAATGACCAAACTCTCGAAAGCAAATTGTCAAAACACACGTAAGGACATTATCCTTTCTTTTCACTCCAATACCTCCATACGGATCAGATTAAATGCAGAAGGCTTACTCTCTCCAGCAATTCAGACTATGAAAGGATTGAAACAGGGATGCATACTAGCATCAGCATTGTTCAGCTTCTTTGTGCACGACATTAAAGAAGTCTTTGTTAATCAAACAACAGACGCCCCGAAATTGAATGGCAAGCCCATAGCAGCATTACTTTATGCAGATGATTTGGTCCTTTGCTCTAAAAGTCTGGTGGGCCTACAAACTTAACTAACTCTTCTTGCCCAGTATATTCAGATCAATCAATTGAGTATAAACTTGGGAAAGACCAAAATTGTGATGTACGTCCCAAAAAGAACAACTTGCAACATAATGGAATGGTCTTTACAACACGTCAGAATTGATGTTGTAAACCAATATGTCTATCTAGGAATCACCATTGATATGAGCCAACACAATCAAATACATTTAGATCAATTGCAACTAAAGCTACAAACAGCAATATCCCAAACGAAAATAATAATGAGGAAGTATGGAAAATTCTTGATCATGCCTGCTTGGATTTATTATACTCAAAAATGTACTCCAGTCTTGTTATATGGAATGAAAGCATTGGAATTAGTGGATGAACACTTTCTTGATAAACTAGAAGCATCTTTCTGGAGAAAGATATTGAATCTTCCCCAGGTAATTCCAGTTGTTTGGATCCGTCGTGAACTGGGTTTGATTTCTCTCACTGTGCAGTACCACTGGCGCCTATGTGCACTTTTCAGGAAGTGTCTTATGTGCAATGATTCTAATACGGTCTTGAAGATGATATCATCTTATTTGTTATTGTCCAATAATATGTTTGCTAGAAAATGGTTGCAATGCATTTATGACACGCTTGCGAATGCTAATGTATCAATTGATCTCTTAGTTAAGAATCCGATGAAAATTAAATCTCCAATGTTCGCTATTGATTGGATTCGCACTAGAGAATCAAGTTTGACCTATATACATTTTGATGGCAATTGTATGCTTGATAAAAAGTTTAGAACTATGTCATCTTATTTAGTCAAAAATCCATCTCCAAATGTTCGATCAGCAATTATGCGTCTAAGATTTAATCTATGGCCGACAAAAGAAGTCCTAGCCGATAGACGCATAATTCAGAAAGCAGATAACATCTGCCGCTTTTGCCAATTGCATTGCAAACAAGAAACCATTAAACATCTTATTATGGATTGTTCGAAGCTAATTCCATTGAGAAAGACACACTGTGCTAATTTATATTCCTTTCTCTCAGATATTAACCAAGAACTAAGATGGCAAATTATTTTTTCTGCTCGACTAATGAGAATTAGAATTGCCACTGTTAACTTCCTGAATGCGCTGAACTTATCTTGTCCTTTCGGATTTCTTTTGTATGAATTGATCACTTTTTTAATGTTAATTCAGAAACTCGAATTTTATTACTGTGGCATTTAATTCTGTTGTTTTAATCTAATTGTGTTTTAAGTGTGTCTTTTTTTGGTTATGTAAAAATGAAATATGTAAAAAATGAAATAGCTTTTTTCTTAAAAATGAAAAATAATATTGTAAAAGTTAATCAACTATAAACAATAAAAAAGACATCATAAAGCGGTCCTCATAAGAATTCTGAGAGGACTTCTCTATGTTGCCAGTGGTACTGCACCTCTCCAAAAAATAATGCTTGTAATGAAATCAAACATTACAAAAAAATTACTATTAACTACCCACCTCTAACTACTCTTCTCTCCTCGCCAGGCGTCACATTTAGATAGATTTGTGAAGATTAGCATGCGTCACATTTAGATAGATTTGTGAAGATTACTTATGCATCCCATTTACCTTTTTAATCTTGCTGCACACAGAAGAACACTTTGGGCCTCATCACGAGTTTGGTGGTAACCCTTAAATCTGGTTGCGCTATTACAGCCGGATTCAAAGGTCCGCCAAATCAGGGCTTCGGTGGATTTCTCCCCAGCTCTGAGCTGTGGGGAAATCCGCCAAAAATGTGCGCTATTACCGCCGGCGGGAAATCCGCCGGCGGTAAGAGTATGAAAATTCCCCATTAAGCCCAATGGGGAATGGGGCATTCCCGAATGGGCTCAGTGGGGAATGGGGAATTCCATTACCGCCAAACCCGTGATCCGGTGCTAATAGGGCCGGGGGGGTTGGCAGTAGGGCTAATAACACTGGCGGTAATACCTCTGGTGTTACCACCCAACTCGTGATGAGGCCCTTTGTGTCTGATAATTCTTGCTGTGCAGAGAGGGGCTAGTGGTAGTAGCCAATGTATTGCACTCAGCTATCATTCTACCCTCTTTCTTGCAGAGCCAAGTGAGCGCCGGGAGACAACCCCAATGGTAATGGGGCACGGTTTCAGACAACATAACATAACAATACAAGGCCCTGTTCCCAGGTTTTTCCTAACTGCCCTATGTTTTCATTGTTGGAAAAAAATGTTAGTGATCTGAGTGTGTTGTGTATGTTGTTCAAGCATTTCTATCTCTGTTGGAGGGATAGAAATAGAAAATAGCAGCAAGGGGTCATGAATGACCTGGATATGAATTGTGTTTGGCCATTAATTCAATCTCGTGTATAATATTTGTTTTATATACATTTTTAAGGTAATGCCCACAATGATTCAGCTTCTACAATCTAACAAACCTTATGGGATTTATTTGCGGATAGGTAGATTGACTTTATTTCAAGAATTCCTTTTGATTTCATACAATGGAGAACTGAAGATTTAGGAAAAATATATCCTTTTTTTCTTTTTTATAGTGAATTGTGGCGTACTCATGAAGAAGACAATGGGCTGCATTCCGAGTCCGGCGTAACCATGCCAATGCTACCAGCCGGTTGCTGCCGGACTTGGAATAATTTACCAGCACCTCACTTCCCAGTTCCACTGGGAGATTACAACCCCGGTGGCCTGGGAAAGTCAGATGCGGTACATTGTAAGTCCCCATTCTCATAGAGTCCTATAGGACTCTATGGGCGTGGCGACCACGGAAGCACTGGCACCGTTGCTAACAGTGCCAGTGCTTCTGTGACAGTCTGCCTACCGTGGCCGCTGTGGCCGCTGTCCCCTGCAGGGTCAGACCTGTTGGGCACGGCACCTCCGGCAGGCAGACCTGTAGTATGCTGCCCCAGAAACAACAGGGCCGGTAAGCTTACCGGCAAGGTTGTGTCCGGACTGACATACTTGTAATTGGCCCCAATATGTCCATATTTTTAGTTGGATAACATTGTTGAAACTAGCAACTTGGAGTCCAAATAATACTACTTTTGGCCAGTATACTCACTTGGAAGACCAATGGATTCATGTCTCAGCTGGTAGATTTTTCTTCTATTTGACATTTTTTCTATTTCTTGTGGCGTTTTTTTCCACTCTATGCAATTTCTAAAACAACTAATAGATCACTTTGATAGAATCTAAATTAGGCCATGCCATTTCCTTCGTAAATGTCAGTGCGATTAGTTCTGTTTGCTTTCACCAATGTCGTGTTTTAACAATTCTTATATTATGTTTGAAGCATTCTCTTGACAGTATCACAATGGGTTAGGGTTGATATTATTCTGATGCACTTTCTTGCGCCATTTGCGCTCTATGCTCTGGAGACCAAAAGGATTTTTTGACTAATATGATCTTTTGTAACAGTTGTGATAAATATTAGATTTCATAAGGACGAAGTTCTTGGGTTTTCTCCACTGTTTGTATTTAAGGCGATTTCATTGATTGAATACGTTTTAAGTAAAATAAAGTAAGGTGGCTAAAGTCACCCCACATACTCCACTCATGCGATGTAGTACATTAGTCTCCTTGTTTCCCCTGGTGTGCTGTGGGTTATGGGGATACCTACCTAGTGTCGTCTATGCGCATTTTAAAGAACATCCTGTTTCTGAATTTGATATTCACTATGAAATGGGTAAAAATTGCCTTTGTCCTACTGCTTTGTGCAATTGCATAAAACTTGGGGGAAAAGGGTATCAGAATGTGGTCATCTATGACTATGAAGAAATGTCCGATTTCTTTTGCGGACATCTGCACCGGGACGAAAATGAACTTCGGCGAGAGCAAAAGTACAATATAGGACAACTAAGACCAGACTGCAGTTATGCATACAACCAACAGATGTACTCCCCACTTGCACTGTTGCTCCTTTCCCCCCTTGTGCTGTCTCTCCTCCCCTTTGCACTGTCTCTCCTCCCCCTTTGCACTGTCTCTCCTCCTTTGCACTGTCCCTCCTCCCTCACTTGTGCGGTCTTTCCTCAACCCTTGTGCGGTCTCTCCATCCCTTTTGCGCTGCCGCTCCTTCCCCCATTGCGCTGTAGCTCCTTCCACCTTGCTCTGTCGCTCCTTCCCCTATGCTCTGGCCCTCGTTCCCCCCATGCTCTGTTGCTCCTTCCCCCTTGCACTGTCGCCCCTTCACGCCTTGTGCTAGCTCTCCTTCTTCCCCATTTGTGCTGTCACACCTTCCTTCAAATGTTGTACAATGCTCCTGTGCACTGTTACTGGCCTAGCTTTCAATTGGATTTCTTTTATTTCCCCTTGTGTTGCCATTTATTTCTCCCCTTCAGTGCTTTCCTCATCCCCCCTCCCTGCCCTTAGTTCCCTACCATGCTGTCCTTTCTTCTTCCCTGACCTGTCATTCCTTACCTCCATGCCATATGTAAAATGCAATAAACTACAAACGCCATCACGATTGCCATTGCCAATGCTTTTTTGCAACGTTGTAACCAGTTTGCAATGGCTTCTCATTCTTTCATTCTTTCGTCTGATGTTAGATGTGTGCTCACCTTCCAACGTAAACTATGCTGCTTGGGTACTTGATGGAATAGACACAGTGTTGCTTGTTCAAAAAAAAAGTCTTCACAAATGTTGGTGGATGCGTGCACCACCTGTGACGAGGTTATTGCAGTTAGTACATTTGAGACAGGGCTAGCTTCCTCGTTGAGGCGTTTGTGTAAAGAGCTGCCTATGGGCCTGTGTTCGTTGTCTTTTAAAAAAAACATAGGTGACCAACAAAGTGTTTTTACAACTAGGGAAATCACATTTCGAAAACTGGCTAAAAGCACACTGTAAATGATGAATGATGAAGTAACACCTTTACCGAGTGTTTTAGCTCCAATTTGCACCATTATTAAAGTGCTCCATAAGTGTTAAAAGTATCTTTAGCAATACGCAATTGTGGTCTAATTACTGCCCAAAAAAGATGAAGCGTGCATTTTATGTAGAGCGCTGCAACTAATTTTGCCTTCAGTGCCTGTTTTTACTTCTCACAGTCCGGTGACACAATGTCAGTCATGTTTTGTTTTTTTGTGCAAAAGTTGCTGTTTTCTACAGCTGCATCTATATTAAGGAGCTAATTAGTTTCTTTCCTGAGATGCCCTCCCCCGCTGACAGAGGGCTTTTTTGGCATACTTTCATGTATGATATTGCAAGTGCCTCGAACAGTTAATTGGCTCATTAGTTGGCTAATTTTAGCAACAAATGTTGGTGATATACTTCATCAGTTATCGTTGCTTTGATTTTCTAATTGCCTTTGCATAGTTTTGTTTCCATTGCGGCATCATTATGAATTGTTGATCACTTGCTTGATTGGGCGACCATTGGGGGATTTTGGCCACTGGCATGTTCTTCCATCTCTAAACGGACGTTGTACTGATACGTGGCTGTTAATTTCATGTCCAGAGTCTTTGCCCTTCCACCACTGCCTCAACCCTGTGCTCTTTTATAAATAGCCACTGAGCCACCAACGGTACATCCCCCTTTCAGACCTGAACCCATCTTGCTGTTTGTTACGTTAGTCCCTCATCACCAGACTGAGAACATTCAACCACATCACTTCCATCCTCAAGGAATTGCATTGTTTACTCCTTCAAGCACTCCTTATGCCCAAGACCACCGTAATCACCCAAAATGCACTCCCATCGAACATACCACTCTACCTAGCAGGGAGTTAACCGTCTCCAGAGGCAAACCCTCTACCCCCCAGAATCCACTACATTGCCACATTAGAAAGCAATAGCTGCAAGGGGGAAATGGGAAGGCCTTTTCCTGTGATACAACCCATCTCTGGAACAAGGTAACAATACCGAAAAGTCGGGTCCCTCGAGCCTACACTTCAGGAACAATATGAAGACACTACTCTTCAGAGCATCACTGCCAATCACTGATCACTCATCAACCCTAACTCTCCCCGACCACAGGAGCTTCCACCTACCCAGATCCCCTTGCCCATTCCAGCATCTCCACTAGCCCTGCACCCTAACCGTAACCCCATGGACGCTTCCTTTATGTACAGCAGACTGTTGGGTACCTGTGCGTTATGAATATTATGAGTACATACATACAGTGCTATTCACATTAGTCAGTGTGGCTAAACCCCTATATATGGCCTTTGTAAAGTGTCATAAAGACATCTGGTTGTAGATGACAGGTGTAGATGCAGGGTGAAGAGGTCACATGGGCATCTGTGTGTGGATGCAGAATGTGAGGTCATATGGAACCTGGAGTGTTGGTGAGAGGGACCTGGAGTGTTGGTGAGACAGGGTTCTAATAGTTCTACAGTGACAGCTGGAGTTGTTGTGCTGTGCTTCCTATCTTATGACTTACAGTTAGGAATACACTTACCTGATAACTTACCTCCTGACTCCAACGTGGTTTCCAATTGCCTGGCGACGAGGATGTCTTGGCTGCTGGGAAGGTGCAGCAGGGGATGAAAAGTACTGCCTTCCAGGGGTGACGTCCATCCAGTAAAGGTGCCAGTTCTTGTGGACCAGAGGAGGTGGTCGGGAGGATCCTGCAGGCCGGGCAGTGTAGGAAAAACAGCAGTCCAAGTTCAAGACCCAGGCAGGGTGGCTAGTTCGGGTGAGGTGGTGCAGTTGGAGGTGCTGTTGTTGTCCATGGTGCCAGGTGAACACAGTGGTTGCAGGCCTGACAGGAGGGCTGAGGTTGCCTGGTGTCAGTGGAGGTGGCCCATGGGTGTTGTCCGGGCGGGCAACCCAGAATCCGGCTGTGAAGAGCGACCTATGTTGCTGGTGGCCAGGTGGCACTAGCTGGAGGAGGAGTGGTCTGTGTGCTGGTGGGCCAGCGGCGCTAGCAGGAGGAGGAGCTGGCAGTGGAATTGATTGGTGCAAATCAGTGTGAGGGACTCAGTGGTCCGTGGAGCAGTGTGGAGGTGCTGCGACCAAGAGTTGCACCTGCTGTGCTCAGGAGTTTGTTTGCATCAGCGATATCGGTGCCGTGTGGTGCAGAGACATGGATGGGCTGCGCCAGCTATGCTGTCAGTCGCCACCAGAGGTGAGCACCGGAGTCAGGGCAGAGTTGTCGGAGCCTCTTGAAGTAGCAGCAGAGTGTCCGTGGGCTGTCACAATAACTTTCGGTGAGTTGTCGGCTGCAGGCGCGCCAGAGCTGATGGCCATTGAGGAGGATGTGCAGGATTCTGCGGGTGTTGCTGGTGCCGCAGGTGGAGTCATTATGATGATGTCAGCTGCTCCGTTAACTGCCATAGGCAGCCATCGTTCTGGTCAGGTGACCAGTTACACTGAGACCGGTGCAGTATGTGTTGCGGTTTCCCAACGTTGCCTGGAACAGCAGGGATGGCATTCTGCAGGCACTACGGAGGTGCTTTGGGGGCAAGCTGAGGTGTCAAGGAGTGTGCAGGGCATTGGGAGAAGAGAGGCCATTATGGGTAGGGAAGTTTGGATTAAGCATCAGAAGATCGTTACTCCCACAGAGGTGTACTCTGTACTGCAGAATTCTTTTGAGGATATGGCGTCTGTGGCAGTTAGGGGCAAGAGGAGTTGTCCCGATGTGGGTTGTCCATGCACAGCAAAGACTTGCCGTGTGGATGGCCAAGTGGATACAGGTCGGGAGTGTGCTGTGTGTGCGGCATGGATGCTGCACGGGGGCACGTCTGTTCACTTTGTATGACTTTGATAGGGAATGTTAAGGAGTTCGATCCTGATTTGTGGCGCTTTTACATGCTGCTCAAGGATCTCAGTGTAAGAGATGAGGAGTAGTTGTGTGGGTTGAGGCCTATTTTGTTTTTTAAATGTTGTCTCAGTGTGGTGGTCTCAGGAACTTTAGTGATAGTTGGTTGGGCCATGGGCTAATGTTAACGTCTAAGGCCTGATTTATTTAATATGAAATATATTGTGTTCATGTTTGTGGCCTTTTCCTGTTTAGGACTTGGTTCAGGTGAAGGTGGACTCGTGGGTGGGGGGGTGCGCTGTTTGTGTTGGTTATTGTGACATTTTCAGGGGGCCATGTGGACACGTGGGTGCGGGGATGCACAGGTTTTTGGTCTGTCATGGCCTTGTGGGTGCGTGGATGCATGGGTCTTGTTTCAATTTTAAAATGTTTATTTTTATCATTTTGGACATGAGGGTGCGGGGCTAGGACTCAAGCGCTGTGACTCTGATGCTGGAACTTGTTCTGAGTTTCGGTTCCAAGTTTGGGGTTTAACACATCATGTAGTTGCATGTGTTCTTTTTGTTATGTGTTGTGTGCTGTTCATAGGGGATTTTCCCCTGGTGGATTTTGCTCAATTCTCAGGATGGCTGGGTGTGTTCTGGGAGTGCAATGTTGGCGGTGAGGTGCTGCTGAGTTCAGAGTGGCTGGGTGGGCTCTCGGGGTATTCTTGTTTGGAAGTGGGGGGCTGCTGGTTTGGTGTTTGGAGTTTTGTGATTGTGCAGTGATGATCTGTGGGGTTACAGTGAGGTGCTGCAGGGTTGCAGTGAGGTGCTGCTGGTGTTTCTGCAGCGAGGTGCTGCAGGGTTGCAGTGTGGTGCTGCTGGTGTTGCAGTGAGGTGCTGCCAGTGTTCCTGCAGTGAGGTGCTGCCGGTGTTTCTGCACTGAGGTGCTGTGGGCTGCAGTGAGGTGCTGCTGGTGTTTCTGCAGCAAGGTGCTGCAGGGTTGCAGTGTGGTGCTGCTGGTGTTGCAGTGAGGTGCTGCCAGTGTTCCTGCAGTGAGGTGCTGTGGGGTTGCAGTGAGGTGCTGCCGGGTTGATGTTTTTTTTCCACTGTTGGCACCGAGCCAATTTCTTTTCTTTCTTCTTGCCAGACGTCAGGCTCAGGTCATGGACTTGTTTGGGTTGTGTGTACTTAGCATTTTTCATGTTCCGTTGTTTGCCTGCTTACTGGGAGTCACATTGAGGGGCTGCTTGGTGGTTGCGGTTGTATGGTGATGTGATGTCAAGAAGGGAGTGGAGTGGTGAGTTGTCAGTTCCACAGGTTGGTGAGTTGTCGGTTCCACAGGTTGGTGTTTGGGATGTGTTTCCAGTTGGTGGTTGGAGCTGAATTTTGGGGCTGCATGTGTTTCCATTGGGTGGTTTAGCTGGAGTTGGATCTCATTTGTTTTGAACTTTCTTTTGTTGTTGGTGGGCTCATCTTGGCATACTGGTTCCAGTTTTCATTATTTGCCTATGGAGCTGTGCATTTTTCAAGTTCTGCTTTGCGATGGTGTTGGTGTACTCCAGTTTTCATTATTTTCCTATGGAGCTTGGCGTGTTTAGGTTTGCAGTTGAAGTTGTTCCGTCATTCCATTATTTGGTTTGGATTGTTGCTATCAAGGTCATGGTACTGCAGAGTTTCTAGGTGATCATTCTTGTGTGTGTGTGACCTTTACAGTGTGTTGGTATTGTGGTGTGGGGTGGTGTTGTTGGTCTTAATTGGTTTGCGTGCTGGCCACACGTGAATTGTGTGAGCAGTGTTTGGTAGTGTTGTTTTCTAGGGAGAGAGAAGTGTCATAATGTCATCTGGGTGTAGATGACAGGTGTAAATACAGGGTGATGATGTCACATGGGCATCTGTCTGTGGATACAGAATGTGAGGTCATATGGAACCTGGAGTTGTTGGTGAGAGGGATCTGGAGTGTTGGTGAGACAGGGATCTAAGGGTTCTATAGTGACAGTTGGAGTTGCTGTGCTGGATGGGGTGGATGTCCCAGTGCTTCCTATTTTATGACTTACCTGTACTCACAGTCAGGAATAAACTTACCTGATAACTTACCTCCTGTCTTCAGCTTGTTTTGTTAGTGGCCAAACCCTTCACTTCATAAAGCTCTGTGCTTTTTCTTCAAGTTGGCTCCCAACTGTAAAAACTCCCACAACAGTACCATCAAGCAGAACTCGAGAGATATACAAATCACTTTACTCAGAGGTTAGAGTTTCCACTCTTTATTATAAGGCAAAAGATTCAACAAAAAAGGCCAATAAAATATCAAATGGAAAATATCTTCACCTTAACGAAGCAAAGTCTCTTACCCTAGGGTTCCATATCCTCACATCCTAGGGTGGTAGCCAGTCCTTGTAAACTAGCGAGATGTGGGCTTTTCATTTAATGCCAAGCCTCCTCTTCTAATTCACTCCTCGATCCCCTTCCTACCACTACTCCTTTCCTTTAGCCCCCCGGAGCAGACAACTTTTCTGCCTCTATCTCGTTCCCTCTCCTACCATCTGGCCCATCATAACTTTGCTGTTCTTGCTGTCTTTGTCACCAGCTCTGTCAGCTGTTATTAACTCCTCCTTGGATTCAAAACCCCTTCTGAGGTTTCCAGTTCTTTCCTACCCTTGTAACCTTATTGCCTCCTTCTGCTATCACCACCTTCTCCAAATCTTCACCCCCTGATGTTACCAACTCCTTCAGATCATCTCACCCTCCTCCTGATATTACCAACTTGTCCCTCTCTTAGCACCTATTCCTGGTGTTATGACTGCCTCCAGGCTCTCACTACCTTCTCTGAGTGCAACCACCTCCTCCAGAACTTTGCCACTGCCTCCTGATTCTACCACCTCTTGTAGACTCTTACCAATTCCTCCTAGCACCTTTTCCCGTCTTCCCTATTGTACGATAGGCCCAAAAACTAATCGATAAAAACAATCTGAGGAATCAATAAGGAGTGCATGATTTACAAGAAAAGAAAAATGTATATACGGCAGGAGGGTCAGTCAGCTCTGTGGAATTGAAAAACTGAAAACGCTCTTGTCAGGCCCACCTCAGTTTACAGTTTTTATAGACAAAACACACAAAACAACTAATTCCTCATTGGCTGATCCCTTTTACAAAAATCTAAACTCAACCTAAGCAACCCAAAACCATTGTCGGTAACCTCTCCATGATCATTGAAATGCTGCCCCCCTACGAATGACCTAATTGTGTAGTCAGCAAAAGATACTCAGTTTTGATTGGACAACATTATTGATATTACTGTTGCTTCAATGGCCTTTTCCCATTGACCAGGACAACTTCATTACGTGCATGCCTTTGAGACGGGCCAAACCGGAAGCAAGTGTGAAACAGTGAAGTCAGTATCCTGTGGCAGCAAAGTTGACACAATACTACTTTCTCATGAGACCAGACAACTTGGCACCTTTCAGTGATTCTCAGACCTTGTAGTTGTACGCTTAGAAAAACCTCATGCGGCTTCCGTCTTGAAACATGTTGCTTCCCTAGTACACATCCTTCCATATCTCTCTCAGGAACCAGGTGGCTTCATCAAAAATACAAGTTACTCTTCTTGAGGGCTAATTTCTCGGATTGACTTGCTCTATTTATCCTGTCAGCTGCAATTCCAATGCTCCTACCAATTCTTAATGGGGGCAGTATAACCACAATCTTGTTCAACACCCTGGCTAGGTCTTGCGTCTAAGCCTTTTTCATGCCAAAACGTGTCCTTCACTGCCAATACATTTATCTTCTTTTGGGAATATAGCGTTACCTATCTCTTGTCTGAAACACCTAGGAATAACTAAGTCTTGCAACCAATCTGTGTGTGTCGCTTCACCCTTCCTCCAAGGCCTTGATCATCTGAACACTCATTGGGGGAAGCAAAAAATGATAATTTAATTAAATGAATGAGACCAAATTGTGCTGTATCACCTTGAAGCGTCTCCTGTGCTAGATGGAATTACCAATAAAGATCTCAGACCAAATAACCGGACAGAATCAAAGAATATGGCAAAGTACTATTTTGTTCTCAATTTAATAAAGCAGGCTCAACTGGCAGACATCAGATGGATGCTTGCACACTCACACACAAACTTGATTACACAGAGGTCTTATAGCCCTAAATGTGACATCTATGATGTCATTCTAGGTGGAAAACTATAAAATATATTAGGGATTGGTTAGGGGAACAAGTCTGCTTATAGAATGTATACGAGTTCGTACACCATTGGCTATCTCTTATCTGTAGGACACACCTTGAACTACCTCTAAATACATATATTACTGATCATAGCAAACAAAATGGCAGCTGATTTGTCTATGCAACATTGTATAGCAGGTTGCCCCATATACCCACTAATTGGTTGGCATTCTCAACCTGCTGCCACAACCCACACATTAACTGGGGCTGGTTACATTTATATTGTGATCCATGCTCCCCCTGGGTGAACCTTACACTGAGGGTCTGCACCTGTGAGTGTTGAATCAGTGAGGACTTGAAGTGGCTAGTTTCATTGAGTGCCATTGGGGTTGCTTTGCACTCATGGGCTTGGACCAAGCCTATATCTGTCCTTGTCACCATCTTAGATATTAGATTGGCTACTCTCGCCTTTCCTGAGGCTACCTATACTGATCTGAGGTCCTGTGGTGTTACCAGAATGTGAGTTACAGACTTGCTATTCCTTTTTATTTTCTGGTAGCATTGGGGGAGTCGGCAGTGTCAAATGTTTGATTCTCCAGCCTTAGATAATGTTGCTTGAATTGCAACACTGCTTCCCGTGTCATTTTCTCTACATTTGGGAAGTTGAAGGCTGGAAACATTGTATCCGCCATTCATGCTGGTCTTGTGGAGTTTCAAAAAGTATACCTTTGATGTGCTGGGTGAACCAGCAACAGGGCCTCTGTGCTTGCTACCTTTATCCACCACATATGATATGATAAAATAGGTTATTTATAACGCGCTTAATAAGCGTGGACACGGGAATCTAACCTGGTTTGCTGCGTGTTGTCTTGCTTCCATGGCGAGCATGTTGCCCCTGAGCTATTCCCCTAAAATAACATGGAAATGTGGTTGCCTTAAAGAGAAAGCCTTGGTATTGAGATTTGTGTCTGGCTGAGGTGTGATTTAGGCTGAGGAGGGGCGCATTTGTAGTGGCCTGCCATTTATACTAAGGATTTAGGTCAGTGCTTAAACATCTAGGGCTGGTATGCCCTGATGGGGCAATAGGGTGGGTTAAGGGTTAGACCCTTGTAACTGTCCTCTGTCAGGATTTAGGGAAACAGGGAAAGGTGACCAGAAAGATCCTCCTAATACTGCCCCAGAGTGCAACACCCTATGGATCGGGGTAGAAACTGGTCCCCTGAGTCACCACCCTAATGGTCCCCATAATTAGGCAGATGACCCTCATCAGAATACAAAAAGAAAAAAGAAAACATTCAAAGTGTTTGAATTTGGTATGCTGTTTGGATATAACACAAACACAAACGAGACATGTGAATAATACATATAATAAGATTGTTTCAAATTATTATCGAGGATGAAAAATCTTATAAGGATAAAAGGGAAACAAGACACAATACAAAAAGAATGAGATTCAGGTCAGCTGAAGAGGAACCATATCCAAAAGACAGAACAACAGTAGAAGCCCAAAACAAAAGAAAAATGCAGAACATAAATCAAATTCAACAAAAAAGATATCAGGAAATAAAGAAGTGTTCATTCAACCACTGACAGTCCTTCTGGGAGAATTGTACAAATCTATATAAACTATGGTAGGGGTATGCTGATACAGGCATTGCATCTGGTTATACAATACAATAACTCACGTTCTCATGGAAAGGTGTACCAGTATACATATATACTTATTATAATCTGACAGTGATGAGAATGTAGGTATTCCGGTGTTTCCGAACCATGGGTTAAGGGTGGGTTGTAATGATTCGGCAGTGTCCTCTTTTATGTTGCTAATAAGTACCTATCAGGAAGCCTCTAATGGTGGTAGTTCTAGAGGAATGATAACATTGATGACCCCCAAAGACAAGGTTTGCTCATGTCATCTGATTCATGGAGGCTTTCTAACCTCGTCTTTATGCAAGAGGTGGGCCACCCTGGAGTGCGGCTTACTGGGGTGAGGTGGATGGTACAATCAGGAACGTTCACAGATTTAGCCATAGGCCGTGAATGTAACTGTAGATTTATCCATTCCACTTTCCACACAGTAATACTATAGAATACATTCCACCAGATGCTATCACTTGCACATAAGAAATCCTTCAGAATCAAGGTTATACACTTAGGAGGTGTCCCTGTGGTAAGTTGTGGGAATTCCCCAACTCGGAATGTGAGGGGCAGAGGATGTGCCACTAGTGACTTGGTTGGTCAGCTGTTATCTGACGAGCCTCCAAGTGGGTGCAAAAAGTGGGATCCCACAGGCTTGCCACTGCACCAAGACGTGGCAGTAGTATACACACAGAGGTGTTGCAGACACCCACTTCTAAAAATACTAACTGAAAAATAGCAGGGATTTCTAAACATCACCTAATTAAAAACTCTCAGGCAACCTTACACAGTACTTCTTTAATATTCGTAGTCAATTACCTGTTCCCTTTATTAAAATGTTACATCCAGTACTGGAAGCGAAAGAACATCCCTCACTGGCACAGCATTTGGGAAAGCAATAGTGCTGTATGCGCAAGGTAAACAAAGGAGGCCCTGAAATCTCTGAAAGAAAAGTTCAGATGACCACAGATCTTCCAGTCAGGAAGAGTTGCAGCTAGATTCTACAAAGCATCATCCTGTATGTGTCAGATGGTGCAGACACGCACAGTTGCACCCGAAGCATAACAAAATGTTGGCAGTAACACAAGCCTCATTTAAATATGTAAAATGAACAGGTGAGCGAAATGTGATGAATTGAGTCCCTTCTCCCCAAGGTGGAGGCCCCACTTGTGAGGCTGTGGAGGTAAGCCCGCTGTGCAACAGCCTCCCTAGGGGTCGAGGCAAGTGGGACCTCACCGGGAGAAACTCTCCCTTTGGGGGACAAGGACTCCCATTCCTGTGTGGAATTCCCTGATGGCCTTCAAGTGATGGCTTATGTGGATTTATACAATATACCAAACTGTTATCAAACTTATGAAGATAACTTGAAGTTATATTTTGATTGTCAAGAAATGGAAGATATCCCTTTACATTCACATGTCCAATTGACTGCGACGGGGGGATGAAAAGGGATGTGAGACCAAGAAATGGGAGAGAGGAGGCTGGGAGCTAGGAGAGAGCGAAACCTGAGGAACACAGGGAAAGCTCACTATGCATAACAGAGTGGGGCTCTGGGAGAACACAGAGCCGACGTGCGACAGAACTGGTCCAGCACGGAACCAGGAACGCTGAGCAACCCACATGCGAGAGTGGAAGAAAGCCAAGCAAGGTGGAGGAGAAAGAGCAGTGGTGGCTTGACCGGGGAGGCAGAGTAGTGGGCAGTTTGCCTGTACAACAGCATTGAGACCCTCCAGGGGAGTGAGGCACTCCGAGTATGATCACGATCCCCATGACATCCGAAAGACAAGAATGATGCATCAAAGAAAGAGATGCAGTGGAAAGCAAGCCACTGAGTGGCAGCGAGAAGGAAAGAGAATTCAAGGGTCTGCAGGTAGCACCAATGTTGCCCTGGAACTCAGATGGTAAAATGGGGGATGGGAATACCGGCAAGGCCGACTCATTATTTAAGCGAAACCCGTCACAGTACTAATGGGAAAACTATTGGAAATAATCTAGTGAAACAAAACTGTATGAATGAGATGAGAAGAAATATGAAAACCATAGAGTGGGAAAAAAATAAAATTGGAAGCTTAGCACTTTGCTGAAAAGGGAAGGCCCACCCATATCTCAAAGGTAAGAAAGAGCACAGAAAAGAGAGACATTTGGGGAGAACAAAACTGTGGAGCCAGGAAGCCCAAACTAATACATGAAACTGCACCCTGGAAATGGGGGGATTTTAATTGGAACTTGAGCCAGGGAAATACCAGTCTCCTAAAAGAACTACAAAACTTGATACAGTGGATGACAAGAGACTATATGCATATGGTCTACTGAAAGGAGTAAGAGGAATGAGAAGAACCATGTGACAAAACACAAGTACCAGGAGAAGTGAGTCATTCTCTGACCTTAATTAGTTATAATAGAGGTAGGGTCAGATAACTTAGATTTGAACAGTGGACAGATTTCTTCTTAGACATTCATCCTGACAGACAAGCGTGTTAGATGGCAAAATAGGGAGAGATAGGCCTCATTTCACTTTAAATAAATCTTCACAGTAAGAACATGCCTTTACCACATCCGTGTCCTCCTTCTGATCCTCCACAGAAATCATCCACTCTGCCAATGTAAAGCAAGCCCAGCACGGGTATATACAGAGAATGTACTACCAGGGATGAGGTTGCCCATTCAAGAGAAGACGTTTTAAAGGAAGCTTGTGTGTTTTCGAACCATCCCTGGATACAGGGAAGAAGCTTTAAATGGGAAGAAGTCAAGGATCTGAGAGAGACCAAGACTGAATCGTGAGAAACCCAAGTCCGCAAGGAGTGTTATAGGAATCCAAGTACTAACAGAGGCTGAGGTGAACATTGAGAAGGAACCTGCAAATGTCCGAAAGCTGGGAAATATACTTTGAGGAAAGGTGAAATCAAAAAGACTGAAGAGGGGTCCAGGATGCGGGTGAAATGTGGAAGGGCCCTCCCAGGAGATCGTATTTGTTTTGTTTATTAGAAGAGATTGGACATTTGGCATTAGCATTTAAACTCTTTTTGTTGGCCAAACCTTGGAACATTTGTGCAGGTAGCCAGGAAGCTAAGAGATTAATTGAGACTAGGTTTGGAACTTTCAGTTGGCCACATCTTTGAACATTTGTTCTAGTTCATGGCTTCCCCAGGAGAGCCATGGACTCTTAAGCATAGTTAACAAACTTTATTATGCACTCATCCTTTAAGTAAATTCATCCCAGTCACTGTTTGCCTCAGAAGAATTATTAATAGTTGTAGATACTGCCCATATTCCTATAGGCATTTGGTCAAATCCCTTTGCTGAACCTGCACCTAAGAAAGCCAGGTTTGATCAATATTCCATTTTGTGCCACGTGTGTCATTGCCTGGCCTTTACCACACACCCAAAACAATATCCCCAGTGTTGAATGCAGCATCATTGACTGTGATTTCACACATTTTCTTCCACAAACCTCTCTGAAAGGCTACAAGTAGTTGATAATTGAACTGCACATGCATGACTTATTCTGTGCCCTTACCACATGGACAGCACACATTGCAGTTTTAGCTTTATGGGGCAATTAATGGCCTTTTCCTGGTTATGCATAAAAGTTGTGCGAACATCTAGCCATCTTGCTATCAACTACTTACCATGTTTCATTTGTGAACTGCATTGATATCTCACACTCTCCTGCTGAATCCAGCTGCCCCAACAGCTTCAAAGAGTCTTATAAAGTCCAGAGGGGATCTGTTTGGCAGTTGATAATGTGGGCTGAGATCCTGTTCCAATTTCTCTAATTTCCATGCACTTGTTAAGCACCTCCACCATACAATTGCTTTGTGCATGTAGACATGGGGTACTTAACAATGAATAACACAAGAAAACACGTTGTCTTGTGGCTCCAGATTCCAATAAAAAGAAAACAATTATCTTGTGTATTGATTAAGCCCACTTCTCCAAAGTCAACCCTTGACAGCCCCAGTCTGTTGATCCTGGAATTTAATAGCAGTAGGCCATTTCACTGCTGAATGCTTGTTCCTGTTCTTGATAGGATGTCGAGCAGGTCGTCCCATTTGCGACAAGTGCCTGGGGTCTCTCAGGTGTCCACGGTGGCAGTAGATTCGCTGGCTGCTGGTAGTGCAGCATGAGAAACACACTCCTCACCCAGGCCAGAGATGCTACTTCGGTTTGAAAGGAAGCAGGCTCCCCACACCATGGAGTTCAACACTCAGGTTACGTAGTGTATGTGCAGTGGCAAAACACTGAAGAGGGATGCCACTGGTTGACGCTCAATGACAGGCTGCAGATTGTTGAAGATGAAAAGCAAAGGGGGCTTTTGGCTGCTGTCAGAGGGTATTGAAGAGACCAGCAGAGGATGGGACAAAAGGCAGGGAGCAGGTGCCAGAACAGGCCAAGAAGGAGCAGCTGAAGGGACTGAAGGTCAAGGCTGAGTGCCACTGGCCAGGAAGAGAAGAGAAGAGAAGAGCCAGCACTGGGCAAGGGAAAACAGAAAGCGCCACAGCAGAAAGCGGAAAAAGCAATAAAAAACAGGGAGCAAGAACAGGAACTGCAAAGGACGTGTTGAGACGCATGAGACCCTTCCTGCTGCTCTGTTAAATAGCCAGCCTCCCAGGGGATTGAAGCATGCATCCAGTTTCTCTGTTGTCATACAGAAGGAACGCCTCAGTTACCGGGCATGATTGGAATGCCAACACGGGGGACACCAATGCAGGTTGGCAAGGCAGCACCTGTATGTTGCTATGCTTATTTCCGCATGCTAACACGTCCTGCTGGCCGGTCCAAGATCTTCCATGCAGACTGCCGCCTCCAGCATGGGTACAGTCACCAGGAAATGTGAGCGGGATGATACTGGGAGGTGGGATGCGCAAGCCACGGCATAACATAAGGACTTTCAGGTGCGGCATGATTCAACTGGTTTAGGATATGGGTGGTGTTTGCACTCCACTTGGCACAGTGTAAAACCTGCCATGTCATAGCTGCGATTGATATGCATCCGTTAGGTGGCCTAAAGGACCTGCAAACATCTGATTAACTTCAACCTGTGTACAAATCCTCCTTATAAAGATTTAACCATCAGAGCCTCAAGAGGTCCTCTAACATGGTGGGCGGAGCTGAGACACTATAGAAACAACTCCACTCTTGATAGAGCAAAAAGGGAATTCTAGCTAACACTCATTGATTATCAGTCCAACCATTCTTGCCAGCTACAGGGTATGGTATCTAAACTCACTCCTCACTCCTCACTCCTCCTAAATCTATGACTATCAACTCCACTCTCACAGCTAATAACATAGCTGAATACTTTTCTGCAAAAAATGTGCACAATTAGACTCGCTCATGATCTTCCTCACACGCCCTCCTATATTTTACACTCTGTCTACTCTGCCATCATCTTCTGCCTCTATCTTCCACTTTAGTCACACTAATACTTATGAAGTCCTATCTCTACTGATGAAGGTTAACCCCTCTTGTGCCCCATGAGATGCTCTTGCTTCGCCGAGTGTCAAGCCCATTGCCCCTATCATGAAATCTCACCACGCTGAACTGTTCAACCTGTCCTTCGACTCTGCTTGCTTTCCCGGTTTTCAAAACCGGTATGGTCACCCCTCTCAAGGGGCTGGCCTGAGCCTAGAGATTAACTTTCACCCTTTGTCTCTCTTTCTTTACTACTCTAAAGTGCTTGAAAGGGTTGTGTTCAACTGTTTTACTAATTTCTTAGAAATCCACAACCTTCGAGACCCCCTACAAGAAGGTTTCTGCTCCTTTCCCTCCACAGAAACTGCTCTCATGCATTGAATGTGTTCAACTTCATCTCCTCTGCTAAGCACTCCAGCCATCCTCTATCCTGATTCTCCTTGACCTGTCGGCTGCCTTTGACACCGTTCATCACTCTGATCTCCTTAATAGTCTCTTTCTTCTTGGGATTTGTGATCGAGACGTTGCCTGGATTGGATTTTACCTTGCACCTCACCAATTCTCTGTCTCCTGGAGCAACAAAACCTCTTAACTTACTCCCCTGTTTGTGTTCCACAAGGCCCTGCCCTGGGTCTGCTCCTCTTTACACTCCACACCTCTGCTCGTGAGGCACTCATCTACTCCTTTGGGTTATTGTACCAACTATTCGCAGATGACACCCAAATCTTCTTCTCCTTTCCTGAAATCTCCTTTGATCTCTCTATTAACATTTCCATCTATCTCTCTGTCGTTAAATGTTGGATGGCATTAAACTCTCTGATATTAAACTCTACCAAAACAGAGGTGGTCTTTTTCCCTGCCAAAAATTCTCTCTCATCTCTTCCTCTGCCTATCCTATTCACACCTCACACTCTCCCCTACTCTTCCTCAGCTAAAAACCTTGGCATCGTCTATGACTCTTCTCACGCCTTCTCTAATTCCATTTCAATAATTGGAACAACAGGTCGCCTCAACCTCCTAAATATTAGGAAAATCAGACACTTCCTTCATTTCAACACTGCCAAGCATCTCTTAACCACTTGTGTCTTCTCTAAACTGCACTACTGTTCCAGCATCCTCTTTGTGCTCCCCAACTATGCTTTCTGTTCTCTCAGCAAGATCATTAACATTTCTACTAGGACTCTCTTTGAACTCTCTCCCTTCTCACCTACTTCTCCGTACCGTCACCAGGCTGGATGGCTGATGATGCAAAACAGGGCCACCAAATGTCTTCTCCTGGTTCACAAATCTATCCAGGGTAAGACACCACTGTACTCTGCAAGCCTTCTCGTAGTCACTGCTCTGCCTCCTCGACTATCCTTGTGGCTCCTCACCCTCCATGTGCTTACTCTCGCTTCCGCTCTTTGTCTCTTCTTGCTCCAATTGCTCCAATTGCATGGAATTCTCTTCCCCCGGACATCTGAGAAACATTACACACAGTGCACACAGTACACACAGATTTATTCAAAACCAAATGAAAAGCCTGCTTTCTCATCTCCGAGTTCCCCTCTTAACCTACTTCTCACCTGCCTGCTAACTAAAAATGTTCCCTCTCCTCTAACCTGCCTCTATCCCTCACCTCCTCTGCCTCCACTCTAGCACTTCACCCACCATGGTCACATCCTGATCACAGCTGGCCGTACCGCCTACCTGCACTTGTTGGTTGTCCTTAATCTCCTTGTTCACTGCTTCCCACCAAATCTAGCTTCTTACCTATTGTAGGTTCTTTTGTGATCATAGGAGCATTGTTCATCCTATATATTAATAAATAGATAAATAAACAAACTGTATGACATGCGGGTTGGGGTTATGCCCTGTTAGGTTTATCAGTGTTCACAAATAGTTACACACCCAAAAACTGAATCCCCTGGTAAATGCAGAAACAGGAAATCTCTTCTGTTTCCTCAGTAACACTGGCCTTCCTCAATTCCAAAGACTCTTATCTTTGTAGCGTCAGCAGTCATGCCTAAAGTGGAAGCAGCATGCCTTCATTCTACACCCTGGTATAGCCTGGGTAATGCCTCCAAGCAACACCACAGGAACATAATGCCTACTCACCAGGCATACAATGTCATACAGCCGCAAGCACCCCTACTTTAAGTTACAGGAACATTCATGTTTTAAATGGATGCCTCTGCACCTCGAATAGTTGGTCTTGCCAGGCCATGGGCAGTCAATGGGTGGGCAAATAACCAAACTCCTACAAGCTTTGAGTCCGTTCGCATATGCCATTTCTCTCTATCTGTACTCTAGCTGTATGCAATAGTTCCAGCTCATAGGTGGCGCTTTAGCACCACAAAATAGCCCAAAATAAAAAGTAATACAGTTTTCATCACCAACACCTATTAAACTGGGCCCATATCTACTTCTAGTTCTCAGGGTTTCTCTACAAAGTCATAGCACAGTGACTGGGGATACTATCAAATCGCCATTCACACCATTCACACTTGGACACAGTGATCACTGCAGGTTGGTAATGTGATATGTCTAAATCCCCGGGTGTGAAGGAGTTGTTCACTGGTTCCCAAATGGACTAGAAAAACTCCTGAGAGCTCTGCACAGGGAAATGTGGTACTGCATGTCCTGAAGTGTGCTGGACACTTCAAAGAAACACTTGCACATTAGAAGGTTATATATGAATAATGATATATTTTGTATATAAAATAAGGCTCATACTTAAATAAAGGTTGGCACAATCCCACAGTGAATGGTTTAGAATAACATTAGACATATTCACACAGGTAAAATAAATCAGGTACAATAAACAGTTGTAAAACCAAGTATCCCAAGTTAAGATCAAAGTACGAAGAGGCACCTGCACACATTGCCAGGGAAATCGTGTAGTGGTACTGTGACACCTCATGAAGTGGCAGCATCTATCAGCACACAGTGGTGGTGAGCATATATCAGAGGAATGTGTCTTGCTTTAAAGAGGGGAATGAGGGACCACTACACACAATTAAGACTACAAGTGACAGTACAAATTCACCTTTGGTACAAGCCTGTACTACACTGTTAAAGTGGTAGCAGTAGCGGAGCAGCCAGACTCATAACAAGAGCAAATGAGCAGTAGTAGAGATTACACAAAGGACTACAATTAGTGTGATTCAAGCAAACACTGATTCAAGGTTTTTGGTTAAAAAGTAAAAGTACATTTATTTTAAACAATCTGTTCACAAAACACTTCACTTCTATTAAATTAAAACCACACTTCAAATACACTACACGCAACCAATTCCCCTTGTGCAGAGCAATAAGTACCTTAGGATTTGACAGACCGGTGTTAAGAAAGAAAGACGTTACCGAGAATACATATGCGATCACTTTTTGACAGTAATGGCAGTTCGGTTTTACTAAAGATATGCGTACCCGCGGGAAGAAATGTTACCGGAGTTAACACAAGAGAATTGGGTATAAAAATCATAGGCAATACTTTTGTCAAGGCAGACAGAATCAGAGAACACTTTCTAACAAGAAGATAAAAGTCAATAGGCCAGCGCCAGTGTCAAGTGGAACAGGGTTCCTGTTGTCGAGGATCACACAGACAGTTCACGAATCAAGGTTGCCAGGAGTACTTGGATATTGTCAAAAGAGGAAGCAAAAGTTATAAGAGGGAAGTAAGAAAAGGGAAAGCCTTTAGTGAGGAGAAAAGGGGTTTACCCTAGTTCCTTGAAGTCGGACACAGTACCTTATTCTATGAAGAAGCTGGTGCCACAGCAGTTGTTCCTGGTAGTTTCCTGCAGACTCATGGTTCCTGGAGCTTCAGTCGTGGGGACAAGGAGGAGGGCATCTAAGTGATCTGCACTACCCAGGGATGAGGCCAGCAGCAGCGACGGTGAATAAAAGGTGCGCTCCTTTAAAACAGGAGAGGCTCTTCAGATGCCTATCCGGACCACTACAGCAGTGTGCAGTGATTTTGACCACAAAGAGGATCCTCTAGCTGTGGAAGATGAGCTGGTTGACCCCACCAGGCTCAAGGGAAGAAGACTCCGGACTGGATCTTCTCTGGTCGTTGAAGGGTAGATAGCTCAGGACTGCAGCAGGGCTTCACCGGGCCTCGGGGTTGCAGCAGCCGTCTTCTTCTCTGCTTCTCTTCGGTTCCTTGCAGTTCCAGTGGCAACTCTGACTTCCAGCCCAAGAGTCCTGCCTTTTAATGCGAATATCCCCCATTCACACAGCCTGGCTGTCAATCACACAGCAGGGGGGTTGTCCAGCCCGGACAACCCCTCCAGCCAATGGACACAAAGTGTGACTTTGGTCTCCATGGAGACCCTGTGCAGGGGGTGACTACACCCCTCCCTCACATTCAGCCCACCTAGACACCCAGGCGCCAAGGGGAGGGCTTCTCTGTAGAAGCCAGCCAAAAGACGGTGAACAAAGAAGGCAAACCTGGTTTGCCGTGCAAAGTAAAACACAAGAAGGACTTTAACAAAAAGAAATGGTGACTAAACCCGACCAGAGCCGAAATAAAAAGTATTTGGGCAAGCGGGTTTAAGTTTGAGGCTACCACAATAGCCTGGAACAATACTGCGTTTATGTAGTATAATCGCAGTAGAAAAGTAAGGGTAGATACCACTGCCACCAGCCAAGTCTAAATGTTAAAACAACAAAACAAAGCTCAGAGAGGCACAGACAAAAAGGAGTATGAATCAACCCTTTCCAATACTCCATGTAAGATGGGGTGTACTGGGTCTGTAGTTTCAAAAAGTTAATGGCAACCTTACATGTTTCTGGGGGACAGTAGTCAGACAACCTTGTGTCACTGCACTGAAGGTGCTGTGTAACACACACAAAAAAGTGAGGCTCATCGAGTGGTGTGCTCCAGAGCCCAAGATCACACAAACAGTAAAAATACACATGGCAAAACACATGTAAGAGTTGGAAAAAGGCTCACACAAAAAAATCAAACTCCAGAAACCCAGCAAAGCTGCTGGGGGACTCACTAGGTGAGGGAAATTAGCCATAAATGAGAATTCTCCCTAACACTGTGACACCTCATGAAGTGGCAGCATCTATCAGCACACGGTGGTGGTGAGCATATATCAGTGGAATGTGTCTTGCTTTAAAGAGGGGAATGTCCCGAGCAAAGGCGTATGCATCATGATGAGGACTTTTTTAAAAAACTTTTATTTTCATAGAGAGTTACATCACAGCAGAGCTGCTTGTGCATAGAGGGCTGAAGATGACAGGACCCCCACAGATAATATCTCTCTACACCGATGACACCCTGTTATATATCCGTAACCCAAAAGAAAATTTAGAACCTATCATGGATGATATCCATGTATTCTCCGAATATTCTGGGTATAAGATTAATGTCTCAAAATCTGAACTGTTCCCATTAACCTCCAGCACCAGAGATCTATCTTATATAAGCGGGTTCAAATGGTCCCCTACACATGTCCGCTACCTGGGAATAGTGGTATCCGGAGACAAGCATACGCTATACACGGAAAAACCATGGGGAACTGTTGCAGAATCTGAACACTAAACTACAACTGTGGTCTAAGCTCCCTATGTCCATTCTTAAGATGGTAGTCCTCCCCAAACTATTGTATTCTTTTGGTAACATTCCAGTTTGGCCTGGAAAAACCTTTTTTGCAACGCTTCAAATGCTCGCCACCTCTTTTGTATGGGGTGGAAATGCGGGCAGACTGAAATGGGCCAAACTGGTGGAAGGGTGGCATTTCAGCTCCCGACTTTGAATTATATTGCTTAGTGTCCCAGGCACAATTTGCTAAACATTGGTTTGATCCCAACGATACAACCACACATATCCCTCTAGCGAAATATGGGGCTTCTCCCGTCTATGTACGATCGGTCATCTATGGCCCTAAACATAAAGACTCTTGTGAATTTGACCCTGTAAGCACCACTACACATGCATGGTCCAAAATATATAAGAGGATTGGATTGAAAACCCCATATGACCTGGAAAACCTGCTATGGAACTTCCCCAACATCACACCTACGTTTGACAAGGCCCTGCAGATGTTGTGGGACCTGAATGCACAATTAAAAATGTGTGATATATTCCCGGGGCTACAGTTTGGGTGACTGGGGGACTTTGTCAAAATGGTGGGAGATGGGCAACTCAAACGTATGTATAAGAGCAGCCATGACAACAGCCGGAGGACAAAAAAAAAAGGGGGTTCTTGATGTTCTATACCCTGGTTCAGTCGCATTCTAGTTCATGCAACACCATTAGCGAGGTCTGGGAACGGGACTTACGCATTGAATTAAATGAGACTCTATGGCTTCAATGTTGTCAGCTCACTAGATCTGAGGAATTTTAACATGTTTCTTTGCCTTGCTGGAAACAATGAAGTGTCCACGCAACTTGAGATGTATATTTCAGAGATGCCCAGGATATTGGTGTAGACATCTTGAGTTCATATAGATTTTGCTGTATCTTTGGGTTGATAAAGAGGGGCTATGTTAGGTTACTGGATGCAAGGATCACCCCTTTTAAATTGAGTGTTTACATTTCAACACTATAGACACAAATATGTATTATTCAAAGGAAAAGGCTCAATTAGGGATCTGGACACGAGTTGTGTTCGGCTTTGGGTTAAATAGCAACTTTGTTCTCCTCTTAATAATTGAAGTGAAAGTCTTTCAGAATTATTTTGAAAATTTAATGATTTGGCTCAGTATAACTCGTAGATAACAAGGAACAGATATATTAGCTTGTGCGTCAATGGTTGTATGTGTATATAGACCCCCCGTACTAAACCTCTGTCTAAGCCAAACAGTATAATCTCATGAACATCTCGTTATTCTCTTTGCCATATTTCCTTTATCTGCAAGTCAGGTATATCTCAAGGACTAAGTTAAAGTGTTAAAGTATTAATACTTCCCATCAGTAAGTCACAACCCAAAGGTTATCACACAACTCAACTTTCTGCGTGTTGAGCTTTTGGGGAGTGATGGACAATTCAGAAAGTTCTCTACGTTTTCTTCTACCTCCTCCTACCACCTCTCACATAGCCTCTGGGTCCTTTCCCTAGGATAACAGTCTTAGTATCCCCTGGACCATCCAAAGGATGAAAAACACCATACACATATGAAGGATGACGTTCTAGGAGAATTATTTCAAGTAAGGAAACTATCTAATGTGGCATTTGTATAGCGCCTTCATGCCATTGGTATGGCCTGTTGTGTATTTTGTGGAGATTTGGGACCTGACGGTATTTTCATACCGCCAAAAATAATAATAATTTAGTAACAATCACTCCCTACATTCAGATTGGGCCATGTACAACAATAGCACAGTGGATATGCATTATTTCAGCACACAGACCTATTTAGATGGTATGGGTGGTTGGTTGGTATGGTGGTGAGCATAATTCCTTTTGTTTATTTGAGGCCCCAATATCCAGAACCCCTTGTTTTTGTTTAAATTGTTCTTGTGATCACTAGAGAGACCTCAGGCCTACATTTCAGAAATACCACATCTTCACTTTTAGTGTGCCACCATGGGCAATTCTCACTGAATTATCTACAACAATGAGCTCCATGTGGTATTTTTCACTAACTTATATACGGTAGTGAACTATGTCCCGGGTCTCTATTTTTGCTGACTCATGTACCTTCAGCAAAAGGCTATTTCACACCCAGTTACTTATTATGTTCTGTCCAGAAAACACACACTTATATACTGAATGGAATCGTGCACACAACTGCAGCCAAATCTTATTTTTAGCTACCTTAAAAATGACAATTGCACTGTCTAAACATCTCCCACATCATCAGCACTGTATTGGTAATGCACAAAGGAAAGAGAAAATAAAACAGACCACCCGTCTGCTTTCAGATAATTTTGTGTATTATAAAAGTTGCATTTAAACACGATCTCACTCTTTTTACAGAAATAAACGAAATAGCACAGTAACAGCATTATTTGTGATACACTGAGAAGAGAGTGGCAGGGAACAAGAATTCAATTTGCAACATTAAACACGTGGGTAAAGCACAGGAATCTCCTTTCCTACACTGACTGAATATTTTCGCACACACTCAGCCCCCACACTTCAGCGAGATAATTACCAGGCTTGTTCAGCATGTAACTTCTTTGGCTGGTCGCCCCTTAACGCCTGACTCGTAATGAGGCCCAATGTGTTATGGGGGTTTGCTAGACTCCTAAGTGTCATACGACTTACAAAATCCAACCATGGGTGAGCACAGTGACACTCCTTAGGTTGAGCATGAACTATCCAAAGGTAATGCTAACAATGTCTGAACAGCCAAGCTTAGTCTAGGAGGGAAGATGGCTGTACTGTGGCACACAGAACTCTGAGCATGCACGTGTTCAAAGAAACACTTGCACATTAGAAAGTTATATATGAATAATGATATATTTTGTATATAAAATAAGGCTCATACTTAAATAAAGGTTGGCACAATCCCACAGTGAATGGTTTAGAATAACATTAGACATATTCACACAGGTAAAATAAATCAGGTACAATAAACAGTTGTAAAACCAAGCAGTTCACTTCAGAAACTAACACTTTTTGGCCTATCTTAGAATGTCCAACCCTGCCTAGGACAGTTTCTTAGAGTAAAAGGCGGGAGGGCAATGGGACATCAGTGGCTAAGACCGTAGAATAGGAGAGCAAAGTACAAAGTTTCAGAGGGAAGTGTCCAGCAGGAACTCTTTCAGCTGAAGGCAGGTTTTGATCCTGTGCAGTGGTGCTGCGCTCTGTGCTGCCAAAACATGCTAAACAATCCTACAGGCCTCAAAGTGCTATCAGTGAATACCCTTGGTAGACCAAGGTATGAGAGATTGGTCTGAGTAATTTAGAATGAGTGTTTGCATTTTAGCCTGTACGAAGGTAGGTAGGAGGGGCTAAGTCCGTTCTAGCGAACCAAGTAGAACTTGTGGTTGAGTGCTGGGATAGGCCGCCGGGAGAGTATGCGAGTCAAGGAGACTGATTCTGTGTTGAGCTAGAGCACATTTTTATTGTGGGGCTTAGCTGCATTCTAGTGGCAGAAATGATGTGGGATATGAGATCAGGTAGTAGGTGATTGAAGATGTGTGCGGTTGCGTGGCCGTAATTATGTATAACCAGAATCTATCTTCATTCAGTAAATATTGTATTTAGAGGGAAAAAAAGAAAATTACTGAATAGTTTTTAGACACCCAATAGCATTGTATGTTTTAGTAATAATTTACCATGTACCACATGTAAAAGACTAGGACTGATACAAAACTCTACCCATTAAAAAGATGTAAGCATCCTAAATATATTTGGTGAATTGATCAAACTACTTGTAATTTTTCTTTTTAGCTTTATTTATTTTGAGCTACACTTATAAGACCTTCGAAAGAAATGCTACTGTTTTGGCAAATGCAGCTCAACTCAGCCTTGTAAGCAGTTGTGTCCCTATGGTTGGTGACACCCAGTGCGGTAACTCATGGTGTCACCTCTGGTGACACCATGAGTTACTGCATCGGGTGTCACAGTGAAATATCCCTGCATGGCCCATGATCCAGGCGAGGATGTTTACTTCACTCAGCGGCACCCACACATGCTAACCTGCTAATGAAATGTAGCAGCAGGGGTCGGCCGGCACCATAGAGGCAGTGACTGAAGTGTGTACACTTGCATCTAGTAAGTGTACACACTGAAGTCACCACCTCTGCGGCGCTGGCCGACCACTGCTGCTACATTTCATTAGCAGGTTAGCACTTTTCACTGTCGGGCCAGGGCCGCTGAGTGAAGAAAACATATTCGCCCGGCCCAACACGGACCGGGAGAGGAACTTAGCTGCACCTACCCGACAATGAAATGTGCTAACCTACATTGCTTTCAATAGGGGGTGGGGAGGCATAACGTGCGCCCCTGCTGTCACCCTCTGTGAGGGGTGTCACCTGGTGCAGTCTGCACCCCCCCCCCCTATTGACACCACTGCTTGTAAGTCCAGGCCTAAGTGTTTCTACGTTTTTTCATGAACACATTTTTAAACGGGTGGACTTTGTTTACTTTTGTCTGAATAAATTTGACAGGCTTTTATTATTTTTTAATGGGGTGATTCCCTCATGCCCCCTTCTAACCCGCACATCTTCACCTTCACTACCCTAACCCCATGTATACATACATATATATGATTATGCATAAGTGTTTGGTCTATTAAGAGCATAAGTGCATGAAGAAAGTGCACACTTTTAAAAAGACGTCTATGAAAAGAGGTATTGTGCTATTAAACCCTGCCCTATAATATCGCCTGTCAGACATTGTGGGTAATGGGGGATTGAGGAGGCAGCTGTGATAATGACTTACATTTTCATGGAAAATGAAACAGTGTAGAATCTAATTGCAAACTCATAAGAAACACAGAAGACAAATTGTTACTGAAATGAAAAAGGCCCACACACGAAGGAGCACTGTATTTAAATATGATCACAACTATTCTACTATTTAGTGAAGCCAATGGAAGAGGTGGGAGCTAACAGGAGAGATGAAATCTAAATCTCGTGGACTTTAATTGTGTTCAGCCTTAAAGGATTCAACGTCTGTCTGTGGCCTGCATCAGAAAAAAATGAAGCTGGGTCTCAGGACTGGGGAGATCTAGTAGCATGGAGAAAGCAGGTGGGGTGTGGGCTGCAGGTGGCGTGGTTGTGTGCACCTTAAAATATTCTTGTGTAAAAGTGGATAATTTCACATTTGCAGATATTAATATTTGCCAAAACATCTGCTAAATTCTTCATCATAAAAATGTTATTCAGATTTCTCCATTAACATAATACAGTAGAGTAGACACATTAGATAATAAAATGAGAAGATATAAATATCCATAAAAAATATAACTTAATCCAGCTAAAACAACATCCTTTACAGTTTAATATCACCTTCACACCTTTCCGCATAAACCTGTTCTAAAATGTGTTATGCAGAGCCTCTTTTTTGAAGACTGACCTAGGTATTTCAGCAGATCATAGAGAAATTGAGATTTAGTCAAGTTAAAAACATCGCCTCCTTACAAGATCTGATATTTGATGCTAGAAACTAAGGTCTCAACATCTCAGCTTCTGCATTTTATAAAATGGGCATAACAAAATAAAATGCACCACATCTTCGTCCTCACCCAATATCACAGTTGCATTTTGTTGGAGCCTTTAACCAGATAGTTTTTTTTGCCAGTGGAAGCATGTTTAAGTAGGAGTCTTCATCCCTGCGGGGAATCTAAATTTAGTAGCGGCCCTGAGGCACACTGAGGGACGGTAGAGCACGGATCTTCCCCCCCATGCATGCACAGCGAGTTTTCTATGGACCAGGTTTTGATTTCTGTTTTGACTTGGTCGTGACTGACTCTTCCGCTTGCAGCCAGGAACCTTTCCCAAAGCCTGCTTCCAGTCTTACACCATTCTGGCTTATAAACTTCTGGGTGACTTTCCATGACTGAGAATCCCAGCTGGAGTTCGGATTTGTGTATACATTTAGTTTTATTTTTGCAAAATAAGCTAATTGTCCGGCTTCTGCCAGGGAAGTAATACTCTGGGTCCCCAGTTCGACTCCAAACGCGCTGGTCGGACAGCCATTTGGTGTTCTTCAAATGTGGTTGTTTTTTTAGAAGGAAAACTTTTGAGAAAGAGTGCTGTTTTTGGATAAATGTAAATAAATGAAAAATCAACGTGCCCCAAGTAGTCATCAGGGAATCGGCTCAGGAAAGTATATGGTGAGTTCCCACCACTCCTGATACTGACAAATGAGGGTAGCGGGCCTTAGGGAGTGGGACCCATTGAGAAGATTGGAAAAGACGTAGAGACAGACTCCTTGCCCTGCTGAGAATTTGAGAAAAACAGCAAGGTTCCTTAACCTGATGATGCTCATCTTATCTTAAATTAACTTATAAAGCACACATCCACCCGGGGCATCTTGGCGCTAAGCAGAGTACATTCAAAGGCTAATCCGCTGTCACCTGAATATGGAATGGGAGGGAATGCCAGAACCTTGCTGCAGCGATTGAGAAAGCACAGCCCCTCAAACCCCCACAACCCAGCAGAGTCACACCAGATGGACAAAAATAGTGCACGACTCGAGGGAGCAAAGCAAGCGATTAGGAACATAGGGGCGAAACTTGCACTGCAGGTATTCGGACACCCGGCCACATAAAGCACAGTGCACAATGCACATGGATTTAAAATGCACCCTCTGGGCCACCAGGAGCCAATGAAGCTGCTATAGAGCCGGGAGATGGACCTGCAATATGGAGAACGAACCACCAATCTGTCCGCCACATTTTGCAGCAGTTGAAGGGGTGGATAAGATACAGTGGCTGTGCTAGATACAGAGAGTTACAGTAATCTAATGCACTACGCACCACTGTGGCAACCACTGATGCATAAAACTGCACGGGTAGAAAACCCAGTAACCTGCGCAGAACTCTTCCTTTTCAATGGCCAGGCTGACCGACAAAGGCCATCTGAGCCTTAAAGGAAAGCAAGCAGGAGACTTTGACCCCCAAATCCTTCACAACAGAAACCGGACTAGTACAGGGGCCAATAGAGGCCAGCTCATGAACAGCTTTCTACTAAAACCAGCGACAACAGTCCAGAAGCCTGGGAAGTGTATGTAGTCTCCTGGTAAAGGGCTGAAGAGCCGAAAGTAAGCACAGATGCCTGGAAGAAGGCCAAACAGATAGTATTAGGTCAGAGGGACTGTCTACAGTAACTTTCTGATGGGTTCTATGTTAGGGAAGGCCTATTAAGAATAGGTTTTTGATTTTTGGTTTTGTCAGACATAGGACATTTTGGTTGCTAGATTAAAGGAGCCCTTGACTCAGAAGCGGCTATGAATAGGTTTGAGGTGTTGGGCATTTGAGAAGTATTGTAAGTTAGTGGCAATTCTCAAAGAACATCGCAAATTGAGTTGAGATTAACCCCTGAGTAGCATCTAAAGGGGTATTAATACACTGAGTTCAAGGCACGAGGAATCAAGTATATAAACTGAACCCGTGGGCTACAGACCATTGTGTTTTCTTTAGGAGTGATTTCCTTTAAGGTACTGTACACTATTTAGTTTTGTATAGGCAGGATGTCACAGGGTTGAGCACTACTTTGGGTTTCGTATGGTTTTGTAATTGTATTTTATGATGAATGTTGTAAAAGGTTTTTAGGAATTTTTACAATTTTACATGGTTTTAAAAGGTGTGTTATGTATATGAAATAAAATTGTGAATTGCTTCGTTTGGTTTAGATTTGATCATTATTTCTGTTTGAGATTTAGTACGTATTTGTTTAAAGTACTAAGGTGTAGTGACCTGGGGAAGGTATAGATGGGTAACAAGTTGACGTGATTGACCCTTGGTTAAAGGATTGTCCAGTATTTGTGTTTAAGAGTCAGGTCAACACGTCGGTAAAAGGCTCGATGTCTCTGTGTGGTTGTTGTTAGGTTTGAGGTGTTGTCTGTCCATTGTTTGAAATCCTTTTGTTTTGAGCAGGGTGTCTTGACTGGATACAAGGACTGCCTAAGAATATTGCTGTGATAAAAGGGTGGGAACAACTTTTACTGTGCACTTCTTTTTAGTTATCCTTACCCTCACTTTAGTTCTAAGATGTGTGTTCATAGTCTATGGAGGAATATATTCAGCTCTTCCTTCCCTCGTTTATAGATACTTGGAATCAAACTTTCTGAAGTCCAGTGTTGCACTGCTCGGCTTACCACAAGTATGACAAATAACATGTATACCTCTAAATAATCCAATCTTTTGCCAAATTCAAAATCACACCTCAACACTGAAAGTAAACATCCCAACACATGGAACACCACCACCTCAAGACCCCTAGATACACGTACATTTCCTAAACACATCACAAACACACCACAGGTGAACACTCACCAAACTCTCATTAGCACTGCTCTATTCCAGACAACAAATGTTTGTTTAAATGTGCACGTGCTTATATCATGCCGAAAGCTCGCAGGCATCAGGGCACGTTAAACACAGAACAAAGACAGCCTATAAACAAACATACAACATTTCTGGAGGTGCTGATTTAGGCCATATGCTAGGATAGCAGTGACTTATTTAAACAGGTGGGTTTTAAGATGGCTCTTGAAAGTCTGGTAGTTGTTTTCCAACCGAAGATTCAGGGGCAGCTTGTTCCAGCATTGCACTGCCTGTACCGGGAAGCATTTCCCCATGCCTGTTACTCAACAAAGTAAGTTACTCGACTAAGAAAGACAACCATGCCAACAATTTACATTACCACCCTGGTGCACACATTAACCACTATCCCAGGCAGCTTACAACTATCTAGAATTTTCCTACCAGAACCTTGACTTTTCAGATTTGCACATCAACCGTGCAGCAAAGCAATCGTGCCAGCCTCCCTCCACTCCCACTAACTTGTGTCCACCCCACCACATTTCTCTGCCAAATCCTGGACTACCAAAACACCATGGTAATGGAAGACATTGACCAGTATGAAATCCAATATCATAACATATCATATTACTTAACTTTAACATTGAAATATTATAATTGGTGCGAAAGGAATCTATTACACATTGTCACATTCAAGAGTATGCAAAACTGAACTATCAATAATTAAACCAGGGTTCGTAAATGTTATACAATTTATACACAACTTGTCATCCACATTTGAAATATTGGCTAACACAGCGCTCCTCTTGCCGCAAGACCTACAAGACCTGTTTAGCAACTGACCTCTGCTCGCCCGTTGCCAGATTGAATAACATATCTGAAACTTGAAGAACAAGTACGATATGGTTATAGATGAGTGTTATGCACGCAGTGCAATACAAATTCATAGTTAGAAATAATCTCTCCATGGAACAAAGTTCAGGAACCCCTTCACATTCAACACCGCTTTTTACTCCCCTCTCCAGAAAGTCCTCATGTTTAATTACAAAACGTTAGAATGATAACAGAGATTATTGTTAAAATGGGCCCTACTGGTATGTTCATCTTTTTGGATTTCTGTACTTTGCATTTTGGATCAACACTTCTTTACCATATTTCATTCCTGACCAATCTAATTGCCACCCATAACTCTGTACTTACTCATGCATCTTCATGTATGTAATCTAGTGCCATGATACCTCCGGGTCTTGAGCGCTAACAACAAATGCAATAAATACATGAATAATTAAATACAATGATCTCAAAGTTTGAAAAGCAAGAAGCCTCTAAATGGTAGATTACTGCTCCATGTTTTCAAGCGTCCAGGTTCTGAACGCCTTGATGACGCTTTTCTAAGCAAACAAAATACTAATAGTATGCCGACTTGATACCCAGTAGCGAGCCAATCTCGTCACCACCAACAGTACTGTGGCATGTCATGACTACTCTACTCTGTTCTGGTCACAACACTCTCCGTCTGTCCAATCACAGACACCAGTCAATTGCGTGATGCAATAGGCTGTGTCATTTAGTGATAAAGGCTTGAGACATCTGGATTACAATGTAGGGAGTCATGTGTTGGCCTCCTAAAAAGGTATTGTCCCCTTCACCTTTTTGCCTCACTCTTAGTTCAAATATTAGTATAACTTTGTAGATGTTTGTGCTGTTCCCATTGCTGGGTGCCTGGCAAAAAAGGGACTCTGGCAGTAGCCGTGTGGTAAATACCAGCACGGCTGCCGCCAGAGTCATAATGAGGCCCACTGTGTTTTTTATTTGCAGATTTGTATTCATAAAGATATTGCAGATATTGGTCCATTATAAATATATATATATACAGTAAAAAAATCCAAACATGCTGAAATGAGTCCATCTTCATCCTGGGGTGCTTCTATCCGGGAGGGGGTTTAGTGATATGGCACACGCTGACCCACGGTAGATGTGATGGACAATCACCTGACTATAGGGGGCTTGTAGTGCAAATGGGGAGACAGAGGCAGGTAGCAACGACACAAACTCACAAAAATATGTTCATCTTGTCTTTAACATGCCATGTGTGAGCCCCATTAAGTGTGTATACACACATGTCAGTATGGCGGTCGTCGGAATAAAAGGCAGCTGAGACGTCAAAGTTGATTTGTTTATGCCAATGCTGATGTTGTTCAAATATCACCTGGTGCTTGATCAGTAGGCAGTCCATCTCACCTGGAGAATATCTGCAGATGCTAATGTGGCAATAAGACCCTCGGCGGTGGGCCAATACCGCCCTAGGTAATGGGGCCGTAGCGCGAGGGCCTTAACAAAGCCCTGGGGGCATTACCGTGGGCTGACTTGGCCCGCCGCCTAGGGTCTTATATCCATTAGAACCCCGGCCTGTTAGAGGGTACTACGCTGCTGCGTTTCGAAACAGAAAAAAAAAAGGTGAAGAAAATGGCCACTGGTAAAGGGAAAACATAGTCAGTTTTCCCTTTCCATGACAGTCATCGGGAGCGGGCGCGCTGGGAACAGAAGTGTTTCCAGTGCGTTCGCTCACAAGAAAAGAAGAAAAAGAAGGTAAGTGGGGTTGGGAGGGTGGGGAGAGGATAGTTTTCGGGGGAGGGGGCTGTAGAAAAAAAAAAACGTACCTGTGTCCCCGGCGGGGGACGAAGGCAGCCTCCAGCCATGGGGAAGCTCGGAGCTGGGATTGCCCCGTTTCGAGCATCTTCATTGGCTAAGACGCTGCCACGCCCCTCGCCAAGAACAGAGTACCCGGCACGTGCAGGACGCACTAACGTACATGGGAATACTGTGTGGTATGGCTCGGAAATGGCCAATCCACACGAAGAATTCCTGGTATACAGCGCGTGCTGGGTACTAATGATTGATTGTGCATGCTCTGTGCTAATGGTTTGCAATGTATAGTCAGGCAATGGAGTAAGAGAGCACTTCTTCCTTGTAGTCATGGAGGAGAGGGGAAGGATCTGTGCTACCAGGAGGAGCAACCCTGGTAAGGAACTATAAGCAGGAATGGCGGTGACTGGGCTGTTGATGTCCAGTAGACAGATGTGTTGTGGGCGAAGCTGACAAGGGTGATGCCTATGAAAAGGATAGGCATTGTGAGGCTGGCCACAAGGTGTGCCATGAATGTGGCATCAGTCGGGCTGTGTGGGTAGGGTGTTGATAGGAGAATGGGGGTATTGGGATAATTGGTAAATGAGAGGGGGCGGTGGCAGTACTAAGATACCTGGCAATGCCATTAAGGGGCACTGGGCTGCTGGGGTGCAAGTAAGGGGATGTCGGGGTCATCATTGTGGACTCTTCAGACTTGGGCTGATATGGATTGATCTATTGTAAATGTAGTATTACTACCTGCTCCTTTTGCACTGTCCTCCTTAGCAGTTGGTTGGGCCTTGACCTTTTCCCCACTCAGCAGTATTGTTAAGTTGGAAGGGTTATTCCAAGACAAAGTACAACAGTGACCAAAGGTGTTGGCACTAAAAAAAAAACACAACTTGTTAATGTCCGAAACACTCACAAATCAGAAGAATACAAAATACACAGTATAACACCCTTCCAATGCTAACAAAGAATGAATGAGACTATTGCAATGGGAAGGGCTGCAATGGATAGAACACAACAGACAGTATTGTAGCTGTGCACAGTATCACAGCCTTCAGGTACCCATAGAGAATGAAAGAGACCCTTTGTAACAATGAGACAGTCAGGCGGTGTTGAGAGAAATAAAAATGGGTCTTTATTCAGACTTTTAAAAAAATGGTAAAAGTAAAATAGCTTCACGCAGACTTAATTTCTGCAATGTCCTTCTTTGTGCTTATGCTGGGTTTCTTTGTTCTTTGCAGGGAATGGGTAAGGACTTCTGGCAAGACTTCTCCTAGTCCTCATACACCCACCAGCCTTCAGTAGCTCCGGATGTTCTGTCTGGTTCGATCTGCAACAAAACCAAGAATGAACACTCTTGCCTTCCAGTGTTGTCTTTATATAGGCAGAACTTAACAGGCCAATCAGTGTTCACTTCCTCCTCTAGTCTTTATAAACTCCCCCAAGCCCAGCCCCTTTTCCTCTTGATGCATTGCAACTTGTCTTCGTCCTCGACCTCCATCCGCTCCCTGTCCCAGTCTCCTATGCCCAGGTAAGTGCTTAATTTCTCCCTGGAAGGGACTGTGTGTGTCTCTGTGAGACCCGTGCTTTTGGGCTGTATTGTTATTGTGTCACAAAGTTCTTCTTTTATATTCCGCGGCTCCGCAGCACTTATGTGGGCTGTTTAATAACCGCGGCTTCCCATGCCGCGGCAGCCCCGCCTCTCACGGCTCGCGGTCCTTTGACTGCTGCCGGAGTCGAACGTTGACTGCGCTGCTACTTCGCATGAACATGGCATTACGGCTTGAGTGTGACTGCTCGGAGGTTCCATGTCTTCCTGACGACTGCCAGAGTCGAACTTCGGCATCCCTGCCATCTCACATAAACGCGACGTTCCTACTCCTGTGTCCCCGTCTTGGAGCTCCCCATTATTTTTTCCTGTCCATTTTTCTCCAGGATTAGCTGTCTCCTGACCCCACCATTCCCCAACCATGTGGGTCTCTGGGTCTCGGGCCCCTCCGTGGTATAACGGACCCTCTTGACTGTTACATACACCCCCGAAGCGTCCAGCTGATCGGGCTGGTCAGGATTTCTGGACAGGTAATCAGGAACTAATTGGAAAGCCGCTGGTCGGTGAACTGTTTCAAAACAAAATTCCTGTAGGGTCAGGAACCATCTCAATACTCGTTGGTTTGAGTCCTTGTGCGTGGCCAACCATTGGAGTAGAGCATGATCTGTAAAAACTGTAAACTTTCTTCCAGCAAGGTAATATCTGAGTGTCTCAATGGCCCACTTGATAGCTAGACACTCTTTTTCAATTGTAGAATACACCACCTCATGTGGTAAGAGCTTACGACTTATAAAGGCCACTGGCCGTAGATCAGTTTCACTACCTTGTGATAGTACAGCCCCCATTCCTATTCCTGATGCGTCTGATTGCACAAGAAACCTTGGAAATTGGGACACCGTAGAACGGGTTGTGTTGATATTATCTGTTTTAGCTCTGTAAAGGCTTTACAGGCTTCTTCATCTTTAAGCAGGTCGCCTTTGTAGGATGATTTGAGAGCATCCGTAAACGGGCTGCCAATGGAAGAAAACAAAGGTATGAAGCGCTGGTAATATCCAATGAAGCCTAAAAAGGCTCTGACCTGTTTCTTATTGCTGGGCATAGGCAGTTTCCCTGTTGCTTCAATTTTGTCCAACTGGGGTCGTATAACCCAGTCCCTGACCAGATATCCCAGGTATCGAGTCTGATTGGCGGCCAGTAGGGTTTTCTTTGGGTTTATGTTAAGTCCTGCTGATTGCAATGATTTTATTACGGATGATAGTTGACTCAGATGATCCTTCCAGTTTTTACTGTATACAACTATGTCATCCAGGTAGGCTGCACTGTATCCATGATGAGGAGCGAGAACCTGATTCATCAGTGGTTGAAAAGTTGCTGGGGCTCCATGTAAACCAAATGGTAGTACTGTAAATTGATATAAACCGGATGGGGTAGAAAAAGCAGTTTTTATTTTATCTTCAGTCCTTAAGGGAATCTGCCAATAACCATTTGTCAGATCAATGGTACTAATGTATTTAGTGCTGCCTAACTGTTCAATAAGTTCATCAATTCGGGACATGGAGTAGGCTTGGTATGTAGAGATGGTATTCAATTGTCTGTAGTCCATACACAAGCGTATACTCCCTTCTGATGTTTGTTAATCTGCTTAGAATCACATGCTGTGCATAGGTCCGACATCCAGGGGTCACTGCGGAGTATTGCATTTTGTTTTTCGTAGTCGAAAAGGGGACGTCGACAAGGCGTGTCTATAACACTATCCCTATAGTGACGTGCGTTGTACCCATAATCCCTCACGCGTCGAGGTCCCTCAGATTGTTTTTTTCCGCCCAGCTTCTGGTCGCCTTACGCGGAGCTCCTAGAGAGACATTGCAAATACTATCGGACCTCGGTCCTTAATTATACTTATTATATTGTTAAAGATCCCTCCCCTCGACGTTAGCTGTGAAGCTGTTTCTCCGCCAAGCAAGTTTTCGACGGAGGGGAAGAGATGGAGGAGATCCTTCGGCGCTGCCGAACACATGGCCTGGCCTCGCTGGCCAACATACAGTAGATAGAGTGGGGGTTCGAACTTTTATCTCCTCTTTGAGAATGTCTTTCTTTCTCCCCTATCTTTCCCTTGGGGTTGTTATCACCAGTTATTATTGCCTCATCTATGGAGAGGACACCTTTTAAGTTTTGCCCACGCTGTAGGGGCAAATACACTTGGAAGGACAAACACAAGCTCTGTAATCGTTGCTTGCCCCTCGATCATAAGGAGGACAGCTGTGCGGCCTGTAAGCTCTTGAAACCAAGAACTCTTAAAGAACGCAAAGTTAAGAGGTGGGCGGACTACGCTATGTCGAAGTCAGTTTCCTCACCCGCCGCCGCTGTTACAGAAAGTGACGAGGAGGGTGATAACTCGACGTCCGTTACGGAAGTCATTAACCCCCAGAAGGAGCGCTCGCGCTCCTCGACGTCTGTCCCCAGCCCCGACGGGCTTGGCTCACGCCCTGCTCATGGGGATGAACACCCCGGCGACAGGGACGCACACAGACCCCATAGGCCTAAGCACACAACCCACGGCTCTTCTTCATCGAAGACGAAGGATCCATCAGCTCCGAAGGGGATGCAGGGCACTCCGGCGTCTACCTCAGACCGTAAGGGTCTCAAGCCCCACCAGCAAACGCAGCCACGACCAGCGATTGGGCTTTCATCAAACACGGGCGCTACCCCAAAATCATCCGACGTAACGCTCCATAGAGCGGCCGTCGAGGAACAACGCGTAACGCAGGCAACGTCGACACCAGAGTCCTCTACTGACAAACTCGTTGTTGAGAGCCTGGCAAGAATTGTTTCCGAAGACACACGTAAGCGGACGACGAAACAAACGTCGAATACCGCACAAAAAGCTATAGAAACGCCGAAAAAGCATAAGAGTAGCCAGGAACTGCCCCTTTCATCTAAGGGCACTTCGGAACTACCGGAGGACTTTTCAGATGGCGACTGAAACCTTTCTTCGACGTTGTGGGAGCGTTCTAAGTGTTTTGAAGGTGAAAACACTGATTTCCCCCCTCTAGACTATTCAGGGGTCCCCCATGAGACCCTTGAAAGACTCCATTCTTGTATGGAGAAAATGGAAAGGTTTTTGGGAAACCAAAACCCACCCACACCCAAAAGACTAAGAGAATGGCCCCAGGATGACCCTAGGGTCAAAATTCCTAGGCTGTTTCCCCCTTCTACAGACATATATGACCTCACGGAAGAGGAGCAATACCTCCAGGAGGATGATGAGTGTTTGGGTGGAGAGGAAGAACATGAGGAAGAGGGGTTTGAAGAAGATCCTTACACTAGTGCAGGAGCTTTCGAAGAAGATACAGCTACCTCGCAGCCTTGGCAATCCCCATCAGTGCACTCAGACCCTGATGTCTTTCACTCTTCTCCTCCCAAGGATTCACCTATTGGAAACACCTCTCCCATAGATGACCAACCTTCACTTAATGCACTATTGCGCAAGGCAGCAGCGCATTTTGAAATAGACACAGGGGAGACTCTTCCTGACATAGACTTTGTAGAGAAAGTTATTAAAGAAAAAGCCCCTGTTAGTCAGTCTATTCCGCTCCTGGCTTCTATAAAGAGAAGAATAACTCCTTCCCTTTCCAATCCTGCCTTAGTCAGAGGGGTCAACCCTCAGATAGAAAAGCTCTTCAGCCCTTCGCCCTCTGACCCATTGTACATCAGAGGCCATTCTATTCCGGACTCCCTCGTAGTTACTAATACAAGGAAAAGAGCAGGGGTACCACTATCCACTAGTGAGGCACCACCTGACAAAGAGGGTAAAAAGCTCTACGCACTTGGGAAGAGAATCACGACGTCCGCCGCCTTTTCAACTAGGATTGCAAATAACAATTCCCTACTAGCTAGCTACGCAGATGCACAGTGAAGCAAGCTGTCCAGCGAAGCAGAAGACGCACCAGAACCCCTGCGTTCACGCCTGTTAGCTACAATCTCAGAGGGAACTCTTGTAAACCAGGGCATCGTAAAGAACTCCTTAGATGCCGCAGAGACGGCTGGCTGTTCCCTGGTTCAGGGAACACTTCTCAAACGCCATGTCTGGCTGCGCAATTCGGGATTTAAGCCGGAAACCCAGGCTTCCCTGATAAATAAGCCCATAGAAGAAACACATCTGGGAAAGCAGTTGATGAGGCCCTAGAACATGCGAAGAAAGTTTGATACCATCAAAACTCTTGACCAAATTTCTAGGCCCCCTAACAGATGTGGCTATGGCAATAGACGATCCTTTCGTGGCCAACGCCAGCAGCAAAACCAACAGCAATTGTACTCTGCTACCAACTGGCCCTCCAACCAGGGTAACAACACCCAGTTCTGTCAAAGAGGCCAACGCCGTAGCAGGGGAAGAGGTCGCAGCTCCAGCCCCAAAGGTTCCACGCCCAATACCAACAAATGACCCGAAGATTCGGGTCCCCTCCCATGCATCACCGGTCGGGGGCCGTCTAACATCGTTCCTTTCAGCATGGGAGGGAATATCGTCAGACCGCTGGGTATTATCCACCATAGCCCACGGATACTGCATCGAATTCAACGGTTCCCCGAAGTGCAGACCCCCACGGAACCGACGCATGACACCGGAACACCTCACCATTCTTCTACAAGAAGTAGAAGAGCTACTGAAAAAAGAAGCTATAGAGGCTGTCCCCCTATCCCAGGTAACAGAAGGTATTTATTCAGTGTACTTCCTTGTACCCAAAAAGGACTTAACCATGCGCCCTTTATTAGATCTGCGCCCAGCGAACAAGTTTGTCAAACCTCAAAAGTTTCGTATGGTGACCTTGCAGGAAGTAATCCCACTGTTATCACAGGGGGATTACATGACAACACTGGACATGAAAGAAGGTACTGGCAGTGGCAGCGGCCCACCTACGCAGGTTATCCATCCCGGTTTACCCTTACCTCGACGACTGGCTCATAACAGGGGATTCTTACGAAACATGCTTCTCCAATACCCAAAAGACTGTAGACCTTTTGTTCCAACTGGGCTTCTCCATCAACGAAAAGAAGTCCAGCTTAGACCCCAGCCAAATCAAACAATTCCTAGGGGCTCTAATTCGAACAAAGGATGGCCTCGTCTTCCCCTCCAACGAGAGGGTCCAAAACATGCTGTTTCAGATCCCCCATTATGTGGCAGGTCGAGAGGTGACGGTACGCAAAGCAATGGGCTCGCTAGGAATGATGGCGTCATGTATTTATTTGGTACCTCACGCGCGCCTGCGCATGCGCCCAATGCAAGAGTGGCTCAACAGCCAGTGGTGTCAGGCCAGCGGACAATGGGACGATCTAGTGGTGGTCTCGCAGGCCTTGGTTCTCTCGCTACGGTGGTGGACAAAAGAAAACCTGTTATTAAGGAAAACTTTTGCCACACCCGCAGTGGAAGCCACTCTAACCACAGACGCATCCCTTACAGGATGGGGGGCTCACCTATCCCATCACACTGCTCATGGAGCGTGGACTCACTCCGAGTTTAGCATCCAAGCATATAAACCTGCTGGAACTACTAGCGGTGTTCAAAGCACTGAAAGCCTTTCAGGAACACCTACAAGGAAAGACAGTGATGGTCCTCACAGACAGCACCACAGCCATGTACTTCCTCAACAAGCAAGGGGGCACTCACTCTCCAGGACTGTCCAAGCTGTCCCAGAACATCTGGAAGTGGGCTCTCAAACACAACATGTTCCTACTATCACAACATGTACCAGGGGAACTCAATCTGCTAGCAGACGAACTCAGCAGAGACTTCCCCCTGCCCGTAGAGTACGAATGGTGGTTACAAGAAGACATAGTCTTCGACGTCTTCACACAGTGGGGTTTCCCAGAAATAGACCTGTTCGCAACTCTGGAAAACTCTCAATGCCAAGATTACGCCTCCAGGTACCCCCAGAACCAGTCCAAGGGGAACGGTCTATCGATTCCATGGTCAGGGGAATTTGTTTACGCTTTTCCCCCGACTCCCCTTCTCAACAAGATAGTGCACAAGATGCACCAGGAACAAGTTACCATGATACAGGTGGCCCCTATGTGGGCCCGACAGCCATGGTTCGCTCACTTGTTGGAGATGTCTCTATCTCCTCCAGTGAAACTGCCCTGCCCGTACAACATGCTGTCACAAGACAGGGGCAGGAAACTGCACCCATGCCCTCAGACCATGAACTTAGCAGCCTGGCTCCTGAGGTCATAGAATTTGGACATTTACAACTTCCACAGAGGTGCATGGACATCCTCAGAGAGGCCAGAAAGCCTAACACTCGTCACTGCTATTCTAGCAAATGGAAAAGATTTGTCATCTGGTGTACAGGGAAGAGTATCAACCCCGTTGACTGCTCTCCCACACAAATTATTCTGTACCTGACCCATTTACTGGACTCGGGTCTAGTATTCAATTCTATTAAAGTACACCTGGCAGCGCTTTCTGCTTACACCACTTTACAACTCAAAGTATCGTGGTGGAAGATCCCAGTAATCAAAGCCTTCATGGAAGGGGTAAAGAGAATACACCCTCCAATAGCAAACCCAGCTCCCGGCTGGGATCTAAATGTGGTACTCACCAGGCTCATGGGGTCACCCTTTGAACCCATGCACAAGGCAACTCTTAAAGATCTCACTCTTAAGACTGCTTTCCTAATAGCTATTACCTCCATTAGGAGAGTAAGTGAACTACAGGCCCTTTCGGTTTTAGACCCCTTTGTAACAGTTCACAAGGATAAAGTGGTTCTACGCACACACCCAAGGTTCGCACCGAAATTCATCTCCAAATTCCATGTCAACCAGTCTATAGAACTACCAACGTTCTTTCAAAATCCTTCAAATCTAGGAGAAAAAAGCCTGCATACACTTGATGTGCGCAGAGCTGTCATGTTTTACATGTAAAGAACTAGTCCACTGAGAAAGACTAATCAGTTCTTTGTCTCGGTGGCAGCAGGAAGAGAAGGAGATGCAGTTTCAAAATCCACTATATCTAGATGGTTTGTACAATGCATCACTCTCTGTTACACTCTTGCTAAGAGAGAACTACCCTTCAAGCCAAGAGCACTCTACTCGAGGCACTGGGGCATCCATAGCATTCATTGCAAATGTTCCCCTTGAGTCCATCTACAAAGCGGCAACCTGGAGTTCTGTACACACCTTTACAAAACACTACTGTCTAGATGCCCACTCTAGATCTGATTCCCAGGTGGGACAAGCAGTATTAAGACATCTTTTCTCTACTGTTCCTGCTCACAACCCACCTCCAACTCCGTGTACTGCTCGCTAGTCTATGCACAGCATGTGATTCTAAGCAGATTAACAAACATCAGAAGACAATGCATTACTTACCGTAAAAGCATTTCTGATGGTTGTATCTGCTTAGATTCACATGCGCCCACCCTTCCTCCCCGCTCGGATGGAAGGAACATAGACATCCTTTTCTATATCTCTCTTTTCTGTACTCACTCACGTCTAGAAGGCTCCCTCAGGGCAGAAAAATACAAACAGAGGGACCTCGACGCGTGAGGGATTATGGGTACAACGCACGTCACTATAGGGATAGTGTTACAGACACGCCTTGTCGAGTCCCCTTTTCGACTACGAAAAACAAAATGCAATACTCCGCAGTGACCACTGGATGTCGGACCTATGCACATCATGTGAATCTAAGCAGATACAACCATCAGAAATGCTTTTACGGTAAGTAATGCATTGTCATCCGGTTTTGGGACCAGAAGAATAGGGGATGACCAGTGGCTACATGATGGGTCAATTGCCCCCAGCCTCAGCATCTCCTCCACTTCTGCTTGCACTGCATTCCTTTTTGACTCAGGCAATCGGTAAGGACGGATCTGTCCTGGTTCTGTTTCAATTTTGTGTTCTGCCAAGTGTGTTCTTCCTGGGTAAAAGGAAAACACATTACTTAAAGGCTCAAGGTGTTCCTTCAATTCTCTTTTCTCTTCTGGTTTGAGCTGTTTTCCCCACTGAACTGAATTGAATGCAGGTTCCTGGGTCATTCTTGTGACTACCTGTATGGCTTTGTCCGTGGTCTTCCATTCCTTCAGCAAGTTTACATGGTAATTGTGTGTTTTTTTCCTTCCGATCGGGTTGATCCACCAAGTAATTTACTGGTCCTAATATTGCCTTTATTTTATACAGCCACCTCCATTGGGCCAACATTGGGCTCCATTGGACCCTACAGGTGAGGTAGAAACTACAGGTGAACATTACATGATATCCCCCCTAAGAAGTAGCCATTCACCAAGAAGAGCTCTCATGCATAGGTAATCTGTAGATATTGGTCATGGAATGTGGCTAATGGCACGTCCAGTGGCCACTAGCCAATCTTGCCTTGCTTTATGCACTGGCACTGCAGGCTGCAGCAAGGGCACCACAGGCTCAACTCTTGCCACCTTCAGTCATCACTCCAGTGGAGTAACTTTGTTGAAAATGTTGGGGGGGACATGACATCTGAAAATAAGATGCCCCAGCCAAATGAATGGGGACAAAATGGTGTGCCATTAAAGTTGGGGGGGACAAACACCCCTGCCCCCCCTAAAATTACGCCCATGCATCACTCCCACACTGCAGTCTACTTCACGGGGAACCATGGACCTTCACAACTGGTCTGGGCACCCTCGAGTCTCTGCAACTACAGTGCTATCTTGAATTTTCTTCACACGACTGTGCATGTGCTACGGTGTTCGGTGTGTTTCCGCTACATGTGCTGGCTCCACCGCCTGTCTGCGTTTCGGTGCCACTACCACCGGTTTGTCCCGCTGCCATGGAGTGCTTGATCGGCCCCTTGCTGCCTCTTGCGTAGCGGATCCCCAGATCGGAGAGGGAGCCTCTGACAGAAGTGTCTAATTAAGCCGCCATCTACACCATGTCCCCCAGTCTCACTCCATTTGTCTTTCTTTATCTGTTACTCGTGTTCTCGCTATCACAGTGTCTTACTCCTAGTTTGCACAACCCCATCATTAGAACCTACCAGCCTTCTCATGCATACAATACCCACCCATTATGGCAATCTTGAAATCCAGCCAATTGATGTGTTTGCAGCCACGCTTCTACGTTCTCAATAAACGTTTAAATAGCCCTCAATAACATTCTTGCAAACAACTGGGTAGGTTTTACGCAATGACCGCCATTGCACTGACATTTATTTAATCCGATCAATAAACAGCATCAAAACATTATGCAAAATTGGGATTGAAAAGGTACTGTGAATCGTTATTTCCTTTCTTAGGGAACCATTTGCTGTCATCTGCTCTACCCATTGATCAGAGGGTTGGCGTGTGATTGATATGTACTCTCCTCGTTTGGAAACTATTCCGCTTGTGTGTGTTGGTAAATTTGTGACAAATTAACTTAGGTCACGGGCATGGCTAATACTAGCAAGGCTCTCAATAAGAGAAAGAGCCCATCTCCCATCCATAGGAGTCAATGAAAGCTTTGATCGTTTTTCCAGCACTAACATATGTCCAGACTTTGTGCGGACGCCATGTAGACCTGGGCATCGCATCACTTTACATTAGCAGAAGAGGCTCACGGTGTCTTCCGTCCACACCCTTAGTCCTGGCTAACGCAATCAGACAAGCTGCCACGGACGAAGATAAACAGGAAATGAAATAATAAGGCGCCCTCTCCAACAAATGAAAATCAAGGGAGCTTGATAGCATCTCAGACCTAAAAGGAAGGAGAGGGGCCTAATCCTTTTAGGTGCACATCATGCATTACTTCAGTGCAGTTCTTGACGTCACCTCTCCTCCCCTGTGACACAGATATGGTTATAGCATTCGTCTTCTGACCGAAATATCTGCCAATCGGTGATTAGCGGACAGATCCGTACGATCGAGCGTCCACGCCGACTGCAGGAGATCAGAAAGTACTCCGCCATTTTAGAGTGCATTCGCCTGTGTCTGTCCTCGGAGCACTTGCGTTGGGTCAGCCCCTTTTTACATTGTACATTTGACGTACAAGGGAATTCACAATAACATGATTTGTGTCTCAGGCTGCAATGCAGTGGGGAATTGAAGTTATTACAATTTCCTACGATTAGAATCATCAGCTCTGCCATATGATCGTCCGAACTAAGAGTCTTGTGCTCAAGACAGAGGAATCGATAACATTCCCATCAGCACAGTAAATGACTAACTGAATGCCTTCCAGTAATCTTCATGCCCCATGGCTTAATTAACTCTTTCCTTTCAGATGTCTTACAAAGCCAGCCTCTCCCCCCTGTTCATTCTATTTAGTTAAGGGACTATTTGCCATAACATAATTTTCTCTAGAAAAGTACAATTTAAACGGATGTTAATGACAGTATCACATATAACGTTCCGTTTGCTTGTGTAGATTAAATCGTGTTACTTCCACTCTTGCAGTCGTATAATAAGCTAGATATCCCAGGCAGTGATCCTTTCAAGTAGGGCCTAGGACCGAACCTGCACAGATTCCAGGATCACGTGCAGTACTGGTGATGCTGTAGCCAGGGGTGACCTATAACGCTGTCCTCGTGTTATTCCTTCTTTTCAACTTTCATTGGTATTTAACTCTCTTCATTTGCTGCTCTCTTTCCCTCATTAACAATAGCTTTACCTTCATTTATGATTCTTGTTTTACGTTGGCCTATTTGGGTTAAACGCTTAAAAATTGGCTGTCTGGAGACTTTGCTGGTTCACCCATCTCATATGAGAAACTGCGGTGTGAGTCCTGAGACTAATGTCCACTCAAGTCTTCCTGGGTGGCTGCGTTTTGTTATTTCTATATTTTATGTTTGCACTTGGATTCACACGTTTTTTTGACTTGTGTTTCTTTAGCCATTTTGCCATTTATTTCTGTTCCCTTTTGCATGCATCACCTTTTTTAAAACCAGTCTCCAATAGGTGCTTTACAACTATGCACCAGTGTGGTTCACAGTGATGGTGCATTGAAGTTCGTGTTTTAGTGAAGTACACCATTTGTTTTTCAAAAGGTCCACGTTCTTCCACAGGCCCGAAATTACTGTTGTTCTGTCCCTGTAGCGCAAACTTACCCTGCGAAGAATAGATGTTTTTTACAGGACCGTTCAGCAGGCATTTTGGAGAGAAGGTGACCAGCACCCTGGGAGTAAAAAGGTGTATCTAGAGAATGAAGGAGGAAGTAGGGAGAGTACTATTGGAACTGCCCAGCCGATTGAGAAGGGATCTCGTCTGAAAGCTAAGGCCGGAGACTCAATGGAGGGCCATTACAGCGATGTCTGATACCGAACATCGCGGATGGGGAGATCAATCCTAACTATACTTGGACTGTGTGGCCAATAGCAACAATAGGATATGAGGAGGTTCAGCCAATGCTCTTTTACCCCATATTCTCCTCTACACTGTACCACCTGGGTTTGCATTTCAATAGGGGGCAAGTCTTCTAGGTTTAGGGTTTGTCCCTGTGCCTCTCACAACACAGATCCTCTTCTGGTGACCAACATGCTGCTCCCTTAGTCTCTCTGCGCACAATTTAGAAATGCTTCCTCTTTTGGCTCACAGCTATATCTCACTTCCATGTTAAAATATCTGTCCTTTAGTGGCTTGATTACTTCCTTCAGTTGTATCTAATGCATAGGTTATTTGATTACACATCCTGGTGGGCTGACAAAAAAGTGTGTTCCTGACATTAATCCTATAGTGCTTCTTTCCAGACAGTATGGCATTCTGGTGACCAACAAGGACAGGGCCAATAGCCAATGTATGCTGGGTCGGCCATTTTCTATTTATATTTCTGCTGGTGTAAACTTCTCATGCATCTGTTGGGCGTTGGCCACACTTGATGTCCAACCTGTGGTGCCATTCCCAAGTCTCCTCACTTGGGGATACTGTAGTAGCGTTCCTGACTCCCATTGGTCATGCAAATGCTGTCGCTGTCTCCTGGAAGATTCTGATACTGACAAGGGGGAAAGTAGTCTTCTCACCAGTTGATTCGTTGTTAGTTGGGGATTAGAGATGTTCAGCATTCATTGCATCTTTGTCTGGTCAAGGTTGACAACGTGCTTCTTTCTCTTCTAGCAATGAACATGCCATTGTCTCCATTGTGAGAAACCTGAAGGTATTCTCTCAGTAAGACCTTGACACTCCCTTATTCAGGTGGCCAGGACACGGCTTAGCTGTTGGATCCAGTTCCTGGGGTGGACTAGTGGGGGGAGGATCACCTAGGTAAGGGAACCCGGGGTTATGCTAGGGGGAGTACCCAAGGTGGGACGCTGTATGTCACAGGGGAAGAAGACAAGGAGGGGGAGATCACAGTGACAGTGACCTTCATGGGCGGTGTCTCATCTGGCCCCCTCTCTCCCATAAAATCTCCTCCTGTATCAAAACCTATCAACCCCCACTATATCTGGCAAATCACCTAGGAATACGAACCCTGTTGAACTGGAAAACCACCTCTCGCAGAAACCCTACCGTCCCTCTGATTGCTATCCGACAACTCTTGACCATTCTTTTCCACATCCTTCTGATTGTTATTTTCCAGACACTCAGCTTATATTGACAAAATACTACTGGTCCCAGAATCCTCTGCCTCCATATCACAAATCCCATTCCCCTGATTATCTTCTGACTTCTGTGTCAAAAGTAACCTACCCTGCCGAGAACCCCACTAACCCAAATACAAGGATTTCTTTCCCTGTAGCACCTCTTACACTTCCAACTCGGTAAGACACGTGGAATCTCTACCATCTTCTTTTTCCCGACGGAATACTAGAACTATTTACCTGACATGTCCTGACACCAGGGTCAGGCAGAGTCAGGCAATTGATCAAAATCACACACACCTGACAACCCTTTCCCTTCCCCACAGAGATAAAAGGTGGAGCAAGAAAGCACAGGGAGAGCAAGTCGAGAAAGGTGAACACGGCAGACAGCACGTTGAGACAGCTACCAAGCGACAGTTCAAGAGAAGGAGAAAGGCGAAAGGATGCAATGGGGTAGCGTGATCTTGCCATTTTCATACCAGACTTGCAGAACCTTCGTGGAGGAGTGCCGAAGACTGCGAACAATAGCACAAATGTCCTGCTGCAGATGTCAACGGTATATGGGGCAAGCCTATGCAGATAAGGTGGAGCAGAGGAGACTCCCACACCCGTGGTACATGCCTTGACTCCAGACGAAACCAACGCCAAGCAGTTTGTCACATCCGGTGAGTCGAGGGAAGAACCGATAAGCACCGGGCTGTATTGAGTAGGAATCGCCAAGTGGCAAATTTTGAAACAAAGGGTCAAGATGCACTATAATTGAACTGTTAAAAGTGTGACGGGGAGACCAGCTGTAGAAGGAAAGCGGCACCACGTGGGTGCTAACTCGAAAGACTCTAGTCGAGCCCCATGTGAGAAAAACTACAAGTACCAGAAGGCCGCAGGAAGACCGTTAAAATAGGTCAAAGTGGTCCTACAGAGGGTCACGGAAAATCCCTGCACAATCAAAAGACTTTGATCTACAAGCACTGTGAAAAGAAAGGGAATTGAATCCCATAGAGAAAGTGAACATTGAGAAATCAAGGGAATTGACTCCCGTTAAAGTCAAGAGGGCGAAGCCATCAAACGAGATGATAAAAAAGGCAGAGAAGGGACCGAGCCCCGACAAGGGAGATCCAGGGGTGAAATCGTCACCGAAGGGCTGGCATTTGAGAGAGGTATTAGCCAGAACGAGGGAGATCTAACAAGTTTAGCTATCACCCAACGTTTAATGAGAAAAGATTTAGAAATGCAAAGAAACAATTGAGCAAGGGTCAGCCCCAAAGAGGGGGACCCAGGGGTGAAGTCATCGCCCTATTTTGAATATTGTAATACAATAGAGCTTTGGAATATAATTGAGAAGTGTCAGCTGAGAAGATGGGGACCCAGGGGTGAAGCCATCACCCTATTTTGCACTGTGGATTACAATTAAGAAAGGTCAGCCCAGAAGAGGGGGACCCAGGGGTGAAACCATCACCCACATGAGACTTTGGTAGCAAACTTTCATTTGTTAAGGGAACTTTTGTTTTGATAATCTTAACACATCAGGCTCGAAGGCAAGAGACTTTCTAAGAAAGCTAGACTTGGCCATCGACGGTCTTGAGAACGGTCATTGGAATTGTCACCTCGTGCTAGAGAAGCCTGAAGCTGTACGGTACTCCAAGTTCCCATCCTATTCTGTGTCTAAAACGTGGGGAAGGGAGACCCAAGCCACTGCAGCCTGATGAACTGCCATTGAAACTGTTGTCTTGTGCTGTAGAAGCCCGAGACCATACTGTGCTATAAGCTCCAAGCGCCAAACTTATCCCGTGCTCAAACCGTGTGGAAGGGCGGCTCAAACTAGCACCTCCTGACTTATCATTTGGGAACACTTATTTCTTTCTTGAAACTTCACCCCACACCCTTTGTATTTAGCATAAGGAATTGGAAATAGGTTTTTCTTAGTATAGGCCCTTTTATTTGACTTTGACACCACTAGGACTGCCTTATTTTTCATTCAATGGTTGACACTTGTCCTCATCTTGGATTTAGGCTTAGATTAGGCTTTTGTCCAACCCGCATACCACTTTCATTGTTCAATAAACACCCTTGAACTGTGATCACTTGTGTCCGTCTTACTTGTTGTCACCATGAGTTTCTACCATCATCCACACACTGGTTCCCAGGAGCAGAGCTCAGTCAGCCACTGGAGGCCTCATCACACAATCTGTTTGGAAAGGCCTGCTTGCAAGCACATTAATGTAAAGGTATTTTTACATGAAATCAATAAAAAAAAAGAATCTAAAGTATGCATGCCCCTGCATCAAGCTGCAGGTGAACTGAGGCAGTAAAGTGCTGGTTGGCTGCCAGACCTCATCCCCAGTGGCAGTAGTGTCATCTATCCTACACTGGGACTCCTTTTAAAGAAACAAGGTAAAAGACAGTGTGGTATTTATGCAAATAGCTATGTTTGTTTTCCAAAGTGTAAGATGGCCAAAAATAATGTTTATTAAACATTGTCAAATTCTTGAATGCAAAGAGAGTTTTATTTGTGGGGAGAAAAGTATCTATCCAAAGATTCTTGTTGTTGGAAAAATTCAGCTTTACTGATAAATAATCATATGATGTTTTGTAAATCATGGCAGAATGCTGTTATAAGGACTTTAAGACAAGTTCTAGATCTTAATAAATTAATGGACTTTGGCTTTTTGAGTTTTAAATAGAAAATAGATGCTTGAGTAATTCAGCAGTATAGTCAATTGAAAAATGTCTTTACTACCCTGTTTGTGACTCTGATTGCTGATATACACAACCCACTGGAATTGTATAGGCTTTCTAGATAGACCCCCCTTCTGCTTCCCTAATATGTAGCTTTCTTAGATACTCAAAATCAAAACTTCCATTGGAGGGAGGAAATAAAATGGGAGATGAAACAGCGGAGAACACTATAAGATAAGCATTGGACACAAGTTTTTTTACGATCATGCTGCTAGAAAATAGAGCTAGACTTGAGATACACTTAACAAAGGATAATACACTTCCTGTATTGGTTACCTTGGAAAATATGGAATTGTAAAGTACTGTATATGGATAACTGTTGGACCTGCAAGACTTAGAGTGGAACAACTCTTCATATGTTTTGGTCTTGTAGTAAAGTGGAAACTTGTTGGAATGAGGTTTTACAAAGCATAGACATAATATTGAACATTTCCTTCGTGAAATCTCCTATTTATTGTGTATTGGATCTGATACCACGAATCCTAAATTTGAATGTTGGTAAAAAAAAAATACATGGGTATATACAGCACGGATTGTGGCAGAAAAACAGATTTTAAGAGTGTGGAAGAGTCAAATGGGCCCTCATATGAAGACTGGATTACTAACTTGATTACTCTTTCAATAAGGGAGAAGATATCCTTCCAAAAGAAGGATAAATTGGTAAATTGAGGAGAAACTTGGGATGCTTTTAATGAATTGTATGTTTGATGTTGACAGACCAAACTTCCCCCTTTTTTCTTTTCCCTTTCTCTTTCCCCTATTCTCTTACATGTATTGCTTCATATACGTTCTGTAAATAATATTGTTTATATTTAAAATGGAAATAAAATATGTTTAACAAAAACATTTTCAAATTACAATAAAATCATATTTATGTTCTAGTATAAATTAGCCTGAGTTCCTACATATAACAAACATCGAAATGTAGACAAAATAAAACCGCTCAACTCTTTACAGTAAGCAATATTTGGTTAAAAGCTGCCATAATCCAGAAAAACATACCAGTGAAGAGTAACTGATCATCGTCACATATAAGTGGCTATGGGATACCTAACTGTGACTAAAGAAGTAAATACTGAGAAGGAATCATGAAGTAGACACAGACAACTGAATTCAAGTTTTGGGCTATAGACTTTTATTCAACAAAAACCAGGTTGGAAAAAGCCTTAACTTGCCTGCAGCTATGGTGGCATTTCCCTACCTAAATATACTAAGTAGAGTCTGCATCAGGAACTTCAAAGTAAAAATCTGTCTGTGTCCAAGACCTAAGCTTGCCCTCACAACTATTTGTAAGCAATGTGCAGGGATGTCAGAGTCAAAACAAGAAGTGTTCAAATAAAAGTTAAGAGCTTCTTCCAGCTCGTAGTTTTGGAAATGGCTTTCCCTTCCTCAAGCGTCAAGATAGTTGACAATGCAAAGGGGTTCCCTTCCCCAAGCTTCAAGATAGTTCACAATGTGAAGGGGTTCCCTTCCCCACGCTTCAAGATAGTTTACAATGCAAAGGGGTGCCCTTCCCCACGCTTTCAAGTCTTTCAGCTTTTCCAAAACACAGCTCTTTGTGATACTTTCCAGCTTCTCTGGGTTGGTTACCTTTCACCAATTTCAAAAAGTACAGTTCCTTAACTTCAGTTCACCAAATTCCAATTATATTCAATTATAAGCTTCTTGGTGGGTATTTTAAGAGGATTTCTCATAAGTATTTGTCCTCAGTCTAGGCGCAGTTGTCGGGCCGCACGGTACACCCTTTATAGGTCACACAACCGAGACACCTGTCTTGCCTCTTCTTCCTTGTATACACATTGCCACTGTTTCAGCTCTACAGTTGTTGGGGTGATTATCCCGGGGCTGGCACAGCCGTCCGCGGACCTCTGGGCTGGGAGGCCCCAACTCCTCCCGTGTTTCCCAAAAGGAGTATGAGACACACACAAGGAGCAAGGTGGTTCTGCTGTTTATTATAACAACGGCAGGGATGGGTCTCGGATCGTACGCGTCCATCCAGACTCTCACTCTTAGTAGGGCTCGCAGGCCCTTTTTACATCAGTATGACGCGCTATCTGCGTGTGATAGCGCGTCATACTGATGTGAAAAGTTAGAAAAAACCTATTGCCACTCTGGATTGGTTCCCCGAGTGGTAGGGTTAGTATAAGGTACATATGGAAAAGGATGTTAGTGGTTAAGGATGAGTCAGGTGGTATAGTTGGGCTGTCCCTACTATTAGATACTTGAAAATTGCTACAAGGGGACCCCTGGTAATTGGCTAATACTACTGATGTCAGTGATGAGCCCCCCTGTGTTCTGAATGTCCTCCCGCGAGCCCCCAAGCCTGGGACCATCGTCATTCCCAGCTCGCGGTGTACCTGTCATTAGCAACAATGTGCAACTATGTGTTTGTGCAGGCAACGTACAGGTCTGCTCATAGGCTTGTGAGCGGGTCGTTCCCATCGCCGTAGGTGTCCATCTTGCCACTTCGTTGTTGCAACCTGTGCCCCAGACATGGGACCCAGGTGACTATTCTGTCTCGTGGGTCTGGCACCTTGTCAGATCGGATTGGTCACGTGTGGAGAGACCGTAGCTGGAGCAGAATTCTGCAAATTAGATTTGTATTTCGTTTCTGTGGGCTTGGCTTTTTTTACAGGTGTAAAAAGCACTTGTACTCTTGCTCTGAGAGGATTTTCATGGCAAGGCTCTTGCTTGCGGCCTACTCGGGCTTAGTTCATGGGTGGCGGTACATAATCCATTGTATGGAGATTGTGGGTTGACAGGGCGTCACAAGCAGTGTTAGGTATACATGATGGTGTCGCCACAGGGCGAGTGGTGGGAGAAGCGTCAGCAAGCGTATACACGAGGTCTTCAGGCATCTTGCGTTTCTGCATTACTATTAAATGGCCTATGTGAAAAATACCAACAATGCACGTCAGTGGGTTTGTCAGTCACCTACGTCATAGCACTGAATATGTTCTTCGTGCAGGTTGGTGTGTGAGTGACCAGTGTGCATGGTGGCACGTGTGTTCTTGGCAGTTGGCTAAGTTGTTATGGCATCTCTAACGATGTGGATACTTGTGGCTGTTGTCTTAGTCGAGCTCATCCATGCCGCAGGTGTCGGCTTGAGTCGGACAGCCTGGTGGACATACCCTTATGTTCCTGAACCAGGGTATTTTGTCATCTGGTAGATAGACGAACTCATCCCGTGGGGGGTGCCTGGCCGTGATCCTCTAGGCCATGGTCTTGATGAGATTGGGGGAGCTTGTTTTCCCATTCTCCCACTTCACAGTGGTACTTGGGTTCTTCCCATTTCACATCCTCATGTTGCTTTACCATTTGCTTGTTTTGCCACTATTCACTTGTTGCACTTTCATATCTTTTTATGGCTCTTGCCAATGCTTGTTCTCTCAATTCACAAAGTTCCTTTATAACGTAGTAATTCACCAAACTGCTTTCATTCAGATCAGTTTTTAACAGTACTTGTTTTTCACTCAAATCGTTCTTAAAAAAATGCTTATTTTCTTGCTGTCATTCTCTTACTCCTGGCAATGCTTACAGCCTCATCTTGGCACTTTCATAAAGCTTGCTTTAACGCACATCTTCATGTAATTCACCCTGGGGTTACACTCGCTTCAGGATAGCCTTTCTTTCACCTCTGGTGCAGTTCGATATTCACAAAACCTTTCACTCTGTTTTCTTAGCAGTTTTATGTCATCATTATTACCAAAAGTATTCAGCAGTTTGTCTGAGTTCAAATTTGACCAACATTCATATCATCCAAACAGTCTCTCGCTCACTCGCAAGCGTTTCGACCTGCAGCGTCCATGCGGTCTACACCTCAGTGTCCCAGAGTCACTCAGGCATCTCTGACTCACCGGGTATGCTGTCTCCAGGTTCTCTTCTTGCTTGGTAGGCTCAATCTGGATGTTGCTTCTTCTGACTTGGCAGACCTCTTCTCGAGAGTCTCTGCCACCTCTGCTGCATGGAGAGCGAGTATCTCTGACTCCAGGAGGTATGCAGACCAGCTCCGCTACAAGTGACCTTTCGAATGCTCCAGCCACAATCAGCTTCTGCTGCAATGACTCTGCAGCATGTATGCACTTCGGGCATGTGTCTCTGTGGCTTCACCTCCAGCTTCTCCAGCAAGCCCTCCACAAGTGATTCCCTTAGCGGGCCATGTATACCACCCCTTGGCTTCAGGTGTAGGCAATGTTCATTAATTACATAACAATCTTGGTACTCGGCATCCCTCTTCCTCGTCCCACTATTAGAGTGGTGTTTATTAGAGAAAGATTTTTGGGGAAACCATGGAAGGGATTGACAACAGACTATAATGGCCTGGGAAATGGTAGTCTCATTCTGAAAGGGAAATCAGGGATACTGTGTCTCATCCAAGGGTGCCTCCTCTTCACTTCCCAAGTCTCTTCCACCCAGGTGATCCTCCCTCGCAAATCCAACCCCAGGGTCAGGATCCAAAAGTGATGGGCCTTCCCTGGCCATCTGTGGGGATGATATATTGAGGAAAGAAGTGAGGATGGCCTAAGTTTCCTCACAATACACAAAGAGATAGGGCTTCATTACAGGTTTGCCGGTCCAAAAACAATGGTGCCGGTAAGCTCACCGGCACCCTTGTTTTTGGACTGGAAAACTGCAAGTCTGCCTGCCGTGACCGGTGTCCCCGACAGGTCTGACCCTTCCGGGCACATCGGCCACGGTAGGCAGACTTGTTACGGAAGCACTGGCACCATTGCTAACGGTGCCGGTACTCCTGTGTCCTCACTCCCATAGAGTTCCATAGGACTCTGTGGCAATGGGGATTAACATATTTGCCGGCGCCAGACCTTCCGGCCACTGGACTCGTAATGAGCCGGTGGCACCAGGAGGTCAGGCGGTGGTAAATTATTCCTTGTCCGGCAGGTTTACTGCCAGACTCAGAATGAGCCCCATAGAATACCAAAGACCCCCACATAGACAACAGACAGTGACACAGACAGAAAATAAACACAGGATAAAAATATGGAAACTGGAAATGATCATATTTATAGGTACACATGATTAAATACACTCCAGGAAATGTGCATGCAGTCCTTGCTATGATTAAGAAAGTAAAAGAAACCAAATGTATGCTTTGGCACCTTTTCGCTATTCCATTGCTGAACCACATTGTATGATCCTGTAGCACACAACTATGTCTCAAAGACACACATTCAACATAACTCTCCAGAGAAACCCAGTTTGTCTGGTCCAGGAGGTGTGGTGTTTGTTCTGTTTAATTTTAATGGCACTGGGTCAGTTTATAGTCAGCAGTCCATGCTTATACTGTGGTAGGGCCTCCATGTGCACAATAACCACAACCACAATAACCACAATCACAGCACAACTTATTTATGTCTGGGAAACAAGGCCCCATCCTCATCCTCGCAAGGCCCTATTCCGGCCCCATCTTCACATTTGAAGAAGACCTTCTTCAAATCCTACAAGAGAACACAAAACCATTCTCACAAATACTCTTCCTGGGGGACCTGAACTTAGGCCTTAATGACCCTAATGACTTACTAGCCACTTCAATTGCCAATTCCTTTGGCTTTAGTCATTGTACTCATAGCCCCACACACAACAACGGGTGCTCCTTAGACTGGATAGCCAACCTAAACTGCCACATCTCTGTCACATCAAATACCCGATGCCCATGGTCGGACCACCATGTTATCCTGCTCACCATCCCCCTCGGTCGACAAACCATAACACCCACCAACACGATGCCCCCCTCCCTAGCCGCAGTGCCCGTAAGCTAACTAAAGAAAATCTCCTGCCTTTTCAGGATGCCCTCAACCCAGACATCTCAGACCACCTTGACACAAACAATCTTGTGGACCTATACACCAAAACACTAGCCTATGCTATTGAATCGATTGCCCCAGTTGCTCCCAAAAAAGCCAAATCATTAGCACACACGGATGGATTCCTGGTACACCCTGGACCTCACAGAAAAGAGAGAATCCAAATAATCATGGAGAAACCAGCCTTCTGACACACTCAAACAAGAGTTCATAAACCTGTCCAAACAATACAGAAAAAATGCAATCATCCATGCCAAAGCCAATACATTCAAATCCAAAATCGCCAACGTGACCTCTAATGCCAGAGAATGATTCTCCATCCTTAGGGAACATGAAGCCCCGGTCACCCCTCCATCCCTGCTGACTACAGACTGCGCCTGGTGCGACAGTATCCAGACTGGCATGCTGAACAAAATTAGCTTACTCCAAAAACAAGCCACCCTGAAACATACCAAACAAACCACCCAGAATGACATTGTTATGGCCTCCGAGGACCACCACTGTGCCCCGCTCAACACCTCACCATTATTTAGATTCAACACAATCCCTGCCCAAGAAACCCTGCACATGCTGAAAAGCCGAAAGCCCTCAAAATGCAAAGGAGAAGGAGAGATATGTCCAGCCCCCTTGATCAAAGACTGCGCTGAAGCTCTGGCCCCGTTTATCACAGCAGTTTTAAACTCCTCCTTCACTACAAGCGTGGTGCCAGCCAGCCTCAAAGAAGCATGGGTCTTACTGCTCCTAAAAGAACTGACCCATGGTGCAACATCAACCAACAACTATCGCCCCATCACGTCCCCTTCCTGGTAAAAATACTTGACAGAGCAGTCTATGTCCAAATACAGCGGCACTGCAAAGCAAACCAGATAATCAGAATCTGCCAATCTGCATTCCGGCCAGGGCATGGAACCGAATCTGCTCTCCTTGATTTAAAAGGTCAGATGGATGACATCAAGGACAAGGGTAAACTGGCCCTCTTGCTGCTACTAGATCTGTCCGCAGCTTTCGACTTGGTCGACCACACATACTCTGCCGACACCTCACCCAAGCAGCATCCTTCTCACCAGAAGCAACGTCATGGATCGCCTCCTTCCGAGAAGGTAGAAGAATGAATGTCTTCTCAGAGAATGCAAGTGGGACAACCTCATCAATCAACTGCAGAGTCCCCCAAGGCTCCTGGGTCTCCCCAACCCTCTATAACATCTTCACGAAGCCCCGCGTCGACCTCCTAGTCTCCCTCGATATCACATACACAAACTATGCAGACACACAAATTCTCCTCCTGCTCTATGTGCCAGAGCAGGAGGAGAATTTGTGTGTGAAGACACTTCCACGCTAAACTCAACCTTCGCCATCATTCAAGCATGGATGGCCGCCCATGCCCTCTGCCTGAACGATGACAAAACAGAGCTGCTCATCATAGGGCACACATTTTTTTATTTGTGAATAAACAGAACCCTGAATACTCGATCTTCGTCATCAATGGCATCCCAATCCCAGTCTCACCTTCTGTCAAAACCTTTGGAGTCTATCTGGATGCCTCACTAGCACTAACCAGCCAAGTCAACGCCATCGCCTCCCGAGCTGCATACTCCACCAAACTCCAAAAACACCTCAAGCCCCTTCCTATCGCCAGACAGCTGCCTCAAGATCGCTCACGCTGTTGTGGGCGCAAGGTTACAATACTGCAATGCTCTATTTTCCGGCGTCTCAGCCCATAATCTAAAAATCTGCAAACCATCCAAAATAATGCCCTATGAGCTTCCCACATCCTCCCCAGAACTCAACACATATCAGCTGCCCGCAAGGCGGTACACTGGCTCCCCATCCGGGAAAGAGTACTCTTCAAGACCGTTACAATCACCCGTAGATGCATTTCCAAGTCAAAACCACCCTACCTTTAACAAAGATTCTCTAAATCACACTCAACCAGGCCCGTTAGAACACCATACACACAAAGACTAGTTCAACCAATAGTCAAACATTCCAAAGCAGATGGCTCAAGCTTCCCAGTTATAGCAGCGAAGCAATTGAACTCCCTCACGCTCAAACTCAGATCAGAAGGCTCCTGGGCTTTCCGCAAAGCCCTCAAAACATGGCTCATCAATTAACCCTCCCTGATTCATGCACCCAACTGCATCCTGACCCTGTAGCCTCATGCATGTACTCCTATGACTGTAACATATTTACTTACATCACTGTATGTAACCCTGTATCTATGTACACTGCCCATTGTGCCTAAGGGCCTTCTGTAACCGGTTCTCCCCAGCACCCTGATGCCTGAGGGTTGTGCACGCTATATAAATGAAAACATTAATAAATAATAATGAAATTCATATGTTAATACTACCACCTACAAATAGAGAAGTACAAATCTAATGAGCAAAGGTACTCCATTATGGCAATGACATATGTAAGGAACTCATGGTGGCAACAGTAAAGACAGACACAAGTGATCATAAGTACAACAGTGCCTATTAAACTGTAAAGGTAGGTTGGAGAAATGCCTAAATCTAGGATCGATCGACCATCAAACAATAATGAGGCAGCCCTTGTGGCATCTTGTCAAATAAAAAGGGCCTAAACTAAGAAAAACCTATTGCCAATCCTTACAGCTAATTACAAAAGAAGTGTGGGATAATGTTCATATGAAAGAAAGAAGTGTTCTCAAAGAATATGTCAGGATGCAGTAGTCAGGGTCGCCCTTCCCCACATTTTTAGCATGGGATAAGGTAAGAATTTGGAGCACAGCACATGATCGAGCTTTCTGAGTACAAGCCAACAGTTCTGCTCTCTGCAATCAGGGCCTTTCTATTTATACGTAATCTTCGAGTGAACAATGCTCACCCCTTGGATCTCCCTTTTTCGGGCTCAGACCTCTTTGGCATTCACTAATCTTTAGATGATGACTTTTCACCCCTTGGATCTCCTTTGTTCATGTTCGGACCCCTTTTGAGTTCACAAGTCTTAGGGTGATGATTTTTCACCCCTTGGATCTCCCTCATTCGGGTTCGGACCCCTTTGGCATTCACAAGTTCGCCCCCTCTTTGTCGACTTCCCTCTTGCGGGTTCACTCTCGCCAATCTTGCTAGTTATACATTTTCTGGTTAATCTTTTATGATGCAGGATTCACTTGCCGTAGCTTTGCAATCATCCGTCGGTCAAAGACTTTCAACTATACAGAGGATTTTACAAGACCCCTGTATGAACACCTTGACCCCCTTCTCGCCTTTCCCAAGGCCTTCTGGTTTTGGTAGTTTCAACAATTTTGTATTCGTCCAGCATGTTTTGAGTGAGTACCCACGTGGTGCCGCACTTCTCTGCTGCTTGTTTTCCCCTTCTAATTTCAACCGTTTTTGGTTTTCAATGATCAATTAGCCATTTGCTACTTTTATTCAACACAGTTCGGTTTCTTATCGGCTTTCCCTTTGACTCACCGGCTGTGATGAACCACTTGGCTTTTCCTTTCTCTGAAGTCAAGGTTCATACCACTGAGACCAGCATCTTTCCCCGGCTTACTTATCAGCAGAGGAGGGTCTCCAGCACTGTTGACATCTGCTGCAACACACGCTGGCTATTGTTTGCAGTCTAATGTTTCCTTCTGCTGAGGTTTCACGGGCCTGGATGGGAAAGGGGAAGGTTGCTTCTCTCCTTGTCACCCTCTTGCTTCGCGCTGAGTTCTTCTCTTGAACTTCTGTGCTGAGTTAGCCTCCTCTTCATGCGGTCTGCCTTGCTCGTCATGTGCTCTTTTGCTCCACCTTTTATCCCTGTGGGGAAGGGAAAGGGCCGTCAGGTGTGAGTGATTCCGGTCAATTGCCTGACTTTGCTTGACCCTTGTGTTGGGACAAGTCAGTTAGACGACTCTGGTGTTAGTCTGTTGTCTTTCATGGTGTACAAAAGTGTTTGTGTAGGAAAAGGGGGGGTTAGAGAGTTTGAGTGTCCTGTATATTAGGATCGGGAAGAGAGTTTGATAGAAGGGGAACCCTCGAGGACCCCCATCCAGGTGATCTTCCCGCACTGGTCAACCCCTAGGAACTGGATCCAATAGCGATGGCCATGTCCTGGCCACCTGATGACAGATCCCCGGGGACTAGACTGGGAGACACCTTCAGGTTTCTCACACATAACAGTATAATAAGGCAGCGTGGAATAACCTCTCCACAATGGCACACAACCTGGGATTGCATTGACTTCAGCTTCATCTCTGGCTACTTCATATAGCAATAGTTGGTAGCGTGGTGAAGCTAACATAATAACCCCATATTCATTTTCCCCACTGACTTGCTGCTATTATTATCAACTGTGTGCACTTTCATGAGTGCTTCTTGACCTCTTGGTATCAGAAAAAGGGACGCCCGGGTTAATGTTAAAACGATATTTACAAATGTTTGATTCTAGTTTATGGGAGAAGACATTTCGGTTCAACTAACACATGAGTCTGGTATCTTGGGAAAGATATTAATGGTCCTCAACACATTAGCACTCAACAGGGTGAAATATAAAAACATTTGAGGATATGATCCATGAAACGCCAGCGCTTTATAAATAAAAAATAAAAATAAATACAAATTCAAATGCAGATGACATTTTTGAGCCGCATATTGTTGGAAACAGTAGGCCAAACGTTCAAAAAGCCTGAACAATCGTACACCATATCCAGAGGGATGCTTCTACCAGATTACACAACCAACATTGACGGGTCTGGTGGACATTGAAAATGCAGGATCTACTAGCAGTATTACTTCCCCTGTTGCAAAGCATATGCATGGCTTGTGACATGCCTGGTCAGACGTATTTGTGTAAGGTATGCAGATACACCTCTACATTTCATCGTAAATCTCAATCTCGCAATCCGCTGCCATAATCTCTGATTTGTACTGTACCTGTCCATCTAAGAAGAATCATCAAGCATCTTGTAAGAAAAGGAGGCTGACCTGCGAGCACCATTCCAGACCGACTAAGAGGGGGTTTACCCGTATGTCAACCACCCCTGTACTTCCCTAATGTTAGTAAACAAGCTGCCAGTTCTTTAAACTCACCTGGATGGAGACCATATAACCTCTGGAGCTGTCAAAAGGGCATTACACTAGAGGTGTCAAAAACATGGGCAATTATGTGTAAGTCCCTGTGGAACCAACTAGACTATTGGCTTGCTCTTGGATATGCAACTGTTTACCAAGAGATACCTAGGAATTCATACCAAGACGGAATCGTACCTCCAGGAAATAACCGATTGTACTCATGTGTGACGATAAAGACTGGGAATTGTGTAGTGTCTGGAATGATTATTTAGCATTATTGTGTGCTGAGTGAATGCTTTCCTTGCTGTCTGTGTGGGTCAGCTACCTTAGGAATGATGGAGGGAATGCAGAATGTTGAGTGTGGGGGACTCTAGAGATGACCATTGGTGAGGACTTGGAGCTGGGAACTTGAAGTAGAAGGATGCCTAGCCCTATCTCTCCCCTGTAACCTTCTACCTGAGATCTAAGCAATAAAGTGCATTTCCTGTTTGTACTTACCTGACTTCTGTGTGGTTCAGTAGTGCCAGAAATGTGCCTCCACATTACACCAAGTATGCTAGCAAATAAGATATAAAAAATAAGATTCATTCCCTTTGTGTTTGGCCATAAGTTATTTGACCCTTGATATGGGGTAATCCAAAGGGGAGGCACAATTTGGGTTTCATAAAAAGAGTTTATAATAAAACAACAAATGAATAAACGTAAATATAATTTTCCCTGTGTACTTGGTAAAGCCCTCACTGTGTCCCTTTAAGGAAGGTGTAAGGCAGCAAACAAGCCTATCCATGAATTATCCCTTACGCAAGCTCTCATGGTCTTTTCACAGTCTCTTTGGGTCTCTCGCTGGTGTCACTCAGTCTGTGGGCACTACTGGATTTGATAATGGCCAAAAGAATCGCTGCCGGGTGTTGTCTTCAGTTTATATTTTGCCATCTCTTCCAACACAACGGGTGGTACTCAGACTCTAGCTCTCTAGTAAGGTTGGACCTGCCAACGATAAGAAGCTGGAGAAAATTACCAGATCTTAGACCACCAACTCTGTTCTGGCGTTGACCTGTTCCACATCAGTAGAGAGGTTGGGTTGGAAGTGTTAAAACCATCTTCTATGTGCTGCTCGCAAACACTGGGCTTCGCATGCGGCCACCTCCTTCTGGGTGTTATTGCCACTCCCTGATCCTCCTTTCACTATCTCCTTAAGTGTTACTCCTGCCTCATGCTCCTTTTTTCACCACCTCCTTTGCTCCACCCACCTCTCCTACCAACTGCCCACAAATGGGCTCCTTCTCTCTCTCCAAAATCCTATACCCCTGTGCTGCTGGGGCTTCCATCTATATGGCCCTCTCTTCTCCTTTGGTGCCAGGCTTGCTATAAAGGTATGCACTTGTGAGTGATTTGTTTTACTGGAGGGACATTGGTGGAATTTGAATATGGATTGTACCACAGGGGGCTTTCATTGAGAAGTGCAGGATTTGCACGTCCAACTGATCATGGTTAGAAAATATTGTTCCACCTAATTGGATTTCTCTTGTCTCGTGCACATGCCTCCACAAGGATTCTGTGATCTGGTTGCTGCTGCGGTAGCGGCTTTCCTGGTAAGCAGTGTTTGTGTTAAAAAGCCAGTAAATGGCCATGCCTGGCAGAGATAATTTGTCCTCTCTGATACTGAATGATTACATCCTAACCATGCGGCCTGCTTTAAATGCCCCACTGGCCCGGCATCCTTGCTACCTCTGCATTTTGAACATTATTTAAGGGCAGATGTTTTGGGTAAGTAAATGTGGTGAAGCCCTGTCCCTGCCTCTGGTGCTGTAGGGGCGACCAGAGGACCCTCCTACCCTAATGCCAGTTGACCACTTGTCTCAATCATGACACAGCTCACAGTCACAAACGGGCTACTATAGACTCTGGCCTCTTGTCTTCTCTGACCTCCTTCTACTCCTCTTGGGGCAGACAGACCACAAGCACTGGGTTCAATGGTCTTTGTGCTGTTCTGGAGGTCGGCATCGAATTCTGATATGTAACCTCAATATGCAAGACAAGCCAATGAGTACATCCAAGCAGTGCATGTTTGGGGGTGATTGGGTTGGGAGTGGAAGAATAGTGAGGAGGGTAAAGGCTCTTTTGAATTACTGTGGGTTTAATTATTGATCCAAGTCCCTAATCGCCTGAATTTTTACTATATTTGGGATCTGGAGAACATTTAAGAGATTCGGATAAATGGGTTCGTGCTAGCAGATTCCTCTAGCATATGCGTAAGCGCTAGAGCTCTTCAGCAATCGCTGGGAATCATTCAGAAAGGGAGCAGAGGGTGGTGTAGACTGGATTTGTTGCTGTTTAAGAACTGGAGAAATTAACTTTCTTTCATAGTTAGGGCTTTATGAACTTGTGCATTTCATATAATTTTTGAAATAAATAAAAAGAAGGAACATTTAAAAGGAAAGGCAGCTTTAGGAGCCTGTTGCTGTTTGAGAGTCAGAGCCTTTTACTTTCATTTTTAGATAGTACTTTTTGTATTTGGAAACACTATATCAATTAATGTTCAATACTTAATATTATCAGAGAGAAGGTGGGTAGGATGATTTTAGGCAGTTCTCAACAGAATATAATTATATTTTTATGTTTGCAAACTCCACTTAAAAGCAATCCGCATTGCACAAAAAGGCAGGCTAGCCTTGGGGATTTTCTCTGAGAAGATTGCACTTTCTCTGCCAGGCACCTCATCAAGTTACTGAGAATACATGCACTGAGGCAGCTTGATTTACCACACACTGTCATACAAGCAGTAGAATTTAATGTATTTGCTACAACATTGAGGGAACAGGAAAACATGGAGTTGCTGTAAAAATTGAAGGTGGGGATCATAGGTCAGATAGCAATTGAGCATCCCCAACAGCCAATAAGAAGTCTGACTTCATCGGGTAATGCCCACTCCACTGCAACTATGTCAGCTTCAGTGATACCCCATGTAGGGTGTGCAACTCTCCCATATATACTCATGTCTGACTCACTTCCATATTCTTCAATCCTCAATGTGCCTGGGCCTGGGAGAACAATAGGTAGTGGCAGTGGGCATACAGCTACACAGACGGTGGATGCTTATTTGAACGACACATGCTGGCTTGGTAAGGATGATGAAAAACTGCAGTATTGTTTCCCTAAGCAGTCTGAGTGGCCAGCAGCACTTGTCAGTGTAGCCATTGAGACCCTAAACTGTCCCCTGCTAGTTTACAGTGCAAGTGCATTTCTTTGTTCAAATGCCGCTATTGTCCATAAAGATAGGTCCCACAAACAATCCTTCCATCAGGCACCCAACCTCTGGAACTTAATGCCAGAATTGGCTTGGAAGGCCAACACAATTCACCAGTGTTCGCAAATCTCTCGAAATTTAGAATATTGCGACAACACCTAACCAAAGACTAATCTCAATGGATGCACAGACTGCAACTCTCAGTATTTGCGCTGCTGTTATAAGGGCAGCCCAAACGCTGGCTACCCAAGTCTGTGCCTTAAGCAATGCAATTATCAAATAAAATTATCTCTGACCAGAGGAGATGCCTCCCAGTAGCTCATGTAGAGCATATGCCAGCCAACAATGGCAAGATGGCGTTACTTTCACAAGTACATCGATGGGATCCTCAAAGCCAGCAGCAGATCATACTTGCGTCAGATGCCGTGTCTCAGTATACCGGTGAGGCTGGGAAGTGAAGGGCTGTGAGAGTTACTATGATTTCCATTGTTACTACTATAGGTGCCCTGGACACGCAAAGATTGGCCTATTTTAAGAAATTGGTCTTCTCTATTGACTGGAAGGACAAGGATCATTTGTGGAAATACTGTTTAATTAGTAAATATACATCAGATGGATTAGATGTGGCTGCCTTTATAAACTATCTGCACTTAAGCACCTGGTAATTTAATTCTTGGCAGTTTGTATTTTAAATGGTATTTGTTCTTTGAGACTCCACTATCTGAACTTGGGAAATTGCCAAGATTGCCAAAATGCCTGATTTTCATCATAATTCCTTCCGCTATTTTAATGTTTAAACATTCAAAACATTACACCAAACTAAATTTAACAAAGTTTTACATGTACTTAAGTATTTTTTTTAATTTGTATTCCCTTTTCCAATTTTCATTTTCTTTAATGTTTTTGTTCTTTTTTGAAGGCAGAGAAATACAACATCAAAATAACATAAATAGCCCCCTTCAAAATGAAAACAAAAATTATGTGACAATTCCTCTGTGTCACACCATCACAGCAAAACTCTCAGCATTTACAAATGTGCTTGGGCGGTGCTTCTCAAAATGAGTCTGTGCACTGGCCAGTACGGCCTCAGGCACCAATTCTCCCTGGCTAGATTTGTGCCTGCAGGCTAGGGGCAATGTCCCATTCTGCTGGGCAATCTTGTCTGGGGCACTGCCCTACAGGACATTGACCCGGTAGCCCACCTTTCCTGAAATAACACCTGGGATTGGCCTGGCCTTTCTCTGAGGGGGGGGCACCAACACATCACCGCATGAGCAGAAGCCATGCACTGCTGGGACAAGTCTGTGCTTCTGGCAACAGCATCATCCTACCCCTGTGCCATCCTCGGAGGACCCTGCTGCAGTCTCATCATCATTACTGGTATAGGTTTTTAGTGGGAGGAATTTGTCATACACATCCCGGTGCCATCCCTACAGATCGTTCAGGAGTGATGTTATACAGAGCCAATGGGTAGCAGAGATCTTCCTCCTCCTAACTTTCTTTGATCCCTGGCACACAGTGCACAGATTCAGCCACTGATTCGAAACAATGTCATTCTCAGTAATCTCCTGCCCAAGAGGATGGTGGCAAATGTCTTCCTGCCCCTCTTAGGTGTTCCTTGAATGATTAATTGACTTCATCCCTCCTCCTGACATCCTTCAATATTGGCACTCCTTCCCCTGACCCCTCCTCTACTGCCTGTGCTATTGATCACTGTGATAGTACTGTGCCACTGTCTCGGGCTCTTTCCCTGCCTCTGTGTCAGTGTCACCTTAATTAACCTTGGTAGCATCCTTATCAACAAATTCTACAGCAGAACCATCTGTTGGAGGAGATAGATTGTCTGTGTGCTTCATCCCACCGTTCTGATTCCAAGTAAGAGGATAAGAGATCCATGTCCATTGCACCCAGATGTCTGTACTCCTCTTGCTCAGACATAAGATTCCTTGCCACGCATCCCTGCTATTTTGTCCAACAAAAGAAATGTTCGTACATAGTTTAAATATACAAGATTTTTGTCTAAGAAAAGAACAAAATGAAGGATTCTCAACTTAAATATCAAAGGTTTCCCAATCAAAAATATTGGTTTCACAAATATACTGGCTTCCAAAGTCAGACAAAATAAAGGCTTCCCCAATTTAAGTAACAACGTTTTCAAGTTCAAATCACAAAACAAAGGAAAAGGATTCCCAAATGAAATGGCTTCCCATGTCAACTTTGTGTGTGCCTGGCATCAAATTAAGAAAACAAGGTTTCCCAGCTAAAACCAAAAAATTCAAATCACAAATGCAGTCCCCAAAGAAAAAAGAAACTGTGCCGAAACCCACCCACATTTCTTCTTCTCTCGTGGTGTGGATCAGCTGTGCCTCAACTTCCTGCAGTCAAACATAACCCACTAGGTAAAGGCAGTTAGTTGTTCGTTCTTTACATAGACTCCCAAGCTTGTTTTCTACCTAACAACTCGTGGAATTCTCACAAGAATACTCGAATCCGATGCTGCTTTGAAAATGTAGAACCAAATCCTTTCGTGGTGCCTGGATCAACATACAGCTTTCCCAACCTTGTCCGAACTTGGCAATTCACTGGGCTCCCACAGATTCAGCCATTCTAGATTCATGCAGGGGGTGTCTGTGGAGATTTACTCAGGCTTGCTTGTGAATCCAAGCTCAGTATTTCCGGTACATCCCAGCAGTAACACGTGCACAATATTGCTGCACTGCGTACCATGCTCAGGCCAGTGGTTATGGAAGCTAGAAATTTGATTGGCATGTACTTGCCACCTATTGATTTCATAAACTGGCAAAGGCAGATTTTTTATTTGCAAAGAGCTACTTGCCAAAATGTTATTGCTTTGTTCCTTCACTAATATCGTTTTTCATTTATTCTGAGTAAGGTGTCGCTGCCTTGAAATGATCTTTGATAGAATCAATTTTCATCTTTAAATGCTCTTTCAATTAAATGTAAAATGCATTATCATGATGCCACAATTCATCCTTTTTATGATTGTAAATTGTGTATCCACTCCCGCCTTAGATATATTACCCGCTTTGGCTACAAATCAAATAATAGCCATCTCTAAGTAAGCTTTGAAAGCATCCCATACCCATAGTCCATGCCATCCCCGTTTTCAGCTCACAAAGTTCATTAGTGAAAGCAGTTTTAGAAAACACTTGTCTCTCGGGCAGGGTTCAGCCTCCATCTATTCAACCTTCAGAGCCCCTTCCCCATTTCATTGAGTCCACTCAGGAGCGTGTGCAGACATTATCACCATACCAATCAGTGCTCCAGGTATAATGTATGTTATTGACCCAATTGTTAAAATAGAATGCATCTGAGATAGCATCTGTGGCGACAAGGAATGATGAGACTGACCAAGTGGTGCTATTGTGATTGCTATAAACCTTTTTTGTGACAAAAGTATAAACTATCTAACCCTAACTCTGACAGGGTAAGTGTCAGGATTCCGGGGAAATCGAACAAAAAGGTATTGTCTTGGTCAGGGCGTCTACTCTATTCCTATTACTACAATAATCAAAGTCCAAAAAGAACACAGTCTTCTTCCAATCCAGGAGAATGACTCCCTTCTGTGGGTAGGCACCAATGTAAAGTCTTTTGAAAAACTGATAGTTCATAAAAGTTCAAACAATGATTTGGCACACAAAGTGCTATAGAATCTTCAAGGGGCTAGGATAATGACTCCTAGCTGATTCCCCAAAGTTTGGTGTAGACCATAACCTAGCTGGTATTTCGCTAGAGGAGGTTGTAACAGTCTACCTTTTTTTATTTATCTTAGCTGGTCCCCCACTGGGATGAGGAAGAAGTTCCCTGTGTTCCTTTTGACTTATCAGTATCACACTGTTGTGGAGCTGCCCAGGGATCTCTGCAACAAAGTGACTCACGACTTGGTTATTCTTGTTTCTGTTTATTCCTCCCGGACTTGGGCTTCATCCCACCTTTCTGATTCCAAGTAAGAGGATAAGAGATCCATGTCCATTGCACCCAGATTTCTGTACTCCTCTTGCTCAGACATAAGATTCCCTGCCACGCATCCCTGCTATTTTCTCCAACAAAAGAAGTTTTCGTACATAGTTTAAATATACAAGATTGTTGTCTAAGAAAATAACAAAATGAAGGATTCTCAAATTAAATATCAAAGGTTTCCCAATCAAAAATATTGGTTTCACAAATAAACTGGCTTCCAAAGTCAGACAAAATAAAGGCTTCCCCAACTTAAGTAACAACGTTTTCAAGTTCAAATCACAATGGGTTCTCCATCTGATTGTACAATGGCTCTCAGAAGCCCAGAACTGTATGGTCCCAAGTCGGATGGGTCAGAGAATGATGAAGAACACAGTCTTTTGTTGCTGTTCAGTTTAAGTAGAGGGGACGGCCCCAGCGTAACGTCAGTCAAATTGACTATAGCTGGTTGAGTGTTTTTCTTATTTAGAGGTAGTGGTCTTGAATTCTGGTTTGCTTCTGCCTTTGTCCCACCAGTAGGTTCGATTGTATTAATATATATCATTATAATTGTTCTTTTATAACGCACTTAATACCGGGGACCATTTTCTAAGCGTGAATGCAGGTTTCAAACCTGTGTTTCTATCCATTGTCTTGCTTAAAGAATAACGCATGCCCCTGGGCTATCCTCTGGGCGCAATTTCATAATTCAAGACAATCTTAAATACAGGAATTCCAGATCCTGATGTGAGCTCGCAAGGTTGGGAGTTAAAAGGGCCTTTTCCCCGACCTGTGTTGTTATGCCCAGGAGGGAAGTCCCCTTTCATGAGGTACTCCTGCATATAACCACCCCTAGGAAGACTATTGGTTAGCGGCCACACCTCCCAAGCCTCATGGAAAAGGGCTCCCGCCTGAGGAGAAGTGGCGCTAACTGAAGGACCATTGCATACCCTTCCCCTTAAGCTGATGGCTTCCCCATCGTCTGCCATTAGAAATTGAGACAGGAAATCCACATTTCTCTGCTCCATCCCTTTTCTGTGCTCCACATGAAAACAAAAAGGCTGAAAATCTAAAAACCAGTGCATAATGCAGGGGTGTGCGTCCTTATGCAGACTGAGCCATGTTAGTGGAGAGTGGTCTGTGACCAAAGTAAACTTGTGACCAGTAAGATAATACCGTAGATGACTAACGGCCCACTTAATCGCAAGGGCCTCCAGTTCTATTGGTGCATGATATTTGTCACGGGGAAACAGTTTTCTACTCCCATATCGGACTGGATGTTTTAACCCATCATAGCTTTGTGACAGGACTGCTCCAAGACCAACCTTTGAAGCATCCATCTGCATAATGAATTCTTTGTTAGGTACTTTAAATTGCAGAGGATATTGTGAGGGGTCAGAAATGTGAGGCAGACAACTTTGTGAAGGTTTTTCAAAAGATGCCATTTTATTAGATCAAAAGAGTTTGACAAACACCTCATTATCCCTACCCTGAAGAGGATTTCCCTGCCTATCAAAATAAACTAAAAGAAACACTCTAACAAAAGGATTCTGTCCCTCACACGTGTACATACAACAAACTCAACAAGGTGATATATGGCAATTCAGATATAACAGAAATAACAGTTATTTTCAAGACCTGGTAACTGTTTCTCTTTGCAACATGGGTGAGTTTTCCTTCCCCAGATTCAAACAAGGTTTCAATCAACAGTCCAAAAGAATAAAGCTATCAACAAAGTTCTGATAAAGTTCCTGTTGCTCCAGTAAGTCTCTCACTTGGACTTGACCAACAGTTAAAAATGTTCAATACGTCTTTTATCTTTCCACTTGTGGCAGAGAGTTCCACACAACTGCTTCTCAGAGAATAAGTATACTTCCACAGTTCATCAATATCAGCAAAAATGCTTCTGTCAGGATGATTCTGCAACAGTTTAAAAAATACTTACATTAGCAATATTGAATTGTCAGGATGATACCACAAGTCACAATGTGCTTTTGTGGTCTTGCCATTTCTTCTTCAATACTTTTAACCACACCACAGTACTTCATTGACTTCCCCCTTGTCCACTCACCTGCCAGGTCTACAACTACAAGACCCCTTGCCCTGGTTTACTAACCCACCAGGACTAATGAAACTACTGATATTACCACATGTACTTCTGAGGAGCAGTTCTTCTTCACACAACTTATCACGCAAGTCTTTTGACTTTCCACAACATCAGTTTTGGCTACTTCTTCTGGGAACACATGAGACACATTAGACACATTGGTTCCACACTTTGGATTGCCACATGCAATGCAGGTTATGCTGCTCTCCCCCTGAATGCCTTATGTCAGAAGGGCAGCCTTCGTGCCACTCTTGCATTAACCAAGTATTGATATGTGTTCTCCTACTCCTGCTCTTCTTTGGCTTAGGCAATGCTTGTTTAAGTCAGTTCCCCCTATTGCTTTTTTCTCCATCTAACAAAAAGGTATATAAACAACCTTCTTCTTAATTGCCCTCTCTTGGCTTTGGCAATGTTGGTTGTATTGGAGTTGAGTAATATTGCCCTCTTGTGTTTTTGGAAAGTATTCTGACCTTCTAAAACACAACAACACTTTGCTGGCCTGTTCACCAAGTTCTTGTGTTGCCACTTTTTCCACTTTGTATCAGTTTGGCATTCCAAATGATTATTATTCTGCTTTACATCAGTTCGATATTCAAAACACTCATATTTCTGCAACTTTACTCTTTTTACATGAGTTTGGTATTCAAGATACCGGGACCTGGCCAGCGGGCGATCATGGAGCGCTCCGGGATCACAGTATGCTACTGAATTTGCCAGGTTTGGCATGCACGTCCGCTCGCTCCGCTGCGTTTGGGTATTGTGCTGCTTCTGCTCCGGCCAGCACAGAAGACTGCTTATTGCTGTTTTCTGTGCCCCGCGCCGGCTAGAAAAGGAGTGTTCCTCACTCCAACGGCTCTCTGGTGCTTGCCTGCCACCAAAGCCCGCCTAATTGTGGGGAAGACTTCTCAAAGCCGCGCTTCGCGCAGCCCGACCTCTGCAACCACGGTCTTCAGGGGGAAAGCTTTTACAAATAATGCTTCCCAGTGCACAACCTCTGAAATCAAGGTCTCTGAAGGAACAGACCCTCTCAGAACCGGCATCCGTTCGGTACCCGACAGCTCAGCTCTCCTTCAACTGCAAATGCAATGTTCAGTTACTGCAATCTCTGCACCTCCCACTTCTGCTCTCTCTGTTACTCCTACTGGCCTGCACCTGAGGGGGCTTTATATGCCTCCCGGTCTCCCTCAGGTGGGGGTCAATAACCCGATTAGCCTGCAACTTGCAGTCCAATGCCTCTGCATACCTCTTCTTCATTCCAGTACTTTTGGCATTGTAGAACCTGAAGTCCCCAATATTCAACTTACTCCTTTTAATGGGAATATTATTATGAATTCACTTATATCCTTAGCTTTGGGAAAGAGCAGCTCCCTCTGACAGCAAGCCATTACATATTCCGGCATCACTGACTCATCCTCCACTGAGGAGGACAAATACTGTCTCTCACCCAACGGAGTCCTCCCGTGCCCTTTGGGACATTCTCCTCCCAGGTGATCCTCCAGGCTAATACCATCCCCAGGGTCAGGATCAGGTAGCAGCTGCCTTCTCCTGGCCAACTGGGAGGGGACTTAAGGTAGGGTCTTTGTGAGGGCTCTGTAGAATTAATTACAGCATGATTGAGGGTATCGAAACTTGTGTGGAAGTGGGAGGTAGGCCAAAATGGGGGAGGCCATGAGGGAGACTCCAGAAAGGGCCACAGTTTTGGACCAGGGAGTCAACAGACCTGGTGGTGGTACGGTGTGTACGCAGACAGACTGGGTCCCTCTCTGGCAATAACAGGGAGACAGTACTGAAAAGTGGGAACTCAATGAAGGCACCAACGTCTTTGTAGAAACCTTGAACAGATCTATTACAGGAAGAGGAATAAGCTTATTGCAGCAGGATATATTAGACACACTGGACTAGCTAGACACAAACACTGGCATGCAACCCAGGCCCTGGAGAGTAACCTTGGATGAGGGGGTTGGGGATGACACCAAGGGAGAAAGGGAAAGGTTGGAGAGGGAGTTGGGATGGGGGTTGGTGGTGGAGAAAAAGAGAGAGAGAGGTAGGCACAGAGAGGCATGAGAGAGACACACTGGAAGAGAGAGAGAGAGACAGCGGCAAAGGGTGATAGATGGCGAGACAGAGGGAGAGGGGAACAGGCACAGAGACACAGGGGGACAGAGAAGCAGAGAGGCACAGAGATGCAGGCAGGGGACTCAGAGGCTGTGAAGCCAAGAGAGAGAGGCAGGGGCAGGCAGAGAGGCCAGGGGACCAACTGGTGGATAAATAGAGCAGGTTACGGAGGAAGAGAACCAGGGGAGAAGGATAAGGCCAGACAGGGGGAAGGGTACTTAAAAGGGCCTCAGTAGCCTCTGCCCCCAACCCACACAGTCAGGACACCACACCGCCAGCAGCCAAAAACAAGAGCGAGCCACCTCGCCACAGGCTTATATAGGGCTGTTGCTTCACCCAGGCAAGTGTTTTCTTGGTGCAAGGGCACGTTTTGTCACTCCACCCCCTCCAGGCAAGTGTGTGTTTGGCTGTTGCCAGGATTCTGTGTGATTCTCAGATCAGGGGAGTTGAGCCCAGGGGGGAGGTTAATTGTAGGATCAGGGGAGATGAGAGCTTAAATTATACAGTGAAGGGCAGTTGGGCCCAAGGGGAGATTAATTGCTGAAGTGGGAATAGAGGGGTTTCCCAGAAAGGGTGCAAGAGGTTAGGAGCTAGCTTGGTGACATGCAGAGGGCAGGAAAATTGCAGGGTGTGTGGTACAAGTGGCTTTCCAGAGCCCACTCACCCCCATGATGGACACAAGTGGAACTTGTTTTGCAGGGCTCAGGGTAGGATAAGTGGGTAAAAAGGTCAGGCCAGATTGTTAGCTCTGAAAATCTGGTCGCTGGGCAGGGAACAGCTTTAACGGTTTCTTTGGTCCTTTCCCAGGGCTGGAGTTATTGCACAACCCCCCCTCCCCACATACCATAGGTTCAGCAGACAGAGAGGACTAAACCCAATGACAGACACACACACACACACACATACACACATGCCAGAAACAAACAATTCTAGGGATTATTAAGGTACAAAATATAATGATTAGTCTGGGGCAAATATACAGTCATATGCAGTGCAAGATAGAAATTACATTTGGGAAACATGACTGTCACACACAGCCATTTCCACACTAGCCTGATCTTTTTTATCCTAGCGGGCCTTCTGTGGTTCAGCATTCTTTAACTTATCGGTCAGGCATGATGTTATACTTAAATAATTTTGAATAGACCACTGATAATAGCCTGTAAGGCCCGAGACTGCTCTTAAGTCCCTTTTGGTTTTAGTGGTAGAGGTCTTACTAACAGCATTTACAATTTTTTCGACTTGAGGTTTTAACAAGCTGTTGCCCACAAACAAACCCAAGTATCTTATGGCCAACTGGGCTAAATGGCATTTCTTTGGGTTGGCTGTTAAACCCGCCTGTCTAAGGGAACTCACAAGTTCATAAAAGTGGCGTAGATGTTCCTCCCATGTTTGACCATATATTACTACATTGTCAAGAAACGCACAACAGAAGCTGGGATAGGGTCGCAGTATCTTATCAATAAGTCGTTGGGACGTTGCCAGGGTGCCATGGAGGACTCTGAATTGGAATAACCCTCTAAGAATGAAGAAGGCAGTTTATCCTTGTCAGAGGGGTTTAATGGTACCTGCCAATAGCCGTTAGTCAGATCAGTCGTGGAAATGAAAACAGCAGATCCCAGTCTGTCAAGAAGGTCATCACTCCAAGGCATCGGGTAATTGTCACACTGGGATATTGAGTTATGCTTTCTAAATTCTTGCAAAATCTCCACGGTTGATCTGCTTTGTTACCAGGACTATTGGCAAGTACCAGGTGCTTTCAGATGGTTCTATAATTCAGGCCTCTTACATCTTCCCCACTTCCTTGAGGATTATTTCCTTCCTTGATTCAGGAATTCTGAATGGACGTAGATTAACTACTTTTTCCAGGAGGAGTCTGTATATGGTGGTGAACAAGGTTAACGCTCCTTGGCTCTTCATTAAATACCTCAGGAAACTGATTGAACAGATCCCATATGTCCTATTGGTTTTTAGGTGGTAAATCAAAGGGTACTGAGGAGATAACTGGCAGTCTCCTCAATCAAGAGGGTGGCCATGACCACTGAGGTGTTCTCAACAGGATCTTCTTTCCACTCCTGCAGTAGATTTATATGATAAATCGGAGCTTTTCAATCTATGTCAGGTGTGACGTGTGATAATTGCACGGTCCTGTTGGTTCGAGTATTTCATACAGACCGTGCCATCTGGAGGTCATTTTGTGTTCTGATGTTGGTAATAATATCAGCACCTTTTGACCTATGAAAAAGGTTCTTCATTTGGCCTTTTGATCATTATAGGCCTTTTGGGTTCCTTGTTCTTTCTGTAGGTGTGAATGCAGAATGACTCAAAGCACAGTCAGGTGTTCTTTTAACCTTTGGGCCGTCTGTGAAAAGGGATGTACAGCCTCCTCACATTCCTCCCAAGTTTCTCTGAGCATATCTAGAACATCATTGGGGCCCTGACCATACAGGAGTTCGAAAGGGGAAAAACGTAAAGAAACTTGGGAGGATTTGCAAATTGCGAAAAAGGGCCCAAGATACCATCAAAACCCAATTTCGGCCATTGGCATCAACCGACTTCTTAAGTATATTCTTCGGGTTTGATTAAACCGCTCTACTAACCCATCTGTCTGTGGATGGTATACAGAGGTACGTAGTGTGGTAATGTGGAGGAGTTGTTTCACTTCTGCAATTAGCTTTGACATTAACGCACTCCCTTGGTCAAATAGGATTTCTTTGGGAAAACTCACACGAGATAAGAAAGGTATTATTTTAGGATTTGTTGAGAGGTATTACTTTTCATGGGAAATTCTTCAGGTAATTGGTTGTGTGATCAATAATCACTAAGATGTATTTTTTTGTATCCTGGATGGCTCCAAAGGCCCAATAATATCCATCCCTATCCTTGAGAATGGTATATCTATAATCGGAAAGGGTTCTAAAGGGTCCGTGGCACATTAGCAGGAGCGATCATCTGTCCTAGAGAGCAGGTGGCATTGCAATTTTTGACATCCGCATATACACCCAGCCAGTAGAACCTCAATAGTATTAGTTTCTGAGTCTTGGCAGTGCCTAAGTGCCCCGATGTTAGGTGAATGTGTGCCATTTCTAGGACAACATGGCAATCAGTTCTGGGGACAACCGACGGAGTCCTTGATACTCCTTCGAGTGTTATGTCTCCTCAAAAAAGGAGGGCTTTTTTTAAAAAAAAGGGCCCTCCCTTCTCTCTACCTTCTCTCTGTGGTATGGCTCGATTGAAAGCCTCAATCAATATAGGATCATTGCATTGTACGAATGCTAAGTCAGAGATGAGTTCAGTATTTTCATCTACTGGGGTAAGCACTCCAGCACTGACAGCTACATCTTTTCTCATCATTGGGGCAACCTCACTGGGAAGAGGCTTGTTGGCTTCCCCGAATCCTTTGGTACCTCTTTCCGTGATCTCATGTTCCTGTACCTCCATAGGTTTGGGAAAGAGGACAGCCTCTAATGTACCCTGTGCTATTTTATTCCAAATGTTGACAGTGTATTGTTTCTTTCCATAATTATGGAGAAACATTTTTATGTTCGCCCGGTAGTCCAGGTCTATTACTCCCATGACTACAGCTAGTCCATGCCTCCAGGGCAAGACACAAGCCTGATACATGTATCTTTTGGTGGGGATAAAATTAAGTCTGTTTGTATTAGTTTTCGTTCTCCTACCTCCACTACCACATCATGACTGCTGTATAAATCAAACCTGATAGACTCAGCAGTTGGGATTCTGGGGTCAGAGGCTCTAACAGTCAGTTTGGTAAATCTAAGTGTCCCCCAATTTACGTCAGTTGGGCATCATCCCACTTCTAAAACCACATATGGCGACAAGGAATGATGAGACTGACCAAATGGTGTCATGGTGATTGCTATACACTTTTGTGAGAGCATTTTAACCTATCTAACCCTAACTCTAGCAGGGTCTCCCTACCTAAACAAAAAACTCAGTGGTGCCAAATCAAATAGACTGACCCAGAGCAGTGTGCTGGCATGACCAACATGAGCACCAGCTCTGCTCTCATTGCTATTCACACAACTGAATAACTAGCACATTAGCTCCTGCCTGGCTCACACTGTTGTTATTTGTCATGTGATTAAGACTGAAGGACAGGGAAATTAAGGTTGCCAAAAGACCACATAATAATGGAAGGAAGTGTGTGTCAGTGCTCAGAAATAAGTCCCGAGGTGGCCCGTGGCAGACACAAATTAAGCACCCATATAGACATTGCCAAAGCGTGCGTTTTGTTCCCTTCATGGATTTCAGCAAAGCTCCTTATCTGTTGCCTTTAATGGGGTGGATGCCTCATGTACTACTCATGCAACGTGTCTGGGGTTCTGGACGTGTGTGCTGGGTAATTGCATGCTTAGGTCCATTTCCCGACTCATCCCTTCATGGACTCCAAAAATGCTGCAGCTCTGCATCTTCCTTGACGCCTCATGATTGACATGCACGGCTGATGCATGGCTAGCTGGAGGGGCCCGGCGCCAAGCTCAGCAATCTGCCTAAGGAGAAGCAGCGCAGGCTGCAATGGGCCCCCAGAGGGATGCAAGTGTGACGGCATTAGTGGGAATGAGATTCATGCATTCTGCAAGAAGTTTCACTCTGGAAAGGAAACCTGTAAATAGGGTGCCTATTCATAATCACTGCTTTCCTGATTTGATTACATTCGAGCAGATGAAAATAATAGGTGTTTCAGTGCCTGCCTCATATTGCATTAGCCGCCATGCGCTTGACATAATCCATTCATTCATGGAGGACATTAATTCAAATGTAATGGCATTAAATTACATGCTGAGAAATACAATTCAGCCATTGCAGCCCTTCATTTAAATATACACAAAATCTAGAGAGTGCAAACATTTAACATTCTAGTAGATCGCACATCACTCCACAGTTCTGAAAGCACAAATGGAAGGGTTATAATAAATAATATTGTTATGAATCATGTATTTGACAACTGGAAGCAAGGTGCAATTTATGGTTCAGCAAGACAACTTAGTCTTTTTTTTCTAATTTCTTTACCTTCCCGTGGAGGCACTCTGTTGCCTTTGGCCCGCTTCGCTCTACATTAACAAAGAATACAATGAATGAATGTCTCTTTGCCAGTGCATGAAGCTGAGCCCAGTGAGGCAGCCGGGCTCCGCCTTCCATCTTGAAAGACTTTCTGAGCCAATAAAGTATGGCAGATGCGCTCAACACAACCACCGAAATGCCGTGTATGCTTTTTGAATACTACGCCCCCATAATTCTTGCAGGCCTTTTAAGCCATGCTTGGCATGAGGAAACCTATACATTCTGACAATCCTATTGCATCTCTGTACGGAAGAGTACACTTTGAAATGAATGGTGGTGCCATTGCCCATGTAGTATACCCCACAACTGTGCAATCGCTGCATCTCCCATTTATATAGCCCGCCTCCCACATGTCTAGGCAATGGCAGAGGCAGATTGTGGTACTAGGGTGGTGTGAGAGGGCACCTCCCTTTGAAATAACTCAGTATCAGTGGTGGCTTGGGACCATAATGGGTGTGCAGGGGGGGCTTTGTGGATGAGTGGGGGTTCTCCCTGAGAACATTTATAAGTTAATGGGACTCATTACGGGTCCAGGAGTAACCCTGCCGGTGCTACTGGCGGGTTGCCGCTGAACCCATAATAATTTACCGGTGCCTGACCTCCTGGTGCCACCGGCTCATTATGAGTCTGGCGGCTGGGAAGTCAGGCGCCGGTATATTTGTTAATCCCCATTCTGATAGAGTTCTATGGGACGCTATGGGAGTGGGTTCAAAGGGGCACAAGGGTGTCAGTGGAAACAAGGGTGCCGGTGAGCTTACCCGCACCCATGTTTCTGGACCGACAAACTTATAATGAGGCCCAGTATGTTGAAATAGTGCATTTTACAGCATCATTTTGGAGAACATTGGATACAAATCCATACAATTTACAATTGTTTCTTCAGGGACTTGAAAAATGCAATAGATGCATGTCACCAACACCACACAGGAACATTTTACAACACAATTCATGATCACTATGCCCACAATATATACACACACAGCCACTTTGAAACATTATCAGGATACTGTGACCACTATATATACCAACAATGCCACTTATACCATTGATCTGTAAGAAATTTCATGCTGTTGTGCCTTCTATATGCCTATATTGCCACTGTAACCCATTTGCATTTTGGCTGATCCCAACATAATCCAGCATACCAATGTACACACATGTGCATACTGGCTGTTACAATATTGACGGTGCTCTGCTACCATTTGCATGGTCTCTTGGCACACTGGCAGATCAGAAATATATAAATATTTGCAAGGAACATGGGGCTGGTCACCCTGAGTTACCTGGGGGCAACCAGACGTGGACTCCCTGCTCACTGTGCTCAGAGAGGCATAGCTTCACCTCACTGATGAGCCCAACAAGGCTGAAACACGTGTATGGGGTTGCTGTTGATACTCTTGTTCGGAGAGGAATTGCCATAGCATTTTGGTGCTGGACTGCCCATGTGGGCGGGACAAAGACTGATATGCAAATGGATATTTCCCATCTGTGAAAGGTACAGTGAGCAAAAAGCGTGTGCTGCAAACTCTCATCTCAGAACAGGTTATCATGCCATGTTCTTTCTGGAGAGGGGCGCCTGCTACCCTTTTTAAAAGATCAGAAAGAGAGGTGTGCTTGGTTTGCTTAGTGGGTAAGAGGTGAAAAGCAAGATAGCTTCGCTGTTGTGCAGATGTGCGTTGTTTAGAAGTTGCCAGGTAACTGTCCACAGGAGGGTGTTATGTCTATATTGCAAAAATGCAATGGCTGGAGCTGTGATATACAAGTTGTTTGGAGTGGTGAAACATTTTGATGTTTGATATCTGTTGGCAGCGGTGCTCAATGTCCCTTTGTCGGTGGCTTTGTTGGTCATGTGTTTTGTGTGCTGAAGTACAAAATTTGAGTGTGTTAGTGTAAGGAGCAGTCAGTGGAGAACATGATGGCCTTTGGGGGGCAGCCATCAGGCATGGCCATGCCGACATCCTCATTGTGGAATACCTTGGGTAGGGTAACAGTGGGAAAAAGTCCTCAGGCACCCTGGAACGGGTTGGTGTTTTAAGCAGAGGACAGCATGCAGCACCTACTCGAAAATCGAAATGGAGAAAGACATATGGGATCAGTGTAAGGATGGGCATGGCATCGATAGTAAGACAGACACAAGTGACCACAGTTGAAGGGTGTTTATTGAACTTTAACAAGGATGTGATGAACACCTATGTAATCCTAAATCTACAGATGGGAGCAAGCTATGCCCATCAAATAATAATAATGCAGTCCTCGTGGAGTCTCGTCAAAATAAATACAAAAAAAAAAAAAACTATTGCCACTCCTTACCTCTAAATAAAAATGGCGTGGGGTAGTGTTCACAAAAATAATATGTCAGGTTTTTCAGGACGTTGGCCTTCCTTCCCCACGTTTTCAGCATGGGCCAAGGTTGTTCACTCGAGCATAGCACACACTCGGGCTTCTTCGGCACAAGGAACAGTTCCATTACCCGCATCAGGGCCTTCTGTGCCCAAGTCTCTTAAGTTATCAAAGTCTCTTGATTCAGAGGGCTTGATGTACCAAAACAAACAAAAAGTTCTTCCCCGAATCACCGGCTGTGCTGACTTTACCGGCGCTGCTTTGTTGTAGGAGCCAAGGCCAGTACCATGGCAGCAATTATTCCTGCCCGCCTGGGCTATTGACGCAGGAGAGCCCCGGGTACCTGTGACACGCAATGCATCTTTCTTCAATTTTAAATCCAGATCTTATGTTTCTTATTCTGAAGGGCTCGTGAAAGTAGTGTTTTTTCTGTGAAAAGGTCAAGGGCACCTTATTCCTTTCAGCCCTCTCTGGTCTTGCCATCTTTCTCCTCATATTAAACTGCCATCTCAGAATTGCTGCATCCTCGTGTGTTTGGCCTTGCTCAGGATATGCTTTTGTGTTTCGCTTTTCATCCGTGTGGGGAAGTGTGATGGAAGTCAGGTGTGTGTAATTATCAGTAGTTGCCTGACTCTACCTGACACTTGTGTTGGACATGTCAGGTATACGGCTCGGCTATTAGTCCGTTTTCCCTAACAATGAGCTGTCCATGAGAAAGTGTTCATGTCAGAAAAGGGAGTGGGGTTTAGTTCCTAAGTATCCTACCCGATAGGGTGGGGAAAAGGTGTTTCAGCGAAGGGCATACCGCGTCTCACCATCTGGTGTCCCACTCCCCGAAGACCCCCAATTCAGGTGATCCTCCCGCACTGGTCCACCCCCAGGAACTGGATCCAAAAGCGATGGCTGTGTCCTGGCCACCTGGATGACAGATCCCTGGAGATTAGCGGGCGAGACACCTTCTGGTTTCTCACATTTAGGCAGCAGTGTGTACATGTCAACCGTGCTGCCATAAGTTGCATATAAACACATCTTCATTGTTTTGAGAGTACTGTTTGATAACCGCTGCCCCATGACCCAAGGACAACATTTTAAGTGGGATGCCGACACAGGATTCCTCAAAGACCTGATGTATGGTAAACACAACCTAGGGGTATGTTTATAGGTTGGCAGAAAGTACTAACTCAAGAAGAAGTAGAACATTTACTAAGTGGGTTTTGGTTGGGTACAAGTAGAATTTGAAGCAGTGCCAAAAAGTTGAAGTCAGATGACAAGTGTCGGGTCATAACGCCATTCTGTGAACACCAAAAACAAATGGAACCAAAGCTTTGCATAAATCTGAAACACTTGCAATTGTTCTAAGTTTCTATTGTTTGGTATTTTAGCGTAGTCATTTTAACATACTTATAATTTGGGAATAATTTGGGAATAGTATCTTCTTTCAAATTATAACTAAAATTGTAAGAGGACACACTTTTTAAAGCACATCTTCCTAGTCTTCATTAGAACAAGCTTGACACTAGTATAAAGCAGACTTCTTGTCTTTTGCTCACATTCAGGTCTATTGAAAATGTGAAAAAATTTACTAAACAATATTCATTTCACGATTGGAGGGCACTACTGAAATCATAGGAGTAAATTTATTATACGCTACCAATAATTAGTAATACAAAGGACTGATACTTCTTTCTCTTTTGGGACATGCTATGGGACTGTTATTTCATAACTCCCCCTAGTTACACATCTATTGTATAACGTAACACTCCCTGAAGAAAGCATCTACTTGCTGAAACAGGTGCCCATGCCATATCTCTAACACCTGTCGACTCAAACAAGCAACCAAGAACGGTAGCCAATTAACTAGTTCAGAGTATTTTCCCTTGCATGAATTTGAACCTCAAATCTTTGCCAAAAGGCACAACTTCAACTCACATACTTGATGCAATGACTTGCCCATTTTCCCTTTTGTTTCACTATCTAGGAGCACCCATCACATTTCAAAAAGTGACCAAGCAACAGCAATGTATTTTTGTAAACAAAGGTGATATGTTTCTGTCTTGAAGAAAATGTCATCCAGGCATCATTCTCGTGCAATTTGATGTAATTTCCTAAGACCACTAAATTTCTAGTTCAATACATATTTACTAAATATTGTTATTGTAGGCATTGGTGTTTATCTTGGTACATGTGCAGGCCATCCTGAAAAGGAGTGCAAAGTGTGAGTGGTCAGATGTTTTTTCTCAGGGTTTGCCATTTATCAAAATAAAAGTAGTGATATAAACACCTATCTTTCATTATCCTAACGAGAATATCCCTACCTAGCAAACCAAAACTAAAGATTGATGACCTAGTGTCCAAAAGGTCTCTGACCCTCACACGAATACATACAACAAAAGTGCACAAGGAATATTTGTCTGTCTTCAGTTCAAAAAAACTGTGCAAAAGTTCAAAATTATAGTTTTTAGAAAGTACTCCTTGGGACCAGTTTTGGGCTTTTTTCTCCTGGATCAATTCAGGAATACCCTTGAAAAAGTTGTCAACAACGTTCTGTTCAGTTCAACACAAATGTCTTTTCCATCCACTGCATCATTCCACTTTGTAAAGTAAATGTCTATTTCACAAACACTTTTTTGAAAACCAAAGCAATTATTTTCTTCCACAGTATCCCTCCTGGTAAGGCAAAGGTCTCTTTCACAAAGCACTAGTTCATAAACCAAGGCAATTGTTTTCCTCTACACAATGTCTTTCTTAGGATTCAAAGCAAATAATAATAATATGAATAATAATAATAATAATAATAATAATAAGCATTATTAGCATTAGCAAATATTAGCATATCACAGGTATTCTTCCAATAGAATGCTTTTATCAGGATAGCACAGCAACTACCTTTGGTGATGCAACAGTTTGTCAACATGATAAAGTTACCAATGGCTTTCCACAGCACCGTTTTACCACAACCACATTTCTTCAAGTCAACTGTTTCTTTCCTGGTCTACTCACCTGCCAGTGCTACCTACAAGTGGTCCCTTTCCTGGTTCACTCTCCTGCCAGGAAGAAAGAAACTCCTTCTACTATGATATGATGTGATATGATTGGTTATTTATAACACCCTTATTACTGAGAGGTTTCTAAGCACAGCCTGAGGGATCGAACCTGTGTTGCTCCGTATCATCTTGCTTCCAAGACAAGCACGTTGCCCCTAAGCTATCCTCCAGAGACCTACAGTTGGTAACGTCTGTTAGTGGCAACATAGTTACAGATTCCCCCAAACGGGTGTCTCAGGAAAGAAGAATTGCGCCTGTGTTGCCCTTCTATCTCTTTGTTATAGTCTCTGTGCTGTTGGCAATGTGGGTTACAGGTTTCCCCAAGTTGACGTTTAATGAATGGAGAATTGCGCCCTTTTTGCCTTCTTAGTCTACTTGCTAGGTATTCAAAATAGTATGATTTTAGCAAACGTTCCACTCAGAGCCCTACAGGGTTACCTTCGCTTGCAGGCCAACTCACCGGCTTCATTTGGTATCTTTCACTCGCATCCACCGCGCGGACAGACCATGCGCGCAAGCAGCTCCGACTTCCGCTTCCCATGCAGGCCCAAAACACATTCCGCTGCCGCATGATGGAGCTACCCTCTACACCAAACTATAGCTCCCAAGAGCCTACGGGCATGCGAACAAAAAACTGGGGCTGCAAAGAAAGTCTTATCCACACTATTTGCCTTAATCTTCTATCTTAAGGCTCCTGCAGGTCAGCCTTTAACACCCCTGCCCTCATTAGGCTTGCCCTCATTCCCCCCCACACTCCACAAACACAGCACCGCTCACTTGCAGTACATTCAAAGGAAAAAGGCTCCCAGATACTTAAGTCCTTATCACTCACACGTTAATACATCCCTTTTGCTTGCACCCCAAGAGCAGCCCAAACCACATAGCCTGCTCCACATGATATCCCCCTACCAGCAAATCAGCACTCCTACATGATATTTCCCTTTCACAGACAGGACTCACCCCACCACAAACCTTCCCCACTAGTTTCCAGAACAGAAACGCAAGACTGAGCACACAAGTCCATCCTGCTGATTGTTCTTGCAGACCTTCCAGCAACACCGGCCTCAAGACACCATAGCTCCACCCAATCTGAGAGCAAACTCTCAGCCACCCCCATCACACCACCTGAAACCCTAATGTTATGTGTAGGCCCTGCCCGTCAACACAGACTCCGCTCCAGAACCCACAACTCCTCCCTCCAAAAAGTTAAACCCAACTGGCCTACTACTCCCAAAAAACCCATCTTACATCCCCCCTAGCATTCCTATCAGCACTCTCTCTCCCCCAACATACTCCCACGCCGCCCCCCTTCCAATACTTTCGCCTTTGCACTGATTAATGCTTGCTCCATCTGTGCTCATGCCCCCAACATCCACAACCTACTATTAGGAAAGAACTTAGACCTATTAGCCTTATCTGAAACCTTGCTACACAATGCTGCCGGCCCGCTCCCCTCTCTTGCCAGACCTACTGGATACTCCATCCTACGTGTCGACTGTCAAGACGGCCTAGGAGGTGTGTCACCTTCATACACAAATCCACCCTCCCTGTCAGAGCCTCACCTCTACAGCAACTACCAGGCTACGAAATCCTTCTGGCTAACCTTGAATCCTCCCCCCAAACCACCATCATCCTGCTTCTCCTCTATCGCCAACCCTCACACACTGGTAATCCTGAAACTGACATTCCCCTCCTCATCACCCCACTCCTCAAGCCTAACAACAAATTCATGATCCTAGGAGACTTCAATCTAGGTTGCAATGACCCCTCTGACCATAAAGCATCCACCCTCGCAGCCACCCTTGAAGAGAGGAACTTCACTCAACTAGTCCTCTCTCCGACCCATGAAAAAAGGAAGAACACCTGACTGGATACTCCCGTGCAAAACACTCCCCTGCAGGGTTCCTCCCCCCTCACCCTTCCTTGGTCAGATCACTCATTGATCCCTTTCACCTTTACCACTACCACCAGAAACACCCCTACTATCAGCGAACCCTTTTGCATCACCACCAGACACACTGTCAGCTCACGGTTAAGCTACTGACTCCTCCTAGCCGAGCCTCCCTCAAATCAGTCCCAAACAAGTCTCCCCCCGAAGTCATTCTAGCATCCTACAACTCACTGCACTTGACGAACACGCTCCCCTCAAAACCAACATCCGTAAAAAAACTAAAACCCAAAATTGGTACACCGATGACCTAGCATCTCTCCGGAAAAAGAAACACTCTCTTGAGCACTTCTGCAGAAAAACCCTACTCCCACCAACAAAGCAGCCTTCCAGTGCTCAGCCGACATCAATAAAATCGCTATCATTGATACTAAAGTCAACATCTTTAACACCAAAATCTCTGATGCAAGTTCCAACAACTCTTCAGAATTCTTAGAGAGCTTGAATCCCCAGCACCCCCATCTGACAACTTCCCAAAAAACAAAGTATGGTGTACACTCGTCCAATCCTCCCTGTACCCCAAAACACGGACACTGAGGAACCAAGCTATCCACAAAGAAATACCCTCCCCCGGTCAGCAACTCTACTACTGCAACCCCTCCTCTCCAATTTAAATTATCAGCCGTCTCCCCCTAGAAGACCTCACTACCATCCAGCCCCTGAAAGCTTCTAATTGTGTTGGTGACACCTGCCCAGCCCACATTATTAAACGGTGTGCAGAACCCCTGTCCCCTACCATAGCGAGCTTTATCAATGCTTCATTTAAGTCTAACTGAATTCCCACTGCCATCAAAGAAGCATGGGTTATGCCTCTCCTGAAGAAACCCACTTTAGACCCCACCATCCCTACCAACTACCGCCCTACCACCACAGTTCCTTACCTACTCAAAATTCTGGACCGCACTGCCTACTTGCAACTGCAACTACACCTTGAAAGCCATAATCTAGTAGGTACCCACCAAACAGGCTTCAGATCCAGACACAACCAAACAACAAGAAGAGGGGGGGGGCGATGAAACTGTTTCACCAAACTGGCCCCCTAATTTTCGGTACACCCAAACACCATAGACTAAAGATTTGGTCAACAGTATGTCGTCACAGGGCGAGAAGTCCACCCTTACCTGGGGGAGACCTGAAAAAGGAGAGGAAAATAATTTCCAGTACCTCTAAAGGGTTAATAGCCAACTAAAGGGCTACAGAATACAAAGTAGGTGCTGGAGTAATGCACAATGAGCAAATTATTCACATATACATTTTATTTAAACATTCGACAAGGATTAAGAATCACAATAAAATTGCCAATAGGCATAATTCATCTCAGTTAATACAAATCTTTGGCACAATCCATAAGAAATTGCACAAGAGGGAAAAACCAAAACACAATTGTAACAACTTAAGCACACCGGGATCGGAAGTGTAAAACAAACCATAGAAAATTATACGGTTTTTGAAACAGTAAAGCAAAAACATGTGTCTAAATCAACTGTCTCATTGTTATCCCAACCTAAAAATAAGTTGTCTAACATCAAAAAAAAATTGAAAAACTGCATTCACCACCGTGTCACACACCCCTTCACTCCCATTCAACCAACATGTTTCATTCCTCACTTATTCCAATCACACACAGTCAGGGGAAATTCATCAGGGGTATGCACTTAAAAACAATATGTGCCAAGGTTATCGATAAGAAAGGTGAAGGTAATCTCAATGCCACAGGGCCTGATTGGTTACACACTAGTAGTGTCATGTAATGTCATGTGGGGGTTGACTACTTGGAGGTACCGATGCAGCAGCTCTTTAGAAGCGCCAACCTAACAGCTATTTCCTGCTAGGAGGATATAAAGATGGGGATTCATCTCTTATGCTATCTGGTTATCAAAATCATGTTCATCGATTCTAGCCTCTGCCGAAAGCGAATAGGGGCACATCTCAACTAACCGAAATCGGCCATGAGGACGACCATTGACATCAGCCAGCATAGTTATAACATGGAAATCTGCTAGCTTACCGAAACAGGTAGAACTATAGTGTCACGCCCTGGGGAAGTGCGGGTCATCAGCCTCGGGTGGCTAATCCCATGAGGCAAGATCTCACGAACAATCCAAGTTCAATCACAGAGTCACGCTTCAATTGGAGTAAAGCGACCTGTGAATAGTGCAAAATAAGTCATGTTATTCATGCTCCGGGACATCTGCATCGCGGAGTAGCTTCCAGATGTATTACATTGCAGTAGCTCCAGAGGTGTTGCTAAGGGGGCTATAGCCCCAGGTCTTTTGGTTGTAGCCCCGGATAGAATCTCAGGAGCTACAGCCAAAAGGCTAGCTAGCCCCCAGTCCTAACAGTTCTGACATCAGCGTAGCCCCGGGTCTTTTCCAGACCTAGCAACTCCCCTGAGTAGCTCATATGTCATTACCTTATGTTCATTAGCAGAACATCTTTAACATGTTCAGCTGTAGTGGGAGCAGTTACATCAATAACTCTCCTCCCGACCTGGGTTTATCTGTGGATACTAATCGAAGTGTAAAAATAAATGTTAATTCTACCGTTAGAGCGACCCATGAGATGCAGAGACGTAACGATGGCGAACATCCTTATGGCAACTTACGTTGGTAATCATTAACCAACCCGTATTCTGTGCTACAACTAACCTTGCTCTCAAATGGTAAATATGGGGCGATGCCCTCACAGTAATTAGAACCCGGTGCATGCAGGGTTGCAGAAGCAGCCTACAGCATTGTAGCTAAAATGCATATTCTGTCATCAAAAATGATATGCTCCTAATTCCCCTTCCTTAACAGGAAGTCAGTTCCAATCTTATCTCGGACAGAAGACGTAAATCTTTCATAGTTCTAACTCCGAAAATCCCCAGCGTATGCCCAGCACCAAATTCGCCCATATTCAACATCTTTTAAGTGAAAGTGTCACCTGACGCCGTAAAAAAAGAAATGCTTTCTTAACACTAACGGTAGTTAGATTAACAAAGTGAAAGTGAGTGCACGAGTGGAAACAGGCTTACCAGTATTCGTCTGGTAGTTAGTTGTGAGTCCAACCGATTCAATTCTGCCGCGTCCTGTAGTCCGTCACCGTTGAGTATTCAACTCAGCCTGCTCGTAGTGAACGGCGGGGGTTCCTGTTGTCATATTTAAAGGCAGCCCTGTGATTAAACAGGGCGCCACCCTCTAAGTGGCAAGCACGGCCCAGAAAACTATCCCTAGGTGTGCAAAATGCACACAGTAAACTGGGATTCGAAGTCCAACGTGGCAGGGCTGCATAATAATGAGCAAGGAGTGGGAGAAAGAAAAGACCCACTTCTTCCAAAATTATCAATGCACAAATATTGGACACTGTGTCTGACATTGATTCCTCTCGCCCCTATTCATACAGAGAACACCCGCACGGGAATTAAGGTTCACATTCGAATGACGGGAATGTGATCGGAAAATATAAATATGCACAGATCAAAAACCGGACGAGGGGATAGTTAAAAACAGAGTAGATGACAGCATCCTATACAGAGCAGCGTCGTTAGGAACACGCCAAAGGTGTAATGTAACCCTTATTTAGTATCACTGGACTTTCTCACCGCCTAGGCAGAAATGTCTATCTGGGCAATATCATGTGGGTAATGCATTCCTAAATGAATCGTAGGAGCACTGCAAAAGACATGGCAACACTAATTATCAAGATATACAGACATGACTAAAAGACTGTTATGTTTAAAACAGTCAAATCGGGTCTAGACTGTAAGGCCAGTGTAGTTTGAACTGTTGATTGCACTCTTGTGGTCACCTTGGAAAACTCTAAATGGACAATAAATATTCCAGTACAAAAACGGATGGGTAGGGTCGCTAGGAGTGCCGAAGGCCATCTTTAGCTGCCCATTCTAGTCTGTTGTTTAATCCAGTTTCAGAGCTTTTTGTAAGGAAGATCATACGTTGTTCCTTCTGAAATAGTTTTAGTTTGTCTTGGTTCGTGTCACCGGAGTGATTTTCCATAAAATGTAGGCTGTCCCCATACCTGTTTCCTATGGTGTCCCACACGGCTCCTGGCTTTCCCTCACCCTCTATAACATGTATACCAAACCCCTCTTTGACCACCTAGACAGCCTCAACATTCCATACACAACTTTGCCAATGATACGCAGGTAGTCCTCAAAATCACCCTCAGCCATGACCTAGACTCTACCAATATCAATCACGTCTTCAGCATCATGCAGGCCTGGATGGCCACTCATCATCTCTGCCTGAATGATGAAAAACCAAGCTCCTTATTGTGGGCTCCCCACACCATCTTAAGCTCCTCAGCCCTGCCTTCTCCTCCTTTTGCATAGATGGTAATACTATCCCGTCTCCGCCCATGCTGAACGCTGAACTAAACATGTAAAAACATGTCAAAGCTAACGCCTCATCTGCAGCCTATTCTACCAAACTTTCGAACCTTTCTAGGAAATTCCTTACCTCGAACAACTGTCTCACCCTAGACAGAGCCATCATAGGAAGCAAACTAAACTATTGCAATGCCTTCCTTGCAGGGACCTCCACCAAAAACATCACTAACTCCAACTACTCCAAAACAATGCCTTCAGAGCAGTCTGGGGCATGGAGCGCTCCGCCCACATCTCTCACATTAGACAGGAGGCACACCGGCTGCCCATCAAAGCCCACATCAAATTCAAGTTCCTTACCATCACCTAGCACTACTTGCACAACATTGCCCTTCCACCTCACTAACTGTATCACCAAGAAACACAACATGCACAATCACTGCTCTTCCACCAAATCATCCTTGAACATACCTAGATTTTCCAGAAAGAGAGCTGGGGGCTCCTGCTTCCACCATTGCTCCCACACTCTGTAATGTCCTCCCGCAGCAGATCCAAGAGGAACCTGCCTAGGCGCTCTTCTGTAAGAAAGTAAAAACCTCACTGTTCAACAAATATCTGTAAATAATTTCGAGTAAATATGAGTAAATAATTTCGGTCTGTCCTGTTTACTATGAACTTGACTCATGATCTACGATGTAATGTAACTACCTTCCTGTTCATATCTCTTGGTCTATGATACTATGTAAATACCATGCTGTTTCCATCTATTCCTAATTATGTACCATTAGCGCTGTGATACTTCCGGGTCTGGGCGCTACCAGCAAATAAAAGAAATAAATAAAAAATAAAATCTTCGTGTTGCTCCCTGCTGCAGTGGACGGGGATCGGTACTCCAATTGAGAGCTCCTCCATACCTGCAACCACCTACACAGCCCCTCGCTTGATCCCTGCCAGCCCCTCTGGGTCTCTGTGTCCTGCAGCACCTCTAGGGATCTCGAGTCAGGTTGAGAGCCTGTCTCCCATACAGCTGGGCTTCTCTCCCTGTTGCTGACCACGACTCTGCTTCCTTCTGCGTGTACTCTTTTCTTTTTTAATATTTGCAGACTCCATTCCCTTCCCCCTCTGCCCTGCTAAATCCAGGTTGGCCTTTCATAATGATTCTTCATCATTTGGATTTTATTGTGTTTCTGTGCACTAACCTTGTATTCCTTTCTATGGAAGTCTACAGGGGACAGTGCAGGGGTACTTGATCCTCCCCACCTTGCAAGGTCTGCATTTGACTGTCTTCCCTTTTTCTCCAGTCTTCTGCGACCTACTGAGGTTTGCGGGGAAAAGTGGCGGCCCTTATTCCATTCATTACATATCCAGGTACAATTTGTTCCTAAGCTCTGGTTCCCCTCCAGCTCAATTTTAGAAATCCTCCTGGTCCCAGTGGTTCAACCTTTTGGCACTTTTAAAAGACATTGGCCTCATTACGAGGCTGGAAGTAGCCGTGCCTGTAATACAGGCAAGGATGCCGCCGGTATCCATTTTTTTCCAGCACCCAAGAATGGCCAATTACTGGGTCATGCCGAGTTTGGTGGACCCGGTAATTGCCCATTCGCGGGTGCCGGTAATAAGGGACTTCCCATCCCCATTCGGCCCCATAGGGCTGAATGGGAAAGGGGAGGGTGGTAGCACCGGTACTGATAATAACGGTACCGTTACTACCATCCTGTTCTGCTTGCAGGTACCGGTACAGCCACCAGGTCAGACCTGGTGGCTGCAAGGGCACCAGCGAGCAGAACTCCTAGTATGGTGGTACGGTAGCAAAGGTGTCGGTAGCGATACCGGCGCTGTTGTTGCCTTACCGCCATTCTTGTAATGAGGCCCATTTTCTTGGCCAAATTATGCAGGTCAGCAGGGAGCAAACCAGTGATCCAGTCTTACATTCTATCATAGAGTTGTGACTTTTTGTACTTGGCTACACCCTACAGACTAGCATTATTTGACACTACTGTGTTGAATGGGCAGTTCTATGATTGGTATTCTTCATTACCTCATACCCACAAAGGGCTGCCCTCCTTGCTTGAATTGGCTCATTGAGCTTTGTATGCCATAATAGAATCGTGTCAGTTGCAACCAGTGTCCTCCTTACTCTTCATTTAACTATGAATCAATTGATATGTGAGAATGTAATTGGTCTAATGACATCTGTGTTTCTGTCGCTTCATGGACAGTGGCGGTATTAACAAGCTCATTTTAGAACTACATTCATTTTTTGATGAGATGAATAACTCAAACGTTACAGAGGAAGAAACAATTGGGGAGTGTACATCCACATTTTAAAGTGTGGTTCTTCTGTAACTTTGAACGTTAGCAATCTAGGTTTCATGTGTGAGTCTGATCACTTATTCGTTACCAACCATCTGTCCTTAAAATCTCATTTAACTGGCAGATGACCAAAGCAACCCTGAAATGGCAGCCACGTGTACTAGGAGTGGCTACCTGCAACAGAGAGAAAGGCGGACAAGTGACTCAGTTTGGACTCCGCAGCAACCTGTGTCAGGCCTCGTGGATGCCGAAACTGCAGGCCTAGGATGGGAGGACAGAACAGGACTTGTGGGAAGCTGGGAGTGGCTGCATATGCCAGAAGCCGCTGCCGTGAAGCGAGGCACAGCAGGAGATGGAGGAGCAGATCTCTGGTGTGGCAGTAAGCCTTCAGAGATGGGAACAGGTGCATTGCAGGGCATCTATGCTCACTTGCATGGATCTTTTGGGCCTGCACGCTGAGGGCATCAGCGTCTCTCTGGCTTGCAGAGTCACTTGAAAGTCACTTAATACGTTTTTCTTAGATTTGCACTTGAACATGAATGGCTTTAGTCTTTGGTCAACATGTTCCAGTAGGTAAATATCCTAATCAGTTTCAAATCAGGGCTTTATTTCATTAATGTTTGTAGAGGCCCCGCTCCGTTCTGCCACCTCCACATGGCTAAATGGTAGGGTCAAACAGAGTTCCCTATGACCTCTGATTTTCTTTTAGAGCCCTTTTTGGTATGGAGATTTGGCATCACTTGTATGCCCTTGGAAGACAATCACAGTTCAGTACAGCACGGCCAAGATCTGAAGAGCTTTGCATGTCCGAAACAAGGTTTGTAAAATCTTGTCTTAACAGCCTCATCACTAGTTTTGCTGTAACCCTTAAATGTGGCAGTAACGTGATTAACGCCGCATTTAAAGGTTTGCCAAATCATAGGTTTGGCTGCGTTTACACCCAGCTCTGAGCTGGGGGCAAGTGCACCAACAAAATTCCCATTTTCGGGTGCAATTAAGCGCCCCGCTGATAGCGCGTGCTAATTGCGCTGAAAATTCCCCATTGGGGAATGGGGAATTACTGTTACCGTCAAATCTGTGATCCGGCGCTAATAGCGACGGAGGGTTTGGTGGTAATGTTATTTGCCCGGGTGGTATCCTGGCAGTAATAGTGATGGGATACCGCCCAACATGCTGGGGCTAATAGCGTACCACCAAACCCCCCGGCGCTATTAGAGCAGGATCACGGGTTTGGCGGAACGGGAATTCCCCATTCCCAATTGGGCCCATTCAGGAATTCCCCATTGGGAACAATGGGGAATTTTCAGCGTGACTACCGTTGGCAGTATTACAATGCGGTAATTGCACCAAAAATCGGCAAATTTGCGGCGGGTTTACCCCCAGCTCAGAGCTGGGGGTAAATCCTGCCAAGCCCGGGATTTGGCGGACCCTTAAATGCAGCGGTAATAGCATTACCGCCATATTTAAGGGTTACCGCCAAAATTGTGATGAGGAAGTATATTTTAATTATTTATTTTAAACAATCGAATTCTTAAAATACAATCCAAGCATTCATCCTGTCACTTAAACATCCTTTATTACCGTTGGAGCACAGATTATAGTTTATTCTTCCTTCTGTTTTTTTTTAATCTCACTTTCCCAAGAAGCCCTCCAAAAACAGTTTACAACCTCACATCAGTGCTGTTCATTGACCACCCAAAACTAATCCTCCTAACACAGTCAAGTGTCCAATGCATATGGCCTTTCTGGCTAGAACTCATAAATACTTGACTACAAAATGGAGAATTCCCAAGAGGTCCAAACACAGGACAAATTGCCACAGAACTCAATAACTGTCGGCCTCTCACTCTACAGTCGTTCCTAGGAGAATGAATTGAAGGGTTTGCAGCTTCTCAATTGAGCAAGTTATTTTTTGGAAAACAACTTGCTAAGATGCTATCTATCCGGCTATAGGTCAGGCTGCAACTGCCATCTTTCAACCAGCTGCTGATGCACTTCAAATCATGCACAAACGTTATACCGCTGACCACACTACCATTAATAACCTAATGCAATCGGGCATGGGCATTGCAGGCAGAGTACTCAGTTGGTTGTCAGTACTGTCTGATCAAGCGCAGATAGTGGGCATTCAGAATTCACGTCAACTCCAGTTCCACTGCAATATGGGGTTCCTCAAGGCTAAATGCTCGTTTCCATGCTCTTAAACATTTGCATGAGCCACCTAGGAGACCTGGTAAATTATGTGATCAACACATTCACAAACATCCCGATGATAGCCAATAATATCTCAATCTGACTGTTGAACAAGAGATTCAGTGTCTAGTATGCTACTTACATCACGCTCAGATCTAGAGGTCACCATATCACCTAAAGCTAAACCCCTCCAAAGCACCTTGTATCCTCCTCCCCAGTGCAACCACAGATACAGAACAACTAGATCTAGGATTTTGCTGCAGAAGGACCGACACCCACCCCGGTAGCCAATGCAAAATCACTAGGATTTATCCTCAACAGTGAAATGCATTGCGACCAGTACATGAAAAACATGGTGAACGGAGCAAAATACCAACTACATATTCTGAAGAGCATAACCTGTATATCTGAAATCTGACCTTCCTAGAGTGGTGCAAGCCCTAATACATCCATGGCCTGACTACTACAATGTTCTGCTTGTTGGGCCTTCCTTATACTTGCGTAGTCCCATTTAAAGTTATACAACACTCAGAAGCTTGATATAAAGGGTGCTCGACGTTTTGACCACTTGACCCTGATCATAATCACGATACATTGGCTTCCACTATAAGCCAGCTGCATCATATCATATCATGTTCATCTTCACATACAACGCAGTTCAAATACCTAGCATAAAAACCTTTGCTTTCAGGAGTGCTTGTAAATCCCAGTTTTCAAGAAGCACCAATCCTTCTCCGTTGGGGGGCTGGGGAGAAAATGGAAGTCTTCCATCAGAATGCAGCTATCCCCCATGATAAAATTCAGTCTAGCTGCACACTTAATGTCTTTCTCGCATACTTTCTAGACTACCCTCAGCACCCACGCACTGCTCTAAGACACTTTGCACAACACCTCTGCCATGCAGCTATCCCCCATGATAACATTCATCCTAGCTGCACAGATAATGTCTCTCCTGCCTCACACATTTTGAACACCTCTGCCATTAGAATGCAATTATCCTCCACAATACAATTCGGTGTAGCTGCACAGATAATGTGCATCATTAGAAGTGTGCCGGTCCGTTAACAACGGTGCTGGTAAGCCTACCGGCACCGTTGTTACCAGACCGGCACACTACGAGTCTGCGGGCGGGTGCCATCCCTCCCGCCAGTTCAGACCTGGCGGGTGGAACGGCACCTGCTCGCAGACTTTCCGGGAAGCACCGGCACCATTATAACGGTGCCGGTGCTTCCCACATCCCCATTCCCATTGAGTCCAATGGGACTTTAGTCCTATGGCACTCAATGGGAATAGGGATTTACATTTTTCTGGCGACTGACTTCCAGGAACACCGGGGTCATAATCCTCTTTTGTATCCATGGAGCCAGGCGCCGGAAAAATGCACGAGTAGCCTGCCAATTTTACCGGCAAGGCTACCGCCAGACTCGTAATGAGGACGAATGTCTTTGCTATCTCACACATTTTACACAAGGCCTCTACCATTAGAATACAGCTATCCCCCAAGATATCATTTGGTGTGGCTGCACACATAATGTCTCTCTTGCATACTCTCCAGACTACCCTCAGCACGCAGGCACTGCTCTAAGACACTTTCCACAACACCTCTGCCATTAGAATGCAGCTATCCCCCATGATAGTATTTGTTCTAGCTGCCAGAGGTGTTTCTGGGGGTGGGATGTGGGGGCTATAGCGCCGGGTTTTTTGGTTGTAGCCCTGGATAGCAGCTCAGGGGCTACAACCAAAAGGCTAGCTGGCCCCGGATCCAGACAGCCCCAAAAATGTTCCAGACCTAACAACACCCCTGCTAACTGCACACATAATATCTCTCTTCCATACTCTCCAAACTACCTATTGTGGGATGTTCTAACCCACTAGTCTATGCCCTGCAACATCGTTGTGCGCTATTTTCATCAAAACAACAGGATGGCCATCAAAAGATCTATGCGCTAAAAATCTTTGAAAATTGTGCAGGAAAACCTGAAAAATAGGCCGCCAATCCATTTTGCCTATGTCAGTGGTAACACAGGAGACCACTGCCAAAACCTATCATTGGGCTGCCCACAGAGTAAAATGAAACTACTTGAAAAAGCAGTGCTGCATTGCAAGGGAAACCCAGAACTGCTTTAAAAATCAGTTTTCCTTGGCTGTTAAATATGCAAAATAATGATTCTCAAACAGCAGAAAAGATACAACATCCTTGTGGGCTGTTAAACATCACTTTATTTAAGGAATCCACTTAAGCACAATGTTAGCAGAAGCACATTTCATCATAAGAAAATCCACATTCATAGGTGCATGCATGGGAAAAATATGTCAGAAATGGGCGCAGTACCACCGCTCACCTGTGTCAGAAACTGGCATTTATTTAACCTGTCAGTTTAAACTTGTACATTAAAATCAAAGTGTGGAAAACAAGAGACTTCCCGTCTAAAGCAATATAGGTTGTTACAAATTCAATCTCTATGTTTTGAAAAGACTGGAATTAAGAGATTTGTGGCTATATTTGTTAAAAATGTAAATTGTATTTTAGAAAAAGACCATTTTAAACAGTGTTTTAAAAGTGAGTTAAATCCAGCCACACTGGGCTTCAAAGACATTCCACAGCTTCTGCCAAACAAAGGAATCTGCCCCCTGCCCTCTGCTGAGGAACTGGCAGGGAGTTGTGAAAGGAGGTGGGAGGAGGACTTTGGCCTGTTGCTCTGACAGGAGACAAAAGACTCCCTTGACTGAAAGGAAATGCAAATTTGGGCGTCAACAGAAACCAGCTGCTGGCAGGAAGAGGCTCAGGTTGATCTTGGCTCAGCCAAACCTTGGAGGCGGGGCTAGACTGAATTGTGTATCTGGAACTGGAGAAAATATATTTTTGAGAAAAAGACTCATAGAAAACTGTGCCAAACTGGTAAAAATCTGAAAATTATAGGTTGTTAAAATGAAAATGTTGGTCACGTTTTAAAACTACTCTGGACATTGTGCGATGTTCAGAGACTGGACCACTAAAAATGTTGATATTGTAGTAATTGTGATAATGCTAGGAATATGAACATTTACAGGAGTATGCCCAGATGTTATGCGCATGTATGTGGAAATATTTGTACAGATCTGACACTGGGTAACCAACCAAAAGCGTGTAAATCTGTCAATTGTGAACTGAAACTCTTAAGAAGATGGGACTTGGACAGATACGTGCCTTATTTGATTCGGGATGTAATTATGTATTATTAGCAAGTTGGTGATATTATAAATATGCTTTATATAAAAAATGTATTTTCTGTGCAGAAACAAAGGGGAGGTTTTTCCCTGGACCATAAACAAGGCGTCATCATGACACATTATGACACTCTGGTTTCCTTCTCAAATCAGGAGAGAGGGAATACTTTGACCAATCAGTTTCCTAGAGGGTGGGCTTAGTATAATCAGCCTACGCACCCCCTTGGGAAATACATAAATAGGGACTGTTGAGGACCTAGACACACACAGATTCACTCATCAACTGATTTACTGGCGAAGCGCTCTGCAGGAAGAACCCCGATCCAGACTCCTAAAATCTTGCGACCTGATTTTACCTCCAGACTTCCAAGGGGCACAACAAATTCAACAGCCTGGCTGTGCTGTTTTTTTGGTTCTTGCCAAGAACCCTTGCTAGAACCCAGAGATCCAAACCGGTAGAGCAGAGCTGTAACCCAGAACCAACCCGTCAGATCCAGAACCCGAGGCCGTGCAGAGACAGAGTGCCGTGCTGAGAGCAGAACTAGGTGCCCTGAATCATGTCCGGTGGCGAGCAGATTCCAGTCCAAAACCCTTTGACCAGATCCTGAGGGGCCTATTCCAAAACCATAGTTGCGTGTATTTAGCATAGAATTGTCCATAGCCAATCTCTTATCCTTAAATAATCCTATCCAAACCATTCTAGCATATCCATAACTGCATTGTAGAATCTCTTTTGTCTGTTCTGAATCTTTCCCTCATCCATATAGTCCTGTGATAATTGTAGTGATAAATCATATTTGCGCTAATATATAGTTGAAGAAAGGCAAGTGTCGCAGCGGGCAAAGATCAGACAGAGACGCATCTGGACTGGTGGTTGTACCATTGGTATCTCGCAGCTTCATAGCCCCTTAGTGTAAAGACAATCCTTGTTTGTAATATTCAAAAGCGCATCTTTCATTTGAAATCTTGACTCTTTGTGAGAAAAATCGACCTTTACTAAAACCTTCATAACTTCTGAACCGTACTCCTTATAGTTTTGCCGCAATCGCGCTTAATGCGTGCGGAAAAAGTTGCCACGAATATGCATTTGGCTCAATTTCATCCCATATAAAATAGCTATTTCTTGCATACAAACTCTGAATTCAGTTTCCTATCTGCCAGTCATTCAGACATCATTGCTAGTGTTTACCTGAGGCTATCCAAAGTAGCTACCACTAATTCTAAATCCAATTTATCGAATTAAAGTCATTTTTAGTATTTTTCCCATTCATTACAAATCACGTTCAAAAGCATTCAACCTGTTTTAAAATCATTCCTGTTTCTCTCTAAGCTTGCTGGGGGAATTGGGATTGAAACTGCATTTGTAGAGTGTTTATTCCTGAAACCTGTTTTCTCTCCTTCCATCTCTATATTGCATATCAGGGGGGATTGAGTAGTATCAGGGGGAAAGAGTGATTACATTGCATTTGATTGAACACACAAAAGTATTATTTGTGTGCAGCATTAATTTCCTATCATTGAATTTCATTGAACCCACACAAAGTTTATTCTATGCTACATTATTCTTCTCATCCATATTCCTATTGATTAAAGAGATTGTTGATTATTGTCATATCACCCATCATTGTATAAATATTAATAGTGTGATATCTAGATATTGTTCAAATTCATAAAAGTGTGATATATATCTTGTTCAAATTCATAAAATAAATCTTTTAACTTTGCAAAACAACCTACTTCTTGGTTCAGTGAGACCGGGCAGTGAAACCGGGCGGGATTCAAAGAGAGGGGTGTGATTTAAGGGTACATCATTCAGAAATAAAAGAACTTTAGACATAAATATATATAATTAAGGGTTCCAGTTGAGCATCTCACGCTAGGCATTGACTTAGGTGGAGTGCTGGGTTGAAACCACTTACACTATATGCACCCACCCGCATGCCATCCACATGCTTGCTCAACATGGGTGACTAGCAGGGACTGGCCACCCCTACCTACCTTTGTATTGGCTAAAATGCACACACGCATTCTATAACTCTCTGACGAATATATCATACTTGTACTTCGGTCCCCAAGGGAATTTAACCTACAGCGCGTTGAGACCATACCAGTGGTGAAAGGCGCTATACAAATGCCCATAACATTCATTATAGAGCTACAATTGTCTCCTCCACTCAAGTTCTGGAAGAAAATGAAAACCCTCTTGTTAAAAACAATGAATGCATACGTTCTCGTACTGTATGGCCACTGAATCCATACACACCATTTTTTTTAAAGGGACTTCAGTCTGATCATCCACTCATCCCCTATCCCCTGAAGAAGGCTTATCCTTGTTGTCACCACCTAGAACTCTTAACATTCCCACTTACCCAATTTAGAACACATGCATGATCTACAGCAAACTATTTGTAAATCCATGCTATGCTGCCTTATTCAGTCCCTACCTCTCTTCTGAAATGCACGTTCACTCTCCTAATGCACAGTGCATGTCGTTATGTCCTCCTTTCTCTGTTCAGCCACACCATCCAATATGCCAGAGGGCTAGAATAATTTGAAAGGCTTATCACATAGCTGTTGGAGGGACACCTTGTCACTGTAGACCCAAGGACCCACACTCCCACAATCCCTTATTCATATGTGCTGACATTATGTGAAAGGCTGATGACTTAGGTTCCGATGTCTACATTTTCACTGTAGACCTGAAAACTGTCATAATGTGAATGGCTGACCACACTAGTCAATGGCCACTGTGGCGAATTCAAAGAATAGAAAGAAGTGTGTGGCAGAAAAGGACAAAAGTGGAATTGGCGCACTTGACAAGGGGAATTTAAGGGATGGTTCATGGGCAGCAATAGGGGGCAATGTGTGAACACCCTGCCTACAGTGTGCACATATATTAACTATGATGCGGATTGGTTTGCTCCCAGAAATTGCGCATACAACCAATTTTTATTGCTTAGTTGCAGATGATTTAATGTGAATCAAACAGCCGACACGTGTTTCGAGCAAAGCTCTTCTTCCAAGGCTGAGAAAATTACCCAAATTATGTACAGTTTTGACAAACAATAAACAGCAGTTAAGCATCATGCAGATTCAAAGAACATACAATAAACATGCGGGTGGCAACGAAAAAGCAAAATAGGTGTCACAATATTAACAAACAGTTTACACCAATTAATATGCATTGCAAGGTATATTCAGATATAAGTATGAGTCTTGTGCTTACAGGGCCGTTTCCATCACTCACTCTCTTGCATATATCTTTTTCCTTTTTTCCTTTTTTCTTTTATATATGACATTGACTTGATGGCTCGCCTCACCCCAACAACCTATGGTCTATATATCCTTTCATATCTATTTTTAATTTTGTCATGTCATATAATCATACCTTGCAATGTATATTAATTGGTGTAAACTGTTTGTTAATATTGTGACACCTATTTTGCTTTTTCGTTGCCACTCACATGCTTACTGTATGTTCTTTGGATCTGCATGATGCTTAACTGCTGTTTATTGTTTGTCAAAACTGTACATAATTTGGGTAATTTTCTCAGCCTTGGAAGAAGAGCTTTGCTCGAAACACGTGTCGGCTGTTGTTTGATTCACATTAAATCATCTGCAACTAAGCAATAAAAATTGGCTGTGCGCGAATTCAAAGAACTTGTCCCTTCTCCCCAAGGATAAGGCACCCACTTTGGAACTAGAGAGGTGAGCCTGCTATGCAACACCCTCCCTCGGGGGCAGGACAAGCAGGATCCCACTGCGGGTGAAACTCCCCTCTGGGCACAAGAATGGCCAAAGAGGAATAACATCTGACCTTCCCCTCCCCATAAATCTGACATGTTCATTGCTTTTATGGGAAGGGAACAGGGCAATTATGTACAGAAGCTTCTTTATTGTGCAAGGCTCGCTCTCTGACCTGTATTTTTCGTCACCATCTTGTGGGAACCAGCACCAATCAGGTTACTTCTTCAGTTCCAGGGAGGAACTTAAAGGCTGACGTACAAGCAGTGAGTGGGAGGGCAGCCACCCGACAGTGAGTAATGCTGGCTGATGAAGCCACATAGAGGAGAAGCTGTGTATGCAGCAGATGCTGTGGTGGGAGGAGCCCAGGAGATGGTGCAGAGAAAGCTGTAGCTTTGACTAAGGCAGACCCTCGAGCCAGAGAGGGGCCACTGAGGTAGGAAGCGCCACTGCCGCTAAAGGAAAGAGGTATGGCGTCCTGGGGTGAGGACTCTGGTACTTCCAGAAGGACGAGACTGCTCAAAACAGCAACACCGAAGGGGCCAGCAGATCCTGCAGCCCATCACCACGAGCATACCCCAGGAAGGGGCGAAGGAAGTTGAACAAACCACGGGGACAGCGAAGCTCTTATCACAAGAAGGGCTTATAGAGAGCATACCTCAGGAAGAGGAGAAAGAAGCATTACAAGCCACGAGCTGTGTAACCGGTAGCCGGGGAATGTCCAATTGAGAGCATACCACAGGAAGAGGTGAATGAAGTCGAACAAGCCAAGGGGCAGGGTAGTGGGAAGACAAAGAAGGGCAGAACAAGAGTGACCAAATTAGACCAACCAGAGAAGCCTGTAGCCCATGAGGGCAATACACAAGCATACCCCCACGATGAGGTAATGAAAACAGAACAAAATAAGAGGATTGAGAAGCCTGCACTCCGCAAGAAACAAACCCTAAGCCTACCCAAGGACAGCGTGATCCTAACCGCAGCAGCAGAATGACCGGATAAGCCTGTAAACCAAGAGAGGGAAACTGACAAAATAGCCCAGGACGAAGCAGCCAAATCTGACCAGCAAATCTGGCTAGAACCACCCCGAGCCCACCTATGTCTAAGCATGTTATAAAACCACTAGAAGATGAAGAAACCAATAACCGGATCGAGGAAGCCAGGTATCCATCCGGGAACATCAGTTGTGAGAGACCAGGAAGGCCCAGGAATGAATACTCTTGGACTGAGGGTTACCAAGACTCTGTTAGGGTACAGGAGTAAGACTCGGACACAAGGGTGGCATGTTGATTGGCAAAGACTTTTATTAATAACAATAATAAGAAAATCCTAGCTAGCCCTGTCTCTAGGAGGGGTTCTCCTGCCTCAACAAAAGCAGATAATGAAATTGTCTGGGCCAGAATGTCCAAAGTAAGTAAAGTAAAGTACACCGTCCAAATCCTAACCTATCTCTCACAAAATAAACTTAATATAAGGTGAAAAGTGACAATGGGCCTCATTACAACTCTGGCGGTAGCCGTGCCGGCAAGAACCCGGTCATGCCGAGTTCGGTGGACCCAGTAATTGCCCATTTGTGGGTGCCAGCAATAAGGGACTCTCCATCCCTATTCGGCCCCAGAGGGCTGATTGGGGCATGCTGTGCTCGCAGGTGCCACTCTGCCCGCCAAGTCAGACCTGCTCGGCTGACAAGCGTCTGCGAGCACAGCTCGTAGTATGGCGGTCCGGAACTACGGTACAGGCATGCTTACCGGTACTGTAGTTCCCGGACCGCCAGGGTTGTAATGAAGCCCACTGTCTTTCAGCTGCCCATCTGCAGCCTTGCTTTCTAGTTATCCATTAAAGTTCAAAAAAAGAAAAAAATACTCCAAACAAATAAAGTTCCACACAGTTCAAAGGGGTTGTTTTCCTTCCATTTGAGTCTCTTTAGGGTTCCTAAAATGTCTCTCTTCTCTTGGTTGAAAAGAAATGGGTCCCAGACCTTGTTGAGCCAATCTGGCTTCCTGGTGCAGTGACAAATAGGAACAGCCTGAACACTCTTTTTCAAGCTGTGTCGAGGATCCCAGACCATTGTGAGCAGACCCGGTTCCCAGATACTGCGACGAAGAACAGTTTGGCTGCCTTTCCGAAGCTGTGTTAAGGGTCCCAGACCCTTGTGAGCAGACCCAGCTTCCAATTACTATAACAAGGAGGAAGGGACTTGGATCTCCCTCCTATTTGCAACGTGTCCCAGACTCTGCTTTCTGCACCCATTTGGTCCACTCTCCTGCCAAATGGGATACTTAATACTTTTACTCTCACAGTTCTCTTTATCTGCTTGCACTCCGACCCACAGCCTTGGTTCACTCTACTGGCAAGGTCTATTTGTCCAACTCTCATTTATAAGGGTCGTATTCCTCCTTAGTGCTGTTTGGGACATATTCCCCAAATGTGGGTGCCAGACCCCCTTCACTTTGTTAATTTGTCTTGGTGAATATTCACGCAGGATAGTCTGTACTTTCCTTAATGTTTCTTGCACTCTATTGGTCTCCCCAACCCCGGGCTTAGCCACCCTAGTACCTGCAGGGTCTTGGCTGTTGCCCTCTGGTAGTTTGCGGGTCTCCCAGGATCTTCTGAGGCTTCTATGGCTCCCCAGAGCCTTCTCCAATCTTCCACAGTTCTCTCCAGCTGTTCTAGAGTGGTTTCACTGTGCTACAGCACGCGCGGTTACCGGTGAGAGTATTTATTTCTCTTCGGTAAACCACCTGCTTCGTGGGGTTCTCACGCACGTGTTTCACTCCCTAACACTGTCTGCTTCTCCTGTTTGATCTTCTGCACATGGTCTGCCAAGCTCTCAGTCCATGCCGAGATGAAGATGCCATTGCTCTCTTCCCTCGCTCGTTTTGAATGACAGCTGGCCATTCGGATCGCTCCTGAGACTTCAGCATGTGCTTTGGTTTGCATCATTGATCTGCATTGCTCTTGGCCTCTTCCTCGTCCCAGTATTATTATGACAAATCTTAAGGAGCTTTTCCTTCCCAGTGATCCCTACTTGGGATGGATAGCAAAAATACATGGGGGTACCCGATAGTTTGGTAGGGGAAAGTTGATAAGGAGAGGTAGAATGGTCAAAGGGGTACTGAATTCTCCCGGGATCATCACTGCTCTCAATGCTTCCCCCGTCCTCTCAGTTCCACACCCAGGGGAACTATCGGGTAGCAGTCCCACCTCCCTGGCCTCAAGGAAAGGGGCTTCTCCATCAAAAGTAGTGACAATATCTCAGAATTTGTCACAACTCCCAGTGTAATGGTGCATTTCCCTGGAGAAAGGACAAAACCTGATGGTTTCAGGGAGGACATTATTTCTGAACAACACAGGAACTTTGCTAGACATTTTTTTCATTTGAGACATTTTTTGAATTTGCCACTCAAGAGACATTTGGTGAACTCTGGGGATGAAGATCAGCAAACAGCCACCACTACTTCCTGGGTGCGGCAACTGTTAACTAAGCCATAGGTTAGGATCCTTCTTTATAATAGTATAGCTTAGGATGACTTTAGTTGTGAGACATCCTAATGAGCACCTTTTTAATGTTTCTTTTTTCATAGGGAAATCATACTAGAAATACGACATTGTGTTGAACTATGCTTCTGTATCCGCCTCCTCTGTCTGACCTACCACAGAACTTAGCATCTGTAGTGTAAGAAAACACTCCCACTCGCTCTTTGGAGCAACATCCCTCTGGCATTATACTCTACACTCTACTCTTCCCGGATGGGTACATTAAGTTAGTTGACTCTACCATACAATGCTGCAAGCCTCAACTCTGAATAAACATAACTCTATGCTCGACTCCTTGCATTCCATTCCTGGCATCTGCCAACTTCTCTCTCCCAATAAGTAGGATGGGAGGCCTGCCTTCCACAAACTCACTTTTTAACAGCAGTGCCCTCAACCCCCTCTGCATCCCACCACTGTAACTTCCTCCTTTTCCTTTTGCTCTACTCTGAGGAACTGGTTCTGCGCTTCTGAAATCTTTTAGTATAAATTGTCTGGCTTTAAAGTAGCCGGATGATATTGTGTTTTCATAACTGCAACCGCCGTAATTAAATAAGTATGCAATACCCCCATCTGTACCATAAAAAACTGCACAAATAAAACATTGAATATGGTATTGATATGGAACTGCATGAACCCCCTGCCCCCAAATGTGACAAGTCTTTGGTGCCTACATGCATCCATGCGCCGCACATTCTAAGCACCGGAAGGCCACCAGGGTGGTGAAAGTAAGGCTTTAAAAGTACTACAAACTCTACTATTTCAAGCACCCGAATCCTACTTTGATGGTAAAAAGCACTTAATAAAAGCAACTTAGTTAAAAATCAGTCATTGGAGCAGTTAAAGTGTCTAATGTTTTTGACAATCCAAGCTTTTTTTAGATCTAAAAACCATTCCACTACAAGGGGTGATGAGTTTAATCTGAAAGGTGCTGATTTGAGAGTGAAGCAATTGTTAATTAACCCCTTGACTGCACTTAGTACATATGTTTTAAAAAAACATGCAGATTCAGTGAGAACACTTTTTTACTTCTGTCAGGTTGGCTATGGTCTGATTATGTCATATGCAATACCATATGTGTCGGTATGAGCGGTGCATGGTTGCGTTGGGAGTTATGCTCACGTTCCTTACAATATCTAGCAAAGTTCTATGATTTTTAGATTTTGTCTTCCAACTATGGAATCCCTTCAGCAAAATTTTTTCACTGAATGTGTTTTATAAATTGAATGTTTAATCATAATGTCCCTTGGACAAATGGTTTTTCTCTGAATTCCAAAGTTTTTTTCTTGTATAACTGAAGGCGCTTCATGTTACTGCACTAAATGTCACTTAACAAAACATCTCTCTTTTTACAAATAGAACTTAGCTGAAACAACCCTTTCACGAGGTGTTATCACTGAATGTCAATGGTTTTTGCAAAGATATACCTTCATCATTTCCACATCCTCCAAAATAAAATAAGCAAATCCCATGAAAGATTACCCTCTGAATTTTTATATAGAGCTTACAAACAAAGTTGGTCCTTTTTACTACTTATTAACTTCTGGGGTCTCAAATCACCTTTTCATTGCAAAAATGTCCTTATCCTATCATATTCCCATCTACCTTACGGTCAGGACAAGCTGCAAACGGCTATTGTAGGGCCCTTTCTTAACATTTTTAGCGCATTGTCTGTGTTCTGTGGGAAATGTGGGTACGGATCCGCAGAAAGGCCAGAGGTGCTACTGCGATGACGAGACGTCACTTTATTGATGTATGGTTCTTTATTTCATGTCATCTTGAGAGCTCCACCACACTTCGTGCAGCTTCTCCTACACAACCGTTACACTCGCCCAGCACGCATCTCCTCTCCATTCCGTTCCATCCTCGAACGCATCATGGATACCACACCACCCCCCTTCTGTTTTTTATCCTCCCCTTCTTATGTGCTATAGTCTTCCATACATTGGGGTGTGACATATCAAAAATAAGATATTTCAGATTGCATTAGAGCTAATTTGCATACCCACAATGCATTGCTCATGTGTCTCTAAACTGGAGGTGAATTTTCACTGACGACTACTGGGGTGTGACTTAGCTGGAATAGTTTATTTTCTCTTATAAACTTTCATATAATTCAGGATGGCATGTATATTATTTTGCCAAGTTCCGTGCAGATCTTTCAAATGGCGTCAAAGTTACAAGCAATTCAAAATTTTCATATTTACACATGCATGTATAGCCACAAACAATTGGTCCCATTTTGCCCTTAGGACCTTTATATACATCTATATACATCCAAATTAATGTGGGGCATGCAAGAGGAGAATCTGTGCACCCCTCAAGCCCCTGGGCGGAGGTGGGTTGGCAGTCAGCAGTTTTGAAACAATTCGGGTGGTTCCTGCTATTAGGGAAAAACAATTAGAAAAGTAATTGGCCCTCATTATGAGTTGTCTGAACCGGCCAACTCCAAGTCTGCCAATTGGGGGTCTGATCTACCAGCAGGCCTGACATGCCGGTAGCTCAGGCCCGTACTGGCAGATAAATGCCTGAATCACCAGCATCTGTAGTAACGGTCCCAGTGATTCGGGCAACCCCATCCCATGGAGTCCTATGGGACCCCAAGGAATGGGGAGTTACCAGCGTCTCTGCCACCCATAATATCCCAGTAATACCAGGATATCGGGTGGCGGAGACAGTATAGTAGTTTCCCGATATTCTGCCTGAATTACCCGCAGGATAAAGGGGAACTCATAATGTCTTTGTAGATAGTGATTTTCTCAATGTTACATGTTGATGGAATATCAGACGTTTTAGGGTCTGTGTTTGGACTAGGTTCAAATAGTTACCTAATATTATAGTTTAGAAACAGTAATACCACTTTCAGTTTAATCAGTGCCAATATAGGCTCTGTGTTCGCAGTGGATTCATGCAAGCTTCCAGTTCTCTAGCAGTAGACTTGACTGGAGACATTTAACTTTGCCCAAAAATGGTATTTGTTATCCTGTTAACTTGCATGTTTATCCTTGTCTAGGTCGTGCCCTGCTAAGGCTGACCGACAAGAAGTTGGAGCGAATGGGGATTGCGCAGGAGAACCAGCGGCAGTACGTTCTACAGCAGGTTCTGCAGCTGAAGGTGCGCGAGGAGGTGCGGAACCTTCAGCTACTCACACAAGGTAGGCGTGCATGCTCTGGTCATTGCAGTTCACCTGAATAATCAATCAATTACACTTTCTGATGCATTGCACTTTCCAGATGTATGAAAGTGGGCGGTCAGGCAGGTACGCAAATTAATATTTCTCCTCTGTGAAGGGTGCAGTCAGCTAAAACGTGGGTGTACACCCTCCTGGGTGAGGTACATTCATAGAAGAGATGATTTCAATCATGTTAATCTTCACTAGAGGGGCTCCCACATTTCTGTATACTTTCAAAATATGGCCTCTATTCTACAGCAAAATGTCAAATCCCTTGTGGCACAGTTTAGCGACCTGGAAGAAACAGCACTTCCATAAGGCCTCTACTCTGCCTCCAAACCAACAGGACAGGATTCGGAGGAGCTGTCTCAATTAAAGGTTGTGTCACCAGGGCAAGCCTAGAGGCAGATGTGTTTTTGCCAGGTAGATTCCACACACTGGCAGGCAATCCCCCATGCCCCTCTCTCCATCAGCACACATCTGGTAGGGTCAACCTGACTCAGGCCCCACTCCTTGTTTGTGGTTTAAACTCTGGAATTAGCAACTTGGACAAGTATGTGGCTCTGGGTGGAGGAATCTGGTTAAAGGATAGGAGCGATAATTCTACCAGTTACCTTACTGCTGCTACACAAAGCTCCCTCATTCACCCCACACTGAGTGCCAGTGTGTTCTTCTAAGTTTAGAGATGGCAGGAGAAGGTAAAGGAGACTTGGCTGCAGTTACACACGGCTTTTAAAGAGTACAGACAAACATGAGAACCTAGACTGGCACCACAAGCAAGCACACCCCAGTCAGCCACCCACTGATTTGCCCATCGTTGGCTTTGGAAATGCTGGTTACAACGTTTTCTTATTGGGTCTTTCATTTCATGTAAGTCATAGTTACTTTGTTTGGTTATTGCCCCCTTTTGTCTTGGGCGGCTCATCAATAGAACGCCCAATCAAATCCAGGATATACGTCCAGCTCCCACCCAAAAAATGCCAGCCTGCCTAAGTGTCACATTTCCCTATCTTCAAGGCACCCCTGACTGAATCAAATGGAGACTTATCACCTCAATAGCAAAAGCAAAGGCCGTCCTGTAATAGGGGCATAATCAGTGGCACTTGCTGAAGCCTGTGCCGTCCACTGCCTGCTAATGCAGGCAAGGCACAGATTGCAAACCAACAGAATAAATCTCAACTCCCCCTCCGCATAATCTGCAGAAGATTAATGCTGTCCATTCAATTCATGAGAAGGAAATGGGTACCAAGGCAACGGTCACGTGACCCCAGGGCTCTATGAAGTCTAATGTGTCTGTGAAACCACATCACCGGAGAAGGGCTGATATTAAAAATTGGTGAAGCACAACTTGAAGATATTGCTTTAATTTGTCGAGTGTTTCAGACTACTCTGGCGACCCTCAACTCAAAGGCCACCACATGGAGGGCATCACAAGGAGGGTATTTCAGTAAAGGACCCTTTAAACAAAGATGCCTGTGGTCAATATATCATTATGACGGTCAAGAAGGCTGGCAGTACAGCATTAACCCGAGACACACTTAATTTGCCAGATATAAATAAAAGCATTGACAAGTGAATGTATGAACAGCCATGTGGGATGTTTCCTTTTCTATTAATTTACTTTGATAAATATTTCATATTTAATTTTGTGAAACTATATTGCATTTTATTCCATAATATACGATTTGAGAAATTGATAACATTTTAAATGTCATTCAAAAACAAGGATAGAAATGCATGTTTGCTGAAGTAAGGCCAACCAACTTGTGCCCCTTATTTCTTGGCACTGCTCTCCACCCCATTCACTCCCACCGCACCCTTTCACCATGCCTTTCACTAGGTATTCCGAGCACACAGGATTCAGACAGGTGAAGGTGGTGGGGCCAGGAAGGAAGGCTAGCAGTGCGTCTAATTCAGAAAAGGAGCAGCATTGCAGAGACTTCAGTGGAAAGCATCCGGCCAGTCAGAGCGTCGGCTGGTGCTACTGTAAGATGACTGCAGAGAATGTTTTGTGATAGTGTCTACTAAAGATGATGACACGCCATGATCTTTGACTTTAGCACTGTAGAGCCAAAGAAGGATAGTCTATTTTATGATTGCCTTTCAGCAATTCAGGACTGGATACAAATGAACATCTAAAAGGGGACCTCGCAAAAAATGTAAATTGTAGTTGTCGGAAAACAGAGAAGCTTATCGCTTTTAAACTTGTGGCCCCCTTCACTAGGTAGTTATCCTCAGGCGACTTGCCTGGATAAACATGATGACCTTATGGATGTGGAACTATCCAAGAAACCCCACATTAGAGTAGCCATGACGAACGTTTTTCTGTACTCTAAGAACTCGGAAGAAATCATCTCCTTATCTTGATTTCTCAGACAGAGTACGCGCTGCCATTTTTTGTGATTTCAGATAACTCCAATAGCAATTATCTAAGGAGAGAAGCATTTTTACTAATAAGGTTACAGAGCCTACAAAATGCTGCAGCATGTCTGTTTGTGACAATGCGCATGCGAGCACATCACACTGTTCTTTCCGTTCATTGGCTGCCCATCGAATGCAGAATAAAATTGAAGTCTCTCTCTTTGGCTATAAAGCTTGATATATTGCACCCCTTATGTAGCACCATCAATTCAATCAGGGGTCAAACAGATGCTTGAAGACCCAATCCGGACCCGGTAATTGCCCATTGCCGGGTGCCGGTAATAATTGCTCCCCATTCCCATTGAGCCCAATGGGGCTCAATGGGAATGGGGAGGTCGGATGCACCGGCACCATTCGTGAATGGTGCCGGTGCATCTGACATGGTCTGCTCACGGGTGCCGTTCCGCCTGCCAGGTCAGACCTGGCGGGCGAAAAGGCACCCGCTAGCAGACCTTGTAGTTTGCTGGTCCAGTAACAACGGTACCGGCAAGCTTACCTGTACTGTTGTTACCAGACCGGCAAACTTATAATGAGGCCCAATGGTCTGGAAACAGGAGAAGACAGTGTGACTTGAAATCCAATTTTTGGGGGATTACAGCAGTTTTCAAAATACCATTCCTCAGAAATGGGATGCATCCCCACTCCCTGTGGGTCCCTACCAGACCACCTTTTCTTGAGGATGATAGTGGCCTCTTCAGGGTCAGAGTTTTAGACCTAAGGTCTTCAGAGTCCTCCAGAGGACAATACCCAGGGTTATAAAATACAGGCAAACAGCTTATATTTTCCAACCCCTCCATCTTATGCTCCAGTTGCAGCCCAGAAGCTACAGTGCAGTGTAGAAATTCTAAGGTCTTTTTCTCCTGGACATTCTACAACCAATTCACCTCCCCTACCACAGTCTCATGGGACCCTTCCATCTACAAGACCTTATTTCCCACCCCCACAGTCTTGGGGAGGTATGTTATACTCGTCCACCCAACTTTTACTTTCGTCCAGTAGTACACGAGCAAAGATTTTGTCCGGGGCATCCAGCATGGCTAGAATACCGTAATTACCGGGATTTCAGCGAGGACCTCTCTTGTGGGCCATGACAATATTGCTATCAGTCCAGGTAGCAGGCAATTACCCTTGTGCACTGATTGCCATAAAGAGAAGGTTAAGTATTTGCCCTTAGTCTAGGATTCTGCTTAATAAGAGCATTACAAAGGCCATCTGGCCCTGGAGCTCTGGATGATTTCATAGACGTAATGATCTTATAAATATCAGTATAGGAATGTTTAAAAGCCCAACTAGTAGAATTGACTTCAAGGGAGATGGTAGGCAAAGGTTTGACTTCAATTGAATTCTCTATGTGGGCTTCCCAATCAGCCTTAGAGGCACCAACGATAAGCTGCTCAGTATTACGTCCATTAACCAATCTCCAGAACATCTGCGTATCATTAGCCTGCAGTAGCCAGCCACATATCCTCTTAGCCAAGAACCATTCATGGTCCCTATCACATTAAGTGGCTTCAGCAGGCAGTTTTTTGCAACTTTGCTTATCTAAATATGTAAATTGTGGGTCCAAAAATAAAAGTATTTATGAATTCATAAATTTAAGGCTGGTAGGTGCGTTCTTGTTCAACTAATTTAGCTTTAGCCTTTAATCCACCCTGTCACGTTAATTCAGGTCCTTTTGCACATAGAGCCAATTTAGTTTGCATAGCCTGCCACCTTGCACATTACAAAATCTCAGTTCAAATCAATCCATTAAGCATTTATTGATCCCATTTGGTATTTTCCCATTTTTCCAGCCAATACAGATCTACTGTGCTGCTTTCCATTTTTCTAAATGGTCCTTGTCTGAACCTCAGGTTATCCATTTGATTCTGTAGAGGTACTTCCTCTGTATGTCAATTGGTGTCAACTTACCCACCATTCTAATGAGTTTAACAATGTTCTTGTGACTCTTCTAGGTTTCTGACTTCTCTGGTTGTGTTGGGTTCCTGTGGCCCTTCCAGGTGGTGAACCGTTCAGGCTTCTCAGGCTCCCACTACCTCTTGCCTGCTTAGGCTCTCTCTCGCTCTTTGGTTCTCTGTGACCCTCTGTTGAGGTTAGGGTCTTGTTCTCCTCTCGCTCACTATTTCTGTTCTTTCTCTTCCCGTTCACAAGGGCAACCCGTGCACATGTGGTGTGGCGGTCCTTTCTCAAGGGAGGTCCGTCACGGTAGCTGCAGTGGCGTCCTTCTTTGTTCACCATTCCTCGCTTTTGGAAGTTGGTGGTCTTACCCTTCTGCAGACCTCACCTTGCTTTGTTCCTCTCTGGTTCTCCGCTTGAGAGCAGAGGGTCTTGTGCTCCAGTTCACTCAGGACTCGGCATTTCCTGGCGGCCTCTGGGCCCACAATATCTGATATGTGGTTGCGCCTCCTGTTCTCTTCTGCTCCGCGCGACCTCACTTCTCCCGGCCTTGCGCATCTCTTCCTGGGACATATTGCGTCCCCATTTGGGAATTCTCTCATTTCTGCAATGCTGCCGGGTCTGCAGCTCTGCACGACTCCTCACCTGGTACATTCTCTCAGGTCAGGGAGTTGTCTTGACTCCAAGATGCTCCCCCTCCGTTCCAGGGTCCTTGGATCAGAAGAGGCATGGTCTTCATGGCAGGTGATCCTACATTGCCTTGTGCCAAACACTGAGAGGTTTTGTCCTCTCTTTGAACTCCTGTATGGGCAGAAAGTCAATTCGCTATAGGAAGTTTCCTATATGAATGGGATCTGTGTCCCCTATAGAGGAGTCTCTCTGAGTGAGGTCCTGTTTACCCAAATCACTAGGGAGGGTTTTGCTGCACAGGCTCAACCCACTAGCCTTAAAGGCAGTGTCAGGCCCTAGAGGTGAAGGCATGAAGTATCCAGATTTGTTAGAATACCGGCCAACATTGCACAGTGCTGGGTGCGCGATTTATTAAGTGTTGTACTTCTATCTTTTGCTGCTATGGGGTAGGCCTATGATTGTAGTTTCTAGGGGAATGGAAAAGTGAAAATACTTTAGAATCGTTGATGCAAACAGACATAGGATCTTAGAAACTGTTGTACTGGGGAGACCCCCAGCTGGCCCATAGAGTCGGGGTTTGCTCCAGAGTACTTCAAGAGAAGATAGGTGCACATTGAAATGGATGGGGGGTGCAGGTTTTCTTACTCCAACACCAATCAATAAGGACAACTCAATGGTTTGGCAAAGGGGAGTGCGTTTAATGACAAGTACAAAAAACGGGGAAACATGGAAATCAACAGTGATGCGATAGACCGTCTCACTTCATCTCCCTCAAACTTCATACAAACAGTAACATTTATACCCAAAACTCGTCATTATTGACGTGTAACACTCAAAAGTTAACATGCAATTCTATTGGTTAGGAAAAGGTAACCTTACTATAGGCACTATATCTGTATATGGTTATGCAGTAAGAGGATTGGCTAAACACTATCAGGTGGGCGTCTAAGCCCTTCCTTCTAACATTACTCTAGTAGACATCACTATGAGTACGACGTCCCATTGGTTCTACTATCTATAGGACCCTAGATTATTTGGTCCATTGTGATTGGGTTGGCTTCAAGCCCATGCATAAATCTCCACTTTACTTAGCAGCACGCAGAATGGTTAACCAGGTGCAGGGTGCCCTGAGATTCACCCGGCCTCCCTTCAATCAATCATTACTTTAGTGGCTATGTGTCAATTAGTTGGCTGTGGTTAGCCTTGAAACTGTATCTTCTTGGCAGAAAAAGTTATATCTCTGTCTGGGCGACAGCCAGGCGTAGGTGTGAACCCGTGCTTCTTCTTGCTCGGATGGTCACGTGCTACTCACACTGTGAATCTGCCTAGTTTCCTTCAATTTGTGCATTTAATTCTTATTCGGCTTGCCACCTGCCCACGCCTCCTTATCTTGGCCTTCCTGAAATAGGCTATTCTGTTCTTAAGTTTCGATTCCGCGAAGCTACTGTTTGCTCCTTCTATTGGTCTGACCTTGGCTCTTCCTGGCTCGCGTTGCCTCTGATGAGTTTCGATTCAGCCATCTCTTCTTGTTTAAGCTGGAATACGAATCCTGTCCTGTTTGACCTCTAGTAACTTGAGTTAATTCTGCTTTTGTGTAAAGTGGCTCGCACTTGTATAACATGCTTCGTTTTGAGGTAGATTGTGTACAATGGCACTTGCTGCGGTCTATCTTCTACTAAGCATTGCAAGCCGTATTGTTTTCTTAGCCTTCTTGAGGTTACAAGCATATGTACAGGCGTTAGCTGGTTGAATGACTTCATCCTGCTTTATAGCTTAAGTTTCTTTATATTTCAACATCGTCTCTTCTTCTAGGTTCACGATATCCTTATTCATGTCATTTCATCTCTATGTGTCATCTTTGGGTCGTCTTAACTTCTATCTGCAAGTCTGTGCGGGCCTCCGTGACGTCACCATTCGTCTTCAATTAAGGCCTTTGTGGTTTCTTCCGGGACAGTTTTTAAGCAATCTTCATTTCGTTTCATTTGCTGGTAAGGTTTTCTCAATGGGTACCTTACTGTCCATGGTTGTCTGCTATTGGTACTTCAATAGGTATTGTTCCTCTGATAGGCACTGGGCAGAGCCCCACTGCGACACTCTGCTGGTTTATTTGCTCATCATACGTCACGTATCTCGGTGTGAACGTTCCTGGTACTTGAAAATGGGAGACTGGAGTGCAGGCTTTATTTGGCAACTTCTCCACACTGCCCCCTCTGGTCGATTCATTGACCACTTCCGCTTCCTCTTTTGGATTCATCTTACTTGGTTCTTCTGTATTCATCTTCACTTCTTCTTCTGGGTTCATTCCTTCTTCATCTTCTGGGTTTGTACATGATGGTTTGTAGAAGTGTCTCTTTAGAGTCCATATTTTTATCACTCCTTTCAGGCTTCCTGCCGGTTTTACATGTTCATCTTTGTTCCATGTCATCAGCTGACATTGTCCATTTGGGCTGCAGTAAATCCATTTTCCCTTCATAATTTCTGCATTTTCTGGGATAAAGAAACTTTGTACCTTCCGGTGCGTGCTTGCTAGCCTTCACGAAGTCTCTTATTTCTTCATCAGTCAGATCTCTGGGCTTGCATCCTGGTTTGACATCAATCATGATCTTCATCCCTATGGCTTTCTTTGCAGTTTTCTGGCATTGCGAGAGTATTATCTTGATAACACAAACTCCCAGTAATATCATCACTAGCAGGGCTCCCAAAAATTTTAATGCATCCGCCATCCATTGTGGAACCCATGAAAACAGTGATCCAAACCAGCTGTCATCATCAACTTCGTCGGTTTCATTGATCATCTGGTTCTGCAGGTTTGTCAGCATACTTATAGATTCTGTTAAAGTTCAATTTTCCTCGTCGTGAGAAGGTATAAACGTGCAACATGATTCTCCTGTTTTTGCACAAACTCCTCCATCCATAGCTGTGATCATGTCAAGTACATATCTGTTCTGGAGAGGTGTGATGGTATTTATAACGCGGTATATATATATTTTTTAATGCAGTATATTTTTGGATGTTTCCTTGTTTATTATTTTATGTTTGTACAGATCTCTGAACCAGCGGGGCTACTTTGTGAGCCCGTTCAAAAATATAAACTTGACATGAGAAATGTTTCTACTATTTTTTGGACTCTGATATTAGTGCTACCCAAGTCCTGCTTATAGGTATAGTAGCCATTCCTTTCAAGGACAGGCCTATTTGAGACCCGTACCTTATTCCTTTAGACACCATTGTGGTGTGACTTAGAGGTGTTTTGAGTTACTTTAAGAACTTGGCTCACTGTGTTTTGTCAGTGTTTATTGTTGTCCTATGTACGTGGCTCTTCTTGTTGGATCGCCTCATCCTGACCCTGGATTGCATGGTGGTAAAAACTGTTGTGTAAAGTAAGATTCCCCTTAAGAAAGTTCAAGCATTAGAAGCTGTAAAGAAGTGAAACATGTCGGGATATGGTTTTTGTGAATTGACACTTTGTTCAAATGCATAGTGTGTTGTAATTGTTCTGTGTCTGTTTAATCATTATATGTTGTGCATCGTTGGTGTAATTCATCTTAATAGATTGATGTTATTCCCACCATGTGGGTGAAATGTTGGGTCATTGTGTTTTAGAAACTCTTTTAGTAGGGCTTTTTTTATTTTTTTGAGAATAAAAATTAAAAGGGTCAAATTTACAAAAGGATGTTGTGTACCAAGTCCATTTTTTCAGGACCAATGGTAATCGGTTACTTGTAAACACCACGGGCCTCATTCCAAGTTTCGCGGAACGGGTTAACGGTCTCTGCTAATGGAGGCGGACCCGTAAAACCCTCTCCACGAAATTACGGGTTCCCTCGCAGGACCCGGTAAGGATGCCTGGTAAAACCAGGCGTTGTTACCGGGTCCCGCGAGGGGAAGAGGGAGCTAACAACGGGCCGGTCGTAATCGGCCCGCTGTTAGCTCCCTCTCCAATTCCCGTTGAGCCCTATGGGGGCTCAGATGGGAATGGGAAAGGTCCGGGCCTGGGTTCCCAGAGGGAGGAATTACTGGGCCCTCCGAACTCGGAATGGCCCGGTAATTCCCCATTCTGGGAACCCGGTAAGAGAGCCCGGTTTGCTCCATGGCTGCCGTCAAACTCGTAATGAGGCCCCACATCTTATACAGATGAGCGAGCTACCAGATTAGGTATTATGTACCTTTTCTCCTTGTTGTATAAATAGATTATGCAGTTCACCATAAAGAATGCAACATGGTCAGCTAAATTCGGTCTGAACCAGTCTTCCGCGAGCGTTGTTGCTAGATTCTCCTTCGTCATATGCACCGGGTAATGTAACTGCTCCAGCGCTATTTTTAATAGGGCTACAGGCATTACTGGTTTACCAGTGCTGTCTTGTCGCCACAAGCTGTCAGAGGGGTTTAAAGAACACCCTAAATGTTTCCACAGGTTCTTCTCATCCTGCGGTGCCTCCCCTTGGAGTTCTATTAACTGTGTTTGCCCCAAATTGTTGTAACCTTCAGGTGCGGTTTGTGTAAGCATCATTAGTGTCATGATTCCTGCCCCTCGTGTCCCCAGCCCTCCAAGATGTCAGGCTGGAGCCAGGCCACGATCACCTACATGTCCCTCAAGGGCCTCTCCATCCCTCCAAAGACCCACTTGCAGTCAGACTTGGCGCTAGTGGCGCCACACTCACTCACTCCCATAGGATAACATTGGGGATTGGACTTGTAGTGCTTTGATGGGGACAAGATGGATGCCCCCACATATTTCGGTTCCCAGAACTGCATGTGCAGTCTAGTCTTTTGGGTGTGGTTCAGCCCAGAGACACCTGGGATATCCAGAGACTATTTAAGCCACGCCCAGGCTGAGAAACATGCTTTGTGTTTTCTGCACCTGCAGCGTGACACTCACTGCGTTCGGATCGGTCTCCAGTAGGCCTGCATCTTTCTTCTGCGCTCAGCTCCTGCAAGAACAAGAACACCGTTAGAAACAGCCTTACCTTGCAGCGCTTCTGCCCATCATTCATCGCTTCTTGTGTTCTGCGGGCATTTTCGGCGGTGTCATTCCCATCCCGGCACGCCGCTTCCTAAGGAAAAGGGAAAAGAACAGAAAAAAGGCATTAGTAAGCATTCAGCAAATCTTTGCTTATTTTTAAAGACTGTACGAGCTTCAAACGCTTACCTGAATCCCAGCCGCTCTGGGGGAACTCCGTCTCCGGAACTTCTCATCCATCTGCAAGAGGGAAAAAGACACTACAGGTTAGCGTGGAAACATCTAGAGGTGCCGCATACTGCACTTACTCACCGCATTTCTTCTTCATAACCGGCAACCATGCAGAAAACGTCGCGGCACCTAAAAGACACAGAAAAATAACTCAGTTCAATACAAATACGAAAGGGTTGCATCGCGCATCACGCTCTCACTCATCTTCAGCGCTAGTCATCTCAGCAGCACGTCGCCATCCCCGGACACCGGCCATCATCTAAGGAAGGAAAGGAACGAAGTGAGAGAACTGTTCAAAAGACTCATTATACTTACCTGTCGGACTCTTGCCAGTGAAGTAACTAGGCAGGAACGAGCCTGCATCAATCAACGCACCCCTGCGCTGAAAGCAGGACGGAGAGCACACTTTCCAAGAAAACAAGGTGAGCTGTGGATCAAAGGGAAGGGTTGGACCCCGGGGGAAGAAGGGGTTCAAGCACACAGGGACAATAGGGAGTTAAACTCTACCAATCCTGTGTTTCAGGCCCAGTCTCCAGTCGAGTTGACTCCAGGGCAGGGTTTTAGGTCGTAAGAGGTCAGAACAGGCTGAGTGACGTCCCCATGGATACCAGGTGAGCGTTACAATCAGTCCATTGGCATGGATAGCTTCCACTTCCATAATCGTCTCCCTTTTGTATGCCATACGCTTGGCCTCTGTGTCTGCTGCTTGATTTTTGCTTGAGATAAAATATGTCCCTTTGGTGTGGGCGGTGCATTTCATGACCGCTATGCCCACTGGGAGCTATAGTGCCTTAATCAGCCTGTCCAATATGGCTGCGTGCTGCACTGGCGTGCCGTCCGCTCGAAGGTAGCCCCTCCTTTTCCAGCGCACTAAGGCTGCGTGCACTGTTGACGTCACATAGGCGGAGTCACTGTACACTGTTACTTCCTGGTCTGCGTGATTCTCAATGGCGAGTATCGACGCCAATAACTCTGCAGCCTATGCTGAATAATGAGATGGTATTCGAGCACTAAGAAGCACTTGAAACTCTCCATTAGCTGTGTGCTTTATCACAGCAACACCTGTATTTCTTTACCCATCAATTTGATCGATTCTCGAAGACCCGTCAATGAAGACAATCTCTCCTCCTGCCAAGGCATTTTCTTTCACCCTGGGGATTTCATCATAAAACTCTTCATAATTTGCACAGTCATGTATTGGCTCTCCCTCAGTGATTGGCTCTGCGATGAAAATAGCTGGGTTCATTATTTTACATCAGACCATTTTAATCGATGGGTTTGATATGATCACTTCATAAGCAGAAGCTCTCTGGGATGTCAATATGCCCTTTGGTTTCTCTAGAATGGCAAATAATGAGTGCTCGACATACAACGTCATGGAGCATCCCATTACAAAGGTTGTCGCCTTCTCTATGGCGAACGCCGGAGCAGCTAAACTTTGTTCGCATGGGAAGTGGCCTCTCATTACTGGGTCCAGATTCCCACTGTAATAAGACAGGGGCTTGTACCCCAACAAGGTTCTTTGGGCGAGGCCTGCCATCATGACGCTGCCATTTGTGTGTGAAAACAGGTCAAATCCTCTGCATAATTGGGAATTCTGAGAACTGGAGCTGTACAAATCGCTCTCTTGAGTTCAGAAAACCCTTTCTCCATGGACTCAGACAATTCAATCTTTTCTTTCATTACTTGGGCCTTCTTTAGGGCCTGAAGTAAAGCTTAGTATAAGAGCTGTAGTCGAAGGCCCATGCCCTGACATAGTTGTACAGGCCTAGAAAGCTCTGCATTTGCATTATCGTGTGTGGCTTTGCCATGTTCAGTATGGCTTCAGCCCTTTCTCCGGTCACTTTCTTTCCTTCATGTGGGATCAGCTGGCCTATGTACAGCACTTCCTGTTGGCCATATTGTAACTTTTCCTTGTCAACCTTATATAATTTCTCAGCCAGTATAGTTAATAGCTGAATAGAATTGTGCCTGCATTGCTCTTCTGTTGTGCTGCAGATTAGGATTTCATCCACATATTGTAAGACAACACTTTTTAGTGCAATATTGCTCAAGTCCATCTGCAGGACTCTGTTGAAAATAGACGGAGACTCACAGTATCCCTGTGGCAGCCTCATGCTTTTCAGATGCCTTTGTCTGAACGTGAATGACGTCAGATCTTGTGAGTCACGGAGCAACGGGATTGAGAAAAATGCATTTTTCAAGTCAATCACTGTGAAATATTTTGCCTCAACAGGTATATAACATAGAATTGCAGCCGGGTTAGGGACTAAAGGGAACTCGGCCTCAACAATATCATTTATTGGGCATAAATCCTGAATTAAACGCCAAGACCCACCCTTTGATTTTTTGACAGGATAAACTGATGTATTACATAGTGACTCTGACGTCACTAAGATGCCCTGGTCCATCATGGCGGAAATTGTCTTAAACATCCCCTCATCTGCCTCTCTGGACATGGGATATTGTCAGGCTCTTGGTAGGATTGCTCCTGGTTTCAGTTTAATCCTTACTTCTGCAACCCCCTTCAAGAGACCCACGTCATAGGGTCCTGTAGCCCACACTGAGACAGGCACTTTAGCTATATTGTCATCAAAATATTCAGTACGTTTAAGTGCCAACATCATTTTCTGAGGTACTTCTCTTTTAATCATCTTTACCCAAAAGGTGAGACTCACTTCCACCATTGTCTCTCCCATTTCTGTTTGTTCTTCAAACAGATCGTCATCGGCAATGTCAGTCACTCGATATCCTTCTTCAATGGCAATTGTCGCACACCATTGTCTGCCTTTATCATCGTAACCATCAACCAAAACCACTTTCCCTCATGCTGCAGCTGTGTGTATCATCAAGGGAAATACGTGTCCCTCCTCCTCATCCATTGGTATTCTTGGTCTGAATAGCAACACATCAGGGGTTCTCATGGTTTTGTCTGCAAGGCCTGGCAATCCCGCCATAAGCACACGCATGCCATATGCGAACATTTCTGGCTCTAATAGTATGGCCCTCATGGCTATGTGTCCTGAGTAAGCTATAATCATTTCACGTACTTTTGAGAAGTGTATTCCATGGAGTGGAGCTTACTATTCCCGCCTCCGTGAACGAAATTGTCATGTTCAACTTTGTCATTAAGTCTCGACCTAAAATATTTACTGGGGTCTGACGTGAATATAATAAAGGCACATTCATTTCGCACTCTCCTATGGAGACTGGGAGTGCGTTTGTAAAGGGAACTCGACTGTGCACCCGTGTAAAACTCTGAGTATCCATGGCCTCGCCGGACAAGGAAAACTTGCCTTCACCTATGCACAAGCGTGTCGCCCCCGTGTCAACTAGGAAGGACTATTCTTTACCCCCTATAACAACATCAACCTTAGGTTTCCTATGAGGGTCTGGTGTCACTGATAGGATAGAGCACATCAGGTTTCCCAGTGAGCTGCCCTAGTTCATATACAAGATTGGCCCACCGTGCACTTGTGGACTTTTCCCATTGTTACTTCTCCTTCCAGGGTTCATGGACTGTGATAGTTGCAGCGGTGCCTTTTGGGATTGCCCTTGTGGAAAATTCCGCATGCTTTGTGGTTGCGCCCCTTGATGCGCTCCTGGTGCTTGTTACTGCACCGTGTGATTCTGTGCAATGCCCTGTTGTAAAACTACAGGTGGATTCGCCATGCCTGCTCCTGTTCCTTGGCCATTCTGCATCATGCCTTGACTTCTGCATGTGCGTGCCAAATGCCCTGTCATTCTACACAGCCAGCATACTGGCTGTGGTCGGATCATTTGCCCATTTGACATATCTTGGTTACCATTTTGCATATTTTGAAAGCCTCCTTGATTAATTTGGAAACCTCTCTGATTGCTCTGCCATCCTCTTCCTCTAAATCCTCTTCCCCGTGGGTAAGACCCTACATTACCCTGATTATTTTGTTGTGGACTAGCCACCTGCTGCATGCTTGATTCAGCTGCACTAGTTAGCATGGCTCCTTCAGGGGCACACTTTGATAATTTCTTCTGCACCAATTTAGCTTCCTCACCCTTTCGAGTTGCCTCCTTTTTGTGATTCTTTTCCTGCAGCAGTCTGCAATAATGTGCGATAGTCGACTGTATTTCAGCCCAAGGTTTAGCCTCAACTCCTACCAATTTATTGAGTTGTTTCTGCACCGGTTCTGGCAACCCTTGGCACAATATATGGTAAAACACAGGTATTGATTTCATCCAAGATTCATGCGTTTCGAGCACCCACGTGTCTTGGAAATTCTGTATATAAATTAACGGATCTTCTGACTCCTTCATTTTTCGAGTCATTATAGCTCCCATATCGGAAGTGTCTGGATAAAGTACTCGTACCGCTTTCCATACTGCAGCTCTACAATTGTTAAATGGCGCCCCATCATGCGTGGTATTAATTGTTGTTACGCCAGGGTAGCCTGCTCGTACCCACACATCGTCTGCTCTCTCACCAAGTATGGCGATTAGGAGGCCCTTAATGTCCCCGATAGCTAACGTCTTTCCTCCTGTTATTTTTTCTAACTCATGTCTCCACTTTCCGCCTCCCGATGTCAGCATTGGAAGCTTGTTTTTCAAGTTTTTCGATCCATGTGTGGCCACAGAATATATTGTGGTCTTATTCCCCCCTTCTCTAGTAACGGAAATTGGAATGCGTAGCCCTCTTACTCTTTTCTCATTGTCCTCCTGTCTATTGCAGGAGTAATATTCCTGCATCACCATCTACCTGGTAATGTCCTTAGTCTGTCTACATAGGGCGGTGAAGACACCCCCCTCTGACCATGAGGTACTCCTTCAGGTCGGTCAGACTGTGTGGCTGACTCTGATGCCCTTGGTGCAGACTCGCTAGAGTCTGACCATCGTATCCCTTTTTCCCTTAGGAGTCGTCTTTCGCTCCGCCTCCCTTCTCCATTTTCCTCGCACTCCTCCCTTTTGGAGTCGGACATTGTTTGTCCCCAATTCACGCAACTTCTTGTGTCTTCATTGTTTCTACTGATTTCTAATCTGTCCAGGATAGTTCCCTATTTCCACTACTTCGGGTGACATCTTCAGTGTCATACAGCTGGGTGCTTTCCCAGCACTCGTCTTCCCCTCTCCTTGGGGTATTTGTTCTAGCCCCATTTCATCATATATTTTATCGATCGTTTGTTTGTTTGTTTATTTTATTTAGTCTAGCGCTCCAGACCCAGGGGTAAATGGGCGCTTAAAGGACAAGTTACAAGGTTACAGTATACAAACAGTTAAACCATTGTGGCGGAAGTATGCCATATATGGTATGTACAGGCAGGTATTAGGAAACATTTCAGAATATGTACAATATATACAATAAATACTAAGCTTAGTCTATCTGAGGATTACCTTCTCCAGAAGCCAGCTAATGACTAGTTTTCTGAACAATTCGAAGGATTTGGCCAGTTTAATATTCAGTGGCAAGGTGTTCCAGAGTTGAGGGGCGAGGACAGTGAAGCTCGAGCCTCCCGCTCTTTTGGCAGTGAATCTGGGCACGATGAGGCTGAGGGTATTGGATGATCTGGTGACTCTTGTGTTGGGTTTAAGAGTGAGTTTGTTGGTCAGGTACTGGGGGGCTAGGTGGTTTAAGGCTTTGTAGGTGAGGCAAAGGGTTTTAGGTAAATTTTTTGCTGAATGGATAACCATTTGCAAGATATTCTTGTGTAGGAGATGTGCTCTCTTTTGGGAATATTTAGTGCTGCTCTCAGCACATTATTTTGGAGGATCTGAAGTTTCTTGATTATAGCTTGGTTGGCACCAAGGTAAAGGCTATTACAGTAGTCAAGCTTTGATTGTATAAGGGCCCTCGCCAGAATGAGGCAACTGTTTGTAGATAGAAACGGTCTACAGGCCCTGATTAGGTTTCCCGTGTATGCGGTAGCTGAGGCAGTCATATTAACTTGTTTGGCGAGGTTAGTATTGGCGTCAAGGTAGAAGCCTAACGTTTTCACGTTTTCACAACTGGGATGATGTTGCCATCTATGGTGAAGTTTGAATAATCGGGGCTGAGTTTCTGTAGATTATTAGGGGACCCGACTAGGAGAAGCTCAGTCTTCTCATCATTCAGGCAGAGGCCGTGTGTGGCCATCCATGCCTGAATGATGGCGAAGATTTGTTAATCCTGGTGGCGTCAGTGTTGTAGTTGCCAGAGATGGTGAGGAGTATCTGGGTGTCATCTGCATAGTTGGTGTAGGTGACACCCAGATGGTCCAATCTATCAAAGAGGGGCTTCGTAAAGATGGTATAGAGGGTAGGGGAGACGCAGGACCCTTGTGGGACACCACAGGTGATGGGGATGGGGTCAGCTGCAGCCACAGATGAAAAAACCCTCATGGTTCTGTTGGCTAGGAAGGATTGTATCCACATGACAGCAGGGGGGGAGAAGTGGGCAGCAGAAGAAAGGTGGTTGCAGAGTATTTTGTGGTCAACCAGGTCGAAGGCTGCTGAAAGGTCTAGGAGGAGTAGGATAGCTGCTTTGTTTTTGTCCTTTATGTCATCAATCTGGCTTTTAAGGTCAACAAGGGCAGTTTCCGTTCCATGTTGAGGCCTAAAGCCAGATTGACTCAGGCCTAGCAGTTGATTAGACTCCAAGTAATCCTGGATTTCCAGATAGGCAACTCTGTTGAGGATTTTTAGCAGGAAGGGGACTGTGGTGATAGGCCTGTAATTGGTGGGAATGGCTGGTTAGAGAGATTGTTTTTTTTTAGGAGAGGGAGAACTCAAGACTGTTTTAGGTTGTTAGGTACAGAATTAGTTGAGAAGGATAGGTTTACTAGTTTGGATATAAATGGGGCGAGGTCTTGCGCCGCGTCTTTCATGATCTGTGCGGGGCAGCTGTCCCCTTTACAATTAGATGGTTTAAGGGATGCTATGATTTTTTGAATTTCGGGTATAGTAACCAGTTTGAATGTAAAGCCGGAGGTATTGCTAGTAGGGGTGGGTGTGCTAGGTATGAAGGCGTTGCTGTTGGAGAGTTGTAGTCTTTTGGATTCGATTTTGTTTTGAAGACCAGTGATTTTGTTAGCTAGGGCATTTTGGATGCTGGTGCACCATGCCTTGTCCTTCACGCAGATATCGGTTGGAGGATTCGGATTTTCTAATTCCTTCAGGATGGTGAAGAGTTCTTTAGCAGACGATTGGGCATTATTTATTCTGACATTACAGGCTTCTTTTTTAGTCCGGAATATCTCTTCTTGTAGTGGGAGGAAATGGTCGTAAGATTAACTGCAGAGGGGTTATTTTTCCAAAGGGTTTCCATCCTGGCTTTCTTTTTTCTAAGAATTTTGAGTTCCGGTGTGTACCAAGGGTTCAAGTGAGCTATAGGCTTACATTTGCGTTGCTTTAATAGAGCAACGGCATCAATGGTGCTGGTTAGGGCATCATTGTAGGAGTTGACTAGAAGGTTAAGGTTGGCCGTAGCTGAGATTGTGTTTAGAAGGGGGAGGATCAGTGGTGTAAGGGTTTCTGCTGTGATGTTGCGCTTGTTTCTAGTCAGGCAGGCTGGCTGGTGTGTAAGGGTGCTGTTTTAGGTTCGGATTCGTTTCTCTGATGCTTCTGGTGTCAAAGTCATCTTCAATATTTGCCCTAAACGGAAATGGTACAGAATCGTACACAGGAAAGAATTCTTCAGTGTCTTCCCAGTCTACAACTGGATCAGGTTTTTTAACCTTCCTCTCCAAATACTCAAGATCGCGTGCTCTCTGTCTTCGCTTACGTTCAATATCGTCATCAAATTCTTTGCGCTTCCTTGCCTCTTCTCTGACCCTATCTTCTTCCTTTCTATCTTCTTCCTTTCTCTTTTCATTTCTACGTTCATCTGCCCTTCGGATTTCCTCATCCCTTTTCTTCTTATTCTTTTCTCACGTATCTTTTGCTCTTCTTCTAACCTCTGCTGTTTCCGTCTGTCTTGATCATAGGCTGCTCTTGGGTTGCGATCGAGCTGTTTTGCTTGCTCTTTGTGATATAGCTGTTCTTGCCTTTGTCTGTCTTTTCTTCTTATCCTTTGGTCTCTTAACTCCTTTTCTTTCCCCTTCCTCTGTGTCGCGTCTAACCTCTCCTTTTGCCTTGCGTCTTCAATGCCTTTACCATCGAGTTTCTATAGAATTTGTCCTCCCATCCATTCCTCTTTTGTGAATGCTATCTCATCAGTTCTGTCTTTGCTCCCTTTAGCTCTTTTCCCATCTCTCTCCTTGTTGAGAGATGCACTTGTCTGTGCCTGTTCTTTCCTTTCATCATCGTGTCTCCCCTTGTCCCTTGGGACTGTGGAGGTAATATTCTTGACCTCATCTCTCCCTTGATTCTCGTCACCACTATGTGTAGGTGACTCATATGCAGGGTTGCTGTACCCCGTGGCTGCTTTAAGTTCCCTTAACGGGTATAATCCCTCATCCTTACTTTCTTCGATTTTTGTTTCGGGCGGGGCAGGTGGTGCGGTAGGCGTCACACCCCCCTCTGTGCATACAATAAGTATCCAATCTGTTGGCGGCTCTTCCTCCTTTACCTGTTCGTACATTTTCCACAACTTGCAAACAGCAAGGCGTTTTTCTAACTTCTTGCCTGAATATGTGGCATGCAAATATGTCATCATATTTTATAGGACGGCTTTAGATAAAGACCCATTTTGTGGCCACAGTATAAACATCTTGTGGCCAGTACTTTTAACCCACTCAGTGCTATATTTCTTTAGCTTGGGTGCGTGTTTTGGCAATTGCTTGCATAAGTGTGCTAATGGAGTTATGTCTTCCATGCTTTAATCTGTTCCCTTTCCTCTTATATAACATTTGTCAATGCTTTTGTGTGGTTTAAACAGCTTCTGACAATATGAGCGAGCACCAAACATCGCAAGCTCCAATCCAAATTCTCACAAACTTTTATACTACCGATCTGTTAAAAAAACATCAATTCATGTGCGATTCTGTCTCAGCTATCAAATCGCATGAAATTTTGAAATCAGTTTTCTCCAAAAATGTTCAATGCATATGTGTGACGTCACAACAGAGAAACATATAAAACAGACACTTAACAGACTAGACGGACACCAGCTGGACACAAATATCTCTGGCTCTAATCATTACCCCTTCATGAGTGTAAATGTACCCCTTGTACAACGTCTTTAAACATTGTGGTAGCCTAGTGGTTCCCCATTATGTGGGACTCTGGGTACACGTTTCTTCTGGCCGCTATATTAAAGCGCAGGAATAAGGCGAATTCTCTCACTTCTCGGGTGTCTACCCCAGTAACCTCTCTCTTCTCGGGTGTCGGGTGTCTACCCCGGTAATCTCTCATTTATCTATTATTGCTCTCGAGTCATTATCCCCTTATATATATATATATACAGTCTTTTCTACTACTAACTATATTTTGTTTTCCCTCCTCCCTCCATTACCTTTTCCCTTTACTTCTTCTAAGGCATGCACTATTTGCCAAAGCACTCAATTTTTTGCTTCACTCACCGTTCGCATGGTTCCTCTCTGGACCCTCGGGGTCACTGCCTTTGTTACCGCCTCCTTCAGATTTCCGCTCGCTCAGCTGCCTGTAGGAATGGGAAGGGAAGTATGGGGAAACGGGTCCATTCAGGCACTTTCTGCAGACTCTTGCTTACACTACCATTGTCTATGGGGAGCTTCATGGTCTACTCAGCCTAATGGCAAAGGACTTGTGATATTGCCGAAGACCTAGAGTTACTTTATGTCGACCGTCAATATGTGTCTTACTTTAATTAAAAAATTGATAGTCGAAAACCATCAAATCTCTGCTACCAAGTGTACTGGGGAGATGCCCGGCCCGGCCCATAGAGTCAGGGTTTGCTCCAGAGTCCTTTAAGACAAGATAGCTGCACCTTGAGATGGATGGGGTGCAGGGTTTCTTACTCCAACACCAATCGATAAGGACAACTCAATGGTTTCGCAAAGGGCAGTCCGTTTAATGACGAGTACAAAAAACGGAGAAATATGGAAATCAACACTGATGCGATAGTCCGTCTCGCTTCAACTCCCTCGGACTTCATACAAACAGTAACATGTATACCCAAAACTCATCATCATTGACGTGTAACACTCAAAAATTAACCTGCAATTCTATTGGTTAGGAAAAAGTTACCTTACTATAGGTACTATATCTGTATATGGTAACGGAGTAAGGGGATTGGATAAACATTATCAGGTGGGCCTTCCTTCTAACATTACTCTTGTAGACGTCAAAATGAGTATGACGTCCCATTGGACCTACTACCTATGATTATTTGGTCCATTGTGATTGGGTTGGCTTCAACCCCATGCATAAATCTCCACTTTACTTAGCAGCACAGAGAACAGTCAACCAGGTGCAGGGTGCCCTGAGATTCACCCGGCCTCCCTTCAATCAATCATTACTTTAGTGGCTATGTGTCAATTAGTTGGCTGTGGTTGGCCTCGAAACGGTATCTTCTTGTCAGAAAAAGTTACAATATCTTTGTCTGGGTGACAGCCAGGCGTAGGTGTGAACCCGTGCTGCTTCTTGCTCGGATGGTCATGTGCTGCGCGCACCATGAATCTGCCTAGTTTCCTTCAATTTGTGCATTTAATTCTTATTCGGCTTGCCACCTGCCTACCCCTCCTTATCTTGGCCTTCCTGAGATAGGCTATTCTGTTCTTAAGTTTCGATTCCGCGAAGCTAATGTTTGTTCTTCTATTGGTCTGACCATGGCTCTTCCTGTCTCGCGTTGCTTCTGCTGAGTTTCGATTGACCCATCTCTTCTCGTTTTAGCTGGAATACGAATCCTGTCCTGTTTGACCTCTAGTAACCTGAGTTAATTCTGCTTTTGTGTAAAGTGGACTCGCACTTGTATAACATGCTTCGTTATGAGGTAGATTGTGTACAATGGCACTCGCAGCGGTCTCGCTTCTACTAAGCATAGCAAGCCGTACTGTTTTCTTAGCTTTCTTGCGGTTACAAGCATATGTACAGGCTGGTTGAATGACTTCATCCTGCTTTATAGCTTAAGTTTCTTTATATTTCAACATTGTCTCTTCATCTAGGTTCACAATATCCTTATTCTTGTCGTGTCGTTTCGTCTCTATGTGTCATCTTTGGGTCGTCTTATCTTCTATCTGCAAGTCAGTCCGGGCCTTCGTGACGTCACCATTCGTCTTCAATTAAGACCTTGGTGGTATCTTCCGGGACAGTGTTTAAGCAATCTTCATTTCGTTTCATTTGCTGGTAGGGTTTTCTCAATGGGTACCTTACTGTCCATGGTTGTCTGGTTATTGGTACTTTAATAGGTATTGTTCTTCTGATAGGCACTGGGCAGATCCCCACTGCGGCTCTCTGCTGGTTTATTTGCTCATCATACGTCACGTATGTTCCTGGTACTTCAAAATGGGCGACTGGAGTGCAGGCTTTATTTGGGACCTCCTCTACACTGTTTTCGTGTATTTCTTTTAAGCATCGTCACCTGAAAGGTGTATTATTAATCTGTGAGGATAAGTCCAAGTTAAACCTTAGGTATCCAATGGAGACTGACTAAAGCATTGTTAAGAGTTCTGTAATTGAGAAAGAAACACATTCATGCCTTACTGCCCGCTGCACTATTTTCTGACTGCACTGACAGTGTGCAACATGAGCATAATTTCTGCAAGCCAGGTCTCATTCGCACTTCAAGTGAATTCAGTTGCTAATAAAAAAGATTGCCCATTTAGAGCAACTAAGATCTAAGCTTACAAACCAATTTCATTCCGGCATTAAATGCACTTGGCTGCCTACGAATAATGCCACAAGCGCACGTTTAGGACCTGTGCCTGCTTCAGAAGGCATTGCACGGTCAGACGCCATCATGCCTCTCCAAGGTCTTTTATCGATATAAAAAAACTAGACGCTTGAGATCGGTCATCGTCAATCTTGTATTTATTTTTTATGAAAGTGTTTTGCACTTTATAGAAATAAACTTTGAACACTGCTAAAATCAGTAATGCTCATTACAAGAAAAATGTAATAGTTCCCCAAAACAGAGGCAAATATATAAAAAACATCCCTAATAAACTGCATTTCCTATATTGGTCCCTCATATATGCCTAGTGAGGGATTTTATCGTAAACTTGCCACTATGAAATTGTTATTTTCTTCCTCCATCTTCCTTCTCGAAAACAAGCATGTCTTCATTTCTTCGGGGTTTTAGAAGAATTGAGCAAATACTAAACTTGCCAATTGATAAAGCTTTGAACAATTAACACATTAGTGTCTTTGAGTTCCCACTCCATTCTCCATGTAGAATTCTGTAAGACAGTGTTGATATCTTGCTTATGGGCGTCAATCATTTCTGAAACAATTAGTTGATTGAATCTGAAAAATGCATACTGCCTCATCTTTAGGCGAGAATGGGAACAGACTCAGATAAGCTGCTGATAAACTGTACTATTTTGGAATGTGTACATATTTAGTGAGACTCTGTTTTGTTCTCGACATGTATCAAACCCTTGCCCAATCGCTAGTCTGTAGAAACTCATCCTTAGCTGGTACCCTCTCCCATAGCTCCCAACCTTTTTTGTCACCAAGGCGGGTGAAAACACCAGATTTTCTTTTGGCGGGTGAGAGGCCCATAGAAGTGAATGGGCGTAGGAGGGGCTTGGCGGGTGATTCATCAGCTTTCAAGGCGGGTGACACCCGCCAAAGGCGGGTGAGTTGAGAGCTATGCCCTCTCCCCCATCTAGTTCCAGTAAGACTGCCTTCTTTTTGTTCATATTTGTTTAATGGGAAGGCGTTAGTCACAAACTCCTTCTGGAGGAAGCAAAGGTGATTTCAATCCTACGCTAATCCAATCTTTAAAGCGAATAAGAGCGCTTTTAATCGAGCAGTTGATAGCCATGCCATAACTTCCAGTTCTGCATGAATCACTTCAACAGTCATCTTCTAAAAGAGGCAATTACAACCCTGGCGTTAAGGGGTTAACGGCGCCGTAAAAGGCTGCGGCGCCGTTAAACCCTTAACGCCAGATTCACACTTTAACACCTGCTTTTTGCAGGCGTTAAAGTCCAAGGCGCTAAGCGACCTTGGTGCTAATTACGGCACCCTAATTTACGGTGCCGTAATTAGCGCCTTCCCCATTGAGCCCTATGGGTCAAAAATGGGAATGGGGAAGGGGCAATGGTGAATGGGGATTTACCGCCCCGCCAACCTTGGAATGGGGCGGTAAATCCGCCATCCACCATGGCGGAATCCGGCATGGACCATGGTGCCAATAGCACCATGGTCCAACGCCAGGGTTGTAATGAGGCCCAATGTAATCTCAGGCAGGCTTCAGCTTCCAATTCTGCCAAGCAGTCAAGGCCACCATGTGCCCAAACGCTCCATAAAAGGCCAAACACATTAACTTTGCATTGACACATTTAAATAAAGGATTCAACGAAAAGCCTTCTTGATTTTAATTCATCATGTTTAAACCCCCCAAAACAAAATCAGAGACAACTTCTACTTTTGTCCCCCAATTCTTTGTGTAATGAGTATATTGTATGCTCTTAGTTTTAGCAGTGTTACTTTCCAAGTTGTTTATATTGAAAAAGTTATTCAGTGAATATATAATTAAGTCATATATAATCAAGTCATCAGCATAAGCCAGCCACGTTATTGGAGCACCCTTAACAAAGGGGGAAGGCATTCCATTGAAGTAAAATGAGAAGGTAAATCAGTTACATATAAATTAAACACAATAGGAGCCAAATGCACCCCCCGCTTTAACTCGCAAAATGTTATGTGGTAGGTCAGACAGAGGAGGCGGACATGCAGGCATAGTTAAATGACACTTTATTGAAAAAAATGTAAAGAGAACCTTCTCTAATCTCTACCACTAGGATGGGTTCCCTATACTAAAAAACAATAAACATGTGCTTGTCAGGATGTCTCACAAAGTAGGGTCAGTCCTCCATCCCAAAATCAAAGCTATCCTATCACTATCCTGAACAATATTTTTCAAAGTTCCTTCTGGTAGCAAAGTATTGTCCTGTTCAGGTATTCAGGTTTATCCCATCTCCAGGGATATGTAGACTTGACCCGGGAAGATCAGTACTTCCAATTCCAAGAATTTTTGGTACTGGGCATTCCTGGTCTGTCTCTCCTGGTTGCTTTGGGTAGGCACCTGTACTTTCTCTCTCCGGCTTGATCTCTTTCTCTCGCTTTTTGTGGGGTGATCACTCTTTCGGCCCTGGGTGGGCTATGGGCATCTTTAGTCCATTTGTCGTCTTGGTTTGGTTCGCCCCTTGGTGTGGCAGTCTCTTGGTTACCCCCTTGCGGGCGGCTATGGGCTTCTTTGGCCTTATCAGTTGCTGCTCTTCGTTTGCTCCTCTGTGGGGTAGTTTCTCTGTTGGCCTTTCATGGCTCATGGCCTTCTCTATCCCTATCTGTTTCGCTCACCCCTTTCGTTAGTCCTTGGAGGACTAGTGCTTTTCTGGTCCAGTAATTGCTTTGTTTCGTTCTCCCGTTCCAGGAGTAGTCCTTTGGTTAGCCCCTTGCGGGCTACATGTTTCTCTAGCCCTGGCAGTTCCATGTACTCAACTCCATCCGAGCCAACGCAGAATGCAGCTTCCATTAGTTTCCTCCTGCTGGATCATCAGTACTCCAGGATGCTGGTAACGCTCGGCCTTGTGGTGCTGCCATTGTCTACCTCAGTGTGCCCTCACTGGTTGGGGGCTCCACCTTTGTTGAAGCTACAGTGTCTTCCACATGTCCTCCGGTCTTCACCCACCATGGTGTCTGTATGGAATCATGCTCCTCCTCTGCGCGGCTCTGCTCCATGGTAGATGCTCTTTCCTGATTCTCATGTCCAGTGGAATGGAAAGAGAGATGGTCCTGGCTTCAACAGAGATGTGGCAACAAATGCATGTCACAAGTCAAGTTGCCCACATTGAAGGTGCACTGCACATAATGTCCCTGTTCACTTCCCATATAACCAATAAACATGTCAGACTTAGGAGTAATAGGTGCTGTGATGTAATCCTTACACAGGCATTCCTTGTCCCCAGAGGGACAGTCAACCCAAGTGGGATCCTGCTTGCCCTGTGCCCTACAGAGGGTACTGCATAACAAGCTACCCTCCCTCGTCCCAAAGGGGGTGTATCCCCATTTGGGAGAACAGACAAATTCCCTGAATTCATCACAGTTGGTATTTCTTTAGTGACTGTACCTTTTGATATCTTAGCGAATTTGGACATATGTGCCTGCATATAAGGCTTTAATCAAAAAGAGCAATGAGACACCCAATCCTTAGACCTAAGTTCACAATTCCTTTCAGTCTACTTTGTTGAAGACGGCACTAAAATCTCTAAAGGCTGCCAATAAGGAATGTTTTTTCTGAACTATTGCTCTTAAGCTATGGCTGTGGCATATAGGGCTAGCACGGCGATCTTGGTTGATATGCCTTTCATGAAACTGATCAGACCTATTGATAAAAAGTGTTTCCTTTCTATCCCCATATTAAGCTCAGCTAAAAGAATTTTAGAAAATCTATTTGAAGTTGAATTCAGTAGGGCAATTCGTCTTTAACTACATGGATCAAGGCAAGGACCCTGTGTATATATGGGGACTAGTGTGCTTTTTAGCGAATTTAGGGAAAATGGCCCACAATTTGATAGAGATATAAAGATTGCATATGTTATGATCCCAAACCTTCAAATTTGTTTTCAATAAGATGTTCCATGTTTGGTCAGGACCTGGAGCTCCTCAATGCTTTATCTTATTGATAATGTCTATTACATGGTTACTGTTATTTTAATATCCAGATTTGGGTGTGTTTTATGAAGATTCCCAATCTCTCCCTTCCAGTCCACTCCAAAGTGTACCATAATAAAGGTGACCAATGACTCTTCTGAAGTTAGGTTTGTCTGTTCTGTCCAGATGTGCTTTTGCCAGCCATTCATCAACTACCAAAATGTTCTGTTATCATTTTGAGCAATAGCTGTTAACATTACCTTCCATTTCTCTGTTAGTAAAGAACACTTAGTTAGTTATGGTACACTTTTATTTATTCAACTATTTTTTTGTCTGGTCTTCCTAATTCAGTTATTTAGTGTTTTTGTTAAATGTGTGATTCTTGCCCTAAACTACTTTGCAATATTTTAGTGAATATCTCTTCCTTAGAACTTAATTTCTCTGATATATTTTTGAAAAGCTTATCTTTAGCAGCTGCTCCATAACATGCTGAACCAGGCTTGAGTATTAATTTCTCACCATCCAGAGGTTAGTGATTAGGGATGGCATTTGAACTGTTTTCACAAGGGTTAATTGCAAGGGAATGTACCATCAATGATCATGGATAAACTTCTAATTGGCAATCTAATGTTAGGGAAGAGTGATCATATTTGTCCCAATTGATTAGCACATTTCTTATCATGAGCCGAAACAAATATATAATCAATAATAGATGTTGTCTTAGTTATCTTGGTAAAACTGGCTGGAAAATCCCTCTATTCCATTAAGAATTTTGATCTGTAATGACCCCAAAGTCCGAGCGAATCTAAACCGTGAGAGTTACTGGAAGTATAGGATCTCGAACCTTCTAGTTTACTAATTTTATTCAATTCCCATGTATCATTATCTTCCCATACTTCCCAATTGACATCTTGCATTAAAATACCTACAATAGTGACTTGTTCTGTGAAATGTTAATCCATGATTGAATAGTGCCACTCCAAAAATGTTCCTGCTGGTAGCTGCTAACATAGCTTTCTTTATTGTGAATCATTTTCTGCCTCCAATCAGTAAACCACTTCAATGTGCTACTTTCTTGCCAATTCATGAATACATACAGGTAATTTCCTTCCTGGCCCATACTTCTTGCAAACAAATGATGTAATGTAAGAGAAAGAACACAATCTTTTATCCATTGGCATGCTCATATATGAAGTATAAAGGCGTGCGCATACTCCCCACACTGCATGCCTTCTACTGGAACGTTGTCACACTGCACCTAGAAGGGTAATCTGACTTCCTTAAATCTGCGGGGCCCTAAAGAGAAACATCTTCTGCACAATGTATGTCCAAGTTTAGCTTTTCTTCAACTATGCCTTTGCCACTGTGTATTTTGTTTAGATATACCTGCTTATACACCCGAATGGTCACATGCCTAACACTGGCCCTCTCCAACTACACAACTACTGCAAGTGTAAGGATCCTTGGGGATAAGGCTGCTTCATTGTATAGCATAACTCACAACAAGGACTCCCCAAAAGAATACTTTTTTCTCAACTGTATGTTAAATAATGAAATAACAAAGTTCAGGGCTGGTAACTGTTGGTTTCAGTTTTGGCTCCTCACTTGTACTCACCTTTATCAAAGCCATCCCTGATGGCTTAAACATGGTGCAAGGTACTTTAAAAGTGGTTATGTAAAAAATATACATTTGAGAGGGAACAAAATGTTCTTGGTCTATGGTGTTAGTACAAACATGAGGAAGGCCAGAGTGCTAAGCACTAAGCAACAGTGACCTAAATTTGATTTAATTTCTCTGGCGATGCTGTTTGGTCCAGATATCAATAGCGTAGCTCTGAGAAGTGAGCTGCCAAGAGGGGCTGCAACATATGGCTTTCAATAGTACCCTGGCTCTCACCAATGGTGCAACTCTTTTTAAAATGGCAATGAATTTAGTTGAGTGTGCCATCTGACCACCAGGCTGTGAGCTACTCTAATTCTTTAATAATGGCACAGCTATGCGGGTGTCATCCTAAAACATGCTGATCGCTGCAGAACTGATTTAAAACTCTATCCTCTATTCTGTTGCTGATTGGAGTCATACTTGATTGTTGTCTGGCATGCAATACGCTTTGTTTTGTTAAGATGTATCCTCTTATGGAATTAATGGAGGATAAACTACAGAAAAGGAACATATCACCAAGTTACTACGATTTGCCCTCAAGAAGGTCTGGCCATGTAAAACTCTGACCATCATGACTAAAACTTAAGTTGGTGATCTAGTAGTATTATTTTGTGGAAGAGAAGTTGTGCTTAACAACAATATGATTAACAAGCACATTCTGCTTTAAGCCCTTATATTGAACAACATTGTAATGAGAAATTAACTGTATGGCACACAATATTCCAGACTAGGTTGTGATTTTGTGCATCAACATGTGGCTAGTGATTCTCATGCGGGTGCTTCCAATGTAAGTTGGTTGATTTATGCAAAAAAGCATGTGGCTTGTGATGTACAGAAAAAGCTGGCTGCACCTTGTGTAGTTGTTTGGGCAAGGGGTACTGTCACTTCTGAAAACATGAACAAACCGGGTTCACGAAATCAGGGACTCTTTAGTCGGTTTGGAGTTTTAAGGGAACTGCCGAGGTGATGAGGGGGAAACACACTAGTCGGCTAAGATGCGGCGCAAAACAAATAGATAGATTTCATTTGGACTTGATGGTGGGAAAGGGGTTCCTATAGGGGACTCTGGGTTCCCCGTCCTCCAGAGGCTATATGATGATAACTTAGTTAATGGAGGTTTGCCTGTACAGCTGGCCCATGCTTCCACATGTCAGCCTCTATCTTTCCTTCTTTTTGGTTCCTTGTCTCTTCAGACTCAAGGTCCTATAAACCCTAATGTAAATATCTTATTTCCTAGGAGATGAAAGTATGAGGCACCGGCGGACCCACCCTTTTCCTCCTCCAGACCCTGTATCCCATAGCGGGTTGTGGCACCAAACCTCCATGTTCTCCTAGGCCCATCAGCCAGCCAAACCATAGAACCACATCAAAGTTCAAAATGAGAAAGTGGGGGGTTATGCATTAAACATTAGTGATTTCTGGATGGGTAATCATCACCAGTTCTGAGCAAAAGGCAGTGACAAGTGACAGATTGTAGGTCATCTATATTTCGACGCTGAGCTTTGTAACTTAGACAAGCTGCTGTCTGGAGGGAGAAAGTGGTATCTGTGGGGAATCACTCCAGCTTCTTTCAGTCTTGCTTCCTGCTGCATACCCTCTGCATCTGACCACGGTCCTCAAGTACTCTGCCTGCCACGCTGCCTTCCAGGAGAGGTCTGCACTCCTCCAGCGGTCTGTAGATCTGCTTGCAGAGCTGACTTCATTTTCACCATTCTTTCTGCTTTTAAATGTCCCGCCAGGTTAATTGGTCCAAAAAGGACTAGACAGCTCATTGCCGACTTGCGAGTTCTGTATTGCTCTTGCTTACCTCCTCCTCATCCCAGTACTGAACTGACGTATGTATGTGTGTGAGTCAATAAAAATAGGATGTATTTCTCTGGTTTGTCTCTTCCTCGTCCCAGTACCTAACTCGTGTCTATTGGAGAATTATTTATTGGCAATAGCCTATAAAGGCCTGGGGGATGGTGGACCCATTATGAAAGGGAAATGGGGATACCGTGTCTCATCCAAGGGAGCCTTGCCTCCACTCCCCAAGTCTCCTCCACCCAGGTAGACCTCCCTCGCATATCCACCCCAGGGTCAGGAGCCGATAGCGATGGCCTTTCTCTGGCCACCTGGGAGGAGGATATGTTGGGTAAAGAAGTGAGGACGCCCTCAGTTTTCTCACAACCCTGACAGCCAGAAAGGGGAAAATGCTGACCGGCCTGGGAAGAGGCTAAGGTAAAACATTGCTATGGTCCTGGTACAGAGAGACCAGGAAAGAAGCAGGACCCCTCAGTGGAATAGGGGCAGAAGCAAAGATCCCCTGAAGAGGAGAGGGGGGTGACTATTCAGGTCCCCTGAGGACGTGATGACCAAAGAAGAAAGAGAGAAGGAATTTAATGAAGGTAGACTCCTGAAGGCAAGGGGAGTGATGCAGAGAGAGAGAGGGGGACGAATCATCCAAAAGACAGGGATAGAGAACCAAAGCACAGGACCAAGCTGAGCCCTCGCTTAAGAGGTCCTGCACCTAGAAGACAACTACAGGTCCCGGTTTGATTACTTTGCGTAAGCGGCCCTATTGTTTTTCTACCTGAGAAAAGCTCTTTTGAATTGTTGAATTTTTGTTATTTAGGGCCGGATTTTAAGTTGGATATTCCACCCTCAATACTTTTCAGCCAAAGGAAGGACAGTTTACATTCTTCATTGCACCATTTGATTAAGTGATTCTGACAACTCACTTTCAAGGAACTTTTGATTTAGGAACCCTTTATTCTAAGTTAAAGGATTAGATGTGAGGTGCGTGTTTACTTTAGGGTTTTAGTACTTTGGGGCACCTTTTTATTTCATCAGTGAAGTACACCTTCAATTTCAATTATTCACTGAGGGATGGACTTATAAATCATTTACATTTGAACCCTTTGCTTTATTCTTTAAACCCTGGTTTGGGTGCACCTGGTTAATAAAGTATTTTCTTTAAGAGGACTCAACGTCTGATCCTCTTCTGTTCACCATGTCGTCACACTCGTCACATATCCAATTGCTATAAATTGTGTCATATCCGATTCATCCTCACTGGTCATTTTCTTCCATGTAGTTCTTATCATGACACCTCTTGTAGGTCTGTCAAGAAGACAGGACACCGAGATGGACTAAACTATGGTTTATTAAAACAGGTACAACCTACAGGTCTCGTGGCCAATCTACCGCTCGCCTTCTGTCCAGACCGCAACTAGCCTTCCCCAAGAGTTCCAGTTTCACCCTCTCATTGCTCTCTCCCTTCCTGTCATAACACCCCATAACCGAGCTGGTGCAGATGCAGCCACTGAAATGATGCACAACATCTTGGTTGGGAGTGTTTGTCAGGCGACATCCCAACTATCTACCTGTCTTTACTCCTCCCTACCACTACTGAAGGTTCCTTCATACTCCTCCTTTGCCTCTCTGACAGGCAAAAAGCACCTTGACTTCATAATCTATGGCAGGAAGAGCTATACCAATGTAAAATAATATAACAGAATTTTTGTGCTTGCATTGACAAACAAAACCTTTAAGTCGTGCTCTGTACAAGGTGTGCATGTATCGCGTACAGACACACACACAGACACACACACACACACACCTGTATATGCGTATATATGACATATATGTGTCATGAAATTAGGTTCAAGTTAGCAGATGTTTTTAAATTGCTGCTTGTTCATTGCAGCTGGTTTTGTCATGTTGTCTTGTGTAACTGCATTCAGCCTGCCAGTTTTCTATGATTAATGGAGACGTTTGCCTCTGTAGCCCTAAAATCGCGCCCTCCCGCTGCTATCTCATTAGCATGTCATTATTTTACAGAATTCATGTATTAAGATGTAGGATTGGCCTTGGGGTACCTGTGGCATCGCACGCTTAAGTAAAATGATATTTCATGTTGATGTGTTCATTACAGGCTGGTCTTTGTTTTTTGATGCATGAAGTCTCGGGGTAATGTATTTTGGCGCCTGGATTAGCTGATAAATTCAGTATGCCTTTGCCAATAAGATGCAACTTTGAAGAATCACGGTAATATGCTCTGTACACGTGTATTGTTCAATGCACTGTCTGGACTCTCAAAGTAAATAGCGTTATATAAATATTTCATGCACGCACTATTTTGGGCTTTGGTTGATTTCAGGGAATAAAGCCCATTTGGGTTTCATTTAAAGCAAAGCGATCAATCGACCTCATTCCAAGGTATTGTTCAGCCTGAGTGCAATCTCGCCGGCTGAGCTGTCATCTCACGGGTCACTGTTCTAACCGCGAGCTAAGGCTGCCATTCGGTTTTACAATGTGCAGGCCAATGATAGAAGCCTGCAAGATTATGTCTGAAAGAATTCTTCTTGCAGAGTAATCTTTGACTTTGAGGAATGCTGCCTAAACGAAATGTGGAAACCCATCTTAAGCCCTGCACCGGGGCCGTTGACAAAAAGCGTTGCATTGGCAGTTCTGCTCCTCCAAGATGGCGTCTATCCCGAGCAAAGCTTACCTCACTGCTTCTTTTCCCTGTTCGATGGCTTTAGTTATAGCGCCGCCACACATGCAGCGTTTGCTATAGGGTACTTTCATACACGCAATAAATGGATCACGGTGGCATATGGTGAGGGAGTGGTGTTTTATGTACAGGATAATTTACAGATCAAGGCTTTTGCAGCCAGACACTCCAATAACCAAAGCATTGATTGGATTATGAGGTTGGAGAACACTGAGAACAGAATTTACCCAGGTGGCCTGCTGATTTCATCTTCCCAGGGGACAAATGTTGGAAGATGCTGTTGACGTAGATCAAGGTATCACCTTATTTTTGTTGAGGCCTTTGCCCACCCTCCAGCTCTGCTGGATTCTGTCTATCTCTGTCAGTGGTCCCGGGTTTGCCTGTGAACACTGAGGAGGAACGAAGAATGAGCAGAGCCATGGTGTACCCTACAGGTTATTAGTTTTGGCAATTATGTGGCGCTAAAGCTCCTCCTGTAAACCGAAACGTTTGCATTAGAGTACAGCCAGGGGCAAGTGGCATATTAGGAAGGGTATAAAGCTTGTAGGTGTGCTTTGGTTATACCCATTGACAATCCACTTTCTGCCCCTACCTGCCCAAAACACATCCTCCTGGGATCTCTTTGAGCTAGGTTTAACAAGCCTTACCATCAAACTTTGTGCTCAAAGTGCCTGCCAGTGTTTTTTTTAATCAGTCTTCTGAGAGTTTGACTTAATTGGAGTTGTAAACACACTACTGGTGTCATATACATGTTTTAACCAGGTCTGCCTTAAACCACTGGATTTAGAAGCACTATGTGTGTCCTTCACTGAAGTACTGTGAAAAACAAGCATGGCAAAGTCAACAGTGGTGGTTTGTTTATAAGTATTAGACATTTTCCAGGCACTGCTATTATATACCCAGGTACTCGCACCATTTTACAGCTGCTACCATCAATGGTCAGTTATTACCCCTATGGCAGTGCCTGGCAAATGCCAAAACTGTTGTCATTTCCAATGCTTATTTTTGTAGTGGGGTGATGTGAGTTTTTCCAAGCCTGCTGGTTATAATTATCAAGGAATGAGCAAATTCACCTTAGAGTGGCACTTCACACCACCATCCATTCCTGAGACACTCCAGTGGGATACCATGGTCAGCTCTATTGCATGCCGCCAAGAAGTCCAGGAGAATTAGTTCTGCTGGAGCTCCCGCATCAAGGGCACGATGGAGATTTGCTTTGACTTTTCAGCTAGGCCGAGTCACTGACCAACTCATGGCTCTGAATCTTGTATTCCATGATGTCAGAAACTTGTCTGAAGTCAATCAAATGCTTGGGGTTGCCTTTTGTTTTTTTTCAGAGCATGTGCAATAAGACTTTCAGGGTAATTCATGGAATAAATGTACGCGGAAAACGGGCGCTTGCGCGCAAGCACCAATTTTCATGCGCATACGTATTCATGGAACACATTGTTCGTAGCTTACCTGAGACCTGCGCTGAATCCACGTGGGTCCAATACATCACTGAGACACCACAAACGCCATGCACGACACGTCCAGCGAAGGCGCTCACTGTCCAGCACGCACACCTAAAAGGGGTGCGGAACACGTGAAATGGGGAACAGCACGTGAAAATGGGGGCATTGCGAGGATTTTACTGCAGTGCTTCCCCGTAATGCTCACACGCGCGCTAACAACACATATTCATGAAATCGAACAGGGCTCACCGGCACACGGCAAAAGACACGCAAACCCGGAAACACGTATGCCAGGCAAAAGCAGTTGGAAGCGCGTCCGCGCACAAAAGCCAATGGATAAAAGTGCATACAAACAACAAACGCGCGTATACAGCTAAGATGAATGTACCATTCCTCTCAGCAGTGATCGTGGGACACCACAGGAGGAGGAGGAGGATAGCCAGGCTCTGCATTTTCTTACCCAGGACCAGCCTTTTTGGGATGCCTGATGACCAGGTCTATGGTAGATATAGGTTTCCACCTCATATCCTAGACCTGGTCACTGAGTGAGAGGATGACCTCACATCACCCAGCCTGTGCTTCCAAGCACTGAGCCCTTTGGAAAAGGTGCTCAATGTCCTGCATTTTCTGGCTAATGGGTCATTTCAGCGGACAACTGCCATAGTTGGTGGTATCTCACAGCCCACGCCATCACGCTGCCTACACCAGGTGTTGGCAATCATGACTGCACGCCCCTCAGTCCGCAGGCACATATACATACCCAGAACACCCACAGAAAGGCAGGCCGTGGTCCAGGACTTATATGGGGTGGCACACTTCCCCAAAATGCTTGGTGCCATTGATTGCACCCATGTGGCCCTACCTCCACCTAGAGCCACTCAGCACATGTATTGCAACCGCAAGCAGTGGCATTTCATCAACGTGCAGGTTGTATGCGATGCCAAGGGAATCGTCACCTCTGTCTATGCAAACTATCCAGGGTCCACCCATGACAGTTTAATATTCAGAATGTCACCCCTAAACTGGGACCTGGAAGCTGGGAGGCAGGGCAACACATGGCTCATTGGTGAGTACAAATGCCTGTGCACATGCATGCATGTTGCACACAGACAAATAGAAAAACCCAACTAATGACAACCATTATCACCTCCAAAGGGGACAGTGCCTACTCTCTGAGCACCTACATGATGACGCCAATACGGAACCACACCACCCCAGGTAAGATACAACGCAGCCCATATTGCAACCAGGGCCATAGTAGAGCGCACATTCGGAGTGCTCAAGTCACGTTTCCGCTCCGTTTACCGCTCTGGTGTACAGCGACTATATGTACCCCCAGTAGTGTGCAGGATCATTGTGGCAGCATGTGTCCTGCACAATGTTGCAACACAGCAGAGCGTACCGGTGGCCATGGTGGTGCCCCTACATCCCCAACCACATGCTCGCCTGCTGCACATGGGAGAGGAAAGGGCATGTGGCGAGGGAGCCCGTACCCAGCTTGTGGCTCAATTTATCACCTAAAATCCCACCCCTGCGGAGTGCACACAGGCCTGGCACATTCCAGGTGACAATCAATGATGACAAAGGGGACAGTCAACTGTCACAACCTTACCACCCTGAGAATGTGTCCTTGGAAGTGCTATATTGTGTGCATCCCTAGATACTTAAACCCATTCCCGTGTGACCAAAAGGCACACATTCAAGGTGCATAATCCACTACCCCCTTGCAAAACAGCACATCCAAATACTGGTATGGCACCTAAACCCTCCCAAACCCCATGTCACCCGCCCAACACACCATGCCATGTCATGCAATGTGAAAACAACAAAATAAATGCACAACACATGACACAACTGTCGCAAAGTGCACTGTGACAAATGGAAACAGGCCAGCGGCAATTCCCTCTGACACATCAAAATCAAACCGTACACATGAACATATATTTACCAGCATAACATATCATGAACACAGGACCCAACAGTGACAACGTCAGACAGTGACCAATCACAATACCACAGGTGTCTCAATGTGACAAGCCCCCACATGGACCCCTCCCATCCTGAGTGTGTCGCTGCTAGCTAAATGTGGCAGGGTACAGCATACAGCATGAAGTGCATCAACAATGGAGACAGGCAAGGTAATACATGAAGATGTAACATGTAAATATGCACAATTAGCAATATACAAACGAAAATGCATATCAACCATGCACTGGAGAAACCATCATTCATCCCCACTAGGGGTGTATACACAGTTTGGACTTCAAACTGGCCACAGAAATAATGGAAGCCCAATGCCTCTGTGTAAGTTACTGTCACACGGTGACCTCCTTGCAAGCCCATGGAAAGGGGAAGCAGGATTGGCATATGTGTCTGGACCGCAATCCTCAAACACAAACATGAGACAAGCCTGTATGGGCCCAGCTGGAAACACACAGTGGATGCCTTCAGATGCCACACAAAGCAACACACTGTTACATGAATGCACAACAGACAAAAAAAACAATGACCATGGTTGACCAGGGGCTAGGGGGACCACCCAGGAGGGAGGAGGTGCAGGGTGCACCTCAACACCCACATGCGTGGATGTTGAGAATAAAAGAAAAAACATTCATAGGCTCATGGCCTGTACGGCTAGCCTATAGTGGAAGTACTGTTGTCGCTGTCGACACCCTCTGGTGCAATATGAGAAGGTGTGCATGGTACAGGAGGCTGACCACGCATAGCCCTGGAATGCTCCTCCATGGCAGCAAGCATGCGGGTCTGAAAGGTCTGGTTCTGCAGGATGATGGTCCGGAGGCCCCCATGCAGCACCTCACATGTAACACGGAGTTCCGCCTGCAAGGCCTCACGTGTTGCACAGGCTTCCACCTACAAGGCCTCACGTGACACACGGACCTCCTCACGGGTTGCCTGGAGCTCAGCCGAGATGTTGTGTGTCAGCTGCTCCATCTGCTGTTCCACCCGTCTACTGTGGCCCACCTCAAGTGCACCCAGAGTAGCTCTGAGGGAGGTGTTCTCTTCCCTCAGGGCATCCCTGTGGGCCTGTGCCTCTACAGCCATGGCTGTGCGCAGAGCCCCCAGTTCAGCCCATTGGTCCCTGTTGGCGGCCAACGTGGACCGTGTTGCCTGCTGCTGGAGCTCCACCTGCCGTTTGGGTTGGAGAATGGAATTGGCCACCCTTTCTACGCCCTGAGCCATTATCTCATATGATGCCTCCTGTTGCTGTGCATACATGGAATTCTCCCACACAGTATTACCCTGTGGCGCACGGCCACTGCGTTGCTGGACACCACACCTGTCAGGCCCAAGGAGACCTGGTCCTTGCTGTGCTGGCACTGCCGGTGCCTGCAGGACTGCATTCCTCCTTTGATCTGCTGCCCCAGGAACAGGAGCAAATAGTGTGGAGCATGACACCACTGAATGGTCCCTTGAGGGGTCTACCCCCACTGCAGGTGTATTGGACAGAAAAGCATCCATGCCAGAATCACTCACCTGCGACAGCACATATGGTTCAATATCTGATTCTGCACCATAGGCATAGAGATCCTCAGAGGTGTACTCAGAGACACCCCTGGCCGGGATGGTCTGTAGCACCAATGGATGTTCATGGGCTACCAGACCACAGCCTCTACTGATGCCTGGTTGGGCCTCGGACCACTCCACCCCCTTCACCATCTTCTCCTCCTCCTCCTCCTCTTCCTCCTCTGCTTCCAGTACCTCATCACCTGCACAAAACAAAAAGAAGACATGAACATACATGTCAACAGCATATACCACACACATAGGTATTACAATGTTGACATCCAACACATGAATCAGTCATGTAACACTTGACATAAACTCAGGCATACACGCAGTGCCAATGAAGTGGAAGGGGACCCTGAAAGCAGACATGGATGAGTGTAAAATGGCAAAACAACACATGTGATGCATGGTGCATAGCACCTGCATCACACACAAGCCTGTGACTGGCATGGACCTTCAACAAACATGACAGATGCCAACACACAGATGCCACGTAGCATAGCCATGACAGAACTGTCAACCAGCCCCAGATGGAAGTTAAATACTACTGTCTGTGATTCATGTAAAATGCATGTCATCAGACAGTACATGGAAATCACTCCGACAAAACACGTGTGTCACAGGATGCAACAATGCTAAGGTGTTGAAATACAGTGAAGGGAGGCACATGGATACATTAATGCTAGGTCACTTTGACATCACACAGGTGAATAGGCATGTTGAAAGGTGAAACAGGGCTCGGAAGTGTGTGGGTGTAGTGCAGTACATGTGTACTGCCTCAACTATCAATAAAAAGACAAAACCAGTCATTTCAATGTCATCTCATGATGGCAGTATAAGGGCGATTGCAGTCATCATGTGCAGAGTGTTGGCAGTGAGTTGATGGGATACAGTGAACCCCATCCCCAAGGGCGGGGGATGGCTTGGAGGCAGTGCATGGGTCAAAATGGTTACTCAGAGTACCCTGTTGTAGCAGACAGTGTGGCCAGGTGTCAATTGCATTCTCAAAGTTATCTGGGACTACAGCAGCGGGGGAGGACAGAAAGCACAACACATGAGGAAGCATCAGAAGTGCCCCCAGAACCGGAGAAGCCACAACAGTAGTTGCATAGAGGCAGGGAGTCTGTACTAGAGGGAGGCATCTACTCGACACAGACAAGAACCCCAAACAAATGGGCATGAGGATCAACTGACCCTGAGTGAGCAGGAAAGGGATGATCAAATATCATGAGAAGGAGGAAATACCAACGATGGAGACGAATGAGGGGCTTGGCCTGACCCATTAGGGGCTTGCTTGGAATGCACATGATCCATGAATGAGCACTCATGGCAACTGTGAGCCTGTGCCATCAGCACAGTCCGAGTGAGAGACCCTGCATCAAGGCCAAAGGATGTCCCACACAGTCCATGTCTGCCAGAGTTGCAGAGGGAAGAGTGTATATTCACAGTATGGGAACATGCCTTTGCAATAGTACGCCATGGGAATCACCAGTCCCATGGAGACAGAGAGCTGCTGGGGGATAGGGAAGCCAGGAAGGATGCCTCTGAGGAGGATCAGCTTGCAGGGTGACCTCACAGAGACATCAGTCATGTGACAATAGAGTGCGAGTGTGGAGTGGAAGATCACCACAGGCTATCCGCAAAACAAATTTGGAGCAAGAATATAGGCAAGAGAAGCTGGCCAGTGATTGACATGGAAGGAGGGTGCAGGTGTGGTGATGAGGATTGCCTCCATGTGCAGCAGACGGTCTGTATACAGTCTGCATCACAACAAGCACGTATCAGTCAAGCATCACATGGGTCACACATGGCAGTCATGACTACATAGCCTAAACTGGCAGTCAATCACAACACATCACCCAAGCAAAATACATATGGCCTTGACACACACGCATGAACACTCACCAGACATCGTCTCATAATCTGGGAAGTCTGCCATGCCATGGATCTGACCTTCTGCGATGAACCCTCCAGCGATCGCCTCATGTTTAGTGAGTTCATCGACCTCTGGTGGTGACCCACTGCCACTCACCAGAGTAGTGGCGTAATTAGAAGCCTGCTTGTTTTTTGCTCGACGTCGGAGGTCATTCCAACGCTTCGAGCAATCAGCTGTGCGCGGTTTCACATCCCAAGGCACTAATACGGTCTGCGATGCACTGCCAGTGGGCCCTACGCTGAGCAGGCCTAGTTTTGCACCCTGCCGTCACCAGCATGTCACGGCCGTGTACCGACATGTAGCCCACAAGTGCATCCAGTTCCACTTCATTGAAACTCCGCTTTCTTGATGTGTTGGAGACCAGAGCCATGTCTGGGGTCCCAGCCTGTTCTGCAAGAGCACGCTTCTTCCTCTTGGGCAATTTCGCGGGGGTATGCGAGGGACTTTTCACGTGATTTTGCTTGCGCAAGTGGGGTATGCGATTTTGCGGGGGTACGCAAGGGCCTTTTCACTCGATTTGGCTGGCGCGATCATGCAAGGGCCTTTTCACGTGATTTGGCTGGCGCAATCATGCAAGGGCCTTTTCACATGATTTGGCTGTGGGTGGAGCCCCCATCACCATACCCGCAGGCAGCCCCCATCACCAGTGACCATACCCCGCAGGCAGCCCACATGGGACCATACCCCGCAGGCAGCTCACACCACAAGTGACCCCCCCCAACACCCGTGAACATACCCTGCATACAGCCCACGCCACAAGGGAGCCCCCATCACCTGTGACCATACCCGCAGGCAGCCCAAACCACAAGGGAGCCCCCCATCACCCATGACCATACCTGCAGGCAGCCCACACCACAAGGGAACCCCCATTACCCGTGACCATGCCCCACAGGCAGCCCACATGGGATCATACCCCGCAGGCAGCCCACTCCACAAGGGACCCCCCCAACACCTGTGACCATACCCCGCAGGCAGCCCACACCACAAGGGAGCCCCCGATCACCTGTGACCATACCTGCAGGCAGCCCACACCACAAGGGAGCCCCCATCACCCGCGACCATACCCCGCAGGCAGCCCACATGGGACCATACCCCACAGGCATCCCACACCACAAAGAACCCCCCAACACCCGTTACCATACCCCGCAGGCAGTCCACACCACAAGGGAGCCCGCCATCACCCGTGTCCATACCCCGCAGGCAACCCACACCACAGCGACCCCCCCAACACCTGTGACCATACCCCGCAGGCATCCCACACCACAAGGGAGCCCCCCATCACCCGTGCCCATACCCGCAGGCAGCCCACATGGGACCATACCCCGCAGGCAGCCTACACCACAAGGGTGCCCCCCATCACCAATGACCATATCTCGGAGGGAGCCAACATGGGACCATACCCCACAGGCAGCCCACACTACAAGGGACCCCCCAACACCTGTGACCATACCCTGCAGGCAGAACACACCACAAGGGAGCCCGCCATCACCCATGACCATACCCGCAGGCAGCCCAGACCATAAGGGATCCCTCATCACCTGTGTCCATACCCCGCAGGCAGCCCACACCACAAGCGACCCCCCCCAACACCCGTGACCATACCCCGCAGGCATCCCACACCACAAGGGATCCCCCCATCACCCGTGACCATACCCGCAGGCAGCCCACATGGGACCATACCCCGCAGGCAGCCTACACCACAAGGGAGCCCCCCATCACCCATGACCATATCCCAGAGGGAGCCAACGTGGGACCATACCCCACAGGCAGCCCACACTACAAGGGACCCCCCAACACCTGTGACTATACCCTGCAGGCAGAACACACCACAAGGGAGCCCCCCATCACCCATTTCATTGGTAGCAAGGGCAGGGTTCAGTATTGTTGGTTAGTGTGGAGCTGATTCCGTTTGTTTCCTTTGAAAAAGTCAAGCAGGTCCTCGTGGAGTTGCTGTTTGGCGGCTGGAACAGTTCATGCAGCTTAACCGCCTGGCCTCCTGTGTGAGTGCTCAGTGGTGTGGCATTGGGCTCACGGCAGGCTGAGAGACATTCTACAATTTCTCACATGTATTTTATTAGTCGTTATTGCCCTGTATTGTGAAAGGAATGTATGTGTGGTATTCATATAGTCCAAACCTAGAGGGCAATGGAGCCGTGTTCATCTGTGGACAGACAGAGGTGAGCACGCATTGACAGGAGAAAAGGGTGCACTTTGGGGCTCAGCCGTCAGTGGGCAATGGGGCATTCACTGGACACAACGGTCTTGAGGTTCTTCCTGACATGCGGTAGGGAGACAGAATGATGTGGGTTGGCATGATGTTGCAAAGTCCAGGTGCTTAGTGTTCCATGGTGTATTTGTATTACTGCATGTTTTCTTTTCTTTCGGAAACCAGAAAGTGTTAAATGGGGGGTTTAACCATCAATAGAAGCCTTGATTCAATTCTTCTCCTGTGTTCTTCTTCTCACCCTTTCCAGCACTCTGACGTCTGGAAGGGCTGCAGTGTAATCTTCACTCTATCGTGTGTGCCGACTGGGCAAGGAGACATTGGCAAGGTGTGTCTCTAGAAGCCCCAGGTGAGGCTTCCCTCGTCCCCTCCGACCCCCAACCCCCAACAACACAAGCTCTAATAGCAGTACAGCCTGTACTGTCAAGCTTTGTTGTGTCATTAGAGGCCCTTGACTTCAGTTCGGTACCACCAACTTGGGTGGCTGTCACGTGCCATACAAAAGGACCCTCTAGTGCGGGTTGAAACACTTCAATATAGGACTTTTAATCTGAATGAACAGAGTATCAGAGTGCCTAGCTGAGACTGAGCTGGGCCAAATATGCTTCAAGTTCATAAATAATGTAAGTATTGTTTTCCAGTTTAAGAAAAGTAGACAATATAGGCGATATGAAATAAATACAAACATTACTCAAATGAAAGCAGTGTAAAATACAATCCAAAAGGCCACAGAACAATAAACCTTCAGTCACAAAAGGAGGGGCGACAACAATATCCTCAGCATGAAACATTCCCTTTAGAGTAGAGTGCCAATTAGAAAAAGCGTGGCTCACTGGAAACAGCCACACCAGTTCACACTGGTGTAAAGGAACTGGGAGGCGGCGAGCCATGTAGATCAGGCCGCTCCTACTGTCCCACTCCAATTAAATGCCTAACATATATTAATGAGCCATAAATCACAAGAATAAAACATTAGAAAATCACCTAACTCTATATTAAACCAAGTTTCATTTATTTAGAAGACGCCAGAGAGTTCTGATCCTAAGATTGCAATGAGGTGTCCATGGCTTCCATTTTTTGAGACCGAATGAAGTGTTTGAGATCAATAGGATTATCAAATGTTGAAATTCAATCTTTTAACGTGACTTTGAAGGACTGTGCCGAATCTGGTATTTATTGCCTTAAAGCTGGTTGAAATGTTAAGCTCCTTCCTCCGCAAATCAGTTGGATTACAAACATCTTCACAAATGAAGATTTTGGGACCATGCTCGATCAGCTGATTTATAGATTTGACTTTACTTAACATGACCTGAACATGTGTAAAATTCTGCAGGGCAAAAACAAGCTTTCTTGATGAATGGCCTTTGTTAGCGGGTGCAATTAAGGGCCCAATTCATTGAGCTCTTTAAATATTTAGGGGCCGATTCATGGAACAAACGTGCGCCGAAAATCTACGCGCAAGTAGGCGCAAGCAGGCGCAAGCGGAAAAAAACAGGCGCACGCGCACGCGTGCGATTCATGGAAGTCCCTGCGCGTGTTCACCGCGCGATGTGCGCCAAACCCGTGCATGGCGCACAAGTCACTGCAACATCGCGAAAGGCGTGCGCGACGGTGCGCGACGCGCACAGTGAAAGCGCACAACCTCAGCGCACACAGCAGAAAGTGGGCGGGACATGGGGCGTAACGCGCGGAATGGGGAACAACACGCGAAAATAAGGGCGTAACTGGGGATGCACTGCACGGAAGCAGAGGTAACGCCCACACGCACACGAACCACACGTATCCATGGAATGGAATAGGGCAAACCCACGCACAGCCAAAGCCGCGCACAAGCTGAAACACGTCCGCCACACGAAGGCAGGCGGTAGAGTCCCAGCGCATCAAAAAAGTGGCGCCGCGGGAAGTAAAATACGCGATTGAGCGGGGTACTTGTATTCCGGGGGTGCGCGGGAAGTTACACACGCGAATGAGCGGGCTACGTGTATTCCGGGGGTGCGCGGGAAGTGACACACGCGATTGAGCGGGGTACGTGCATTCCGGGGGTGCGCGGGAAGTTACACACGCGAATGAGCGGGGTACGTGTATTCCGGGGGTGCGCGGGAAGTTCCACACGCGATTTGGCCGGGTACGTGGATATCAGGGGTGCGCGGGAAGTTCCACACGCGATTGAGCGGGGTACGTGTATTTCGGGGGTGCGCGGGAAGTTCCACACGCGATTCGGCCTGGTACGTGGATATCAGGGGTGCGCGGGAAGTTCCACACGCGAATGAGCGGGGTACGTGTATTCCGGGGGTGCGCGGGAAGTTCCACACGCGATTTGGCCGGGTACGTGGATATCAGGGGTGCGGGGGAAGTTCCACACGCAATTGAGCGGGGTACGTGTATTTCGGGGGTGCGCGGGAAGTACCACACGCGATTCGGCCTGGTACGTGGATATCAGGGGTGCGCGGGAAGTTCCACACGCGAATGAGCGGGGTACGTGTATTCCGGGGGTGCGCGGGAAGTTCCACACGCGATTTGGCCGGGTACGTGGATATCAGGGGTGCGCGGGAAGTTCCACACGCGATTGAGCGGGGTACGTGTATTTCGGGGGTGCGCGGGAAGTACCACACGCGATTCGGCCTGGTACGTGGATATCAGGGGTGCGCGGGAAGTTCCACACGCGAATGAGCGGGGTACGTGTATTCCGGGGGTGCGCGGGAAGTTCCACACGCGATTTGGCCGGGTACGTGGATATCACGGGTGCGCGGAAAGTTCCACACGTGATTGAGCGGGGTACGTGTATTTCGGGGGTGCGCGGGAAGCACCACACGCGATTCGGCCTGGTACGTGGATATCAGGGGTGCGCGGGAAGTTCCACACGCGATTGAGCGGGGTACGTGTATTTCGGGGGTGCGCGGGAAGTACCACACGCGATTCGGCCTGGTACGTGGATATCAGGGGTGCGCGGGAAGTTCCACACGCGATTGAGCGGGGTACGTGTATTTCGGGGGTGCGCGGGAAGTTCCACACGCGATTCGGCCTGGTACGTGGATATCAGGGGTGCGCGGGAAGTTCCACACGCGATTTGGCCGGGTACGTGGATTTCAGGGGTGCGCGGGAAGTTCCACACGCGATTGAGCGGGGTACGTGTATTCCGGGGGTGCGCGGGAAGTTCCACACGCGATTTGGCCGGGTACGTGGATATCAGGGGTGCGCGGGAAGTTCCACACGCGATTGAGCGGGGTACGTGTATTCCGGGGGTGCGCGGGAAGTTCCACACGCAATTCGGCCTGGTACGTGGATATCAGGGGTGCGCGGGAAGTTCCACACGCGATTGAGCGGGGTACGTGTATTTCGGGGGTGCGCGGGAAGTTCCACACGCGATTCGGCCTGGTACGTGGATATCAGGGGTGCGCGGGAAGTTCCACACGCGATTGAGCGGGGTACGTGTATTTCGGGGGTGCGCGGGGAGCAGCACACGTGAATTGCACGTGTGGGTCCTCCCAGGTGTACCCTCTACACCCTCCACGGCCCCTGCAGGTGGCTCACACCACAGGGGCCTACCCAGCACATGTCCTGCAGGCACCCCATCCACCATGGCCATGCCCACCAGCCAACCCACATATCAACTAGCACTACTGCCCACCAACGCATGTCCCCCTGCACCCCCACCCCCCAGCAGTGCAGGGGCAGCCTCAAACAGGCCCCCACTCATGTCCCCCTGCACCCCCACCCCCTAGCATCCAGGGGCACCCTCCACCAGGCCCCCACTCATGTCTCCCACCCCCCAGCACTGTGGGGCACCTGCCAGCAGGCCCCCACCCATGTCTCCCACCACCCCCACCCCCCCAGCATCCAGGGGCACCCTCCACCAGGCCCCCACACATGTCTCCCAGCACCCCCACCCCCTAGCATCCAGGGGCACCCTCCACCAGGCCCCCACTCATGTCTCCCACCACCCCCACCCCCCAGCCACCAGGGGCACCCTCCACCAGGCCCCCACTCATGTCTCCCACCACCCCCACCCCCCCAGCATCCAGGGGCACCCTCCACCAGGCCCCCACACATGTCTCCCAGCACCCCCACCCCCTAGCATCCAGGGGCACCCTCCACCAGGCCCCCACTCATGTCCCCCTGCACCCCCACCCGCTAGCATCCAGGGGCACCCTCCACCAGGCCCCCACTCATGTCTCCCACCCCCCAGCACTGTGGGGCACCTGCCAGCAGGCCCCCACCCATGTCTCCCACCACCCCCACCCCCCCAGCATCCAGGGGCACCCTCCACCAGGCCCCCACACATGTCTCCCACCACCCCCACCCCCCAGCATCCAGGGGCACCCTCCACCAGGCCCCCACCCATGTCTCCCATCCCCCAGCACTGTGGGGCACCTGCCAGCAGGCCCCCACCCATGTCTCCCACCCCCCAGCACTGTGGGGCACCTGCCAGCAGGCCCCCACCCATGTCTCCCACCACCCCCACCCCCCCAGCATCCAGGGGCACCCTCCACCAGGCCCCCACACATGTCTCCCACCACCCCCACCCCCTAGCATCCAGGGGCACCCTCCACCAGGCCCCCACTCATGTCCCCCTGCACCCCCACCCCCTAGCATCCAGGGGCACCCTCCACCAGGCCCCCACTCATGTCTCCCACCCCCCAGCACTGTGGGGCACCTGCCAGCAGGCCCCCACCCATGTCTCCCACCACCCCCACACCCCCAGCATCCAGGGGCACCCTCCACCAGGCCCCCACACATGTCTCCCACCACCCCCACCCCCCAGCATCCAGGGGCACCCTCCACCAGGCCCCCACCCATGTCTCCCATCCCCCAGCACTGTGGGGCACCTGCCAGCAGGCCCCCACACATGTCTCCCACCACCCCCACCCCCCAGCATCCAGGGGCACCCTCCACCAGGCCCCCACTCATGTCTCCCACCCCCCAGCACTGTGGGGCACCTGCCAGCAGGCCCCCACCCATGTCCACTCATGTTCCCCACCCAACATGTCATCACAGTCCAGATCCCTGGTCTCTATGGTCAGCCCCCAAATGCAAAACACCCACCCGAGTATTGCATCCACCCACTCATATTCTGCAATTACATCACAGAACACCAATTGCAAGTTCCAAAACAAACACATGTCCCTCACATACACCCAATGGGTGTCAGTGAATCTCAAAACACATAACATGAAATGCATGAAAACAATGAGACACCACACATTGAAGTGCAACAAATAAATAATGTATTAAAGGAAAGATGAATAGAAACAAAAATGAAGAAACTGAAATGTGAATGGAAAAAATGAAAAGAAGCATGTCCGTCCAAAAAAAAGAAAAAATCAAAGAATATAGAAATCCAAAGTAATGTACTACAAAGTCAATGTCCACCAAACAAAATCCAATGTGAAAAAAAAACATAAGCCATTGATCCATGGATAATGTTAAAAAATAAAGTATGTACAAGTCCACAACTATGTACAAAGCAAGAAGCCAGGGTCCATCATCCCAACAAAATAAAGGAAACCTAACTAACTACACTAACCAATAAAAAAAACTATATACAAAAATGTGGCCAATGTCCAAAAGGTCCAAATGAAATAAAAACAAAAATGAAACTTAACACTACCTACATAACTATGTACAAGGGCAGCGGGCTAGTTCCACGGCTCACTTCTGGATGTGCCGGGCCAGGGCATCATCGAACTCCTCCTCTATGTCCCGGAGGCGGTCCTCCTCCATGGCCCCGAGGGTCCGCAGGGCCGTCGACGTGTCCACCTCCAAAGCCCTGCGGATTGCCTCGAGGCACTCGACCCGCCTCAGGGCCCTCTGCATGGAGTTCTCCGCCCTGACCATTGAGAGCCGTGCCTCTTCCGCCCGCTGCCGCTCCGCATCTATGGCGTGGCCCAACCGCTGCCACACGGAAGACACTTTTTGTCCTGGGTCCTCCTGCCCTCCGGCCGATGCCTGCCCCTCCGATGTCGAAGGCCCCGAGCCTTCATGGCTCCCACCATGGAGCTGCTGCTGCTGTGCCTCTGCCCCTGCACTGCCTCCTGCTGCCTGCACATCCTCCGCCGGCTGGGGTGCAGTCGTTGACGTGGCCACCCCTGCTGGACGTCCGACTCCCGACTGTGGCAGGGATGCCTCCTCCACCAGCCTGGCCGCAACGTCAGAGGCAGCTCCACAGGGCACCCAGGTGACTGATGGGTGGGAAGATGGCACAGAGGACGACTGGCGCGTAGGGGGTCCAGCTGAGGAGGGGGTCGTGGCAAGCCCCATCAGACGGAGGAATCCGGCCTGGGTGACCTGTCCCAGCAGGCTGACGTGGTCAACGAGCCATTCGAGATGACCTGCAGTCTCTTCATGAAAAGACTGCAGGTCGCCTCGCATGGCCCGTTGACGCAACGCCACTCCAGCCAGGACAGGCTCAACCCGGGCCTGGATAGCCACGTCCGCAGGCAGGGGAAGGCCAGTTGACGTCAGCTCATCCCCTGCCTGAAAACTGGTCTGGACATGGGCATCCCTGCTGGTGCAAGATGATGCAGGGACAGGATCAGGGACAGGATTGCACACAGGCACCTCCGCGGCGGCCTGTGCTGCCTCCTGTCCCTGGTCCTGCACTGCACCACTAGCACCAGTGGGATCCCCACCCCCAGACCCCGTCTCCGGTGCTTGCACGGCCTCCTCCTCCACCAAACCCCCCACCAACCTGGATGACTCTGTGCCATCTTCCCCCGTTGGGCCCTGTGGGGTCCCAGCTGCCCCTTCTGCTGCCGAGGAGTCCAACTGCAACCTCCGCCTCTTGGACCTCCCCCCGGCAGCTGCGGCCTGGGACGCGGCACCGGACTCCTCACTCCCCGACGAGATGACAACCTGGGAGGGGAGCCGGGCCTTGCGTCTCCGGCTGGCGGTGGGATCCCCGCCGCTGTGCTCCACAGCACCTTCTCCGCCCTCTTCATCAGTTGACGCTGCAGACAGGGAGAAACAAAACACAGGCATCAGGGCACTGTACAATGTACACATACACACATGACAGTTGTACATGAGTGGCATTGGCAAACCTCTGACATGTCATCACAATCCCCAACACACATGTCATTACAACTTGCACACACGAGCCATACCACAGCCATGTTGCAACTGCCAACACCATCCATACACATACAACAGCATCAGCAGGCAAAGGTGAGCCAGACATCACATGCAACACAGGAAGTGCACCACACATGTACACACACCACCACACTTGCATGCATGTGTACACCTCTGCTAAGTGTCGCAGTGTTCAGACGGGCATCCATGTCACATCTGCCAATCAGGCTTCCACATACCGCTGTCACATGCATCCATGTTGCATCACTGTTGCACCCTTGTCAAATACACACACATGCACATGTACACAGCGCTGATACAATCAGCTGAAAACAACATACATGCGTGACATCACGGACATGTCTACTCACATACACATTCATACAGACTTGTGTGCCCACACAACTGCATTTGGCATGCAAGCCCACACACACAGGCACCATCCATGTCTCACACATTACAGCCCTCGCATGTGTCAGCCCCACGGCCCTGTACACCCGCACCCATACTCGACCCCATACAAACAGATGTGCAACCTGCACACTACTGAACAATCACCACACGCACTGCTCACAATCAGGATGCATGTACACTCACCGCTCGACTCCAGACGGGTCTGCCTCTCAAGGACCTGGACGTGGAGCGCTGGGGATATGTGTTCCAGGACCCTCATCTGTTCTTCCGACAAGTGGCCCCGGCGCCCCTTGGCATCCGCTGCCTTCAAGAGGCGCCGGGCCTTGGTCAGGGTCCTGGACCTGAAGTCCTCCCAGCGCTTCTTGACATGTTGGAAGTCGCGGACTGCCACCCCCTCCGCGTTGATGGCAGTCACGATGTCAGTCCAGATCCGAGTCCGTCCTTCCTTGTCGGCGCGGCAACTTCCGAAGAGGGCATCATACTGGCCCAGGACTTGCCCCACCAGGACACCAACTTCGGTGGCACTGAAGCTGGTGCCCCTCTGCCTCTCTGGCCGGGGGTTGTCAGTGGTCACAGATGGAGTTGGCCCCGACATGACAACCCCAGAGGCAGGAGTGGGTGGGCAACTGGGTCCTGGGGCTGGGCTATGGAGCGATGGAATCCCAGTCGGGAGTCTTTGGTTCCAGCAGGGGTGGTCACACCAACAGCACCCCTGGCTGATGTGCAGGCAGCAAATGGCAGGGCACGTGGGCAGCAGGCAGTCAGGCAGCAGCAGATGGCAGGTGGGAGCGTGCTCGGGGCTCTGGGGGGCAGTAGTTCGGCCTTCTGGGCAGGAGCGTGGTCTTCCGTGTGCTTACGCGTGGCCAGCTTGATACGGAGTGATTAGGCACGTGAAAATTCTGCACGTCAGCGTGTAATTCGAGGAAAGGCCCTTAGCGCGTAAGCGCGTCTGCACGCATACGCATTTTCATTGGACCAAAGGCCCTCAGCGCGTGAGCGCGTCTGTGACGTGACGTGCGAGGGAGTATCCCTCATTGCACGTGATGACAGTACACACGTGGATCCCAACCAATCGCGTGTGAAAGTTCACGGGACCCCGAAACACACGTACCCCGGCCAATCGCGTGTGGAACTTCCCGCGCACCCCGAAACACACGTACCCAGGCCAATCGCGTGTGGAACTACCCGCGCACCCCGAAACACACGTACCCCGGCTAATCGCGTGTGGAACTTCCCGCGCACCCCGAAACACACGTACCCAGGCCAATCGCGTGTGGAACTTCCCGCGCACCCCGAAACACACGTACCCAGGCCAATCGCATGTACGCTCGCTGCCCTCCGATCACACGCGATGACACCAGAATACGGGAAACCAACGAGTCCGCCCACACGGAGGCGTCCCGCGCCCGCGCCCAGCATAAAAGTGCGCGCAAACAACAAACGCGTATATACAGCGACGATGAATGCCCCATTTGTTGCTGCAGTGATTGTGGGACACCGCAGGAGGAGGAGAATAGCCAGGGCACGCATTTTTGCACCACGGACAGGCCTTTTTGGGATGCCTGACGACCAGGTCTACGGCAGGTATAGGTTTCCACCCCATATCATCCTAGACCTGGTCAGGGAGTGGGAAGATGACCTCACATCCCCCACCCTTTGCTCCCAAGCATTGAGCCCCTTGGAGAAGCTGCTCAATGTCTTGCATTTCTTGGCCACTGGGTCGTTTCAGCGGACCACTGCCATAGTGGGGGGGGTCTCACAGGCCACGCAGTCACGCTGCCTACACCAGGTACTGGCAATCATGACAGCGCGCCCCTCAGTCCGCAGGCACATATACATGCCCAGAACACCCGCAGAAAGGCAGGCCGTTGTCCTGGATTTTTTCAGGGTGGCACACTTCCCCAAAGTGCTCGGTGCCATAGATTGCACCCATGTGGCCCTACGTCCACCTAGGGCCACTGAGCACATCTACCGAAACCGCAAGCACTGGCATTCCATCAATGTACAGGTGGTATGCGATGCAAAGGGAATCATCACCTCTGTGTATGCAAACTACCCTGGCTCCACCCATGACAGTTTCATATACAGAATGTCCGCCCTGAGCCGGGCCCTGGAAGCTGGGCAGCATGGTGACACATGGCTCCTAGGTGAGTACAAATGCCCTTGCACATGCATGCAAGTCACACACAGACAAATATACCAACCCCATTAATCTGAACAATTATCACCTCCCCAGGGGACAGTGCCTACCCTCTGAGCAACCACATGATGACGCCAATCCGGAACCCCACCACACCACCCCAGGTAAGATACAACGCTGCCCATATTGCAACCAGGGGCATAGTGGAGCGCACATTCGGAGTGCTCAAGTCACGTTTCCGCTCCCTTGACCGCTCTGGTGGGCAACTACTCTATGCACCAGCAGTTGTGTGCAGGATCATTGTGGCAGCATGTGTCCTGCACAATGTTGCAACACGGCAGGGCGTCCCGGTGGACATGGTGGTGCCCCCACATCCCCAACCACAGACACAGGCGCTGCCCATGGGAGGGGACAGGGCACGTGGCGAGGTAGCCCGGACCCAGCTTGTGGCCACATTTTTCACCTAAACTCCCACCCCTGCGGAGTGCACACAGGCCTGGCACATACCAGGTGACAATCGATGATGACAAAGTGACAGTCAACTGTCACAACCCTACCACCCTGAGATAGTTGCCATGGAAGTGCCACATTGTCTGCATCCCTAGCTACTTAAACACAAGCTATCCTGTGCAACCAAAATGCACACATATGACATGTGACATGACATGAGCCATACACAAGTATTACAAGGCACAATGAGGCAGGGGGGGGGAACAAGGGAACACAGAGAATGGTACTACTAGGCCAGGTGTCATTGTGATTGTGCAAGTGCAGGGGTAGGGGGAAGGGAAAAGTGCAAGGGGGGGGGGGGAGTCCAGTACAGGGGAAGTAGGCCAAACAATAATACATAGGTCGCCTGGTGGCAACTGCTAAGGTAAGTGCAGACGAGTGCTGGGAAGGAAGGGCTGTAGGGATAGAGAGACAGTACTGCAGTGCAGGGGTTGCCAGGGTGGCAGTGCAAGTGGACAGTGGCTGGGCCAGGGACCGAGGTTGGTGAGAGTGGCCCAGTTGCAGCTCCTGTGCAGTTCCAGTGAAGAATTCTGCAAGGGAGAGGCAGAGAGTAAGCAGAAGCAAAGAGGAAGGTCTTGAGGTGCTTCCTGAACTGGAGATGGTTCCCCTCAAGGTCAAGTCAGGAAGTCGGTTTGAGGGGGAGGGCCCTGCTGCGGAGAGAAACCTACCCCCAGCTAGTTGCTCTGAGAAGCGGATGACCTGGACATGCAAGGTGTGCATCACACACACCTGCAAAACAGGCCATGGCCATCACTGTCATGACAGTCAAACCCTCCCAAACATCAACATGACATGGCAAGCAATACCCATACACCGACCCAGTAACGATAAGGTACACATTTCCATGTCCTAAATGTACAGTGGCATCGGACAATGATGCCTGACCCGGAATCCGATGAAATGACAGACCAACAAAATGTCCCACCAAAAATAAGTCGATTCCTAATGCATTACAACTGTCGTAGACGTAACATCACAATGAATGCCTGGCTATATGCACATGATGCATTGCAAAATGAACACTGCAGCTCATGTGTGCAATGTCCTACTCCTGCATCACACTGCTCAGCGCACAGCACAGTGAACAGCCATTGCGTGTGATGCACACCCTGAGCATCACATCTAAGTGACAGACTACATCAAACATCAAATTAGGCATGTACTCGAACCATAATCGGTCACAGAACATGTGCTGGCGGGACACAGTGGCCACCAGAAGGCAAACAGTGTACACGTGGATATGCAAGGGTGGGAGTACATGGAGTGCATCCGAGTGCAAGTGTGTGGTTCTGCAAGGACATGCACTCCACATATGCATGTGCACTCAAGTGACCATCAGTGTTCCCTACACATCACATGTGAACATCCACCATGTGTACACCCCAGCATGTCAAACCACTACTATCCCCTCGCACCTGAAAGGAAAACACAACACATGAACAGGCATTGATCAGCAGAACACAACATGTACATAGGACAACAACATTACAATGTCAGAGTTCCCATCACACTGCAGGGCAACGCAACTATCAACAACAACCCCCCCCCCCCCTCGCAAATGACCATGACCCACTGAACAACTGCACCTGGGTCATGGAGCCTCCAACCCTCATTCCCACCTGGCCACAGGATCACCTTTACCCTTCGTGTCCATCTCCCACCTTGTGTGTAAAGAGATGCCTGAACCCTCAGAATCCACACTCATTTCCAAATTCACATAATCCAAGCCATGAAAAGGAACCCAAACACCCTCCAGTAGATGACTTGACATAGCAGTACGTCTCAAAGGCCAAGTACTACCACAATGATGCAACAACCAAGGTAGCACAGCAAAACAATGTCACGACTGGATGTGAGACATGTGTGGTACATGACATAGGATGATGCACCATGAATGGATGTGTACTGTCACAGATCCCCTGTACAGGCGCTGGAGTCTCATGAAACAACCACCCACACCATGTCCCGGGTGCCTGCAAGGTCAAACTCACACAGGCCCCTGAGATCCTGGTGGGGAAAGAGGTTCAGGGATATGCAGTCTGGACAGGTGTAGACACACTGGATGACTGGAATGCGTGGCAGGTGAGGGGAGCAGGAATGACACATGAAACCAGGGAATGCACGAAAATGTACAACCTGCATGAACACATGCACAATCCAAACAAACTTGGACATCATTGTCATGGCCTTCTGTAGTCCAGGCTCAGGAGTGGTACGAACCAACCACCCCCTCTAGGGTTTTGGCGCCTGCAAGTTCGGGGCTTACACAGGCATCCGCAACCCCAGTGGGGAAAGAGGGTCAGGGAACATTGCTTGGATAGGCATGGGAAGCAGGAACACCGGGTAGAGGGTACAGGTTTCGAAATTGCATAGGATCAAGGGTGATTAGGGTAAAAAACATACCAAATAGGACCACACATACATCCATGCATCAGTACACTCCCCAGCAAGCCTATGCAGGGCAGTTTGTAAGAAAATACAACAAGACACTTAGCTCTGGTTTTGAGTGCTGGCCTCCTGCCTGCGCACTCTCAGGTCCGGTTACAGGAGCACTGCAATGCTGCAAAGAGAGACACAGTCAGCAACCAGTACATGCCAATTACCCAAAAACACAACACAAAACATGCCCCATAACAACATACACCTCTACAAACAGAAAATCTGTGCTCCATGCTTCGTACCCATATATAACATCAACCCTGTGACGGGTCATTCACAGTCAATGCAGTAAGTCAGCCGCTGGTGGGTGCGTGGCAAATGGAACACCAATGTGTCACAATTCACACAACATGCAATGTTCCCTGGGTAAGCAGACAGACCCATATGGCAAGCCATGACTACAGATCAAGTTGCGTACCACCATGACCAAAACAAAGTTGCCAGTGCATTTATCATGAAGTACGTGGAATAGACATGCACTGCACCCGAGTATGTCCCTTGCTGTATGTCCCTGTGAGCTGCCCCTTTCCATGTCTTGGAAGGCTACATGGTTGATACAAGTGCCTCAATGAACCTTGGTGTACCGCAGGGTATGTGCCACTGCCCCCGCATGTGTCCCAGACAACCCTACTATCAACAGCCATCAGTCCACAAACACATCTGAGCTGCATTCTGTGCTTCAACACCAATATTTGTCTAAGCTCACCCTCAGTGCTGTGACTAAGCCTGCACGTGCAACTCGCCTGGTGCAAGCTTTGCTGTCTCGTGGCCCCCCTGTGATGGTCACCTTGCCTGGAGTTGCTTGGAACATGTCAGCAGTTCTAGGATGTGGGTCTGCAATCACTGTGGCTCTGCTTGTGCACACATGTGCATGTGGGCACCAACAAACGGGTCAGGAATTAGGTCGTCCAATGGGCCATGTCTGCTGGCAAAGGTGCTCTGATGCCTCATCCCCCTGCAGAAAGTGCATGAAACACATGATTAATGCATCAAAGTGATCTGTGTGTGTCTCATCAGGCATCTCATTACTTGACCATGTCAGAGAGTCACATCACAAATCACACCATCAGTCCGTCTTTCACCTCCAAAGTGTGGAACACTATCTACAGCATGATTTGCAACAAGCACGTGTACAGGAAAGATATGAAACATAATACACAATGCATAGCAATCAATGTCCACATTAATCATGACACGCCCCATCTAGCAAAAGCTGAACAGTGGACAATTACACCTAAATCATCCCCACTAGGGGTGTCAACACAAGTCAAAAAGCACCAGACATGCCACAGATATGACAGTCCAAAGCCCTTGTGTAAAAATCTGTTACACCGAACCATCCTTGCGAGCCCATGGATAAGGGAGGCAGGAGTGGCATATGTGAGTCAAGGAACCCAAGCAGCAAACACATACACAAGACAACCATGAAGGGCCCAGCTGGAACAGACAGTGGATGCCTTCAAAAACCACAAGGCACCGCACTGTCACATGTAAGCACAATAGACTACAAATTTTAAACTAACTCAACTATTAACTAATTACACTAACTAAGGAAAACCTACATTACCTATTTAAACTAACTATCAAACAGAAACTTAACTAACTAAACTAAAAGAAAAATCAAAAATGGCCACATACGACCCGGGGGGGAGGGGAGGCACCCAGGAGGGGGGAGGTACAGGGTGCTGCTCAACATCCACATGCGATGATGCTGAGCCAAAAAAAAATACCTCCATGGGCTCAACGCCTTCACAGCACGACCTATGTGGGAGATAGATGGTCGTCCGAGTCTGGCTCATCCTGGAAAGGAGGACGTGGCACAGTAGCCTGGCCACGCCTAGCCGCAGCTTGCCCCTCGTCGGCAGCAAGTCTGCCGGACAGGTGAGCCTGGTTCTGTGTGGCGATGTTACATAGGTCTGCATGCAGGACCTCACGTGATACACGTGCTTCCTCTTGCAAGGTAGCACGTGTAACACGGAGTTCCTCCTGCAAGGCCTGGCTGGACAACCGCTGCACCTCCCGGCAAGCCTGTAGCTCAGCCGAGATGGTGCGCTCAAGCTGTGCAAACCTCTCCTCTGCCTGCTGCCTCTGGGACATCATAAGGACACCCAGAGTGGATCTGAGGGAGGCATACTCCTCCCTCAGGGCATCCATGTGCGCCTCTGCGTGAGCAGCAATTGCTTGACGCAGAGACGACATTTCAGCCTGGCGTGCCCTGTCTGAGGCCGCCATGCCCAGCCTGAGTGAGCGGGCCGTGGACCGTGCCGCCTGCTGCTGGAGTAGCACCTGCCTAGCAGGGGGGAGCACAGATCGGGCCACACGCTCCATGCTGTCAGCGATGTTCTCCATTGCTGCCCCCTGCCGTTCTGAATTGGCAGTCATGTCTTGCTCCCACTCAGTATACAGCGGTTGCGCGCGGCGACCGCGTTGCCGGGCTTGACCCCTGCGGGACCCAAGGACCGGGGGTCCTCGCTGTGTTGGCACCGCCTGCGGCTGCACGACTACATGCCCCCGTCGACGTGATGTCCCAGGCACATCAGTGACTGGTGTGGAGGGTGACCCTGCGTCCCGATCCACCACGGGCGGAGGAACCAAGACTGTCTGATCCCTCAGTGCAGGGGTCGCAGACAGAGGAGTGTCCACATCAGAATCACTCACCCCTGACACATGGACTTGATGGTCATCCAACTCAACATGGACGTCAGAGTCGTCATCAAGGCTGGACTCATAGACAGCCAGAGACAGGATGGACTGCAGCACTTGGGGGTTTTCGTGGCCTACCACCCCACGACCCCCACTAGTGCCGGGTTGATGTGGTCTTACCAACCCTGTGTCTGGCATGACAACACCATCCTCTGCATCCATTGCGTCATCACCTGAAAAATAGAGAGGAAAGGGTCAGTACACATGTCAGAAGCACACAACACACACACACACACCGACAGCAAAGGCATCTGGCAGACATGTGACACACAACATATGACCTTGCATGCATGCTGGGTCTACTTAGAATAGCTTCTGTGATCAGACCTGTTGAAAGGTGGCAGTTTGCATGGAAGTGGGTCTATGCAGTGCAAAAAATGTGTACGCCACTCACTACCTACATGTACAAGCACTCCATGGTGTGTGCCAGGAAATGTGAAGGCAGTGCAATGTCAAAATCAGACATCACGTGCATTGTGTATTCAATGTGTACCATGTCTAGAAGGCAAGCACCCCTCCACCCCAGTACCAAAGCAGGGATGCCTAGCATGGTATCAAAAGGCTGACCATACACCTGTGTATTGACAAGCAGTGTTGACTGGCATCAACAGCTTAATGTGATTTCAATTACAACACTGCAAATGATGCTGGGACAGTGGGCAGGACACATGATGGAAGATCCGGAGGCCGGCCACGTGTGTAGAAGACACGACAGGAGTTGGACAGAGTCATTGGCCATTGAACAGGCTGAGGCCTGTGAGCCACACAGATTGTCAGAGCCTAAACATGTGTGCAACGCAGGACTGAGCCACAGTTGACATGGGGAGGCCGATAATATGGCAGGCAATGTATGTAACCAAGGACTCATATTACAGTGATCATCCAGTCAAGGACACATAGGGGCATGTGTGCAATGCACATGGAGCATGAATGGGCACTCATGTCCCTGCGGGACATCTGACCCATGCACAGTACAAGTGGGATGCCCTGCATCGAGTACTAAGGCTGTACCACACGGCATATGTCTGGCAGTTTCTAAGCTGGAAGTTAGCATCTACACAGGACACATGAACATGAAACTACACATTGGCAAGAATGTAGCAGACCAGTGCAAAGGTGGAACTGGGGTGCAGAGTGGCGGAGGAGGGGCAAGGGAGCATGGCCACATGGAGTCCCGCATGCAGGCAGAGGAGACATGCATGACGGTGGCATTGCATTACTTACACATCAGAACCATGTACAGGTCACATGTAGCAGCAATCATGCACAACACATCCCACATGTGAAACACACACGTCCTCAACAACTACGCATCAACACTCACTGGACTGGGCATCAAAGTCCAGCATCTCTCCCACACCTTCGACCAATTCTGGTGGTATGAACTCCGCAACGAGAGCCTCATGCGGAGTGAGTTCTTCCTCCTCTGGTGCAGGCCCACCGCCAGTCACCAGAGTCAAGTTGTAATTTGAGGCACGCTTGGCCTTAGTGCTGCGCTTGATGTCATTCCAGCGCTTTTTGCACTCCTGCGCCGTGCGCACCTCATGGCCGAATGAACTGACATGTTCCGCCACATGCTTCCAGTGGGTGTCACGTTGGGCAGCCGTAGTCTGACTATTGGCACCCACTAGCATGTCACGGCTGTGTCCCCGCACGTAGTCCACGAGGAAGTCCAGTTCCTGCTTACAGAAAGGCTTCTTCCTCGACGTGCAGGAGGTCGTGGCTGTGTGTGGGGTCCCAGCCTGTGCTGCAGATGCAACCTTCCTCCTCTTGGACTGTGGCGCAGACCCTGGCTGGCTAATGCCGCCCTGACCAGTATGGCCAGTGGGTTGGGTGGATTGAGCCGAGGGAGTGGCAGGTGGAGGGATGACCAAAGGCCTGACTTGTGTCAGTGGCAGCTGGGTGCCCACTAATGGACCCTGCGCAGCAACATCAGCTGTGGCAGGGTCATTGACCGCAACGGTCCTGGTTGGCAGACTCACAACCGGGGTGCTGTTGGGTGCATCTGCCCCTGCACTTGCCAACACCCGGCTGTTCGGGGCAGCAGATGACATGACTGCCCCAGGGACACGTGTCTTGGTCTGAGCAGCCCGGCCTGCCCCAATGGTTTCCCCCCTGGCCTGTTGGAGATCTACCAAGGGCTCTTCAAGTGCCAACGCAGCCTGCGCTGGCAGACCCTGAGCCTGGGTGGCGGTGTCCACAACTGCACCTGCAGCTACCGCTACCCTTGGGCCCGTGGCAGTTGATGGAACGGACTGCCGGGTCATATGGGTGCCAGTGCCAGATGCAGGAGCTGCATCCCCCTGAACCACAGGGGGTGGTGGCATGGCTGCACCGACACATGGCACAACATTGTGCTCAAGTGGCGCACCCCTGCCTCTTCCCCCTCTGTGGCTGCCCTGGACACCCTGAAGTCCCCCTACTCCCTGGTCACCACGGCCACGTCCCCGACCACGCCCGCCACGAGGAGGACGCCCAGCTGAGGCGCGCCTCACCTTTGGTAGCCTCCCTACCATGGCACAGATGTTATAGTGCTGGCACAGATGGAGTGGTGCCAATGGGAGGTGTACAGCACAATTGACCTGGGCAATTGGGGTGAAGGGGGTGGGAAGCAAGATGTTAACAGCCCCCCTGCACCTGCAAGGCTGTATGTGACCCCGGTGATGTGTTGACGGGTCACGCAACGCTCAGGCACCCCAAAACTGCAGTAAAACCGTGCACGCAACCCTGCAGCCTACGTGCGTGGATTAAACCTCCCGCAGTACGCGGTGGCACCCAGTAACACGTATAACGCGTACGCGTGGGACACGCAGGCTACGATGACATCGAAAATGGGTGCGATACACAGGGGCACCCGCAGTGGGAAAAGGAGCGTTTGCGACTCACCGTCTGACTAGCGCGATGCAGAAAAACACGCGTAGCCAATACCCCCGCCAAAAGAAGAGATACGTCCTTGAGAGCTGTGAAGTAGATGGCGCGCGAAACAACTGGAAGCAGCAACACACGTCGGTCTCCACGAAAGGCACGTACAGCGAACTGCTGGGCCCGCTCACCTTTAACCCGTGCTGAGGGAAAACGCACGCGTGCGTCAAGTCATATGCGGACGTGCACTTTTTCACGTTTGATTACGCGCATTACACGCGGACGTGCAGTTTTTCACGCGCGCACGCTTATGCATGGGCCCTTTCCTCCTATTACACGCGGACGTGCAGTTTTTCACGCGCGCTTACGCGCATTACACGCAGCGTGCAGATTTTTCACGTGCCTAATCACTCCGTATGAAGCTGGCCACGCGAAAACGCACGGAAGACCGCGCTCCTGCCCAGAAGGACACTTCACTGGCCCCCAGTGCCCCAAGCAGCCTCCCACATGCCATCTGCTGCTGCCTGCCTGCCTGCCTGCTGCCACCGTGCCCTGCCATTTGGTGCCTGCACATCAGCCATCTGCAGGGGTCCAGTTACTGTGTCCACCCCTGCTGGTACAGAAGAGTCCCGACTCAAATGACATCGCTCCACAGCCCAGCCCCAGGACCCAGTTGGTCAGCCACTCCTGCCCCTGGGGTTGCCATGTGGAGCACATCCACATCTGACACCAGTTGCAACCCCCGGCCAGAGGGGCAGAGGGGCAGAGGGGCACCAGCTTCCATCCAGTTGAGGGTCCTGGAACGCATACACCCAGCGCTCCACGCCCAGGTCCTTGAGAGGGAGACCCGTCTGGAGTTGAGCGGTAAGTGGCCAAGCATTGCTGTGTGAGACAGGGCATGTTGCAGTGTGCTGGTTGTCTGATACCTGCCTGTATGTGTGACATAGGCCATGTACGCATGTATGTGTGCAGGGACATCATGGTAATGCATGTGCGACCTGTAATGTGTGAACCGCATGGTTGTTGCATGTGTTTGAATGTGACATGGGGAGCCCTGTGCAGATTGCACACATGACAGCATGGAAGTCTCTGTTCCTGGACATGGGTGGGGGCCTGGTGGAGGCTGCCCCTGGTGGCTGGGGGGTGGGGGTGGTGGGAGACATGTGTGGGTGCCAGGTGGAGGGTGCCCCTGGATGCTAGGGGGTGGGGGTGCAGGGGGACATATGTGTGGGGGCCTGGTGGAGGGTGCCCCTGGTGGCTGGGGGGGTGGGGGTGCTTGGAGACATGGGTGGGGGCCTGGTGGAGGCTGCCCCTGGTAGCTGGGGGGGTGGGGGTGCTTGGAGACATGGGTGGGGGCCTGGTGGAGGCTGCCCCTGGTGGCTGGGGGGTGGGGGTGGTGGGAGACATGTGTGGGTGCCAGGTGGAGGGTGCCCCTGGATGCTAGGGGGTGGGGGTGCAGGGGGACATATGTGTGGGGGCCTGGTGGAGGGTGCCCCTGGTGGCTGGGGGGGTGGGGGTGCTTGGAGACATGGGTGGGGGCCTGGTGGAGGCTGCCCCTGGTGGCTGGGGGGTGGGGGTGGTGGGAGACATGGGTGGGGGCCTGGTGGAGGCTGCCCCTGGTGGCTGGGGGGGTGGGGGTGCTGGGAGACATGAGTCGGACATGTGTGGGGGCCTGGTGGAGGCTGCCCCTGGTGGCTGGGGGGGGGGGTGGTGCTGGGAGACATGTGTGGGGGCCTGGTGGAGGGTGCCCCTGGTGGCTGGGGGGTGGTGGTGCTGGGAGACATGGGTGGGGGCCTGGTGGAGGGTGCCCCTGGTGGCTGGGGGGTGGGGGTGCAGGGGGACATATGGGTGGGGGCCTGGTGGAGGCTGCCCCTGGTGGCTGGGGGGGTGGGGGTGCTGGGAGACATGGGTGGGGGCCTGGTGGAGGCTGCCCCTGGTGGCTGGGGGGGTGGGGGTGCTTGGAGACATGGGTGGGGGCCTGGTGGAGGCTGCCCCTGGTGGCTGGGGGGTGGGGGTGGTGGGAGACATGTGTGGGTGCCAGGTGGAGGGTGCCCCTGGATGCTAGGGGGTGGGGGTGCAGGGGGACATATGTGTGGGGGCCTGGTGGAGGGTGCCCCTGGTGGCTGGGGGGGTGGGGGTGCTTGGAGACATGGGTGGGGGCCTGGTGGAGGCTGCCCCTGGTGGCTGGGGGGTGGTGGTGCTGGGAGACATGGGTGGGTGCCTGGTGGAGGCTGCCCCTGGTGGCTGGGGGGTGGGGGTGCTGGGAGACATGGGTGGGGGCCTGGTGGAGGCTGCCCCTGGTGGCTGGGGGGGTGGGGGTGCTGGGAGACATGAGTCGGACATGGGTGGGGGCCTGGTGGAGGCTGCCCCTGGTGGCTGGGGGGTGGGTGTGCTGGGAGACATGGGTGGGGGCCTGGTGGAGGGTGCCCCTGGTGGCTGGGGGGGTGGGGGTGGTGGGAGACATGAGTCAGACATGGGTGGGGGCCTGGTGGAGGCTGCCCCTGGTGGCTGGGGGGTGGTGGTGCTGTGAGATGTGTGGGGGCCTGGTGGAGGCTGGCCCTGGTGGCTGGGGGGTGGGGGTGCTGGGAGACATGAGTCGGACATGGGTGGGGGCCTGGTGGAGGCTGCCCCTGGTGGCTGGTGACTGGGGGTGGTGGGAGACATGGGTGGGGGCCTGGTGGAGGCTGCCCCTGCACTGCTGGGGGGTGGGGGTGCAGGGGGACATGAGTGGGGGCCTGCTGGGGGGTGGGGGTGCAAGGGGACGTGTGGCTTGGCTGGGGGGCATGCCCATGGTGGATGGGCTGCCTGCGGGACATGACCAGGGGTGCAGGGTAGTCCCCTGTGGTGTGGGCTGCCTGCAGAGGTCGTGGAGGGGGTAGAGGGGAGACCTGGGAGGACCCACACTGGCAATTCACCTCTTCAACTTCCCGCACACCTACGTAATACACTGCCCCACTCGCACAGGCCCAATCGCGTGTAGAATTTCTCGCGCACCCCTGAAATCCACGTACCCAGCCCAATCGCGTGTAGATTTTCTCGCGCACCCCTGAAATCCACGTACCCAGGCCAATCGCGTGTAGAATTTCTCGCGCACCCCTGAAATCCACGTACCCAGGCCAATCGCGTGTAGAATTTCTCGCGCACCCCTGAAATCCACGTACCCAGGCCAATCGCGTGTAGAATTTCTCGCGCACCCCTGAAATCCACGTACCCAGCCCAATCGCGTGTAGATTTTCTCGCGCACCACTGAAATCCACGTACCCAGGCCAATCGCGTGTAGAATTTCTCGCGCACCCCTGAAATCCACGTACCCAGGCCAATCGCGTGTAGAATTTCTCGCGCACCCCTGAAATCCACGTACCCAGGCCAATCGCGTGTAGAATTTCTCGCGCACCCCTGAAATCCACGTACCCAGGCCAATCGCGTGTAGATTTTCTCGCGCACCCCTGAAATCCACGTACCCAGGCCAATCGCGTGTGGGGACACCCGCACACCCCTGAAATACACGCTCCCCGCACTGCGTTTGCTGCTGCCCTTTGCGCTGGATTGGGGATTTTGATGGCTTTTCCCTGCGCAAGGGGCGTTCTTGGGGGCGTAACTGACGCTGCTGCAGGTTCGCTGCGCCACTCTGCGCCACGGCTGGTTGTGGATGTTGGAATTCATGAATACGCTGTGCGCCTGAATGTGTTTCGGCGCACGCGGCTGGCGCAGCCTACCGCACGCGCACACTGTGCGCCAGCCGCGTGCGCCACTTGTGCGCCGAATTCTATGAATTGGCCCCTTAGACTCATAGATTTCAGAAGGGCCAATAATTTAGGAATCACAGGCCCTAAGGACGGGATTGGATCCTCTGCTAGTCCAACAATGCAAAGCTAATTCTGTCTATTTCCTAACTGTTTTTTTCAGAGTCTTAACGGCATTCCCCAAATGAACTACCCTGTTCGAGACATTGGGTCTCATTATGGGTCTGGCGGACCTGGACCCGGAAAATATTGCTACAGCCGGATTTTGCGGTGCCACCGGGCTATTAGAAGTCCAGCGGCCGGGAAGTCAGTCACCGATAGTTTTGTTAATTCCCATTCCCATAGAGTCCCATAGGACACTGTGGGAGTTGGGGCACGGAAGCACCGTCACCGTTTTAACGGTGTTGGTGCTTCCGTAACGGCTTTGCCTATCGTGACCGCTGTATTTGGCAGGGTCAGACCCGTTGGGCACAGCGGCTCCGGCAGGCAAGCCCGGAGCTTGCAAGTCCAGAAACCAGGCCGGCACACTTATTTCTGGACCGGCAAATCCAGCATGAGGCCCATTTTCTGTATTGCTAATCCTTCTTTCAACTTCATTCATCCTTGATTCAAATGATGACGATCTTTCAACTAAATGTTATTATTTTACATTGGTAGCGTCCATAAATGTGATAATATTGACCACATTATTGAGTCAGACACTGCCTCTTTAGGTGGTGGCGAGTCACTTTTTGGCCTTTTTTTGTGCACTTTTAGAACTTGTACACATTCTTTACTCGCATTACCCTTCACAGAGGCCACATTACAATCACTTAACCACCAGAAAACCTATTGTAGAACAGTGACTCAATGCACCGCACCTTTGTGCCTGGATTTCCTTGTTTGTTGTGATGAAAGTTGATTATGGGGGTCACCACAGGAAAATACCTGGTGCATGCCTCAGTGAACCGATCGATTAAATGGGCTTACATCTCACGCATGCGCAGAGTGGTCCAGAGGCACTGGAGCACTGCACTCCGCACACCCCCCTGCATTTTTCTGCATGTAAACCGGAACCAGCACAAAGGAGGTTTCTTTTATGCAAGCATTTGCACAAGCAGGTATTTTTTTCTATATATACCTGTGAATCATTTCTGATTCCCGTAATGCCTCCATCTCTGTTCTAGTGGTGTGCCCCAGCCTGCGAAGTGCATAAGGGGGTATGTATCATTGTGAAACCATTCCAGAGTTGGGGATGAAAGCCCACAGAGAGTGTTATTGCACCCTGAGGATTCTACCGCAGCAAGGTCCCTTGAAGGGACAGAACCCCTATCTAGCTTAAGGTGACAAGCCTCTGCCACATGATCTGGTTGTGGTGGGGTGAACCAGAGGATCATCTTCTCACTACCCCCGGACACAGCATTACTAAGTGGGTGGTGGCACCCAGACTCTGTGACTCCTCCATCATTCACCTCCAATGTCAGACAGTGGGGACACTACAAACAAGGGTATGCCATGACTTTCATACATTTCCTTTTGATGCATACACAGTATGTATGAAAGTTCCTCATTAACAGAAATGACATTTCTGAATAGTTCTACTTTCTCGTGCAGACAAAACCCGACCATCGGCCTAGAACACAAAGCCTGGCACTCAGGAAAAGATAATGGGTCTCCTCACGAGTTGGGCGGTAACGCCGGTGCTAGTAGCGCCGGCGCTAATAGCCCTACTGCCAAACCCCCCGGTGCTATTAGCGCCGGATCACAGGTTTGCCGGAAGGGTTATTGCCCATTCCCCATTGGGCCTATTTGGGAATTCCTCATTCCCCAAACAATTTGCACTATTACCGCCGGCGGTAATCGCGCCGAAAATCAGCAATTTTGCCGCAGATTTCCCCCCAGCTCAGAGCTGGCGAACCCTTAAATGCAGCGGTAATAGCGCTACTGCCGCATTTAAGGGTTACCGCCAGACTTGTGATGAGGCCCAATGACTGGAGTACATTGCATCACAGCACTGCTAAACCCTAAGAGAATGCCTGCTCTGAATCCCAGAGCATCTAATCCTGAGCAAAGGACACCTTCATGCACCACTCACTAAAGTCAAAACACTCTCACCATAACACAACGTTAGATCGTTAGATCGATCATTTGCAAGCACCACGGAAACCCCACAAGCACTATCCACCTTTTTACTAGCCACCAATGTCTCTACATTTTACGCACCCCACACTCAGGCAAACCAGTCACTTGCACACCGCTTTTAGAAAAGACCCTCTCCTCAGACTTCGAACATCACAAACGGACATAGTCAGCCTCTGGTCTGCACATGAACAGGCTCTAAGCACGAGGTCACCCCTCTGGACACAAAGCCTTTAATGCCTCCTACACTTCACACCTAGAAAGCTTAAAACCACGCAGAGCTCAACATGCTTCCTCTATGCATCTTCAACACAAAGCACTACAATCTTGCCTTTCCCTCTCCACTTCGCCCAACCCACCAAACCCACCAACGCACTCCCGATCAGTCGGAGCGCATGGAGACCATACAAATAACAGAAAATCCTAATACCATGCCATTATTGAGGGCGAATGCAGGTTGCACTGTGATGTTTTCATCAGCATTTTTCAGCTTGTTTGACCTTTGTATACTTTGTTGAATTGGTTTTCTCGGCTGGGACCTTGACATTTCACAATATGAAACTTAATGAGAGTTTGACAAAGTTTGCGTTTTGTTTTTCGTGCAAGTACCAGTTACATTTCCATCTGAATGCTGATATTTCATGACATTTTAGACTTTATCGTACTGTGTCAAACTTATTTGAAAAACCTGCTTCATTGTGTCTACGTGACTGACATATTACCCAATCAAAGGGAGAATAATTTGGCCTGTTTTATTTGGATGTTGATCTGGCATTTTATACCCAAAGCCGATCAATCTTAAAGGTTTTCTGAAATATGCCATTTCAATTCATGTAATTGAAATTGATGAATAAGACTATGCAACGAACTTGAACTAAAGGCAATTGACACGCCGTGCCTAGCATTATAGTTAAATAGTTTGATGTGTTTACGCCTATTAGTGATTTGTTTTCTCCCTTTTTGTAAATCTCTTCTAAGAATGTGTTCAACTGGATTTTGCATGGAGGATCAACAGAAGAGAGGTGTAATTTTTGCCACGAATTAAGAAAGGCATGCCAACTGCACTGGCATTGCCATTGTCTTTTGAGTAGGGTAGTCTCATGATCTTGTAACAAGCCTCTTCATCCCACAACTCCTATTTTCAAAGAATGTGGCCACCTTTCCAATGTAATGTGTAGCGGTGTTTTGCACGATTTAGAGACACACATGTCTGTCTGTTGCAAAGGATAATAAGATTGTGTCCATATTTTTCAGGTCCGCACAGCAGTTGTTTGAATTTTGTTTTGTGAAGAACCTGTAGCAAGAGTGAGCAAGGGATTTATTTGAGCCGAGACCCTACTCATTGGCAGAAGCCAAGGAATTGTGACAAAGGAAGCCCCTTTAAAATCTGAGGACTCCAGGGGAACCAAGAGGGATCTCGTGTGTGCTGCACGCCAGCGCAGTGGTCACTTGTTTTAGTCTTGGCGCCTGACAGCTCCTCCCTCTGTATTGGTGACATGAAGGTGGCTGTTGAAAAGCCCTGTTGATTGCCCCCGTGCTTACTGTCCCACCTGTACAATCTTAACCCATCTGCCTGCAACATGGCCTGGTCATCCAAGCTGCAGTCAGTCTTTCAACTCTTGAAGGCAATCAATAACGTACGGATTTCAATTAGGTAATAATTACGGTAGTCACACCTAGTGTTCTATGCAATATTATCACGGCTTTTCTTACACATTCTGCACAGTGCTTCTAATGGCTAATGATACTAAAAATGATAACAATGAAAGTCTGAGATGGACTTGCTGAGAGTCGAACCTGCAGATTATCACACATATTATGGGGGCCCGGATCACCGAACCCCAACTCCGCTCTGCATCCATGCAGGGCGGACCAGAGGGGGCACCCTCTGGTATCCGGATCACCCGATGCACCATTCAGCCTCAGGCAGACCGCGAGGGGCACCCCGTGGCCTCCGCATCTCCGGGGCGCCAGAACTGCAGGACCAACAGCCCCGGTACTGGGGTCACACAGGCCGGGGCAACACGAGCGCCGTGGTCACACAGCGGCATGAATCACACTAGGCGGTGTTGCCCGGTAGGGGCACCGTCTCCATGCCGGGCCACGTGATGGACCCAAGGCACGCTGCGCCGCACCAGCATGGTGCAAGAAGACACAGGAGTCAACTTGGGATTGACTGACAAGCCAGAAACAGCTTGTCCCTTTTATTTACATGGTAACACGGTTACCCCCTGTGACCATGACACAACAGCTGGTAGATACCATGTCCCCCAGAAGGGGTGACCTGCAACATTCCTCCTTTTTCATAATAACAAAACAAACTCCCAAAAACCACACCACAATACACACAGTGTTAATAACACTCTAAGTCCTACTAGTTTCCACACACTTAAGGGGGCCTAAGCTATCTATGGGGTGACGTTCTGGGTTGGCAAGTTTACTGGTGACGTGTTGACATTCAGGAACACCCTTTATTAACCTGGGTCAGGGGATCTTGCACCCCTGACACAACACCATCACTCGTAGCACCCCGCACCCCAAACACAACAATAAAAATCACACCATATATCAGCGGGGCCAGTCCCGGTCCGTGGACCACCAGTCCTGCTTCCATCAGGACTTTTTCAGGCCCGTTTGGGGTTCCCTGATGGGTAGGCCGCCCCTGGGGAATCATGGGATCACTTCAGTCCTGTCTCTAGACGGCGGACCACACTCATGGCTGGATGCTGACAGTCAAATGAGAGTTCAGAGCCGGCAAAGCCGCACCTGGGAGTACCAGGGGCCACATCGGCCTGGTCTATTGCTTGTGGGTACAACTTGTGGTAGGACGCTAGTGGCAGCCAGATGATCACAATGTTAGGGGCCAGCAAAGCCGCACCTGGGAATATCAGGGCCCATATCCACCTGGTCCTTGGCTAGTGGTAGCCAGATGACAGACCAGCACACCTTTCTGGGTGGGTACCCACTCTTCTGGAATTACCCGGGGCCACCCTGGTCACGTTCCTCGGTGGGGTATGCTCCCTACTGCAGGGCACTGGGAGCAGGATGACAGACCAGTCCTTCCACTTCCCCCACTTTTTTTGGGGGGGGCTGCTGGCAGCCTGCTCCTGCCGACTGAACAAGGGCACGATATTGCTCCAGCTTGGAGCCTGCAGGTCGCACCATCTTTCTTGATACTGTCAGCACGATGGTGGTCTTGTGTTCCCCTCCTCCACCCTGTGTGATCTCATACAGACTTGACCACCATTGGGCCGGGGATGTAGTGAGGCCATGTGCAATAACAGCCCGATTATTAGGAGGGCCACGCACCTTTTCCTGTTCTCTCTCCTTTTCTGGGGTGACTGATGAGTCTTTATGTCCTGTTGTGGTGCCCATAGGTGGTAGGCCTTCAGGGCAGATGATTTCTGGAGGCAGGGACCCGGTGGAATGGGGCCTGCCAGCCGGCCCCTCCTCCACCGCAACAGGGAGCACTGTGTGCAAGGGCACGGCACCTCAATGCCTCCTTCTCCCTCACGCTATTGCTGGTAGGCGAACCGTTGCACTGACACACAGCCCCACTGTGCTTCATTTAGTCTCTGTTCCCCTTCCTTTTTTGTTTTCACCATAGGCGGCCCGTGATCTTTCTTTCCGCGCTCCTCGACAGAGCACAGCACTTTCCCCACCTATGGGGGCCCGGGTCACGCGAGGGGCAGGAAGCAGCGCCTTGTTTTCTTGTAGGCTCTGTACCGGAACACTTCCTTCCTCACCGGGGGGGGGAGGGGTGGAGAACACCGCTGCATGGCTCTTGATGCTTCGCTTGAGGGGGAGGGGCAGCTCACCTCTCCATTGCGGCGGATGCTGCTCCATTTCTTCTTGGGGGGGGGCCTCTTCCCCATCGCGTCGACGACCCACGTTCTTTTTGTTGCGGCTGTGGTGCAGCTGCTGGGCATCTCCCTCCAGTCGGTGGAGGAAGGGGCAGCTCCTCTTCATTGCGGCGCAGTCTGCCAGCATTTTTTCCTGGGGGGCCTCTTCCCCATCGCGGGCGACAACCCACATTCTCTCTGTTGTGGCAAAGGCTGCATCGTCCTCCTCTCGGTGGGGGAGGGGCAGCAGCTCACGCGGCCGGTGACACGGGCAAGCAGCTCACCTGCTCTCCGATGGGGGGGGGAAGGCAGCTCTCCTCTTGCCACCGGGGAAGGGCAGGGGGGCGCACACACGCCGCTCCATTTCTCGCGCCCAGTGCCGCTTCCTCAACCATGCGGCTGACGCCGCAGTGCAGTCCCCCACCACACGGGGGAAGGGGCAGACAGCTCCTGTCCTCGTGCAGCGAATGCGGCAGGGGAAGGGGCAGCTTCACTGTGCTCAGCCCCCCACCTTCCTTCGAGGGCAGATGCCGCCTCCATTTTCATGCGGCCGACACCGCACACCTGCACACAACGGGCAGTGGGGCACATATTCCTCGTTGCCATTGTTATGGGGGCCCCAGATCACCGGACCCCACCTCTGCTCTGCATCCATGCAGGGCGGACCAGAGGGGGCACCCTCTGGCATCCGGATCACCGGATGCGCCTTTCAGCTTCAGGCAGACCGTGAGGGGCACACCGCGGCCTCCGCAGCTCTGGGGCACCAGAACTGCAGGACCAACGGCCCCGGTCCTGGGGGCACCCAGGCCGGGGCAACACGAGCGCCGTGGTCACACGGCGGCATGAATCACACTAGGCGGTGTTGCCAAGCAGGGGCACCGTCTCCATGCCGGGCCATGTGGTGGGCCCAAGGCCCGCTGTGCCGCACCAGCATGGTGCAAGAAGACACAGGAGTCAGCTTGGGATCGACTAACGAGCCGGAAACGGCGTGTCCCTTTTATTTATATGGTCACATGGTTATCCCATGTGACCATGACACAATAGCTGGTAGATACCATGTCCCCCAGAAGGGGTGAGATGCAACAACACAGATCTCACCAACGACAAGATATGACTGTGCCACAGAGACTCAGTATGCTCCAACACCAGATAGCCCCAAAGCTCTTTCAAACAAATTAGTTTGCAGGTGGTTTCAGAATGCGAGGGGGTGTGCACTACATCCTGGGGGAGGGGCGTAGGGGTGTTAGGTTAGAGAATCTTTGCACTGGCACTTGTGCAATTTTGCACTGTTAGCACTAGGGCAAAAATGGCCCTATTGCAAAAAAGATATACTTTCAATGCATTTTTCCCCCAGAGCAAACTTTGCTCTAGTGACATCAGCAAACTTTGCCCTGGTGCAAACATGCATAGCAAGAATAGGCTGTTTACCCAAGGACAAACTTTTCCCTAGTGCTAATGCATTTCTCATGGTACAAACATTTTCTAACATTTGGCACTAGGTGCTAATACCATGCAAGTTTGCACATGCACGGGTGCAACGTTTCTGCAATTTGACCCTAACATTGCTTCACAGATTTGGCCTCAAAGATGATAGACATCTGCCATGTGCAGTTGTCACAATATATTATGCAGCACGAGGAAGACAGGGACTTTTTCCCTTGCAGTGGGTGTGTGCACAATCAAACCACTTTTTATTATTACAATCCCCAAATGTTTTTTTAAGGGGGCCTCCAAACCATCTCACAACCAACCTCCACCAGCACCCTTTGTCCCAATAGACCAAGAACCAGGGCGGTGTGTTTTGTAAAGGAACACTTTATTAATTTATTATTTTAATATTCAATCAGAACAAAATATGACCGCAGCCACTATTGAGGTGGCAACATAATGCACAGGTTGCTAGAACGTCACCAGATTATGACAGACTTCAATGCCACACCAAACTTTGTGGTGAAAGCAATGCCAACTAATTTCTCTCAACTGATTGCAGGAAGGTTAGGCGCTCCACCCTGTTGCAATGGAGAACTGGATTTTTCTATGATTCACTACTACTACCATGGGACAGCACACTAGGGTATTTAGGGCTGCTTATACTAGAGAACAAATGAGGCTTCAAAACAGACTAGCTAGCACACATAGGAAATCTGATGTTTACACAGTCAGCACATGACAATAAAAGTCAAAAATAAAAGGGATTAGAATTTGAATCCGAGATGACGGTATTATAGAGAGATGGATTAAGTAGGAAAAACGATTTTTTAAAGGTGGAAAAAATGATTTAGAAACATGAAAATGCAAATCACGCTAAGTTTGACTGGGGCTGGAAGTGGCAGGCAAGCTCAAAACCATAAAAATGAAGGAAACAGCAAGGCTAAATCCGATCTCAGAACGTGATAGAGAAAGAAGGATTGAGTAGGAAAATCACTTTTTCAAGGCGGCAGATAAGGTTATGGAAAAACAAAATTGTAAATCACTATGAATTTGGCTGGAGCTGGAAATGACACACACGCTTTCAACAATGAGAAAAGCACATAGAAACCACGTTTTTTAGTGAAAATGACAGGGGCAACTCACAGGGATGTTTTGGGCAAAGGGATTCTCACAGTGGGAGCAACAGTTTGGGTTTATGATGACAAATGCAAATGCGGATTTGTTTTTAGACACACATTTTACATATGGACACATTCGGTTTTAGCTCATAATGGGAATAATTCTTTCGAGGCAACAATTTAATGACTATTACAATCAAATAACCTCATAGGGTTAGAAAATGGTTGGTTTCGCATTGCAACTTTCTTCCTCTGTGAATTTCAATGGGGGAATTAATTGATTTACTAAGCAAAATACTAGGGAAATAACTTACTTATTAATGCAAACAACCCAAGGACCTTTCAGGGGAAAAAGAACTATGATCAACAGATACACAAGCAATAATTTTGTTCCATAGGAAGAATGACTTAAAGGCACAGAGGAACACAGGGGGAGTTACCAAATTGCACAAATAAATAAAAATGATTTTCAATAGAAAAATGACAACATTTCACAAACAGAATAGAGAATTTTCCATTATGGACACTCTAAGCTAGTGCTTACATAGATAGGACTTGTTTAATCTATGGCTGTGGTGATCTATACTTACAGAAGAAAGGATTCTATTGTCATCAATGGCGCCAGGGCTCCACTGCCAGGACAATCAACGGGGTCAATCAAGGCCTCACTCTGTGCTCCCAATCAGTTACTCCAGGTCCCTGCTTCACTCCAGGACCAGGCCCAATTTCTGCAAGTATAGCTCCAGTCCTCCTGTCAGCTGCACAGCTCGGATTTTGTAGAGAGAATCTACAATTGAGGAGGAGTAACCTATTTATAAGCCAAAAGACATCGCTGCGGTGTCATCCTCCTCACACAGCTGATTGGGCAGTGGTCAAGGGTTCATTCCGCCTCCATAAACTGGTAGGCTCAGGGAAAGTAGGCGTGATTTCAGCAGTCAGGGAAGGATAGCCCATCAATCATATGACAAAACAAGGGGCTGGATTTGGCTTTTGTACCTAGCAATCTCCCATTTTAAAAAATACCCTTTCTCATTACGGATGACGCCACAGATTCCAGCATATTCAGACATTACATTCTTTTGTGAATCACATAAACCTTGTTTGGTGACTGTGCGACATATTGGGGCGAAGCTACCCTAGTTTATGCCCAAACTACATTACTGAAAAATATTGCGTTCGGTGGGCAGAGTACCTATCACCTGTTAGACCTTTTCTCAAGTTTTTATGATCGGCATATTTACCAGAGATCATAATGGTTTTTTCCCTCCTAACTCTTATTAAATTGGAGTCCCAAAGATTATTTTCAGTTGATCAGATGCAGCTGAGGATAGCTTTCCAGAAATCAGCACATGAATATTCTGATATGGATATTGGGGATTTTACACAACAAAATGCACATCTCCCCATTGTGTGCAATGGGACACCACCCTCTCATTAAATCGGCCCCCACTCTCTGTCATGTGGGGATGTGATGTCAAGAGGGTTTCTGTTCCTGCTTCAAAGGGCTTGATTGCCAGCTTCAGCAGAGTTTATGAGGTCCTTAAATGCTTTTGATCGTAAAACTGAGAAGGCAGGGAATTCCTCCAGCCATCCCCTTGGCAACAGGGTTTGGACATAGCCAGGATCACACCTCAAGAGCCCACAGCAGAAAACAAAAGTGCAACTACGGCATTTCCCCCACTGCCAGTGTTTCTTAAATCAACTATTACATTGGCACAATTACAATATGTAAAAACCTTCACACAGTGGTTGCCAGTAATCCCTGATTATAGAAAGGCACATAATGTATTTTACAAGACTTTAGCTGAATATGTGGAAGCTACAAGTGTGAACATTTAAAGCACAATTGTCATGATTACTGCAGAAAGTTCCAGCTGTGACTCTTCATTCTGTCGCAGTTTCACATTACTCCACGTGAATTTCGCAAATTGTCTTTTCATGATGGGCTCAGATGGCACACCTTTTACACATTTTGAAAAATATGTCTTTAATATAATGAGAGGGAAAACAGATTTTTTAAAACCATCATTCTTGTTACAGTAAAAACCCCAGTCTGTTGTGCAGGCTTGCACACATTTTGGCCCTTTCATTTACATGGTGGAAATCGCTGTTTTTGACAGCATAGCCTCAGCCTCTCTGGATGTTTCTCAAAAGTGCCATGAGGTCTTCCCCTCATGTGTGGCAAGGAACATTTTCAGGCCTCACTAGGTTTAAATGCCTACATTTGCTCATTCATGTGTGGGCACAGGCCTCATTTTGCACATGCTCATGCACAGGCCTTCTGCTAAGGGGCATATCTCCCCCTATGACTCCGGCCTGTAGTTATGGCATTTTAGGGCTATTTCACCCCACACAGTTTGATTTTAAATATATTTCTGTGGCTTGTAGAAAGGTGGATGGAAGACTTCTTGAATAGATGTAGGGTCAGGTATCAGAGATGATTGGTATCAGCTGAAGGCCACATTAGACATTTTGCATGGGCACAAGTGCAATTTTGCACAGTGTTAGCACTAGGGAAAAATGTGCCCTATTACAAAAAGTACTGGGACAACATTAGAAAACCTTTGCACCATGGCAAGTGGAATTTTGCATGGTATTACCACTAGGGCAACACGTGTCGTAGTGCAATATATTTTTTGTACAAAGGCAAATGTTTGCCTATTGCTAATACCATGCAAATTGTACTTGTAAAGGTGGACATGTTTTCTAATATGGCCCAAATATATTTTGAACTAGGGCAAACTTTGCTCTAGTATTAATACCATGCAACATTTTTATAATCTGGGCCATGGTCTTGGTTGCATATCACATAAAGAGAGCCCCATACTACAAACTGAAAGATATTCAAAGGAAAATGGTGGTCTCTTTTGGCCTGAACTCGCGATGTTTAGCTCAGGCCTCTGTTTCCTCTGTGACCAGCAGAGCGAGAGCAGCACAGTGTTTGTTTAATTTCCATTGTACATCACTAAGTGCATCACCTTTTGTTTTCCATGTTTTGAGCTAACTAGTAAGTGGTTCAAATTTGTGTATCTTATCTTTTCCATGTTTTTAGTTTAATAATTGTTTCTATGATTATTGGTTATTCTTACCTTTTGCTTTCTGCTGCCATGGTTGCGATAGGGCACTTGGTAGTATTTCCTCTATTTCCATTAGTGTATTTATTTTTTATTTTCTTTAATTATGTTACCACAATTGTGGACATTGATTTGATATACCCCATAAATATTTGTTTTCCCTATCCGTGCGGCCTATCACCTGCTACACAACATTGTTTGTGACCACCAGCCTCTCACACAAGCGAGGTGGCCATTGGTTTACAAAAGGGCCGTTGTCCCAGCAACAGCCTAACACGGCAGTCTGAGACACTGCCCTGCAGCTGCACACAGGAGGATCCGAAAGCTCCGTGTGCTGCGAGGTAAGAGATTCGATCTCGGCACACCCCGCTTACCTTGCTCCATACACACCCATGACTGTCCTGTCACGGCATCTAACCAGATCCCTTTTTTATTACCAGATACAAACACATTTGTGTTTTGCACTCCAGCTGTGTTTTCCACGGCATCTTTATTGGCCCATCACACTGTGGGCATGAACTTTGAACGTTCCTTTCTTCACCATTTGCCACACCATTAAGATAAAACTGAGTTCTACATGTCCTCTTTGTTTTATTCTTTTATTTACATCCATTCATTGTGTCTTTTTGTTCCTTTCATTTACCACCTGTGAAATCACGAATGATTGGTATGTTTTATTTTTCATTTTATTTTCACATCAATGTGTGCTGTGTTTGACTTGTTACCATGTTGCTATTAATGTATAATGCTACTTACCTGTATATAATTACTCAAAATTATTAGACGCGCCCTGAAGAAGGAAATTATTTCCGAAATGCATTGGCATATCTAGTCTGAACTACGTATGGGTTGTGGCAATAGCTTCCTCACTAAGAATTCATTAGTGATAGCTTCATTTTGAATTTTTTGGATAAACCATTAGTTTGATACAAACCACCAAAAGTCTCTTTCATTTTTGAATAAGCATCATATTTTGGATACCTGATCTGATTGCTTTGAACTTTGAACAATTACTTGCCCAGGTTGGGCCCAAATGAGAGCGGCTGTGTGACCTAGTATTGTTACTGTGTCTTTAGCTTTAGTTGTATTTTTGAGTCCAGGTGTCTCACAGCCAGCTCCTTCTAAACCACATTTTTGAGCGTCTAGTTCTTATTGTTACACTGATTGTAACATTTGGAACACTTTTTGTATCCTGTGGTGCCCACTCACCTTTCCTTTAGGAGGGAGTATGAGAATATTGCAGCATCAGTGGCATCCACAGTATCAGGAGTCTGAAATGAAGAGCAATAACTTGAGGTAACACTTTTTTTTCCAATCCTCAAATTAGCTGAGGTACCATGTGACATAGGGAGCCAGGTACTACTGTCCAGTAATTGCCCAGGGTTCCTCTTCCCTGAATGGCTGATCCTCCATGAACGCTCCCTCCCAACTGCTTATCTATGCTCAGCCACGTCTTCAGCAATGGGTAGTTGTGCATCTGCCTGTGCCTCTGCTGCCCACAATTTTGAGAGTCTATGGGGCTTCCCTGCTTTTCTTGCACCAAGAACCTTGTCAGTGTAGCACCGGTGGTCCTCCATGACACCGCATCTGCTGCCCTGTGCTGTGCCTGCTCTATGGTGGACACACCATACCCTCTGCTGCTTTCTCAAAGTCGCTGCACACTGGCATACTTGCTGAAAGGAGGCACCCATCCTTCTCCAACAGGCTAGCCCTCTATATTGACTTCCATACACAGGCAGGGCCTCATCACCAAGGCAATGCACCTGGCACGTCGGACAGCGTTCCCATCCCTGCGGAGGAGAGATGTGCTCCAGGGGTTTTAAGACCAAGCACCAGCTGGGCAGCCTTATTCTGAATGAGGTGCAAGGTGTGGGCAAGGTATAATGGGAGAACAATGTACAGAGTATTGCAGAAGCCTAACCTGGACAACACTACTGCTCTTGTGACTTCCACATGTAAGGGAATGCTCTCAACAATGACTTGGATAAAGGACCTGTTTTCCTATAACCATTTTGCTAAACAGTTTTTTTCTGTGGCCATATAAAAAAAGCAAATTGATTGGTACCAGGACCATGCCCATGGCTTTGAAAGGGGCAGTGGGTTGACTGATAGTCTAGAATGGTCAACCCACGTTTGCATGCGTGTGTCCTTTGATCACCTTGGTCTCATGGAATGACTTGGAACTTAGCTGAATCAGCAGCAGCATAATGACTTCTACCCAGCTGATTTGACCCCGTGCATGGAATGTGAGTGCCCTCAGCAATCTCAAGAGAGAGGTTCTTGAGTTGCAGAGGCATTGCTACGGGGGGAGGGGGCGGAGGGGCAGAGGGGCTATAGCCCCGGGTCTTTTGGTTGTAGTGCCGGATAGAAGCTCAGGGGTTTCAACCTGAAAAGGCTAGCTAGCCCCAGTCCTGACAATCCCAAAATGTGCATAGCCCCGGATCTTTTCCAGACCGAGCAGCACCCCTGGTCGAAGGGGTATTTGGCAAGAGTTTTACAGGGTAATTCATGGAATTAATGTGTGCTGAAAAGGGGAGCACAAGCGTGAAAATCGCAGCGCACGTGTGCGAAAGCCGCGCACGCAGCCGTTAGTCGATTCAAGGAATGCGCTGCGCGTGGATTACCTGAGATGTGCGCTGAATCCGTGTGTGGCCCACACATCATTGCAACATCCCGAAGGCTGTGCACGAGACGGCCAGTGAAGGCGCACACAGGTCAGCGCACACACCTAAAAAGGGGGCGGAACACACGGAATGGGGAACAACACGTAAACATGTGGGCGTTACGGGGGGGAAGTACTGCTGCCAAATCCTCGCAACGCCGACGCGCGCGCTAACAACACATATTCATGGAATCGAACAGAGGAAATCTGCGCACCACAAAAGACGCGCTAATCCGGAAACACATACGCCAGGCGGAAGCAGGTGGAAGCGGTCCCGCACAGCATAAAAGTGCACGCAAACAACAAACAAGCCCATACACTACAATGAATATACCGTTCCTCGCAGCAGTGGTCGTGGGACACCGCAGGAGGAGGATAGCCAGGCCTGCATTTTTTTTACCCAGGACCAGCCTTTTTGGGATGCCTGATGACCAGGTCTATGGCAGGTACAGGTTTCCATCCCATATTATCCTAGAACTGGTTGCTGAGTGGGAGGATGACCTCACATCACCCACCCTGTGCTCCCAAGCACTGAGCCCCTTGGAAAAGGTGCTCAATGTACTGCATTTCTTGGCTACTGGGTCATTTCAGCGGACAAGTGCCATAGTTGGGGGCGTCTCACAGGCTACACAGTCACGCTGCCTACACCAGGTGTTGGTGGTCATGACTGCACGCCCCTCAGTTCGCAGGCACATATACATGCCCAGAAAGACAGGCAGTGGTCCAGGACTTTTACGGGGTGGCACACTTCCACAAAGTGCTAGGTGCCATTGATTGTACCCATGTGGCTTTATGTCCTCTTAGGGCCACTGCGCACATCTATCGAAACCGCAAGCACTGGCATTCCATCAACGTGCAGGTTGTATGTGATGCCAAGAGAATCATCACCTCTGGGGTCCAGTCATGATAGTTTCATATTCAGAATGTCACCCCTAATCCGGGACATGGAAGCTGGGAGGCATTGTGACACATGGCTCATTGGTGAGTACAAATGCCTCCGCACATGCATGCATGTCAGACAATGATAAATGGCAAAAGCCAACTAATGACAACCATTATCACCTCCCCAGCGGACAGTGCCTACCCTCTGAGCACCTACATGATGATGCCAATACGGAACCCCACCCCACCACCTGAGGTAAGATACAACGCAGCCCATATTGTAACCCGCGGCATAGTGGAGCGCACATTTGGAGTGCTGAAGTCACGTTTCCGCTCCCTTGACCGCTCTGGTGGCCAGCTGCTATATGCGCCCCCAGGAGTGTGCAGAATCATAGTGGCAGCATGTGTCCTGCACAACGTTGCAATCCGGCGGGGCTTGCCGGTGGACATGGTGTTACTCCCACATCCCCAACCACATGCACGGGTGGGAGTGGAAAGGGCATGTGGTGAGGCAGCCCGTACCCAGCTTGTGGCACATTTTTTCACATAAAATCCCACCCCTGCAGAGTGCACTCAGGCCTGGCACATACCAGCTGACAATTTATGATGACAAAGGGGACAGTCAACTGTCACAACCATACCACCATGAGATTGTTTACCTGGAAGTGCTACATTGCGTGCATCCCCAGCTACTTAAAAAGACACAATGCTGTGTCAGTAAAAGGCAACCATTCATGCTGCATGAAGGACTACCCCCTTGCAAAAGAGCACACCCAAATCCTGGCATGTCACCCAACCCCTCCCAAACCCCATCTGAGCTGGCCATTAAACCATGGCATGTCATGCAATGCCAAAGCAACCAAATGAATGCACAGCATGTCACACAAGTCTCACAAAGTGTACCATACCAAATTGAAACAGGCCAGAGACAATTCCCTCTCACCTATGAAAAATAAACAGCACACTTGAACAAATACTTACCAGCAAGAGAAAACAGGAATACAGGACCCAACAGTGGCAACGTATGACCGTAACCAATGACAATAGTGCAAGTGTTACAACCTGACAAAGGCAGCACATCGACCCCTTCAATCACCGGTGTGTTGGCGGTAGGTAAATGTGGCAGGGTACTGCATACAACATGAAATGCATCTGCAATGGACACAGGCAAGTTAACACATAAAAAAGCTACATGTAAATATGCATAATGGGCAGTATGTTATACAATATGCAAATCAACCAGGCAGTGGAGAAATCATGAGCAATCCCCACTAGGGGTGTATACACAGTTTGGACTACAGACTGGCCACACTGATGGAAGCCCAATGCCTCTGTGTAAATTACTGTCACACAGTGACAGCGTTGTGAGCCCATGGAAAGGGGAAGCAGGAGTGGCATTTGTGTCTGGACCCCAAGCTGCTAACACAAACACAGGACAAGCCTGCATGGGCCCAGCCAGAACACACAGTGGATGCCTACGGGTGCCAAACAAAGCAACACACTGTAACATGAATGTACAATAGAAGCAAAACAAAAAAAGGAAAACATTAAAATAAAAAAATTAAAATGAAAATGAAAAATGAAAATTGAAAATGAAAATGAAAAAAGAAAAAAGAACAATCAAAAATCAAAAATGGCCATGGGTCGACCAGGTGGTGGGGGGACCACCCAGGAGGGAGGAGGTACAGGGTGTACCCCAACACCCACATGCGTGGATGTTGAGAAAAAAAATAAAACCCTCCATGGGCTCATGGCATGCATGGCTACCCGATAGTGAGAGAACTGCCGTCGCTTTCGTCACCCTCTGGTGCTACATTAGAAGGTGTGCGTGGTCTGGGAGTGGTATGGGAGGCAGACCACGCAAAGCCCTGCATTGCTTCTCCATGGCTTCTCCATGGCAGCAAGCATGCAGGTCTGAAAGGTGTGGTTCTGCAGGATGATTCTTCGGAGATCCCCATACAGCACCTCACGGGTAACACGGACTTCTGCCTGCAAGGCCGCATGTGATGCCCGGATCTCCTCACAGGTTGCCTGGAGCTCAGCTGAAATTGTGTGTGTTAGCTGCTCCAGCTGCTGTTCTGACCTTGTACTCTGGGACACCTCAAGTGCACCCAGAGTATCTCTGAGGGACCTGTTTTCTACCCTCAGGGTATCCCTGTGGGCCTGTCACTCTGCAGATATGGCTGTGCGCAGAGTCTCCAGTTAAGCCTGTCGGTCCCTGTTGGCCACCAACATGTCCTCCCTGTGCGAGCGGCACGTGGACTCCATTGCCTGCTGCTGGAGCTCTGCCTTTCTGGAGGGAGAATGGAAGTGGCCACCCTATCCACGGCCTGAGCCATCATCTCACACAATGCCCCCTGTTGTGCTGCAAAGGTATACATGGAGTTCTCCCACAGAGTATTGCCCGGTGGCGCACGGCCACCGCGTTGGCGGACAACACACCCGTTTGCACCAAGGTGATGTGCACCTTGCTGTGCTGGCACTCCCTGAGGCTGAAGGACTGCATTCCTCCTTTGATCTGCTGGCCCAGGAACAGGAGAAAATATTGTGGAGTGTGACCCTCCATCCGTAACCGCCACAGGTGGACATTCCAACCAACACTGAATGGGCCATTGAGGGGTCTACCCCCAGTGCAGCTGCGTTAGACAGAACAGCATCCGTGCCAGAAACACTCACCTGCGACGGGACATTTGTCTCAATGTTTGAATCAGCACCTGAGCCATAGAGGTCATCGGAGGCGTACCCAGAGACACCCGTGAACAGGGTAGTCTGTAGGACCAATGGATTTTCCTGCACCACCACCCCACATCCTCCACTGGTGCCTGGTTGGTGCTCTGAGTACTCCTGCCCCTGTGCCTTCTCCTCCTCCTCAGCAGCATCTAGTGCCTCAGCACCTGCACAAAAATAAAACAAAAGTAACAAAGAGGTGCATGAACAGCATAGCCGACACACATAGGCATCACAATCTACACATCGAATACATTCATGAGACATGCCACACATGACACTAACTCTGGCATGCATGCAGTGGCAATGAAGTGGAAGGTGACCCTAAAAGCAGACACTGCTTGGAATGGAAAAGCAACACATGTGCCGCATGGTGCTTAGCACCTGCATCACACATAAGCCTGTGAGTGGCATGGACAATCCACAAACATGACACATGCCAGCACAAAGATGGCACGTAGCATAGCCATGGCAGAATTGACAAGGACACCAAGATGGTAGTAAATCAGTACTGTCCCCCATCCATGTGAGACGCACATCATGAAATAGAACATGCAGAAGAGTGTGACAAAACACACATGTGTCACACACTGCAACAATGCCAGTGTTTACAAATACAGTGATGGGAGGCACATGGATACATCAATGGTGGGTCACTTGGACATGACAGAAGTCAATTGCCATGCTGAACATTGAAACAGTGCTCTGAATAGATCAGTTGCAGTGCATGTGTAGGTGCACAGCAGTCAATCAGCCTGATTGATGAAATCATTTCCATAAAAAGTGAACAAATGTGGGGCATTGTGGGGTGAAATCTATGTCTGAAGTATGGTGATTCTGGGGCAGAACGGCACACAAATGTGTGTTTATCATGCAAATGATTCCATCAATTAGGCAGAATGAAGAGAAAAACAGTATTAAGGATGTTGTGGCATGATGCCAGTTGAAGGGCAAGTGCCGTCATAATGTGCAAAGTGTTTTCAGCGGTCAGTACGGATACTGTGAAACCCAAACCCAAGGGCAGGGGATGGTTTGGAGCCACCACATGGGTCACATATAGCAGTCATGACTACACAGCCTAACCTGGCACAGCCTAATCAGAACATATCACCCAAGCAACATACACATGGTCCGGACACACACGCATGGGCACTCACCGGACATTGCCTCAAGACCTGGTAGGTCTCCCATGCCTTGTATCTGATCCTCTGCGATGAACCCTCCAGTGATTGCATCATGTTCTTTGAGTTCATCCTCCTCTGGTGGAGACCCACTGCCAGTCACCAGAGTAGAGGCGTACTTTGAAGCCAGCTTGTTTATTGCTCGGCGTTTGAGGTCATTCCACCGCTTTGAGCAATCATTAGCTGTGCGCTTCACAAATCCAAGGGAACTAATCTGGTTTGCGATGCACTCCCAGTGGGCCCTACGGTGAGCAGTCGTAGTCTTGCACCCTGCAGTCACCAGCATGTCGCAGCCATGTGCCGACACATAGCCCACAAGCGCGTCTAGTTCCACATCATTGAAACTTCGCTTCCTTGACGTGCCGGAGGGGCGAGCCTTGTCTGGGGTCCTAGCCTGTTCCGCAAGAGCTCACTTCTTCCTCTTGAGAGGTGATGCGGACCCTGAGTGGCTTACGCCGCTCTGGTCGGTAGGGGCTGAAGCGCAGGTGGACTGGCTACTGGAAGCAGGCAATGGCACGATGACCAAAGGTCTCACTGCAGGCAGTGGCTGCTTGGTGCTATTGCCAGGACCAAGCGGCACAACTGCCTTGGTGTGATGGTCTGGGACCAACACTGTCCCGGCTGGGTGACTCAGAGCTGGGGTGGATTCAGCTGCAGCTGCCCCTGCAGCCTCCTCACTGTGGCTACTCGGGGCAGCAGATAACATTGCTTTCCCAGATCCACGTGGCCTGGTGACAGCAACTTTCACCGATACACGTGGCTTTGACTTTGTGACACGGAAGTCAGCCTGTGAGTCATCCCGTGCCAGTTCCGTGACCAATCTGGGCCATGTTAACAGGGCCTGAGCTGGGATGGTGTCGGCTGCATCGACCTGACCCATTGGGGGGGGAAAAGGTTTCCCTGATTGGTCCTGGACACACTGCCCTCTTGGGCCACCCTTCCCACGTTGCCCACCACTGCCACCTTGGCCACCCTGGCCACCCTGCCTATCCTAGCCACGTCCCCTACCACAGACACCTCTTGGAGGTCGGCCCCCTTTGCCTCCCTTAGCACTTGGTCGCCTCCCAACCATGGCACTGATGTTCTTGTGCGAATGGGAGGTGCAGTAAACAATTGTCCTGGGCAATTGGGGTTGAGGGGGCAGGGTACTAGATGGAATACGTACCCCTGTGCTCTAGCAAGGCTGTCTGTGGCAACTGGCGGAAGATGACAAGTCACGCAATGCTCAGGGACCCCAAAAAATATATATTAACGTGCACACGACCCCTCGGAAACCACGTGCGTGGAATGACAGACCCTCAGTACGGTGTGGCACCCAGAAACACAAAAAAAACATACGCGTGGTAAACGCAGGCTACAATGACCTCTGAATGGGTCACACAGGTGCAACCAACATGGAAAAATACGTGCGCGACTCACCATCTGCCTGGAATAATAACGTGGAAAAGACAGGTGTGGGCGTGTAGGCAACATCCCTGCTAAAATAATTATTGAGCTCTGTCTCAGTAAACAAGGAGTACGCACTGCAACCATTGTGAAGTAATCGCGTGTGAACCGACAAGAAGTACAAGAATCACCCGCTCGCTCTCCACAAAAAGCACATACAAGGAAATGGCGTCCTACACGGACCTTTAACCCCTGGCTACAGAAACACCCATGTGTGCACGTCACTTACACGCTAACACGCTAAGGGCCTTTCCTCGAATTACACTCAGTCATGCACGGACGTGCTGTTTTTCCACGTGCGGATTCACTATGCACCTGTGTCGAGGGAAACACCTGCACGCGTTACATCACTTACGCGTTTACACGCTAAGGCCCTTTCCTCGAATAACACGCTGATGTGCCATTTTTTCATGTGCCAATTCACTCTGCATCAAGCTAGCCACGCAACAACACACAGAAGACCATTCTCCTGCCCAGAAGGCCATATTGCTACCCCCTAGATCCCCCCGGGGAGCCTCCTACAAGCCATCTGCTGCTGCCTGCCTGCTGCCAACAGTGCCCTGCCATTTGGTGCCTGCACATCAGCCATCACCAGGGGTCCAGTTGCTGTGACCACCCCTGCTGGAACAGAAGACTCCCGACTGGTGTTCCATCACTCCACAGCCCAGCCCCAGGACCCAGTTGCCCACCCACACCTGCCTCGGGGGTTGCCATGTCCGACACAACACCATCCAGCACCAGTGGCAATCCCCCCAGCAGGGAGGCAGAGGGCTGCCAGTCCTGGGGCATTATGATGCCTTCTTCACACCATCCCGTGCCGACAAGGAAGGATGGAAGAGGATCTGGAAGGACATATTGGGTGCCATCAACGCTGAGGGGGTTGCACCCTGCGTCATCAAACACATTCAGAAGCGCTGGGAGAACTACTAGTCCAGGACCCTCAAGAAGGCCTGGCGCCTCTTGGATGCAGTGGATGCTGTGGGGCACCGGGTCCACCTGACCACCCAGCAGATGAGGGTCCTGGAGTGCATTTACCCAGTGCTTCATCACCAGATCCTCAGGATGCAGGCCCGTCTGGAGTTGAGCGGTAAGTGTCCATGCATTCCCATTTTAAAGAGTGCATGTTGCAGTGTGCTGGTAGCTAGCTACTTGGCTCTGTGTGTGACATGGGTCATGTATGGATGTGTGTGTGCAGGGACATGATGGTGCTGCATGTGAGTCCAGTCAGGCATGAGCCACATGGATGTTGTATGTGTTACAATGCATCATGTGGAGCAGCATGCAGAATGCACACATGTATGCATGCCTGTGCCTGTACTTGGACATGTTTGGGGTGTGGGAGATGGGTGCTACTGTCATGGACATGCATGGTGTACACGTCCGTGTGTCTGAGTAGTGTGTAAGTGACTGGTCAACGCCATGGATGCATGACACATGTCCATGACGATGTGTTGATTCACTGATACAGCCTAGTCATCCTTGTATCCACTGTGTCTGGGGGCGTACGGGGGCCAGATGCATGACCCTCTGGTGATGTATGTGCATGTGATCAGCATGTCCCATGATGCATGTGAGTTTCAACCCACCATTGGATGTTTCTACGCTGCCTTGGACATGGATGCAAATGTTTGTTGCATGTGCCATGCCTGTTCTGCATGTGTGTTGCCTGCACTGACCCATGTGTTGTGGAGGGACATGATGGAAGTGACGTTTGACGGTGCCACTCATGTGCTATTGCTTTGTGCCTAGGGGACTTTTGTACAGTACCCTGATGGTCGTGTTCATTGTCTCCCTTTACACTGCGGTTAGTGAAGAAGAGGGCGGAGACGGCGCTGTGGAGGAAAGCGGCAGGGATGCCTCCACGGGCCGCCGATGCAAGCCCAGTCACCCTCCCAGGAAATTCCATCATCCGGAACGAGGGGACTTGTGCTGTGTCTGCCACTACGGCTATAGCCGAAGGCGCGGGTTAGCCCCCACAGGGACTTGCAACGGTCGAAGACGGTGGAGAGCCATCCAGGTTAGTGCTGTGTACGGAGGAGGAGGAGGCCACTTCAAAGGCGCACATGGGGCCTGGTGGAATTGGTATCACTGATGCAAGTGGTGCAGTCCAGATACAGGGCCAGGGGCAGGCGGCAGCACAGGTCACCGCGGAGAGGCCTGTGTATGTCACTGTCCCTGACACTGTGACTCTATCACCATGCACCAGCAGGGATGCCCTGTCCCAGGCCCGTCCGCAGGTAGGGGGGAGGTCCACGTCATCTGGCACTCCTCTACATGCAGACGTGGGGCCCCGTGACAGGATTGAGTCCGTCCTGATTGGTGTCGTGTTGCGCACACGTGTCATTCGTGATGACGTGCGTGCTTCCTGGGGGGACCACGCACGTCATCACGATAAGATGTGTGCCAACGTGGCCCAGTTGGGAGGGATCATGTCGGGGGTTTCTTCCATGTGTTGGCCAGTCTTGCGGCACTCTCCTCCTCTGTGTACACTATACGCCTGTCGTTCTCCGTGCTGTCTTCGGCCCAGATGACATATGGGCCCCCTGTGGACCTGCCACAACCAACGCAGCCAGGCTCGTGGAGATCCCATCCCTGCCACAGTCGGGAGTCAGAGCAACAGCACAGGTGGTCACCCCTGCAACTGGACCCCTGGCAACGGCCGATGTGCAGGCACATTCAAGCAGGGCACCTGCACGACGGCCCCGGGTGTTGCCATCTACCCGGAGGCAGTCGTGGTGGCGGCAGGCCGCAGAAAGGCAGCGGCAGGTTCGGCGTAGGAGGCATGTGGCCTCGAGGCCATCTACATCATAGGGACAGGCATCAGCCGGCAGGCAGGTGGACCCAGGATTGGGAGTGTCTTCCGTGTGGCAGCGGTTGGGCCAGCAAATAGGTGCAGAGCGGCGGTGGGCGGAGTGAGCGCAGCTCACAATGGTCAGGGCGGAGAACTCCATGCACAGAGCATTGAGGCAGGCTGAGTGCCTCGAGGCAACTCGCAGGGAGTTGGAGGAGGCCATGGCTGCATCCCTGCGAGACCTCGAGGCCAGGCAAGAGGCCTGCCTCTGGAACATCAACATGGAGTTCGATGATACCCTGGCCCGGAACATCAATAAGTGAGCCGTCGGACTAGCCCGCCGCCTTTGTATATAGTTATTTAGGTTTAGGTTTCATTTGGTTTATATTTTTATTTGGAGTTCACAGACTTTGTTCCACTTTTTATATATAGTTGTATTTTAGATAGGGTTTTAGGTAGGTTTCCTTTTGTTTTGGGATAATGGACCCTTCAGACTTTTGTTTTCATTATTATGGACTTTTACATACTTTTTTTTCACATGGAGTAATGCTTTTATGCTTTTCATCTTGCCCTTCATTTCTATGGACTTTGGGTATGGACGACTTACATTTTTTCATGTTTTGGATTTTTATTTTTCATTGGATTTCACTTTATTGTTCATATTGCTTTCACTGCTTTATTTATTTATTTGTATGTGTGATTTTCATATTGTAATTTGTTTTTATTTTTATTACATTTCATAATTCTTCATTCTTGGTGCGGTCTACTATGATTTTATTTGTGCATGTTTCCATGGACATTGGCACAGTCATGTGTTGCCACTGTGTGGCTCTGTAGGACATTTGTTGATGGGCATGCTGGTTCTTTTCAGACTATCATGGAATGGGTGATTTAGTAGGGAGTGGGTGGAGTGGATCGTTGTGTGTTTGTACTGGGGGGTAGGGGTGTGGGATTTGGGTTGGCATTAGGGCCATGGGTCAGTATAGTTATGACTGGGTGTTTTGGGGGACATGAGTCGGGGCCTGCTGGCAGGTTGCCTTCAATGGGGGTGAGGGGACATGTGTCGGGGCCTGCTGGCAGGTTGCGGTCAATGGGGGAGGGTTGGGGGACATGTGTCGGGCCTGCTGGCAGGTTGCCGTCAATGGGGGTGGGGAGACATGTGTTGGGGCTCCCAATTGCATGGTGCCATGTGGGCTGCCTGTGGGGCACGGTCAGGGTGGATGGGTTGCCGTCGGGGCATGGCAAGGTGTTGTAGGGGTGTCCCCTCTGGTGTGGGCTGCCTGCGGGGCATGGGGAGTTATTGTAGGGGTGTCCACTGTGGTGTGGGTTTCCTGCAAGGCATGGCAAGGGGTTGTAGGGGTGTCGCCTGTGGTGTGGGCTGCCTGCGGGGCATGGGGAAGGGTTGTAGGGGTGTCCCTTGTGGTGTGTGCTGCCTGCGGGGCCTGGGACGGGGGGAAAGGCACACCCGGGAGAGCCCACACTAGAATACGCATACCCCACTCACGCCAGGCTGATCATATGCAAAACTCCCCGGGCAGCCCCAGGTATACGCGTACCCTGCTCGTGCCAGGCGAATCGCGTGTTAAACTCCCCACGCACCCCCGGAATATACATACTCTGCTCGTGCCAGGCAAATAGCATGTAATACTCCCCACGCACCCCCGGAATACACGTACCCCTCTCGTGTCAGGCCGATCACGTGTAAAACTCCCTGCACACCCCCCGAATACGCGCAGGCGGCCCATCCACCCTCCCCATGACCCACAGGCAGCCCATCACCCCTGACCATGACCCGCAGGCAGCCCACAACATAGGGGGCCACCCTACACCCCTGGGCATGCCCGCAGACAGCCCAGACCATGACCCGCAGGTAGACCATCACCCCTGACCCGCAGGTAGCCCACACCACAGGAGAACACCCTACATCCCTGGGCATGCCCTGCAGGCAGCCCATCACCCTAGACCATGACCTGCAGGAAGCCCACACCACAGGAGAACACCCTACATCCCTGGGCATGCCCTGCAGACAGCCCATCACCCCTGACCATGACCCACAGGCAGCCCACACCACAGGGGACCACCCTACACCCCTGGGCATGCCCTGCAGGCAGCCTATCACACCTGACCATGACCCGCAGGCAGCCCACACCACAGTGGGGACATTTTCCATGCAATACGCCTGGCGCAGGTGGAGTGCGTGTATTCAAGGGGGTGCGCGAGTTGATTTGCATGCCACGAGCGGGGTACACGTATTCAAAGGGGTACGCAAGTACATTTTCACGTGTTTTGTCTGCCGCTAGCGGGTTACGCATAGTTTTTCACACGATTTCAGTGTAGCTGCCCTGTAAACTGGTCCTGGGTTAGCGCTGCCCTTTGCACCGTATTGGGGATTTCTATGGCTTTTCCTTGTGCAAGGGGCGTTCTTGGGGGCATAACTGGCGCTCCGGGATGTTCGCTGCACCACGGCTCAAAATGGCTTGGGAAATCCATGAATACGCGGTGCGCCACAATGCTGTTTAGCGCACACGGCTGGCACACGCTGCTGCACTCTCCCTCTCTGCACTGCCCGCGTGCGCTGCTTCTGCGCTGAAATCTCTGAATTACCCCTTAGTGTAGCCGTGCCTTAAGCAGTTACGTTGAAGTGTGATTGCTGTGTACCAGAACCTCCTAGATGTTGTATCAACGCCCATGTTAGGTTTTTAAGCATTCAAGAGCCTGGACAGTGAGGTCTTGCAGATGCATTATGGTTTAAGGACGAGGAATAGTATTGGCTGTCCTGTTCGATCTCCATTTAAGAGGCGAAATTGTAAATTAATTTCCCAGCTTCACTGTTATTTCTCTCCTATCCAGCTAAATAGTTGTGGGAAGATCTAAAATCAGTAAATTAGCATTCTGCTTAACATCATGTTAACAGGGATGATATATTTAAAATGCAGAGTGCAAAGAAATGTCTTTCAAGGTTTAGCACAGATGGTTCCCGCTGCCGTTCAGGGGTCCATCTGCAGCAAACGCTAACATGTGTTTCTGCTCTAAGTGTTTCTGTTGAGAAAAGTACACGTAATGTTCTAGAAGATATTTATGGGTAAATGGTAAAAGTGCACTGAAGCTTGAAAGTGAAGCTCCCTGGAAGAAAGATCATGATTGGCAGTCCTAGGGCAGATGAACTAAAAAATTAACTTTGTGAATTACAAAAGGCATTGGCGGCATGCATTCCAAATATACAATTAAATTGGATTTCTGGAGGTTTTTGCATTGTTAGGTCTGGCTTGATGGATTTTTTACTCTACAGAGCATTTGAAGTTGGGAACTGGAGGGACACTGACGCCAGTCAGCTGCTCCGTGATACAGAGCTGCCTTATAGGGAAATATGTTACTGTGGTAGCCATTTTGTAGGAGCTAGTGGAACTCTTCAAGTTGGAGAGGATTTTGTTGATGAGTGCTTTTAGTGCATCATTTGTTTCCTTGCTGCTTAGTCCATTGACGTATTTCCCTCTTTTGTGATCAATTGAATTATTTTTGTTGTTATTCTTATTATTATTAAAATGTGCCTTTTATTTTAATTTGCCTTTGGTATGATTGGGCAGAGAGAATGGTTGGCATGACTTTAGCCCACCAAATGAGCACCCATCATCTTTCCTAACACAGCCGATACCGTAGCCCTGGCAGCTCATTTCATTTTCATGTTGTTCGTTTGTGGCTGCCATGTTGAAAATGACAAATCCCCCACGCTCATCACTAACAGTGTAGAATATAGCCCAGCTCTTCAGAGATGAGATGTCATCTTCTTGACAAAAGGAAGTATGTTTTCTGGTAACATCTCTTCATCTCAACAGTGTGTCTATGTGCTGTCATTTAGCAATGCATTTTCAACCCAAAGACTCATGCGTTTCTCTATAGTCGCAAAGCGCCTGGATGCTGTCATTGTGAAGGCAGAACTTGTATTGCAAGCGCGTCCCCTATGCACATCATCTATATCCTCCACATTATCACTTGTAATGTCCTGATAGATAAACATTTGTGGGAAGGGTGAGAACTTTGTGATGCAATTGACTTTGAAGAGGGGAACATGTTTCCGCCTTTGCACAGGTGCAGGGAGCCACTACCTCTATGCTATGTTTTTTTACAACCAGTGTTACCGTTTTTGTTACCGAAAACAAATGGAATTCATTTTAGCCAAATTAATTTTGTAATTCCAACAATTTGCCTGCGGACCATGATTGTCATGGCTGGCTGGGAGTAACACAAATGTGATTAATACATGTAAATAAGTATGTTTTTACAGTGTGCAAGATGCCAGTGCTGAGCTCTTTTAAAGTGTCTCTAGTGTTATCGGATATGGAAGCCCGGAATCACATAATGTGGGGAAAAGGGGAAGCTGGTAGTGTATGACCGGTCATGTGGCTATAAAGTGAGAAATTGAGTAGACATGTCTACCTGTCTCTAATGGTGATTTCACACAGTGATCCCTGAGGTTCTGAAAAGGCTGACTAGTGAGTGCTGCTCAGATAGCCTCATTGACTGAAGTAGAGCTCATTACTCCCTTGGCCCTCTTCCTAACCCCACCTGCGAGGCTAAGAACCTCGGGGTCATCTCTGATTCCACACTTTCCTTCTCCGCCCACATCTCTGATTTCTCTGAAAACTCTAACTTCATACTGCACCTCCTCAGAGGTACTCTGCCCTTCCTCTCCTTCCCCCAGAATCTCACTGACTCCCAAGCTCTGGTTCTCTCTAGGATGGACTATTATTGTAACAGCATCTTTCTTAACCTACCTGCCTCTGCTCTCTGCCCTCTGCAACTAATCCAGAACTGGACTGGGAGACTTGTCCTTGGCTTCAAGCCCTGGGGTCATATCTCTCCAGCTCCGAAATCTCTACATTGGCTACCAGTGGATGCAAGGATTAAATGTAAAACCTTCTGCATTGTCCGCAAGGCTTTCTGGGGCCTAGGTCCAAAATACCTTCAGCTATCCCTCCCCTCTCAAGCTCTTCACTCCTCTACCTCTAACTCCCTCAGGGTCAGTTGTTTTTCAAAGAAACGAGCTGGGGGTAGATCTCCGTCTTCGGCTGGGGACTCACTTCAGAACAGCCTCCCTGCGACTCTAAAACTTGAGGAGAACCATCTCTGGTTCTGGAAGCACCTCACAACCTTCCTCTTTACTACTGCCTTTGCCCCCCCTCTCCCCTGCTGATTTGTTTCTCTCCTGGCCAGTGGTGGAAGTGTACGAAAAGAAGTAGTGGAACTATGTTCGCTGCTGGTCTGCCTCCGCTTCCCACAATCCCCATCGCTGTTCCCCCTCCCACACACAATGCAAACCCCCAAACAAACACATCTGCTATTTAAGGGAATGTTCAGTGCAGTGCACTAAAGTGCAAGCTTCAACTTCTTCCCACACTATTATTTTAAAACTAAACCATTCCATAATGGTTTCTTTTTAAAATAAAAGTATAGGAACAGTGAAACTTAAAAATAAAAAGTATAGGAGCACCGTTCCTGACCGCTCCCACCCACTTCGACCTATGCTGCTGGCACTGTGCACCTGGCCACCCTCTGTCCTCCGGGCCCAGGTTCCTGCTCACCCTGCCACCCTCCTGCACTGCCTCCAGGCCACCGCTTGCACTGGGGTCTTTATCAGTACCCATACAGCCCCCCCTTTTTTCTCTTCCTTCACTTATCTGACCTACCCCGTATGCTGTCTTAAACTCAGCAGTTGCCACTTGCTGGCTGAACTACCACTTTTTTTGCTTTTTATTATTTATTTTATTTATTTATTATTCATTATTCTGTTCTCCTTTTGCTCTGCACTTTCCACCTCTCCCCCTCCTTGCACTTTCCCCCTCCGCTTCCCCCATGCATTTGCGCATTCTCAATGTCACTGGGCCTAGTAAGATTGTTTTTTTGTTCTCCCTGTTCCCCTCCCTTGCACTGTCGCGCTCTGAAACACTTGTGTATGAGCGCGATAGAAATAAAATATCCGTATCAATATCAATACTACAGAATAATGACCCACCACCAAGTTATGGTCAGAGGCGAAGCATTTTATTTGCAACTTGGTTGAACTGGAACAGGTTTAACATGAGCATGCATTAGGTGTCATGTAAAAAGTAAATGATTTCTCTATAAGAACATGAAAGCATTTTCCAATGTTTCAGCTTTGTCTTTCATTTGTTAAATAGCATGTAGCAGCATAAAAAAGTTCCAGTTGAATACAAATCCTGCATGGAAATTGCATTGTTTCCCTGCCTGCTTCTGAAGTCAGAATGCGGTCAATACCACTAGTTGACTGCACTCTAAACATTCTGATTGGCTGAGGGGAGGTCAGTAACAATCTCCATGTGCAAATTTAGTTTTAGAATACCTGGGAGACTGGTACATTATATCTAATATGAGGAGAGTACAAATGTCAGCCATTGGTCGGTTTTTAAGGAATGCAGTCACCAAGCGCATTAGTCTTAAATGTCTCTTCACATAGTAGTTAATCCTGTGATGCTAGAATAAAGGACCCTTTTTGGCTGTTTTCATTGGCACATTCAAAAGCACCCATCCATCTCTACAAACCTCATCCATCTATCCCATGGCACTCATCCATTCAGACTATTTCTCCCATTCACCCATCACACCCATCCATTCAATCGCACCCATCCAAATAATACCCATCCATCCTTTCCCATTTAATTATACATCCACAGCAATGTCCACAGAATTTCACCCAATAATCAATCCACACAGCTACACCCACCCACTCGATCACACATTCATCTTGAGCGTGGAGACCTTGAAAATACCTCCTTATCGCTTTCCTTGCACGTATACTGTGCGGACAATGCTTGTTTCCATTTTTCATGTCATGTTGAGAATTAAATATCAGATCTTATTAAGCATCCACATCACTATTGGCGAATGCGGTTCCATTAAATCAGTGCATCTCTGCTAAGTAAATGCACAACAAATGAGCATTTTCACTATTTCCGGCTTGGAATCTGTTCCCTAGCAACTGGGTCACGTGACTATGTCACCTTACCTATTCTGTGGAGGTTACTATAGTAACCCCCGGTCACTGCCGATGCCTTCAGCATTGAAGAAACAACCCGCCATTGTGCATATGAACATTAGGAGCCTATGCCGGTAAGCCAGGGCTGCCCCTTACTTTTCTTTCGTGCGATAGCTGATTCAACGTGTCTATATTTGCAAATCACGCAAACACGCTGTTATGATTATTTTATAGATTACGGCCGTTTTTAAAGGGAAAGCACGCTAAACACGTGCGCTGTACTTCATTTCTGCTGCATCAGCGGCACACCAGTCGAGCAACAATCATGACTTGACTGCAACAAGCATAACCAAGAATTAATCAAGTACAATCACAACAAGGTATGACTTGATTTGACTACTATCCAAATAAACAGAGGATTTAGCTGCAAGCATCATTCTAACGTTATGTTTTCATTTTCTTTCTTCTCTCCTGTTTCTTCTTTCTCTTTTTTGCTTTGACCCACTACCCCCTACTTTAGTTGTCTTTGGACTAATTATCAAGCTGTTTATGTATTTGTATGCCCTGAGGACGGCCTTTTTGGTTGAAACACGTGTTGGCATTTCTCTAGTAATAAGGGCACTTTGTGCAAATTTTGAACCAACATATTGGATGTGTGTGCATTTCTTCAGTATTAAGGGCACTTTGTTTGCACCAAGCATTTTTTCGCCATTGTAGTGGCATTGCTCTAGTATTAAGGATACTGTGTTCAAATTTTGATAGAACCAACATATTGGATGTGTGTCACTTTTTCTGTGAATATACAAGTTTTACTCTGAATAAAAAACCGGCTGAACATATTTGTGACCACTTCCCCATCCTTTTTTTGTGCCAAATTACCACATTCAGGGGTTTTGTATAGCTATCAAGCGCAGCCTGTGTAGATGGTAATTCCCAATAATTTAATTTACTCTAAGGTGATAGTAGTAGATCACCTCACCACCTACACGATAGCAGCTCTAATATTACTTATCTTGCTTATGAATATTTCTAGTGGTGCGCACTCCTATTTTGGGCCCTACTCCCACAACTCATCAAACTGGCCCACATTGGCCAAAAATGTGGCCCGTTTTGACTGGACCACACAAGCATTTTGCATTTTTGGCACAGGCATTGCCCTATTGCCCTATGGGCCAGTCAGAGTCTGGCGGTTCCTCCATAATGGGTTGGGGGCGTCCACCTAGTGGCCCCTCACCCATTATGAAGGACCCGAGGAGCCAGCCCAGTCAAACACTGAGCACTCCCTCAGCTGCTTTTTCCAGCTGAGGGAGTGCTCCTGGGCTGGCTGAACTGCCAAAGGGAAACAACTGTCCCTTTGACAGTCAAGTAGAGTTCCCCAGACCCACATGCTCACTGAGCCATGCAAGGCTGGGGGCGTTTTGTTTCGCCAGCCTTTAAAAGATAATTGTAAATGCTGTCTGGGGCACTGCATGTCTGTATGTGTGAAGGGGAGCTCTTGCGCATCCTCACACATATGGACAGTGCAGCCTGTAGCGGGGCGTTTCAGCACCCACGCACAGGCCCCTGCAGAAGGTACGTTTATGTTCACTTATTTTTTATTTAAGTATGTGTATGGATGCATATATGCTTGTGTTATGAGTGAGTTTTGAGTGAGTGTATGGTGATGGGTGCTCGTGTGAATGATAGTGATGTGTGTGTGTGTGTGTGTTTGTTTTGGTCCATTGCACTGATTTTAGCGAGTGGGGGTTAGGGGTGGGATGGAGGGTTGTACAACAAAGGCATTAAAAAAATTCCTTTGTTGCACAATCCCCCTACGCACCTGCCAAAATCAGCTCTCCTTCTGAGGCGCTATGGAGTTCATGGGAAAGGGATGGTATTTTCTGACTGGATATCTATCATAAATGTCCAGTCAAAAATACCATGCTTTCACCCTTGGCCCCCAGCGCCTTGCATACACACATTCATGTTGATTGTGTAGGCACTGTGGGGCCCAGGGGACAGGGGTGATATCTTTTTACTGGACATCTATCAGAGCAGGATTTGGAGAACCCAGGGTCTGGTGGGGTATGGTGGGGAGAGCACAGGGACTGGGATAGGAGTGGGATGCAGTGACGGCACGCGATATTTCATAGCCATTTGAACTTACTGTCCATTTGCCATTTTTGAGGGGGCCTGGCCTGCCCACATTTTGCTCAAGGGGGACCCAGTCATAAAAGGTTTGAAGACCACTGCTTTAGGCAATTGGATGAGGACCCGGGAGGACACATAAGGGCCCTAGTCACCAATCTCAATAACTGTGGGATTTAGCAGAGGAGGGAGGAAGGGAAGGAGGAGGTGAAAAGGAGAGTCTTGAGGAGCTTCCGGAATTTGAGGAGATCCAGCTCAAGATGAAGATGGAGGGGTAGGCTGTTCCATAGGAGGGAGCCTGCTGAGGAAAGAGATCGGCCACTACCTTGCTGTTTAGCTAACCGCTTAACACACAAAGGGCCTCATTAGGACCCAGGCGGTAAGGGGTTTACGCCGGCGTAAACCATGGCGCACCTTACCGCCTGAGTACGAGTTCCCTTAGCGCCATGGTGATTTTAACGCCTGCTTTTAGCAGGCGTTAAAATCCATGGCGCTAAGGGACCTTGTTGTTAATTACGCCACCGTAATTTACGGTGGCGTAATTAACGCCTTCCCCACTCCCATTATGCCCTATGGGGCCAGAAATGGGAATGGGGAAGGGTAAACGGGGATTGGGGACTTACCGCCCCGCCAACCTCGGAATGGGGCGGTAAGTCCGCCAACCCCCATGGCGGAGTTGGCAGCTTAGCGCCAGGGACCATGGTGCAAATAGCGCCATGGTTCTCCGCCAAGGTCCTAATGAGGGCCAAAGAGTTGGTGCCAGAGGAACGCAAAGATCTGGAGGGAGAGTATTTAGTGAGAGCAAGTTGCAGATAGCATGGTACCCGGCCCCAGACAGCCTAGTGGATGATGCAGAGGGGTTTGAATTTGATCCTTGCAGCAACAGGGAGCCAGTGGAGAGTTTTTAGGGCTGGAGAGATGCGGTCATTGGGCTTGGGCCAAGGATACGTCTTTCAGCCCTATTCTGGATTAGCAGGAGGGGGAATAGAGAAGAAGAGGGTAGATTAAGCAAAAGGCTATTGCAGTAGTCTAGCCTAGAGAAAACCAGAGCTCTAGAGACATTGAGCTTCTGGGGGAAAAGGTATGGGGTGGTGCAAGTTGGTACTGAGTATATATAAACAGGCACTAGGGGAGGGCACATGAAATGGGGCCACCTCAACTGCCACTGTCCCCTCCTGGGTTAGGACTGGTTCTGGCTTCAGCCCTGCTAGCCTACCACCCCACGCTCGGGGATGTCGATTCACATAAATGCCAGTGGTAGTTGAAGTGACCTCACACACCTGGTGACATCACAGAAAGTGATGTCACCTGACCTTTGACCCAGATGGCATCCGTTATACTTTCACCGAAGTGGCTTGTGGGCATAAAAAAGTACATAAATGTACAATTTTAAACTACCAAACAAGTTCTAAAGCAGACTAGAATATTTTAGATACCAACCACATTTTCACAAGGGTGCTGCCTTCATATGCAATGGATCGGGTCATGATACGGCAGGGTTAGACAAAATAGAATCAACATTGGAAGATGCACTGCCATAGATATGCCACTTCAGGATTGTATGGCCAGTTACTTCTATATTATGCCAATTGTAGCTGCATGTCAGGTATTGTCATTATAGGATAAGTAGAGCCCTTTACATTGCCAGTTGATGCGATAATAGAGTATCCAAAAATCCAATATATGGAAGTTATCAACAGTGCACAGGAGCATTAAAGCTGTATTTAATGATAATGATTTGTTATTTATATAGCGCTTTTGCCAAAGCACTATACATAACAGGAACTTACATACAATTATCAGCCCAACCGAAGTTGGTACTCATTTATCAACCTTAGAAGAATAGAATGAAAGGCTGGGTTGGACTTTCCGGAATTCGAAATCTGCTACCTGCAAATCACACAAAGATCTCAGCAGTGAGCGCTCAACCCACTGAGCTTTTTTTTCCACTTTGATGTTAAAAATGCAATGCCACAATAAGAAAACATGTCAAAACTGGCTGCTCAATATATACCAGATACGTAGTAACACCCTATCAAGTTTGCTGTAGCCTTGATGACACACAATAAAAAGTGCCATGCCACAGTTAGACATACTCACACTGGATGCCCCAAAATGCCAATCTAACCATGCAATAACACTTATGATGCTTACTTTACCATAGATGCCTGGAACATATATACAATGTCTGAGGAGCCAGGAATGAGACACGGACACAGAGAACTTATATTTTGGGATAAAGACATTTATTAAATCAAAAGGGGTTGGGAAACAGCCTTACTATCCCTAGTCTAAGAGGTATCCACCAGCCTCAACCAAAACTAAGGGGTCTGTCCTTTGTCAAGATGTCCAAAATGATATGTCCTGTGTCTGTAATCATATTCTGGCCCTCACACTCTAAAACTAAATATACGGGTCAACAGGTATTGTCTCTGGTTCTTGAAGGTGCACAAATGGTCAAATCTAATGCAAAAATGTAAATTCAACCAAACAGTTCCAAACGGATAAATGTTCAAAGTTCCAGGGGATGACTCCACTCCCCAGGGTCAACTTCACCAATATGAAATTTCACAAACAAAAGAATGACCACGTTCCTGATAAACCAAGAAGGTAGTTCTTTCTTCTTGTAGGGTCTACAATTCTAAGGAAAATGATTCCCTTTCCCAAGCTCCTCTTGACACGCAAGATAGTTCAGAATCCCAAGGGCATAGGTCTTCCTTGGAGTTCTCTTACAAGTTACAATTTAGGTGCGAGACTCAGACTCGTAGGTCACCTGGTATACTCCCCTGCCAGGTTCTTTTCCACTTTTTCCAACAACCCACAACCTCCAGGGCATGGGTCTTCCTTGAGGTTATCTTTTTTTAATGATTTAATGTTCACACTTGACTGTGCCTGGTGTACTCCCTTGCCAGGTCTTTTTATACAGACTCTCAGTGTTTAACTTGCAGCTCTTCTCAAATACTTAGTTCTACCTGGTATACACTCCTGCCAGGACTGTTATGCATTCTTGAAACCACTTAGCTTATAGTCTTTCTCACACGCTTGTCTTTGCCCCTGTATGCGCTCCTACCAGGACTATGACGCGCTCCTGAAAATGCGTGGCCTGCAATATTTCTCATACACTTGGCTCTGGCTGTATACTCTCCTGCCAGGATTTATATGTGATTATTTTCCCTCTTATCTCTGACACAATGTTTGCCCAAAACTAGCTTGTTCTATTTTGTTCAACAGAATTCTCTTTTACATTCACTTTGCTTTCCTCTTATAAACATGGGTTCAGCAACCGTTCATGGTACAATTCACAAGTTCTTCAGGTTCTTCAAACTGAGGCTCTTGTGTCCCTTGCTCAAAGTGGCACACACTTTTAATCACCCCAGTAACCCGTTCGACTTCCCTTGGCTTACCGGGTGCTGGAAATGGTCTTCACGGGTCTTCATTCTGGTTTCCTTCACTCTGCTGGCTTGGTGTGTGTCTCGTTAGCCGCTTTGCTTTCGCCAGGGCTCTACCACCAGTGAGCGGCTCCTACTGCTTCACACTTGGCAGTGGCGGCATCTCTGCACTCCAGTTTCCTCTGGCTGTTTCGGGTCTCGCCTGCTCGCAGCTTCCTGTGGTGTGTTCCTGCCCGGCGTTGTGACCGGTGACTTGTGTTGTGGTCAGCGTCAACTCCTGCAGCTCACACACCTCATCATCAGCTATGTCGTATCTAAAGTTCCCAACCTGTTGGAACAATCTCCAAAGACTAGACTGTGGTGTTGGTTTGCCAGTCCTAATCATCTTCATTGCTCCGGGCCTCTTTCTCGTACCAGTTGTTGTCAGACTGGTTTTAGCATCATACTAACAAAGTTGATGTTGGACTATATTGGTAGTAATCATTGCTGCTCCCTGTCTCTTCCTTGTCCTATTGGGCCTCATTATAAGTCAGACGGTCTGGTACTAAGGTGCTGGTATAAACATATACCGGCACTTTACCGGACAGGCCGACTACAGGTTTGCCAGTGGGGCACCTGAGTTACCTCCAGCAAAAAGCTGAAGGTAAGGCAGGTGCCTTACCGGTAAATAACACTGTGATTACTGGCACCACAATTGCTGATGCCCGTAATGATGGCAAGTCCCCCAATGGAGTCCTACAGAACTCCATGAATGGGGATTTACACCGTCACTTCGGCACTCGTAATTTGGCGGTAATGCCACTGGACTGAGTGTGGAAACGGTAATACCATTTTCCGGTGTCCTGGCAGATTTACCGCCAGTATGTCGTCAAGGTCACAATGAGGCTGATTATTCCCTATGTCATGTGGGGGAATATTGGCAGTGGAGTTGGCAAGGGGTTGAGGGAGAATATTACAATAGGCCATCACGGCCTACGGAAGGGAACGAACATCCTTAAAAGGAAAGGGGAGATATGTGTCCTCCAACGATGCCGTGTCTTCTACCCAAGGATCACCTTCCCCCATGTGATCATTCCTTATATAGCCACCCCCAGGGTTTGGATCAGAAAGTGTCTGCCTCACCTTGGCCCCATGAGGGAAGGTTAACTCAGAGAATGGAGTGATAGCAATGTCGTATTCATTACATATGCCACAGCAGGGAAAGGCTAGACTGGCTGCACACAAATGCAACTCTAGACAGGTAATAACACTTTTCCTGCATACTTTATTATGGAAGCCCAATAAAAATTTCACGGCACAGTAAGAAATGACTAGACTGGCTGTACCAAAATGCCAGTCTAGCCACTAACAACACATATTCTGCCTGCTTTATCATGGATGCCCATTAGGTTTTACCCACGCATCCCCCCTGCCTACCACTTTCCTCCTCCAACCCCCAAAATCAGCTCTTCGGTCCAGCATTCCCTCCACTTTCTGTCTTGTGCATCGCAGTACTTGCGTATGAAGCAAGGTGCTTCTTAGGAAAGAACTGGGACAAGGAAGAGTAGGACTAGGAGTAATGAAGATTACTGGTTAGTAATCCAGGCATTGAGCACAAGCACACACATTCATACACCATGCATTTGCTCATTTACACGTACAAACATTCACTCACACATGCGCACCCAGCCACCCATACAAAATGCCCTCACTCATTCACACACCGTACATACTATATATAAACATACACACTTAAGTAAAATACATGTCATGCCTTTTCCCCGGATTCTTTGCTCCAAAGCACTCCTCAGCAGGCAGGAAGGCCTCTGGCTCCCATGCTCATCGCATGCTCATGCACAGACCAGAGGAGCCAGAGGCCTCCATGTCCTGGGGTGCTTGGATTACAAAAAGAAATCATTTATTTTTTAAGTTTGTCTGACTGCTTTCGTAAAGAAATCATTTCCGTTATGGAAAACCGTAACGGAGATAATTCTGTCTTTCTTACGATTTATTTCTCCTTCCTTGCCCCCAAGACTTCTTTAGTTTCGGTTTCTTTGCCTCTGCAACTCCTAACTAGGGGTCGTGCAGGAGTTGTCAGGGGTGGCAGTTGTGACCCTTGGTCACCCCCAAATGACATACCTGCCCAGGCTGAGAGGGGTTCCTTTCCGCTGGTGACAATGTTAGGTAACCAATGAAAAAAGAGCACATTACTCAGGACAGCCAGACCTCACAACATGACGACCGACCCCCTAGAGTAGAACAGTTTCAAAAATGTGTTAGCCCAGGCCTCACATGTGTGCTTTTATACAGCAACTACAGATGGAAACAACAGAGCAACGCAGTATGCGCAATATGTATGATGGCATTAACTCTGCAGGTGTCTTACCCGGTGACATAATGCAGCTGAGTGATAAGCTCACATCTAAGTGTGAACTAACATTGGCACCAAAAGAGTTATTGGTGCTCACCATAGATGATAATAGTAATATATTATTCAACTAAAAAAACACAAGTATTCAACAATCTATGCACAGTTGCATCAAGGGAATTCGCCAATCTGTAACGCAAAGGGAAGCAATGGCATCAGTGCTTAATTCCTCGCAGAACTAAACTGTGCAAGACAAACAATACATCGGGGACATTTGTAAGTGCAATGCCTTTTTTCAGCAGCAGCTAGAGTGCCAAGAATAGCCTAGGTCTGCCTCGAGCCACTGCTCCCTTCTGCAGGACCCCATTTGCTGGAGGTCTTTAAGTGGCACCTGTGGGAATGGCTAGCTGATGCGATCCCCTCATGCTTGGTATCATGTAATGGCCTTAGTGTCATTCAATCCATTAGGGCTACATTATAATAACTCTTAAATTGTGGGCAGTAACTCCCTTTTCTTTATATAGTTTTGAATTTCTAGAAAACTACAGAAGTTCCTATCCTGTTATGCCTCAAGAAGAGTTACATTATACCCGAAAAGTGTTGAGTTGACCTAATACAGGATCTTTGGCCAATTATCAAGAATGTGTTTGACTTGTGCTTGTTGACTTTGTTTTAATGACTTTGAACGAAGAACAATAGAATCATTCATTATTTTTTTATTTACGTCTTGAATCTTTGACATGTGGATGGAACTGTTCTTGAGAACATGTTATTCAATATGTTATATGTGCTATAAATCTCTGTGTAACATTTTGATTGTATTTTTGAAGAAATTAAAACAAGAGTGATGTTGAATACATGCAATGAAAGTTTAGTATACATATTTCCTTTACAAAATAAGTATTGAAAATCTGGAACGTTTTCTATATAATTTGGAGCGAGTAACTCGCTGGGGTGGGGGGGGGGGTAACACTGTTCACATAGCTGCTGTATGCGTTACTTTCTGCGTTCTCATCTAATCTTACCCACTCTGCTCTGTGCTGCATGCCACTGTTGAGGTTGGTGATGTCTGTTTCAGTACACAGTGGGGGTATTGGCTGGCAGGAAGGGCATTGTATCATAGGTAATAGAGTGTGTACTTTATGTCGGGAACTGCATCAAATCTTACCCTGTGAGGGCATGGGACAGACCACTTTCTTGCTTGGGCATTTGTCACTGCGGGTGTACATGTTTGTGGTGCGCACGAGCTGCTGTAGATTTCTTTCCAGTTTTCCCTTGGATCACGCCTCCATTTATTTTATATAGGAACTCATTCTAATTTGGGCGATACGGGATACCGGGCACCAGTAAGGAGACTGGTGCCGGTAATCCCCTACCCCCCTAATCCGAGGTCCCTTAGCGGGAACCGTACGGGACGTGTGGTCGGACCACACGTCCCTTACGGGTCTCGCTAAGGGACCAGGGCGCAAATAACGGGCTTGCCATTCGCGTGCCCGTTATTTGCGCCCTCCCCATTCCCATTGAGCCCTATGGGAATGTGGAGGGTCGGAATGGACCGGTAAGTCCCCATTGAACAACACCGGAGGCGGTACCGGTATGGGAGGCATACATGGAGCTAATTGCTCCATGGCTACCACCATACTCGGAATGACCCCCATAGTCTCTGGCTGTTTCTTGAGTTTCTTCAAGATTAGAGGTTTTCCATTGTCTAGGTAAGATAGAGAAAGTGTAAAGTGTGACCTAACAATTGGAACACATTTTGATGGAATGGGGAAATGGATCCTAATTTGTGACAATGGGCATCTTTTAGCTTGGAAAATCCAAAAGATGCAATTTTGGAGTAAAACTAGAACGTCTGAGGCACCATGTAACCCAGCAGGGTAATTATCTATTTATTTATTTTATTTTTTAATGTGCTGGCTCACATGGGTGCTGATTCACAGTGTCTGGGGGAAAAACTGTGCATCGAGTAGAATGCAAAGGTGCGACATGTACACACCAGGAATAGCATGGGATGAGGTTACACGATCAAGTGGTTTGCTTACTTATGTTTGTATTGGAGGTTGGAGAAGACAATTGGGTCACATAGTGTGTTTCATACTTTTACTAGGACACCATTACTTGCGGTATTCATAGTACAAAAAAGCTGACAACAAATGGACGTAGGAACAATTCAGCTAACCTTTTCAGCGCCAAGGCAGGCAAATTCCAGGTTATCAGGTAACGGCTAAATGTGGGTGTGGGCCCGAAGTGCAAGTTATAATGTATACTAGTGGTAGTGTCAAGAATACAAGCCATTGAGGGAGGTAAGTGTGGCAGTGCCTTTTTGGAAGACTTTCCGCTGACTACCCGGGCACCCTGAAATGTGTCCTGCATGCTGCAGCATGACTCATCAAAGGAATCTGCAAATTCGACAACATCACCCTGACCCTCTTCAAAGTGCACTAGCTCCCTCTGTATGCACCATCCACAAGGCTGGCACCTTGAACTCCACAGCCTACCTCACTGAGAAACCCAGCATCGCTGTAGGCCTACTATCTGCCAGAGGTAAGGCAATGTGCAGATTTTAACTCTGCCAATGCAGGAAGGAAAACAACAGAAGACCTTCTCTGTCTATGTCCCAAGACTCTGGAAACATAAGCTATCTTGTTCCCTGGCACTCCTACTAAATAGCAAAAGCATCTAATGTAAACACAAAAAATATCTTAAGGATCTTCTGCCCCAAATGACATGCTCTTGGCTGGTCTCTGGTCCCCGCTATACTGTCTCTGTATTAGACAGTGCTGCTCGCTCTCCGCAAGGTTCCCCTTTGAGCATCAGTCTTTGTGCTTTTCACCTTATTTACAGTGCAAGTAAGAATGTTAAAAAACTCTTCTTATGGATTCCCACCCGATGTACGAGAGAATAGTGAGTGTTTCCAGGCCTCCTGGACCCCTACACAGTCCTGTACAAAGTTCTTGTAAATGCCTACGAATAGCCAAGCCTCTTATGACTTGGTGTGGAAACCCCTTTGGTTCCAGCTACTCCTCCCTATGGTCTTGGGTTTCACACACCCTCTTGGGATCGATTCGATTCCAGCCTGCTCTGCTGTGATGGATTGGTAGCAGGTAATAGTATCCCCATCAAAAACATCGCTGTACATATGGTCGTCGGGAACAGCCATAGGGGATATTTTTAGGGGGATTATATTGGGGTTTTTCGGGAGCAGGGGTTGTGGGGTTGTCCCCCGCTTCTTTAAAATAATAAAGGGGTTGCGGGGGAGTCCCCTGCAGGTTCCATGCCTTCATGCCGCCGCAAAAATATGGCGATATTTTTGTATGCCGATATTTTTGCATGGATATTAACACATGGAACCGATGGATTCTCACCCTGCCCTGGAATCTTGTGGTTTGCAGCCCCCCCTTGGGGTTGGTTTGCTTGCTGCCCACTTTGGGCTTCACAGATTCTCACCTCGTCCTGGTGTCTTGGGTTTCAAACACCCTCATGGGGTATCTGCCCTTTCAGCCCCCCTTAGGCTTGTTGACGTTTCAGCCCTACCTGAGATATTTGTCTCCTCACCCCTGCTTGGGGCATATGGATTCCCTCCCCATCTTGCGCTATCTAATTACCCTGCCCCTCTTGGGCTGTTTGGTTCTTCACCCTTTGGTTCTTGGGGGTACAGCTGGGCCTCCTCCTGGAGGGCCTCCATAGCTGGTTGGCTGCAAAGACATCCCTCGAGTAGCCGGTCTCCTCAGCAGAAGCAGCAGCACGGTTCTGGCTTCTCCTACGTCTTCCACGTTGGTGTTTCCTGTCAGCTCATGACGAGACTTCGGCATTGGTTCCAGCAGGCGACGGTTGGCCACTTTCCGAGCATTTGCTTCTCTTCTATCTGCGACAGGGCAAAGCTTATCCAGCTTGGCTTTCTCTCCTGCACGCTCCACGCGGTCTATGTGGACCTGCTGCTTGGTTCCGCCTCGAAGGGTGACAGACCCTCCTCTGCGTAGCTCCGCAGGCTTCTGACTCGCTCACCGCCTCTCCCAATCCCTTCCATCTGACTCGCTGGACCTTTATGTTCCTCCTTGCAAGAACATGGAGCACTCCATCGATCTGACACTTCATGCAAGGTTGGAACCAGGTAAGGGTCATAACCCACTCCAGCTACTTCTCTAATGTGGGCCAGTCTAGCCAAATAATAACACTTATCATGTTTTCTTTACCGTTCATGCACACTTACTCTGCATCAACAGCAGAGCAAACATGATAACTGCTATTATGTGGCTAGATGGTCTAGCCACGTGATAACACCTACGTTTGCTTGCGCTGGAAAATGGCCCTGTGCACTGTTAGTGACTTGCATCTATTCAGGGGTTTATTCATGTACTACCATACTAAACCGATTGCAAAGTGCAACTTTTTGTCCACTTTTTCACAGAAAGTGCTGTGAAGGGCCCATTTTAACCCACTGTTTTAAAAATGTTCTCAGGGGGTGAACCACCCAAAACGTCCCTTGTTTGGTTCAGCATATTAGGTGCAGACATTGAAGTACCTCCAGTTAAAAACTTCACCAGCCACCGCTGAAAGGCACCGTTAACAAACAGCAGAAAAGCGCCTCTCCTGAAGGATGTTTGCTTTCACAAATGCCCAAAATGCAAAGATTTTAAAAATAGGGCTATGGGTGGAAAGGGGACTTTCCTACAACCACATCCTAATAGTTTGTGTACTCCATTATTGTACTGTGTAAGTACAATGAAACACGCACGGCTTAATGTTTTTATTATATCACGCACAACAAACGAAGTATACATAAAAAGTCTTGGCCTGGCCTATAGGGCAATAGTGCCATGCATGAAGCAAAAACTAAAAATGCCTGCATGGGTCAATTGTTGTGGCCACTGTGGGTGGGTTTGAAGAGTTACTTCACTATGCAGCTAGTAGTTTTGACCATTCTTGCTGAATAGACATTCTTTAAATATCACAATTTGCATCATATTTTAACCAAAAAATCCCACCTACTCATCAGTCTGTCACAAACGGAATGATTTGCCATTTGCAACTGTGGGCCACTTTTTCATTGGTGCCCCTGGCCGACCCTGTACACACTGGTATTTGCCCCTCATGCATGCCAACCCTGCTGAAGCACATACTATAGCACACAATGGCGACCAAGAGGATTCAAGGCACCTGGCGCAGGTCACGAGAGTGCACACTGTGCATTTTATGGTTATCAGGTTTCTAAATTGTAAAGATCTCACCTTATTTTGCTAAATTGGAGCATGAACTGAATGATGGGATATATGGTCACTTCCGTGTAAGGGTTATGCTCTCATAGCTCAGACTCGGGCAACATTTTTAGGAAGTCCTATTGAAAGAATAGGCCTTTCCCAAGGCGGGGGTCGGGCGCCCGAACACCCTCATCCTCTGCGTACCTGTGACTGTTCGTGAGTTCTGACCGCTAGCCATCACCTAGGCCCACATACTATCACTCTCGGCAGGCCTGCTCCTTTCTCCCTTGGTCTGCCGAGGGGCTGGATCTCTGCAATCGCACTGAAGCCCTGGCCCGTCATGTGGTGTCATCGTGCCAGGCCAGAGTGCTGGCCACTCCACCTAATGACCCATCCTGTTTCCCCCTACCTAGGCACCACCATTGATTGGCAAACTAGAAACATGACTACTCTCAGGCAGATAAGTCTGCCCTCGTAACAGCCACCAATTGGCGGCAAACTCGCTCATAACTTACCAAAAGGTGATGTAAAACCTTAAATAAATATAATATTGCAAGAAAAGCATAACCTAGTCTTCGTTCGCAGGTAAGATAGCACAGCTGGTTGAGCGCTCGCTGCTGCAATCTGCGTGTGATTTGCAGATTGCAGTGGCGAATCGCGGCAAGGTCAACTCATCCTTTCCTTCTCTGAGGTCGATAAATGAGTATCAACTTCAGTCGGGTGGTATTATATGTACACGCGCTATATAAATAACACATCATTATGTTTAAAGTGTAGGCTACTTATTTGCCGATTAACCCTTAAAATGTGCATTTTCTTTCCAAAGCATTATGCTATAAATGGGTCCAAAATAGACAGCAGTGCCAGGATTTAAATAAAAGGGGCCCTTTCGTTACAAGTGGAACTAATATAGAGAACTTGCTCGAACGGGGGTCACGTGTTTTTAATCCAAATGATTGGATTACAGACAAGAATTGAACGAGTTGCCAGGTCAGTTTAACCCTGCACCCCGAATAATTAGGTAAAGGAAGCCCCTGTGTTTCCAGACGCCGGATACGTAGGTCATTCATGCGAGGGCCCGAGAGCACGGACTGCAGCGAGGCCTGCGCTTTGATCTGCAGAGCTTATGTTCGCGGCGGGTCGGGTCACGCTGGATCACGGGTTCAAGCCTCGAGTCTGGGAATTCAATCTGACAGGAGAACCACTTAGGGATTCTAAAGGGCCGCATCTGCTTACACCACGTTCTCTAGCTTTGGGAGCAAAGGGTGCTCCCGATTCCCTCTGAGCCGAGGCGTTGCTAGCCGTGCAGGGGGGGAGAGTAACACGCAGGAGGGAGGGCGGAGGGGCGAAGGGGGGAGGGGTCGGCTGCATCATCAGTGACGATGCAAATGATTTGAACATTCGGCCAGAGATGAATAATTGCCATTTTAATAAAGTTGCACCGAAAGACACACTGTAAATTCAAAGCTCAAAACACATCATCTGAGGAAAAAAAACAGTTCAGCAGCAGTGCAGCGGATGTTTCTGTGCACGCACGGGTGTCACTTGTCAAGTAAGCAGCGTCCAAGTAGCTAAGGGTAGGCCAAAGGCAGTCAGTGCATAGGCGGGGGGCGCGGGGGGGGGGGGGGAGTGGGGATAAACAGGGCCTCATTTACAATAAAGTCCCATTGAAAAACCCCTTAGTAAATCAGGCCCTCAGTGTCCACCCATATTTCCAAATGCTCCATTTGGTCCTTTTCGGCACCAGCAGGGACTGCAGCATGAAAGGCCCAAGAGGTTAGCGCCCCCTGCTGACCGCTCTAGTGCTACTGAATACATACCTTTGTGCTGCACACGCCATGCTTTTTCCCCAGGGTTCCAGATAACATTCTGAAGTGGGAGTAAGTTGGGATTACACTGATTTTTGGGCGAGTAAAAACATGAATCACGTGTGTAAAAATAAATGCAACTCTAAAACACATAGCTTCTTATAATATTTACTTCTTTGCATGTCTTAATTCATGTAAATAAAAATGTGCATATTTACATCAAAACTGCTTTTCGGCTCAGGCAGTAATCATGGCAGTACAGCACCTTCCTGTGACACTGCCCTACTGGCTGGCATCACTGACTGGAACGCATCCTTTGGCGTAAGCAGGGGGCATGATCCTGTGTGCCTTCCAGATCAAGCAGTACAGCTCCTTCCCGTGGCGCTGCTCTGCTGGCACCACTGACTGGAATGCACCCTTGGAGCAGTTTGTTGTACCAGGGGGCAGGATCCCATGTGCCTTCCAGATCAGGCAGCAATCCTGGTAATACAGCTGCGTCCTGTGGCACTGCTCTGCTGGCACCACTGATTGGAATGCTGGTAATACAGCTGCGTCCTGTGGCACTGCTCTGCTGGCACCACTGATTGGAATGCTCCCTTGGAGCAGTTTGGTGTAAGCCATGGGCAGGATCCTGTGTGTCTTCCGGATCAGGCAGTAATCATGGCAGTACAGCTCCTTCCTGTGGCACTGCTCTGCTGGCACCACTGACTGGAAGGCATCCTTGGAGCAGTTTGGTGTAAGCAGGTGGCAGGATCCTGTGTGTTTTACGGATCAGGCAGTTATCATGGTAGTACAGCTCCTTCCTGTGGTGCTGCTCTGCTGGCACCACTGACTGGAATGCGCCCTTGGAGCAGTTTTGTGTAAGCAATGGGCAGGATCCTGTGTGTCTTCCGGATCAGGCAGTAATCATGGCAGTACAGCTCCTTCCTGTGGCACTGCTCTGCTGGCACCACTGACTGGAAGGCATCCTTGGAGCAGTTTGGTGTAAGCAGGTGGCAGGATCCTGTGTGTTTTACGGATCAGGCAGTTATCATGGTAGTACAGCTCCTTCCTGTGTTGCTGCTCTGCTGGCACCACTGACTGGAATGCGCCCTTGGAGCAGTTTTGTGTAAGCAATGGGCAGGATCCTGTGTGTCTTCCGGATCAGGCAGTAATCATGGCAGTACTGCTCCTTCCTGTGGTGCTGCTCTGCTGGCACCACTGACTGGAATGCATCCTTGGAGCAGTTCGGTGTAAGCAGGTGGCATGATCCTGTGTGTCTTCCGGATCAGGCAGTAATCATGGTAGTACAGCTCCTTCCTGTGGTGCTGCTCTGCTGGCACCACTGATTGGAAGGCATCCTTGGAGCAGTTCGGTGTAAGCAGGTGGCAGGATCCTGTGTGTCTTCCGGATCAGGCAGTAATCATGGCAGTACAGCTCCTTCCTGTGGTGCTGCTCTGCTGGCACCACTCACTGGAAGGCATCCTTGGAGCAGTTTGGTGTAAGCAGGTGGCAGGATCCTGTGTGTCTTCCGGATCAGGCAGTAATCATGGCAGTACAGCTCCTTCCCGTGGTGCTGCTCTGCTGGCACCACTGATTGGAAGGCATCCTTGGAGCAGTTTTATGTAAGCAATGGGCAGGATCCTGTGTGTCTTCCGGATCAGGCAGTAAACATGGCAGTACAGCTCCTTCCTGTGGTGCTGCTCTGCGGACACCACTGACTGGAAGGCATCCTTGGAGCAGTTTGGTGTAAGCATGTGGCAGGATCCTGTGTGTCTTCCGGATCAGGCAGTAATCATGGTAGTACAGCTCCTTCCTGTGGTGCTGCTCTGCTGGCACCATTGACTGGAAGGCATCCTTGGAGCAGTTTCGTGTAAGCAGGTTGCAGGATCCTGTGTGTCTTCCGGATCAGGCAGTAATCATGGTAGTACAGCTCCTTCCTGTGGGCTGCTCTGCTGGCAGCACTGATTAGAATGCACCCTTGGAGCAGTTTGGTGTAAGCAATGGGCAGGATCCTGTGTGTCTTCCGGATCAGGCAGTAAACATGGCAGTACAGCTCCTTCCTGTGGTGCTGCTCTGCGGACACCACTGACTGGAAGGCATCCTTGGAGCAGTTTGGTGTAAGCATGTGGCAGGATCCTGTGTGTCTTCCGGATCAGGCAGTAATCATGGTAGTACAGCTCCTTCCTGTGGTGCTGCTCTGCTGGCACCATTGACTGGAAGGCATCCTTGGAGCAGTTTCGTGTAAGCAGGTTGCAGGATCCTGTGTGTCTTCCGGATCAGGCAGTAATCATGGTAGTACAGCTCCTTCCTGTGGGCTGCTCTGCTGGCAGCACTGATTGGAAGGCATCCTTGGAGCAGTTTGGTGTAAGCAGGTGGCAGGATCCTGTGTGTCTTCCGGATCAGGCAGTAATCATGGCAGTACAGCTCCTTCCTGTGGTGCTGCTCTGCTGGCACCACTGACTGGAAGGCATCCTTGGAGCAGTTTGGTGTAAGCAGGTGGCAGGATCCTGTGTGTCTTCCGGATCAGGCAGTAATCATGGCAGTACAGCTCCTTCCTGTGGTGCTGCTCTGCGGACACCACTGACTGGAAGGCATCCTTGGAGCAGTTTGGTGTAAGCATGTGGCAGGATCCTGTGTGTCTTCCGGATCAGGCAGTAATCATGGTAGTACAGCTCCTTCCTGTGGTGCTGCTCTGCTGGCACCATTGACTGGAAGGCATCCTTGGAGCAGTTTCGTGTAAGCAGGTTGCAGGATCCTGTGTGTCTTCCGGATCAGGCAGTAATCATGGTAGTACAGCTCCTTCCTGTGGGCTGCTCTGCTGGCAGCACTGATTGGAATGCACCCTTGGAGCAGTTTGGTGTACGCAATGGGCAGGATCCTGTGTGTCTTCCGGATCAGGCAGTAATCATGGTAATACAGCTGCGTCCTGTGGCACTGCTCTGCTGGCACCACTGACTGGAATGCATCCATGGAGCCGTTTGGTGTAAGCAATGGGCAAGATCCTGTGTGTCTTCCGGATCAGGCAGTAATCATGGCAGTACAGCTCCTTCCTGTGGCACTGCTCTGCTGGCACCACTGACTGGAAAGCATCCTTGGAGCAGTTTGGTGTAAGCAGGTGGCAGGATCCTGTGTGTCTTCCGGATCAGGCAGTAATCATGGCAGTGCAGCTCCTTCCTGTGGCACTGCTCTGCTGGCACCACTGACTGGAATGCACCCTTGGAGCAGTTCGGTGTAAGCAATGGGCAGGATCCTGTGTGTCTTCCGGATCAGGCAGCAATCATGGCAGTACAGCTCCTTCCTGTGGCACTGCTCTGCTGGCACCACTGACTGGAATGCATCCTTGGAGCAGTTCGGTGTAAGCAATGGGCAGGATCCTGTGTGTCTTTGGTTTCTTATTTTTTTAGAGTATTGGCCTGTACTTTAGGGAGTAAAAGTGGCTTTTAAACCGTCTATTTCTAGCACTGGTTTTACCTGTTGCACTGAGTCAAGAATGAGGGATTTGATTAATTTATTTTCCTTAACGGCTGTAATGCATCTGAATTTTGGAGGTGAGGCATGTGTTGTTTTGGGTAATGGAAAAAGAGACCCGATATTGAGCTGTCCACGTTTCTCGAATGACCCTATTTAGGAGGGCCAGGGCACCTTTCCAGATCGTGTCTATCCGTGTGGCCTGATGCAAACTGGCGCCTTACTAGCGCTATAATGCACATGCTCTTGTTTCTAACGCTCTCATTTTGGGATGCATTTTTTTCTGCTGTTACAGATCCGGGCATTTTGCTTCAGACATGATTATATTTAATTGTGTAACATTCTGAAACCGCAGAATAGCGAATGCCTTTAGTAACATATGTTACTATTTCTCATATCAAAAGGGAGTCTATTTGGCAGCATGAGTAGGGTGGAGGTTGCCCCCCCCATGCCCTATAAAACCTTCGTTGGGAGGTTACACACATACCTCAGCATCAGACACACCACCCACCGAGCTGTCTTGCTTGCTTTAGCCCCTTTAGCCTGTAGGTTGACTACAGTTCTTTGCTGCATTCACATTCTTTCTGAGCTACTGCACTGGATTGCCATTTGAAGGGACCTCTGCAGCCGACGCAGTGACTCCCCTCTTCCCCCCAATCAATTTACCTGGGTTTGGAACTGGGTGGGACCGGAACCTGTAACATGCAGAATACTCTCCCTTCATTCTCCATCTGGTGATTTAGTCCCTGAAGAAAATCCGGCCATTCTGTTGCGATTTGCTAAACTATTGTTCAAACTCAGTGGTTTTCAATTGCAAAATACATGTTGGACCAGAGACCTCTGTCCCCATTTAAAGTTCTGCCTCCGTGGTCCCCTCCCCACCAATCTTCCATATCAAAGGCTGTGTCTGCCCCACACATGCAGGCCAGAGACACTTGGACTTACACACTTTCTGCTGTGCCTGCATTCGAAGCCCTGACTGCAGCCTGTCATTGTTACTGAGCGTTTGAATGGCTATCTGAAATGTCATGCCTGAGCGATTCTAAACTATGCAGCGTCAAATGATTCAATAATGAAGTATTCGGCTAGAGCCGGTTATCTCTTTTTCAGTCGGAATAACACCCTAAGATGAATTTTGGTACACCCCAAATTAATGGTTTGTTCAATCTTTGGAACCTTCTTTTTACCCCATGTTGAAAGACGAACATTATATGAATACATATGTTAGTAAAAGAAGGCATCCTATTGTGTTCGAAACTTTAGAACTAAAACATGGCCACATACAGCTCAGTTAAATTGATCTTGCATTTAATAGCACTAGCGTATGGAGGGTAGTGAGCTCGTTTAGAGATCTGCTGGAGAGTAGAAGAAGCAGACCAGCACACCATCCTGCTGGTAAAATCATTTTTGATCAAAACACACACACATATATAATACAGGGCCTGCGACAGCGGCCCTGTAGTTATGGTTAAGTTGGTCAACTCATAAGAAGAGCACCTTTTGGGTGGCTCATAACTTCGCTCCCACATCCGCCCCCCGGCGAATCCTCACCAAACTTTGCAAAGAAAGTATATGGCCCTCTCAGAAGGATTCTGCGAAGTTTGGTGCGGTTTCATCAAGGGGGGCAAAGTTATATTTGTGGATTTCCTCAGAGCCGCAATAGAAAAATAAAATTTGCTCGCGCCTACAGCCCAAACCGGTGGATGGATTTTCACCAAATTTGCGCCACGAGCGGCGGCTTGGTCTGGAAAGTGTGCTTTTGTAAATTTGGTGTAAATCCGTCCATAGTTAAAAAAAAAAAACGCAAACTCATTTCCTGATTCGATCCGCATACACCCCACTGGACCAATCGGGGTCCGACGTGATGTCTGCGGACATAGGACACACCTGCTGATTGGATGCTGAAAAACGTGAGGTGCGTCATCCTTTTGGAAACAACCGCCAGGTTTGATTTGCAGACAACAGCAGGTGTCCAGATAGCGTGACGGGGAAAAGTCTGGAAAACACATTTGGGGTTGTTTGGTGGTTGAAAGAGGACTGGGCGAGTGAAATAAAGATGATATAAGACTGTTTTTATAGGTGGAAAAAGGATGTGCAGGTGCAGACCAGTCTGCAGAGACTCCTGTAGTCCGCAGACAGTTTGGTAAACACATTTGGGGTTATTTGATTGTTGAAAGAGGGCGTGGAAAGGGTAGTGGAATAAAAATAAAGATAAAGACCCGAGCATACCCACTAATTACAGGCCCATCACCACTGTTCCTTTTTTGCTTAAAATCCTAGACCGAGTGTTATGGTGATGTCTTAGCATAGTCTTCTATGATTGTGCTGAGTGGAACTCTGGTGAGGGATGTTATGACATGATGCTATGACATGTAGTTCTGGAGCATTGCTTGAGAATGTTATTGCTTGACTAACGAGTCAGTTGATGCTACGCTGTGGAGATGGTTTATTGCTTATAAGGAAGACTGGATAGTAGAAACCCCCAACCATCTGTCTAACTCATGTGGCTTGGTTCTTTGCTTCTACATTTGGCGACGAGGATGGGATCGACTGTGGCACTGTCTATCAACGGAGCGATGACTGCAGCAGAATTTGATTTCAGGATTTAAGACCCCCAATCGCGAGGCCTGGTGAGGAGAAGCTGCCCCCACTCCTCGCACCATCCGTATCAGGAGAGACGCTCCTGCACTCATCTGTGCCTACCTGGTGGTATTCAGAATTGTAGATTCCGGCCGGTGTCTCCCTCTTCTAGCGGTGGCTTGGCGAGATTCACAAATCGCCCCGAGTCGCTTTTGTTGCAGCGACCCCACACGCAATCCGCATATGAGTGGGATGAGTGCCAGTTCTTCTGCTTCATCGGAGTTATTTTCGGGAAGGAGGTGTGCGGCGAGCGCGAAGTAAGGACCTTGTTGTTCAGCCCGTAAGGCGTCACGTGTGCGGAAAGAAGGACAGGAAGTTGAATCCCAACGCTTGTGTCCGCCCAGGGCCACTTGTGGAAGGCGGCAACGTGGGACAGGTTTTGTTGTATCAAGATATTGCTACCCAACCGAATCCTAGATTTGTCTATGGTATTATAACTGAGGTGAGCATCAAGTACGGAGACTTCATTGCTCTGTGGATTTGTGCGTGGCATTTGTTTTCCCTAGTGGACGAGCAAGTTTTTCAGCCAGGATGGCTTTGTCTGGAATTCCGGGACCGCAGATGTTCCTACCAACTCCTGGCCCTCCAAGAATTAAATGGGGGCCCTGGAAGAGAGGTTTCCTACATTATGTGAAAGCCACCTGTGGCAATGGTATGTCAGTAGAAAGGAAGGTATCTATGCTCATGCATGTTCTGGGTTATGAGGGGCAGCACATTTTTGAAACATTGCCTAATTTGAGTGAATTGGATGTTGAAGAAGGTATGAATGATTTTGACGCAGCACTGGCAAAACTGGACAAACATTTCGAGGCAAAAATAAGTACTGTGTTAGAACGCTATCATTTCGGCATGAGATCTCAGCATGAGGGTGAGACAGTGGAAGAATACATTACTGCCCTGAGACATTTATCACTGAATTGCAAATTCGGTGAAAGTTTGGATGAACATATTAGAGATCAGTTCATGTTGCACTGTTCTAATGACAAGATTCGGGAAGAAGTGTGGCTAAAAGATGACCCTTGCCTGGATGAAGTTGTCGCTATTGCAAAAAGAATTGAGCATACTTTGCAGTGTGTGACGAAGTTAGCCACAAAATAATCCAAAGTTGTTCAACAGGTTGAAGTTCTAAAAGTGGGTGACAAAAGGAGGGATGCTGTCAAAGACCAAAGAAAACAGAAACGCAAAACGTCCAAACGTGGCGACACGTAACAAGGGAAGGGTGGAAATGGAGCCCAGACAGCAAATAAGTTTACCCAAAGAGAAAATATTCAAGGGGGAAAAAGGAGAGAGGAACGATTGTGTTTTCGGTGTGGGAGTGCCCGTCACCTATCTACCTCTCCGATCTGTCCTGGGAGAAGGGCGAACTGCAACATTTGTAAAAGATGGGGGCATTTTGAGAATTTCTGTACTAATTACAATATTGGTGCTGGAAGGCGTATTATGTTTGTTGAGGAGGCTGATGGTCCATCGTCAGAGGATTGTGAGGGTTCAGAAAATGAAATTATTACTGTAAACATGGTTCAATGTCCTGAAGTTGATGAGTGCGATCACCCTTCTGCCTGGATTGAAGTGAATGGTTGCCAGGTCAAAATGCTTGCTGACTCTTGCTCCAAAATCACTTTGATGTCAAAGGCTGTATTTGAGAATGTTCTGGGTGGTAGGATGGATGATTTGAGCCCGTCGGACAAGACGCCTCAGGGCTATAATGGTGGGTAAATTAACGTATTAGGATGCTGTTCGGCAATTTTCAAATTTAAAGATAGAGTTACGTATGGAAAATTGTATATCACCAAGAAGGGTGAGACCTTGTTAGGTTGAAAGGAGCAAAGGGGATTATGCATTAAGTTAGATCCAAATAGCAAGGAACAGGTATAAAATGTAGAAAAAGTGTTGGTGGGTAGTAGTTTAGATGATAGTTCCAAGAGTTTAATTGCCAAATATCCTGATGTTTTCAACAAAGGTGTTGGTTGCCTCAAAGGGATGGTCCATAAAATTGTCTTGAAGGATGGCTACAGGCCCATGGCGGCAAAACTCAGACCGTTACGGGTGTCAATGCGTAATGCTGTGAGAGTGGAGTTGGAGAAAGCTGGTATTATTGAACCAGCCAAGGCTGTTGAATGGATTTCCCCTGTTGTTGTGGTTAAAAAGCCTGGTGGGGATTTGAGAGTATGTATTGACTTGAAAGAATTGAACCGTTGTGTGGTAGCTGAACGACATCCGCTCCCCAACATGGGAGAACATTTGAGCAGAATCGGGAATGCCAAATACTTTGCCAAATTAGATATGGCCAGTGCCTATCATCAGATTAACTTAGATGTTGAGTCACGAAAGCTGACGGCTTTTATTACATATGAAGGTATCTATCAGTTTCGGCGCATGCCATTCGGATTAATATCGGCTTCCTCTGTTTTTCAAAAAGTCATGGACGGATTATTCAAGGGTGTTACAAATGTCTGGTGTTTCCAAGATGATGTGTTAATTTGTGGAAGAACTAAAGAGGAATTAAGAAGGAAAGTGGAGATGGTTTTGGAAATTTTCAGAGTACGTGGTATTACTTTGCAAAGTGAGAAATGTGTTTTTTCCACTCAGGTGGTGGAGTATTTAGGGCATGAAATATCTGAGGAAGGGCTGAAGCCGAAGAGAGAGCTAGTAGATGGAATAAAAGAATGCAGTCTCCAAAGAATAAGGCAGAACTGCGATCATTTTTGGGGACAATAGAATTCTACCACCGTTTCATAGAAAATTATGCTGACAGTGTTACTGCACTGAGGGCATTATTGAGGAAGGGGGCGGAGTTTGTTTGGGACAGAGAGTGCGAAAGAGAATTTAATTATATTAAGTCCAAAATCGATATGGCCAAACCCCTAGCCACGTACGACACTAGAAAAAGGACGATATTGTCAGTAGATGCGAATGAAACCGGCATTGGAGTGGTGATATCGCAAGTAGGAATTGATGGAGCAGAGTCGGTGGTGTTGCATGCCTCCCGCATGTTGAGGGGTCCCGAACTAAATTACTCTGTCTTAGAAAAAGAGGCATTGGCGTGTCATTTGGGGCTAGAAAAACAAAAAAACTTTGTGTGGGGTCAGGATTTTGTATTGAGAACAGATCATAAGCCATTGAAAGCCATTTTTGAAAGTAAAGGTTTGGACAAAGTTTCTAGAAGAGTTGCTTGTTGGGTGACCAGATTACAATGCCACAAGTTTAGTATTGAGGTCGTGGCTGGTAAAAACAATGTGCAAGCTGATCATGCGTCGAGAATAAGAGTTGAAGAGGAGGATAATGGAAAGGCGTCTGCAGAATTCGAGAATATGGTGTTTGCCACCGTAGAAGGTGTGATTCACAAAGAAGAGTGGGTTAGAGCGTTGACATCAGATGAAATGTGGAGGCGCATAATACATTTCATTAGAGATGGGTGGCCAGAGAAGAGGTTATTATCTGGTGAAGAAAGGGCTCTGTGGGAGGTGAGATTTGAATTGTCGGTGAAGGACGGCTTGATATATCGGTGGGACAAGCTTGTTGTCCCTGTCTGTCTAAGGAGAAGTCTTATTGCTATTGCGCATCAAAGTCATATTGGGACATATAAAACCAAAGAAGTAATTAAGGCTGATTATTGGTGGCCGAGTTTAGACCGCGAGGTTGAGAGGACAGTTGGGGGATGTGTAGACTGTGTAAAGTCTGGGAAGAACATATATGCGGTAGTGCAGCTGGTGAGAGGAGTCGAAAGTCCAAAGGGTGTCTGGCAGGATCTGGCCATGGACGTCTTAGGCCCAGTAGATATGGGTAGTGGTCGAGGTAGATTTGTGCTGGCTTTGGTGGATATGTTCTCACGATGGACGGAGTTCAAAATAATGAAGGATGTCACGGGACAGTCTATAGTGGCATTTTTGGAAGAAATATTTGAGAGGGAAGGGTTACCTAGGAGCGTGTTGACAGATAATGGTCCACAGTTCACTGGGGGCATCTTTCAGGAGTACATGTACAAGTGTGGTATTAAACATAAAAAGACTGCACTATATTGCCCTCAAGCCAATGGTATGATTGAGAGGGTCAACCGCTGTATAATGGAGGATATTAGGGGGGCAAGGGCATGTGGTTTGGACAGGAAGGTCGCGGTCATGGATCGAATGTATTCTTTGCGGATGGCTCCTAATACTGAAACAGGGGTTAGCCCATTTGAGTTAATGAGAGGTCGGAGGGGTAACACTTTTTTGTCTCCAGCTTGGTTAGGTCGGGCGAGAGAAACTGATAAAGTGGTAGATGAAGTAAAAAGAAGAATGGATGAGCGAAAGAGAAAATGGGTCAAGAAAATTAACGGGAAGTTTTCAAGAAGAAGGACGGTTGTTGAAGTGGGTGATCTGGTTAGAATAAGGAAAGCTGTTATTGCAAAGAAAGGTGATCCTCTGTATTCGGATCCAGTTAGGGCTGCTCAAGTATTGAGGGTGCTGTGAAATTGGAAAGTGGACAGGTGTGGAATTTATCAAGAGTAGCCAGGGTGAGGAGATGAAGTATATTTCACTTGGTGTGTTTTACTTGGGTATCATACATTGTACTTTCAAGTTTTTTTTAGTTTTTTTTATCATTTAAATTATTTTTGTAAATAGTCTTTTTCATTCAGATAAGGGAGGGGGTGTTATGGTGATGTCTTAGCATAGTCTTCTATGATTGTGCTGAGTGGAACTCTGGTGAGTGATGTTATGACATGATCCTATGACATGTAGTTCATGGAGAATGTTATTGCTTGAGTAACGAGTCAGTTGATGCTACGCTGTGGAGATGGTTGGGGGTCTCTACTACCCAGTCTTCCTTATAAGCAATAAACCTAACTCATGTGGCTTGGTTCTTTGCTTCTACACGAGCTGCTTATTTGCAGATCCAGGACTATCTGGAATCCAAGAAACTCCTCAGTCTCAGACAATCGGGCTTCCATCCCAAGCACGGAACAGAAACTGCCCTCATCGATCTAAAAACCGAAATTGAAGATCTGAAAGACAACGGCAAGCTGGCCCTCCTATTACTTCTAGATTTATCAGCAGCTTTTGACTTGGTGAACCATCAAGTTCTCTGTCGACATCTTAAATCGGCAGCCCACTTCTCAGACAAAGCCACCACTTGGATTAGATCCTTCTTGGACAATAGATCTATGAGGGTCTTCTCCCCCTCTGTGTCCGCTGAACCATCTCCAGTGCTGTGCGGGGTCCCCCAAGGATCTTGCGTCTCACCCACACTCTATAACGTGTTCAGGAAGCCGCTCTTTGATATTCTTGACTCTCTGGATGTCACCTACACTAATTACGCAGATGACATCCAGATACTCATCCCCATCACCGGAGACCACGTAGGTGACACCAAAGCCTTAAATTATGTTTATCAGGCCATTCAGGCTTGGATGGCACAACATGAGCTCTGTCTGAACAATAAAACAGAGCTTCTCATCCTGGGCTCCCATCACCGACTCAGCAGATTAGACCCTATCTTCCAATCTTTTATCATTGATGGCAACACCATTAAGGTTTCCAACGATACTAAAACCCTAGGCATATATCTCAATTCCAGCTTATCTCTCTCCAGACAAACCAATGCTGTCATCTCAGCATCCGCATACACGTGTAAACACATCACAGCCTGCCGTCCTTTCCTTACCACTGCTAACTGCACCATCCTCGCCAGAACCATTATCATGTCTAAACTGGACTATTGCAATGCGCTATATCTAGGAGCAAGTCAGAGAAACCTAAACAAGCTCTAGGTTACCCAAAACAATCCCATTAGGGCTGCATTAAACATCCCCAGAAACCAGCACATATCTGATACCAGACGCAGCCTACACTGGCTCTCAGTAGCCCAATGCTTCTCCCTTAAGACCCTTGCTCTCGTGCACAAATGCCTGGCCAATCAAGTGCCTAATTACCTGGTGAGCCGCTTCACCCCACACACTTCCAGCCGCCCTCCGAGAGTAGCCCAAGTGCATTGTGTCTCTCTACCTAGATTTAAGCTGCAGACATCCAGGGGTACCAGCTTCCCGGTCCTGGCCACTAAACTGTGGAATCTGTTCCCTAGAACAGAACCCTCCTTCCTTTCCTTCAAGAACAAAGCTAAATTGTGGCTTATTGCTCAAGACACTCCACCACCCAGCACCTCAGCCTTAATTGCACCCTTAATGACCAAGTTCTCCCTTCACAATTGTCCTTGTATTCTGAATGTATAAACAGTGTATAGTTCTTGTAAGTATATTGTAATGTATATTTTTGTAAATATTTTTGGAATGTATATTTTCTCTTTTGTGTTCTACTTGAATTTTACTGTTCTTGAAGTTTGATAATGTCACTGTAACCTAAGACATGTGCCCAGATGCCTTTGGGCCAGGCGCGTTATATAAATAAATAAAATACAAATACAAAAATGGACCAGTTTTTACAGGTGAAAAGTGGATTTGCAGGTGCTGCTTAGTATGCCGTCAATTTTGGTTTCTGCGGATAACAATTCAATGGCATGGGTTCAGTGCGACTTTTGTTATTTGAAAGTGTATTTTATGTACTTTTTATATGGTTCAATTATATTGTGGTGGTTGTGTCAAGTGGCCAGATTATATGTAGTGTAGGGGGAGTAGAAAGTATGTGGTATTTATGATTGTAGTACAACTGAGGATGGTGCTTATGCAATATGCATTTGATTAAACTTGGAACGGTTACTTAGTTGTATACAGTAGTAAAGCTGGAATCACTGATTTGTTTTTGTTTCTATGAGAAAAAAACAGTATAATTTGGAAACAGTATAGTTGAAAAGTTTTAATTGCATTCAATTTTATGTATACATTTACCTTTTGTGACCCTCATAAAACGTACCTTCTATGTACTATGTTTGGTAAAACATTTGTGTTTGCTACACTGTTGTTGTTTTGACTTGATTAATCATTGTCTCATTGGGAAACAAAATGCATAGATGATAAAAAAAACAACTAAAATTATGTCAGTGTAAGTGTGATGAATGTTTAAAGTAGTTAGATACCTGTTGGCGTATTCTAACTACATTAGACTTTAGAAGAAGTTTTGTAGTAACAAGAATTTTGATGGCGTATTTCAAGTGTATTGCAATGAAGGGTATTTTTGAAGTAGTTTGATACCTGTGGGCGTATTCTAAATATCTTGACTTTTAAAAGTACTATTGTAGTATTATGGATGTAGTTAGATACCCGTTGGCATATTCTAAAAGTTTATTGTGCTACAGTTTAGTAGGGGGCCCAGCAAGGCTGAAATACGTGTATGGGGTTGCTGTTGGTACTCTTGCTCAGAAGGGAATTGCCATAGCATTTCGGTGCTGGACTGCCATGTGGGCGGGACAAAGACTGATATGCAAATGTATATTTCCCATCTGTGAAAGGTACAGTGAGCTAAAGTATGGCTGCGAACTCTCGAGTGGGTACTTTCCCAAAGAACAGGTAAATGGGCCATGTTCGTTCTCGCAGAGGGGCGCCTATGGATTATTTTTTGATAGCTCATGGATTAGTCTACTATTTAAGATGGATTTTGTATCTTTAGCAAGCAGACCAGTTCTAATGCTTTTTAAAATGTTTACATAGATGAGGTCTGCAGACTGATGCATGTTTTTGAGTTAGTTCTCTGTACTGAAAATGTTGCCAGAGATTTACATTTCCAATGCTGCCGAGTGTGTTGCGGCATTGTTTGTATCCTAATGTTTTGAAAATAGGTTGACCTTTTACTGGCATTAACTGTAGGAGGTCTCCATAAACAATAACGTGTTTTCCTCCAAACAGTTTTTAGTACTTCTTACATTCAGAATTGAATTAAAGCCACCATGAGGTTGGAAACCATGCTTACCTCAGCTATTAGGAGCACTTCCATTTGTAATTCTGCATACTTCAGTAGCAGCTTCTGCTTATAATTACTAGCATTCAAATTTGTTTTGGCGTTATACCGAAAGGAGCAGTAGTGAGTGTAAAGTTACACCTCCTATGTTGTAGGCAGCTAAACCTCTGGGGACTGTTACAACAGCTGAAAGGTTGTTGTTTATGTTTTGCAGAAATGTGCTGATGATTTTAATTAAGAATTTTTTATGAGAACCAGCTTCACCACTTACATACAGGTTGCAGAGGCTTACAGTCTTTGCAGCTACATGTTTTAATGTATTTCATGTTTAAAACCATGTTAGATTTCTTTGGTGACTTCTAGATAAATGGTGAGTTGTCCATCATTTAGCTGTGATTTGAGCACTGATGAGTCTTCTCCAGATTGTTTGTATTGATACATGATATTTTCTACCTCAGTCATGTCTATGTCTGCTTTGTGTAGAATGAGTGCTTCTCCAAGTGGTTCTTTGCTTTCTGTAAGGCAAGGTCGACTGCTCTCAGCAGTGTATTGATATAGTTGAGCTTCAATTTCTTACTCTTGTTGCCGTTCATTGGCTAAAATTGTTTTTATTGTTTGAAGTTGACATTTGTTATACTGCTTTCATTTGCTTTGAATGCAATTTCAAATGATTCATAGTCACTTTATAATTCTTCTTTTCTCCAAGGTTTAAAAGGTTGCAGTAGGGCCATGTAATACAGTTCTCTATGTTGCAGAGATTTAAATGATAACTTGAGACAGAAAATTTGCCAGTAGTCTCATCTGGTGTGACATTGTTTTTGTAGGAGTAGTTATGTCGTACAAGCATATGTTTTCCAAAGTAGTACTTCTGTTAGGGTAGTATGTGTCAATTAAATTGTTTTATAAAATGTCCTGGCTGTTGGGAGTATTTGTGACTATTGTTTCCATCTCTTGATCTGATTTTAGTACTCTTTTTTGGGATGATGCTGGACCAAGGTTTAGCCAGACAGTGTGTTCAGATTTGCGATATACGGCTGTACCCGTTAGAAGGTCTGCAGCTTTGTAGCACCCACATTCTCTATGGTAGAGCATTTTTATACTGAAGCTGTACTACTTTTGTGTCATCCCAGAGGCCTTTTAGCTCTGTTTTATCAGCTTTGGTGATATAGTGTGTTACATATCTTGCAACTGATGTGGAATTGTCTGCAATGAATTGTATGTCTATGTTTGCATTCCACCAGAGGGCAATGATTGCATTGGTAATCATAGATGTACTTGGATGCTTAGTCCATTTTAATGCTGTATTTATTTTTTAGGGGATTTGCACTTTACACTGTGTCTAACAGAAGACATCAAAGTATTTACCTGTCCTTTTTTGGAAAGTGGTCCAGGGAAGCCAAACCGACGTTTGGTATATATCTTTGTTTTTATAGCTACATCGGCAGTATTTGCTACTCTTATGTTTCGGAAGCTTAAGATGTGTGTACGTAAGTCACTATCTGTGGTTTTTGAAGGGATGTTGCCGGTTATGTATTTTTCAATAAACTGTAAAACAGCAGTGTCAGCGTGATGGCCAAATTGGGAGCATCCTTTATTCACAAAAGCATGTGGATGTGTGGTGCTCCTCTGGATTGATATTCTTTTCTCCAAAAGAAGTGTTGCACTTCTCCTGAGCAGAGGGCTAGTTTTATTGACGAAGAAATGCAGCATGGCAATGAAGCGATGGTGTAAATAAATTGATACATTGACTTGCTCAAGTGAACAGAGTTCTCCCGGTGTTTTTGTATCTATTCCATCTTTATTTTGGATTGCAGTGCATAAGAAGTTGTGCAAGTCCTCCCATGCGTACTCTGCACAGCTTAAATTAACAAACCACGTGGATGGGCCTAGATACCTTAGCATACAACGTATATGAGCATGATGTGGGAACCAGTATTCTTTTGTACCATGCATGTTTTCCAACAGATTTGTGATACTTGACTGCAAAACTTAATCTTTGTCTTTTATTTTTTGAAGCAGTTGGGTAGCGGCAAAGTTTAAAAAATGAGGGCCTGTTTTTAATGTGTATGCCACTCCATAACATAGAGTTGCTAGTTCGCTTTCGACAGGAGGTGGAAAATGTATTCTTCCTTTGGTCTCAAACTGGGGTCTTCAGAATACATTCGTAAAGAGCGATTATTTTGATGCACTAATTTGTGTTGACCTTTCATCATATCTTCCTTCTTTTCATGTGGGAAAGAGTAGAGGCAAGAACATGCTTCTACATTTTATTCCCATATGCTCATTGGGGAGCCTTTGGTTTGATGCATTTGATATGTCTCTAATGCATCTTCAATGGTGTCTTTGAAGGGCAGTGGCTTTCACCTAGAAACACTTGTGTACTGGTGCATTATAAATGACTTATCATATCAAGTGTATACTGGTCTAAAATGTTGGCTGTAGTCACAGGATCTACACGTTCAAATTGGCCAGTTTCTGGTGAATCTTGAATTATGTTTTAAGTCTTCCTCTATCTTTGTAGTATTCATTGTTTTCTTTTAGATATTGTAGTTTTTTGTTTTTTGTTGGCACACAATTATCTCGTACAGATATTGATCTATTGGTCATTGTACTCCTAGAGTTTCTACATTTTCTTTAATATCTAGTGGCAAATATACTACTTTGCCACAGATGCCCTCTGTAACTCAGAAAGAGGTAATTTTCCTGTTTTCGGCTGAAGGCGTATTATAGCTTGAAATAGGTAAACTGTTTGGATTATAATACTGTCATACAAGTTATGTTGTTGGAGAGCCTTTGGAAGTGGGTATAATTCTAGGTTATTAGGTATAGCATGTGATGGCATTTGGCTATTGTCAACCTTTGCAGTATGTGCACGTTTTTGAGGGATCATTTATTTTGTTTTTATTTTCTGCTGTTAGATATAAAGCTGATTGGAACCATTGGGATTCTTCATTGTCTTCTATTTTGTATACCATATCTACTGGTTTCATGCTCTTTCCATGAAAAAGGTTCTGCCACAACAGAGACATATTTAGTCTGGTATTTCAGCAGATGTGTTTTCTTTTGTATGTGTTTTAGGAGGTTGGTGTACATTAGATTTTTGGTCATGTTTTCTGAAGTTACTGAATTGTCTAAGTCTGCTTCAGTCCCAAAGTACTTACTTTGGATGTGCACTATTTCTTGAAGGAGTTCTTTGGCTGTTTCATGTAGGAGAATGTTATTTAAATTGTACAGTATTAGAGCAGGACTTTTTGCATAGTATATCTATGCACAAGATTCCGTATAGAGAAATGGTGTGTTGCTAATATTTTTCTGATGTGATGGAAGGTGCTTTTGCAAGCAGTTCCTGAAATGCAGGCAAATGAATGTTCCCGCAGACCAGTGTGGCTGCAAACTGGACAGTAGTTCATGGTTTGTGAATTGTTTATGCTAGTGTTGTCATTTAGTTACACATTGAGCTGCATGTCCATTTGAACACTGGACAATTTGTTTGGGCGAAAGGAACGTTTGGTTGAAAGTTTATTGGGGATGTTTTTTCTGAAAGTTTTTTTTTTGCCATAATCGTGTCTCCTACAATTTCATACCCTCAGCTGTTAATGTCTACAGCAATCCATTTTGTTCTTGCTTATAAGCCTCTTCATTGAAATATGGTTCTATGCTGCTTGTTTGAATCCATTCATCTTCACAGAAGTTTGAAAAGGTATCTATATTGACATTATGCATGTTTAGAAGTACTTTTTATAGTTTTATGAATTTAGTTAGTGGTTTCCTTCTGTTTAAAATTAATATAAACAATCTTCTCTTTAGTAGTAATGCACCATCAATTAGAGCTTCGAGGATTAGTCTCCTGGGTTCATTTTTTTAAGGATAAATCATGACTTTTCAGTTGTTTTTATAAGATTGTGAAGAACTCTAGGGTGGAAATAATGTTTGTAACATTAATTTTTTGGATTACTTAATAGTGGTTATGTTAACACTGGTGAATATAGTGTCAGGTTCATTAGTAGGTCTGCTTTTCTCTCTATCTTCTTTTACCTTTAGTTTTTGCAAGAGGGGCTTTACGTTTTTTAGTCATGTTGGGTTTACTACCTTTTTTGAGTGAGGTTACTAGCTCTTTTGTTTTAATGTTTTCTATACGTTGTTTTAAAGGTGGTTGAGTTTATGGCTCGCTTTTATTCGTATCTTCTCTATTTTTTCTTTCTTTTCTATGGAGTTGCTGTTTAGTAGGCATGTTATTGTGTCTGTTGGGAAAACAGAAAGTTTGGGTTTGAAAGTTGTAGAACGTATATGGGTGTGTTTGTAGAGATGAGTAGCGTGTTGTGTGATTGTGTAGTGGGATGATAGTTGTGGTTGGGAGGGTTTTAAGAGTAAGAGTGTGTACAGGTGTGAAGGGTTTGGGTTAGCGAGTAAGAGAGTGGTGGTGCAAATGAAGAAGTACGGACATAGTGATGTTTTGAGGAAAACAGTGGGTGTTATACCGGTGGTGTTGAGATTGGAATAGTAAGAGTGTGCATGTTACAATATTATGAGTAAGAGTGAAATAAATGTTGTTCATTTGAAAAGTATACACAAGGCCAATGTATAGTGACACTACATTGTTACAATAATAGAGAGATGAATACTATATTAATGCACTTACTTTGTAGGATGTGAAGAGTGTTCTTTCTTCAGTAGATGTCTTCTGGAATTTTCTTCTTTCCTGCAATTGTAAAAAAAAGTTAGTTGGTTTGTATGGTAATGGTCAAGTACATTTAGTAAGAGGGGTTGGTGTTTATGAAGGTAGGAGGAGTTGTTAGGGAAAAAGAGTTAATAAAGCTGTGTTATGGATGGTGTACTAGATAGTATGTTATTAGAGCAATTGAATTATGAGTGGTGGTGTTTGGTGGATTAGACAGAACAGGGCAGAAAAGAGTGTAAGAAAAAGGTACATGTTTAGGTTACTTTAGTGCTGCTGAGTTTAATGAAAGAAGTGCTGTGTTTGTTGAGCAATGTATTTGTAATATATTGTAGTGTTTTTATAGACTAGAGAAAGTGTAGCCTAGTGGTAATGCAATGGTGGATTGTTGTTGCAGCAGTGTTTGGTGTCTTATTTTAGAGTTTGGAAAGGAAGAGTACTTTATATGTAAGGTGAAGTGTTGTGAATAGATATGTTGGCGGTATACACATGTGTGAGCAGGCAAACAATGGTGGCAGTGTACGGGATGTAATAAGTGAGGTTGGAAAGTGTGACATGTTTATGGAATGGAGAATGGAAAATGCTGAGAGTTTACAAATGTTTCTTTTTAGGAACATTTTCATGAAAGTTAATAAATGCATATGTGCATGTATAGGAGCTCTGTGTGCAACTATGTTGTAAAAGAAAATTAAAGCAGATGGAAAAGATTTGTAGCACTTGGTGTGTGTATGTTTAATATGGTGGCAGTACATGCATAATTGCCAACATAGGGACTGATTCATGGAGTGTTTTCCTATGGGAGTGTACCATTATAAAACACTTCCATGAATCAGGCCTATTATCTATTCCAATCTGTAGGTGCTTATGTAGCCCTAGTGTTTCTGTTTATGTTTTGGGACTTGTAGTTCTGCTTTTCCTGTTATAAATCTTGGGCTACAGGTTCCAGATTCTACAGAAAAATACAGGATTGGATAAAAACCAACAGGTTGGAATGGGCTATGTTAGCAAGTATGCATGCACTGCCAACATATTACACTTCCACACATCAAGTGTCACTGTAAAATATTGTAGAAATGTTTTTCAACTCCTTTTGCTTTATTTTAGGAAAATATTACACACAGTGCTGCTAGATGTGCACATATGCATTTTTTTAACTTACATGAAAATGCTCGTAAAATGAAACATTTTTAAATTCAAAGCATTTTATATTCTTCATTCGATATAAACGTCACACTTTCGAATATTCCATTCCAGTCCTGTTTTTTTCTTTGCATTGTGGGACTTGTAGTCTGAGTTTCATAATGGGAGAAATAGAAGAACAGTTCACAGAATGCAAAGAACAAAATAAGGACATGTTAAGTATCTATAGACTGGAATGGGTCATGTTGGCAGGTATGCATGCACTGCCAACATGTTTAACCTGTACACACCTAGTGCCACTTAAAAATGTTTAACAAATGTTTTGCATCTGCTTTTTATTTGTTTGAAATAAGTTACACAAAGTGCTGCTGTAAATGGACATATTCATTTTTTAACTTTGATCAAATTGGTCCTAAAAAGAAACATTTTTAAATGCAAAGCATTCTAAGTATTTGTTGCATGATGTGAGCAGGTGCTGAGTGCTGCAATGCATGGAATTTGCTGGAGTGGTTAAAAAAGAGAATATGGTTATTGAGAAGTTTATTACAGGATAAGTAGCAGGAACCCGCTATATATATATTTATATATATATATATATATATATATACATATATATATATATATACACATATATATTTGTAAAAGAGTTACAGAAAATACTTAAAACAATACAAGCATACCTGTACTATGTATTTTTAGATGCAGAATCTGGAAATAGAAATCCTGGAGAGTTTCATAGTAGGTTCTGATGCAGGTGGCTGTGATTAACAAGAGATTTACTCTGAGGGTTCAAGTGCACATCGGAACTGTTGAACTGAGATGACAGGGTTAGGTGTAGAGTTGTTGGATGTGACAGGTGGATGGATGTGTCACTGTTTGAAAGCAGCCAACGACGAAGTGTTACAACATGAAAGTGGAAAGGGTAGAAGGGCTGCCCTGTGGTACGGGGTCTGCGAACATAGCAGTAGTCTGCAGACGACCCGTGTCACATCCAGGTCTTTTAAGAATGCTTTGCAGAGGTAAGGGCGAGGGAGAGGGATGCAAGGGGAGCTGCGTAATGTATAATGTGGTGTCACTCTCCAGTACGTGAGAACGTTTTTCTTTTCTAAAGCTGTTTCTAGATAGGGGTTGATCCCTGTTGAAATTCCATCTCACTGAATTTCTTCAGAAAGATCAGCTCTGCACACTTTACGAAGTTATAGGTTAGGCTCCTCCCCCCGTGTAAAGTCTCCCACCAAGCCTCGGCATCTGTCCCGTGTATTTTCTCATTTCTTTCAATAGTAACTGCGTTCCCTGGGATCTCAATTCTGGGCAGAAAAGGATCAGATGATTTAAGGTTTCTGTTTTGCACATTTGTCATCCGACAAGTGTCCTCCATATCTCTGGAGCGTGGCTTTGGTGTGCATTATATTCATCCAAAATCTAAGGAATAGATCTCTGTCTTGCATTTGGGAATCTTCTTAGATATTGGGGAGTAACATTAGGTATCACAGAACAACACTTTCATAGAGTGTGAGCCTTTGAGTTTGATCTTTTCATTTTGGTGTCACTCCAGTCTGTAGCCCATAGGTTTATTTTCACCAGCATTGGGTTTATGAACATAGTGTCTACCGAAAGGCCCAGGCTGTGCAGCGTTGCACTACATCGTTCTAGCCACATGTTTAGTGTGCAGTCATATATCCCCACCTTTTTAACCTTTAAGATTTCAAGTTGTGGAGGGCATTTGTCCATGTTCAATTTTCTGAATAGCAACATGGCTTTCCAGACCACCCTCACATACAATGATAGGAGGCCAATCTTGTGTCCCACGATTGCCATGGGGACTGCATTCGACAAGTGAAGAACCCCTCTCCAGAAGCTGCACTCAAGTTTCTCCCAGCACTCCCATGGCAATTCAAGGCAAGCCTCTGCAGTATAAGTGAGAGTTGGTACAAATTTTGGATTATAGAAATGTATAATCGGGATGAGCGAGAACTTTCCGTATTTCCTCCCGATTAGGATTCCTTGTGCTGTTAGCTGTTCCACTTTACTGGACAAGCAACCACTCCAGGGTTTCTCAGAGGTGCTCACACAGATGATTACTCCAAGATATTTTATTGAGGGTACTTACTGGGTATATTCTGTTTCCGTTTAGCGTCCAACTAGGAACTTTATTTTTCTGTCCCCTCAGGGTTCCCATTATTAACATTTCCGTTTTGGCGACTTTAATATATAAACCATTTTGGTTTACATATTGCTGCAAAATATCAAGCTTGCTCTATAAGATGATTGGGGTACGGTCTAGTAGGACCAAGTCATCAGCATACAATAGCCATCAAGCCATTGTTCTGTTAATTTTAGGGGAACATTTTGTCGGGGGGGGTCTAAAACCTCTTTCAAGTCTGCAATAAAATTGCTGTACAGGATTGGCGCCAAGTGGAAGCCCTGTTTGAGGCCTATCAACGTCTGGATCTTCCCTGTCAGGTGACCCGACTGGTCAAGACGGAGCTGCAAGGCAGTCCAGGAATACAGGTCTCTGATAGCAGCCAGCAAATCCAGGGAACATCCCATTGCTGACATTTTGGCCCATAGGAGCACTCGGCTTAAACTGTCAAAGGCGTGTTCCAAGTCTATACATGCAATGTATAGCTTGCCTTTGCTCCCCATAGTTTTTGTCTTTGGTAGGCTGATCAGGAGCAGATTAAAACTGCAGCCAGCTCCCTTGCCAAAGCCTGTTTGCTGCAGGTCGAATGACCCAGTCTCTTTCACCCATTCTTTTAGGCGTCTCAGCAGTACTCCCTTGAATATTTTTCCAAGAACGTCCAAGAGTTTGGGTGGTAGATTTTTGGAGCCGCTCTGTTGCCCTTCTTAAAGATTGGTACCACCACTGCCAATTTACTTGTAGTAGGTATTTTACTGCACCGTGAGAGCCGTCAAAACAATGGCAGACAGAAGTCATCCCACGCCTCCCGTCCTTTTTTGACATTGCGTTGGTCATTATGTCTAGACCTGGTGCATGGGAGTTGCTAGCTCTCATTATTAAATGCAGGATTTCCTCTCTGTCGAAAAGGATAGACCATTGGTTATAATGTTCTTTCCAAAACTGTTCGTGCTTAGAATCTTTACGAGCGAATAGCCGTTTGTAATGTATGTCCCAGTGATTCTCTGGAATGGGATTCCGTTGGAGAGATTGATTACCGTTTTCTCTACCATTTAGCAGCTGGCACAGGTTACTGGTGTTTCTTTAGGTCCAGAGCCCCTAGCATTATTTGAGAGACGTTTTGGTATACAGTTGCTTTATGGGAGATTATGCAGTTTTTGTATTTCTGTTTCTGTTCTTTTATCCTTTGCCCCGTGATGATCGTGAGCAGGTCCCTCAATTTTCTGAGGTCGCCTCGCAAAAGATGTTTTTGTGTGACAACCATTTTATCAAAGGTATGTTTTGGACTAAAGCAGGGTTTACCTCCCTTTTTTGCTGTTCCCCACAAATATCCAGTACACACTCTCAGTGTCCACTCATTGCCAGGCTTTCAGTTTTTCCGTCAACTGTGGTACCGAGGTTGGTTTAATTTGCAATCTATTTCTGCCTGATTCCAATTCAAACTTGTGCATCCACATCTTAGTTTTTTCCATACCTTTCCTACCCTGTGTAGTGTAAGAGAGTACCACTGGGTCGTGGTCGCTGTTACTGGAGTGGACGATTTTAATTGACATCCCCCATGGCAAGAAATTGGTAGAAACAAAAAAAAGTAATCCAGGGTATCACTTGCTCCACCACCCTTGACTTAACCCTTTACTATATGTATGTCTCTGTTCCCTGTTCCTTACACCCACTCTTGACATCTGTCTCTTTTTGCTTTTGAGCCCACAATCACCCCTCTTTCATCTCTCTGGCCCATACGCAGACACTCAACATTCAAGTGACTGCAGATTATCAACCAAGGGTCTGTCAGGTAAATGTACATTACGTCAATCCATGACATCACAGAGTTCAAAAAAGAACTTACATCTCTGGAGTCTGGATTCTAGTACATGTTAAAAAGGGCAAGGTGCCTCTTGCTGTTGGTAGGGTGCTCCCGCGTTTCATTATTATAATCTGGACGTGAAGACTTGGGTGAATGACTCAAATTATCTTTTGTATGGAGCTATTTCTTATTAATGTCATCAGGCCTGGGCTAGTCCTTCCCTCTTTCCCTTCTGTCGCTTAGTTGAGATACGTAGAAAATCCATCTAGGAGAGGGCCCTCCCTAAGCCATATTTGTTGTATGAATGTAATATCAAGTGAGGCAACAGCTGTGTTCATGACCTGGAGTAGGTGGATGAATCTTCTGGTGTTGCAGGATCCTATATCCATCCTACTGGGCCCTTTAGGCCCCTACTCTGCTAGGGTTCCGGCCAGCTAGTTCCATGACTGCTCCTTGGCACCCCGAGAGGTTTTGAGGTCTTCCTTCAGTGTTACTCTGTAGCATTCTAAGTCATTACTTAGGCCTTTTATTGTGATCTTTAACTTTTTGCTGGTCGGTCCAAGGTCAGCTTTCGTTGTTGATTAAACTCTTGCTTGGACTGTCAGTCCGCCCGTTTTGATTTCAAGTTACTGACTGTATAAATCGCTCAGAGACTGATTTTTCAGGGTTTTTACAATCTTGTAGGTTAAAACCTAGGGCCCATAACTCATCACTCGCATCCGTAAGCAAAGAAGTCAAAGGGCTGCAGGCAATGTGCAGGCACACTCTGTCGTTTTCCTTCTCGTTCGGCTAGTCGACGATCCAGATGTATTTGAATTCAATTACTCATAGTCACGAAGCTTGTAAGTACACTCCCAGCATCTCCCCTGCCCGATCAGAAGAATAGCATCATCATAGCCAGAGCAACAATACTGTCTAGACTCGACTATGGTAACTCCTTGCTCCTAGGAGCAAATAGTAAATGTCTGAAGCAATGCCAGTTAATTCAGAACAATGCTACAGGACAATCACGAGCAGGTCAAGAAGGGAACACATAACAGGCGACAGAAAAGACCTACACTGGCTGGCCATGGAAGAGAGAATTATCTTCAAGTCCCTCACTATGGTCCACCGATGCCTATATGGTAAGGCCCCAACATACTTAAAAAAATAGTTTAAGTGGCACGAACCAACCAGAAACCTAAGATCCTCTAACAAAGGTCTGCTCCAAACTATCGCAGCAAAAAAGCTGAACGGCTTGGGTAAGGCCTTCCCGAGCAGAAGCATTCACAAATGGAATGAACTACCGGTGTGTCCTTGAAGTTGGAAACCAACTATATACGCTTCAGAAAGAAGTTAAAAATGTTACTTTTCAAATAAACTCCTAACTAGATGAAAACTCTTAGCATCCCGTGAAATGACCTCTATATGTGGCTACACTCTGTCCCGTTTCTGCAACTACATGTCCTGTCTTTTTGGAATGCGCTCTGATGCCTGCGGCTTTAGCGCTATACAAATAAATAAAAATAAATAAAATATGCGAAATACTCACAACTAGGGCTTTGGAATGGGCCCGTCAAAGATCTGGTCAAGGTTTGGACTGGAATTTGCTCACCACCGGACAGGTCTCAGGCGCTTGGTTCTGTTCTCAGCAAGGCACTCTGGTCTGCACGGCCTCTGGTTCTGGATCTGACGGGTGGTTCTGGGTTACGGTTATGGATCTCTGGGTTCTAGCAAGGGTTCTTGGCAAGAAGCAGCCAAAACAGCACAGCGAGGCTGTTGAATTGGTTGGGCCCCGTGGAAGTTTGGGGTTAAAATCAGGTTGCAAGATTCTAAAGGCCAGCTGTGAAGGGTTCAGCTTTTTGGATTGTGCCTTTTGCTTCAGGGTTCTGGAGTCTGGATAGTTCTGGAGTTTGGATATTCTGGAGTCTGGATTCTCCTTCAGAGCGCTTCGCCAGAAGATCAGTGATGGGTGAATGTGTGTGTCTGTGTCCTCAACAGTCCCTATTTATCCATTTTCCAAAGGGGTGGGGAGGCTGATTATACTATGCCCAACCCTCTAAGAAGCTGATAGGTCAGAGAATCTCCTCTCCCCTGATTTGAGAAGCAACAATGTGTCATGATGTGTCATGTTTATGGTCCAGAGAGAAAACCCTCCCCTTAGTTTCTACCCAGAAAATCTATTTTTCATTAAACAAAACCTATTCACAATAACACCAACTTGCTAATATTACATATTTACATCCCAAATTAAATAAGGCACGTATCTGTTCAAGTCCCATCTTTTTAAGAGTTTTGGTTCACAAATGGCAGTTTTTCGCGCTTTTGGTCAGTTACTCAGTGTCAGTTCTGTACCAATGTTTCCACATACATGCACATACCATCTGGGCATATTCCTGTGAAGTTTCATATTTTTAACATTATTACAACTGCTACAAAGTCCACATTCTGATAGTTCTGTCTGTGATTATCGCACAGATTCCAGAGTAGTTTTAAACTGTGAGCGATATTTTCATTTTAATAACCTCTAAATTCCAAATTTTTACCAGGTCGGCACAATTTTCTATAAATCTTTTTCTCAAACATATGGTTTCTTCAGTTCAAAATCCACATCTCACTCTGGGCCCGCCTCCAAGGCTTGGCTGAGCCAAAGAGTAACTTGAGCTTCTTCCTGCCAGGGCTGGCTTCTATTGACGCCCCAAATTAGCATTTTCTTTCAGTTCAAGGGAGTCCTTTGTCTCCCTCCAGACCAGGGGGGGCAGATTCCTTTGTTGGGTAGAAGGTGTGGAATGTCTTTGAAGCTCAGTGTGGCTAACTTTATTCACTTTTAAAACAGTGTTTAAATAGTCTTGTCCTAAAATACAAATTACATTTTTAGCAAATATATCCACCAACCTCTTAATTCCTTCCTTTTTAAAATATAGTTTTGAATTGTATCCACCTCTATTGCTTTTGATAGGAGTTCTTTTCCATACTTAGATCTTAATGTAGAAGTGTAAATTGAAGGGTTACGTAATTGTCAGCTTCTGACACAGGCGAGTAGTGGTACTACGCCCATTTTTGACATATTTCTTTCAAGCAAGCATCTTTAAAGGTGGGTTTTCTTCTGATAAATATGTTTCTGCTGACATTGTGCTTAGGCGAATTCTTTATATACAGTGATGTTTCACACCCAACAAGGAGGTTGGATCTCTTGTGATGTTTGGGAACCATGATTTTTGCACTTTCCACAGTCAAGGAAAAACTGATTTTTAAACAGCTCTGTGTTTCTCTTGCAATGCAGGACTGCTTTTTCAAATAGTTTCAGATTACTCTGTGGGTAGCCCAATGATGGATTTTGGCAGTGGTCTCCTGTGTTACCACTGACATAGGCAAAAGTGGATTGGCAGCCTCTTTTTCAGGTTTTTCCTGCACACTTCTGGGTGATTTTAGAACGCATAATGCTTTCCAGCGGCCATTCTGAGGTTTCTGATGCAAGCAATGCAAAGTAATGTTGCAGGGCATGGACTAGTGGGTTAAAACATCCCACAACCTGGAGGTTTCCATCCTGCCTATATTCAGGAGTCTGGACACCTTCCCTGGTTCCCAGCTTGCTGCACCATTGTATCTGTCATTTTGGGAGTGGTTAATCATCCTGTCTATGATGGGGGTCAGTTTCCCCACAGCCTCCACACCACCTAGAACTCTGGCCCGTTTCTCTGCCAATGTGAGGAACAACAGGGAATTAGTGAGCTTGTCCTATGATTGGGGGGCAAGCCATCTTCCCCTGGTCCCGGGTGAGTGGTTACCATAGACTAGTCTTCTTCCATGGTGCCAACTGATGCTTCTTCTTCATATTTGGATAGCTGTAGCAATGGGTCGTGCAAACATTACAGGTCAGTAGTTACGTCTACTCGCGAATGATAAGTGTCCAAGCTTTTCGCCGTCACGTTCCTTATGGATAATTCCTTTCTACTTTCCATGCAGTGGCGGTTGGTCTTTGTTGTAGATTTTGCTGGTTCCACCAGAACTATTCTGAGATTTCGTATGACATTTTGTGAAGCCCCACCCTTCACTAACTTCATTTGAGGTATATTTTTGTGTTTCTTCAGTTGATCAGAGTTTTTAGGTTTTGTCAGTACTTTGTTCTGCCTTAAGGTTTCCCTATCAAAGATTGGGAAATTATCCCAGCTTGCCGTGGTTCGGACTTTATCTTCCTCGACCAGGATTACCGTATGAGCCCCTGTGCTGCAGCTCGACTCGGGCCGTGTTTCATTGAAATTTGTTGGAATGATGGCTTGGTTCTCTTGTGACAGGGACTCTGAGCTATGCTCGACTTCCCTCAATGAACTCCCATGTGGCAGGTTTTCTCTAACTCGAGGCAACAGTGGGTGTACAACACCAACTTGCGATGTTGAGGCGCCAATTGTTTTTGGTTGTGAAGTTTCCGGAGTTGCTTCACATGGTGAAGGTGCAACCTCACAATTGTTTTCTATCACTTGTGTCTGGCACTTGGGTTGCGTAACGATGTCTCGAATCCCCTCAAGGAAGACCTTTTTGTCTTCACTCGCCTTTTCGGTCAAGTCAGTGATAGATCTTAGCACCACCCCCTCCATTTCTTTGTCTCTCACTCTTTATCTCAGGAGGCCTCAATGAAGGACTCTCTGTAGATCAGTTTTGAGTTCATTATTGCTATTAGTGTAGAAAGGTCTTTATAGTTGTAATTTAGGTTTTGTACAATTTTAAGTAAGGGGCCAATGTGATGGAACCCGTTGAACAGATGCTTGCCTGCAGCTGGGCTATCTGGGGGCCTGAAATACCCTCCTTCTGGTCATCCTTTGTGGTTTCCCAAACCCTTTTGTGTGCTATTTGGGGGGAAGCAACTAATGCCTCCTGCATCATTCTCACGTTCTGCTTATCGTCCTGATCAGAGTCCACACCAGAGTCTTCACTCGTACTTGCCGATATCGCTGCTGATTTTGAGGGCCCAGCGTGCGTGACTCTCGAGTGCCCTCTTGAGAGTGTTAAACTGTCACTGTTGACTTCAGATGGGCTGTTAATACAGCAGATTAATTGGTCTGACCACCAAGGTTGAGGATGCTGTTAAGCAGGCTCTCTCCAAAGGTAGAGGTTCCTTCAATGGGGTTGAAGAATCTAGGTTGCTTCCCTTAACATCCAGGTTCGATGTGTTCTGGGTAGTGGAAGTAGACTGGAGCACACAGTAAGCTTGAACAAACGCCAGCACTCCTGTTGATTCCCCTGGGGTTATTGCTTCTGGTTACAGAGAAGTCTTAGGCAGTGTCTCCATGAATTGAGTGGGAGACACCCCAGAAGACTCCTCCAGAGTCGTTGCTTCCTCTTGTGAGGGGGCTTGGGTGATGTTTCATTTGATTGGATTGGTATCTGAAGCTGGCCTCTTTGCATGGGCAAGGCCAGAGGGTCATGGGATTCTAGCAGGTCGATGTCTGAGGGGTCCGACCAGCCTTCTCTCAGGTTTGAGCCCACTGCAACTCTACTGTCTGGGACTGTGTCCTTCTCCTCGGTCCTGCAAAATCTAGCAGTAATTGGTGACAAGCTGGACTCCGGTTACTTGAAGTGCCATTTTAGCTTTGGGTAGAACGATAGTGATGTGCTTCTTTCTTTCAGAGAATGAACTTGCTTCTTCTCGCTTGCCAGCTTTGCTGTGGAAATGGTAGAGTTCAGAGGAGCCTCACAGCTGTTTGTCACGGATTGGGTGCCCACTGACTCGTGTGATGGAGGTTGTGACAAGTCCAACAAGCGATTGCAGTTAGCTGGGGAAGTAGCCGTACTACGGTTCTGGGGGCCGATAGCTTGTTCAAACTATCGTGAAGGTCATGGGAGTCTAGAGGCGGCTCCTGTCGAGTTGCAAGGATCTTTCTGTTTGATACTGCAATAGCAGAGCTAAATGAGGTCGTCAAATTCAGGCCCATCACCCCGTTTCCTATAGTCTGTATGATTCTGGCATGGCTTCTCATTCTCTGAAGTCCACCGCCTTCCAATGCTGCCCCTGCGTCCATCGTCCTCACCCGGGCTCACCATTGAAGGGCTCAGCAAAAACTCAGCAAATACACAGCCAACACTCTACGATGCTCTGCGTCGGAGTGGTGAGTGTAAGGAAGACACTCCCATTTCTTGGAAGGGCAATGGAAAGCAGACTCTAGTCAGGCTTGCAGCTTCTCGCTTCTTACATTAGCTGCCAACACTCAGCCAATACTCCGGCGTTGGCTATGTCTTTGAGAAATCAGAGTATCTGGATTTTGAGAGATTCTTTGATCCAGTCATTGAAGGTGTATGCTGAAAATCATGGCATCTGTGGAAGTATTGGATTTCAAGAAGTGGAAGTTTCGTGGCATGCAGTTTGTGGGTTATACTGGGTAAGCTTGTTGTAATTCTGTCATAGTATGGAACACTTCAAATGTCCAGGCATTATAGTTGTACATTGTGGAGGGAACAGTTTGAGGTATGTGACTACAATGTATTTGCAGTTTGACTTGAAGGATGTTTTCAAAAGTCTAATGGAACTGTTTCTTGCTGCAAAGATAGGTTTTTCTCAAATGAATCAGAGGCAAACATGGAGATGTCCAAACGTTTTCCGTGCACAAATGGAAGAATCATGGCAGCTTGTGAATAACACTGTATCTGATTTGTATATGCTCCAGGAATGTCAATTTTTGAGAATGGCAATATACAGTCTGATGGCGGGAATCTTTTTTGTGAAGATGGAGTTCATTTCACAGATGTAAATGCAGTTTTTCTTTGCAATGTTAGGAATGCATTGAAACAGTTCCTGTAAGAGAATTAGAAGGGAAGATGTACAGAGGACAATACTACTGTACATAAAAGCAAGAAAAGGAAAAAAAGGTGTTTGTTAACAAATGCAAAATAAAGGTTATTTTCAAAGCCACCATTGCAAAATAAATGATTTACATTGAGTTTGAAGCTCCCCACCCCCTACATTTGGACGTTCTGCCCACAGACACTGCACATGCCATCCAGGTCTTTTGAGGGTGCCTGGCATGGTAAGGGGACTGCAGAGGCCGCGGACAGTTGTGGTGTCCTCTGAAATCGGGGGGTCTGGCAATCAGGTTTCCTGGGTTTGGTATACAGGAACAGAGGGTAGCAGGAGTTTTGTTTGGTGAGAGCACTGAAGATGGCCATGGTTATGTGTTTGAGGAGGCAGAGTGTATGGATTTTGGGGGACTCTTGGATCCATTGGCTGAAGGTCTATTCTGAGCACTGTGGATTGGCTGAAAATCTTGGATTTCATGAATTTGAAGTGTCATCGTATGTATGGCGTGCAAGTAATGACGACTTACTGCCGTTTTGTAAGAATATGGTTCACTTAAAACATCCGGACATCATTGTTGTTCATTGTGGAGGGAACAGTTTGGGGTACGTTACCTGAATTTTATTGCAGTTGGAATGAAGAATATATTTGGAGAGTTGACGAAAATGTTTCTAAATTTGATAATTATGTTTTCTCGGATTGCTCAGAGACAAATGCAGATGCGTTCAAATTCATTTTGTCTGCAAATGGAAAAAGCAAGGGGCAATATGAATAAAGCTGTGTGCGCTTTTTTGCAAGATGTTGGCATGGCATATTTTCATAATAAAAACCTTAAATTTGATATTGTCAACATTTTTTGAAGAGAAGGCGTGCATCTAACTGATGTGGGCAATCAGCTTTTTCTGGACAACGTTAAAAATGCATTGGAGCAGTTTCTGTAAACAGATAAAGTATGGATTCAAGTATTCATTAGAAGTTTTATTAAATAAAATAGGAAAACAATATTTAAAAGTGAAAAAGCCCGAAAAAGGTTATTTTAAGAGCCACAATTTTTGCGCGAAAAACAATTAAAATGATGTTCATTCCCCCAACTGACGGACTGAATTTTCAAGGTATCCATGGACTACCATGCTGTCTGTGGACTGTACAGGCTGCAAAAGGGTCCTGCAAGTTTCTTTTTCAGTTCTATTTTAACTGTGAAAGATGGCTCCTAAAGTAAACATTTTTTTTGTGTTTTTTTTATTTCGTATTTTTGGGGGGTTTTACATTTTTTTCCAGGCGAGGGTAGATAATGTGGGAAAGTAAAGGGGCACCAATCACAGAGACAGGGCAGGTGGACATAGGAAGATGTTGGGAGGGCCTTAAATCTAAGGTGGGGCAGTGTTTCTTGTGCTCCTTGATCGCGGCCTTGAAAGCACTACAGAATTGCTCCCCCCTGCAGATCGGTGCTTTGCAGTACAAACATAGGACTGTGACCCTCGAAAGGTAAGGGTCAACATCATTCTGTATGGCCTGTGAGGCGGCTGGTGAGATCCTCTGCCCCAAAGAAGTATCCATTGTGGTGACAGGAGCGGTTGAGGAATATGATGCGGTGGCCGGCCGCCTGTTTCTCCCTGAAAAAGGTAAAACCTTTTTTAGAGCACAGGGTAGTTGGATCTGGTGTGGCGGCACATGGATGTGGTCCCGTAGGAGGACAGCCCTGGTTTTCTGCGGCTCAATTCAATCCTGCATTGAGTGCATCGAACCTTGGCTGCCCGATCCTTTGGGATATCTCAAACGGTGTTGAAAAACTGCCACACCCAGGACTCACTGCCGGCGCCGGAGAGGGGCATTTCTTCTACTTCATCTTTGTCTTCCTCGTTATCCTCTTCTGTATCCTTGCGCCACGTGCTTTTTCCAGGCCCTCCAGATGGTGATGGTGGTGGGGGTGGATGGAGAGGAGGCATGGCCATGACAGATGCCATTGGTTCACAAAACAAGGTCTGCAAAACAAGTCTGCAAAGAAGGTGCTTTATCCTGGACTTCCAGATTAAGAATGGAAAAGTAATGGGTGGGTCCCTTCAGTGGAGCCGTCCGCAGACCATCCAACTGTCCGCGCACACCCGAGTCAAAACTAGGCCTTGAAAAGTTGTAAAAAGTTCCCAGATCAAACTAAGAATGGGTCTGGGAGCTCTGGAAGGGTAAACCTTTGACTTGAAACACTGTAGATTGGCAGAAAATACCCTTTTAAACTGTCTGCAGAGCACGAACAACGTTCGCGGTCTGGCCATCACACCGCACGGGTGCGGTCACATGATGACGTCCGGAGGTGTCATCTTTTATATCCTGTGTGTTAGTGTTAGCACAATGGTAGCGCGAGTTATGGTTGCTCAGTTTACCATAACTGACAAATTTCTGGGTTTTTTTGGTTTTACTTGTAACCATAACATCTCTTTAACAAAGTTTTTTCACTGCATTTCATAGGTTTTTATTAGTGCAACTTAACCATAAGGTCCTTTTAACAATGTTTTTTCACTGAATATATATATATATGTATATATATATATATTTCATTGAAAGCCTTTTCGGCTAGAAACAGTCTGTGAACTCAGCACAAACAAGTAAACATGGTTTTTAAATCACCTTCTGTTTTGCATGTGCATTGATGTGGGAGCATGTCAAGAAAGAGAAAATAAACCTAATTACAACGATTAAATTGGCATTTTTTAGCAGCTTGGGTGCTACAATGCTTTGAGAAATCTGGAACATAGGGTTGTTAATAGGTGGCCAAAAAATGATATGAAAGGTGGCCGTTTTGCCCCGCCCAACCCATCTGTGCGTGCTGCCCCGGAAACTGAGATGGACAAATAGATGGCAAAATCTCTGTGCACACCGGTCTTAGCTGGTTATTGGGTGGTGTGGTAGCTTACATCCACCTCTTGGCAAGCTTCATAAATGTGCTTGTGAGATGTACGTCTGGGGTTTGGCACACAGTGCCCTCTACCAAATGACTCACAGTCACATATGCGACAGGAAGAATGCAGAACTGGACAAGTTGAAGAAAGACCTATTTTCAAAAAGCCTGCTGTGTAGCCAGAATGTGACTAAAGGATGGGCCTAGTCCATATACACTGGGCCTGTAGGAGGGCCTATGCATACTATACGTTATTTTGATTGGTCAGTTTCCCTTTGTGCCCTATTACAGCCCAGGCAAAGTTTGGGGTTTTGGAAGATAAATTAATGTCATTTTAAAAGGTGTTCATTTTGTTGATTGTGTAAGGACGCAAGACAAGCAGGTACCTGCTCAGAATTCGATTACGCGCATGCAGGTTGCGCATAGGGCTCGCTGGCCCCAGTGCCTCCCTGGCTCTCGCTGGTGTGCTCGATCTCAGTTCTTCACCATTTTTGTATTGTGTGCATGGTGGCTATAGTGTTGTGCAATAAAAATGCCATGCACACAGATGCAAACCTGGCTTCTCCTTCTTCACTAAAGTGATGTACATACAAAGTGGCTGCTAACAATTCTAAAGCAAGCAATGCAGATGCAACTGTTTAACCCCTTAACTGCCAGGCTATTATGCAAGTCTATGGAAAAAGCGCTCTTACGCGTGCTCTGCATGAACGTACTGCAACTCAAGCTCGCTAATCATGGTCTGTAAGTACCCGCATCGTTAGCAAAATAAGTGCCGCCCTACAAGTACCAGAATGCAATCATGCGTGAATCTAAAGCCATGGCGTCCTCTCCCGAATTCCTCAGGGTGTGATAGTAGTCACCTTTGACTGAGACATGCAACGTTTAGATTCTTAACTTGCATATCAATTCCACAAAACAGTTTCACACGGGGCATCGGATAAGCAGGCGTGCTCTTCAGCTTTCTTGAACTGGCAAACAGTTGAGCTCTGGGAGAAGGAGTGGGCGGGGGCAACACCCTTCATGCAACAGCTTGTATAAGCCACGGCACATGACTGCATTGGAATTGCACGCCCGCAAACATTCCCGTGCAAGAATGCCTCTTCTTGACAAAAGGATCAAAATACTGTATTGTCAAACATTTTATCAAAATGCACGCAAGGTTGTGCAAAACTGAGTGATTAACTGCAGATCTAAAAGCAATGGAATAGCAGGAATGTATGGCAGGCTGGGAGGATAGTCCAGGGCAACGCATTTGTTTTGGAAGCAAGGCAACGCATAGCAACACAGATTCGAAACCAGCTCAGGTATTAAGTGCGTTATAAAAGAACAATTATAATCGAAGTGCCATTTTGCCTCCTTTTAGGTTGCAACAGGGCCAGCCAGGTCTGATGCTTTAGGGCAAATATGGCAGCAGCCCTGCCAGCAAGAACACAGCGTGATGAAACCATGCCATCTACAAGGCATGGTTTCCTATGTCCCAACACCCAACGGTTGGGTCAGAAACGGTCACACTGGCCTTAAAGAGTGATTCCTAGAAATAGTCATAAATCTGTTGCAGACCTACCTTGCCTTGGTTTAGGGAATGGGTCTGCAACGTTTTCTTCACCTTGTTTATGCTTTAGATTACAACTCCCATCAGCGCTGACCAGCATGGTAAGGGATCCTGGTACGCATAGTTCAAAACATCTGGCGAGCCGCTGGTTGCAGATCCGGGGCATAGAGCTTTGATTGACTAAGGCCCAAATGGACCATGCGACCAACAGATTCCGAGGCCTGACTTTTTAACGTAAAATGGAAATTCTCTCATCGGCCCGCGCTCTCTTTCCCCAAACGTCAGCAATGTCCTGGTTACGGTCCATCGCTTGAAACATTTAATGGGCAAATTGGATTGCTGTGCTTTAATATCGATTGTTCCCTTGCTTATTTCCATCATATTTATTGACCACTGGAAGGGTCGGTCAAAAATTAGCATTATCCTTGGCCGCCACATGCCTTTTTTAATCATTCAACAATGTAGGGTATCCAGGTTTTTGCTTGCAGACTAAATTACAGCCAATAGATGTGCAGCAATAGGGATACATCTCTGTGGTGTGTGTATGTCTACTTTATTTTCAATTGGTGAGTTTTATTAAGTAGTTATTCTTCCTTCGTGCAATACATGTAGATAATGCATTCCGTTCGGGGTGTCCATTTTAACAATTACATGCGTGTCTTGTTTATACAGTATTAAAATAACGCAGGTTTGGCGGATACATCAGTGGCCGAAGTGTATGAAGAGAAGTAGTGGAACTGTGTTCACTGCTGGCCTTTCCCCGCTGTATGGAACTCATGGTGGCAACAAGTAAGACAGACACAAGTGATCACAGTTCAAGGGTGTTTATTGAACAATGAGTTCTGTAGGCATGTTAGAAAACCGCCTATTCTAAACCTAAATCTAAGATGGGAGCAAGTGTCAACGATCAAATGAAAATGAAGGCAGTCCTAGTGGCGTTGTGTCAAATAAAAGGGCCTATACTAGAAAACCTATTGCCAAACCATACAACTCCAACAGAAAAGAGTGTGGGATAGTTCTCAAGAAAAGAAATACGTTTTCTCAAATAATATGTCAGGATGCGGTAGCCTGGATCTCCCTTCCCCACGTTTTGAGCACAGGGTAAAGTGGGATCTTGGATTTCAGTACAGTCTCGGGCTTCTCCAGCACGAGACAACAGTTCTTATGGCAGCTTTCAGGAACGTTGATGGCCAAGTCTCATTTCACTTGAAAGTCTCTTGCCTTCGATGACCTGATGTCTTCAACTAACAAAACAAATGTTCCTTTAACAAAGGAAAGTTTATTAGGATAATAATGGTTCACCCCTGGGTCCCCCTCTTCCGGGTGAAGACCCTTCACAATTTTGAGCCACAGTTCACGTAGGGTGATGGCTTCACCCCTGGGTTCCCCTCTTCTGGGCACTGACCCTTCTGACATATCTAATTTCACAAATGATATGACAGTTTGTTTCTTAATGAATTTTTGGGTGATAGCTTCACCCCTGGATCTCCCTCGGTCGGGCTCGGACCCCTCTCTACTCTTTAGCAGGATTTCTCTTCCCTTAGTTTCTCAATGTCTTTTCAAACAGTTCATAGTGGACATGTTATGTTATGTTATTTGGCATTTATATAGCGCTCTATATATCATTGATATGACCTCAAAGTGCTGGTAGATTGAACGCCCTTGGCGACCGTAGTCCAGGTCAGTTGAGAGAATATGGTGTTGCAGGGTGCTTGAGAGCACCAGTAATGTGTGCAGCTGATGTAATTGCCTGATGGTAGCTGCATCCTAGCATTAGGTGTTGTGGTATTGATATCAGTTGAATGTGGACAGTCTGGCGGGTGGACAGCAAGATTGGATCTGGCTGTGTTGGGCCTATAGGACGCGTATGTGTGCAGCTAGGCCGGTTTGTCATGGGATATAGCTGCATTTTATTAGAATAATGAGGTGTTTGTGTGTTAATGTTCGTATGTGAGCAGCTAGGCCGAAATTGATCGAGGGGTATAGCTGCACTCTAATTGTGTGATGGTGTAGAGAAGAGTGTAAGCGTAGTGATATAGGAGGTGAGAGTTTGGGTTGAGTTATGATCTAAAACATAGGTAAGTAAATTAGGCCCTCTGGAACCGTAGTCAAGGTCAGTTGAGAGAATAGGGTGTCGTAGGGTGCTTGGGTGCACCAGTTATGTGTGTAGCTGATTTAATTGCCTGATGGTAGGTGCATCCTACCATTAGGTGTGGTGGTATTGATGTCAGTTGAATGTGTGCAGTCTGGCGGGTGGACACCAGGACTGGGTTCTGGCTGCGTTGGGCCTGTAGGGCGCTTATGTGTTCAGCTAGGCCGGTTTGTCATGGGGTATTGCTGCGTTTTATAGAATGATGCAGTGTTTTTGTGTTGATGTTCGTATGTGAGCAGCTAGGCCGAAATTAATTGAGCGGTATAGCTGCACTCTAATTGTGTCATGGTGTAGAGAGGAGAGTAACCGTGGTGATATGGGAGGTGGGAATGTGGGTTGAGTTATGATCTAAAAAATAGGTAAGTAACTTATATAACTATCTCAGGTGAAATTTTCTAGTTGTGAGTCATGCGGGTGAGAGCAATTCTAACTGTACAGCGCATACACCCGAGTCATAGTGCTATCAGAGGAGGTACTTTCAAGATGTGAGATAAAGTATGTTACTAGATGTGAATCAATCTTGCAAGAACAATTCCTAAGCGTCGAAATAAATCACAGTATCATAGCATGCAGCCTCTAGGTTTGAGTCAATCGTAGTAAGATCGGTTCTAGGAGAAAGGCACAGGCAGCCTATGCAGACTAGTGGATTCAAAGTACTATCACAGTGGGTACTTTCTAGGTTTGGTTCAGTGCAATGCTAATAGTTCCTAACAATTTTCTAAGTGTGAGTCAATGTAATGTTAATAATTTCTAGCAATTTTCTGACTGACGATGACTAGTAAATTCACAGTACTATCACAGATTTTGAGAATTCTGTAAGGTGGGTGGGAGAGAGGCCCAGGTCCCACAATACAACATGTTTAACCATACAATAGACAAAGATGTAGGCCATACCTAGACTCAATTGTCCTGCAAAGCCGTGAAGACGCCTAAGTTTTACAATACAATATGTTTCACCATATAGCAGATAAAGATGGAGGCTATACCTAGATATGAGCGTCTTATACAGTGGGAGAAAGGTCTAGGTTTCAATAGGTGGGTATCAACATATAACAGCCAGAAACGGAGGTCACACCTAGATTGAAGAGTCCTGTAGAGCGGGAGAGAGGCCCAGGGATCCCAACACATTACGTTTCACCTTACAATAGACAACGGGGAGGATGTACCTAGATTTGAGAGCCCATGTTTGCTTAACATTCACAATTCTATTTAAGTGTGGGACCTGCCAACACCCACAACTCTATCAAAGTGTGGGATCTACCAACATTCAAAATCCTGTCTAGTTGTGATGTAGGCTATTTTCCACCGTTCTGAGTGTGCCATTTGCTAAGGTTCACATTTCTATCTAAGTGTGGCGTTTGCTAAGATTCCCAATTCTATCCAAGTGTAGGATTTACTTAAGAATCATAATTCGATCTATCTAAGTGTGGCATTTACATAGCATTCACAATTCCATCCAAATGTGGCATTTACTTAAGATTCATGATTTCATCTAAGTGAGGCAATTGCCAATGTTCACAATTCTATCCAAGTGTGGTATTTGCCGACAGTCATAATTATATCTAAGTGTGGTATTTGCCAACATTCACAATTCTATCTAAGTGTGGCATTTATTTAGCATTCACAGTTCCATCCAAGTGTGGCATTTACTTAATATTCATAATTCTATTTAAGTGAGGCAATTGCTAACATCCACAAATGTATCTAAGTGTGGCTTTTACTTAACATTCACAATCCTACCTGGATGTGGTGTAGGCAATCCCTCACAGTTCTATCTAGGTGTGATACTTGCTAACAACCACAATTCTATGTGAATGGGACACAGGCTTATGTTCACAACTCTATGTTCTATGTAAAGATATAACGTAATGTACAGCGGCAGGGCTTTCTGGAGTAGAGTGATTGCTCTACACCCCATCCGTGCCATCCCTCGACCGGGACTTTACACTTTGCGCCTTCTCTTGTTTCACTTCAAGATTGGTGGGATTCACTTCGCTTTCTTACCCTTAGTTTGTAGATCTAAGTCTTTTGATTGTACAGGGATTTTACCTGACCTCAACATGACCACTTTGACCTATTTCCACTGGCCCTTCTATGGCCTTCTGATATCTGTAGATTTTCTCATATGGGGCTCGACGAGAGTCTCTTGAGTAAGCACCCATGTGGTGCTGGTTTCCCTCTGTAACTGGTTTCCCCTTTAACACTTGTTACATTTCTTTCACACTTGCCACTTTGCAATTCTCACTCAACACAGCCCGGTTCTTATCGTTTTCCCTTTCGGCTCACCGGCTGTGATGAACTGCTTGGCTTTTCTTCTTCATTGGAGTCAGGGCCGGTACCACGGTGGCAGGATCTTCCCTCGCTCCTGCTTATCACTGTATGCTTGCCCATGTACCATTGACATCAGCTGCAAGACACTTGTGCGATATTTCGCTGTCTTAGGCTCTCTTCCATGAAGGTTCTGCAGGTCTGGGACAAAAAGGGCAAGGTCACTTCTCTCCTCACCATCCTCTCGATTCCTGCTTCCTTTCTCCTTCTCTTGAGCTGCCACGCCAGATTAGCTGTCTGCTCGTGCTGTCTGCCGTGCTCATACTGTGCCCTCTGGCTCTACCTTTTATACCTGTAGAGAAAAGGAAAGGGCCGTCAGGTGTGTGTGATTCTGGTCAATTGCCTGACTTTGCCTGACCCTTGTAATGGTAAATGTCAGGTAAACGGATCTGGTGTTAGTCTGTTCTCTTTTGTGTTGTACAAAAGAGTTTGTGTTGGGAAGGTGGGACAGTGTTTTTGAATGTCCCACAGAAGGGGGTGCAGAAAAGGTGCTAAAGGAAGGGGGATACCGCGTCTCACCCATCAGTGTCCCACTCCCACTCCTCAAGGACCCCCCATCCAGATGATCCTCCCTCATTGGTCCACCCACAGAAACTGTATCCAATAGCAATGGCTGTGTCCTGGCCACCTGGATGACGCATCCTCCAGGTTTAGACAGAGAGACACCTTCAGGTTTCTCACACCACTCCCCACAAACCCCATCGCCACGCCCCCTCCCACGTGCAAACCATGCCTCCAAATAAACATACCTGCTTTTCAAGGGAATGTTCAGTGCAGGGCACTGACGTGCAAGTTTCAACTTCTTCCTACACTTTTATTTTAAAACAAAACCATTCCAGAACGGTTTCTTTTTCAAATGAAAGTATAGGAACAGTAAAGTTTTATTTTTTTTATTTTTAAGTAGAGGAGCACTGCTGACAACCGTTCTTGGCCACTTCGACCACTGGGATACGTATTTCTTTACGTGTTTTAGTGTATCCGTTAGGAGTAGAAGACACAGTGGCAACTGGGTCAGACCATACTGCTGCAAGTTCTCTGTGTCTGCTCCCAGTTTTAGGATCTGACCCCTGACACCAATCCTGGGGCGTGACATGTGTTTTGCAAACCACTGCCTCCATCTCAAGAACAGGCTGTTCTATTCCCAAGATGCACTTATTAGGGGGGTGAGAGACGCATCACCACCGGTTTTGTGGCAACTACCCTGCGCCCTCCTGGCATATCCTGTGGGAATTCACTGGCCCTACACAGGGAACAAGGCAAGGGCTAACAGGTGGCTAAGTATTCAGGTGGCTTCTGAAGTCTTCTCCCTGATCTTAAAGGTAAGAAATCACGAAGCAGAAACCACTCTGGACCAGGTGCGTAGAAAAGGAATGCTTCTTTATTCAGTCTTTGTTACAGGTAAAGGACAGATATGGAGAGTGGTAAAAGAGCATCCTTCTGGTTCCTGTATCTCACCAACAGTGTCCCAGTAGTCACTTAGAGAACCCTCATCACACAACCATTCTCCATGCATCATACCATTCTAGCATTCCATGCAGCCTCTCAGCTGACATACAACAACATACTGATGCAGAATACTCTGCATATCCTCCGCCTTAAAAAACAACAAGGGAGCTCGAACATAGGCCATAATCACTATGCCTACAGGATTCTATACAACTACAACTTGCTGAACAATTTGCCATAACTCTTCTGTCCCGACACCAACCCAGGACCTCAGGCCTGCCACGCCTGAGCACAACCGCTCACATCAGAGCATAAGCATTACCTTACCCCCCTCAGCCTTCCAATAAACTTAGCACTTCTATCAGGATCTGCCACGTCCTGACCTCCAGTCTCTCCCACTCATGCACAATGCTCACTCTTTTCCAAAAAGCAAAGATAAACATTCTGACACATTGTATTTTGTCTAAAATCAAAAACTTCACCTAAATACAAAGAAAACCATATATCTATAAACGTAGGAAAAGACAGAAAAGATACTGACATGACAAAGATCACACAAAACAAAAAACGAAACCAAGGGAGTATTGCGTGGAAGAAGAAACCGATAACACATGGACAAAAGGTTAGCAACTCCTAAGGTCCACTGTAGATAAAAGTTTTTCTTATTCTCAGATACTTCTGTCACCTTTCATAGACAGCAACCTTTAATAACAAAAGCTGCCATTTTACACCTTGGGGAATCTCCACACTATTCTCTGCAGCCCAAGATCTCTCGCACTTCCGCTGTTTCACCCACTTTAACTGCTGGGCAGGTATCCCATGTGCTATCCATTTTGATTTCCAGACTTCCAATATGCATAGTACTAAATTAATAAATTGCTGTGGACGGTGCACTACCATACTCGCTAAACTGCTGTGTAGGTACACAAACCGTGTAACCTATTACAAATGCCAAGACTTCCTGGTCACTGCTGGCCCAATACACAACTCAACTACTTTGCAATATCCAGACTTCCTCACTACTACTGGACAGGTGCTTAAAAAAACAATTGACGTTTGGCTCACAACTTGCACCACGGACGCATGAAATGTCATTTTATCCAAAAATGTCATCACATAAAATCACACACACACACAAACACACACACACACACGCGCAAAAGTCCTTACACCTCCATGTTGTCTACACTTCTCTTAAAATGTAATCATACTATCCTTGGCACTGGCAATGGCACTATTCTGTAATCATTACATGAAATGGAATGTTCGCACCTCAGTACAGCCGTTGCCGTGATATCAATAAGCACCTATTAAGAACATTTCTGGCACATCAAAAATGAACCTATAAGCACATAAAACAGCTCATTAGCACGTATGTTAAACTTCTAAAGGCACTGGGCCTCATTACGACCCTTGCGGACAGCTGTGCCTGTAATACAGGAACGGCTGCTGCCCGAGTCGTTTTTTTCCTTCGGTGCCCTGGAATGGGCAATTACTGGGGTATTACAACCCCGCTGGATCCAGTAATTGCCCATTCCAGGGCACCAGAAAAAATTCTTCCACATTCCCAATGGGGCTCAATGGGAATGGGGAAGCCACATGCACCTGCACCATTCGTGAATGCTGCCGGTGCATGCAGCATGCTGTGCTCGCGGGTGCCACTCTGCCCGCCAGGTCAGACCTGGCAGGCAGAGCGGCACCCACAAGCACAACTTGTAGTTTGCAGGTCCACGAACTACCGTACCGGCAAGCTTACCGGTACGGTAGTTGCCGAACCGGCAAACTTGTAATGAGGCCCACTGTCTTTTTTTCTCTGTGCAGACGGTAAACAATCACATTCAAAATAAATCACCCAGTTTGAATCTTGCTCTGTCAGAAAAGTAACCGGTCTCCTATTTCACCAGTTACATAATACAAAGTACCTCAGGTAAACGAAGTTGCCGCAAAAACAATGGCCATAAGCAATGCTGCTGCACGGTGCACTGCCGCTGCCCCACTACAAAATGTTTATTCATGTTGTCATGGGCACCATGTTACACTTGATGCCGCTTTACTTAGTCGCCATGACTTGTTAATGCACACCAATGCAGCTTGACGTGCCTTCATACTGCGCCTTAATGACTACGTCCCGCACAGTCTCAAACCTTTAGTCGGACCTCATTCGGTAACGATGAACTGATGTGTAGATACACGTCGTCGCGCCAGGAGACAATGTACGTCCTTTCCTCTAATGTTTGTATGGCTTCCGCACTGCCAAACTTGTCCATAATGGTGCTGTCTCTGACATTCCATGAGCGCCAACAGCCAATGCCAACGGCTGTTCTCGCTGCATCCACAGCAGTGAGCCCCCCCAAAGCCTTAAAATGGGTTCTAATCCTCTTCGCTGGGCCTCCAGAAACCCCATTTACCGCAAATGGGCTCTCTGCTCACATGCTGATTTGGCAATGGACTACATGCCACAAGGGCATCTCCGGTTTGAGCACTTCAGCGCTCTTTATTTTCAAAATTGCGCTCTGCCTCGTAATCACTACAGCTGGGCATGGGTTCTCATCTTTATCAGAAGGCACACAGGACAAAATGCTGCAATTTCCATCGGAATCACACATAGAGGATGCATCACACAATACATCATACCATTTTACCATTCCATTCAGCCTGTCAGCTGACATAATACAAACTTACTAATACAGAATACTAGACCTTCCTGCCTGCCCCTAAATCCCTCCTATAGGGGTTCATTTACCTTCCCTCTGGGAGAACGTTTGCAGGCTGTATCCCCTTTGCAGGCTTTATCCCCTTTTTTATGCGATATTTATCAGCAAAGCCAACACCCTTTGTCTTTTGGAATAGGGGCAACTCAGTGATAAGGACATCTGTCTCCTTCTTGGTCTGCTCAAGCTTTGCCTTGACTTTTCCCACATTTTCGATTTTGGGGCCATGGATGACATTTCGCGCTCTGAAACACTTGTGTACAAGCACAATACAAATAAAATATCAGTATAATTTAAGATAGGGCCTTTGTCTTTCCACTTTTTATCTGCACACTTCGAAGCCCTGCCAGAATTTCTGTACTGTCCTGGGAGCACACACACTCTTTTGTGTCCTCAGCCAGATGCCTGGGTGTTGTGGTCTGGTAACCACCTAGGGGCTGTATTTATTTTGTGTCGTGGAAATTCCTGACGGGCTCAGTGAGGCTCTCGCAAATGTCAGGAAATTTCACTTCTTCCAGTCATCCAAAAGTACTGATGTCTACCCACCAAATGCTCAATGGATCCCTTGTCAGTGGAACCTCCAACAAAACGGACTATACACACTATAAAGACTAAACTCTCACAGAAGTGATCTATCAGAGTACTTCCCATGTAAGTTTACATGTACCTCTTTGGGTCCTTACATCTATCTAGGCCTCTGGGGACAATGTATTCCTAAGGATGGTTCCCCAGAAGTAATAAGCCATCCACTCATTGGGCTCATCTGCCATATTGGCTCACCATAATCCTAGTTTACCATCTGCTAAATATGTTAAACCTACACAATATGTACAGCTTATTTGTTGCCCCTATACTCCTTACATCTAGCCTCTCAGAGGACTGTAACTGGCTGCTCCCACCATCTGAGGTGGTACAAGTCACACCTATTCTGACTAAAATGGCAGTCAACAACCTTAGTATTGTCCAACCTAACCACCTTACTGCAACAGGCTCAGGATCCTATGCAATTTACCCGTGCACAACAAACGACAGAAACCTCAAACTCTGTGCCAGACTTACCAAACTGCACGAACCACTACGAGATCACTACCCCTGATAAATAAGTAAACAAAGTGCCCCACTGGTGAGAAGTTCCATAAGCCCATCCTGGCCACTTCCTCGCCTTTTCTTCATGACAACACTAATCAGCAAACCACACACAAACCTAAGCTAGCTGTCCCTAACCTACTCACTCCGATCCATAGCCAAAATTGAGATACCTTTACTTAAATGAGCACTCATAAATGCCAGATCTTTGGTTGCCCACGCAACAGACATTTCTGACCTAATACTAGAAGGTAATTTGGACTTCCTTGCTATAATGGAATCCTGGCTACATGACGCGGCCGGACCTGTGCTTATGCTAGCTATCCCAGACGGATAAACAATTTCTAGACAAGACAGAGATGCAACTCGAGGCAGAGGCATCACCATCATATCTAGATCTAGCGTCTCACTGAGACTAGCCCCCCTACAAATCACTCAATCATGTGAAGTCCTCACTGCTAAATTCCCCCTAACTAATTCCCAATCACTTACTATCCACTTAATCTATAGACCACTTGGGACATTTGAGGAGGCTATTTACAGACTACTATCTAATAATCTTAAAACAACTACCCAAGTGCTATTACTAGGTGACTTCAATTTAGGATTTAACGATCCAGGGGATAACCATGCCCTCAAATTAGCCAACATCCTCTCAGAATTAGGCCTGTCACAAAAAATCAATGAACCTACCCACAATAAAGGGAGAACCTTAGACTGGGTAGCCGATTGCAATTGTACTGCCACTATCACCTCCATCACACCGCAACTTTGGACAGAACACTCCCTTGTGGCTTTCACATAATCAACTATTAGACCATCTCCGATGGCCCTACCTACTGCCCCACCTTGCCCAACAAGGAATAAAAAGAATATCACAGTGGACAAAGTGATCCCTGCCATTCCTCCTACCTTAAACTCACTAGCTGATAACTTAGATCCCGGTACTTTGGTCCAAGAATATAACAAAATTATGCTTACCACACTAGGCAAAATTGCTCCACTCAAACTTAGCAAACCTAAATCTCATCTAAACAAGTGGTTCACCCCCCAGTTATAGGATTTGTGTCTTCTGAAAATGAAATGTGAAACTACCTGGAGACTACTCCCTTCTAATGATAACAAAGCTAAGTTAACCAAAATATCTTCGCAATATAAAAATGAAATCTGCATGGTAAAACGAAACTCCTAAAACGAATGCATTGCCAAAGCAAACTCTAGTATAAAGAAATTATTCACCATACTAAAAGAACTAGAGTCTCCGATCCCTACACCTGACACCTGCATCAAAAGTAAGACATGGTGTTCAGATATTCAACATGCACTATCTAATAAAATTACTACTCTTCAAAATAAAATTGCCCAAAAAAAGTCACCGATTTTACCACCACAATTAAATAACCTCCCCCTTTCCAGCGAACTACCTTCTGAACAGACTGCCAGATTCCTCTTTACTAAAACCTCCATATTAGGGTAGAAAAAGTTATTTTATCTCTCAAGCCATCCAATTGTAAAGGCGATTTTTGCCCAGCCCAGGTTATAAAGGATGCGGCTAGAGATCTTGCACCTTTCATTTCTAAACTAATCAACGCCTCGTTCGCATCTAGCACTATTCCCTCTAACTTGTAACAATCTTGGGTACTCTCACTCCTAAAGAAGCAATCTTTAGACCCACTTATTCCTACTTACTATTGTCCCATCACTACGGTACCATTCTTACTCAAAATACTTGACAAGGTCGCTTATACCCAGATCCAAAAATATTTAGAACTGCATAAGCTCCTAGGAACAAGACAATCTGGTTTTCGCCCTTTACACGGGACGGAAACTGCCCTCATCGACTTAAAAACACAGGTTGATGAGTTAAGGGATAAAGGTAGAACAGCACTCCTCTTATTTTTGGATCTATCAGCAGCATTCGACCTAGTGGATCACAAGGTCCTCTGTAATCACCTGGACTCAGCAGCTTACTTTTCTACAGAGGCCATTAGATGGATAGAATCATTCTTGAGCGATAGAACTATGAGGGTCTTCTTCGCATCGGCAGCTGCGTACCTTATCCCGATCACATGCGGTGTACCCCAGGGCTCCTGGGTATCCCCTACATTATACAATATATTCAACAAGCCCCTGTTTGATGATCTGGACCTTCTGGGTATCACCTACACTAACTATGCAGATGATACTCAGATTCTCCTCCGACTTCTGGGGATTATGACAAGGATTTAGCATTGGTGAATAGAGTGTATCTCATCATCCAGGCATGGATGACCACCCACGGTCTATGCCTGAATGATGATAAGACAGAGCTCATCATCCTGGGCACCCACTTTTTTAACCTGAAGAAATTAGGCCATGAATATTCATCATTCGCCATCGATGGACACATCATTAGGGTAGCCATGGAGGTGAAAACTCTTAGCTTTTACCTTGACTCTACCATGTCCTTTGACAAACAGGTAAAATCACTGGCCTCTACTACCGCTTACACCTGTAAGCTTATTAGGGCAGGCAGACCATTCCTTTCAAATAACAGTTGTATGATATTGGCCAGAGCACTAATACTCTCTAGGCTAGATTACTGCAATGCTCTTTACAGTGGCGCCAATAAGGCTATTATTCAGAGGCTGCAAACACTTCAAAATAACGCCTTAAGAGCGCGTTAGGCGTAAATAAAAGAGAACATATCTCTGCAACTAGACGCCAATGCAAGTGGCTCTCTACTCACAACAAAATTTTTCTAAAAAATGGTCTGCCTCACCCACAAAGTATTAAACAATGCAGCCCCTAGTTACCTTGTAGACAGACTACACAGAAGAACATCTCTCAGACCCACGAGAGCTAGCAATGCAAACTGCCTCACTGTACCTAGATACCGACTCACTAAGATTGGCGGCAATAGCTTTCCTGTGAAAGCATCCAAATTTTGGAATTCCTTGCCACACCAGCTCAGAGTAGATCAACCGTACTTACAACTTAGAAGTAGCTACATTAACATGCTCAACTTGACGAACCACTAGCCTGTGCCGCTGCACTAGCCCCACCTAGGTTGCCTTAGACCATCCTTCCATCACACTGTAACTTTTGATTATGTGCCTATGTATTCTTCCTGTTCATAACCTGCTTTAAATTGTATATTTGTATATTTGTCTAACTGTGTACATACTTGTAACTTTATATGCCTTTTTGCAACCATAATTGTAACCATGTAACCCTTGCATTTACGTACCGCTGCGCCCTGTTACCCTCGGGTCTGGTGCGCATTATAAATAAATAAACAAACAAACTGTGGCCTGAATACTTCCCCCAGAATGCAAATACTCAACAATATCCAGTTCCACCTGATAGGGGGCCAAAGAAATGAGGGGGATTAAAAAATGGAGGGCCATCTGTATCTCCTTATTAAAACTCTGATTAGCTTCATATGGGACAACTACTACTGTCCTTTTTTGATTAAACTGTATGCATTTTCCACCCACCCCAAATCAGGCATGCACAGTTTTTATTGATTAAACACAATACATTTTATGAACCCGGGATATACCAGTTTAATAGCATTGGTTCCCTACAGCCTCCTTGCCCTTTTGCCACAAGAAACACACACGTTTGCACAGAAGGTCTATTTATCAACAATAGAAATAGTCAAACCAATTTAAAATATAAATACATTGTACATCCTTTCCATTCTCTATGAAATCCCAATGTCACACTGTGTACATTTGGTTAGACCTGAGCATACATTGTGGTGTGAAATAGCCCCTGGATGTGAGAAATAAAGAGGCCAGGGTCATTGTAATGCCTGCCCCTACATACCAGGCCTGCACAGAAATGAGGTCTGACATAAGGCCTACGGAACCGAAGCAAAAAAAGGAGAGAAAGGGAGCCTAAAAACTTCCAGAATCTAAGTATGCAAATTGCCTTTCACAAAGGAAGCGAAAGACACATGGCAAGGATATTTTGACTAATCCATGATACTGCTCTGATATTCCATGAAACCACAGTGCACAGTATCTTAAAGGAAATACCAGAATTGTGTTTCCAAGCAGCTGCAGTGAAATGGAATTCATTTTAGGTGTAAAAAAAATCAAATGTAATTTTGTTTCTCCTCCCGACAATCTGCAAACCAAAATGTTCACTAAAACCACTAAAAGTGTGAATATGTTCTTATCTAACAGCTGTATGCCGGGGACAACTGAGTAGGGACACTTGTATACATATGCTTAAATAGTGTGCCTTCTAAGAGCTTCTAAAATGTGAGTTTAAAGGCAATTTGTGGCTGGGTGCATGAAAGTTCAGTTTCTTCAGTAATGAAACTGACCCCAGCATTCGTTTCCCCTTTGCTGTCCTGAAGACAGGCCTATGTGCCATCATCAATCAGCACTATGTCTTAAAAATACAAGCCTAATACAAGAAATAATATACTCTTTGATGGGAAAGGCAGGGCCAACCAGATAAGATTGGGTCTGTTCTGCCGCACTGGTGACCTCCAGGTCACAATTCACATAAAAAGTGCATTAGCTTGGTCATTAGCTCTTGAAGGGCTGAGATAATATAAACACAGATCCCTCTACTGATGGCATGCCTGCACAGAGCAGAGGTGAAACTTTAAAAAAAAGGTGGCGGGTCTGAGAAAATTAGTGGTGGAGCTGCCCATTGTTTATAAGTGGAGAAATGCATTTGATTGTGTATATTGGACAATGCACATCGTGATGATTCTGAGAGATGTGAACATTTGTAAAAGCATGCCGGTAATCATTAATATGACACCTGTAAAGTGGCATATTTTTCACTGATATGACTCCTGAGAAAATTAAGAAAAACTGTATATCTGCACAGGAATGACGTACAGACACCTGGCTAGTCTTATGTGATTCGTTGTAAGGTGTAGTCTTAAAATATGTATTCATATATGTGAAAATGTGGAGATTAAAGGTTATCATGTGGTGAGATTGTCAATTGTAAATAAATAAAGAAATTAATAAATATCTTATTAATACACACCGGCCTGGTTCCTAGTTCATTGTGGCACAGGGTATTTGTTGAGGTTGTGTGTGAGATGGGTTGGAGCCTTATAAAAAAAAAAAGGACCTGAATGACATAAACAAAAGCGTTTTTATTGTGCGCCACATTTATTGTAGGGGAAGGAGATCCCTGACTTGCTTGTGACCATATAATAAACCGCAACAAAACTCACCATGAGTTGACAAGTATATGAGGGTTTAGGATAAAGCTTTCACTTGATAAAACAACCAAATTAAATCAGAACGTCTCTTCCTATCTAAATTTCTCTCTTTATTTGGAATAAACACGTGAACATCTGAAACAACATTCTAGAAACCTCAGTGTGATGACAGGCTACTTGACATTCTTGCATATAAATCTCTTCAAAAAAGAAAAATGTTGGTTTAACATGTATGTTTGTTAAATTCCCTTCAATAGTGTTTGTATTGTACTAATGTGTACAAGTGTACATTTGTCATTTTCAATTGACAACATTTAACGGTGGGAAAATAGTTGTTAATAACCCTTTCCCCTTTGTCTAATGTGATGCAATACTAGTAACAGGACTCTGCTTGGTGGTGTAATCACGGAATGATTTCAGTTATATTATTATTCTCGATATGTGCAAAGTGAGATATTATTTTGTCTTCCATTCTGTGCTTGCACATTGCACATAGGTGGAGTGAAGGATCTCCCAATATACACACCATTGGACCTATTTCATCAAATCTATAATTCCAGAAGCACATATGCTTCTGAAATATTAAATAATTTCGTAATCTCAATTGATATTCTCCTCTCATAACTTTCACAAATAAAAAGTGCTAGGATTTAATCTATCTCCCTTTAGAGTATATTTTCCTTCAGTCACCGTATTTCCCCTCGACATTACTAGGGCTGAGCGAAATTGTAAAATTCTATTACGCCAGTCACAGAAGCGACATCTGAGATCTCAAACTATTTTGCCACAACCGGCTGTTCCGCCACCCCTGCATATCGAGAAAAGTGGAGCAAAATGTCTCGTGCTGTCTTACGAACAGAAAGAAGCCGTGCAACGTTTCTAATGCTACTGCATAAACCTAGCATCAAACAAGCACAAATCGAAAAAATCATCACAAAGTTTATCATGCCGCTGCATAAACCTAGCATGAAACGAAAAGAGTGGTACAAAGTTCCTTGTGGCACTGCGTAAAACTAACACGGATCGTGGAAAACTACGCAACGTTTCTCATGCCACAGCACAAAACTACCACAGATCGAAAAAAAAGCTCTACGCAAAGTTTCTTGTGTCGCAAAACTAGCACAGATTGAAAAAAAACCTGCACAAAGTTTCTCATGTCACTGCACGAGCCGAACACGACTCGAAAAACTGTACATAGTTTCCCATGTCACTACACGTAACTCGCAGTTTGGAAAAACATGAACAAAGTTTCTTGTGCTGCTGCATGAAACTAGCACAGATTGAAAAAAATTACCCAATGTGATGTTTCTCGTTCTGTTACATGAAACTAACGTGCGAACAAAACACCGCTCACTGCACAAAACCGGATGAAATGTCAGTGGTGGTGCAACCGTAATGCTGATTTCAAGAAACAGGCGGAAGCAGATTCAAGTGCAGATTCTGCACTTTTTGCTTCACAGCAGCAACAATTTCGCTCATCCATAGAGATTACACTTAAATACAATTTCGTTTGGCTGTCTCACAGATAGGTGGGCACTCTTTTAAGGACTGTAACAATTCTCCACCTTTAGGAATAGTTGGGCATCAGTCAGCAAGGGTTCAGTTGCCCTCCACAGACTGGTTTCTTTCCTTCTATTTTGGGCCAGTCTGTTTCCTTTTTCACTGAAGAAGGGGACTGGGGTTTTAACTCCAGGTGGGCCTCTCTTAAAATGCAACGCTGAGAATATAAAATGAGTCCAAAGAAAGCAATCTATTCTATTCTCCTTTCTGTTGCTATCAGTTCTCCTATCTCTCCTTCTTCTCATCAGACTGCCCATCCCAGTCAGTGAGTGAGCAATTACATCCCCTTAAATCTATGGATTGTGACTTTTCATACATTAGAGACCCCTCTCTTTAGAGGTGGCTATCAATGTCTCTAAACCTGAATTGGTTAGTGTATGTGATTGAATAATGTTCCAAACGGGATATCACACTTAATCATCCCCTTCATACTCATTAGGCATATTAACGAAGGGGGTAGTCTAATATGACTAACTTCTAATCCTTGATTCCCTCCCATCTCATATGATGTTATCTTGGATATTTCTACTGTAAAACATTTCAGTTTTCTGAAACATAATGTTCCTCACACGTGATCATGTTACTAACTCATTTGTAAAATTGCTCTCACTCAATTGAACCCGATGATGCTAGACTGACTGCGAGACGTGATAAGCGTGTGATAGATTTTTACTTTTTTATTCACTGATGCTTTCACACAATTATCCTATTGCCAGCTCAACAGATCACCATCGCCAGCAGGGACACTACAATATATGAATTAGGTTTGAGGGGGAGGAAGGTTTTTTTGGTAGGGGGGGTTCTGTTTCCCATGCCTGGCGAGGGACCCCATGGAGTGTGCAGTGTGGAGGAAAGGGGACTATGGACTAGGAGTACGTTAGTCACTATGGTGAGTAACTATACATTCTTTCTCCATGAGTGAAGGGGGGGGTTACAAAGGAGGATACCCTGAAAAGGTTTTGTCTTCAGTCAACATCTTAACCAGATGTATCTTATTCAATGTCAACATTTTTGCTAAGGATATTCTGAAAGACATGCCTATAGGTAGTATGCCACTAACATACAAAACAAGTACAATGAGGGATTATTTTATGAATCCTGATGAAGCAAAACTCACTATGTTAATGCATAAGATTAAAGATACTTATTTCTCTGATTAGCCTTTCCCAGTGTCTATTGTAAAAGAGTATTATCTCATTTTTCTTCATGGCTTTTACAAATGATACATCGCTCTTAGGCCTGGTTGTTTTCCGGATGCCCTCAAAACAGGGCACATTTCTTCTTTATTAAAAAAGCCTGATCTGGTCACATTGTTTGTCCAATAAAGGGCAGTTATTTCTCTGCCATTTTTTAGCTAGTTCATTGAGATGGTTGTATCCGATGAATTGAATGATTGGATCTTTAAAACAGAATCTATTTGCACCATTTCAGGCAGGTTTTACGAACTGGCTGTATCACAGAAATGGTTACCCTGCATATTTGCGATGCTATTGATCACATTTTAGATAATAGAGGCTCTTGTTTATCGGTGCTATTGGATTTGTCAGGCCACATTCAAAACAATAGATCATGAGATCTTAATTGATACACTATCTTGTCAAATGGGGATTGGAAGCCTCGTGTTGGAGTTGTTTCTCTCCTTTTTGCTGAAGAGAAAACAAACATTTGGGATGGGGTCCTCACGATCTGAAACATTGTCGGTCCCCCATCAATGCTATCCCCCTAGCTTTTTAATGTATACATGAAGCAGCTATGGAATCCAAAGGTCAAATATGGAATACCAGCTTATTGTGCCTGTGTACAAAAAGGGTTCTAGGCGTGAGGCCATAAATTGTAGGCTGCTAGCCATGTTGGATGCCCCTGTGAGAAGGTTGTTGCTGAAACGGAGTACCTGGGCGGCTAATGCCAATCTCAATCCCATTTTTTAAAAAGGATTTTTAAAAGGTGCTGCTACTTTGACCAATATCTTGATGGTAGTAGATCTCATGGAATACTCTTGCACCACTGCACAACAGCATACTTATGCAGTCTTCGTTGACGTTACTTCTGCTTTTGACACTGTCAAGAGAGATTGTGGCAGAAATTACACAGATTGGGGGGATTCCTCTTGGTATGCTTAAAATGCTCATATCTCTTTACTCAGCAACCAAAGTCCAGGTTAGGATATCTAACACTATGGCTACTCTGAATCCTCTCGACATAAGTGTTGGTTTAAAGCTGGGTTGTATTCTTGCCCTGCTATTTAATATTTATCTAAGGGATTTGTCTGAAGCACAGAGGTTGCCTAATGTATTTTTGCCCCGATGGGGGACTATTAGGATACCGTGGCTTGGGTATGCCAATGATCTCGTCCTTTTAGACTATACACCTAGTGGCTTCCAATGCTCATTGGACAAGCTCTTAGTATGCCACTTTAAATAATCGTACTATTAATATATCAAAACTAAGACCATGGTTTTCAGTTCTGACAATTCCAAAATTTAATAAGAGGTGTATACTGAGGCTCATTAACCAACTAGTTGAACAGGTCTCCTCATATAACTATCTCAGCCTCCTGTTTGACACTTGTCTAAATTGGGATAAGGCCTCGAGGTAAAGGTTCATCAAACATTAACTAGGGGTACAGTACACTTTGCTAGCGAAACATGCAGGTTACTCTTTGATCTCCCTGATTTATCTATATAAGAAAAAGTGACGCTGTAGGGAGCTGAGGTTTGGGCTGCTAATCATGCTATTAGTTTGGTTAAGATGGAAAAGTGATAACTGTATTCAACCTATCGAACACCACCCCCATTGAGTTTGTACTGCTTGAATTCAATCTGAGCATTGTACATAGTGTCCTGTTCGTTAACAAACTAAATTTATTTCTGAATGTTGTTGAAGCCTCCACTAATTCATTATTAAATTTAAATGCGCAGTTAATTCAGGCATTAGTCTTGGAGTGTTGAAACATGATCTTGATTTTTCCAGCAGCTGCCTGAGCCCTGGTGTTTGCCCCTGCTCCTTTGACCATCCATTGCCTAAATTGGTTATAGTTTGTATTTTATTGTGATATTTAGCCACTTGGTGGCTTGTGTGCTTGTTCTCCCCCTCCCCGGAGCCATCTTCCCGGATCCCACCTTTTGGGTAATAATTGATGTAGTAATAGTATGTGAGACTACACAACTTATCTGCTTGGTATTAGGTAACCCACCTTTTGGTACAGGTCTGTACTACACAAGTTGGTAGTGTGACTGAGCAGCCAGGCCCATCTCAAGAGGGGTAAATGTGAGCTGAAGAGCTGTAGCAAGGGAATCTGCAAATACAAGTATCCAAGTAACACTTACACTCAAGTTTTTAGTTATAAATAGTTATTTATTTAACATCAAATTTTAAATAAACTTTCTTTAAAAAGGGCAAGATATGTAGCAATCACATATACTTTAAATACTTTTCAGAATCCGCCCAGGTTAGTGGATACTCTTTGGATCTTCTTCTTACACACCTCCTACACCCGGAGGTGACTTCATTCACAAGGACAGTAATGGCATTTATATAGCACTAGTTATACTTTGCAGATTCTGAGGATGCAGAAAGGAAAGGTGAAAGGAAGGAAAAAGATCAAACAGGTTCTCAGGGCATGTGAATATACTTAAAACTTCCAATGAAGTCTAGACAAGCCTTACCCAGCAATAACAGTCTGAAACAAGTTAACACCTATGAGGGACAGCAATATCAAAGGCAATGAAAGAGTCTGCAGGGAGCCAGGAGAGCCAAAGTCAATTGGAACACAGTCTATGGAGCTGAAGCACGTCTTAGATAATAAAAGTCTTGCACAAAGTTAGAGCGTTTTTGTAGAAATCACTTGTAGGGTCACAAGCTGTTACACTTGTGAAAAGCTGAGTTGGAATCAACTCCAACAGAAGTAAGCCAATGCAAGTCTAAAATGAGAGGAGCACAGCTACAGAGACAATGAGGGAAGTACCCCAAGCCTCAACAGTACCTCTGGTTTGTGGAAGAGTGGTCAAGCTGGATTCTGTGCTGTTGCAGCAGTGCAGACCCTGGGTTCCTGAGCCTCAGTCGTGGGGACAAGAGGGAGGATGTCTCGAGGGCTTCTGCAGCAGCGATTTGAAGGTCGTCGGCAGCTACGGGCTCTTTTCGGTTCAGTGGCACTTTGAGGTTTCAGCATGCGGTAAACACCACCACTGCGGATCTTGGATGCCAGTTGGGCTTCCTTCACTCCTTGAGTCCTGTAATCTGGTGAGGAGACTCGATCTCCGGTCATCGTGCTTCTGAAGGGCCCTTGGGAGACTCCTGGAGCTTCTGGCCAGATTTCAGACATATCACTCAACTACGGATTTCTGAACCCCTGGCAGTCGGTTCCTGCAGCAGTGAAGAAAAACAGCTAGTCGGGGAAGATGGTCCAGTGGAGTTTGTCTTGGGGTTAGTTGGTTCCACTAACCCAAGGGAAGAAGTTCTCCCTTTCGGAGCTTCTGTTGACAATTAAAAAAAGTTTCAGCACCGCAGCAGGGCTTCACCGGGCTATTCAAAGGTCCAGGTGGATGCAGCAAGCTTCGTTCATGGTTTCTTCGTTGGGTGTTTCTCCCAGTGGTCGACTCTGCCTCTAGTCCCAAAACCCTCACCTTTTAAGCAGATTTCTAAAATTCATGCACAGCCTAAGCTATCAATCACAGGGTGGCTGTACAAAAAGGACAGCCAGCCAGCCAATCAGGACTGGTTGCATTCAGGCGTTCCTAGAGACAAAGGACAGAGGAGTTTCGGGAGCCTCCCTCACATCCTGCCTTTCCAGACACACTGTAGCCAGAGGCGGGTTTCAGGACTGAAGCCCGCCAAAGGCAAAACAAACAAAGGGCTGAAGTCTGCCTAAAACCCAAGAAAGACCTCACAAACAGAAAATGGCGAAAAAATAAGACTGGGGCCATTTTGACAAAATGGTCACCCATGTGTGCTATACTGCAGCTGAGGGTTCAGCTTGTGGTAGAAAAGCACAATGGTAGAAAAATGTAACCACTGCCACCAGCCATTTAAAGTAGTGAGGGTAACATAAAAAATGTTACATGAGAATGTAGGATCAGGGGCTACTAGTTAACCCTCCAGCATGCCACATAAGATGGGGTGTGCTGGACCTACAAAGAGAAAAGATCAGTAAAGTCAATTTCACAGTAGTTCACACAAGAAAAGGTATTTAAACCTTATGAAAAATCTAAAGGATTTCACTAGGACACTGCACTGAAGGTGCTATGTGTCACTATACAAAAATTAGAAACCTATGGAGTTTGTCAGACTCTAAAAACAGAGAAACACATCATCCAAATCAGGTCAAAACATGAGAGAGGAGCAAAAGGTCTCTCGCTCCAGGGTTAAAATTAAATAGTCCTAAAGTCCAGCAAAAGAGCTGGGGGGTCTCTAAGGTTGAAGGGAATTAGCACAGAAATGAGAATTCTCCCTAACATTTCTTCCGTACGCCGCTCCCGACCATCCCCACGGCATCCTGATTGGGCCGGATCTCCTGGTAGCCCTTCTCTGAGTTTACTACATCGCCCCTGCTCCTTTGTCCACCTTTAAAGCCATGTGCATCACTCGCCATGCCATCCACAGCACTGGCGCGGAATTCCCCCAAGACAAACTCACTCACTACCACCCCTCCAGGACACTCATATCCGGCACAGCATCCCTCCTAGTTGTCCCCCATCACAACTGCACCAGACTTTGTGGCTCCTCCTCCGACCAAGCTCTGACCATCTAGATCTCTCTGCCCCTCCACATTAGCAACATTGACAATCAACTGTCATTCAGTTAGGTTCTCAAAACCTGGCTTGTTCCTTCCTCTTCTTGAAATCTTCTCGAACTCTAAGCACTGATTGACCCGCGCTCATAAGAACTGGCCCAAACACAACAACACTCCTATACCCCAATCCACAGCGGATGCCGGCAGCGTTCGCAGCGCCACACTGTGATACACTCGACCCTCCTTCCCAACCCTAGACTATCAAACATCACTCCCCCCATCCCCTCCCACTTCTCAGGCCTCAACTGGCGAGACTAGCTAATCGCGTTGGACCTAGGAAGCGACATCGAAGATGAACTCCATTTGAGTTTAATGTATTCATAACTTGCACCACGTCTGTGGTCACATACCGCAGGCATGGCCATCCACCCATCCATGCACTATTGAATTCAGCTATGGCTATGCAAATCCAGTCTAGCAGCTCATGTAGTGGTCTGCACGGAAACACCTAATGTGCCACAACACCTCTGCCATTAGTATATAGCGACAACCTACGAAATAAGTCAGCCTAGCTGGGTACACATAAAGTCGCCCGCACTAGCACTCTTTTCTAAACCACCAACAGCACCCGCCCACGTGCCTGACCTCCGGGCTGCTTACTGGAGCCTAGCCAGCCCACCTAAGCCCTAACCTGGCAGAATGCACACACGCATCTTAAAAGTTAACTCTTAGAATATCCCATACATGGACTTTGGTCCCCAAGGGTGTTAAACCACAAATTGCATTGAGTCCATACAAATGGGGAAGTGGTGCTATGTAAATGATGAATACAATACAGCAAGTAAAATGCTCTTTAAAAGCACTTTTATGAAATTGGTTATTAAACAAAAGAAGGGCTACACTTAGAATTCCACTGCGCTAGTTACCCAGGGCGAAATTCTAGGCCAGACCTCTACCACCCATGGCCAGGAATGAAATAGTGTGGCAATAAGACCCTTGGCGATGGGCCAATACCGCCTCAGGTAATGCCCCCGGGGCCGTAGTTACAGGGGGCATTACCGTGGGCGGTATTGGCCCACCGCCGAGGGTCTTATTGCCATTTGTACCCCGGCCCGTTAGACCAGGGTACTAATGGCATTTTTTTCTGTTTAGAAATGCTACCTCGTTTCAAAACAGAAAAATAAAAAGTGCAAAAAAACGGCCGCCGGGAAAGGGAAAACGTAGTCCGTTCTCCCTTTCCATGGTGGCCAACGGGAGCGGACGCGCTGGGAACAAAAGTGTTTCCAGCGCGTTCGCTCCCAAGAAAAGAAGAAAAGAGGAGGTAAGTAGGCTTGGGAGGGGGAAGGGGGAAAAAAAAAAAAGTACTGCGGCTCCGGCGGGGGATGTTGGAAGCCTCCAGCCGTGTGGAGGCTCGGAGTGGGGATGGCCCCGCTCCGAGTCTCCACACGCCTGGAGGCTTCTATCGTCCTCCGCCGGAGACCAAGGGATAGAAGGTAAGTGGGGAAGTGGGGTGGGGTGGGGAGGGCAGGGAGGTGTGAGGAGGGAGGAAAAAAAAAAAGTCTTACCTGAGTCCCCGGCGGGGAACGAAGGCAGCCTCCAGCCACAGGGGGGTTCGGAGCGGGGATTCCCCCGTTTCGAGCCTCCTCATTGGCTGAGGGGCTGCCACGCTCACACACGGCATACATGGGAATACCGTGGGGTATGGCTCAGAAAAGAGCCAATCAGCACGTTGGATTCCCAGTGCGCTGCGCGTCCCGGGTACTAATGCTAGGTAGTGAACTGTACACTCATGCAATCCCTATGGGGCGAAGTGGGCAACAAGAGTTGTATCTACACTTGCACCCTGAACTTAGATTTCCCATATAAATACCCCAGGCATCATCTTCAGAATTGCTGAAGCCACTTCCGTTGTTGGTTCTGTTGCATGCGATCCACAGGCCATGGGTGCAGTGGCTGAAGTAGGCGTCTGATTTAGATCTGGTTAGATGGTGGTTTTGATCTCTGGTGCAGAGGCAGTTCCAGCAGACTTCCTGAAGGACAGTGACCGCTAAGACTGCCACCCTCAAGGACACGGCAGATGAAGAGCAATGGCGTATAAACCCCAGTCAGAGGTTGGCAGGCTCTGATCGAAGCAATGATAGAATACAGGCACCAGGCAGGCCCTTCTTTGGATTGGAGAGCAGCTGATGCAGTACATGGCCAATGAGCAATAAAATGGTGGTGTCCCACCTCGGGATGGTGTCCGTTGCAACAGATCATGGTGGATGTATGGTCCATCCAAAGCAGGGTCCTAGGACATTTCCAAAGCACACCTGCAGCAGGATTACTAGTCTATAAAGCGAGGAGGCACCGATAAAAGTTTCCCTATTCACAGCAGACAGAAAAGGAGCCTCCCCGCCGGTTTAAGCCAGTTCAATTCGCACAAAGTCAGTGGTCGAAGTGGGTGGAAGCGGTCGGGAGTGGTGCTTCTCTACTTCTTTTAATTAAGTGTTACAGTTCCTATACATTTATTTTAAAAATAAACTGTTCTGGAATGGTTTTGTTTTAAAATAAAAGTATAGGAAGAAGTTGAAACTTGCACCTTTCAGTGCACTGCACTGAGTGTTGCCCTAAACAGCAAGGGCATGTGTTTTGGTGTTTGTATTGTGCGTGGGAGGGTGTGTAGTGATGGGTTTTGTGGGGAGTGGGGCAGGCCAGTAGGGAACTTATTTCCACTACTTCTTTTCGTACACTTCGACCACTGCACAAAGTACTATCCTTGGATAACAGGGTATTCGCACCAACAGCATCAGCTGAGCCTGCACACGTCACCTCTGGAGTACCCCAGGGAATGGGCGTCTTTCCGAGGCTCTACAATATATTTACCAAGTCCCTTTTCGACAACCTAGGCAATTTGGGTGTCACCTACACTAACTATGCAGATGACACCCAAATCCTCATCCCCATCACTGGTGACTTCGACTCTGACTCATTATTGATCAACAAAATCTACCTAACTATCCAAGCTTGGATGGCTACACACAGCCTATGGGCCTCATTAGGACCCTGGCGGCCCCCTAATGAACGGTGCCGGTACGGGACCAGCACCGTTCATTACGGGCTGCCGCGGGACCGGCTAAGGACGTCTGGTCAGTCCAGACGTCCTTAGCAGGACCCGCTAGCAGTAGAAGGTGCTAACAACGGGCCCGTTGTAAGCACCCTCCCCATTTCCATTGAGCCCTATGGGGGCTGAAATGGGAATGGGGAAGTACCGGGTCTGGGTCCCTCGAAAGGGATTTACCGGGCCCTCCAAGGTCAGAATGGCCCGGTAAGTCCCCTTTCACGGGACCTGGAACCCGGTATGGAGGCAGCCTTCTTAAGGGCATGGCTGCCTCCATACTCGTAATGAGGCTCTATGTCTTAATGATGACAAGACAGAGCTACTTCTCACTGGCTCCCAGACAAAATTGAACAAACTGAGTAGCCAGTTCAAATCATTCAACTTCCAAGGAAGTGAAAACACTTGGAATTTATCTTGATTCCACCTTGACCCTGGCCAGACAAGTGAAGGCAACAGCCTCTCCCACAGCCTACACGTGTAAATTAATTAATGCTTGCAGACCATTTCTGTCGACAGCAAGTTGCATCACCTTGGTAAGAGCACTTATCCTATCCAAAATAGATTACTGTAATGCCTTGTACCTAGGGACAAGTAAGTGAAATGTAAACAAAACTGTAAATATTACAAAATAATGTGCTTAGAACCGCTCTCAATATACCCAGAACCCAGCACATATCAGCAGCCAGACGCAATGCCCAATGGCTTTCAGTTAATTGACAGAATTGCATTTAAAAATTAGCACTCAGATATAAATGCCTTTCCAACAAAGCTTCCAAATACCTGCCATGCAAATTCACCAGAAACCTATCAAACCGACCTACTAGATCCCCACACTTACACTGCCTTAAGGTTCCTAGATTCAAGCTACAGAAAGCAGGGGGTAGTTGCTTCCTTGTTCTAGCAGCTAAACTATGGAACTCCTTGACCGCAGCGCTAAGAGCAGAACTGTCCTATTACGGCTTCAGGAAAAATGGAAAAACCTGGCTCTTCTCTCAGGAGGCACTATAAATGCCTAGCTTAACCTGTTAACTTGTACATATCTGTGATGCACCTGTAACAACTTCCTGGAATGTTTTATACCTGTCTGTCTTGTAACTGCAACCTTTGTAATGCGCCTAGATACCCGAGGGTTTGGTGCGCTCTATAAATAAAGAAACAAACAAACAAACAAACTGTCTAGGTGTCTTGGGTGGAACCCTATGGCAGTGCATGTCCTTATTTGAAGGTTTATAATCCGAGTAGGCCAGAAGATGTAGTGTTAACAAGATGGTGAAAGGACAGGTTTTAAAACACTCAGGGCAGCCTTTTTGAGTATGTCGCAAAATTAGGTTGGCTTAAGATAACTATAATTGCCTAGGCTTTGGTATTGTGAAGGCATCATAACACAAGACACAGACAGCCGATTCAAAGTTCTATATAAAATGGTTTACTAAATCAAATGTCAGAATGGTAGAAGGCCTAACTTGCTCAATGCTGAGGTGGGATTTCCCTACCTGAACGAAACTACGGATAGGCCCCTCCTGGGCCTTGTTTCTGTTGTTTAAAAAGTCTGTAGAGCCCCCCCACCCCGGCCTGCGTGCAGTATTATTTCCCCCGACCCTCTCCATTGCATCCAATTCCCTTCTGTACCCTCCGACAGCCCCTCAGCCCACCCCCATCCCCTGATAGGTCAGATCACTGGTTATAATTGAACTTCCCAGGGCAGCCCTCTGCCCCTTCAGCCCCTGCGCTAAGGACCCCAAGGCAAAGGGCAGCTCCTACAGAGGCGGCTCCATATCGTGTCTGCAGGTGTCAGCAGTGGAAGCCAGTGGCCAGCCAACCAACAGCTACAGCCAGGGTAGGAGTGGCCAGGGTGGGGAGTAGAGAAATCACTCTACCCTAGAAGCCCTACAACTTTGCAAACTATCCTAGCACTGTAAATGTTAGCCTGCGTCATGCCTTAGGGAGATGTTCAGACTGACTTCAATCATATCTGTTCCTGCTACAATAATTCACATCTAGAAATTGCCCACTGAGATAGTACTGTAACTTATTAGCCTGACCCGCACACTTAGAAATCATTCCTGTTCGCTTGATTCACATCTAGAAGGTGCCCACTGTCGTAGTACTGTAATTTATTTGCCGCACCGCACACTTGGAAATTATTCTTGTTAGCTTGATTCACATCTAGAAAGTGCCCACTGAGATATTGCTGTGATTTCCTTTCCTGCGCCACACACTTAGAATAGTTCTTGTTAGCTTGATTCACATCTAGAGTGTGCCCACTCTGATAATACTGTGATTTTTCTGCCGCACACTTAGTAAATTGTTCTTGTTACATTGATTCACAAGAAGGCGCCCACTGTGTTAATACTGTAATTTATTTGCCTACACCGCACACGTAGAAACTGTTATTGCTGCATTGACTCACATCTAAAACTGGCCACTGAGACTGTACTGTAATTTATTAGCCTGGCCCGCACACTTAGAAATGTTCTTGTTAGCTTGACTCACACCTAGAAGGTGCCCACTGTGGTAGTACTGTAATTTATCTGACTGCGCTGCACACTTTGAAACTATTCTTGCTACATTGATTTACATCTAGAAAGTGCCCATTAAGATATTACTGTGATTTAGATGCCTGTGCCGCTCACTTAGAATTTGTTCCTGTTACATTGACTCACATCTAGTAAGTGCCCACTGTGACCTAAAAATTGTTGCTATTAGATTGACTCACACCTAGAAAGCTACATTGATTCACATCCAGAAAGTGCTCACCGAGATAGTACTGTGATTTATTTACCTGTGCCGCACACAAATTGTTATTGTTAGATAGAATCTCATCTAAAAAGCACCCACTGTGATAGTACTGTGATTTACCTGCCTGTGTCGCTCACTTAGAATTTGTATTGTTACACTGATTCAAATCTAGAAAATGCCCGCTGTGATAGTACTGTAATTTAATGGCCTGTCCTGCACTCTTAGAAATTGTTCTTGTTAGATTGATTCACATCTAAAAAGTTACATTGATCCACATCTAGAAAGTGCCCTATGAAACGGCTCTGTGATTTACTTACCTGCGCTGCACAATTAGAATTGCTCTTATTAGCTCGATTCACAACTAGAAAGTGCCCTCTGAGATAGTATTGTGATTTGCTTGCCTGTGTTTAAGCACTGTTACTGCATATAGACTTCCATCCTGCTGTTGCCCTCTTTGGCCCTCTCCGACTGCCTGGGTGTCCAGAATCTAGAAAACTGTTTGTACATCTAAGGCCACTCCATCTACTTATACTAGTACGTCAATCTGTAGGTGCTGCCCTTAACATCCCACCGGGACGGAGATCCCAGTTCAACATATACCCCCTCTCCAATGTGTCCTGATCCCTAGCCTCCCTACACCATACCCCCCTATAACGCACCCCTCGCTGCACATAACCCGCACTCTAGCACCCAAGTTCATGACCCCTCCTTTTCTCCCTTGCCTGATCGCAAACCACAACCCCTCCCCTTGTACAACAATACTCCCGGATGCCGCCCGCTTACTCTCCTACCATCATCCATCGTCCAACTCTAAGATCAGAGGAGCATTCTGGCACGCAAACACCTGCCTCCTCAAACACTCATACCCCACTCCTCATCCCACCCAAACACATCGACTGACACTCTCCCTCTGACATCTATTGAGAACATCCCGATACCTCTGCCCATACACCACACCCATAATCAAACTCCCAAGCCAGAGGAGCCCTCTGGCACTCTAAACAGCGCAAATCCACCTCCACTACCACACCGCCCTTGTGTCCACCAAGGAACTCCCCCCTCTCATTCTACATCCCATGCCGCCCTCTCCATCCCCCTTAGCCCACTGGGGAACTCACCACGCTCTCAACCTTCCTCCCATGCCATCCGCTTCATCCCCTTAGCCCCTACTCAACCCCCGCCAACAAACCCCCCCTTCATATCCCTTCCCGTCTCTGAAAGTAGCTTGTCGCGCCCTTGCTAGAACGGTATCCTCATTTCCCTCCCCCTCTCACCCCCCTACGCTCTCTCACTCCCCTATGGCACCAAAACCCACAAAATGCAGAAACCGTGACTGGTCCTCTCCCTCGACCCTCCACACCTCACCGCTTCAGCCCAACCTCCCGGCCTCTCCCTACCCTACCCCCAAACACTCCCCTCTCCCCACTCCCAGTTTCCACCCCCTTTCTCTTCACTTCTCACCCTGTACACCCAATCCCCCAGCGCCCTCCAGACTCATTCCAAAATCAACCCGCCTAAACCCCCACACCACAAATGATCCTATCACCACCCTCCCAACCCCCGACTCTCGCATACCTACCTCTGCCCGCCCACTCTTCCCACCCCCATCGACATAACCCTCTCACCCGACACTCAAAGTCCACAAGCACCGAGCCCCCGTACCCCACCTCAACCCGTCTCAACCATCCTGAATGTTCCTACCACACCCACCACCCCACTGGTCACCCATGTCCCCAAGCTCCCACTGCGAGGAGCATCACAAAAACCACCTCCCCTCACAAAGTCACATGCATCCTTTTTAATCCCCGCTCCATAGCAAGAAACAGACACAGCATCTATGACCTCCTATTCTCAGAAAATCTCATTTTTATCACCGAAACCTGGTTCTCCAACGACTTCACCCCACTAGCACACAAAACTTTCCCCCCTGGCTACTTACTTATCGCCCACAATAGACCCTCCAGCAGTGGCGAGTGGCAGTCAAACCCCAATTCTCTGTCTCACTCGTTGAATCTCAAACATGCAATGCCTCCTGTGAATCCCTTTTAGTAAAACTCTCGCTACCATCGACTTTCACACACAGCTTCCTACTCATCTACAGAACCACTGGGTACGACAGACATTTCGCCAACAACCTCTGTGATTCAATAGCTACCATTCAGGTAAATCACCCATCTCTTACACTCCTGAGAGACTTCAATATCTGGTTCGATATGCCCAACAACCCCATGACTCATCCGCTGGTTGACAGTCTTGATGCGCTCAACCTCTCCCACCATACCACTGGTCCAATCCACTCAGGTGGGCACACCCTTGATGCAATTTTCAGCTCCCATGACCTGGTTTGTATAGCCTGTCCCAAACCACTCATCTGGGCCAACCACTTTGCCATCCCTTTCTCTATCCACACACATGCCCCTCCTCCTAGAGATTCCCTGGCTCCCACCCCTGATCTCATATACTAGAACAAAGTCATGATCCTTCCCGACCTAGCCAAAGCCCTGCTTCTCCATCCCCCTGCAACGCTGCCCAGAGAAAGACCCTAAGACATTGATTCTTTCAACTCCTGGCTTAATGACTCACTAATTCCTCTCCCCTGCTCGCGCCCCGCATCCTTGCGCAAAGGACCATTCCCAAATGGTTCACGCCCCACCTGAGGAATGTCAAAAAACAAAATAACTCTCTTGAACGCAAATGGCGAGCATCTGAAACCGACCTCAGCATATCCATGTTCGCCCTACACCACCGTAACTACAAAACTGAAATCCAAAAGGCCAAAAAAAACAATAAACAAATTCTCAACAGTGACAACCGCAGCAAAGAACTCCACATGATCATATATCCGAATTCGTGAAACCTACATGCACCTCTACCCAATCCACCCCCACACATCTCTGCGACTCCCTCTCGCTACATTTCTACAACACTGCACTTGACAGGACGGCAACCCTTAACACCAAACTGTCCTTGCTCTCCCCCTTCCCATCACCGACCCCTCCTGATCCCATTGCCCCAATGCCCAATCTCCCAACTTTCTACTCCTTCAGAGTTCCTTGACCTACTGTCAGCCAGCAAACCCTCTGGCTCGCCCCTCGACCCCTACCCCGCCTTTGTCCTGAAAGAAATATTCTTGTCTACCTGCGCAGGAGAACATGCAAAAGTCATACTAAATGACGCCCTCACCTCTGGTATCTTCCCTGAAACCTTCAAAATAGTGCATTTCAAGCCACTCCTAAAAAAGGCATTCCTTGTCCCCCTTATCCCCAAGAATTACTGGCCGATCTCCAACACCAGATTTCTTGCAGACAGCATACTCCCAGCTCAACTCCTTTGTAGAATCTAACTGTCTCCTCGACCCTGCACAATCAGGATTCAGACCATGACATAGAACACTTTAGGACATTATATATTTGGAATGCTTCATTAGATTACATGAATTTTAGCTCCAAGCATGGTTTTGGATGTTGAGAAGTGTTGTGTTATAGGCATTTTGGAGTTTTTAGCTCCAAAGCAAATGTCATTTGTAGGCACATTCTGGGGATTTCATTTGCAAAGCGCTGCTTCTCTTTCTGCACTCTGTTTGCTGGTCATGGAGCCCACTGGCACATTTTCTGTAGTGTGTGCTCTATCCCACCACATATGCACCATGGGTGGCAGGTTGTGCATCCATCTTTTTGTTGTGTTGCAGAACGCAGTTTTGTAGGTTTTTGGCATGCACAAGGGTTTTGCCGCCATTGTTGCTGTTTCTTGCACCATAAACATCAGAGTGATGCCGCAAAGCAGAGCAGAGTGGGTCAATACATCCCACAATGCTATCCGGTAAGAATGTTTTAAGCGATCTGGGATGATCTCAAGGTCAAGGTAACTGGTGCACCCAAGCACCCTATGACACCTTAATCTCTCAACTGACCTGGACTACGGTCCCAGAGGGCGTTCAACCTACCAGCGCTTTGAGGTCTTACCAATGATATATAGAGCGCTATATATATATATGCCAAATAACATAACATAACTTACATAGGATGTGTCTTCATAAAAATATCTACATTGATGTTGTAAAACATTTGTTTTTACATTTTCATTTTCTAGGGCCTTCCTGTCAAAAGTTATTTAAGAAAATATGATACCATATCTAGAATTCAAAGAGGCAGTTATTCCTCTATTTGACAAAATATTAAATAGCATCTCCAGTTCCTGGCCTGGTAACAGCCAAATGGTATCAGTTCCTTTGAGGCTTCAGAACTGGCTATGTATGACCTATGAGAAGGCTAGTTGTCATTAAAAACATTCTTTGAAGAGAAGAAAATCTCTGCCCACTTGAGTAATTACACCAGTTGGCTGCCACAGAGGCTAGACAACATGTTTCAATACGTACTGTACTTGTCATTGTATAGCACCCATGTTACCATTATCATAGTCTCAATGTGCTGTTATTGGAAATGCCCTTGGAGGACTGAAGTCCAGAGTGTTGGAGGTCCTGGGGTACGATTATGTGAATTTGGCTGAAAAAAGGCTTAGCAGAGCTGGCATGACTCCGGTAGAAAAGCATCTGCCTGGAAGGATCTAATTAGTTAGGGGATGACCACTGTTCGGACCCGATTACTTGTATTTGTAGGGAATAGCATTTGCATTGGCCCCATAGCATAAAGAGGCTGTAAATGGGCAGTATTTGTTTTATTTGGAAAGCCTTGTTTCTGAGAACACAGGGAGCTTTTCGTTCTTTGGTGATTCAGGAATGTCATAACGTTTATGGTACAACTTCAAAGACCTGAGCTTGTACTCTCTTGACAAAACCCTCCCCCAGTCATATAGCTCTTGGGGAGAAATTGCCATTTTACTTTAAAGTTGCTGTTTTATTCAGAAATGTGGCCTTTAAAGTCATATGCTTTTCTACATTGCAATTATCACTTTAAACAGGGCAACAATACAACATTTTCTTTGCAATCAATCTACTGTCCAAGAGATACATTGCAAGTTTTTGTAGATTTTGATTTTCAAAATGCTTATTCTTAGCCCTACAAAATAAAAATCAGAAATAATGCATGCCAGGAGGATAGCTCAGGGACAACATGTTTGTCTTGGAAGCAAAACAAGGCAGAGCACCACAGCTTTGAATCCCGGTACCACGCTTAGAGATTTGTCTCTGGTGTTAAGCATGTTATAAAAGTTAAATCAATTACTGCAGGACGACATTTGATTTCTAGACTTTCAAAACACGTTGTACCTTTACATTCCAGATTAACTGTTTTTAATTTAATAAAAAGTTTCTGGATACTTTCAGGCTTGTTGTAGATGGGCTGCTGACATCACAATACTAACTTGCAAGTGTCTTTTTCAAATGCTTAGCGCAGGATACAGTTCCCATGTTTATTTTTAAATCTGGCATTTTTCTTAGCATCCTTTCCACTTAAGCAATAGGCCCCGAGCAGGGGTGGCATTACCACTTCAGGTAATGCCCCCGCTGAGAGGGGCCATAGCTATTAGTACTCTGACCTGTAAAACCTGAGTACTAACAGCATTTTTTTCTGTTCCAAAATGTTCCAGCGTGTCAGAACAGAAAAAAAAGTCAACACAATGGCAGCAGGGGAAGGGAAAACCGAGTCTGTTTTCCCTTTCCATTGTGGCCATTGAAAATGAATATGAAAAAGTAAACAAACAAAATGGCCACCATGGAAAGGGAGAAGGGACTACACATAGTCCCTTCTCCCTTTCCATGGTGGCCATTCCAAAAATAGGGAAACATTTAAACAAAATGGCCAGGGTGCAGGGGTCCTTTTCTTATCCCAAAGGTCAGGTAAGAACTGAAACTCCCACTAGCCAATAGCAGAACAGGCCCCACACACACCGCAGCAGTGGTCCAAATCATGTATAACACTCAGACTCACCGAAACCAGTTTGTGGATCGTGACCAGACTGTCCCAGCCTGTTGAACATGTTAGGTTCTGGTTTAGGATTGAGAGTGGTTCTGCAGCCTAAGTGTACGTATGTGTATAGCGAGTGTGTAGGAACACTAGAGTAAGAAGTGGTTGTGAAGCAAATGTTATGACGTGAAAGTAGGGTCTTGGTATAGTTTAGAGCGGTAGTATGAGGAGGGAGCAGTTTTATGGAGGAGGGAGCAGTAGTTTGGAGAAGGCAGTTGTAGTGGGGAGGAGCATGTATTGCTGTGGAGGAGTGTGTAGTGGCAGAAGAGGGGGTAGTTGAGTAGTGGAAGGAGGAATAACATTAATGGTTGGAGCTGAGTCCCAGGACGAGTGGAAACATCTAAGGGACAGTGTACTGTGCGGAGGAGTGAAGAGGAAAAAGTAGAGGAGGGAGAGGCAAGAGTGTGTATGTGTGTTAGAAGAAGCCTGAATAATACAGTGTGTTTGTAAAGAACTCTACACATCCCAACTGGATAGAGTGGGGGCAGTTAGGAATTCCCTGAGGGATATTTGTCATCCTGCTTTTAGATTACCATCTTTAGCACATATCCACTCTTTAGACAGTAGGGTTTTAATTTCAGTAACACTAGCATGAGGTTTAGGGAAGCCTATGGTAGGGAGGAAGTTAATTACAAGACGAGAGAGAGGACAGCCGCCGGGCTCCTCAAAACCTCTAAGAATCCTTGAATCACCTCTGAGAGTTGGAGTGATTCTTGTGCCATCTGGGACACAGTCTTTTCTATGTATCATAGGAAAATATATATTTCTTAAGCAAATGGGAAGTCTAGAGCTATTCTGCCTCACCACGATTTTAGTGGTAACCCTTAAATGCGGCGGTAACGCTATTACCGCCGCATTTAAGGGTCCGCCAAATCACGGGTTTGGCAGGATTTACCCTCAGCTCAGAACTGGGGGTAAATCTGCCACAAATTTACCAATTTTCGGTGCTATTACCACGTGCTAATACTGTTGACGGTAGTAGCGCTGAAAATTCCCCATTGGGGCCAATGGGGAATTACTGTTCCGTCAAACCCGTGATCCGGCGCTAAAAGCCCCTGGGGGTTTGGCAGTAACGCTAATGGCCCCGGCAGTATTACCGCCGGGATACCGCCCAACTCGTGATGAGGCCTATTATGTTTCTCTTAGTTGGCCTTGCCGTTCATTTAAATGTGACTTTAAACCTCAATATAATTTATGAAGCTGAAAAAAGAAATTAAAAGGAAAGGAACTCTGGATTTTGGATGTTGAGAGACCTCTGCCTGACAGCAGTATATAGAATTTTGCACCCCTGAATAAAAAAATAAGTACCTTTTAATCCACTAACAAAGGAAGCCCAGATATAATATGTGTACTTTGTTGACCCTGGAAATATTATCAGAAATAAACATATGAAGAATTATTTTTGGACTAGATTGAGAAAATACGAAACGTTTATTACAAACAAAAAGAAGAAAAATGTTGACAAATATTGAATGTTTCTCTTCTTTTGGCTATAACTTTAACCAGCATGTTATTAATTTAAGCAATCACCACATCACACTTGCACCTGCCATGTTGGTTTATCAAAGATGGACTTTTTTTGACCCAGTTGATGGTAAATTGATAAATTCAGCGGATGGAGCTAATCTGTGCAGCAGAGGGAGTGTTTGTCAGCTAAGTGATATACTGGAGTGTCCTACCTGAGTGTGTGGACATCTGGCAATGCCGAATAGTATCTGAACCTGTATCGATTGGACTAACCCCCAGGAAACCCTTAAAATACATAAACAGGGGAAGCAGTAAAAAACAGATTCTGTAAAACGTTTGAGATAACGTGTCTATTGCTGTAGCTTCTGTTTATTGCCTTTGCATATCAGCAAGATGTCCATAGATCGGCCCCAGTAAACAATATTGTCAGCTGTGAATGCACAACTGACGTCTTGTTACGAACTCTACTTTATATAACGGCAATTGTTTACCTACTCATGTGGGAATTCGGCATACAAATATACATGCTACCTTTTGGAGAGACACCCTGTTACTTCTAAGGTAAACAACAGAAAAACATTTTGACTTTCCTAGTTTAGAAATTATTTGTCCAAATAGAGATTGCTCTTGAATTAGAAGATATATTGATTGCCAATATGGGTACATTTCCCTAACGTTTGGAGAATGTCTTTGTTAATCATTGCATCCCCTTTTAAAATAGTAATATTGCTACAAGAATCTTTCAGATTTAAAAGCTACAACCATTTTTTTACTAAAAGAATCTTTACACAAATGTATATATTTTTTCAGCAGAAGATACCTGACAAATCATTTGGAATTCCAAATTGCTCATAGGATAATTAAGTTTAGTGTCCTTTCATTCATTCCACCTCTTAATATTAATATCTATCCATCAAACTAGACAATATATTAAGACTTTGTAATGCTTTTTTCTAGAATAAGCCAGACTTTTGGTCAATTAGATCTGAACATTTCCATTCCTCCTAATGACCTAACTGATGGTGATTCACATGTAGAGGATATTCCGATATGGAAAGAAGATGTCGCTGATATGGAAATGTAGACAATCTACATAAATAAAAATGTAAATGTTCGTTTGTTCAAAATCTTAAATCTCCGAAAGTTCTTCACCGATTGCTGTGAAATTTTGACACAACGTTGCATTCGAATAGACGTGTGTTTTTATATTTGTACATACACAGATGTCACACCTGTGACAGGTAAAAACATGCTTTTTCTGAAAAACAGCGCCATCTATTGGACGTAAAAGCAACACACGCTATAGTAAATATTTTACGATTCCATTTCAATGTTTCCGATTTAGAATGGCTCAAATATGTGCTGAGGAAGCAGCAGAACGACGTGCATCTAGACTTCAGGATGCACAATTGCGAGCTCGGCGATCGCATTCTGCAGCTTCAGATCTGCTTTGTTCTCAAAAGAATGAAAGCGACTTGCTGAGAGTGGCTGAAAGAAGTCAACGAGAAACAGCAGATCAGCATCAAACACGACTCCGTGCTCTCACGTGATTACAATCGCCTTGCATTCTGGTACAACCCAGCTGATGATTATAGTTTGAGCCAGCAGGTTTGTGTGTCCTTATTGCAAGGCTCTGAAATTTAATGGAGAAATGAAAGGAATGTGTTACCGGGAAAATTAAACTGCCTCAACATAGAGAACCGCCAGAGCCATTAAAAACTATCCACAAGCACTGTGAAATGAAACATATTAGAAATGTGCGCTTTCTCTTTTCTTTCTTTTCCATTTAACCAGACTGAGTCACAGCAAGGCGTGGCCGGGGACAGCTAGTTTAATATAAAACATCAAGAGGTAGAAGATATTCCTAATTTGGAAAAAGGATATTTCTAAAATGAAAAAAAATAGTTATTTCAATCAACAGAAGACACCAAGAGAGAGGGTATGGAGATGATTCCTAAAATGTGAATAAGATACTCCTACCAAGGAAACTAAGGAATGAAGATTACAAGAGTTCTTCTTGACATATATGAAACCCCCCCACCTCCCAAGACCTCATATGATCAACAGCACCGCGAGTTACAGAATAGTGGAACCTTAAGAGAATGTATCGATTATGGGTTCAACTATTTACTTTAGAAATTTTGAATATTTTACAATACACAAACTACAAATCATTAAGCCAAGGCTGTTTCCTTCTTTGTTTACTCCCATTTTAATTGGACTTCTCACCCGGGCCACAAATTAAAGCTGGCAAAAAATAGCTTACCTCCATTAAATCCGCACCCAGGAAGGTCACCCTAGACACGTGTCTCCCTTAACTCATCCAATGCCTATGGTGGATGGGGGATGTTCTGTATCCATTCCATGACTGACATGGTATACGGTCGGGAAGGAAACCATAAGGGGAGGAAAGTCAGATAGGAATGGGGTCATGGGTGAAGTATTCTGGTAATGCATAGTCAAAGGCGTGCTGGGGTGCCCAGAAAAGCACAGTACGGAGCAGGGGACAAAGCTAGGTGCAAAGACAGAATGGAATTGTGTCATTAGCGAATGTGTTGTTATGGAAGTGCACATTATACGGTGTGCTTCCACCTAGTATGCAAAAGAGTTATGACGCATTTGGTTATGGGGAAAACCAGTCTCAGTGGTGCGGCTGTAGAAATTGGAATAGCGGGTGAGGGTCTTGCGAAAACCATGTGCGCGTGTGGGGCATTATGCTTGTCTGTAAGGTTTTAACCCCAATGCATCGTTAGTGACTGCGGGCTGGCTATCCACCCTGCTGGCCGACTGGGCTAGTGCACGTGCCTGAATTTGAAAGAGAAATGTGTTATTAATGGGAAAGTGGGGTTTGCGGACTAATTCTAGTATGACGTATTGTAGTTCAATTCATCATAAGGTAAACCATTGTCGGTCTTGACTTGGTCATACACCTGTGAATGTCCTGTTATCCTTAAAAGTGTGATCGTTTGAGGGGAAAAAGGATTGTCTATAAGGACTTAAACGGATTTACGTCCTCAATTGCGGGTAAACTATCCGCCTACCTAGACACCGCGATGTAGGCGCGCTTTTAGAGGATTACAGCAAACCTTTTCATTTACGCGTTATGTATTCCAATGACTGGGACGCTGGCCATTTGGGTTTGGTGCTCGGTACTTTACACAGGGTATATTGAGACACGGCTTCGGGTAGTGATAGAGGATGGATGCGAGGGTAGGTGGTCGTGAAGCATTGCGAGAGGGATTGCTGTTGGTCTCGCGTTCTCCCCCTTCTAAATAAAAGTTTAAGTTGCTGCCAAATTGGAATGTTTTGCACGTTATTCTGGCTGGCTCGTTGCTCGTCAGGCAAAGCAATACACGAGCACGTGGGGTCAGGGTGGGGAGAAAATTGGTCACATGCGGCAGGTGGCAGGTGCAATAATAAGGCGATCAGAAGCAGGCAGATGTAAGCTAAGGCAAATACTGGTTCATGCCGGTGTTCAAGTAAAGCTAAACAGCACAAGGATGAACAGGTTAAATGTTAGGCTGTCACACTGGCTGCCCATTGTTATTGGTGGCTGGCGATGCTCGTATTGTAGAACCTAAGTTGCAGGTTCAAGTCTCCACACTGGCTCGAAAATACTCAAGACCTGCAATGCATGGTACACTGGGAGAAAGGGGTTATTTTTCTGGAAGTGATGGGGTCACCCAGATGGAACAGCGCCGTCCTTGGAGGATTGCATTGGAACGTGTGTCTAGCACGGTCTCTAAGCACTCTAAGAAGTGCTGTTAAGGTTATCCAACTTAATGGGGCAAAGGAATTATTTTAATTAAGACACACTCTTAAAGGGTGTTTATTTTAACCCATAACTAATTCCAGAGTCTGCATTTCTAGGAATATATTTGAGGGAGTTTTGCAAATGTCCACGTATTTGTTACATTCCTGCAAGGTATGGTTCAGTGGACAAAGCACTGAATGTGGAACCAGTAAGCTAGGTATTTTGATATTGTCTGACTGCGTCGATATCAGTGGGAGGTTTCACCCCAACAAGTCTCGGGAGGATAGCTTAGGGGCAACGTGGTAGCCTTGGAAGCAAGACAAAACAGAGCACCACAGGTTCGATCCCCGGGTCCGCGCTTAGAAACCTCTGGTTATTAAGTGTGTTATAAATAACCTATTTCATATCATATAACATACAAAAGAAAGGTGCTAGCGCAGAGCAGGGAGTTACCACGCTGTAACTTGGAGGCATTTAAGTTTTAGCTGCTCTGGTTCCACAGTAAAAGCAACACAGATGTCAACAATCAAAGTTATAAAATGGGGTGTTCCCGGTTAATTCCCTGCAGATTGAGAAGGGGAAGTCAAGAGCATTTAGAAGCAATGCTGGTTTGGAGGCTGGGTGGAAGGTTGGATGGGCGATCAGCTACAAGCGTAGTAGCACTTGACGGCTTTAGCGCTTTGTTTCAGTGGTATGCATTATTCACTGACTAAACTGTTACGAACGGCCTGTATCACCGACAAATGGGTGCGTGCAGGCATTGTGATTAGCTGGATGGCAAAGAGGGAGATTCTCTGAGGTCAACATCTCTGAGGTTCTTTTCTTGTCTGTTTAATTATCATCCAGCTACATCGTTAGGTACTTTCCTGAAATTAGAAAACAGTTCCGAAGTAAGCTCGGTGTTTAGTTTATCATCCAGTTAAAAGGTATGGGCCTCATTATGACCCTGCCGGTCCGGAAACAATGGTGGCAGTAAATTCGCTGCCACCGTTGATTCCGGACCAGCTGATTCAGAGTTCTGCAGGCGGAAGGTGTCACTTCCGCCAGGTCTGACCTGGCAGGATTAACGCCACCCACCTGCAGGCGGAAATGGAAACACCGTCTCCGTCATAGACGGAACCAGTCTTTCCATTTTCCTCATCCCCATGGGAATGGGGATTTACGGAATTCCACCTCTGGAATAACCGGGTCACTGGGGTTGTAATGCCCCGGTAATTCCGGTAATCATGGAGACGGAATGGTATTTCGTAATGTAATGAGGCCATATGTATTTACCGAATTGGGAAACTGAACAATCATCTGATTTAGCTATCTTTGTTCTGGAGTTTGAAAGGTGGGCCTCGCAACTCCTGCTTTCGAGCTGCAATTTTTCAGCACATGGGATATACAGAGGTATTATCACTGCGTTGCTTTTTAGCACTGGTTCCTCCACATCACCCATGGTTGATAGAGAAAGTCTAGGGCGATTTAGCGGACAACACCCAGAGTAGATCCCAGAGCAGGCTTGGGCTGGTCTCTGGGGCAATCGGCCCAAGGCCGAACCAGAAATGCAAAATGCTAGTGTGGGCCAGTTCTTTGGTAAAAGTGGGACACTTTTTTGGTCAATGTGGGCCAGTTTGATGAGTTACTTCACTCTTCGGCTAATAGTTTTGACCAGTGTTGCTGAATACATTCTTTAAAATGCACATTGTGCATCACATTTTATCCAAAAAAACTCCCGCTTGGGTACTATTCAAACAGTGTCACAAAGGGAATGAATTGCCATTTGAAACTGTGGTCTACTTTGTAATTGGTGCCGAACAAGGTTTTATGGCCCAGTCCGACCCTGTCCCAGGGGAGAAAGTTAAGTAATAGCAATAAAGCGGTGAATGCACGATTAGGAGAAAGGATTTCCGTTGTACATCCTTACCCTATCTTTCAGTTGTGCATTGGTATGGCTGCTTTTTCCGTGCATGTCCTTCTCCCGCAGGAAAGGCTAGGTCACGCTTTCACTGTTTGTTTTTACGGTAGTGGCTCATTGGTATTCTCAGTGCGGGGAACAGGAATTACTCTAGCTTATGATATGATATAATATTGTATTTGTATCGCGCTCCTACACAAGTATTTCAGAGCGCGACAAGGCAGAGGAGGGGAACAGGGGAGTACACAACAGCAATCTTACTGGGCCCAGTGACATTGAGAACACGCAAGTGCAAGGGAAAGGGGAAAAGTGCATGGAAGGGGGAGAGTGGAAAGTGCGGAGAAACAGATAAATAATAATAAATACAAATAAATAGATAATGGAGGCAATAAACAGTGGTAGTGCAGCCAGCAAGTAGCAAGTGCTGTGTTTACGGCAGCAGAACTGGGTAAGTCTGATGAGTGCATAAAAAGAAGAAAATGGGGTGGGCGGGGGACTGTATGGTACAGATACAGTCCCCAGTGCAAGGGGTGGCCTTGAGGCAGTGCAGGAGGGTGGCAGGATGAGCAGGTACCTGGGCCCAGGGGTCACAGTGTGGCCAGGTGCACAGGGCCAAGAGGGAGCAGGTCAGCAGGGGAGAGGGGGAGCAAAGGCAGAAGCAAAGAGGAAGGTCTTGAAGTGCGTCTGGAACCAGAAATTGTTCTTCTCAAGTTTTAGAGTGGCAGGGAAGCTGTTCCAGATGGAGGCCCCAGATGAAGACAGAGATCTACCCCCAGCTTGTTTCTTTGAAAAACGACTGACCCTGAGGGAGTTAGAGGTAGCGAAGCGAAGAGCTCGAGAGGTCAGGTCATTGCGGAGGGATAGCTGAAGGTATTTTGGACCCAGGCCCCAGAAAGCCTTGTGGACAATGCAGAGGAATTTACATGTAATCCTTGCATCCACTGGGAGCCAATGGAGAAATTTCAGAGCTGGAGAGATATGATCCCAGGGCTTGAAGCCAAGGACAAGTCTTACTGTCCTGTTCTAGATTAGTTGCAGAGGGCGAAGAGTAGATTTAGAAATAGGCTGTTACAATAGTGCAACCAAGAGAGAACCAGAGCTTCGGAGACGGTGAGCTTCTGAGGGAAGGAGAGGAAAGGCAGAGTACCTCTGAGGGGGTGCAGTAGGAAGTTTGACTTTTGAGAGGCCTCAGAGATGTGAGCGGAGAAGGAAAGTGTGGAACCTGAGGTTCTTAGCCTCGGAGATGGAGGTAGGAGGACGGCCAAGAAAGGCCGGCCAGAGAGAGAGGCGAAAGGATGGTGAAGGTGTGCCAATGAGGAGGATCTCCGTTTTGCTGGCATTCAGACAAAGATCATTGGCGGCACACCAATCTTGGATGGCAGTTAAGGAATCAGAGATGAGATAGGGAGCGGAGGTGGCCGAGGGCAGCCTGAAGATGAATTGTCGTCAGCCTAGCACTGGGAATTTGACCAGAAAATGCCAATGCAATGGGCAAGAGTTGCCAGGTATTGGTTGAAAAGCCATGGTGAGAGGTTAGACCCCTGGGGAACACCACAGGTAGAGAGGAAGATAGATGATAGGAAGGACCCCTTCCTAATCCTTGCAGGATCTCCTGCAAGGACAGGCAGACAGATGAGTCTTTTGGTTGGGGATCTTGCCCACAATAAAATATGGAGATGATTGATTCGAAGGGGGCACGGGGTTATGGAAATATTGATTTAGTTGGCTGGTCACCGCTTAAGGAAACATATTTTTTTATTGCATATATAATGTTTTGAACTAAGGAGTAATGATGTAACCAAAGTGTGATTTGCAGTATTGACGATCATGAAGCAGATAGAATAGATGTTAATTGGTGTATATATGTAATAAACCTGTGGCCTTCTAAGCCACAAAGAAATAGCTAGCCATGGACCTTTGTTATTACTATAAAGGTTATGCTGCAGGTGCTGTTAGTAAAATACATGGTTACCAGAATAGTAAGAGGGGTGATGCATAAACCGAGAAGTGGCAAAGTGCCATGGTTATGTGTATCTCGGGCTCTCGTGTAAGCGGGCGACATTTAAAATACATTTCCCAGAGAATTGTGAAGCTAGTCTTCATTGGGCCTGTCATTTCGGCTCATTGCAATAGGAATGCGCGTGTGCTTCTTATTGTTTTGATGGGAGCCGAGGCAGGTTAAGCCTGTGGCTTAGACAGGGTTAGCAAGCAGGCCCCTGCAGCGTGGGCCCAGCTGCGTCCTACCCGGGGAGTCTGGGGATCGATATGCAGGACGTGCTACGCCACGTTGTTCTCTCACAGTCTCGCAAGCCCCCGGCGTTTATGCGACTGGGAACCGTTCACTAAAATCCCATTTCTTCCTCTCTGATTGTAAGTTAAGGTTTCCCGTCATACGAGTACTGCGACGCCCTGAATTAGACCCTGGCCGGTAGTGCGTGATTTGGGGACGGTGGAGGCAGCGTGCCGCGTGCAGGAGTACCTTTGAACCCATCGCCGAGGCAGAGCACAGCGCCACTCTGCACTCTGGAAACAGTGCGAAGGCCTGCACGGAGGTTGGCACCGGCGAGCCTGTAGTCGGCAATCTGTGACAGAGTACACACGCAGAAACTCTCATGTCCCGCTGCCTGCCGGGCCTGCGCCTGTTGTGAGCAGAGCTGGAGGCTGCTGCCGCTTTTTGGCAGCCAGTCTCCCCTCGGGCTGCCCACGCCAGTGTGTTTTGACTGCTGCTAACAGCAGCCGGCTAACTGCTTTCCTCCATAATTGGAAGAAAAATCCGCAGCAGCTCTGTCAGGAACAGTCATTTGAGTCACTCCAGGCCCTGTATTCCGCAAAATGGGTCAGCCTTCTTGCTCGCAGCTAATGCCTCCTTGGTGGCGCTCCTTAAGTAAACTCCCTATTTTTATCGTGTCAGCGACACCGCATTATTTCTGAATTATGCAGCAGCGTTAGCGGGTCCCTAGGCACGGTGTGCCCTTGTGGTGTTTTCAAAAAGGAGGAAAGGAGTGTGATACGGTACAACATTGCGGCGCTAAATTGTGCAGTCCTCGCCATGCAAAGGCAACGTATCATTTGGAATAATATCTTGGCATCGGTCCGGAGGGAGAAAGCACAAGAAGCAAAAGGAAGCGTTGAGCAATGGCTAAAACACAACACATGGAGCAAAAAGGAAGGAAGTTCAAGATGCATTTTCATCTCAGCATATATGTTATATTACATTTTAGTAAGAAGGTGTTGCTGTATATTTAAAACAAGCATTGGCAAAGCCAACCGTTTTTGGCGTTTACTGCTATTCTTTGCATTGATAGGCAGCCGGTGCAAGGAGAGTGCAAAGTTTCACGGGAGGATGCGATAATAGGTGCAGGTGTGGGGATAGAGAGTTTAGGAATAGGGTTGGTGGGGGTAGAGAGCATGATGGTAGGATGGGTGGCTGGGGTTACAGAGACCGGGTTCGGGTGGGTGGCTTTGGGTAGGGAACAGGGGTAGAATGGGTTGTTGGGGCAGAGAGCGCAGGGGTAGGGTGGGTGTCTGGGGGTAGAGAAAGTGGGGCTAGATGGGTTAGAGAGAGTGGGTACATGCTGGGTGGGGTTTTTGAGAGAGTGGGGGTAGGCTGGACTGGGGTTAGAGGGAGTGGGGGGGTTAGACAGAGCAGTGGTAGGGTGGGTGGGAGTTAAATAGAGTGGGGTTAGGGTGGGGGTTAGAGAGTGCAAAGGTGGGTGGGTTGGAATTAGACAGCGAGAGAGAGAGAGGGTGGGTGGGGGTTAGAGAGAGTGGGCTAGGATGAGCGGGTGGAGGTAGGATTGGTGATTGGGGTATAGAGACTAGGGTGCGTGGGCTTGGGTAGAGAGTGATAGTAGTGTGGGTAGTTGGGGGTACATAGAGTGAGTGGGAGTAGAGAGAGAGTGTGGGAAGGGTTTGGGTGGTGTAGAGAGGGGGTGGGTGGGTGTTGAGAGTGGTGGTAGTGTTGGTGGAGGTAGGGTGTGTGAGGTTGGTAGAGAGTGGGGCTACGGTGAGTGGGTGGGGGTAGTGGATGGGTGGGTGCAGGGGATTGGGAGGCAGGATGGGTGGGGGATGAAGGAAGGGTGCCAGGGTGAATGGGTGGCAGTAGAGAGAGTGTGGATTGGGTGGGTGGTAGTAGAGGGAGTCGGTGTAGGTTGAGAGAGTGCGGGATATGAGAGTGCGGGTAGGGTCAGTGGGTATTTTTAGAGAGAGTGGAGGTAGGGTGGTTTGGGGTTGTGAGGGTGGTCTAGAGAAGGTAGGGTGGGTTTTGGGGGGTTTAGAGAGGGTGGAATTGGGTTGAGAGAGTGGGGGTGGGATGGATGGGGTAGATGGGGTGGGGGTTGGTAGAGAGGGTGGGGTCGGTGGGGGTAGGGTGGGTATCTGGTGGATGAGAGTGTGGGGTGGGTGTAGAGATAGTGGGGGTAAAGTGGGTGGTTGGGGGTATGCTGCGTGTGGGTAGAGAGGGTGTAGTTACTGAGGGTGGGGTTAAGGTGGTTGGGTGAGGGCAGAGAGGGTGGGGATAGGGTGGGTGGCTGGTGTTGGTTGATTGGTTGGTGGCAATAAAACAAGAACAAAGAAGCCTGGTGAGGAATTGTGGAGATGGGTAGAGCGAGAGAGTGGGGGTAGAGAGAGTTGGGGGGATAGAGAGAGTGAGAGTGGGGTGGGTGGGCAGCCCCTGGGTGGGCAGCCCCAGGAGGACAAAAAAAGATCTGCCATCAAAAGTAGCCGAATTGTCCACAAAATAGCCCAAAATAGCCCCTTATGAACTCACTGCGCCATTAGGAAATGGAAAGCCCAGCACCCGACTTGCTTCTTACGAAGCTGCTGATTGGAGCAAATATTGTTTGGGAACTCCTCATTGAGTAGTACAGAGGAGTTTGGAACAAGGGATTTTAGTGATTTGCGAGTTTCATGCTGTGGCATTGTTGGTTGCTATGGCAACCATATATTCTCACTTCAGAAACTCCCTTTCCTCTCTCTCTTCTGTAAAAATGGTTTCAGCAATTTAGTGATGCACGTGCCATAAAAATTCGCCAAAACAAAAGAGAGTGGGTACATTTGTTGTGTCTGAGTGTGCAGCAAAGGTGATTTCATGCCCAGGTCTGGCCGTGGAATTGATCATTTACATGATGGAACTAGTTAGTGCGAAGGACATTGATGCCTTTTGCAGTGATAGAAAATGGCGAACACCCAAACAGAACCGGTCCCACGGGGAGATGGTAGGAAAAAACAAAACCTCAATGGACATTGATTCAATAGGGTAGCAGTAGAAAAAATGCAAATCACAAAATGAAATAGGTTCCTTGCTGTGTTGGCAGGAAAAGGTAAACTCCTCGCTCAGCAATGTGTAGATCCTGGATGCATATTTCAAGAAAGAAAAAACCTCAGGGTGCTTGAGACTAATGTAAGTATGATGTTAATAATGTGTGCATAGTTATACACTTCGTGAAAAAGTGTAGTTAAGCAACGGGTGGTGAATTTGTAAAGATAGAGAACCCATATTTGAATGGAACAAGTGAGGTGTGCTATTTTATTTAAATAATATGCTAATTTGACTCGTGTTCTTATTTCGATTAGCCCCTGGCATTATTACACTGTCCATATCCAATTATTCAAATCAAATTAATAAAATTCATACTGATCCCGCAATCAACCCTATTGGGATTCAAAACTCTACTCCCGAGGCATGAAGAGATTGAACAGCGGCTTAATTAGGCACCCAAGTCACATTGAGTGGCAGAATGTCTCCAATATTCACAGGGGTAGAACATATAAAGGCATTAGAGAAAGTGACGTAACTTATTTGACTGGATTGCAGAAAGTGACAACACACACATTTGGACACCGAGCAGCATGCAGGAAATAACATCACCAAGATGGCGGAACAGCTCTAGAACAAGTGTAAAACGAAAAGGATGAATGCAAGAATCTCAAGGGACCAACTATAGTACTACTTTAGGTATTACACAAGTTTGAAGTAGGTTTTTTGCTTTTGTGTGCAAGTGAGACTGCCATCCTCTGCATGCTTACTTCCATCATATGCTCGATGTTCTCTGTATGGCTTGCATATGCCATGATGCTGAAGTATGTGCATGTGTGCGGCCATTTTGTATTTACAGGTCGTTTCGTATAACGTGAATCAATCACCCAATAGGTTTCTTGGCACTGTGGAAGGACATGATAAAGAAAAACGAATGAGTTTTTTTTACACATTTTGGATGTGGCACTAGAGCTAAGAGAACGCAGTTTAGTAACAAAGGTCTTCCACAAACCGACTGATGTAAAACAATTCTTTATATTACCTCAGTCACCACCCTCTTCACTTGAAAAATAACCTTCTCTACGTTTACTTCCTTAGGGTGAAACGTATAGTTTCAGAAGATAAAACATTGACAATAGAGAATGCCAAAATGACCCAGAAATACCTAAAGAAAGGTTATCCGGAGAGGATACTCTATACAGCCCAGACCAAAGTATGCCAATTGAAACAAGAGGATCTACTCATGCTGAAGAATAAATATAAAGAAATACAATGTTTGTATGCACTAAGGTATTCCAGCCAAAGTCATCATGTAACAAGACTCATCAAGAAAAACCGGAAACTCATACAGTTGGATCCACAGTTACAGACATTATTTCCAAAAACCCCATCATTGCATAAAAAAGAGGCCACCGTTTTATGGACCAACTTGTGAGGGGTGAGAAACCGAGAGTAAACCAACAACGGACACTCCAAAAAAGAAAGACTGTCACATTCAACATCATGAGGGGGATCTCAGAAAGACATCCACGGACTGGTGCTAATGTTAAACTCAAGGACTTTGCTACTTGTGATTCACAATCAATCATCTATGGTCTTAGTTGCCGTGTGGCATTTTCTATGTGGCACATACAAGAAGGAAAGCAAAGAAAAGATGGAATGAACATAATAGCAACATAAGAACTAAAAACACACACTCCCTGGCAGCAAGAAATTTCACAGAAAAAAACACACAGTTGCCCAACTCATATTGGAAATGGTACAGAAACCACAAAGAGGAGGACATATGGGAAATAAATTGGATCGGAGGGAATTGTTCTAGATAGAAAAACATAACAGATTAACTCCGGGAGGGATGAATGAAGATTTCTATTTGGGGCCCTTTTTGGGCCCTTTTGTGAAAGTAACCGGATGTAAATCTATATCAGACATCTACACAGACTTACACATATTGAACAACAGTCCAAATTATGTGCAGTGACTAATAAGGTCTAACTCAGAGAGAAACTATTCTAGCATTGCCAAATAAAGATACTTGAATGCATGTAGTGAAAATGTAGTACTATGGAGTAAAATTATACTAGTGATGTGTGAAACTACGGGGCGCACAGACTATTATGACCATAGGTTGTATGCTAAATACCCAGGACCAGTATGTAGTAATTATATTGGCTTAGACTAGAAATGTTTAGTCAAATAATTACTGAGCATAAGGAGATTGACAAATGTAAATGTTGACTTAGGGTAGTTGCGAATACTACCTGTATATACCACTACGATATTGGGCATGCCATTGATAAAGATTAGAATGGAAGCATGGGGTTTCATTAATATTACACCTGGAGGGCAACATTATTAAAATTACTTTTTAACGACACGTGTTGTGCAATACAATTCCCTTCTTGACATTCGGGCAAGTAGATGTACTTCTCAGCCACTCTAATGACCTTAGATTAGGTCAGGCTATTGTCATAACATCTAGATTGTAGACAATAGTTTACCGGTGAGATACTCAGATATTGGAGGTTCCCTTGACATAGGAACATTGGGAATCATATCATATTATACAATCTACATTCAGGATCAAATATATAACACTTTAAGCATCCTGAAATGAGTAATGCATGTAACGTCATCACGCAACGATGCAATGACGCCATGAGGTAAATAGCGGCCATTTTGAAATTGTCTGAGACTCAGACGGCGATTCAAACAGACACGAGCGGACACAGGGAACAGGTAGGTCCTAGAATTTCTGTAACACTAAAAATGCATTGTTATCAGGAAACCATGGGAAACATAGTCCATTGAGCATAATCTTTTACACCAACAGATGGTCATTGTTTGTGGAAAGCATTACGGGTATCAGAACATTGGTAACAACACTATAAAGGAGAATAAGAATGGGCCATCCATGTGAGAGAGGTCCTTTTTTAGTGGAAAGAAAAGGATGACACATCCTCCACTTGAGGTGAGGATATTAATGCATTTGTTAACTAAGAAGGACCACTAGTTTTAACAGACCAAGAAGCTTACAGTTTGTTTTCTATTCATTAGGGATTACCGAATTTTAGGGCCAACTTTACCAGCTGTAATATACTTTCTGAACATAGTGCTCACTGTCTGCAATTGGCTCAACACTATACCCTGGGCCTCATTACCACCCAGGTGGTAAGGGGTTAACGGCGCCGTAAAAGGTGGCGGCGCCGTTAACCCCTTACCGCCTAATTACGAGGTCCCTTTGCGGGTCCCTACCTTAACGGCTGGTTTTACAAGCCGTTAAGGATTGGTCCCGCAAAGGGACCTTGGAGGTAATTACAGTACCGCAATTTGCGGTACCGTAACTACCGCCTTCCCCATTTCCATTGAGCCTTCTGGGGGCAAAAATGGAAATGGGGAAGGGCCAATGGTGAATGGGGAATTAACGCCCCGCCAACCTTGGAATGGGGTGGTAATACCGGCGGCAACCATGGCACTACTAGCGCCATGGTTACCGCACGGGTCGTAATGAGACCCCATGTGTCTGGGCAACAATGATTCAAAAAGGAATGCCATAGTGATCAGCCCAGCACAACTGTAGAGGACACCAGGTGAATATTGATGAAAAACCATGATAGATATCGATTACTTAATGTACATATAGAGTAAGGATATGTATGTATGTTCACACTAAATAAGTATACTCTCTGGTTTTTTGCAAGTTTTGGAAAGCAGCAAGCAATATGACGCATGAAAAGTATCAATAATAGCTCCTGAAGAAGGGAAGACATTTCCCGAAACACGTAGAGCATGTACCTTTTGTATCAATGACTTATGAATTGTTGATGTATGAATTTTCGACTCAGTTTGAAAAACAACAAAAAATCAAAATATATATACACAAAAATTATAATCAGGTGTTACCACATTTCTGTGAACAATCGTAACTATTGATTTATAAATTGTAGAAGAAAGTGACTACAGAAAGTTGCATGATCAGAAATCAATTTAGATGGTCTAAAATATTGATTGGACTACATTACAATTTGGTGTGCAGGGAACGGGAGTGTTTCACAAGGTTGTGGTTACCTGTTTGTTTGTTTGTTTAATTATTGATACAACCTAGTGTCACGGTTGTCTTTCCCCTCTGTATCCTACTACCAATTTCAGAAAAATTACACTTAATTAAAGCCCTCATTAGTGCCAACCTGCATTATGCAAAACATAACTTTTGTTAAGATTTCAAGGAGGCAGACCTCCATGTTTTACACTTTTTTAAAAAAACACCCTTTTCCTCGTTTTTGGGGCCTTAGGATGCGTACCACACAGTAGTTTAAGTGCCACCACCTGGGTACAGCCATTTTTGTGAAATCTAAGAATGGTGCGTATAAGCGTCCTCAAATTGCAATGACCCTGTAGGTTGGTTGTTAGACGATAGGCCTTATGTCTGTGAACAGGCTAATTAATATAACCCTTTGTCTGATGGGCCACCAGTAAAGGGACCTCAAACATGGGATTATGTGATCAAATATTCTAAGTCGAATCAAGAATTTAACAGCTGAGTTTTCTACATGCTGCAATCTGTCTTTTGAACTGAGCCGACAATAGGCACTAGTTTCCAAATTCTAGGCAGGAAGACTCTGAGGTAAATGTTTTTATTAATCCTCCAAGCTGGTAGAAAAGTAGGATTTTGTGATCGATGAGACCTGCTGTGATAGAGACTGATCTGAGTCAAAGATAATGCCCGGGTGTTGCACATGTGGGAATCACAATGGACAGTCGACAAAAGTCTCCGGCTGTAAAGTTTTATCCCAAGGAGAGGAGACAGAATTAATCACGCAGGCTTCACTATCTACCAGGCTAATTTTAAGACAGCAGGCATCCATCCAGCTCTTTACAGCCATCAAGTAGCTCTTAAGGTTTTTGAGGGAAACTGTTTTCCAAAGGAGCCAAATTGAAAGTAAAGAGGATAGGGAAGAGCCCTGTTAGGCGCCACAAGCTAGGGGTTTCTTGAAGGGTGGGTATCTGTATAGCTTGAATACTTGTTAAGAACGGCTCATCCCATGTCAGTACCTGTCCTTCGGTGCCCAGTTGTTCTCAGCAGAAGAGAATAATGTGGTGATCAGCCATATCGAACACAGCTGCAAAGTCCAAGAAAATCAAAGCACTTGCACCCCCGAAGTCCCTCTCCCCATCAGATTATCAAACATGGTGGTGGTGACTATTTCTGTGCTATAGATGGTTCTAAAACCAGCAGTCCAAATGCTGGATAGAAATGATTCAAGTTGGTGGGTTTCAATGTTGGTTTCTTAAGTAAAGAGTGGAAACATCTTCTATCCAGGTCTGGTGTTAATGAAAGATTGAAAAGGTGAAGTATTTCTAGTGAATAACAAGACAAGGTGATTTTAACTACGCTGGGAGGGAAACGATCAGTGTGTGAGCCAGAACATGTGCCGTTTCACAATATGATAAGTATTTCTTCCTGTGTCAAAGGGCAAACAGACTTAAAAGTAGTGGCAGAACTAGAATGGTTGCATACGCAACCGTGAAGCGTAGCAGATATTTGTGTAGTAGCCAAAACCAGGGCTTTCTCCAATCAACATTATTTTGTTCATTAAGTCATTTGAAAGAGATTTGACTAGATCTTGAGTTGCATCTGAATTATAAAAATGTCTTTGGAAACATGTTTTATCTGTACTTATCTTTTAGACTGATAACATTTTTTGGCTTTGATAATATTAAAGCTAATCTATCCTTTGGATCATAAATAAAGCACCACTTTCTTACAGGATTCCATAAAAGACAACATGCAAAATTGGCTTTGGAAGTAAACTATTTTTTCTTTTGATGCAAGATTATTTTCTTTGATGGTCTCAGCTGAGCTATCTAGAAGATCTTCCATGTATCTGAGTCAGGGTCATTAAGCTTGTGGCCTAAATGTATATGGTTAAGTGTCACATCTTTCAAACTGTATGATTTTTCCTTAAGAATGATGGGATGAAGTCAATAGTAAAAGGAAGGCAGTACTGGTCTGGTCATGGACATTCTTTTGGATCCATATCGTGTGTATCTAAACCGGAAGAGAGGCATTGGGGGACTTTATGCCCTGGCCGAGATCTGCTTCTGAAATCCAAGGTCATCGATAATGTGAAGAAAATAGGCCACATCAGGATTAGCCACATTATCAAATAAAAAATGTAAATCGCTCGTTACAAGTAGATAAGTATGTGGTTTAATACTGTTTGATATTGTTCTGATATAGTAACAGCACTTTGCACTTTGGCTTACCAGTCTAGTTGTTATTTTCTGTGCTAGTCCTCTTTTACACTCTACTATTGGTAAAACGTACATATATTTAAACCTGCAAAAGTCGTGAGCAAACCTCAAGTGAATCTCTGTTTGCAATCCATATTAGTTGATTGCTTTATGCTGGAAACCGTTTTGCACTGCCTCGCGGAATTTTGAATCACTGCACTATGGACTGTCTGTTTTATCAAATATTTTATTGAATATTTTACACGTTGCGACTGCTCATGAAATGTATTTTTATAGATTAATTTCACCATGCTATATGTTTTAATACTGTTGGATATTGTTCTGCTATTGCAATTGCTCGTTGCATTTTGACTTACCAGTCTAGGTGCTATTATCTGCGCTAGTTCTCTGTCACGCTCTACTGTTGGGAAAGCTCATCTGCACCCGTTCGCGCTATGACTGCCAAGACTTTTTCTCTAGACTCCCTTCTTAATGAGCACCCAGTTTCTAATTGTAAGATATCCAAAATCTTGTTTAACCTTTCCTCTGCTTATCAGGTAACATTTGACACCATCGTAACTTTGAAATCTTGTCATTTATACCACTCAATCTCCTTATTTAAACACTTCTGTCTGAAAGATGTAAATGCTTGATTGCGCTTGCACTCGCTGTGCACGGTACAAAAGGGAGCTTGAAAAATCTTTTAATAAACGCCAGATCAGTGGTCAAGAATCGGTTTCTAGTTTGTGACCTCAAAGTTGAACATGATCTGGACTTACTTTTTTTTAACTGAAACTTGGATTCAGGATGATAACCGTGTAATCCATCTCTGATCTCACACCTAGCAACAACAAATACATTTCCAAACCCCGCCCTTAGAAACAGGGTGGCAGACTTGCCGTCATTTTAAAATCTAAACTGCTTGTAGAAGCAGTGACTTGTCCAACCAACCTGACCACTGAACTATTGCCTCTACAGCTCAAAGTCATATATAATGATATTATTAATTTCGTACTGATATATAGGCCTCTGGGTCCTAAACAGAACTTTCTCAACAAACCTTTGGAACCTCTAACCGATCTATTTCAGAAAGACGCTAGAGTTATGGTTCTACGGGACAGAATTGATAGCAGATAGGACTGATACACAACTATTTGATGCCTTACTGGACTTCAACCTCTCACCTTTGTTCAATTCCACCACTCATAAAGCAGGTCATGCCCTCAACCAATTGTACGTGTGGACCTTGGACATTTCGGTGTCCACAGCTCTGCAGTTGTGCTGGGCTGATCACTATGGTATTCCTTTTTGAATTCCTGTTGCCCGGACACATGGGTCCTCATTACGACCTGTGCGGTAACCATGGCGCTAGTAGCGCCATGGTTGCTGCCGATATTACCGCCCCATTCCAAGGTTGGCGGGGCGGTAATTCCCCTTTCACCATTGGCCCTTCCCCATTCCCATTTTTGCCCCCATAGGGCTCAATGGAAATGGGGAAGGCGGTAGTTATGGTACCGCAAATTGCAGTACCGTAATTACCTCCAAGGTCCCTTTGCGGGTCCAATCCTTAACGGCTGGTAAAACCAGCCATTAAGGTAGGGACCCGCAAAGGGACCTCGTAATTAGGCGGTAAGGGGTTAACGGCGCTGACACCTTTTACGGCGCCGTTAACCCCTTACCGCCGGGGTCGTAATGAGGCCCATGGTATAGTGGCTCCACATGGCCTCCAAGCACTATTCCACCAATGGAGTGAGGTTACTAGACAAATCATCTTAGACTTACTTTCATCTCAACCTGATCCCAGGCACCTAACAGAGAGCCATGATCCCAATTTCCTTCCGAAGAACCTTGAGCTGTCGATCAATGATACAATTGCTTTAATGGCCCACTCGTCCCCTCTAACACGACTGCCTCATTCACAGAAACAAAAATGGTTTACCTCAGACCTTAACTCTCTTCGTCGGAGAGTTAGAAATCTAGAAACGAAGTGGCACTGTTCTAATAATGGCAAAGATCTTAGGATTCTCATGCATCATCAATTAGCTTGTAAAAAAGAAGTAATAAAAGCAAAAAAGGCCTTTTATGATCACTAAATTGCCAATGCTCCTAACACTTCTAAACAGATTTTTTCAGTTGTAAATGAGTTCTGTAATGAGCCAAATGATTCTAACATCACACAGCATACCAGAGTAGCTAGTTGCCCACTTCTCAGGCAAAATAGATTAAATCAGAGCAAACTCATATTAATTTATATAACAACTCGCCACAATACACTTCAAGTTGCTATAAGCCTTCTTCCAACGTCTCACTGGATTCTTTTGCTGAACCTGGCCTTCAAGAAATCAGTGGCTTATTATAATCCACGAAAAGCTCTGGTTCTCCTCTAGATCTTATGTCCCCTAAAATTGCTCAGGACATATACCCAGAATTTGCTTATAGTATTTTATCGATATTTAATTTATCCCTCTCTTCTGGTATGGTTCCTAACATCAGGAAACAATTGGTTATTAAACCTCTTTTTAAAAGCCCACTTTGGACCCTACCGAGCTGCCCAATTATCGCCCTATCACTCAAATACCCTTTCTATTTAAACATGTAGAGAGGGTGCTGCGATCTCTCAAACACTACATTTTGTGGAATCGGCAAACTTGCTAGACAGGGCACAGCTAGGCTTTAGACCGAGTTGGTTCATCAATTATGCTTAGTTTTATGTTTTTAATACAAATCCATTATATACTGAGAATTACTACTCAGAATTAGCTAGTGTGTTGTTTAGACATCATACAATTAAACATCTGGGAGAAGATTATTTATGAATTTCCATCCTTTGTATTCAACAGGATCAGTAATCCTCATTAGCATATGCAATTCTATTGCCTTCATATCGATCTTGTCCATATTGATACATATGTAAATTGGCACATCTTGTTACATTTCTGAAATTATATGTGGGATGCAGTTGGTAAACGTCTCTATTTTTCATACTTCAAATGTGAGGGAATTATTGAAAAAGCTTTATCAATTGGTAACCATGGTTATGATTATAAAGGATGTGAACCTTGTGTTAGTAGCTGGGGCGCTACTGTCTCTTCTTTATGGGTTTCCCCAATGAGTTCCACAGATTCTCTCTCTTTCCTAAGGTCTTTCCATCTGTACTTGGTCTAAAGCTATGAATTTGTTATTTATCATTTTGTCTCTAATTATTTTTTTTAATTACATAATATTGTTTTGATTCATTGTGAAGAAAAGAATATATAAACTGCCCACAGGTAGGGTCAGCTTTATCCAGAAAGTTGGGCTTATTTACTGAGCCACAGAAAGTGTGCAGGAGAGGCGAGTTACCAAATTAGGGATCTTACTTGTCAGTTTCCCCTAATACAACCCATAAACCAGGGCTGTTGTTTTCTCCTCTGCACCTGAAACATTAAGTATAAATCAATTCTAACTCAACTCACTTACCATTAATCTTTAGTGAATTAGTCCTTGAACTAAAGAAGTGCAAGTTATTCTGGGTAAATACATTATGGACTCGATCAAATAATTTCTAAATGACCGCACCAAACAGATACATTTGGGACTTCTCTTTTTTCTACCTTGTGCATTGGAATGTGTTGTCCCTCAATGTTCGACACTATCCCTTTTACTCTTTAACCTACATCTTCTACCAGTAATGGAAGTCCTCCAACATGCCGTAGTGATTTTCTTGAATTATTCTGATGAAACCCAGATATTGGTGGATCTTAAAGAAAGCGACTACTCCTTGTTAGTCAAGATCAAGAATTGCCTGCTAATAGTCAAGACCTGGATGGACATGAATGTCTTGAAAATAAAAAAGGACAAACCGAAATTCTAGTTATAAGTGATACTCCTGACATCTGGTAACCAGCTTGCAGGCCTGATACCTTTGGCCACTGTCCCAGTCCTAAATCTGAGGTTAGGAACCATGGGATTATGTTAGGGAATAAACTAACCCTGAACTCTGAAGTGACGGCAGTAACTAAATCATGGTATACCATCAAGATAATAAAAAGACCTCTCCCTATTTATACTATCCGCATTAGGTGTGGGTATTCAATACCTTAGTTTCCTCGTGCCTGGATTTTAGTAATGCCATTTATTTAGTCTTACCCAACTATATGGGTAAGACTAAATAAATGGAAAATGTCTGCTGTCTGTCGCCAACTTTAAGCTGAAATCTGGTCTGGGTAGCTCATTCTTGGTGATGGCTCCCAAATTATGGAACAGCATGCCTGAAGCGCTGAGGTCAGAAGTAAACCACCTTACCTTCAGGAAGCACTTGAAGACACACCTTTTCAGATGAAGAGGCTGGGGAAAGCAATGTTTCGGGGTCCCTATTAGGCCGCAGTGTTCGTTACTTAATGTCTGTCATGTTACTGCTGTGTTGTAAGTTCAAGCGCCCTGATGCCCTCGGGCTACCGGCGCTATACAAAATAAAATACATACATACATACATATATGATTGTCAGGGTACAAAACATTCAAAACACTGTCATGGCGCCTTGCTCATTCTGCCCTGCACGGTGGTAAGAGAAATGGGTAAGACACCAGCCCATTTCAGAATGTCACTTCATTATAGAAGAACTATGTTAGCATTGGCTTTAAAAGGCCAGGTAGAATATAGTACCCTGAATAAGGTAAGCAAATGTATTCCTGTATTATATCCTATGAGGATATATCATATTATGATTAAGTATAGGTAGCAAAGATAGTATTGTGATACATGCTTAACGGTATGTAATGCACAAGGTAGAGAAAAGAGAGGTCCCAGTTGTATCTGCAATACGTTAAACAGCAACTGTACTGCATAGCAATGCAACAGTATACTTAAATCGCTTTAGTGCTCAAAAAGGCTCCCATATTAGCCTTGTAGTGAAAAACAGCTATATAGCAATAGAGTTTCAGTAGCAACGTCTCAGGCACAAAGAGAAGTGTGTTTTCAAGTTAGCATTAATTAATTCATGTATTAATTTAGGTAACCATTCAGCATAGCAAGGCGCAAAGCAGCTTGACCATGTCATGTATGCATGCATGCTTACATTTGTAGTGTAGTTGGATTGAACAGTCCAGTAAAATTCTTCCCTATGCAAACTTAGAGTTATAATTATAATGAGTAGTCATTTGGAACCAGATCCACTACATTTTCTATTTAGCAAAATATACAGTAACTTTCTTGGGAGATAAGAAGAAGCACCTTGTGACGTTGAGGCCTTGGGCAGAGACACCCAGGGATGTTAGATGGATAAATCCTCTCAGAGCTGTTACTGATAATTCGGCAAGGCCTTTCAACAGTAAGTCCTGGGAATCCCATAATTGAAATATATCATACTAAAATGACCACACGTCTATGTAATTCAAGCATGTACCTCCTGATACAGAAACAGAATTAAACTCAGCAAAAACATGGTGTTTTCAGTACAGGCTGCAAATCATACAGTGTGTGAGGGAGTTGTCTCATGCAGTTAAACAGGCAGAAGTGAAGAGACTGGTGAAGGCTATAAGGCAACTTCTGACCTTCTAAACAAGTTTAGGGCATCTTTCCAAAGAGTAAGTGGGGGCCAGGAGCAGGAGCAATATATAGCTATCTCTGTGGTGGGGAGAGAAACCCCCTTTAAGCAATGAAAGGACAGTGTAGGTAAGGCATGGTATCAATAGCAGACATAGGCAGAATAGATACACGTTGTGAAAAACTTTATTTTGGTATTTTAGTTGGGTTGGTAGAATTCCTAACTGGCCCTAGCTCTAAAATAGGAGTAGTCTCAATGATTAAACAAATAACCAACAAGTCCAAGTCAGTCTAGTCAAAATAAAAAGGCCTATACTAACGAAAACCTAACCTTGACCTCCTTCTCTAATGAAAAATGTGTTAAGATAATTCAAAAGGAAAAATAGTGTCTTAACTGCCAGGCAAAATGTTCCTAATGGTATTCCCCAGGCACCTAGGATGAGCAACCTCATCCTTGGCGCTTAAGGGATTAAAGAAATGTCAGAATGGCTTAGGTAACAACTCCCTTCCCCATGTTCAACAGCACAGGGTCTCGAGAGTTTCCCATAAAGGATAGGTGGGTGGCACAGTTCTATCAGTCCTGCACACTTCGGCTCACTGGTACAATTTAACAGTGCAGGTTTGGGCCTCAAGCTTTCAGTATTTCAATCAGTTCATTAGTCTTTGATTGCCTTCTCATAAACACAGTTTAACTCTTGACTTTTACTTTGCCACCATTCAACACAGGCTTCCCTCCGCCAGGCACAAGCTCATGTCCTTTTCCACATTCACCTTATACTTTATCACAGTTCAGCACAGACTGCCCTCTGCCGGGCTTGAGTCTTTCTTTATATTCTTTTACTGTCGATGACTTTCAAAACTAATAGGGTTTTATATAGACCTCTAAATAACCACTTCAACTCCTCTCTTTAAACAATTCAACAATTAACATTCTTCTTTATCTCGCAATACAAATGCCTCTTGGAATTTGTAGTTTCTTATTCTTTTTACTTTTCCATCTTGGCCTCTTTCAAAGTTCATATGAAAAACCAATAGTTCTTGGCATTTGTAGTTTCTTATTCTCTTTACCTTTGCCCTCTTGCCCGCTTTCAAAGTTCATATACTTTGCCCTCTTGGCATAGTCACAGTTCATATACTTTGCTTTTCACTTATTCAACTTTCACTCGGGATTGCGGTTACGTTCTTGCTTTCAGTTCCCATTTAATACACTTCAACTCAGAACATTTCACAGAGACTTTCGAATGTACAATCCCACCTTGCAGGACCACTCTATTAATCTATATACTTTATTCATCACTCAGCAATTGTCCTATACATTACGTGTTTTATCGGCACATGTGCAACCTTCAACTCTTGGTTACAGATACTTTTTGCGCAAACCGTCTTTTGCTGCCTTCGATACCTCACTGATCGTGTTAATTAGGCTTCACTCTTAAATTCTGTTCTTGTAGCAGTCAAGGTTGTTACTAATGCCCCCTCTGCTCCTCCCCAACTCCTTCATGCACACAGGAGGGTAGTGGCTGCTTTGAAGCATCTTGAAGGTTTCTCCTTCTTGCTCACTCGGTTTCAGTCTTGGAATGCTTGCGGCTTCCCAAAGGTGTGGAAGTCTCGCCTGGCTCTCTCTCGTTCTTCACAGTTGCTGATGAGTCCCTAGGCCTTCCAACTTCCATAGCCTGGTTTACTGCAGCCCTGAAATAGCTGCTCCTTTTCATACCCAGCCTCGCACACAGTGTGCCTGTGCGCACCACCTTTTATCCTGACAGGGAGTGGTAACAAGTGGCATGTGTGTATAGTTAGGATTACGTGCCTGACTCTGCCTGGTCTTGTTAAAGGGAAAGAGTCACTGCAAGTCATTAGAGGTAATCTTCCTAGCCTCATTCCTCATCTTCCTTGGCTCAGTCGTGTTGTCAATGTGAAGTGGGGAGGAATTATGGGGGCTGTAGTTTCCCAAAAAATAAGCAGGGATAGGGGTCAGATGGGTTGTGGGAAAAGGGGGATACCATGTCTCACCATCAGGGTTTTCTCCCCCACTCCCTGAGAACCCCTACCCAGGTGATCCTCCCTCCGCTTGTCCACTCCCACGGTCAGGATCCAAAAGAGATGGCCTTTCCCTGGCCACCTGAGTACGGGATCCCCGGGGACTAGGTTGGGAAACACCCTCTGGTTTTTCACAAGATATATTTCTATGTGCAAGTTTCACTGACAGAAGCTTGACGAAGCATGGGGATAGTAATTTATAAGAGAACACAACACAACACAAAACGAAAGTTACTCTTTAACCTAAGAAGCTTTAAAGTGAGATAAATCAGGATATATGATTTTCCAGGAACACATGTGAGAGGTTGATACACTGCACCTAAAATCTAGATACTAGAACCTGGAGCCCCAGGTCTAGAACCTAGAACCAAAGTCCCGAAACAAGTACTTCCTAGAACAATCTAAAACCTGGCATCTGGAACCTAAATATTTATAAAAAGGCCGAATCAGCCCTTATTTACAAATAGGCAATGTTTGCAAAGCAGAACAATGCTTTAGCAAAATGCCATTAAAAGGCAGCAAGCTGACACGCAAGTAGACCAATGGTTTAACCCCTGCCAGTAGCAGCCAGCTAAAGCAAAGCAACCAAGCAAACATATTCCCCAGTGAATATAAGTCTACCTACACTTAATCACACAGATGTAACACCAGAATGGTGTGAGCATGTGCACAATGGGAAGCAGCTCTAGAAATAAAACCACATACAAATCTATAGCTAGGATGTGAAGACAACCGCTTTCATCCATAAACAAAAATATGGAATTCAAAAGAACCCGTTAAACATAAACCTCAGACTATGCTGTACAGCATAAAGTGGTCAAAATTAAGAATTGCCTATAAGAGTGGAGTCAGTTAAATGCTCCCTTCTGCTATCAGTGTAAATCTGCAAAATGTAGATTCAAATTAAGGCAAGGAGAACACAGCTTAATCTTTCAAATTAGACATGCACAAAGCCCCACATTGGGGCATAGAGCTGCTTCCATGCAGCAGCGCTAGATAAATGACACAGAAGAAAATCACAAAAGACGTCAAAGGAAAGCAGAGTGGAAAGTAAAGCTCCTAGATTTTAAGTGTCGCTATAAGGCACTAACGGTAATTCCTGGTAACGTTTTACACCCTGGTCTTAATGTGTATTCAGTGAGTCAGTTCAATGTGCTATCTGAGGGTGCAGAAGTAAATCCTAGAAACAATGGTGGCATGTTTTTGAGTAGCAACCTTTATTATATGAAAAATGGTTGGTTTCCCTGCCTCTAAGTAAACTAAGGAAATTGTCAGAATGTCCAAATTATAAAGCCTGTCACTGTCTTGTCCCATAAAGCCTACTTCTGTCCCTAACACTAACAACTTAAACCAACTGTCCAGGGATGATCTCTTATTGAAGTAAAGTGTCCTGTGTAGATCCAACCAACAGAAAGGTTCCCAGTCTCTTGGGTAATCCTAAGTAGCAAAATAAAGAAATGTTCAAAATTGTAGGACTCCAAGGTTAGGGTCACAGTCCATTCTCCTAGAATCCTTCTTCTAGGTTTTCTCTCCCTTGTCGGGCTTCCCAGGACTGCACTTTCCTTTTGGGGACTCTCAGGCCCATACTTGTTAACCAAATGTCAATAGGTCATTTGTAATATTCAGACAAATTACAAGAAACTTGAATAACACCAAAAGGTTAAGTTAGAGAAACACCAGTCGTTCTCCTTCCTAAGCTGCCTTCTTCAGAAAGATTCCGACAGGGGTAGAGAATGAGTGCCTCCCTGAGACCCTTCCTCCGCCCACAACACAAGGAGTAAGGAGGGGAAGGACCCCAGGGAAACCCTCTGGGGAAGAAAACCCTGTGTCGATGGCCTCTGGATGGATGTTGTCTGTCTGGAGAGGTTCTTGGTACCCGGACTATTCGCTGAAGAGGAGCCGTCTGAATAAAGACAGAGGAAAGTGGTAAGTTTAAGGAGGGAAACTAGAAGGCAGAATATGGGTAGAGAAAACGAGGAGTACCTGATTGGAAAGGGGATACCACTTATCAAGCTATATTGCAGATCTTCCGATAAGACGCGGATAGGGGTAACCTGTTTCTGCAGAGGTAGGATAATATCAGGTGTCAATTCTGGGTCTATTTCTAACCCACGGTTCTACTAGGGACTGACTGTCAATTCTCACGTACCGCTCGCCAGGGAGTGATTTCTCACTAGTGAACCGATCAGCGAGGTTCAGCTTGTAACGAGTGAGGCTGAGAGAGTCCACTCGAGTCTCCGATGTCGTGCAGGAGTGGGGAGAAGGAGTCAAGTCTGAAAATAGGTGAGTGAAAAGAGTAGAATTACACAGAAGGAATGACAAACAAACTAGTATGCAATAGATCCTAGTATCGAACTCACGAAGCGTTGTTGTGGAAGAGTAGCAACGCGTCCGCGCGTTGTCTGCAGGAACAGATGAATCGGCTCCTGAGCCGGGGGGCGGTCCTTCCACTGCGCTGTCTTGGTGTAAACCTAGACCCGCACCATCCGTAGCGGCGGCCATCTTGGGAGTAAAGATGGCCGCAATCCGTCTAAGAGACCATCTATGCCACAGTGACCATGGTCTCCGCAGGGGCGTGACACCATTCAATATACTCATTATGTTTCTCATATTCATCCCACCAACTTGGCACATTCCTTTTGGCCAAGTGTAGGATCTGTTTGCACAATGTATTCTTCACTTATATTGGGTGTCAGTCCCACACTCTCAGTATTCCAAATGGCTTGATTTCTTCCTTGCCCCAAATATCCTCTCTTGGACTATCCCTCTTTTGGGTGTGTGTCCCAGACTCGCAACATAACTGCTTCGCTCACTCTCCTGCCAAGCAGTTATCTTTTTATGCACTTCTTGTTTGGGTCCCAGACTCCAAATATTCAAAACCAGATTGGTATTCCCTCCTGCCAAATCCAGTTACTTGGTTGAATCGCTATATAAATAAAATAAATACAAATAAATACAAATACAAATGCAAATAATCTCCTGCCAAGCGACAGTCCCAACGTGGACTCTCTTTCTGGGTGTCTTTCCAACTCACAATATTCTGTTTTACTTTGTTTTAGTCTCTCATGTAGGTTAGGGTCCCAGACTTGCAATATTCTGATTGGAATCGCTTTCTCATATGGGTGAGTGTCCCATCCTCAAAACCTCATTTCAGGGTCCCAAACCCTCTTAATGCGGCTTCCATCTTAACCCTCTTCCTCCCCCGGACCTCCAGCACCACTCTGGTACCCCACCTACCTGTTTGCCACCTTCTGGTAAGTACCAGCATTTCCTGAGCAGCTGGTGCATCTCTGGAGGCTCTGGTTATGTTTGTGGCTTCCTCGTGGTCGTCAGAGGCTTTCCTGATATCTGCTTCTTCCAGGCAGTGCATCCTCTCTCCAGGATAGAAAGCCTGGAGATTCCACACAGCTGCAACACAAGCAGTCCTTGCTTCTGGTATCACTCACATTCTCTTCCTCCGCTTTCGGCTTCCCTCCTGTTGGCTCTCGTCCCTTTCACCGCTGCACGGCTCGCCGGTTTCCTCCTTGGGGGATCGTTCTCCTGATGCATCTATGCCGTGGGATGTCTAAACTCCTGTGTTGGGAAAGGGAGTTGCTTTGGGCCAATTAGGTTAGTTGAGTAGCTAGAGGGCTCATTCTGCTTCTCTCTAGTGACACCTAGGCTCCTGATCATCTTTGTCTTCTCAGTACATGCCATACAGTCAGAAGTAATACACTTTACATTTTCTAAATTTGAATCTTGTCAAGTATATTAAGTCAACTAACCTGAAAATAACAGATATTTTCTCTATCAACAGAAGGTAGGGGCGGGCTGAATGTTGGAGAACGGTTTAGGTGTACAAACGTGGTGGCATACCGCGTTCTCTGATCATGGTCGTCCCTAATCCCATAAGGGGTTTCCTCCCCAATGTGGTCCTCCCTCAGTGCACCACCCCCAGGGAGACTATTGTACTGTGGATGCACTGCCCTGGCCCCAAGGGAAGGTACCTCAGGGTAGAAGAGGCGACATTCTCAGATTCGTCACAGCTCTTACACTTGAGAAACTGGTAATGGGATTTAGAATTGGAGATCCAATAATTTTCCATACTGCGAATCCAATCATGTTTCAATATAGATTTGCGTTGTCGACAGGCTATGTCTCACTAGGATTGTTCTTAGGAGCGTCTGGAGAGTGTATGGCTTCAAGGGATACTATTTTGCTTGATATTCCTAGGCCTTCTTCGTTCAAGGGTCGTTGGTTGGGCAAGCCTGTGATATATAGTGATATAATGGTGATTATTCCTTTGCACACGCAAGTATAGAGATGACAGGGTAGGAATTTGACTGGAAAAACACCCAAGGTACAAAAGCGCAGCTTCATATAAGCATTCACCGGCGAAGCTGCCACTCATACACAAATAAAACCACATTGGTACAATCTGAAATGCAATTTCTTGAAAGTGGCAATTCTTTCAATCCCTGATTGGTCACAACTGTCCTTCCAATGCAGACCAGCATCATCAAGCCAAATTGGGCAAGTATACTCAGCACACTAACCCAATATAACATGACATTTACATGGCATGAGTACAGCCCTGAATCTATTCAAATTGGTAGGGCTATATCCATTTTTTCTGTTTCTACCTTCCCAGAAGCGAAGTGAAGGAAAGTTCAATGAATAACCTCCTTCATTGGAGGGGGCACTGTGAGGGCTCAGCAAAGAGAAGCAGACACAAAGAGATACATTTCTCAACATTAGTCATTTTATTAACAGAAAAAGAGGCATGGATGAATTCCTAACTTTGCCTATCCTAACAGGAATGTCCCTTCCTTTGAAATTAAAAAAATTAAAATTGAAATCAAACTCAATCTGACCCTCACACTAACATATACAAGCAGACAGTGCCAGGTAAATGTTTCAAAGTTCAGTTTAATAGAAAAGTGCAACAACACAAACATATAACTTCAACAAAAACACTTCTTTTATCCAGGGTTGGCTCCCTTCCTCTGGATTAGTTCTGGTAAGCTATTCACAATGTTCTTGTCTCAAGACCAGTCTTTTAAAGGCATGTTAAATGTCTCTTTCACCTGATACTTTCCTCAGGATGACAAAACAAAGGTTCCTTACATAACGCTGGTCTGGCTAAGGCAACAAAAAGTATTTTCTACTTTTCGAGATGGCAAAACAAATGTCTTTTTCATAACAGTGATTCAAGAATGGCAAAGGCTATGTCTTTTTAAAGCTCCTGGTTGACAAAATATACAACTGAAACACGTTCTTAATATGACCAAGTCTCTTTTTAAAGCACTAATTCAAAGTAAGTTTCCCCAGTACACTCTCCTGCCAGGAAACCTCTCAATTTCAACTGAAATCAACTCTGCTTTACTCTCCTGCCAGGAATATCCCCTCCTGCCAGGTCTCCTTCCAAAAAGGTTTCAATACCTGATACCCTTATCAGGCTTCTTTGCAACATTCACTCTCTTATTAGATATTCTTACAGTTGCACCTCTCCAGTGGCACAACCATTGTTGACTTCAGTTAGCACTTGTACCAATCTCCCTCACACTGGCATCCCTTATATGAGGGTTGGTTCAAGTGCCTTCTGTCAACCTCTGTTATAATCTCTCTTGGCTCTTGGCATTGCTTGTTCCAGGTTCCCCCAACTGACCTCTTATGCCAGGAGAATTGCACCACATGTGCCCCTGTTGTTCTTTAGGCAAAGTCTTTTGGCTTAGAAAATGCTAGTCACAGGCTTCCCCCAATTGATATCTCATGGCAAGAGAATTGCACCATATTCGCCTTTTTCATTCAATTATATGTGGTCGGTATTTAAAAGTACTTTCACAATCCTGTCTAGATGTTCGCTCGTCTCAGACCCCCTTTGATGTTAGGCTGACTCACTGGTTCACTGTGTTGCAGATGAGATGTGCTCGCGAGGGGCAGCTTCCCCTTCTGGACAGAGTCTCTATGGGTCTCTGCATCGGCTTTCCTGGCCATTGCTGCCAAGACCTGCGCAGCTCTGAGCGATGCCAACCTGCTTCTGGCGGGCATCTCTCGTTCCCCGCAAGGCCATCTGTAGTTCTTGCTCTCCCACCAGGCATGCTTTTCACTCTGGACTCTGCAGCCTTTCCGCCCTCTCTTTGTTCTTCTCGTTCCTGACGTTCTCCTTGCCATCTCCTTTGTCACAGTTGATTGAGATTTAAATGTCCTGCGTAATTGACTGGATTGACAACAAATAGACTGCACATTGTTTTCAATTTCATATTTCCCCTACTTGAACGCCTTATGCCTCGTCCTCGTCACAGTACTTAAAGCTTTCCAATAATTTTCAAATGATTTTGGATCACATTGTTGAACAGTTGTGTTTGAAATACAATCACCAAAAACATCAGATGTTTTATATGCTCTCTGTTCATCATGCACATATGGAGATTGAATAAGGTTCTGGTTAAAAGTGGTTTTCAGAGTTTTACAATCAGATGGTTTCGAGTAATGGCAACAAGCCATCAAGAACTCTGGAATTGAGGGATTTTATTTACAACAAAGAGAATGATACCACTGCTCTCCCTGTGGAGTCACCACTCTCCCCTGACAGCCACCTCCTCTAATGTGATCCACATTCAGAATACCACCCCAAGGGTCAGGATCAGGTAGTGACTGCCTTCCCCTGGCCACATGGGAGGAGGCTTTAGGCTGGGGATCACGATGATAGCACACACATAATATCTTTATATGCATACCATAGGGTGTACAAGCAAGCAATTCTCTGAAGGAACAGATAAGGCAAAGTCAAGTGCAATTTTCCATATGATATTATGACAAATAATGTGAACTTTGTCAAATCCAGAATCATTTGCATACATGTAGAATGCAGAATCATCTGCAAAGCACAATGTGTGTGAATGCTACATACTGTGCAATTTTGAAAATCAAATCTCCTCTGAGCTATTCTCTGAAGAGGCTCTGTTGCAAAGGGTTGTGTAATAAATACAGTACAATGCATTACAATTTACATTGGTAATGTCCGTGTTTTTTGCCTCCTTTTTCTGAGCGTATGCCAAGGGGAGATGGTGAGAGGTAATTCTGCAGTGATCACCTGCAGCCAATGCCATAGTCTATCATTCAGTTACCCAAAAGGTGTGATTTCAGTATTTTACGTTGTACACAAACAGAGCAGGTTATAGGCCTGATTAGGCAATACTAATCTGGCACAGTGTAATATAAGGTATGTATGTAAGCAACCAGCAGTATTCTTACCACTGCAGAGACAAACCTGCAGCGAGTCTGTGATATACGTTTTCAATGTGTAAACATCCCTATAAAACAGGCAGGGTGTGTAACCATTACACAGTCAGTAACGTGCACACGGGCAGTCTAATAGGAATGAGCCTATCAGCAAACAATGTATTTTGTGTTAAAAACACACTAGCACTATTTAGCAGGAAGCAAACGTTTTGAATGCAGTAACTGACGACAAGACGCAGTATACCTCCGAGCGTTTAGCTAAACAAGGTATCAGTCGGCAAGCATTGAGGAAGGGGTGTGCAATCATAGTGAAACCCCTTCAAGTTTAGAAAAACGGTTTAAAAGGCGCACGGCTTTTAATGAAATACGAGAAATAAAAGCACATCCCTCCAGCTCTCTGCTCACTAGATTGGCTACTGAAGAAACCATTTTAAAAAAAAAGCTTTTGTATCATCTTTAAAAGTATTTCAACATCCTGCAGCAGATCCTGTCTCCTCGAAGCTCAGCTCACACGCCAGATACAAAAAGGAGAAGTTAGGTGGACGCTCCTTCCATGTCCAGACGATCGGATGCTGGAATACCCTACCTTCTGAACTCCGAAGAGAACCGAATCTTCTGCCTTTCCAGAAGAAACTAAAACCTTTCCTCTTGAATCAACCATAGTCCTCTGTGATCCTGCAAGTTTGTTATGGGCTTTCAGCACTCAGTTCTGAGCGCTGAGATACCCTCAGTTGATTGTTGTGCTATATAAAACTACTGTTACTACATTTGAAATGACCTCAACGTAGTTCCTCTTGGTTTCCTGAGGGATGTAAATAAACAGAATAAAAACTATTGAATTACTACCAGCTTTATGAATCAACAACGATTCAGAACTGTTTAGAACTGGGGGCTGCAAGTTGTTAAAGTGGGGTGCATCAATCATAGGCCAGATGGACGCACATCACTTGAATAAGATGCTGCACAGCACATCCATGGCATATGGTTGCAGTAAACCCCAGGCAACCTGCTTACGTCAGAAATGTACAGCAGCATCTGTTCGTGATGGCCTGTGATATGCCAAGGGCATGCAGCCATTATTTGTTAAGGACCTTCTGTCTTCCTATGCCAGGGGCATGCTTTAAGCTGGGTCTATGGCACAGTGGAGTAATGCTCCATGATTGCGATATTTGTTGTCCTCATGATCAGAGATACAAATCCCAGCAAGTCCGATGAGCCTACACCATTCTGAGGGCCATAAAATGAGTAACATTGTGATGGGTAAAAATAAACATCTGTTATTCCGTGCCAAGGGGACTCCCTGTGAACGTATGCTTGACAAATACACATATGTTTTGTTTGTTATAATTCATACAATATAAGTGGGCTGCTACCATCTTACCTCAGGGGTGCATTTGCTGCCACTTGCTGCGCCACGATCCCTGTTGTAGAGGAGCATGGGCATGCATGGCAATCAGGTGGGGGAAAAAGCATAATGCTCTCATCTGCAGTAAGGAAGGCATGGTATCAAACATCAAGAAAGACACAAGTGATCACAGTTTAAGGGTGTTTATTGAACTTCAACTGGGTTTGAAACACGGCTATCTAATCATAAATATAAAGATGGGAGCAAGCTACGACCATCAAATAATAATACCACAGTCCAAGTCGAGCCTGTCAAAATAAAAGGGCCTATACTAATAAACCTATTGCCAATCCTTACTTCTAATAGTGTGGGAAACAAAGTTATGCAAAAGAAAAGTATTCAAGAAATGATATGTCAAGATATTGAAGCCATTGGCTTCCCTTCCCCACGTTTTCAGCACGGGACAAGGCGACACACTCAAGCTTAGCCCACTCTCTGGCTTCTCTAGCACAAGGATGCAGTTCAGTAATTCAACATCAGGGACTTCTGTGCCAAAGTCTCTTTGTCATTCAAAATCTCTTATTTCAGAGGGCCTGATGTAACACGACAGAATATAAAAGCTCCTTTCTTCTCAGTATTTTCACTTATACAACTTCTCTGGTAATTTACTGACCACCCCGGGTCCCCCTCTGCCGGGCTCAGACCTACTTTAACACACAATCTTCAATTGGTCTCGCTCTGCCGTGCTCGGACCCGATTCAAGTATTTTTCCAAACTTTCTCTATTTCACCAAAATCAAAGACTTTCGACTGTGCGTGCGATTTTGCTTGATCCGTCACAGGACCACTTCGATTCACATTTATTTGTTCACTTTCAAATGAACTCTCTCTGCTGGGCTCGGATCAAATTTATCTACTTTTGTCACTCCTCAGCTGGATACCTTACAGAGAGCTTTGATTGAGCACACACATGGTGCCGGGCCACTCTGCCAAAGGTATTGTTTGCTTTAAAGTTCAATCACTCATCAACAGCTTACTTCATTTTCGCCTCTTATCACACGCGTTTTAACAATGTTCATCAGGTGCTCACTTTAAAATGTTGCTACTTGCAACCTTGGATTCAACATAGTCCGGTTTTGTATCGATCTGCCCAATTCACCGGCTGTGTTGCTTTCATTGAAGTGGCTTTGTTCTTGGAGTGAAGGACGATACCACGGTGGCTAGTGATTCTCTCGGCCTTTATTATTGATGCGAGAGGGCCCTGGGTATCTCTGACACAGAATGCATTATTCTTCAGTCTGGTTTCCTGGTCTTATGCTTTCTCTCGAGGTTTCAGGAAAGTAACCGTTCCTTGTCGAAAAGGTCAAGGGAATTTCCCTCCTTGTGATCCCCTTTGGTTTTGCCACCTTTCCTCTCTTACTCAGCTGCCGTCTCGAAACTGCTGTTTCCTCATTTGTTTTGCCTCACTCAGAGTGTGCTCTCATCCTCTGCTTTTTTTCCCTGTAGGGAAGTGTAATGGAAGTCAGGTGTGAGTGACTGTTGATAGTTGCCTGACCATAGTATCGGGACATGTCAGGTACATGGCTCGGCTGTTAGTCTGTTTTCCCTTAGAGCGGCTGTCAACGAGAAAGTGTTTGTGTTGTAAAAGGGGGTAGAGTTCCTAAATATTCTACTGGGTAGGATGGGGTAAAGTTGTTACAGGGAAGCGGATACTGCATCTCACCATCCGGTGTCCCACTCCCCGAAGACCCCTGACCCAGGTAATCCTCCCGTACTGGTCCACCCCCAGGAAATCGATCCAAAAGCGATGGCCATGTCCTGGCCACCTGGATGACAGATCCACGGGGACTAATGGATGAGACTCCTCCTAGTTTCTCACACTGCTCACTGTCCTGCCAACTGCCAAGTAAGGATAAACACTGAGGAAGCTGGGGCCCAGGTCGAGGAAGGGGGAAGAGTTATATCCTTGTCCATGGGCTTTACTCCATTCTATTCCAAGTGGTTTTAGCATTTTTTTCCAGGGGTATGATTCCATCTTAGGCTCGGGGTGTGAAGACATACTATGCCAGGGGCTCTCCTGCTCCCACTGCCCATTTGTACCTTTGGCCCTCCTGTTTTGTATGGGGTAAGAAATACACTTCTCATCACAGTTTACTTTCCTGGTTCTCTTGCCTGGTTCGGGTGGCACCGTGGAGGCTGAGGCGTGTGTTGTGTAAGGTCATGGGGAGGAGCAAAGGTAGTCACATGAACAATGGACAAGTCAGGGAGGTTAGTTACCCTATCACTGGCAAGAGTTTTTTGCTATCAAGGAATCCAATGGCAGATTGTGATTAAGTGACTCCGGCTATGCAGGAGTTCTGGGTGGAGTAGTGGCTAACATGCCTACTCTAACCCACACTACTACTAAACCAGCAATTTTACCAATCAGAAAGGTGAAATGGTCACAGCCCAACAGGTATACCTCCTCTTTCCACTTTGGCAACATTGGCTGAGGGTAGGCTATATTTTTCAGGAGGATTGTGAGCTCGTACAAATGCAGCCATACAGGAATAGTGCAGGAGGACCAATCTAAAAGAAATGGCCAAACAAGGTTCTAGAAAAAAATAAAATCGAGCAATGCACACAACTCATTTAAAAAACCAAAGACCCATCCTCATAAAAGAAACACAGAGAATACAGATTTGTGATAGATGGATACTCAGGGTGTAGACAGGGATGAAAACATTTGATTTAAACAGCAAATGTCAAAGTTTAAAAAGACGACTTAAATAAATGTAGAAAAATCACTGGGGTCCTTTAAGGCGGATCAGGGGAACAAGGCATCTTCAAATCATGTATCTGTTGTCTTTGGGGCACAACAGTGTTGTTGTCGAACCAGCAGTCTGGTCGCTTTCAGGGCCAGACAGGGTTCACGTCAAATAGCAGCAGCAACTGGTTCCAACAGATCAGTGCTATTCTGCAGCTGCAACGAGTTGAAGAAGTTGCGATGGCATGCAATGTCAGGTTGGCGGTGACAGAAGATTTGGTGGCCTTATGTGTGGAAAAGCATAGCATGGCCTTCAACAACAAGTGGACTTTGCTGGCTCAACACAGTGTCAGGATATTGCAGCGTCAATGGCTTGGATCTCGAAGAAGATGGAAACCAGATGACTGTGCCAAGTTGAGGAAGCTAGAAGACTTGGTTGGTCTTCAGAGATTCAGTGCTGATTGAACTTGGACAAAGTAAAGGTGCTCAAACCGGCATTGAGTGCTGTTCATAGATGCAGGGAGAGTGCAGAGTTACTTCTTTGGTTCTGGAGTTGATGGGAGACCTAGTCTAGGGACTCAGGAGCAAAGTAAATGCTTTCTTTCTGCGGTTGCACTCAATGACATTTGTCTGGTACCAGCAAGGTTCCTTCACCTTCAGTGAGCAGGATCTTGGTTCCAGTGCACAGGCAGCTGAGAGTCTTTTGTCCACACCAGTGTCACCCCTGCTGTGCCCTTTCAGTGGCTAGGTAGAAGAGCTTTCTTCCTCCTTGAAATATTCCGTCTTAACCTTTATGCCAGTTGACTTTGGAACAGGCTGTTTCCCCAATAGAGCTTCTGATTAATCCTTCTTGTCTTGAAGTCCAAAGAATCAACTATGGGCCAGGGATTCCCTCCTTGCCCCTTTGTAAGAAACCTGAGGGTATTCTCCAGAGTAGACCTCAAGAATCCGTTATTCAGGTGGCCAAGGGAGGGCTGGCTCTCTCAGATCCCAAACCTGGGGGTGGAAGAGCGAGTTAGGATTACCTGGGTAGGGGAGCCGGGGGTTATACTTGGGGGAATGCCCATGGTGAGACATATTCTACCAGGGACGAAGTCCCTGAGTATTTTTTTAATTTTGGTTATTCCACATCTACCTCCCTTCCAACCACCCCTACATCTCTGGTAAACCAACTAGGAGCCCAAACCTTGTTACACTCAAAAACTACAACTCCATAATCCTTTTTTTCCTGTTTTCCACCCAAATACTCTCCATCCTTATTCTACAGGGCCCTTTGATTGTTATTTTCTGAACTTTGAATCAGTGTTAACAAAACACTACCATTCCCACAATCCCCTCTATTCATTTCACGATAATACTTTGGTCATTCTTTTCCACATCAATCTGGTTATTATTTCCTGAACTCCGATTTGCATTGACCAAACACTACTGTTCCCCTGTTCCTGTCTATTTCATAAACCCTACCAAACGTCAACCCCCTCCCTTTATGACACCAACACTCGCTTACATCATGAGAGACAATGGACTAATGCACAAACTGTTTACCTGATATGTCCCAACTCAAGGGTTAGGCAAAGTCAGGCAACTGACCAAAATCACACACACCTGACGGCCCTTTCCTTTCCCCACAGGGATAAAAGGTGGAGCAAGAGAGCACAATATGAGCAAGGCAGACCGCACAACATGAGAGCTAACTCAGCACGGCAGTTCAAGAGGAGGAGAAAGATGTTGCATACGGAGAGGGTGACAAGAAGAGAAGCGGTCTTGCCCTTTCTGACCAAGGCCTCTGAAACCTCCGCAGAAGGAATCACAAGGCTGCAAACAATAGCCAGCGTGTGTTGCAGCAGATGTCAATGTTACTCGAGACCCTCCTCTGCTGATAACCAAGCCGGGAAGAGATGCTGATCTCCGTGGTACCCTACTTGACTCCAAAGAGAAAGAAAGCCAAGCGGTTCATCACAGCCGGTGAGTCGAGGGAAGAGTCGATAATAAACAGAACTGTGTTGAATGAAAATAGCATGCAGATAATTGATCTGTGAAAGCATAAAGCGCTATTGATATGAGAAGGGGGGAAAACAGCAGCAGAGGAGTTCCGCACCAAGATGTCCCTGGAAGAAGGCGAAAAGGGGGTCAAAGTGGTCATACAGGGGTCTTGTAAAATACTCTGTACAGTTGAAAGTCTTTGACCAACAGATGATTGTGAAGCAAAGGGAAATGAATCTCGCTTGGTTAAATTAGCGAATGAACAGTGTGTTGCAAACATTGGCAAGAGTGAACCCGGCGGAGGGATGCTGACAAAAACGGGCAAAGCCTGAAGTCCCTATGAACAGTGTGTTGACAGGAGTGAACCCGACTGAGGGATGTCCACAGTGAACTGCTTGAATTATGAAGCTAAGGGAAATGACTCCCACATCATAAGAGTTGAATGAGAAAGATATGATTGGCAAGAGTAAAACCGAAGGAGAATGCCGATAAAAGGGGGCAAAGTATAAAGTCCCGGAATACAGTGTGTTGACAAGAGTGGACCCAACCGAGGGATGTCCACAGTGAACTGTTTAGCAAAAGGTTGCAAAAGTGAACCCGGCAGAGGGATGCCAACAAAAAGGGGCAAAGCCTGAAGAATTGTTTAAAAAGACATTAAGATTTGTGGATGCAAGAAAACCCATAGTGAAACCAAAGGAAAGAGGCTGACGTCTGAAAGGGGTCAGAGCCTGAATGAGGGAGATCCAGGGGTGGAAAGTCATCACCCCAAAGCTCATTTTGGAAAAGGAACTTTTTGTTTGTTTTGTTGAATACATCAGGCCCCCCGAAGGCAAGAGCCTTTTATTGAAAAGAGACTTAACCATCGAAGAACCTGATAGCTGGTACGGAACTGTCAGCTTGTGCTGGGAAAGCTCGAGTGTGTGCTGTGCTCAGGAGATCCACCTTGTCCCATGCTCAAAACGTGGGGAAGGGAGACCCCTGACAATCACATCCTGACTTAATATTTGTTAACACTTCTTTCTTTATTGAAAACCCTATCCCACACTCTTTCTGTAATTAGTTGTAAGGATTTGGCAGTAGTGTTTTTTAGTATAGGCCTTTTTACTTTGACAAGACGCCACAAGGACTGCCTTATTTTTCATTTGATGGTCGGAGCTTGCTCCCATCTTAAATTTAGGTTTAGGTTAGACACTTTCCCACCCTGCATTTACAGTTTAATAAATACCCTTGAACTGTGATCACTGGTGCCTATCTTTGCTGTTGCCACTATGAGTTCCCTACATCTTATAGAGGCAAAATGCTGTGGTGGCTTGGTACAAAGGAAGCCTGTTGTCAGGGGTCCTTCCAGACCGCTGTAACAAGTGTCTTTTGCCTTCTGGTATCATACCCAGAATGTTTTGCTAGCAGGAAGTGGGGAGTGGGTAGGACGTTTAGGGAGCACTAGCAGAATCCAATATGGTGGATCCCCTCTCTTGATCTAAACCTCTCTTCTGGTGTACTCTAACTCCAGGCTCTTCCCGTGTCTGCCTACTTCAAAAGCAGTCTAGCAATCAGCACACTGGTGTGAGAAAAACATTGTTATGTCTGGACTGTCTTTGAAGCACCGGTTTCTAGGTTGTGACCTTTATATGGGGGTCAAAGGGGCAGCTTCCTGGGGAGGGTGCCACATTTCTGTTCTGGATAAGCCCATGCTAAACGGCTAATATACACCCAGAATTGTCATGAGTGAATTTCCTCACCAAGCATACAGTACTGTAACATCCAACTGCTGTGGCTGTATAATTCTGTAACCTCAGCAGCCACCATATCATGACTAGACATGGCTCATATGTACACTTTAGCATCCACCAGGTAGATTGAATACACAATACTTATGTTTTTAACCAGATGTGCAGATGATTGAAAAGGCACCTTGCCTGTTAAAACATTGTGTTCCAGCAGCTGCCAGGAATGCACATGTGACCTTTGATACTGCCCCGCTGCTTCTACCAGTCAATCGCTGGGGATGTCATTTGGCCATGCTATCCAATGTACATGAGCGCACTAAGCTTTTGGCATGGAACATTTATGAAAGTTGGATTTTTTTAGCAGATCTCATTTCTAGAAACAAACTTACACGCATAAATGTATTAATACAAATGAAAAAAGCATTGGCCTTTACACATCGCAGATGGCATATATGTTATTTTATTTGGTTTTATATAGCAGAGTACTTCCATTTTCACGGTCACTTGGTCTGTGGGTATGCAGAAAAAAGTTTATGGTTTTGTTGGTGGGCGCAGAGGGAGCAGTGTAAGATTGCTTTGCGGTTGTGTTGCTGTATGCAGATCAGAAGGTACTAGGCTTTGTGTGCGTGCTAAGCTTAAATGTGTTTTTGGCATGTAATGTATTGTTATGTGGCCTAGGTGTACTCTGAGCTGCATGTTGTGTATCATGTTAATGTTTGATATGGTATGTTTGAGTTTATAGCTGTGTGGGTGGTCTATGGGTTTGGGTCTTTCCTTCAAGCATAGGTTTGTGTTTTGGCTTGCATCAGTGCATGCTGGGTTTGTGCTTTGTGGTGGTTCTGGTTGTAACACTGAGTGTAGAGTGTTCTGTGGTGTGCTCGTATGCTATGGTAGTTATGGCGGGGGACTGAAAGCATAGAAAAGAATCAATATCACTGTGTAACAATCAGGGAGCAAATGTTGTAGTGAACCCTACCTAATTGTAAACGTCACATTGGACCGCACTTAGTGGCAGACCACACAGTGTGAACAGCAGGCAGCCAGTAACACAGTGGAGCCCCCTAAAAGCAGACATTGCGGTGGAAATAGCAGAGAGCAAATACATATGTTGACAGATCTAGCGGTGAAGCAATCTTAAAATCTTTGACCAAGCAAGTTCCAGAATCATGGTGGGTGGCCGCACATGTCACGGGTGAGTTAGGAAACCCGCCACTCTTCGCCACAACCCTTTGCTTAATGGCAAGACTGCTGTGAAGTGACTTGGTATGTGGTGGGGGAGGTGTGGGTCATGTGACTGTTATATCAGCCAATCGTGGGCCTACAGGGGCATGCAGAAGCTGTGGGGGGATGATGTGGAGAGTTTGGCATGGGTAGGAAGGGAGATGAGGGAAACGAAATTGTGACAAAGGTTTTACAGATGCTTTAGTTCATGGGTGCACAACATACGGCACGCGGGCCAGTTGCGGCCCGCCATGCTCTTTTGTCCGGCCCGCGAGGTTGTCTTCCGGGCCGGACAAAACACTGGCCCTCATTGGCTCAGCAAACACACGCACCACGTCACTCCTACGAGCCACGTAATCCGTGTGTGCTGCACCAATGGAGGGCCAGCACTACGGCTGGTGTGGTCCATAATGCTTGATGCCGGAAGGCATTTCAGCCTTGGACCACGCCAGCCGTAGTACGATTCCAGCGTTCCAGCTTACCTGCTGCTTACCTGCCTTCCAGCACGTCTCCGGTAAGTGGTCTGTTTGTGTTTGTGTGTCGGGTTTGTTTTGCTTTATGTTTGTGTGTGTATGTTGGGGTGGGGGGGGTGTGTCGGATGTGTATGAATGTTTGGATTTGAATGTATTTTGTGTGTATGTTGAGATGCGGGGGCGGGGGGGTGTCGGATGTGTATGAATGTTTGGATTTGAATGTATTTTGTGTGTATGTTGAGATGCGGGGGTGGGGGGGTGTGTCGGATGTGTATGAATGTTTGGATTTGAATGTATTTTGTGTGTATGTTGAGATGTGGGGGTGGGGGAGTGTGTCGGATGTGTATGAATGTTTGGATTTGAATGTATTTTGTGTGTATGTTGAGATGCGGGGGTGGGGGGTGTGTCGGATGTGTATGAATGTTTGGATTTGAATGTATTTTGTGTGTATGTTGAGATGCGGGGGTGTGGGGGGTGTCGGATGTGTATGAATGTTTGGATTTGAATGTATTGTGTGTGTATGTTGAGATGCGGGGGTGGGGGGGTGTGTCGGATGTGTATGAATGTTTGAATTTGAATGTATTTTGTGTGTATGTTGAGATTGCGGGGCTGGGGGGGTGTCGAATGTGTATGAATGTTTGGATTTGAATGTTTTTTGTGTGTATGTTGAGATGCGGGGGTGGGGGGTGTCGGATGTGTATGAATGTTTGGATTTGAATGTTTTTTGTGTGTATGTTGAGATGCGGGGGTGGGGGGTGTGTCGGATGTGTATGAATGGGTGCATGTTTGTGTGTGTGCTGAGTTGGGGGGTGGGGGTTCGGGTCTGTATTGGTGCTGGTTTGTGTGAGCTGATTTGGGGGGTGGGGGGTTTGGTTGACGGTGAGGGGGCCACGGGGTGGGGGGTTTGGTTGGGGTGAGGAGGCCATGGGGCATAGTGTTTGGTTGGGGGTGAGGGTGCCATGGGGCATAATGTTTGGTTGGGTGTAAGGGGGCCATGGGGCATAGTGTTTGGTTGGGGGTGAGGGACATGGGGCATAGTGTTTGGTTGGGGGTGAGAGGGCCATGGGGCATAGTGTTTGGTTGGGGGTGAGGGGGCCATGGGGCATTGTGTTTGGTTGGGGGTGAGGGGGCCATGGGGCATAATGTTTGGTTGGGTGTAAGGAGGCCATGGGGCATAGTGTTTGGTTGGGGGTGAGGGACATGGGGCATAGTGTTTGGTTGGGGGTGAGGGACATGGGGCATAGTGTTTGGTTGGGGGTAAGGGGGCCATGGGGCATAGTGTTTGGTTGGGGGTGAGGGGGCCATGGGGCATAATGTTTGGTTGGGTGTAAGGGGGCCATGGGGCATAATGTTTGGTTGGGTGTAAGGGACATGGGGCATAGTGTTTGGTTGGGGGTGAGGGGGCCATGGGGCATAGTGTTTGGTTGGGGGTGAGGGGGCCATGGGTCATAGTGTTTGGTTGGGGGTAAGGGGGCCATGGGGCATAATGTTTGGTTGAGTGCAAGGGGGCCATGGGGCATAATGTTTGGTTGGGTGCAAGGGGGCCATGGGGCATAGTGTTTGGTTGGGGTGAGGGGGCCATGGGGCATAGCGTTTGGTTGGGGGTGAGGGGGCCATGGGGCATAGTGTTTGGTTGGGGGTGAGGGTGCCATGGGGCATTGTTTGGTGGGGGGTGAGGGGGCCAGGGGGCATAGTGTTTGGTTCGGTGTAAGGGGGCCATGGGGCATAGTGTTCGGTGGGAGTGAGGGACATGGGGCATAGTGTTTGGTTGGGGGTGAGGGGGCCATGGGGCATATTGTTTGGTTGGGGGTGAGGGGGCCATGGGGCATAGTGTTTGGTTGGGGGTGAGGGGGCCCTGGGGCATAGTGTTTGGTTGGGGGTGAGGGTGCCATGGGGCATAGTGTTTGGTTGGGGGTGAGGGGGCCATGGGGCATAGTGTTTGGTTGGGGGTGAGGGACATGGGGCATAGTGTTTGTTTGGGGGGGGGTGGGGGCCATGGGGCATAGTGTTTGGTTGGGGGTGAGGGGGCCATGGGGCATTGTATTTGGTTGGGGGTGAGGGACATGGGGCATAGTGTTTGGTTGGGGGTGAGGGGGCCATGGGGCATAGTGTTTGGTTGGGGGTGAGGGGGCCATAGGGCATTGTCTTTGGTTGGGTGTAAGGGGGCCATAGGGCATAGTGTTTGGTTGGTGGTGAGGGACATGGGGCATAGTGTTTGGTTGGGGGTAAGGGGGCCATGGGGCATAGTGTTGCACTCCAAGAGTGAACCCAATAATAAAGCTAAAACAGGCACAGTTAGGAGATGTTCATCCTTGGCTTTTTTGAGGAAACCTGACTCAACGAAGGCCACACACCTCTTGGGCAACCCAAATAGCAAACTGTAGCAGTCCAAAATAACGGCATGTCCAATCTAGGGTCAATAAAATATATATAAGTTAATTAAACAGGCGAGATACAATAACTAAATAGAAATAAATTATAACAATGGAAAATGTGTAGTACAAAATGTAAGTTTGAAATGCAAATAACAATCCTTACCCCTCAAAAACATTCTTTTTCCATGTGTTTAGTACAAATTGGGGGTTTAAAAAGCCACCTGCCACGCCCCGCCTACCGTCCGCCCACATTTACTTTTCGGCCCACTATAGCCCTCATGTAAGGTACTTTCAGCCCTCTGTCAAAATCAGTTGTGCACCCCTGCTTTAGTTCAATGCCTCATCTGGATGTTGGGCCTTCACCATTGGATTGCTGGGCATTGGCTTTAGAGGGGTGGGTCATAGGACCATTTCTTCCAACTAGGGACTTTTAGGAAAGTGAGGGACACTGGAAGTGATTGTGGAGGGTTTGGATGTGGGTGGCAAGAGCGTGGTGAAAGGACAGTGCAGCAATAGATGGAAACAATCCTTGTTTCAAGTCTTTATCTAGATGCCTACCTTGCGCCTTTGTTTTTGGCTGAGCAGTCATAAGGGTTGTTCAGGGATGCAGATAAGATAATTTTCTTATTAAAACATGCACAATTACAACAGTGCCCAACAAACTGATCAAGAACAAGAAATCTATATTTCTTTAATCGGAATATGATGTACGAATTTAAAATATGACATTGACAGTAATGTAGCTAGCAAGATAAGGACTATTAAGCTCATTGGTATTACCTCTAGTAAAGTGCGTAACTACAAGGAATATCCCTCTAACAAAATGTTGACCAATGTAAAGGTCGTAGAACATTACTATTGGTGGAGAGTTGAAGGGTGGGAGGTATGCTGGGTTTCCACACAGTTGTAGGGGTTTAGAGGATCAACATGTGGGTATGGTTGGATGGTGTTGGGTTGTGCAGTATTACATTTTTGCTTTATATGGTCGAATGGACTTCCGTCATCAGTAGTCGAAGCAAGAAAGAAGCAATGAGGGTGCAGTGGCAGAGTAGATATAGACTAATCATGATCTCCTTTACCCAGTATCTAGATGCTCAAAAGCAGTGAAAGGTCATTGAAGAACCATCTCGGGAGGATAGCTCGGGAGCAACATGCTCACACGGAGCAACACAGGTTCGATCCCCGGGTTCGAGCTTAGAAACCTCTGGGTATTAAGCACGTTATAAATAATCTATCATATCATATCATATCATCATATCTGCTCGCCAACCGTTAATACTCCAAGCCATAATTTGCCAGAAGTGATGAGAAATGCAGGATTCCTAATACCATGGCAATACACTTAATGAAGAATACACGGTCAAGTCCATACTCGAGTATTCATTATTAGTTGCCACATTATAAAAAAGGTTGAATGGAAAAGCACAGTGTCGACTCATAGACGTCATTAATGGTCATTAGGGATCAAGGTGAAGGTGTCTATGAGTGTTTGAATTAAGTTTATAAAAGCTAGAAAAACACATAAGCAAGGAAGTGGGCAAGAGAGATACCGGAGGAGGGAGACAGTGACCCACTAAGGGATACCAACCTTTGAGTAGGTATATGATATGATATGATAGGTTATTTATAACCCGCTTAATACTCAGAGGTTTCTAAGCGTGGTCCCGGGGATCGAACCTGTGGTGCTCGTGTCGTCTTGCTTCCAAGGCGAGCACGTTGCCCCTCTGCTATCCTGCTGAGACGGAGGTACACGGAAGATGCACGAGAGAGTCAAGTCTGATGCAAATTGTGGATTTTAAAGGATCTATGAACCTTTTCAGCCAGTCAAACTAGAAGGCGAACTGGCTGTGGCATCATACCAGATTATCTTGGAGCATATTTATGCATTTATGCCCCACCAACAGCTGAGGAATAGGGTGATTCGGAAGCATGAATATGACCCTGATGTTCAACAAAAGAAGAAGGACCTAAGTAGACAGTTACGGAAGAACAAAGGGCTTAATGGGGAGGCACATACAATGTGTGTATAGTCAATGGTTTAGAACCCATAGATATGAAATGCTGTTGAAAGATGTTTGCAAGATGTTATCCCTGGTGGAATCAAGGGATGTGGGTCTCTTTTGGCGGTTGGTTAACAACACTATTGCTCTGTCTTCCTATGTCCAAATCAATCCCATCAGTGAACAAGTCTGGGTTGATCACTTCAGTGGGTTTACAAAGAGGTGGCTAATGAGCAGCAGCAAATAGAATTGCCATCGGGATCCTGACACTTGGATATTTCTGGGGAGGATATCTCCGTAATAATTAGTCATATTAAGAACTCGCAGGCGCCAGGTCCCAACAGTTTATCTAATGACGTTTTGAAATTAGATCCAAACTTGTGGGATCGCGTTTTGGGAATTGTCTTCAGGGGAATCATATCATCTCACCAACTGCCGAAATCTTGGTTGGAGTCGATATTGGTCCCCATTCATAAAAAGGGTCAGCCATTGTGTCCAAGCAATTACAGACCAATTGCCTCACTGGATATTCCCTCAAAAATGTTTGCCTCCATACTCCTGAGAGATTTGTCCTGCTGGGCTAAGAACATGGGTAGGTTGGACCTACTTGAGATAGGTTTCCGAAGGGGAATTGGCACAAACACTAACGCTTTTCTTGTCGGACTGCTGAAGAGGGAAGCCATGGTGAGTTCAAAATCTGTTTACGTAGCTTTTATTGACTTCTCCATGGCTTTCAACAGTGTTGACAGGCAGGTTCTGTGGCATAAATTGTCATTGTGGGGTTGTCTGGAGAATGTCCTTGGCATGATTGTGGCTCTGCACTTAGATACATTTGTGAGAGCGAGATTGAACGGTCAGGGTAGGTTTTCCAGTCCTATTGAAACCAACCACAGCCTTAAACAAGGCTGTGTTTTGGCACTTCTACTCTTAAGTCTGTTCATCTCCAACATCAATGAAATATTCAAAAATGTATGCTGCTTCTCCCCGCGTTTTGCCACTTCCCGTCTGGATTACTGTTGTATGCAGACGACTTAGCCTTGATCGTATTTACCCCATTTGGATTACAAGATAAATTGGAGGCACTCAACGGATACGCTAGTAGGAATGAACTAATAGTTAACAGAAAAAAATCTAAGGTTCTCTTTTAAAATTGAAGTTCAAGAACTTTCCTTGGTCCCTGCGAGGGGCAGTCTTAGAGACATTTCCCAATTTCCTGCACTTGGGGATTCGTTTATTTGAGCCCCGAATTAAAACTGAACTGCAGAGCCACTACCGTTCTAAAATGATAATGCTGTCCACATCAGTGTTGAACTGTAGGTACGGTCACTATTCTTTAGTTCCAGTCCTTAATTTCTATAAAATGGAGGTGCTGCCAATAATAACGTATGGAGCAGAACATGTGGGACTCCCAGCTCAGTTGGACTCTCACGCGCTGGAAGGGTTATTCTGGCGTAAGGTCTTGAAGTTACCCAATGGAGTGCCAGCAGCAGTCATGCATTATGATCTGGGGTTGTCCTCTATTTAATTTCACATGCTATGGAAAAACCTATTTCTGCTAAACAGGATAGATTGTGCTGAGGAGGGCTCAATCCGGTGGGAAATGAAGATCCTACTGGAAAACAAATATTGGGCCTCCATCAACGAATAGGAAAAAGAATGTGATATCCTGTGTGAAGAATTCTGTATTTCTAGAGAGGTGGTTTTGCAGCATCCTTCAAAGGCAAAAAAGAAAAGGCGAGAAATGGACTGGATCCATAAGAGAACTATGTTTGTGTGTAGGTCTATTACTTGATGTGAGGTCTGTAGGAGTTTGTCTGGCTTATCTGAGCAGGTCCCTGTGTAACTCCTGGCATGCACAGATGATGCGGTTGATGCTAAACTTGCTACCCACTCACAAAATCATGGCTGCAAGAACTAAGACACCTAGAGACCAAAGAACATGCAGATGTTGTCTCCTCCCTGACCGGGTGGAAACCCTAAAACACATCTTTTTACATTGCCAGGCTTTGAATGACCGACATCACTATTTCAGTCACTTACTGCAACAGTATGAACTTATGTCTAGTGAAGTGGTGTGGCAGCTCATTATGGTTTCATACGACCAGAATCACTGGATGGTTGCAGCGATGCCTTTTGTAAAAGACGTTTTTATTATGTAAAGATGTGGATTTTGTATTGCAAGGTGATAAATTGATGATAGTCATTTTATCGGATTGGCACGTATGAACTTAAATGGAACATTGAATGCTGGTTCTTTTTTTAACTTATTCTGATTGATTGTTAGTTTTTGTTAAAGGTTATTTTTAACCATAAATCTTTTTTACAAATGTTTAAAAAATGATATTTATTAAGCAACGCTGGTCAAAACTACTAGCCACAGAGTGAATTAACTCATCAAACTGGCCAAAATTGGCCAACAGAGTGTGCAATTTTGACCAAAATAACTGGCCCACACTAACATTTTGTGTTTTTGGTTCGGTCATGGGCCTATCGCCCTATAGGCCAGTGGCCTAAATGATGACTGACTGAAAATCAACCCGGGACCAGTAGGGAGTAAGTCAATGGTTATATTGAAGGATCCTTCACCAGTGTGGGTGACCATAGTGGAGGATGGCTAGTATTTGCCTAGACCAAGTGACATTGTACAGGAGGGCCAACATTTGACAGGAACGTTTATGTAAAGGAGGGGCCCCCAGGAATCTCGACCTACATGGAACTGCGAGTGACTTTGGTACTTTGTGTCAAGGGAAATTCCACTGACTAGGAACCCAGGGTCACTGTCCCATCATAAGCCTAGCTCCTTGCCTTATGAACATAGCTTTCATGTGTTTTGTTGTCTATCAATCCTCGCATTTATTAGGAGGGTCATGCACATTTCTTTCCTTTACTCCCACCCAGTGACTGAATGCTGCTGGGTCCTTTGCATGGCGCACAAAGCAGTCTGAGCCATAATGGAGAGCTTGGTTAGCTGGGGCATGGGGTCTGGACAATGGGAAAGACAACCCCTCATCTTTCATAGTGTCCCCGCAGAATTTACATAACCCAAGGGGTGTGAGTTGAAGGTATTGACAAAATTAGTGCCAGACTGATCTGTAGCCTAAAACGAAAGCATTGTGAGTAGCTGATGGGGTCCTTCCCTTGCTGCATCTCTGGTAGCCAAAGGTGGATTGATGATTGCTGGGATGACACTTCTATGTCTTCCTAGGGATGCACAGGGCTGCCAGGAATGCTGAGCCTTCATAACACTGGTCACAGATAAAGATGCTATGGTGGGAGATGAGTCTCTGAGATTCATTCATAAGAAGGAGCTTTGTAGAATCCACAGGCCAGAAGTGTAGGGGTGCACTAAGATCTTATGAGAGCAACAATATAACATAATGTTTTAAAGGGTTGCCCAGCAGCCGCCTGCCACTATGTTGAGAATATATAGAATTCTTGCTATGTAATTGGTGGGTTTCCAAGCCTACAACACCAGCCAACTGTGTATGCCCATGGCTTAATTGACCACCCACCTTTTTCGGTGAGCAGATACAAGTCATTGCAAGAGGATTGAATGCTAGCACTCAGCATCAACCAGTGGCCTAAGTAATTGAACGCTTCCTAAATGGGGTTGCTCTTTTAGTGTTTCACTTATTCAGTGGTAAGACCAAGGGATGTCAAAGAGACGTTCAGTTCCTGCCTAGTGGGCTGAAGCCACTCGATCTAATAATTCCCCATTTGATTGTCACCACACAAGGATCATCTCCGTCTTCTCTGTATGGAGGGTTAGATACCAAATGTCAGATGTATATCAGAAGGGAGTAATGCTTTCTGGGCTGCCCGAGGCCCCTGGCATGCTTTTACAGAGATCTGTCCATTGTGTCCTGGAAACATGATTTTTGTACCTGACTTTATTTTGGACAAACATTTTTGTTCTAATTTTAATTGTTGTTGTTTTCAAAGCCCATTCCATAACCAATTCAGATAGATGGGGATTAGTGCTCATAATTGTCAGTATGATCTTTTTCAAATTGCTTCCATAATCACTGCAGAGAAAATAATTGGAGTATCCACTGTGCAGCAAATTCTGCATATCGATATTTCCAAATTCCAGTTGTGTGCATTGAAGCAAAACATTGCCAGCAATGGGCAAATCCAACATGTTAAGAATGCAATCTCTTTCGGATTCAGATTGCTCAGGTGCGTTAAAAAATATTTACTTATTTGCAAAATCCTTTCCTAACTGCAAAGGTTAAACCAGGAACGTTCTGTATTCTCATTAGGGTCACTGTTCACTTAGGAAATGAAATATGCTAAACAGAAATTCAAACTCATTTGTGAACCTTGTAATGTAATCATCAGGTTTAACATAAGCAAAGAAGTAGTGTGTGTAAAAGGTGTCCGGAAGTGTCAGGAGCTGCCACCAGAGGGGGTGAATAAAGGGGTTGGGCATTAAATTCAGCAAGTTCTGCTTTGTTTTTACAGTGTTTATTCCCCCTTAACAGGGAAATGCAGACGGTGTGCAGGTGAACTCTCCAAAACTTTACAAATTCCGTAGCACAATGTTCCAAGCCATAGTGCTGTGGCATACAGGCGGATGGGGGATCCCCTGCTACATGGCATAACAGATGCCACCCTGGCACCTTTCAAAGCTGTCCTCCTTGCAGTGGCAGCATAGATCACTGATCTCAGCAACGTGGACCAAATCCTCTTTCTATATGAATTTAATTTTCTCCCCGTCACAGTACACATTTAAGGTCTGTTGCAATATGAACAAAGCGCTATAGTCTACAAACCCCGACTACCCTGCAAGCAGGCTTGCTCTCTTCACAGCCCATGGTACAACCTGGAACCCATCCATCACTCAACTGAAGTGCAGAAAGCCACAGAAGAAAAAACGAAAACAGCGTTCTTACTTTATGCAACAGCACTGTAGAATGTTCCCCCTCTGCAGTTAAAATTCACTCACCCCTCCACGTTACACAAGAAACGGAGCACTTTACTGATCCTCCTGCACCTCCCCAGGTCGTGGAATCTGGATACTGTAACTCAGAATTGTGGCCACAGCTTATAGCCATACCGTCCAGATTCCTAATCATATGTGCTCTTCTAATCTACATTAGTACCCGGCGCGCGGCGCAAAGAGAATACTGTGTGGTGATTGGCTCATTTGCGAGCCATACCACACGGTATTCCCAGTTACGCCGTGCGTGCCGGCTACTCTGTTCCCCGCGAGGGGTGTGGCAGCCCCTCAACCAATGAGGAGGCCCGAAACGGGGCCATCCCCGCTCCGAGCCTCCCCGCGGCTGAGAGGCTGCCTTTGCCCCCCGCCCGGGACTCGGGTAAGTCTTTTTTTTTGTATTCCCTTCCCTCCCACCGCCCCCCCCAACTTACCTTCTTGTTCCTGTGTCCCCAACGGGGGGCGAGGGAAGCCTCCAGCCGGGGACGCAGGTACGTTTTTTTTTTCCCCTCTCCCGCCCTCCCAACCCCACTTACCTTTTTTTAAAATCCTTTTTTTCGGGAGCAGACGCGCTGGGAACACATGTGTTCCCAGCGCGTCTGCTCCCGATGGCCGCCATGGAAAGGGAAAACGGTCTCCGTTTTCCCTTTCCATGGTGGCGGCCATTTTCTTGGTTTATTTTTTTTTCTGTTCCGAAATGTTTCGGAACAGAAAAATAAAAAGCTATTAGTACCCCGGTCTAACGGGCCGGGGTACTAATGGCAATAAGACCCTCGGCGGCGGGCCAATACCGCCCACGGTAATGCCCGGGGCTTTGTTAAGGCCCTCGCTACTCGGGCCTATGACTACGCCCCCGGGCATTACCTGGGGCGGTATTGGCCTGCCGCCTCGGGACTTATTGCCACAATGTCTACCATATCTTGCTCTCTGTACTTTGCACCAAAATTGGGCTTCTGTTTAATTTGTTGAGTTCAATTGCAGCTCGTGAACTTTTTAATTGGTGGGACGTAACTATTTCCCATGAATGATCATGAGTGCCAAACATAGCGAAGGAACCAGAACTAACCAATGGGTGGTTGGGGGGGGGGGTTATCCTGCTGAGAAAATGTTTAAAATAATGGGTTAAAATGGTGCATTTTACAGCATGCTTTCTGTCAAAAATTAGGTTAAAAGCCATGCAGTTTCAATCAGGTTAGTCGGGTACCCTTCAAAAATCCAATAGGTGCAAATTCATCAACAATGCACATGGGCATTGATCAACACATTTTTCCTGATGCCTCTTCCCAGAATATATGTTAGTATTACACCACTGTAAAGAAACATTTCAATGTTTACTGTGCCCAAACATGTATCCTCACCAAAAATACTCCTGTTGGCTTTGCCCACAAGGTCAATACAAATATCATGCTGCTGGAAAAAAACATGTCCATACTGGCTTTACCAATGTAGGCCAGTATGTCCACATAAGAACACTCATGTTGGTTTTGCCCATAATGCCTGTAAAATTAGTATATCACTGTAAGAGAAAATGTCCATTCTGGTTGCACTAATGTAGCCCCTCCAACCATGACGTAAGAGCACTTATCATATTTGTTTTTCCACTAATTCCATTCAAAAATGCTTTGCCACAGTAAGTAAACCTGTCAATATGGCTGAACGCTCATCGTTCTAGTTTCATAATATTAGTAAAAATGCTTTGTCAGGGACATATCAATTCTGGCTGCACCAATTCCACCTAACAACTCACAGCATGTTCATTTTACCCATAATGCTAGTCTGGACTGGGTACCGGGCACTTTCTGAGTGGAAGCCAGGAAGCTTCCCCATTAATGATTCAATGAGTGAATGCCACCTCCCCCCTAGTACTGGAAATCTTCTTACAGGGGGTAGGTGAGGAACCTGCTTTCAAATTCCTGCCTGCCAGGATACAATAGGTAATCCACACAAGTTACTGCTTGCCGGAAACTCTTTCAAGTGTGGTTGATGGAAGAAGGGGCAGAGTTAGAGTAGCTCAGGGAACGTGGACAGTCCACTGAGGATTTTCAAAATCTTCAGTTTTGCTGGGGCTGCACAGACTTCCTTCCCCTCCCTACTTCTTGCAGAAAGAGCACACTGGATATGATATCAGAAGGTAAACACAGTTGCTATAGCTTCTGTGATTGGAACCCTTACAGAAGGATGGAAGGGAACTAATCAGCTGTTGCATTTTGCCTATATAAGGGGAACAACAATCCCCTTAGTTGATTCATCTTTGGACTACTGTAGAAGAAGGATTCACCTGGAACCTGGCTGGGAGTACAGGCTGCTTCAATGTTTTCAGCTAATGAGATGAAGACCAGAGGCTTCAAAGCAAGAGGCAAGCTCTTTTCCCCAACCATCCCAGCGGCGTATTTGGGGTGAAGCTGTTGTGTGTACCATGGCCTTATCTGCTGCCTGAAAACTGGAACCAGCATCCTGCTCAGTGAGCAGTAAGCAGTTCCCACATGTGCTCTTTGGTAACATTGCTGATGTGGAACTGCAAAAACGTTGCCTTTATTTGGCAATAAACAACAGCGCCCTCACTCATGGAAACTTCTCCTTAACCCCCAAGACTAGACACATCCTCCCACTTCTAAAAAAAATACCAATACTGGATCCTGACGACCTTAGCAACTACTGCCGATCACTCATCTTCCCTTCCCAAGTAAGATCTTTGAGGAAGCAGTAGCCACACAACTCCTCCAAGACATTGAAGCCAACAACCCCCTTTACTTAAGTCCTACCAATCTGGCTTCAGACCCAGATGCGTCACAGAAATGGCTACCATAAAGGTGATCGATGATGCCCTTTAGATCCTCGACAATAGACATTGGTGCCTCCTGGTTCCCTTCGACCTCTCGGCAGTGTTCGACATAGTACACCACCAGACACACACTTACATTCTGCATTGCTGCATAGGGATCATTAAGGCCGTCCTCAAGTAGTTCAAATCCTACCTTGGTCACTGCCACCAATTCATGCAAATGGATTCCTCCTGATCACCTATGTAGTCTCGCAAGGATCCATCTTCTTCATCTTGACCTTCAACCTTTTCATGGAACCACTCAGAACCCTCCTGACACCACACAACATCCACATCCACCAATAGGCAGAGGCTATGCTCCATTGAAGAAATCCTCACGCTCAAGGCCTGACTCACATTGATCCTGTCATGGATGTCCAATGCCTGAAGCTCAACCCCTCTGAGACCAAATTTCTACTCATACCCATCAACACTTATCCCTCAACATCGAGACCTGGCTCTCCACCATCAACTTCGAGGGCCTTACACCTTAGCTGACCACCTGTGCCAAGTCCCTTTGGTTCTACATTCACAGACATCACTGCTTCAAGGATCACAAAGCAAGGAAGACACAAAAGGCTTACTGCCAACGTTCCCTCCTGTGGAAAATCAAGCACTTGGATTCCTGAAAACAACGTACGATCTGCCGCCCAAGCCTGCTTCCTCTCCCACCGGTATGGTGGCCATGCTTCCTGGAATTCCTTCCAGCCAGTGATCACCCTGCCACTCCTGCGATGTGTCCTAGAGGCTGCAGCATGAATCATCAAAGGACAAATTCAACCACATCACCCTGTACTGGCTGGCGGTGCAGGCACAAATCACCTTCAAATCCTTCTGCATCATCTACAAGGTCATCACCCCTTGCTACCTCACTAATAGGTGCAGCATCTCGGTAGGCCTACGATCATAAGTAAGGACATGCGTAGAATTGAACTCTGCCAGTGCGTGAGGGAAAGAACCAGAAGTCAAGCCTTTTGTTGCTATGCCCCTAGACTCTGAAACTGTCTCCCTATCAACACAAGACTCTCCCCTTCTACATTTAGAGAAAAGGATCCAGACTCTCCTCTTCAAAGAATGGCAACTCCCTAACACCTAGGTACACACACACTCCCCACCTAAACTGAAACTGGGCGATCTGCCTCCCTGTTTACTCCCCTGGTTGCTTGTAGATAGATCCCTTGCTGCCAAGTTGTCCAACCTCCCCCTTTCCCGTCATTGGCTCCCCGCATCTTGCATCTCTGCTTCCCTCACTTTAGCTATCCCCTGTGCATTGTAAAACACTCTGTTGCTTCCTAAAGCTAGGTCAATAAATACCCTAATAAGAATAATAATAAAACAAGGACTACTCTTGCCCCTGAGATCCTGGACAGGCCCTGCAAGCAGCCCAGAATTCAGGAACGCGTCTGGGCCCCGAGTTTGCTATCAAACTCCTTGTGAGTTACACTGAACTAGATATCGCCTGCCTGTCCCAAACTTCTGTGCGCCATTTGCTGTTGCTGCTTGTGAACTGCACCTTGTGTTGCATTGCTGCGTGTGACCTGCACCGTGCGCTGGTCCAAGCCGCCCTGGAATTTTAGACCACTATGTGCAGTTTGACCTAATCTGTGCTGCATGCACCAAGGTATACACTCTAAGCAACCTAAACATAAATGTTGTATACATGAACTTATTTGGAAATATGTAGGTCTTCTATGGGACCAAACCACAGAGGAGTTTTCTGTACATGCCTGTGCAGGGCAGAAGCAAGGGGAGAAAGCACCCGCATTTTGCAAACATTTGGAGCCGCAGATAGATTGTGCACACGTAGATTCAGTGCTGTAGTACTTATGAACCGGCAGAACTTGAAAAGGGGCCGTGCAGGAGGAGGGACCATGGAATCTGAAAGTTCATCCTTGATTGCCAGAGGGATGGGCTTTCAAGCGCAGAAGTCCATGCGCTCATCTCTGTGTGCCCGCTCTACCCTGTTGGAAACCAATTGCAGAGGATTGCTCAATGCCACCAGGCGACTCGATCTGGGTGCCTCTGCAACCGTTTTCTGCCCCAAATAGACATGCCTGGCATGAGGACTCATTTCCATGTCTGAAGTCGAGATGAAATGCAAAAAAAAATCGCATTTTCTGCAGAGGGCTCTCCTTGGCACTTTAGTGCAAATGTGCTTACTGACCCAATGTGGGGAAGCATTTGACCTTACACGCTCAGGAAGCGAGTCAGTCAAGTCATATGCAGGTCTCTAGATATATGTAAAAGGACAGGTCAAACCTCAGCCAGTCCCTCCCACTGCATGCACATGCCTGTTGTGCATCAGCCATCTGCATGCAGGAGTTTGCAGACATAGGATGAGAGGAGGATGTGTTTTGCAGTTTATTTTACATTCTAAGGTGGAAGTGACCCCGAAGGATTAAAAGCTGAGTAGCCGTGGCAAGGATACAGGCCTGAGCGACCTGTTGCTCTCAGACACATCTTCAGCATAGCTCATATCAACATTTGACAGGAAAAAGTTTGTGAACGGATAATCTGGATGGAGATTAGGTGTAGGAATGATTATCGATGGATAAAACACAGGACTCGAGACTATGAAAGATGCGTAGTTAATTATAAATATAATTGTTTTTTTATACCGCGCTTAATACCGGAGAGGTTTCTAAGAGCGAACCTGGGATTCGAACCCATGTTGCTCTGCGAGCTCATTGTCACTGAGCAATACCAATGACTGCACACAGTGCAGACAGTGATAGGAGTCTACCCAAAAAGTAGTGGAACTGTGACACCAGGGGAGAGAGTAGGAAGGAAAAGAGCAACGTGCAACACTTTTGTTAAGGGTTGCTGGTTGACGGCCAATTGAGTTGAAATTGATTTCAGTTTAGCTGTAACTGATATCTGGTGGTAAAGTGGAGAAGTGTGTTTTAACTTCTTTAAGAGCAGCTCTGGAATGGTGAAAATGGTTGCAAAAAGTAGTGGAGCGGTTATCAGTCAGAAATAAAAGTAGTGGAACACCACTCCCAATCGTTCCCACTTACTTCCACCACTGACTGCACAAGCCATGCAATCTGTGCAGTCAGTTCACAGTTTTACACTTAGAAAGGACATTGGTCTTCAGTGTCCTTGGGATGGGGAGGCGGGGGGGAGGGGCAATAGATCCTAGCTTAATGATAATGCAATATGTGACTTATTTGTAAAACTCGCGCGCGTTTAGCAAGAGTGGTTGCTGAGTGGGCTGTCTTGCTGTCTCCCACGCTGTTCCTGTGTCCTGTGTCCTGTGCAAAGATCGATTTTGGATTGGACTTTGTTTGCTTCTGTGGAACTGGAACTTTGTACATTGTGTAACCAGTCCATGTCATTGGCGATTTTTGGTTCATTTCTCCACTTCCTGCCTGCCCCTTTCCCAGCAACCTCTTCAAAACCATCAACGCTGCGCGTTTAGCGCGCGCGTTTAGCAAGAGTGGTTGCTGAGTGGGCTGTCTTGCTGTCTCGCGTGCAAGCGTGCTGCGGCTGTTCTCTCGCTCTGCCTAATTAGTTGATCACCAACATATTATGTCAACTACGGTCAGTAAAAAATTTAAATTAACATCAGGCATGCCTGTAATTAATCCTGGCCAATTATTTAATTTAGAAATGGCAGCGAACAAAATTAATACTAGACTAAACCGCAAAAAGCATAATCTCCAGCGCTCAATTTCACTTTCATCTGACATTCGTTTGTATTATTCCCAAGACACCCTGTCCAGCCTAGAGAGTGGGTCTAATGTGCGTGTGTTAACCAGTCCTCCGCCACCTTTGACCCCAATACAATCATTATGTTCGGAGACTGGGTTAGAGAGCGTGTTGGCTGAGGCCAGTGTGAGTGATAGTTCTGGACCTTTGTCCATTACTAGCACACATGTAAAATCCATTGGTGGTGTTGAAGTCGAAAATATGAATGAAATCCCTAGTACATTGATTGTCGCTGATGTGCATGTAACCCCCAATCTTTCAAGCGAAGTGACTGATTTGACTCTTGTGACAGCCTGTACTCTGGATGATCCTCAGGGTGGTGGAGAGTCCCGGCCCCAGGTTGATGTGTGCACGCAGCCAATGTTGGAGCCCTTTTGTTGCTTAGTGGCAGCCCAACATTGTTTGTGTGCTGTCCATGAGGAGCTTGTTCGACCAGGGGAAATTGATGAGGAAGTCATGGAAGTCATGGAATTTGTGAACACTTCGGGAGGACCAAGCTCTCCCTTAGCTGATGTTATGTACATTTGTTCAAATACTGGGGATCTAATTCAATTACAGCCAGATAATACAATGGGGCCAGAAAACCAGGTAAGCAATTCTGGAGGAGGGGTGAAGCCTACTGAAAATTGTCACCAAACCCCCCCAGACAATAATCAAATGTCTAACTCCAATTGTATTGATGAATTGCCCTCTTTCATTGCTCCGACTCCTCGAAGGACAAGGTTTGAGGAACCCCATCGAGAGTCTGACTTTTTCATTAATAAGAACTGCTCCAAGCGGTTTTCTTTTCCAGAAGCCCCGGCGCTTAATAATACTCTTAGCGCCATGAATACTGCGTTGCTTGCATTAGCGAAACTTTACGAAGTACTAGATGGTAAGCTCAATCATCAAACCATCCTACTAGAGCAATGCAGTAATGGTATAGCGGTGCTCGACAGGCGGTTTCACAAAAACCGCCTGTCGAGCAAGTGACCTTGCGGTCCAATGTTGAGACTGTTCAAGGCTATCGGCCTGATTCATGTAGCATAATGAATGCTGATTGTATACAAGTGTGTGTGCTGTCTGAAACAGAAAATAACCGAAGTCTGTGTGAGGTAGATCCCAATGGTTGTAATCGACCAGCCGGGAAAATGGTTGCCGAATCTGATCCATCTATATCCAATAGAGATACAGTACAAAACAATCTCAGCAAATGTATTGATAGCATAGTTACCCATGACCCTGATGGCCAGATCAAGGAGAAAGAGACCTTACCTACCACAGTATTGCCAAACAATACATTCTTTTCATCTAAACCTATTACGATGAATCTAACTAAAACATCGGCGGTAGTTACTGACCCGCTGCCCACTGCCTCCAGAAAACTATTTACGAAAGGCAGAGGTGCCAGTTCCCAGGTTGCAGGCCGTAAGTTCATCAAAGCCCTTTCTAGACGTGAACAAACTGCAAAACTTGGAAAAGTCAATTTGGTAAAATCAGGCCCCAAAGAAGCTATTCAAATCTTCATGCCTTACGGGCCCCTGGACGATTTGGTCACTATTTCAGCTGGCATGGGTGCCCAAGACTCGGCACGGTGCACTAATTCTTCAAAAACATTAAATAATACTGACCCCAGTGATAATAACTTCGATGGTGTAGGACCATGTAATGTGGGACAAGTTGACATACAGACCAGGCCACCCACGGGTGGGAGTGATGGGCTTCTGAGTCAAGTGAATTTAGCGGTACTCAGAGAGGAAATTAGAACATCCATCAAATCATACATGTCAGACATACCCGGGGCTTCTACCGAACCTTTGAACAGTGTAAGTTCCATGGTAACTAAGGGTTTTAATGTGGAGAAGACCTCTGCTTTAGTGGAAAATCCAAAAACAGTAATAATTAGTCAAACCCACCTACAAAATGATGTGAATACAAAATTAGGCCCCTTTCTTCCATTGCAAGTTGACTCTTCTGGCCGAACCGAGCTTTCAGCCCTGCCCCGTCAATCAGTAGATGTCTCGGGTGTTTCCTTGCCCCAACAACATGGCATCTTGCAAATACATGAACAGATGTCGCGGCCTGAAGCTGCCATTCAAACCCAGGACATTCGAGATATCATAAAATCTTCGATTGCAGCTTATATCGGCGAAGCCAGCCAAAGTTGCCAAGGGGCTGGAGGTACGCAATCATTGCGTTATCCTGACGTGAGCCAGTTATTAAAGGGTCCGGCGCAGTTGGGCAATCGAATAGCGCAAGGAAATGATATGCCATCAAGCCTTTGTCTCCAGACAAATGCTCAAGCCCACAATATGAATTTCAAGGATGGTAATAAACCACAAGTCAAGTCCAAGTCCAATTGCCTAGTGATTAGATGTCGCGAAGACCCTTATCCCAAATATGTATTAAATCGGGCTAGCATTTTGAACATATGCAGTGAAATCCCGTCCCTGTCTGATATATCATCAACAGATATAACCTTGGTTGAATTTATTAATACAAATGACCCTTCTGAAGCAAGAATCCATCTTCAATTGACAATTGTAATGAATATATTGTGGCAATCTAAAACAGTCCTATATGAATTGGGTTTTAATTTGTATCAAGACCCTTTTATAACAAATAATGTGATGGACAAAGCTCAAATCAGGACATATCAGTCTATCAAGAATAGAGAATCGAATCAGATTGTAAACTCTGCTCCACGAATGGTGGCATTTCAGGACTACTTTGCTAGATCATAATATAATGCCGGTACAGGTAGCCTACTCTCGTGGAATACGAGAGGCCATAAGCATTTATTTGACCTTGCTAGTAGAGATTTGGCAACTTATGATCTGGTAGCCTTACAGGAAACCTGGCTTGTTGACTGCCCCATCTGGACGTCCTATGATGTAATTATAACTCCGGCCATTCAACATCACAGAGGTCGACCCAGTGGTGGTCTATTGCTTGCAGTCAAGAAAGCTACAGGTTTTGTAAGTGAAAAATTAGTCTCTCCATCCTCATATTTTCAAATTGTTAGACTCCAGAGAGGTGGTGAGCTTTTGGTTATTGTCAACATTTATTGGAGCAGAGGTAATATGACCGCAGAATCTTTTTTTGGGTCACTAAATTCGATTCTCGATCGCCTGACTTTTGAAGGTAATATTTGTCAAACCATCATAGTAGGGGATTTAAATCTCCATTTGTTATCACAAACTTATACTGAACATAATGATGATGAATTAACTTGGACAAATATGATGCACGAGAGAGGATTTGTAATGCTGAATGGTGCCATCGTAGGGGATATCCCTGCTGAGTATACATGGAGTAGAGGGTCACAACGGGCAATACTTGACTATGTTTTTGTCCATAAGACATTTTTAAATTATGTACAATCTATGCAAGTAGTTGCAACCGACCATAGTGATCATAATAAGCTAACTATGCGATATTCAAGGTCATCATCTGTAATTTCGCCTATGGTTGAGACCCATCCCTATCCAAATTTTGTAAATAACAGCGGTACGCGAGTGAGATGGAATAGAAATCGACTAAAACAGTTGCATGAGGCCCTGCTTGGGTCTTCTGGGTCAACGGACTGCTATGTTACAGTAATGCATTTGTTTAAGCAGGTAAAACTGCCAGACCTGAGTGTTCGTCATAAACATTGTCATCCCTTTGACCCAATAGTACAGTCTAAGAAAGCTGAATTGCGAAGAGACCTACGTAATTTAAAATTTGTCCCTATAATCCATCGTTTGCTTTTGAAAACAAAATTAAAAGCCTCCTATAGAACATGGCTAAAGGGTCAGAGAGCTGTGCGCTATCAGCAAAATGGGGAAACCATGATGTCCCAGATTATTAAGAAATCCACTAGTGGTATATGGGCTTGTCTAAATGAGGCCACGCATAGAACACAGGCTGCTGTTCAAATAAATGCTATTCCAAATGCAATCTGGAAAACTTACTGTGAAAAGCTTTATGCATCATCCTTCTCGAACTTGATTCCAAAGACATACTCCCTAGGCTGGTCCCATTTCTTTACCATCACCGTCAATGATATACTGATATGTATTAAAAACTTGAGTCGCTCGAGGGCAATAGGCCCGGATGGTCTCCATAATAGCACACTTAAAGATCACCCACAAGAATGGGCAATGATCCTCCATCAGATCTTTAGCAAAGTCATCTCGACAGGGGTCATTCCTAAATCTTGGCAGAAGTCCATCATTCTGCCCATATTTAAGAAAGGGGAGCGTGATGACCCAGCTGCTTACCGCCCCATAGCACTCTTGGATTGTCCTGGGAAAATTTTCGCCCGACTAATCCTGAATAGATTTAACATTTGGTTGGAAGAAAATAACTATCGAGACATCTCCAAACAGGATTTTTGCCTGGAAATGGGACGACTATAAATGTTATTACCCTTACAAGTATTATTCAGAAGGCTTCCCACCAACACCAGCCACTCTATGCAGCATTTATAGATTTTAAAATGGCGTTTGACGCTGTTCCTCGTGAACTTCTTTTTAAAAAACTTATGGATAAAAAATGTCCCTGGTCAATTGTCAAGTGGATAATTGACTTACATACAGATACCTTGATACAAATCAAACTTTCTAGCGAGGGACTACTGTCTGACCCAATTAAGACTGCATGTGGGTTGAAACAAGGTTGTTTGCTAGCTTCTGCTTTATTTACTTTTTTTATCTCAGACATTGGTGTAGACCTCAGTAAAACTGTGGCAGATCCACCCAAAATTAATGGGGTTAATGTTACATATCTACTCTATGCTGATGACATGGTGTTATTCTCAAAGACTCCCAAAGGATTACGGGCACTTTTGTGTGCGTTGGATACCTACACTAAAAAGAACTGTATTTCCTTTAATTTAAGTAAAACAAAGGTTATGCAGTTTGGCACAAGCATGCAAAGGAAAGCCACCTACAAATGGCCTTTACAAAATGTCAACCTGTCTTCAGTTTCCTCTTACATCTATTTGGGGGTCTTCATAAGTAACTCACCAGATACGAATGCGAATCATCAACATCTAAAACAGCGTCTAACGACGGCTATATCACAAAGCAGACTAATAAGGAGTAAATATTGTACGTTTTCAATAGTACCATTATTGGTTTATTATAGACAAAAATTTATTCCGGTAATTCTTCATGGTTCAGAAGCTGTCTTGGGAAAATCATATCAATACTGGGCCATTATGGAAGGATGCTATTGGAAGCGTGCTCTTATCCTCCCATTGTCAGAACCCATTTGCATCCTGCGACACGAGCTAGGACTCCTGTCTTTATATGCCATCTATAAGTGGAGGCTATGCTCGTTGTATCGCAAATGCATATTGAGTGTTAATCAGCCTGGGTTGCTAGGAATGATTGCTATTTACCTTTTAAGATCTGATGATCCATTTGTAGTGTCTTGGAGAAATCAAGCAGAAAAAATCATTATTAATATTGGATTTTCAATGGCACTATTGCTAGGCAATCCCACTAAGGCAAAAAAACGGATATGGGAGGATGACTGGATAAAAACAAGATCTGCATGTCTCCTATACAAAAAGTTTAAGAAAAACCCATTTGCCTTAAAGCGCTATGGGGAAACAGAAAGTTACCTAATGATGTTCCCACATTCCCAACAGCGGGATGATTATTTAAGATTTCGATTAAATATCTGGCCCGTAAAAGAAATTCTGTGCCATCGCAGAATTATCAGAAAAGACGATGCTTTGTGTCGGTTTTGTCAATTAGCCATTGAAACAATGCAACACTTATGTGTTGAATGCCAAAGTTTGCAAGCAAAAAGAATTGTGCATTTTGAACATTTATTTACTGGGTACATGACCATGTCTCAAACACGTTGCTGGTCTCTCCTATTTAATAGTCAGTTGAAAGTTGTTAGATATGCAATATTGAGTTTTTTGTATAGTTTGGGACTTAAAGGCAAAGTTAGTGTGCAAAGTCACACTAAAGGAAGTTCACTAATCAGGTTTTAGTTACAGGATTTATCTTATTACTTGTTTTTTTTTAATGCTCTTATTTTGTCTAAAGTGATTAGGTATAAATCTGTATCTAATTAGTTTGTTGTTATTAACTATGTAAATCTGCATATGGACGTAATTCTTGTTAATATCAATTTTAGTTTTCATAATATGTTCTCTTTTAATTTTAAATACGTTATGTTAATTTTGTATGTTGAAAAATCAAGATATACTTGATTAAAACAACTTTTAAATAATAAAAAAAAAAAAAAAAAACTCTTTATGATAATACAGGCGCATTGCATTGTTCCACTTCAAGTACGTAGCGCGTAATCCGCGAGTTATACAGGCGCTTGGTCTCTGTTTTGTACTCAAGGCTCTACTGTATGTGCCAGAGTTCCGGGTAGAGCGGCACCGAGAGTAGAATACATCTCTTTGTGCCGCCCCAGAATCCGGTTCTTGAGAGCAATCGCAGACAGACATTCTTCTGGGAACTATGAAACTTTGGAGTGTAGATCAATAGGGCAAATCGACCATCACAGAGCATCTCTCCACCTTGGCAGCAGCAATTATCCAAGCATCCCAGATCGTGTCTGATCTCCGGGCAGATCAAAGATTCTTTTAACTCTCCAGCAGGCACTAAATCCAGCGCCCCGCTCACTGGTTTCCTTTTCTCATTTCGGTGGGATTTTAGCTTGGCTACACAAATCAATTTCTCAGACTCTCTGGATTCCAGACTTGTATGAAAAACACTTGTGTTTCCCTTGCCTTCGTCTCGTGTCTGGCCTCTAGTGTCGCGCTGCACGCCGTTTCCGTCGCATTCTTCGCCATGGTGCTCATATTAAATGCCGGCTGTGTTCACTGTTGATGCTCCGTGTCTTGGCATGGCATCAGCAGTGTCAGGCAGGAGAAGACGCACTCTGGGGAGCGGTGAATCCTGGCTGGGTGGGGCGTCCAGCAAGCATGCGCCTTTCATCTGTGGGTACAGAGTGGCAGGGGAATGATTGTGTTCCTTCAGAATGTAACACTCCAGTTACACAAGAGTGCTGGAGGAAGTCCTGGCCGACTGGGGATTGGCAAGGAGACGTTTAAAAGTATAATTATGGTGAAACTAGGGAAACTTTATTTCAAAAGAGGCAAACGTATGTATTAAAAGCAGTAATTAACATACTGTACCCGCATGAGAGCCATTAGAAAGGCCTTTTACACTAATAAAATATCCATGTTTCCTAAATTCTTAAAGTTCCTCTCAGGGCCCCAGTCACTTCTTTCTTTCTTTCTTTCTTTCTTTCTTTCTTTCTTTCTTTCTTTCTTTCTTTCTTTCTTTCTTTCTTTCTTTCTTTCTTTCTTTCTAGAGAAAGTGTGTGAGGTATTTCTTTCTCTTTCTCTCACACACTTTCTCTCCGTGTCTTCTTTCTTTCTTGCTTCCTCTCTCATTCTTTCTTTTTCTTTTTCTTTTCCTTTTCCTCGCTCTTTCTCTTTATGTTTTTCTTTCCATCTCTTCCTTCTCCCATGCGTTCTTTCTCTCGTTCTTTCATTCTTTGTTTCGTTCTTTCACGCGTGTGCAGTTTTTATTAATTGTGGAGACGCCTCATGATGTATTTTCTATCTGTTTATCTCTGTAGAACTGCACAGTCCTTGAACCTCCCACCTTTTCTCAGTTTCTACAGCTTAAAAAATGTCGCAAAATTGTTCTGAAGTATTTTTTGCATGTGTTTATTTTTTTAAATCAAACAGTATGTCAGGAATAGAAGAATGCGCTCCACCTACAAGACAAAGAGGGAAAAATGCGTATTGACCTTCCCTAAGGGTCAGGGAAAGCTTAATCAAGCAAGTGGCTCTTCAGGGGCCTCATGGGTCCGGAGTATTTGGGCTCCGCTCTAAGGGCCTAATTCACAGAGCGTTTTCCAATGGGGTTTTGCCCTAATAAAGGGATTCTGTGAATTAGGCCCTAAATGGTTTCAGAAGCCTGTTCTAGATTTTTGGGACATTTACCACAATGGACCAACCTGCCTCTGTTGTGTAATTTCTTGAATCTGTGGGGGGAGATAGTAGAATTTCTCCAACAGATCTAAGATGTCTTGGTTGGTCAGGCAGAGAAATTGGATAGCGAAGTAGAGTCCCATTGATGGGCACAACAGGGCATTAAGCTGTTGAGTGATGGGAGCCCACACTTTGAGAGTTAAAATCAGTCTAGCACTCTCTTTTAGAGGCGTGTGAGTCTGATGTTTGCTAAGGCCAACATATATACATGAAAAAGGTAGGGCAGCCCTTAATGCCTCATTCCGAGGGCTAAATTGCATAATAATGCACCAAAAGATAGAATGAGGATACACTGGTTTCAACATCCCTTCTATGTGGGGAAACAGGATTCATCAGGACAGCTGTGTCAATTTCTAAACAAATAAAGAAAAAACAAATGTAATTCAATCATCATCTACTGTCTCAGAAAACATGTCAGCCAACATCATACATAAATACTTAACAGCACTTATAGATTTCATCATTGCAAGTGCATGGTTCCACTCAGTTCTCATAAAATGATCAATCAGACCCTAAATTACAAAAAACACAGACCGGAAACAACACATTAGTAATGTTATCTAAACTGCCAGGTTTAAACATCTACTGTAGCATTTAAAAGGCCAAAGATATGCTCACAGTATCTCTACTTCATCATGGATTTGTGTTTAATTCTGAATACTTCCAGCAAATGGCGTTCATTTGCCACTCAAACAGATACAGGCATATCTCAGGAAAGAAAGGATTGGTATCACTCAGAATGGACTGCTGCTCAAACTTGGTCATATACAGAATCGCTATATTCGGGTCAAAGGAGGCATCCGTGGCTGTACCTTTGCGTTGGATGACAAATTGATTTTTAAGCCAAAAGTCATTTTTGTCGAGTGATATTTCCAACAATTCTAATATAAAGTCGGTGGGCACAGAATGTGGTTCTATTCTGCTGTTTAAATAGTCCTTTCATACTCGAACCGCCTCACCTTGGGGTATATATGGGGTATATCATATTCTAATATACCCCAAGTTGAGGCTAAGGTGGTGGCTATGGTGGCTAAGGCCAACATAGAGATGATTGCAAATATTGAGAGAAAAAGGGCTCTAGTAAGGTCGATCTTCTGGAATGCCTTCAAGTATGAGGTCATCTAAGGAAGCATAGAGATGTTTTAATGTGCCTTGTGGTTTACCTAATTAATAGGAGGGTTGATGTGCAAGTCTGTGTCAAATAAGATGCAAGGGCTCTTTTAAAGACTTCTGAATAGGCGGGAGATGACCTAAGGGGTTAGGCGAAATGCATGGCAGTGACTGAGAATGGTGGACCTGAAGCAGAGTATTTCTGTATTACTCATATTTAGACAAAAGGTATTAGCTTTCATCAATTTCTGAACATCCATAAGGTGGTTAATATAACTGTTGAAAGAACAAACCCATGGAGGGCCCATATAGTCAGTGCAGTGGAATTGCACCTGAATTCGCCCACTTTGTAAAGTTTTTCACTCTTTATGGAAAGGGGTTAGCAGGTACACAGGTGGCCCTTCAAAGCCCATGTTTGCAGGTGATCATTCAATGTGTCAGGTATGATCAACTGTGTCAATGACTGCAGCCGTCTCCTGGAGGATTAGAATAGAAGGAATGTTCTTTTTTAGGGAGTTCAGAATGTCTTTATGTAAATGAGGGCAGTGTTGTTGGCCTCATTGATTGTTATGGAACAGTCCTCTGGATTTACAATACACATTTAGTTGAGAGGTGATCAATTACTCCAAGACTTTTTCAATGAAAGGAAAATAGGAAACTTTGTGGTAATTGTCACAGTTGATAGGAAATGGCCTAGTCATCATTTCCCAAGGAGAGGAGCAATGGAAGCTTCCTTGAATGACCATTGTGTAATGCCAGTCCTTATCGAGGGATGGCATATAAAAGATATTGTGGGCGACAGAATGGAAATTGACTTCTTCAGCAGGAATGCAGGGCCAGCGGATACTTGTTCTCCAGACGCTGTCATGGTTTTTACTAGTTTGCAAGTTCATTCGGAGATCATTGGTTGTCTGACGAAACACAGGAAAAATACTTTAGATAGTGCAGGGTAAAATGGCAGTGAGATTTTTACTGATAATTGCCTGAATCGTGTTGCTCTTGCCAGATCTTGTGAAGTTGTTGTGGGGTAGGTAAATCAGGCCTGGGAGGATGTATTCAGCTCATTAAAGATTTTAAAATTTCAATTGCTATTTAGGGCTTAAGGCATTCAATTCTATAAGAAAGATGTATTTTTCCTTTCGACCTTGTTGTGATAATCGCTGTCTTGTTTTTAGAATGGTAGTTTATCCAATGTGGATTTAGATTACCCCTATTTGTGCTACACATTTTTGGTGATTCTCTTCTGGGATCTGTGTTCTGAGATCTCCATTAAACCACTGATTGATCTTTGTTGTTCCAATGTGACTATTCTATTGGATAGGGCAGCTAGGGTGTAAGGCATTATATACTTGTTTATCAGGGGGGTAATTCATAGAATATCGTGCACAAGTAGCGCACGTGGCTGGCGCACAGTGTGCGCGTGCGAATCTCTGCGCTAATGGCGTGCGCTAAAATCCATTTTCGTGCACAGCGTATTCATGGATTTTAGCTACCAAAACCAGCCGTGGCACACAGTGGTGCAGCGACCCTGCAGCAGTGCCAGTTACGCCCCCAAGAACGCCACTAGCGCAAGGAAAAGCAATCAAAATCCCAAATCCAGCGCAAAGGGCTGCGCTAACCCTGGACCAGTTTACAGGGCTGCCAAACAGCAAATGCCAAGCGGGGAACGTGTATTACTGGGGTTCGTGTGAAGTTTCACACGCGATAGGCCCTGTGCGAGCGGGGTACGTGTATTACTGGAGTTCGGATGAAGTCTAACACGTGATTGGATCCGGGTACGTGTATTTCGGGGTTGCGCGGGAAGTTTCACACGCGATTGGCCCAGTGCGAGTGGGGTACGTGTATAACTGGGGTTCGCGTGAAGTCTCACATGCGATTGGATCCATGTACGTGTATTTCGGGGGTGCGCAGGAACTTCCACACACGATTGGCCCTGTGCGAGTGGGGTACGTATATAATTGGGGTGCGCGGGAAGTCTCACACGCGATTTGAGCATGGTACGTGTATTTCAGGGGTGCGCGGGAAGTATCACACGCGACTGGCCCTGTGCGAGTGGGGTACGTGTATAACTGGGGTTCGCAGGAAGTTTCACATGCGATTGGCCCTGTGCGAGTGGGGTACGTGTATAACTGGGGTTTGCGTGAAGTCTCACACGCGATTTGAGCATAGTACGTGTATTTCGGGGGTGCGCGGGAAGGTTCACACGCGAATGGCCCTGTGCAAGCGGGCTACGTGTATAACTGGGGTTCGCATGAAGTCTCACACGCGATTTGAGCAGGGAACGTGTATTTCTGGGGTGCGCGGGGAGTCCTACACGTGAATTGGCAGTGTGGGTCCTCTCAGGTGTTCCCTCTACACCCTCCACGGCCCCTGCAGGCAGCCCACACCACAGGGGACTACCCTGCACCCCTGGTCATGTCCCGCAGGCAGCCCATCCACCATGGGCATGCCCCCCAGCCAAGCCACATGTCAGCTTGCACTACTGATCACCAACTCATGTCCCCCAGCACCCCCACCCCCCAGCAGTGCGGGGCACCTGCCAGCAGGCCCCCACTCATGTCCCCCTGCACCCCCACCTCCCAGCAGTGCGGGGCACCTGCCAGCAGGCCCCCACTCATGTCCCACTCATGTCCCCCTGCACCCCCACCCCCCAGCAGTGCGGGGCACCTGCCAGCAGGCCCCCACTCATGTCCCACTCATGTCCCCCAGCACCCCCACCCCCCAGCAGTGCAGGGCACCTGCCAGCAGGCCCCCCACTCATGTCCCCCAGCACCCCCACCCCCCAGCAGTGCGGGGCACCTGCTAGCAGGCCCCCACTCATGTCCCACTGATGTCCCCCCCCTACACGAAATAAAGATGCACAATCATGGCCCACTTCTACACCAAAAAACCATATGCCGCCACTCCATTCTTGAGACGCAATGATTCCCAATCTACCCCACACTGACATGCCCATCTCAAGACACAAACCAAAACTCAACTATGTACATCAACACATGTCCATCACACATACACTGGTTGGCATTGCTTGTGTAAACCCACATTTTCACATGCATCAACCCAATGAGCGAATCCCACACATGGAACTAACATATGAAAATGTATTATGTACATAAATAAATAAATGAAATGAAAGCATACCAAAATATCAAACATGAAATGAAAAGGATGTATACGAATTGTTCGAACTACAATTGTTTGAATCACAATTGACCTTTGCACAATTGACCAAATTGTGAAGGTCAATTGTTACATATCTGCGGGGGGAAACCCCCCCGCAACCCCCCTATATATATATATATATATATATATATATATATATATATATATATATATATATATGCGGTCAATTGTGCAAAGGTCAATTCGGACCCTTGACTTTAGATCAATTGGGTCATTCGAACAATTGTGTTCGAACAATTTGGGTAATACCAATGAAAAGCATGTGAAAAAGATGAGTGAATGAAAATGATAACCAATCCAAAAGAATTTGAAAGAAAAACAGCCATAACTCTCCCTCCACCAACGCAAATCCAAAGGAAAGGTAAAAAAATAATATCCATTGTTTCATGTTCATAATGAAAACTAAAAAAGATAAATCAATCCATAGTCCAACTATTTACAATACATTGTCCGGAAAAAAAAATCCATTTCTCCATGTCCATAATGAAAAAAAAATTCCAAATTAATCCATGATCAAACTATATACAATCTATGGTCCAAAATAAAAATCCATTAATCCATGTGCAAAATTCCAAAAAAGATATCAAATGAATCCATTGTCCAATGATGTAAAGGGTCCATGAGCCCAACCAAACAAATGAAACCTACCTAAGAAACTACCTAAAAATAAAACTATATACAAATGTGTGTGGCATTGTCCATTGACCACAAATAAAAGGAAAAGGAAACCTAACTCTAAAAACTATTTACAATGGCAGCGGGCTAGTCCGACGGCTCACTTTTCGATGTCCCAGGCCAGGACATCATCGAACTCCCGCTGAATGTCCTGGAGGCGGTCCTCTTCCATGGCCCCGAGGGTTCGCAGGGACGATGACATGTTCTCCTCCAACTCCCTGAGAATTGCCTCGAGGCACTCGGCCCACCTCAGGGCCCTCCGCATGGAGTTCTCTGCCCTGACCATTGTGAGCCGTGCCTCTTCCGCCCACTGCCACTCCGCATCTATGGCGTGGCCCAACCGCTGCCACACGGAAGACACTTGAAATCCAGGGTCCTCCTGCCCTATGGCCGATGCCTGCCCCTCCGATGTTGAAGGCCCTGAGCCATCATGGCTCCCACCTTGTTGCTGCTGCTGCTGTGCCTCTGCCTGTGCCCTGGCTCTTGCTGTCTGCACATCCTCCTCTGGCTGGGGTGCAGTTGTTGAGGTGGCCACCCCTGCTGGATGTTCGACATCCTGACTGTGGCAGGGATGTGTCCTCCACCATCCTGGCCACAGGGTCAGAGGCAGCTCCACAGGGTATCCAGGTGATACATGGTTGGGAAGATGGCATGGAGGACGACTGGCGCATAGGGGGTTCAGTTGAGGAGGGGGTCGGAACAAGGTCCAGCAAACGGAGGAATCCGGCCCTGGTGAGCTGTCCCAGTAGGTCAACGCAGTCAACGAGCCACTCAAGATGACGTGCAGTCTGCACATGAAAAGACTGCAGGTCACCTCGCATGGCCCGTTGACGCAATGCCACCCCACCCAGGACAGGCTCAACCCGGTCCCGGATAGCCACGTCTGCAGGGAGAGGAAGGCCGGTTGTTGTGTGCTCATCCCCTCCCTGAAAACGGGTCTGGACGTAGGCATCTCTGCTGGAGCCAGATGATGCAGTGACAGGATCAGGGACAGGATTGCACACGGGTACCTCCGCGGCAGCCTGTGCTGCCTCCTGTCCCTGGCCCTGCACTGCACCACTAGCACCAGTGAAATCACCACCTCCAGACCCCGTGTGTGTCCCTTCCATGGCCTCCTCCTCCACCAAATCCCCCACCACCCTGGATGACTCCATGCCATCTTCCTCCGTCGGACCCTGTGGGGTCTCAGCTGCCCCTTCTGCTGCCGAGGAGTCCACCTCCAACCTCCGCCTCTTGAACCTCCCCTCGGCAGCTGTGGCCTGGGATGTGGCACCAGACTCCTCACTTCCCGACGAGATGACAATCTGGGAGGGGAGCCGGGCCTTGCGTCTCTGGCTGGTGGTGCGATCCCTGCCGCTGTCCTCCACAGCACCCTCTCCGCCCTCTTCATCAGTCGACGCTGCAGACAGGGAGAAATAAAACACAGGCATCAGGGCACAGTACATTGGACTGATACACACAGGACAGTTGTACATGAGTGGCATAGTCAAAATTCAGACACGGCATCACACTCCACGACACAGATGTCATTTTAACTCACACACATGAGCATTTCCACAGCAATATTGCACCAGGCAGCAGCATCCATACACATTCAACAACATGTACAGCCAAAGGTGAGCCGGACATCACATGAAACAATGTGAGTGCACTAGACATGCACACACGCCACCACACTTACATGCATGTGTACATATCCAACTATCGCAGTGATGAGATCACCATACATGTCACATCTGACATTCAGCCTTCTACATATCAGTGTCAGGTGCATCCATGTTGCATCACAGTTGCACACTTGTCAAATACACATACATGCACATGTACACAGTGCAGATACATGCATAATGAACCAACATCCATGCCCCAACCATGCCAATGTACATACACAGAAATTCAAACATGTGTGCTCCCACACCTGCATTTGCCCAGCATGCTTACCAACACATACACCATCGATGTCTCTCACACCTGAAAGGACTCACATGTGGCAGCCTCACGCCCATGTTCATACACATCCCTACATGGCCCTACAAAAACACATGTGCGACCTGCACACTGCAGGCACACCACAACACGCACATCATCCAATCACCATGCATGTACACTTACCGCTCGACTCCAGACAGGTCTGCCTCTCAAGGATCTGGATGTAGAGCGCTGGGCATATGCGTTCCAGGACCCTCATTTGGTGGTCCGACAGCTGGACCCGGCGCTCCTTGGCATCCGCTGCCTTAGCGAGGCACCGGGCCTTGTTGAGGGTCCTGGACCTGAAGTCCTCCCAGCGCTTCTAGACATGACGTAAGTCGTGGACTGCCACCCCCTCCGCGTTGATGGCAGTCACGATGTCCATCCAGATCCTTTTCCATCCTTCCTTGTCAGCGCGCGAACTTCCAAAGAGGGCATCATACTGCCCCAGGACTTGCTCCACCAGGACACCAACTTCCCTGGCACTGAAGCTGGTGGCCCTCTGCCTCTCTGACTGGGGGTTGCCAGTGGTGTCAGATGGTGTTGTGCCCGACATGGCAACCCCAGAGGCAGGAGTGGGTAGGCAACTGGGTCCTGGGGCTGGGCTGTGGAACGATGGTATCCCAGTCGGGAGTCTTCGGTTCCAGCAGGGGTGGTCACAGCAACTGCACCCCTGGCTGACGTCCAGGCAGCAAATAGCAGGGCACGTGGGCAGCAGGCAGTCAGGCAGCAGCAGATGGTAGGTGGGAGCGTGCTCTGGGCACTGGGGGGCAGTAAATCGGCCTTCTGGGCAGGAGCGTGGTCTTCGGTGTGTTGTTGCGTTGCCAGCTTGATACGGAGTGATTTGGCACGTGAAAATCTTGCACGTCAGCGTGTAATTCGAGGAAAGGCCCTTCCCGCGTAAGCACACGTATGCGGTTTCATTGGACCAAAGGCCCTTAGCACGTAAGCGCTTCTGTGACGTGACCCGCACGGGCGTTTCCCTCGTGACGTGGCATCGCGCGTGGAAAACTGCAGGTCCACGTGTGGATGCGTGAATTCCGAGGAAAGGGCCCACGCGCGTAAGTGACATGACCCGCATGGGCGTTTCCATCAACACGGGTGCATGTTCATCGTACAGGTCCAAAAAATGCACTTCCGAGTGTCAGCTCGTGTAATTGGAGGAAAGGGCCTGTGACGTGTACGTGTGGGCCGGTTTAAAAGCTACGTGTCGGACGCTATTTCCTTGTACGCGCTTTTCGTGGAGAGCGAGTGGGTGAATTCTGTACTTCTTGTCGGTTCACACGCGATTACTCCACAGCGTTTCAAGTTCGTACTTCCTGTTACCTCTGACAGCTTTTTTCTGATTTTTTGTTGGGCCTGTTTCCTCAAACTGCGTTCACTTCTTCTTTTGTCCTGTCTCCTCAGACAGCGTACAATTCTTCTTTTGGCGGGGGTGTTGCCAACACGCACACGCGCATATTTTTCACATTCTTTTTCCAGGCAGACGGTGAGTCGCGCACGTATTTATCAACTGTGCTTGCCCCGTGTGTCGCGTAGCCCTTCAGAGGTAATTGTAGGCTGCGTGTATTACACGTACGCTTATTTATGTGTTTCTGGGTGCCACAGCATAGTGCGGGTACATTTTTCACGCACGTGGTCTACGAGGGGTTGCGTACACGTTATTTTTTCATTTTGGGCTGCCTGTGCGTTGCGTGACCCGTCATCTTCCCCCAGGGGTCACAGACAGCCTTGTTAGAGCACTAGGGTATGAATTCCATCTAGTACCCTACCCCTTTGACCCCCAATTGTCCAGGACAATTGTTTACTGCAACTCCCATACGCACAACAACATCAGTGCCATGGTTGGGAGGTGACCAAGCGGTAAGGGAGGCAAAGGTGGCCGACCTTCAAAAGGTGGCCGTGGTGGGCGCGGTAGGGAACGTGGCCGGGATTTGCAGGGTGCCCCTATACCCCCATGTGTGGAGGACCAATCAGGGACACCCATGCCCCCCCCCATAGTTGAGGGAAACGTGGCTGGCACCATCCCAGCTCAGCCCTTGTTGGAACAGCCCATAGTGGCACCTGACCTGGCACAGGATGACTCCCAGGCTGACTTCCAGGTCAGCAAGTCTAGGCCACGTGTGGCGGTGCAAGTTGGTGTCACCAAGCCACGTGGATCTGGAGCAGCTATGTCATCTGCTGCCCCGAGTTGGCAGGGTGGGGAGGCTGCAGGGGCAGCTGCAGCTCCATCTGCCCCAGCTCTGACTCTACCAGCCAGGACAGTGTTGGTCCAGGTCCATCAAACTGACGTTCCACCTGCCAACATTACCCTGCAACCAATTAATGCAACAAGACCTATGGTCATTGTGCATTCCCACACTCCTACTACCCAGTCCACCGGTGCTTCTGCACCTACTGACCAGAGCAGCGTAAGCCACTCTGGCTCCGCTCCACCTTTAAAGAAGAGTGCTCTGGCACGACAGGCTGAGACCCCAGACACGGCTACACTCTCCGGCACGTCAAGGAATCCTTGCGTTAATGACCCGAACTTGATGCACTTTTGTCCTATGTGTCGGCACATAGCCACGAAATTCTGGTGACTGCAGGGTCCAAGACCACAACTGGTCAACGTAAGGCACACGGCAGATCATCGCCGACCGCATAAGTGCCCTTGGATTTGTGAGGCGCACAGCTGATGATTGCTACAAGCAGTGGAATGACCTGAAACGCAGAGCAAAGAACAAGCTGGCCTCAAATCATGCCGCTACTCTGGTGACTGGCGGTGGGTCTCCACCAGAGGACAACAAACTCACTGAACATGAGTCTGTTGCTGGGGCCTTCGTCACAGAGGAACAGATCCAAGGCATGGGAGAACTACCTGAGTATGATGCATTGTCCGGTGAGTGCCCATGCGTATGTGTGTAATCCATGTGTATGTTGTTTGGGTGACGGGTTCAGATTCAGTGCCAGGTGAGGGTGTGTGCACCTGAGTGGTATGGGTCACCCATGTGCTTCCTCCCATACATTCACGTGCCTTGGTTTTGGGTATGACTGTATCCCTTTTGGCCACAGTTGCCTATTAAGCCCACATTTGTGCACTTTACCTTGAACTGTTGTCTTGCAACTACATTGGTCTGATTTAGTAAGTCTTCATTCATGCTGATTGTTTGCACTCTCCCCCTTTTGCTAGACAATTGTATGCCCTATTACATATGTGATATGCTTCGGTCATTGTTTACAGGCCACACTGGGGCTCTATTATTACCTGGTTATGTTAATGATTACACCATTCAGGCTGATGGAGTATTGGCCTGCATAAAAATTATTATAAGGGGCTGTTTGCATGTGGAACATGACAGATGTTTCCTGTGATGTCAAAGTGACCAACCTTTGATCAGCCCACAATGACAGTATTTTTGGACACTGGATGTGTTTCAGTGTGTGGCACACGCATATTTTGAAACACTATTCAGCATTAATCTTCTCATCATGTCGATGTCACATGGGTGTGTGACAGTACTCAATCACTGACATATTGCTGTAGTTTTGTACTTTACCGTGGATATGCTACATGACATCTGTGTGGTGGCATGTGTCATGTATGTGTATTGGACATGCCACTCACAGCCTGATGTGTGATGCCTGTGCTACCCAACATGCTACAAATGTGTTGCTTTTCCATCTTGATATCCCCAGTGTCTGCCTTTTTGACTCCACTTCCAACTCTTTGACAGTGCATGCATGGCAGGGTTATAGTCATGTGGGACATGTGTTGATCATGTACTGGTTCTGTGGCTTGTCACGGCCTATGTGTGTGCTATGGTGCTCATGCATGTTTCCATTTGTTGTCTTTCATGTTTTTGCAGGTGATGACGCACTTGATGCTGTTGAGGTTGAGGAGATGGTGCAGACCCAGGAGGAATCTCTGGCACGACCGGGCACCAGTGGGGGATGTGGTGTGGTGGTGGGTGAGAACCCAATATTACTGCAGGCCATACTCTCCAGGGGTGTCTCTGGGTGCACCTCGCCAGACCTCTAAAAGGGTGCTGAATTGGATGATGAGACTTATGTGCCGTCGCAGGTAAGTGTTTCTGGCAGGTATTCTGTTCTGTCCAACCCACCTGCGCCAGGGGGTGAACCCTCTATGGGGATGTCAGTGTTGGTAGGTCTGCCTTTGGCGGTTAAGGATGCAGGAACACACTCCACAGCATCTGATCCTGTTCCTGGGCCAGCAGATCAGAGGGGAAATGCAGTCCTGCAGCCTCAGGCAGTGCCAGCACAGCAAGGTGCAGATCGCCTTGCCCCAAACAGGTGTGGTGCCCGTCGACACTGTGGCCGTGCGCCACCAGGCAATACTGTATGGGAAAACTCCATGTACGGTATTGCAACCCAACAAGCAGCATCAGTAGAAATGATGGCTCAGGCAATGGAGAGGGTAGCCACTTCCATTATCCCCCCTGAAAGGCAGATGGAGCAACAACAGCAGGCAACAGACTCCATTTGCCAATCACACAGGGAAGACATGTTGGCGTCCAACAGGGACCGACGGGCGGCACTGGAGACTCTGCGCCAATCGATATCAATAGAGTCCCAGGCCCACAGGGAAGCCCTGAGGGAAGAACTACATACCCTCAGGCAGACTCTGGTTGACCTTGGGGCTTCCACTAATCTTAGGGCAGAACAGCAGCTGGAGCAGCTCACACGTTCGCTCCCAGCTGAGATGCAGGCAACACGTGAGGAGATCCGGGCATCACGCGAGGCCATTCGTGCAGAAATGCAGGCAACCCGTGTGGTGCTGCATGGGGATCTGTGCACATTAATCCTCCAGAATCAGACCTTCCAGACCCGCATGCTTGCTGCCATGGAGGACCATACCCGGGCTTTGCGTGGGCTGCCACCACCTCCTGATGCAGCAGCAGAGGGTGAGGAGAGCGACAGCAGTTCTCCCACAATGGCATAGCCGTGCAGGCCATGAGCCCAAGGAGGTATTTTTTTTTTGCAACATCCACGCAGGTGGGTGTTGGTGTGCATCCTGTCCCCGAACCTCCTGGGTGGCCTCCCCCAAAACCCTCTGGCCCCCACATGGCCATTTTTTTAAATTATTTTTTTTACAGTGTGTTGCCTTGTGTGGCTCCCATGGGCATCCACTATATTCCGGCTGGGCACATGCAGGCTTGTACTGAGTTTGGATTAGATGCTTGGGTTCGTGAGACACACATCCCTCCTCCTTCCCGTTAACATGGGCTTGCAAAGGGTGTGACCAAGTGACAGTGAATTACACAGTGACATTGGGCTCCCATGAGCTGTGTGGGCAGTCTGTAGTCAATACTGTGTAGACATTCCTAGTGGATATTGTTGTTGTTTTCTACACTGCATTGTGTATTGATATGTGCTTGTGCATCGTTGTCTTCCTCCTAATTTGCAGGTTCCTTCCTCATGTCTTCACAAGGCCGTCTACTTTGCAGATGGAGTTCATGTTGTATGCAGTACACTGAGACATTTGCGTGGCAGTAACACTGTACAGATGGAAGGGGTCGATGTGCTGGCATATTCAGGTTGTAAGACTTGCACTACTTTGAATTTGTACTGTCATATTTTGCCACTGTTTCATCCTGTGTTTCTGTATTGTGTTGCTGGTAAATATTTGTTCATGTGTGCTGTTTCTTATTGATTACTGGGAGCATATTGTCTGTGGCCTGTTTCCATTTTGGACAGTGCACTTTGTGACACTTGTGTCATGTGTTGTGCATTCATTTGTTTGCTTTCACATTGCATGACATGCCATGGTGTGTTGGGTAGCTGAGATGGGGAGGGGTTGGGTGACATGGCACTATTTTCATGTTGTATTTTGCAAGGGGGTAGTCATTCATGCAGCATGAATGTGTGTCTTTTTATCACACATCATTGGTTGTGTTTAAGTAGATAGGGTTGCACACAATGTAGCACTTCCAGGTGACCAATCTCAGGCTGGTATGGTAGTGACAGTTGACTGTCCCTTATGTCATCATCATTGATTGTCAGCTGGTATGTGCCTGGGCTGTGTGCACTCCGCAGGGGTGTGATTTTAGGTGAAGTAATTGGCCACCAGCTGCGTACGGGCTGCCTCACCACGTGCCCTTTCCCCTCCCATGCGCAGCGGGCGTGCATGTGGTTGGGAATGTGGGGGCACCACCATGTCCACCGGCAGGCCCCGGCGTGTTGCAACGTTTTGCAGGACACATGCTGCCACTATGATCCTGCACACTACTGGGGGAGCGTATAGTAGCTGCCCACCAGAACGGTCAAGGGAGCAAAAGCGTGACTTGAGCACTCCAAATGTGCGCTCCACTATGCCCCGGGTTGCAATATGGGCTGTGTTGTATCTTACCTCGGGTGGCGTGGTGGGGTTCCGAATTGGCGTCATCATGTGGGTGCTCAGAGGGTAGGCACTGTCCCCTGGGGAGGTGATGATGGGTATCATTAGTGGGGTTGTGACATTACTCAGTATCTGACATGCATGCATGTGCAGAGGCTTTTATAATCATTGAGCAGCCATGTATCACCATGACGCCCAGCTTCTATGTCCCGGTTTAGGGTTGACATTCTGTAAATGAAACTGTCGTGGGTGGACTTTGGATAGTTCGCATATACTGAGGTGATGATTCCCTTGGCATCACATACTACCTGGACGTTGATGGAATGCCAGTGCTTGCGGTTTCTGTAGATGTGCTCTGATGCCCTGGGGGGACGTAGAGCCACATGGGTGCAATCAATGGCACCTAGCACTTTGGGGAATTGTGCCACCCCGTAAAAATCCTGGACGGCAGCCTGCCTTTCTGCAGGTGTTCTGGGCAGGTATATGTGCCTGCGGACTGATGGGCGTGCAGTCATGATGGCCAACACCTGGTGTAGGCAGCGTGACTGCGTGGCATGTGACACCCCCCCCCACTATAGCAGTTGTCTGCTGAAATGATCCAGTGGACAAGAAGTGCAGTACATTGAGGACCTTCTCCAGGGGGCTGAGTGCTTGGGAGCACAGGGTGGGTGATGTGAGGTCATCCTCCCACTCACTGACCAGGGCGAGTATTATGTGAGGTAGAAACCTGTACCTCCCATACACCTGGTCATCAGGCATCCCAAAAAGGCTGGTTTGGGTGTAAAAATTCTGGGCCTGACTATCCTCCTCCTCCTCCTGCAGTATCCCACGACCACTGCTGCTAGGAACGGTATATTCATCCTGGCGTCTAAGCTTGTTTGTTGTTTTCGTTCACTTTTATGCTGCACGGGTCCAGGTACGCCTGCTTCCTGATGGCGTACGTGGTTCTGGATTAGCACGTATTTTTTGGCGCATGCGTTAGCCCCGTTCGATAACATGAATACGTGTTTTGAACGTGCGTGTGGGCGTTCCGCGCATTTGCCTCCTGTACTTCCCCCGTGACGCCCACATTTTCACGTGTTTACCCATTCCGCGTGTCACGCCCCCTGTTCCGCCTACTTTTGTTGTGTGCGCCGCGCTATGTGCGATTTCGCTGTGCGCGTAGCACACGCTGTTTGGAGACGTGTGCGCCAGCGTACGCCACGCAGAATTTTGGCACACATCCTGGGATTTACACACGCACGGACTTCCATGAATCGCTGTGCGTGGGTTTCGCTGCGATTTTCGCACTTGCGCTGCGATTCGCACGCTTTCGCACGCTTGCGCCAAAAATTTCAGCGCACATTAATTCCATGAATCGGCCTGCAGGTCTTCCAAATGTGCTATAATAAATCTTGTATTTACCATGCCCTATTAGACCACTTTTGTGCTTCAAACAACAACACAAAATAGGACAAATAGGTGCACTCATAGCCCTCAACCGATACAATAGGAGGGAAGATTATTTTAAGAAGTTTACACATTGAACATTTTATGATAAGATTTGAAAATATAGTAACTATTTAGTGTTAGGCAAGGAATAGGGCTGTGTTATGGTGTTAGAACATCCCATTTTTGTAAAGAATAAAGGAAACTTCAAAAATGGAAAGTATCAAAATAGCTCAATTTTAGGCAAAATTATCAAAGTATCATTTTGCCATAGAAACAACTTACGAAAAAGGCAAGGTCCACATGCTTCATTATTAAAATCACCTTGCCACAGATATTTTGGCAGAAGATGCAATGAATGCAAAATCTATCGTGGCAGCCAGTGAACCATGATCTTATATGATACTGCTTTAAAACTACTGCATACAAAGTATGTTAGAGTAATCAGAAAGAATAATCTCATAAAAAGTATCTGACATTACAAATGTATCAACCACTAACAAAAAAATGAAAAAGCAAAAGATAAATAATCATGCAATCCTGGGGCGAGAGGATAGATTGGGGATAACACAATTGTTTTGGAAGCAAGACAGCACAGAGCAACACAGGTTCCAATCCTGGTCCCCTGCTTTGAGACTGGTCTCAAATATCAAGCGTGTTAATAAGGATTTATTACTTGATTGATACAACACAATATTTATTAACGTATCTAGTTACACTTTCAGCAGGTATTGGCTTGTAATTTCAAAGGTCCTGTTTGCTTCTGGACGAAAACACTGTTGAAGTATCGGAACATGTCTTCAATGTGAAAGTATCATAGGAAAACTGATTTAGGTATAATTGGGACATGTATTGCTGAGAGCAGTAAAGGTGCCGCTATCTTTCAAGAAGAGAAAGACCATGCACTTCTCTGGAGCCGGTAGACTTTAATTACAGGATAATTAGGTAATTGGATTATAAGTGTGTTCCCTGAAATGTGGGCCTTCATGATGGCATCCATTCACATATTTTCACCCAAAGCAGTGTTATAGGTTTTAAATCTTTTCAATTCACTTGTGTTTTATTTTAATGCAAACTCGGTTTGCTGGCATTCATATCAAAATGTATATCTTCCAAACCTATAGACTATCAAAATAAACAGAGTGGTTGCCTGCTCAAGAATTCAGTTCAATCAGGGAGATCAAGCCCAATTTGTTTCTTCTGTGAATAGCCCGCAATGCAGAAGACATTGTTAGTTATTTTCTATCAGTCTTCTGCAGCTCACGTGGTCAGGCTAGGAATCCTCCTTTGTAAACTACAGAGGGAAGTTTTTAGATCAGTCATCTGCAATTCATTGATTTTATTAGAGAATTAAGAAGGTCAGTAAGTAGGCAATTCAATCCGTTTTTCTCCATGTAGACAATGGAAATAGTCTATGCCTGGATTTCCTTCAATGTGTGCAAAATGCATAGGCCAACCACCTGCTGGCAGCAGAAGTGAATATATGCCTCCGTCTGTTTGACCCTTGTGTGGTGTTAATGACGCCAATCAAGCATTCCCACTAAGTCAGTGCCTTGTCTGGGATTGCTCAAGGGAAGCCCTTATTTATATATTTTTATGACAAGTTATAATCTGGATGATGAACCCTTGTATGACGCCCCTCTCTTAGAATCCCCATGACCCCACTGAGCCAAGAAGTAGGTTTGTTTTGCAATTAAAAAGGTTTATTTGAAAAATTAAACAATAGATATATATCACACTTTATAATAAATTAATATTTGATATCACACTTATGAGTACAATGGCGATCAACAATGGATAATGTTATACTAAGCACACTTATTTTATTACTTAGGAGTTGGTACGAAAGAACAAGGTAGCTGGGAATGCTTTATGGTTTCAAGGAGATGCAAAGATGAATAAAAGGCAGTGCAGAAATAAACTTGATATGATTTCAGCAAAAGATAATATGATCACTTTTTCTCTGACAATTCACTCCCCCCCTATGCAATGTAAGGAGATGGAAGTAACACACACAGTCTTCAGGAATACAATCACAGTACAATACGAATTCAGTTCCCCCCTAGCAAGCTTATAGCACCAGGGATGATTTTGAAACACATGCGAAAGACTTTCAGGTGATTTGCAAGGGAGTGAAATATGCTAAAATTGATTTTAATTCCCTCTAGAGGTTCAGGGTGAGTGAGAGATACTTTAAATCAGTTCAGGTCCACACTAACAATGATTAATGAGGGATTATCAGGTTGAAAATGGATTTCAGGAATGGAAGCAAAAGACAAATATTTTTACACGTGGCTGAAATGAAGCAAAATGTCAAACGCGGCAATTTAGTCGCGTGCGTTGAGCGCAATTACGGAGGAACTATAGGGAATAGCAAGTCGATTTAGAGCTTGTTGGAAAGCTTAGAATCGTAGCTTCCAAATCTCGTTCCTAACACAAACGGTTCAAGAGATACAGACTATTTCATGAAGGTAGTTTTTCAGAATGAAATAATGATTAAAAATGGCAAATGACACTTTTACAGGTTTAAAATCGGAGAAGGGACACACGATTCTATGATGCAGTTTTGGACAGGTTAAATGTTTTGAATCAGATTATTTTAAGCTAAGAGATGGGTTCTGCACAGTTTTGGCGAGATACTCACACTATAAATTTAAACGGAATGGCCTTGTCACGGATCGGGTCAATAGGTTTAGCTGCGGTTCTCTCTGCTCAGCGGGTCAACTGGGTCTGGTCTGCGGTTCTGGATACAGCGGTCTGGTCTGGCACTCAGCACTGCACGGATCTCTGGTTCTGCTGGTCTGGATCAAATGGATTCTGGATATAGCACTGCTTTCTGGGTCTGGCACAGGGTTCCAGGCCAGAATCAAACAGCTCCGCCAGGCTGTTTGAATAATTTGCAAATGATTTTGAGGCCTGCTGAGAATACTTTTGCTTGCAGTAGGCCTTCTTGGTTCAAAGTTCTGTAGTCTATCTGGAGTCAGTCTGGATCTCTGGAGTTCTGGAGTCTGGATGTGAAGTCGTCCGTCAAAATGCTCCGCAGAAATGGAAAATGAATGTCCCTGTCCGGCTTCCAGTGGCTCTTTTTATGTCTTTTGAAAATGGGTGTGGATGCTAACTTTCTATGCCCAACCCACTCACGATTTGATAGGTCAAGGATTTCTCTTTGACCTGATTTGAGAAGGGAGCATTGAGTCAGAGTGAGTCAGAGTCTTACAGTCTATTGAAGAAACGCCCCTTTGCTTTTACTTAGAAAATGAATTTTTCATAACTAACAGGTTTCCCAGATACGCACGTCGTTGACATTACATGTACATATCATATATCACATAAGGTAGTCTCTGTTCCAACTCTGATGTTTCTAAGAGCTTGCATTCAAAAATGACAACTTGTTGCGCTTTTTGGTTGGTTTTCCAATATTGGATTTTTACCAAAAATTACACAGATGTACACTGCCTTTCTACACATATTCCAGTAAATTTTCAATTATCTAGCGTGAACCCCGTGTCTGCAATCTCCATAATTCATGGGGTTTTGCCTCAGAACATGGTACAGAGTTCTAACACCTCTTAAAATGTGCACAGAAAAATCACAAGAATAATGATATTAATTATATAATTTTGACAAGTCCTTACTATGAATTATCAGTCTTTTCAAAATTATGCTCTGGCCCAGAGGAGTGTGGTTTCCCAAAGCACATGGTGGAATTTCTGGTTTGTCCACTTCCTCCTACTCAAGTTGCTCACAGAGGCACTGCCCCTCCCTGTTTCTCTCAAGAGGAAGCCATTTACGACCCCCCCCTAATTTAACATTTGCCTGAACCAAGGAAGGCTCATTGTTCAGTTTCCTGCAGTCCCCAACTGCTCCTCCCCTAATCCAATCAGAGAGGTGTCATCTCTCTTTGGTGAGGACAGGAGAATGCAAGCCAGGCCTGGGAAAATTTGTTGAGCAAGTTTCAACTCCCGTCGGGGGTACTTGTCAGCCAGAATGAATTCTCTTTAAGCCATGCTTCAGCTAAATGTCACTTTTATTCCCAGTTTTTCTTCATCCAAATCAAACTTATAATTTTTACACATGCAGCTAGAACGCTGATTCTAAGTTCAAAACTATGACATTTAACAGTTGCAAACTATGTGACACTCAACAGTAGGTCACTCATTTATTTTAAACATTTATATTTTAGCGTCTTTCAGTCCAATTTAACTTAGGCTGCTGACATCCACAGCTCAGCCAGTTTCATTATGAACATTATTTTAGGCTCTTTCTCTTTCCAGATTTTGTATGCACACAAGTCTACCTTCTGCCAAATGTCTGCTGGTGTTCATTGAGATTTTTGAATATCTTGCGATGTTTAAAATAGGCATTTTTAGCTTGCATTCAGAGAAACAGAGGTGGTTTAAAAGCGCTTTTTTGAGCTTACCCGCACTGCTGTTTTTCCTTTGGCACCACGTTTCACTCATGGCGCTTCTGGCCCACCACGCTCGCACTGGTGGGTGGCAGGTTAGGCGACCATTTTGGTGTGCGCAAAACTGCGCGGTTCTCCTGGATTCTGGCGCAACGTGGGCTTTTCGGCCATCTTGGATTTTCTAAGCCCACAGCACCAACTGTTGCAGCATAATGACTCAAACGTGGGTCAATACCCCTGACAGTGGTACTATTTGCCAGCATAAATTGCTTCTAAATCATCAGCCTCTCCTATATAGCTTTTCACTAAAGTAGGTTCTCCCTTTTTTGCTACCAAAGATTTAACTTATTGGCCGGCACTTACGTTGAAAGATTAAGCTCAGTCTTGCCATTTCCTAGGCCCTTGTACCTTTGAATTTTCCTGACAGGTTTAGCTGACTTTTCCCTGTTAAAGCCTTTCCTCATTTGAGGCATCACTAAAGAAGCAAATAAAATGGGTGCACCTGAGAAACCGCAATGCTGTTAAGATCAGCGTGCACGTCTCCTCGCCGGGCTGACTTTGTGGTTCCACTGTTAGGCGACATCTTTTTTGTCATTTTCATGTGGTACACCCTACTTGTGATTGAATGGAATATAGGTGGAGTTATATATCTAATATTCAATTTAAATTGGTCTTCTATAGCATACTTCTACCATTTTGGTAGCCTTTTTGTATAGTTAACTGTCTGCCTCAAAGAGGAAGGGCTACAGTTTCCTAGACAAGTTAGAGTGGACAGTAACTTTAAGATGACCATCACAATGCACATTTGACCACACTAAGGGAGGCAGAGAATAGGATGAAAACATGTATTTCTTGCTGGCATGAAGAAGGGATGTTGAGTCTGAATGAATACATTTACTTCACCGTAAAGTGCACTACTGTTGCTTGTTTTTACATTCTATATAAGGAACATAAGTCAAGGCATAAATTAGTTTTCAAAAATTGATTATCAGAGTTTGCTAATTGAAATGTTCTTGATTAGCAAACACGCCCATTTGATTAGCAATGTTGTACTAATATTTGTAATGTCCCCAAACCTATTTGCATTCAAAACATAAAATGAGCATCAATACAGCATTTTTGTCTACCACTGAAGTAAGATATTAGTGGAACAAATCAGGCCTTGCAAATTCTTTAAAATTCCACTTGACCTGCGGGTTAAGTGACTTAGTTTACCTACTCAACCTCAAAGAAATTCACGCGACCCATAGCAACTGGTGACAACAAATATAAATGCGCTTTCTATAAAAGGGTGCATTTTACCACAAACCCACTATGTTTGGCACACTGCTGCCGGCTATGTGCAGTGAAACTTATTTAACATTTACTGCAAAAAGGTGAATGTTAAATAACATTTTCAAACACCCCCTGAAAATAGTACTCGATCCCATCATAAAACTGCTTGACTATGCGAGTGGGCATGTGGATTGTGCAAGGTCTGGCCGAGTCTGTAAAATGTAAAGGTTTAGCTGCATGAATGGACACAAATACATAAAAATGCCAAAAAAGTCTCTGAAAACATTTTGGCCAGCTCACTCTGGCAGGTGCTAATATATAATGCAATCATAATCATAGAGCAAAGTGAGCGCTGGAGGCTAACTACAGTGTGTGGTATTGCAGTAGATGTGTCTATGTACATTATGGATGGAGCTATTAATCATTCTTTTTTGTAAAACTCTAGTTAGCCTTGTATATTCAATAATCAAGAGGAAAGAAAGTAAGAGACTAAGCAGAGTAGATGGCTTAGCAGGCAAGGAACTGGTCAAACTAGGTGGAATATTGTAATTTGGTGCCATCTCACTTTCAGTATAACTGGTATAAAACTGTTCATGCATTGAGCACCAGTGGCACAGGTACATGCAAGCAGCAGGCCACAGAACTAGATTGTCCATTAAAAGCAGTTGATCATGTGATCATGTACATTTTCAGAAGTGTTCACTCATCAATCTGATGCATCTTCCCCAACAAACAAACCATCTAGTTGAAACTGAAATTCAGATACACTAACCTAAACTTTACTGTAAACAATTGAGACAATGTAGTGTTTTACAGAAGCAATACTGTAGTTATGCATTATGCAACCACTTAAATTGTTAGGAATGGAATTGCATTACCGTTTTTAATAAGGTTACACCTACTGGTATTTGCCAGCGAGGATATAGCTAGCTTAATAAAAGTATCAACCATACTTCTTCTAGTTTTCAATTGTATGAAAAAGAAAAACAAATCTTACATAGCACTCCCACACAGGCCTTTGGCACTTAAGACTGAAGGAGATGATTACCATTGCACTCTCTCTACATTAGCCCCTTTGAACGTGCAGTGAACCGGAAGAAGAGGGTAAGAGCTTTGAGAGCCAGAAAGGAATTCAGGGTGAGCAGTGTGTTCATTGAACAGGGTCACTTAAATAGCTAACTTTGCTACACAAGTGTCAATTTAATTAGCAAACCTACAGATTGCATAGCAAATTGCTATGCAACATTGCTTATTTTATGCCTTGTAAGTCATCAGAGTCATCTCTTGGGAGACCTATATTTGTCCTGGCTGAGTTCTATGTGTGAGAGGTGTAAACATTATTTGACAAATATGGAATGTGTTTAATTAAACAATGTACATTTTGGATGACTTTACATCTTTACGCCATGTTAGGTAATATCATATACCACAGGAACAAGTGCTGTTTTAAAAAACAAAAGCATTTGTATTATGCAACCATGTTGAAAGATGAACATAAAGATTTATACACATTTTATTTTAATATTCTGAAATGAAATGATAGACAGCGGTTGTATATATAACTTATATGGATTGTTGTATTTGTTGATAGACCCACACTTTTTTTTAAATTGTCATTACCAGTAGGAATTACACAAAGAAAATGTTTCCTTTTATCATATAAGCTCAGAATGGTCAACTTATTTAAACTGTTGTTAAGGTTGTGGTAAGTTATTGCAGGACCTCGCTGTCTTCAGACAATGAATGCAAGTGTAATATTCTGTGAAACAGACCTCACCTCATTATTAATCTGTGACTCAAACATTAAACGAGATGAATAGGTACAGCTGTGATCTTCCTGGTTTTAAAATACCAGGAACATAGAGCTAAATGTGAGCTACATATGGGATACAGCTCAATTCAGTGGACCTGGTTATTTTAAAAAGACTGCAAAGTCAAATTGTTCAGAAACCTGGTAAGCCTGTAAAGGCAACTTCAAAGGTACATCTATCTACACAAGCCCTGAACCTTGACATGGCAGAGCAGGTAGTCTGCTAATAGAAGTTGCATCTATCCATTAATGAGCCTATTAAAAGGGTTTTTGTTTTGTACAAAGCAAGTGTGTTTATACTGGGACCTAGAATCACGTGCAATTCACACTGCTAATTGTACAGTAAAGTGCACCAAATAAATTCATTTATAATGAAATATATTATTTGCCCTACTTTGTTTTAGCCCTTTGCTTGATTCAAAATGAAGACCAGATTGGAACACTACTAAGCAGGTCCACTGCATGCATATAAGAAGGCTATATTAAAATTCATTAATTATTAATACATCTGCATGTTTTAATAACTCTTTCATGCATGTGGCAGAAGAAAGTTAAAAGATGTCTCTGAATTAAGAAATTATTTGCATTTCCAAATATGAAGGTCTTATTAATGGTACAAGTCCATACTAGGTCTTGTAATGAAAGATATATCTCAGTCCAGCTTGATCATAATTCCAGAGGGGATGGCTAAATCATAGCTAAATATATCCCCTTATGTTGTGGTAAAATCCATTGGCCCAATTGAAGCAAAGGCGATGCCAGTTGGTGTAAGTGAAGGGAACCTGTCAAAGGCTCTGTCTAATCCAAAATTGAAGTGTAAAATAATGTTGCATGTTCTGACTTTGTTGGATATTTAAAGTTAAGCACATTGGGAGAGAGTGGGAGTTCCGGATATGTGAGGGGTCAGTAATGCGAGGCGGACAACTGTTTGAGCATTGTTAAAATGTGCCATTTTTATTGAAGTATACATGAAATAAAAATGCCTCACTGTGTCTACTTTGCTGAGGATTTCCCTGCCTAACCAAGGCTAAAGGGAAACACTCTAACACAGGATGTCTGGCCCTCAAACTAAACAACAAATACACAAAGAAAAGATATGGTAATTGAAACAACATTATCTCGGGGAGGGATGGACAAAATATCAGAAGGTGGGGTGGTCAGGCGAATAAGGTGGTTTTCATGGCCTTACGGAAGGCAGTGAGTGATGGTTCAGATCGCAGGGCAGTGGGGAGGGCATTCCAGTGCAGTGAGGCTAGGTAGGGGAAGCTGGCGCAACCTACTCTAGCTCTTTTTACCCTGGGTGCGGTGAGCAAGTTGGCATAGGGGGTCCTAGTTGGTCTTGTGGAGGAGGCAGAGTGGATTATTTGAGACAGGTATGCTGGTGCGGAGATGTGTATGCATTTGTGGTTGAGGGTCAGGGCTTTGAAGATGATCCTCTCCTTTATGGGGAGCCAGTGGGATGCTCTTCTGGCAGCAGTGATTGCTGTCTTTTGGAGATGCCTTGTGCTGCACGTAGGGCATTGTTTTGAATTACTTGTAGTTTCTCAAGGTTTTTTGTGGAGGTCCCTAGGAGGAGAACATTGCAGTAATCCAGCCGGGATCCAGTGATGGCTCTCGCTATGTTTCTTCAGGTGTCATTGGAGAGGAAGGGCCTGACTGCATTGAGGAGTGTAGCATGGTAGGCAGCCGAGGAGGCAATGGCATTTACTTGCCTAGTCATGGATAGATTTGAGTCTAAGTAGACGCCTAGTGTTTTTACTGACTCGGATACTGGAATTTTGATTGAGTCGATGGTGAAGTGGCTAAACTGGTCATCAAGTTTTTTTAGAGTGTACGGGGAACCTACAAGTAGGAGTTTGATTTTGTCTGAGTTGAGGCAGAGACTGTTGGCAGCCATCCATGTTTGGATGGTGTTGTAGATGATGTTGAGGGTCGTGGAGTCAGCGTCATAGTTCCCTGTAAGAGTGAGAAGGATCTGTGTGTCGTCCACGTAGTTGGTGTAGGAGATCCCCATGGCGTCAAGGATGAGAAAGATGTTGTAGAGGGTGGGAGAGAGGCAAGAACCTTGAGGTAAACCACATAACATGATGGTAGGTGAGGCAGTGGCTATATTAGAGAATTCCTGCATGGTCCTACCTTGTAGGAATGAGGTAATCCAAGTACTAGCTTCAGCGGAGAAGTTGGCTGTGGATGTGAGGTGATGGCATAGGACGACTTGATCTACGAGGTCAAATGCGGCGTAGAGACCGAGGAGAAGAAGCAGGACAGGTTTGCGTTGGTCTCTTGCATCATCCATTGGTTTTTAAGGCTGAGAAGGGCGGTCTCAGTCACGTGTTTGGGGCGAAAACCGGATTGTCTCAGGAGTTTGTTCTCTTCGAGGAAGTGCTGGACTTGCAGGTATGCTGCCTTGTCCAGAATTATAAGAAGGAAGGGGACGGTGGTAATGGGCCTGTAGTTGTTGGGTGAGGTGGGATCAAGTGTAGGTTTCCTTTTGAGAGGCCTGACCCATGCTTCCTTGAGGGATGAAGGGACTTTCCCTGTGGTGAAGGAGGCATTGACGAAGGCCGTCAGAAATGGAGTGAGGGATTCAGCACAGTCCTTAATAATGGCAGCAGGGCAGGGGTCACCTTTTGCAATTGGAGGGTTTGATGCCTTTCATTAGGTTGATGATGTCTTTTTCCTGGATGGTGTTGAATGAGAAGGTTGGGGAGGTATCAGAGGGGGATGCGGTAGCAGGGTTAGGGGGGTAGGGAGCGTAAGTCTGGTGTTCATAATTTTAGCTTGAAATAGGTCCAGCTTGTTACGCATGGCTGTTTGAATGCCATCACACCAGGCCTTATCTTTGGTAAAGTTGTGGGGTGTGGGTGTTGGGGTTTCAAGCTCCCTAATATGGTGAACATTTCATTACTGTTGGATTTTGCTTCAGTGATTGTGGATTCAAATGATTTGGCTTTGGCTTGGATGATGGCTTTTTTGTATTCTTTGGAGCGCATTTTGAAGTCAAGTTTGTCTTTGTCATCATGGGAGGACTGCCAGCGTGCTAGGGCGGAGTGTTTGTCCATACGGAGTTTGAGGAGGTCTGGGGTGAACCAGGTATTAGTATGGCTGGTCGGTTTAGATTTCCAGGGTTTGAGGGGGTCAATGTAATTGATTGCTGCAGATATGGCAGTGTTTTAGTTCTGCGCAAGGGTTTCTGGGTCGTTGGAGAAGGGAGGTCTGAAGGCGGGTCCCTGTAGGAATGGTAGAAGTCTCTCTTTAGTGAGTAGGCTGGCGCTTCTTGTGAGGGCAGGTGGCAGGGGTTGAGAGGGGTGGGGTGGGGAGCTGGTTGTGGATATTGAAGGTTATGATGTGGTGGTCAGACCACGGGGTAGGAGTATTGCCTGTGATTGTGAGAGGGCAGTTGTGCTGGGCGATCCAATCAAGTGTTCTGCCTAAGGAATGGGTGGGGTCTGTGACGGTGTTTATAAAGCCTAGGGTTTCTAGGGATGTATTGAGTGATTTGGAAGCAGGGTCTTTGGGGTCATTTAGGCCAAGGTTGATATCACCGACGAGGATGGCTTTGGTTGATTTCTTTAGATTGTCTGCCAAAAGGTGGGTGATGGAAGACTAGAAGTCACCTAGAGGGCCAGTGTCATGAACCACCGTGCTCGCCCCTTTTGGACTTCGTGTTCCATGATGCACCGCAGTGTCTACTCCGCGGTCCTACCAACATGGCTGACGCTTCCGAAGCGCGCCACGCCATTCCTCTCTTACTACGTTCAACTTCCTGGAAAAAGGCCACGCCTACGCGGCGCCGCGCGTCTCAATGCTACTGCTTGGTGTAGCTAGACGTGCATTCCGAAGTTCGCTTCGCTCTCCCAGTTATTCCTTTTTCCACCTCCCTTCCTGGTATCCAATTCACCCTACCCTGGCCCCAAATTCGTGGACTATTCCTGGAATCTACCCGTTCCTTCGGGTCCTTCGTCTGCTTCCTGGTTCCTCACTCGGAAGCGGTACTCTTCCGTCGGAAGGCTGCAACTTCACGCTGGACTCCGAAGACCCGCGTCCAGGCTTGTACAAGTCCCTGACAGTAAGGAAGAAAGAACCCACCTCCAAGAGCGTCACAAGAAAGGAAAGACAGGTGAGAAGGGGTGAAGCTTGTGACAGCCTGGTGGGCGGTAGATAAGATGAAGCGTAATGGTGCAGTGGTGAGAGATGGTTAGTTTGAGTTGGAGTTAATCACTGTTGTCGTTAGTAGTTTTGTCAGTCTTTCTAATGATGATGGAGTCTTTGGGAATGAGCGCAACTCCTCCACCTTTGGTAGGGCGGTCTTGTCTGGTGACAGCATAGCCAGGTGGGAGAGCAAGGGAGAGTGTGGGCCTGAGGCTTCATGTAGCCATGTATCAGTGACCAGCAGGAGGTCTAGGTCGTTAGTGGCGATGAGGTAATGGATGTCTAGGGCATGGGCGTTGATAGACCGGGTGTTGATCAGGGTACATTTGGGGGGAGGGAAGGAGTGGTAGTTTGTGTCATGGAGGCAACTTTTTCAAGGGTCACAGGCATAGAAACAGTGGCATGTGCATCAATACATTGCATGGTTAAGGTAGAAGAATTGGCAATAGTGGGTTTCCCATTTTCAGGGGTCACAGGCATAGAAACAGTGGTTTTGTAATCAACATTCACCATTTCTGGATAACCATTCAACCACCTGGGACCCCATTCCACAGGATTCAAAGTAAATTCTGTTTTCAGTGTTCAACCAAAGTTTGAACAATATCAAATCTTTTCTCTTTGGTGAAATATGGACGTTCCACTTCCTCAGAACAGCACAAATGGTAATCCCAGCCACAATGCATTGTCACCACTTCTGGTAATCCAGGAAGATTTGCCATAGTTCACAGAAATACAACTTGTACAATTGTTAGTTAAACACAGTTCTTGGTTAGCAGTTATAATGTTATTTTTTATGATTAGAATTCACAATAGGTATATTTTTCAGGATTACTTCACAGTGCTGCTGCTACTGCTTCAACAACTACACTTCTACCCCACTTTACATAAGAACAGTGTCCTTTGCCTCATAGTACTCTATTTTGTTTAGGATGCTGAAAGGTTGCATCTACTGACAACTAGATATACCACCAGAGCTTCAGTGCTTTGGACTACTACCACAGCTTTAGTAATTTGCGATTCAAGACAGACTTTGACATGGATCACCTTAAAGTACTTCACCACCTTTAAGTAGGCAAGTCACTCTTCCTCTAAATATCTCTCTTCAAAATGGGCAGCTTTTTTGCCTTTCCTTTCTGTCTGCCACAATATCAACCTAGGATTGCCTTTATGAACCACCTATCTCTTCCACTGTCTTTGACAACATAGTTTGCATCAACTTCAAATAATCTTTACAAGCAGCACGTTTCCCTTCCACAACTGTTAGCCCAAGTAATTACCCAGAAGCCTTGGTGCCACACTCTAGGCTTCAGGTAATACTTGCACATGTGTTTCTTAAGTAAGGTTGAACTGTTATTGGGTTCACAGTAACAGTTAGATAGCTTTTTGGCTCTGTAAAAGGCTGCTTTCAATCTTAGTATGGGGAGACTCTTGGGATTGGGCAATGCTTGTTTTCTCTTCAATTTTAGATACACTGTTTAACTGCTTAACATCTTTTATTAGAAATTGATGTACGCATGAAGTAAAGTAGAGTTCATTCTTCCTTTAAAAAGCACACTTGGGCACACACGTCAACTCCTTTATGTAGTTTTGAAAAGTTAAAGATTTGACAATGGTCATCGTAAAATAAAGGATTGAGTTCAGTCTTCCTTTGGAAAGCACAATGAGGCACACACAACCACTCCTTTATGTATTTAGAACTGAGGAAGATAAGGCACTAGAAATCTGAGGATCACCGCGCTATCACGGTTTCCTACAACATCACAAACATTTTGATTCTTTTCCTACATCATAGAACCCTGTAATCAAAAGGGAAACCACCAACCAACCTTGCGCCATTGTGACACAGGTTCAATACCCACACTGTTTAAACCATGAAACGAGGTGGAAAGGCACCATCTCACAAGAACCCAGTCATAGGCAGCTGAGCCACACTCACAAACCCACTCCTCTATGTGGTTTTGACATGTTAAATATTTGACAATGGTCTTCATAATGTTAAATGTTCAGAAATGGCCTTTGCAGCATTTACTCTTCTTGATGAGAGACACGTGACCACTTCTTCATAAGGTTTACTGGCCCTCATTACGACCCTGGCGGAAATCAACCGACCGGACCGCCATAGCGTAAATAGCGTTTCCGCCATTGCACCATGGAGCAAAGTGCGGCTCATTCCGACCCATCGGGCACGAGCACCACGCCATGGCGGAAGTGCAAAGTCCGCGATGGCGGAAATGACCCCAAAACGGCCCACACCGCCGCCGTACGGCGCCCTAGGTGCAATACCGCCACCCATCTCAGCGGACACCGCAGTGAGCGCCAACCGGAAAGTACGGTGACCGTAAATATACGGAAACGGAAGTAAAAGCATGGTCCCGGAACGGGAAACATCACGCCGTACACCTATAAAACCACAAATTCCACACAACCATTAAAAATACTACCCTGAGACACATCCCAACCCGTCATCCACCCTAGTGAAACCAAGAAAAATGGGAAAAGTAGCGAAGAAAGCGTGCGACCGCAAGCGGCAGGTCCACTTCTCCCGTGAGGAACTCACCGTGCTCACAGAGACCCTCCAGGAGAATGCTGCCGCCGTCTTCTCCACGCAAATGACCAGGACGGCACTTGCGAACAAGAAGGCCATATGGGCCCTGGTGGCACAGCGGGTAAGTGCGGTGGGGACCGCACCCCGCAACCCACAGCAATGCAGAAAGCGATGGGACGACCTGCGGATACGCGTCCGTAGCATACTTTCTGCCAACCGCAACATTGCCACAGCCACCGGGGGAGGATCGGAATCACCCATCAAGTTGACCCCCTGGGAAGAAATCTGTGCCTCCACCATTGGAATGGAGAGCATAGAGGGAGTCGGAGGGATGGAGAAAGGAGTGCAGACATCCGAAGAATCAGGTAGGTGTCCCAAATAAAACAATGCCAAAACCACAATGTCCAATCATGTGAAGTACCACGTGCCCACATAGTGCAACAGTAACACATGTCCAGGAGAACGTCCACATACATAGGCCTGATAGCACACTTTAAAACTCACATCAAATACATAAATAATTAAAAATCCTAAAAACACCCTCTACATGTGCAGCAGGCACACCCTAACTGCAGGCTGCCAAACAACTGCACCCTCACTCCACACACAAATGAAACCACCTCCAAGGCCCCGACCCAAATCACCCTCAGGTACCACCCCAATGCATGTGATACATTGCCATTCCAATTCCCACAGACCCATTAATAACGCTCGCCCTCCTTTACTCCACCACAGGGTCCGATCCAAACGACGAGCTCCAGGACACCCCTACCAGCACACCTGCAAAGAGGGCCAAGACCAACGGCCAAAGACCCTCCACCTCAGCTGCACGCATCAAGACACGGAAGCAGCACAAATCAAGTGGCAGCACAGAGGAGGGAACTCCAACAGGCACCCCAGCAGCCAGCATGCCCACAACACCACCACCACAGGTCCCCCCAATGGATGCCACAGTAGGCACTGCTTCTGGTGGCAGCAGCACCATAGGTGACACTGCATTAATGGCAGCATGCTCCGACACAGAAAACGGGGATGTCGAAGTCAGATCCATCCATGACCTGTCCCAATCCCCCTGTCTGTTCCATCCCGTACACCATGAGGATAACACGCAGGGGCACCCACAAGACGACGACTGGCCATCCCCCACAAGCCCTGTGGCAAGGCAACATGAGGTGATCAGCCACTCTGTGACACCACCGCAAATGGCCATGGCCCAGCAGAGGCAACAGTCCCTCGACCAGTTAATCGTGCAACAGCAGCAACTGGCCACGCTCCTCAAGGACCATGCCGATGAATGTGGGGGCACTAAGGCAGACATAGAAACATCAACTGAGACACTTAGGGCAGAAATGGAGAGAAGTACAGAGACACTAAGGGCACAAATGGAGAGTAGCACCGAGAGCCTGAGAGTACAAATGGAGAGAAGCACCGAGAGCCTGAGGGGGGAACTGCATGCGACGTCCAAAGACGTATGTGCCGAACTTGCCGCAGTGCGCCGTGTGCTCACTGAGCTCTCACAAACCCTTAGGGACATGCATGGACGTGAGCAGGCAGAGACATCATCCGTTGCAAGTTCCGTCCAGGGCAGCCCCCAACGTAGATCTGGGAGGAACCTGCGCTCCACAGGCAGGGGTGCCCCTGATACCCGCAGAGGGGGCTTGCAATAGCGACTGCCCACTGACAATGGGCATCTTTGGACACTGGTGTTCGGGGGGGAGGTAGGAGGGTGGAGGGGGTGTGTTGGGCTCACTTGGGTGGCGGGTCGATAGGGTGTTTAACATGATATCACATATGCCATAAACAATGCACGATCATCCAATGAGATGTGTGGACATTGATCTTTGTGTACGAGGCCATTATAGGCGTACAGTCCATATTGTGCATGTTCCAGACACACACAGTGCCACGAGTCCCGTGTCCATGTATCAGCCACCAGGCGTGAGTGCTAGAAGCATGCATCTATGAGATGCTGACGAATGTCACGGCCCTCCTGTGCCTCGCAGACTCCTTGAGGTGCTGCCACATCCCCACCCTCATCATGACCATCTTCAGGTGCTTGCAGTTCTGCGTCAGGGGGCATGGGCACATTTCTACGTACGCACATGTTGTGTAGCATGACACATGCCATCACCATCTTTGCAACCTTCACATGGCGGTGCAGGAGTGCCCCGCCAGACCTGCTGAGGCAGCGGAAACGAGTCTTCAGTAGGCCGAATGCCTGTTCTATGACTACACGGGTACGTGAGTGGGCATGGTTGTAGTCCTCCTCATGCTGGTCCCGTGGGTTCCGGACTGGTGTGAGGAGCCATCTCTTCAGTGGATACCCGGCATCACCTGTATGTGGACAATAAACGAATTATGTGGAATGCCATTGCTACGTACGCACCCCCCCCCCCTTCCTGCCAGGTCATTTCCGCATCACATACCCCACATCATCATGCATGAAATGAGACTCACCGAGTAGCCAGGATCTGTTCCCTGCGTGTCGCTCCATGTAGCGTGGTATTGTAGAGTTCCTCAAGACCATAGAATCATGGGTTGATCCAGGGAATCGGGCACAACAATGTGTAATGATCCTGTTGGAGTCACACACCATTTGTACATTCAGAGAATGAAATTGTTTTCGGTTGCGGTACTGGGCCTCCATGGCATGTGGGACGACCAATTCCACATGGGTGCAGTCGATGGCACCAATGCAACCCGGTATGCCGGCAAGTGCATGGAATCCCACTTTTGTGTTGGTAATTTCCTGCTCCGAGCGTGGTAGAGAGATGTAGTCGTCTGCGTGCTGCAGGAGGGCATTGAGCACTTGCAATAGTGTCCGTGAGAACAGTGGCTGTGATATGCCATGCAACTGTCCGACTGTGTGCTGGTAGGTGCCTGTGGCCAGGAAGTGGAGTACAGACACCACCTTCAGTAGGGGTGGGATGGCGGTTGGGCTATCTATCATGCTGACAAGGTCAGCCTGTGTCATGTCCACAATGGCGGTTATGGTGTCCCGGTCCAAACGGTAGAGGGTGTGGATCTGCTCATCAGTGAGGTTGAACGGATGTGCTCGGAGGCGTGGGATTGCGGGCTGCCTGCGTGGTGGTAGTGGCTGTGCTGGCGGCCCTTGCTGGCCCTGCCTTGCCCTCCTCCTCCTCCTGCGTCTCCTCCGTGCGGCCGGTTGTAGTTGGTGTTCGTCTTCTTCTTGAAGTTGGAGTACTTGCAGTGCTATCAGGTCCCCCAGGGCCAACATAGCTAGTCCTGCCGGTAGCATTTCGGAGTGGGTGTGGTTGTGGGAGGAGACTGGGTGTGCAATTTATGTGTTTTCAGGCTGTATGGCCTCCACCTGTGGTGATTCATTCCACCTGTGCAAGCTGCTCTCCCCTTTGGGCGAGCACGTCCCGCACACAACGCTGCAATTCGACGAATGGCATCTTGCTATTACAATCATGTATTTGTACCCGATGGCAGTGTAACATTGGTTGATATGTTCATTCGGCTATGGTCCCATTGTTTCACATACTATCTTTGCAGTCGCGAACAGACTTGTGAAGGGTCAGTGGAACGTCGTACTCGAGTAACGGTGGACCCTCATGCAACACTGTACCGAGGTTCACCGACGAGCGGGGCGTCCCATTTGTGAGTGAAGGCAGTTGCCATTTTCACACACAGCCGCACTAGATGGATTAATTTGTGATTTCAAGCGGCCACAGATGCCTTTTCGACGTGATGTTGCAAATGAGGAATTCGAAGGGCGGCGCTTTCGGTTTTCAGCTAGCGGCGAGGAGATGCCCACAGGTCTGACTGCAAATATAACGTTCTATTGTTCAATGTCCTTGGGACAGGGGCCATGGCGAGGATGCAATGATTGATATGAATAGTTTGGGATGCGCAATAGCGAAGTGGGCGATGAGGCCGGACGTTCCCAAATACATGTTACTTCACAACACTGGAATTACGGGCTGGGGCACAGTGGATTTTGCAGGCTGCATAACGCACAGACTCAATGGAAATTTCACATGTTATGTGAGTATGGAAACAGGCGTTTTCATTACGGGATGAGGGAATGATGTATGGATGCATGGACAGATGATTTGATACAGAGTTTGCCATGTGTACAGGGCTTCTTGGAATCTATCCGCCTCCCCTGCGCTATGTGATGCAGGGCTGCCATAGTGGGACCATCGTCTATCTGGCCTTGTTGAGCCCTCCCTGTCTCGACGCGCCTTCAGACACTTGTGTCTATGCACGTTACCAATCCCATCTGATGGATTCTGTTTTAACAGACGCATGCACAGGTACACTCGTTTGTGATGGTGTTTTCACCTCGATATAGATAGTTATGATTCGCAAGTGCTTTTTGGGTGGTGATGATCCTTTGGAGTGGGCTAGCATGCATATGGCTGTGGATTTGGTGTGATCATTGAAGTGAGTAATTCAAATGTAGTTCTGATGGCCATACTATTCTTTTTCATTTCATTGGGGTGACAGGTATCTCCTCCCCTTTTGCCACTGCCATCTGTATGCCACTCCTGCAGATGGATTTTACTCCCGACACCTGCTGCTTCGTGTTAATCAGTGGAGCAGCATTACGATCTTATGGGACGATCGCCAATGGGCCACATGCCCTTACGCAGTACTAGTGGCTAGGAGCAACATTTCGGCCTTTCAGCTGGACTAGTGCCTCCCTATTGGGACGGCCCTGCGGTTCTAGGCGCTTCCATGTTGCCTTTTCGTACGAGAATGTAGCCCCTGTGTACCATGAAGGAACAGGGCGTCACACAAGAAGTAGCTGGTCATTTATTGCGGATGCAGCCCACAATGGTGAAATGTGTTTTGGAGTTCATGGCCTAATGGCTGTATGGGCTTGGTGAATTTGTTGTGCATTAAATTTCTATTCTGATATGAACCGTGTAGCGTTCTTCTTTGCAAGTGATGTGGCATATTCCTATTTGGGGAGCGATGTATTGTGAGGAGATCTGCATTGGGTTCCAGCTTCTGAGTATAGTTGCGTGGTACTGTGCTGGGCGCGTTTGCCTACGAAGCCCAGTGAGGTCAGGGATAAGGGCTGCCAATATGACTGTTTTGATGATGTCATGCTCAGGGGCGGGGGATTAGCTTTTGTGTAACAGATGCCGGTCAGCCAGTTGGATTTGTGGAATGATGTGATTATCGGAATATTGCTGGTCACAGGTGCCTGTGTTTGCGTGCGTTTCTTGGTGGGAGACTGAGGTCATGTCCATTTGTATGGCTTCTGTATTCGTGCCATCTGTGCCCTGCAGCTCCCATTGGCCCCTCTTGAGATTCATTTGTTCGTTGGCAGGCATGGATGACTAGTACATTTCACTGGTTGCATTGTGTGACTTCATTGCACCTACGGGGAGTTGTACAATGTGGCCAGGGAGCGGTGTACATGCACTCAGTAGGGCCGTTTACGGTTGGTTCGCGATGCCGTACTTCTCACCATGGCGGAATGGTACTTTCCGCCGTGCTTGATGGCGTTAGGTGCATGTCCGCTAGGGTCAGAATTCGCGTACCGTTGCGCCATGGTGGTAATTACGGTTTGGCATGGCGCGCGCGCGCGTACTTGGTGCAGTTAGCGTTGGCGTTCACTACGGTGTCGCTAATGGCATCGTACTTTGCGGTGACGGGTCATAATCGCACCGAGCGCTATTCGATGGCGGTATTGCATTTCCGCCATCGTTTTTCGATTTCCGCCAGGGTCGTAATGAGGCCCACTGTCTTTTAAGGGTTTAACAATGGACTTTTGCAGCGTTTGGTCTCCACGTGAGTAAATGGGAATTACCCAATAGTGGCAAGTGCTACTTTTACATGGTTCCCTTAAAGCTTCAGCTTGCGTCTGACTATAAGCGAGTGAATAGGAGACTGGATACTGTTGCTGGCAGTACTCACACGAAAGGAATCAGAATGCCAGGTGTCACTCATCGCTTCTGTAGTCCTTGTTCTACGGGTTGCACGACCTCCACGACTTCTGCCAATACTTCCACTGCTTATGGCTTCACAGGGACCCACACCCTGGGTCCCTGTGAAGCCCAGAACCAGACCCCTGTGAAGCTCCCAGTCTCATAGAGACAGGGAGCGCCTAGAAGACATGGAAGGGAGTACCACTAGCAGCTCTGAGTCAGAAGGTGAATGGACTTATGTGCATCGGAAGAAAAAGACAGCGAAGCAGAGCAAGGGTTTTGTGAAAGACCCAATAAGACAAATCAAGGCCATAAATAGCTTACTGACCCCATACCACATCAGGAATGATGTGAATTGTATAGCATTTGCTAAATGGACGTTCTTACCGGAGTACTCCAGTTTCTTTGGAGGACCAGGATCATCATAAATGGTCCACTTATAAGGCGGCCATACTGAAACATTTTTCCACCCATAGGAACCCACAAGAGGCCTGTAAGGCTGCATATAACTTGCAGTGTGGGGAAGATCAGGCGCCTAGGGAGTTTGTGCAGGAGTTAAAGCGGGCATTTACTCCCGGCGGGTGTACACCAATAGTAGTGAGTTTATAACTACATAAATCCATGCTCTCCCCAAATATATAATGACTCAGCAGTTGGTGTGTGACTTTCACGCATTGGACCCTGGATTGGGTGATTGAACAGAGAGTAAAAATATTTTCAAAACACCCAAACCATCTAACACCCCTACTGATGCAAAAGTGGCAGAGGTAAAAACTACCCCTCCATTGGATCTGGAGACGGGGGACCGAAAAGTAACCCTACTGCCAACAAGCAAAATGGAAAGCAGAAGGGACCCCCAAACCCAGCCCAATCTAATGGTAGTCATGCGGGGCCCAGAATAATGACCCCTCTGACCCTGCCACCTATATTAGTCCTAGGTACAAGGGTACTATACCAATCCAAGGGGGGGACTAAGCAGGTAAGTACAGCCCCGGGAAGCTTCCCTCCAAACTTCCCTCCGGAGAGAAGTATCACTCCACCTCCCATTCTCAATTATTTCCCCAGATATCCCCCGAACCAGAAATTCCAAAACAATCCTCCTCTCTCTCTCCGGTTCCAGAACACAAGAACGCTGAATACGGGAGATGGGAGATTCAGGATGGAAAATTATGGGGGGAATTTCCAGTACCCAAGCTACTCTGGGAGAAGGGACAGTTACCCCTTTCAGGAGCAGCAGAGGTATGATTTGAGACCTCACTACCACCCAGACAAAGTCTTGCTACTGGTGCAACAGGTGCAGCAACTGACCAATGATCTGGGGCGCATGCTGAGGGCTCAGTAAAACTCTCAACCTAACCCTGCTTCCCAAAACTCCCCAACACCCTGGTCGGATGGCCCAGGGGGGAAATGACGAGAGGAAACCTCTGACAAACCACAGGTTCTGGAGTAGGGGACCCAGGTGGAGGGGTGATGCCAAGCCCTTGAGGAAGCTTCCTTTCTCACCCAAACAAAACCCATAAAAACCTCACAGCCTGAATGAGTGTCTTCTATGCCCTAAATGTTAGAACCCAAAGAGCAAAGGGTAAGCAGGAGAGACAAAAGAAGAACCCACTTTGTGAAGGAATTCTGGATTATCCCCTTTGAAAGAGAAGAATCCCTGGAAGATTCAGGAGCGCAGACCTTTTCTTTAAAAAACGGGGGGATCCCTCCCAAAGAAAAATGGGTTCCAAAAGGGACAGAGTACGCATGGTGATAGGCCCAGTAAGAAGAAGGGTTTAATAAATTACAGATGACCCAATTAATGGAGATTCAGGGAAGTGCACCGCAGGAAGAGCAGGAATTATGGAAAGAAAGGGGGTGTTCTTTATCCCCTAGAGAAGCATTATGGCGACAGGATAGCACTGGAAAGCCAGTGATGCCAGTAGCATTATTAAAGATCGCCCTTGAACAGCTGAATTACCCTGCGCATGTAACTAGGGAAATTTTTGCTGCAACAATTGCTGAAAACTGGTTTATTCCAAACCCGTTAGAACACGTTGCATTTTATTTAGTAAACTGCATCGTTTGTTTATCGTATGTCGAAAGTTTACAACTGGGCATACACTGAGAACAATTCGAGGAATAATTCCTCAACCGAATGGTCCTTATCAGCATTTACATATTGATTATGTTGATATTGTAGAGGAGGAGCCAAGTAGCCCCACCTCAAGCGATCCTCCCCTTAACCTGTATATTGGAAACCAGAGTATGTGACATACACAGAAAAATTGAACCAACAAAGAGCAGAGTATGGACTTTGTGCAGTTCCAGTGAAAATACTGCCAGCAAAAAGACTCCTGGAGGCAAGGTTCCCATTGAGAAAACCATACCTGCATACAAGAAAATATGATGGTCATTTGAATGAAATCCCGGAAGAAGCAGAGCCAATAAATGGCAAGGGCGAATGGTAAACGTCACTAACCATTGCCAGTATGCATCACACAGAGCTGAGATGACGTACATGAAAGAGATGCAGAGACCAGAGAATGCAGATATTCTATAAGGCATCAAGAAAGTATGAAGGATAAGTGACATCTTGGGATCAAGGAGAACAAGCTTATGCCACAGAAACAGATGAAGACATTGAGTTATTTTACACGTTTACAGATGCAAAAGATATGCAAGCAGACAAAGTAATCTTAAGGCTGGCTTTATAGTGAATAGATTGCGGCAAGCGCCAATATATATATAAATATATATATATATGCAAATGGACAAGTGAAGGATGAATGTTTCCACTCGGCTGGACAGTGGCAAGAAGGCTTCATTTCTCGTGTGTAGCAGTTAAAAAGCAAATTGAATTGCAAAGTGAATCTCAGCCGACGAGGCTGGACGAGCCAAGAAGCCATGGTTTTATCAAACTGGAGTGAACTGACATTGGATACAATATTGTGCGAAAGAACAAAACTCCTGTTCAGAAGGCATGAACACAACAAGGACGACATCAGAGGCTTATTAAAAAATAATATTAAATACACCAAAAGGCTCGATTCCCTGGTCTCCAGTCACGTGGAAGCATGAAGATGGACGAACAAAGTATTCACACCTACGCACGAGTGCACAGTGTGCCTTCACTCCCTAATTTTCTCAGAGCTAAGAACACTCTCAAGGTTGAGCTTCAAAGGCCTAATTGACATTAGACCACTGAGGGGATGATGGATTGATATGTTAATTGGTGGGAAGCAAAAGTTAACGTGAGCTCACCAGCACCTGGATGGTCAGCCTGCATGCTACAGGACGTAGATGGAAAAGTACTGATGGAGGTTAGAATGCCAACCAATCATAGAGGACTGTGAATTTAGGGGTCCTATAGTTGTGTAGACCAATAGGACGTTGTGTCTTTAGTGATGTTCGTAGTAGTAATTTTTTAAGGGAGGGCTTAGTTGCCCCACCTGATGTTAAGTACCCAGTCACATAGTCACACATTTTAGACTAGTATGGATTGTATACTTAGATATTCACTCAGAGCCAATCACCCATACTCATAGGTTTTGAAGGTTGCCACGTAGGATGACGTTAGTACATGCATAGGTTAACGTCATTGATGACGAGTTTTCTTTATAAAGTCTTAGTTTTTACTAGAATGCATTGAGTAAGAGGATCAAGCGTTTTCATTGATGTTCGTTATGCTCCTAGTTTTAGATCATTGATATTAAAACAGTCCTCCTTTTGCCTACTTCTCCAGGGTAATTGCTGGGCTATCCAGTTCACTATGCTGCAGGTTTGTAGTGGATACAGGTATGTGATAGTGGTGGTGTATCCCTTCTCCAGGTGGATCGAGGCAGGTCAGTGTACGCACCATAATGCTACTTGTGCAGCAAGGTTTATAGTGCGAGAAGTCTTTCCATGTGAAGTGCTGAGATCCAACAATGGGGCACATTTTGTCAATTAATTATTTGAACAGATAGTGCTTTTATTAAACATCAAGCATAAGTTTTCTTCTGCTTCTCACCCTCAAGCAAATGGGATATGTGAGAGACTCAACGGCCTCCTTGAAGGAAGGATTGCCAAGATCAAGCTAACTTTGTAAAAGGGATGGCTATACTGCCTGCCCTTAGCTTTATAGGCCCTAAGGAATCAGCCTGGTTTAGACCATCACCTCACCCCCCAAGAGCTAGTAACAGGGAGGTGAATGAGAACACCTCTTACACCTCCATCGAGGAGTAGAAGTGACACCCAGAGTACAGCAAAAAGGTTAGGAAATAAATTGAATGAATATTTGACATTTATGACGTCTAGCACCTCTCTCATTTCAGTTCAACGGGGGGTGGGGGGGGGCGGTCTCAGAACACAGACAAAAACCATTCACCAACCAGATCAATTGAACTATTATCGGCACCTAAATTGTTTATTGGAGATGCCGTATTGATTAGAAACTTTACCAGAAAGTGGCACAAGCCACGATTTAACGGACCCTTTTGTGTTGAAAATGCCACTCCCTCAGCAGTAAAAGTCCAAGGCAGACAAGCTTGGTTTCACTTGAACGATGTAAAATTGTACACCAGTGAGACCGCACCACCCCCAACTGTCAATTTAGAAGCAAGACAAGAAGAAGAATGTCAGCGTGTGCAGACTCGATTGATGACGAGGAAGAAGGATGATAAAGCTACAAATTGATAAATGCAGATTTGCATTTCAATTGTGACTTACCCTTGGACACTCCTTATAGATATTATAGCAGGCGTGTAATTCTTTGCTGGAGTCACAGGAATCTTTGAAAATGAACTTTAGAAGGTTGTTGATGTGTCACAAATATGCCTAATCCATAGTTCAATATCGACAACTGAAAATTAGAGCAACACCACGACTCGTTTCTCACTGAGTATCTATTTGGTTGAGTACATGATCTTAACAGAGTGTTTATCCTTCAAGCTTATCCTGCTCTTGTCAGAAGAGACGTTGATATGCAAACTTTTTACAGTATCCTAAGAATGGACCTGTAATCAGAAGGCTACTTGTGGCAATATTCGAGGAAATACTGCAGATACCAGATTTATTGCAGCTGTTGGAGTAAAAGTGTTTTTTTCTTAATAATTGAAGTAAAAATGAGGAATGTTGAAGCTGGTACGATTTTGGAGAATGAGCAAGCCCAAGACATTCCAGAATAGCACAAGTGGTGGGGATTAATATGTTGGTTTGTGATATACATATGCACAATTATGCTTTGTCTTTTTGTTTCTCCTGATTTGTCTTTTCTATTTCATTAATCCAAACAAAACAGATGTCCCTTTAATCCTCCCCATTCCAGGAACTGCTGTTGATTTGCTCATTACTGATGAGCCAAACCCCCTTTTGTTTTCTTCCCGCAGTAAAGCTGCTTTAGAGTTGTTTCCATGGGCTGCAACCGTTCTGTTGGAGAGACACAAGAGAAGCACAGAGTAAGATAATGATGGGATAAGCACATATCTAGATAGTATAGCACACTTGAGTAATAACATGTGGTATCAACACATGAAAAAGGTGGCAGAAAGACCATCTAAGGATGGTTGCTATGTGTGTTCCCTCATACTGTATGCCTTTGAGACCTCCAGAAAATTCATAGCCACAGAAGTATCAGTGAAAAAAGCCCATTGCCTGATGCACCTTGCCCTTTGCCTGACAAGAGGAAAGTTCCAAGGCAGAACAGCATCCATAGTGTGGATGAACAAGGCGAAAGCTTAGAGAGAAGACAATTATGTGCAAGATCTAAAGACAAGAGAGAAGCCAGAAACAAGACATCAAACAATAAACTACGAGCAGCCTGGAATGGATGGAGCTGGAATCAAGGTTGAAGAAAACCAGATGCTAAATTGCCAGGGCAAGAATGAAGAAGAGATGTGGATATGTTGGGAAAGATCACAAGTACACATTAAAGGAAAAGTACTAACTCACGAAGGATGGGTTGATGGACTGGTTGTGTGTAAAGCAGCAGCATTGACCGGACAGTGGGAAGCAGTTGTACAAAATGCAGAAAATGAATACAAAGACCAATGGCCGAAGATAACAACATTGTTGACATGGGTTGACGATCAAGGATGACCATTGAAAATACTACCCCTGATGGATGCATCCTTATGTTTCAGAAATAATGGTACAAAGAAGGTTAAAGAGAAACGCCAGTGTGGCCAAAATTTTGATGAACCAGGTATGAAGGAAGGAACAGCTGGCCTGATGGATCATTATTGGGGTTGGGGTGCAGAGCATACATGAAGCTGCCCAAGGATTGGGGAGGAACGTGTGTTCCCAGGAGCTTGTCCATGTTCCAGCATTAGTAATTCCACAGAGTGACCTGAACATTCGTGAATTTCAAAAAGGGAATGACCATTTGAGAAGGAGAAGAGCACCCGAATTTCTCAATCGAACAGAGGGAGAACTATTTCTCAGCAAAATCAACAGAAGCTTTTGATGCTATTCCATATGAGCACAGGTTGTTTGGCAAGACTGCTTCAGTATTCACGGTTATCTTCATGCCTGGGATCCAGACGATGGCCAATGCAAAGTGGTTGCAAATCACTTGCTGGGAGCTTCTGCAGACAATCAACACTACCATAAAGGAATTCAATGCTATCAAGGAAGAGTTGAGGGCCATACAACTAATGACCGTCCAGAACAGATAGGTCCTAGATATGATTACAGCAATGGAAGGAGGAGTTTGCACCAAAGTTGGGCCATCATGTTGCATATTCAAGAATGTGACCTGGACAGAGGCCATAACGTTGCTGACATACCTGCACAACAGGATGGAAGACGAGATAGAGGATGTTGCAGACGACAGTTGGTTTGCATTTATCTTCTCATGGGTTTCACAGTGGATGGCAAACATCTTTAAGCTTCTTGGGGCCATATTGGTGATGCTGATGTTTGGATTCTGTGGGATCAGGATTATAATTGCACAGTGCAAAAAGACAGCCAAGAAAGCAGTGGGGATGAGAATCATGATTGATGTTGAATCAGAATTTGGGCCCAAGTTATTGACTGATGAAGAAATCAGAGAATACTTAAAGGCCAGTATTTTAGCACCTGAGGGAACACATTTTCTGTATCAAAAGAACCACAAGATGTACGTGGGACGATGGATCTATTGTAGTCCAAATGGACAGTGCAGTCTCATGACTTGGAGTGTGGACGAACATGTCAAATCAGCCGGTTCCCTGAAAGGAGTGATGAAGATCTGGACTCGAAGAAGCACTTCTTCATGAAAAGGTATCAAGATGTGGAGACGGGTGAATGTGTGGTCGATGAATCAGCCAGATGAATCAACCAGAGGGGAGAGTGTAGAGGAGCAATGCCCCTGCAGTAAGTTCTGCCGCTCTCCTGCCTGTATGTTGGAAGCCTGAAACTGCACCATGCTTGACACCATTAGTTGTGACCATACCACGAGTATCGAGACAAGGTATCCATTACGAAAACCATACCAGATGTATCTTCGAAGAGATGACAAACTCTTGGAAGAGGTCCCTAAAATAATATGGAAATAAGAGAAAGAGAAGCTGGTGACGTCACAAGAGTGAGAATGACACACTAAGAAGAGTGGCTGAAGAAGAAAGTGTATGGACCTTATAGAAACTGATAACGGCATATGGAGTCGAGTGAACATCTTTATGCAGAAAAGAAGATTGCATGTGTGAGAAGCACTGCAGAAAATGCAAGCTGTTTAATAACTGTACAGATGCAGCATTGCAAGTAGATCAAGTAATCTTATAAACTAGCTGTACATAGTGAATAGACTGTGGGCGAAGCCGTCGTATAGTGTCTGGACATTAGGGCCACAAACTTTAGTACATTCAAATCCATGGATAGAGGTCTGTGTGTGTTGCAGCAACGAATTAGCTGGAGATCACAGACTTGAATGGCAAAGCTGTTTGGCCTGGTATCAAAGCTGGAGCAAGCCAATGCCGGTTATCTATCCATGAAGAACCGTGAACATGAGAAGCTGAATTGTCCCTCGTTAAGGTGCAAAGAAGAAACACCATGAGTGCCAATTTTATTAATTCAAGACA